>NC_052328.1:23513900-24782857 GCF_016432855.1 Salvelinus namaycush
AAATGTGCATATTTCAGGTATAAATCATAGTTTACCATTGCAGCCACCATCACAACTCTGACCAAAGCGACTAGAATAACTACAGAGACCATCGTGTATTACCTAATTACTCATCATAAAACATTTCTTAAAAATACACAGCGTACAGCAGATGAAAGACACAGATCTTGTGAATCCAGCCAATATTTCAGATTTTCTAAGTGTTTTACAGCGAAAACACAATATAGCGTTATATTAGCTTACCACAATAGCAAACATCACAACAGCATTGATTCAAGGCAAAAATAGCGATAACGTATAAACCACCAAAATATATAATTTTTTTCACTAACCTTCTCAGAATTCTTCAGATGACAGTCCTATAACATCATATTACACAATGCATATAGAGTTTGTTCGAAAATGTGCATATTTAGCGGCACAAATAGTGGTTATACAATGTGATTAGTGGCCAAAACTTCAAGCAATCTGTCCGGCGCCATCTTGGAGAGCACCTATTCTAATCGAAAACTATTCATAAACTTGACTAAAAAATACAAGTTGGACAGCAAATGAAAGACAAATTAGTTCTTAATGCAATCGCTGTGTTACATTTTTAAAATTAACGTTACTTCAAGCATACAGCGTGCGCTAAAGCGAGACCGCACCGAAATTCATGGCGGAATTATTATTTGACATTTGTCAACATAAATACGAATTAACAACATAAAGATTGCTTACTATTTGCCGAGCTTCCATCAGAATCTTGGGCAAGGTGTCCTTTCTCCAGAACAATCGTCTTTTGGTTGAAAGATGTCCTCTTCTCATGTGGAAAAAGCAGCTAACGATAGCCACCCACTGGAGAGGTGCCCAACTAGTGAAAGCGCGTCACAAAGAAATCCAGGAAAATCGCAATAAACTGATATAAACTGCTATAAGTCGGTTTAAATTAACTACCTTATGATGTCTTTAACAACTATAACGAATAAAAACATGACCGGAGATATAGAACTGCTAAAACGAAAGCTTTTGCAGGACGCCATTGTGATGTCCTCTTGCGCCAGATGTCCCGTTGAAAAGAATGGTACTTCCGTTCCATGATCATTTATAGTGGCCCAGATTGCGCAATCCACTCCATTCAAATTCTCCCCGCTTACTGACATCTAGAGGAAGGCGTATGCAGTGCATGTAGCCCGATGGCTTACATGGGGACTTATAAACTGACCTCAGAACAGGGACCTCGATTTCTGAAATCTCACTCCCTGACAGGAAATGTGCTGCAGAATGAGTTCTGTTTCACTCAGAGAAATAATTCAAACGGTTTTAGAAACTAGAGAGTGTTTTCTATCCAATAGTAATAATAATTTGCATATTGTACGAGCAAGAATTGAGTACGAGGCAGTTTAATTTGGGAACGAATTTTTACAAAGTCGAAATGGCGCCCCCCTAGTGTCAAGAAGTTAACATCGTCCTTAGCTCTGGCATCTTCCCCAATATTTGGAACCAAGGACTGATCACCCCAATCCACAAAAGTGGAGACAAATTTGACCCCAATAACTACCGTGGAATATGCGTCAACAGCAACCTTGGGAAAATCCTCTGCATTATCATTAACAGCAGACTCGTACATTTCCTCAATGAAAACAATGTACTGAGCAAATGTCAAATTGGCTTTTTACCAAATTACCGTACAACAGACCATGTATTCACCCTACACACCCTAATTGACAACCAAACAAACCAAAACAAAGGCAAAGTCTTCTCATGCTTTGTTGATTTCAAAAAAGCCTTCGACTCAATTTAGCATGAGGGTCTGCTGTACAAATTGATGGAAAGTGGTGTTGGGGGTAAAACATACGACATTATAAAGTCCATGTACACAAACAACAAGTGTGCAGTTAAAATTGGCAAAAAACACACACATTTCTTCACACAGGGTCGTGGGGTGAGACAGGGATGCAGCTTAAGCCCCACCCTCTTCAACATATATATCAACGAATTGGCGCGGGCACTAGAACAGTCTGCAGCACCCGGCCTCACCCTACTAGAATCCGAAGTCAAATGTCTACTGTTTGCTGATGATCTGGTGCTTCTGTCACCAACCAAGGAGGGCCTACAGCAGCACCTAGATCTTCTGCACAGATTCTGCCAGACCTGGGCCCTGACAGTAAATCTCAGTAAGACCAAAATAATGGTGTTCCAAAAAAGGTCCAGTCGCCAGGACCACAAATTCCATCTAGACACTGTTGCCCTAGAGCACACAAAAAACTATACATACCTCGGCCTAAACATCAGCGCCACAGGTAACTTCCACAAAGCTGTGAACGATCTGAGAGACAAGGCAAGAAGGGCATTCTATGCCATCAAAAGGAACATAAATGTCAACATACCAATTAGGATCTGGCTAAAAATACTTGAATCAGTCATAGAGCCCATTGCCCTTTATGGTTGTGAGGTCTGGGGTCCGCTCACCAACCAAGACTTCACAAAATGGGACAAACACCAAATTGAGACTCTGCATGCAGAATTCTGCAAAAATATCCTCCGTGTACAACGTAGAACACCAAATAATGCATGCAGAGCAGAATTAGGCCGATACCCACTAATTATCAAAATCCAGAAAAGAGCCGTTAAATTCTACAACCACCTAAAAGGAAGCGATTCCCAAACCTTCCATAACAAAGCCATCACCTACAGAGAGATGAACCTGGAGAAGAGTCCCCTAAGCAAGCTGGTCCTAGGGCTCTGTTCACAAACACAAACACACCCCACAGAGCCCCAGGACAACAGCACAATTAGACCCAACCAAATCATGAGAAAACAAAAAGATAATTACTTGACACATTGGAAAGAATTAACAAAAAAACAGAGCAAACTAGAATGCTATTTGGCCCTAAACAGAGAGTACACAGTGGCAGAATACCTGACCACTGTGACTGACCCAAACTTAAGGAAAGCTTTGACTATGTACAGACTCAGTGAGCATAGCCTTGCTATTGAGAAAGGCCGCCGTAGGCAGACATGGCTCTCAAGAGAAGACAGGCTATGTGCTCACTGCTCACAAAATGAGGTGGAAACTGAGCTGCACTTCCTAACCTCCTGCCAAATGTATGACCATATTAGAGACACATATTTCCCTCAGATCACACAGACCCACAAAGAATTCGAAAACAAATCCAATTTTGATAAACTCCCATATCTACTGGGTGAAATTCCACAGTGTGCCATCACAGCAGCAAGATTTGTGACCTGTTGCCACAAGAAAAGGGAAACCAGTGAAGAACAAACACCATTGTAAATACAACCCATATTTATACTTATTTATTTTCCCTTGTGTACTTTAACCATTTGTACATTGTTACAACACTGTATATATACAATATGACATTTGTGATGTCTTTATTGTTTTGAAACTTCTGTATGTGTAATGTTTACTGTTAATTTTTATTTTTATTTTTATTGTTCATTTAACTTTTGTATATTATCTACCTCACTTGCTTTGGCAATGTTAACACATGTTTCCCATGCCAATAAAGCCCCTTGAATTGAATTGAATTGAGAGAGAGAGAGACACACAGAGAGAGAGAGAGAGAGAGAGAGAGAGAGAGAGAGAGACACACACACACACACAGAGAGAGAGACAGACAGAGGCAGAGAAAATATACTCTACTGGAACTCAAGAAACTCTTGAAACTTTTAACTCATGAATAAATAACATGGTGGAACAATGTTGAAATATCAATTTCTCTAATTTTGCATATTAGATGGTGTATCATGAATGGGGGCAGGATAGCTTTCTAATCTCAGGTGGAGAATGTTTAATTGTGTGACTTGATGAAACAGAAATTGCATTAAAATCCCCTCTCTCATTTTAGTACGCCAGAGTTCCTCCATAGCCGTGAGTGTATTCATTTTTAATGGTTTCCAGAGTCAAAGTGCTAAATGAATGTTTGAATGATTCCCTGACTCTATGTGGAATAGGTGAGTGACCAACTTACTGACAGGGATAAATACTCTTCTCAGTCAACATTGATAGACATTTCTGGTCCAGTTTCACTCCATAACTTTCTGTCGGTCACTTTAATTTACTCCAGTTTGAGAACTCAACATTATTATTAGAATGTAGGATCTCAATTAGACTCAGTTCTGCATTTCACAGATATCATTTGAGCCACACAACGGGTTCTGAGAACAGTTGCAGCCTCAGGCCAGACTTATCGTGATGGATTTCCAGTACCCAGCTCATGTGTTCATATGGTGGTTTAATTGGTGGAAAATCAAATGTTACATTGAAATGTGCTGTGTTTTTAATTGCAATGATCCATTGCACATCCTCAATCTGCATGTCGACCAAATTGAACCGAAGGAATTATCATAGCTTTGAGCATAGTAAAAATGTGTAAAATGTTGCTTAAACAATGTTTTATGAAGTTGTTCAACATTGCTTTCACTCTGATTAACACCAACTGTTGTGTGAGATAAAATCCAATAAAAGTATAAGTCATTGAGGTCATAAATCTTGGAGGACTAAACATGAATGTCCTTTTTCGGGACATCTTGACAGGCTGTGTGTTATACCCAGGACTAGCTATGAGGGTATTATGTTTGTTGCCTCAAGCTCAATGTTCCCCTGGATTTCTAAACAACTGTGCCATTCTGAAGTGATATGTGTAGGCCTATGTTCCTGCAAGGTGTCTATGGTATGATATCTCTAGTCAGTTCAGTGTGTTTATGTCGTTTTTACAGCAGCAGGATTGCACCTCTTGTCTGGTTTCCCTGTTTGATTCCAGCCACTTATTTAATTGAGTTACTTGTATCTCTCACTCCCCACTGAATTGGGGCACAAATGCAATTTGGAAACACAGCATTCTCTGTCAACTCAGCATCTAAGTATTTTCGACTAGTCCTGTGTTAGAACAGATTGTGCTTGAAGCTACGGCTGCATCATCTCGTGTGCGACTCCCTGAATCGTTTCAGTACATGTTTTAATTGAATTAAGTCTTCCCTCTCTGTATTTTGTGTGAGCCAACACCCCCCCCCCCCCCCCCCCCCCCCCCGCTCCCCCCGCCTGGCTGCTTGTGTAATTGAGTTTGGGGATGCGGCCCGGTGCTTCCTCCCTCGCACGAATCGCCCTCTCATTACCCAGCTCTATATGGGATTAGTGCTGCGTTTTGTTTTGGGCTGGCTAATGAGGGCTGTGGCCAGAGACAGGGTCTACTGCTATTAGAACAGGGGCAAGGTGGGGATGGGGGCGGGATGGGGGAGTGTGTATGATTGAGTTCTAGTAAGGGGAAAATGAAATGGTGAAATGGGAGAGCAAATTTTTTTTGTCATTTTTAAACAAACACACACTACTGTATGTGACTCAAAACACTATGACTAAAAGTAAATAATAAATCACATCTCCTGTTTTCTACCTATCCTCCGTAACTCCATTCACCACACATCATCCACCCATGAAGTCCCCTATCTTCGCTTGATTTCTCTAAATGTTTTACTCATTAGAGGGCTGTTTAGGATGTACCAGACAACATTATTCTGGTGTCCCTCAAAGGCTGCATTTATACAGGCCTCCCAATTCTGATTATTTTTTCACTAATTGGGCTTTTGACCAATCAAATCAGCTCTTTTGCCAATAATTGTGCAAAAGTTCCAAATTGGGCTGCCTGTGTAAACACAGCCTAAGAGTCCGTTGTCACTAATGAATGAAGCTCTCAACTTTTTCACACATTTTAAAAGCCTGCCGATCCAACATCCTGCATCTTTTTTTTCTGTAATGGACCATTTGTCCATTTTATTATTAGGTAGTGGTCTCAAAAAACACATTTGTGAGATTCAACCTCTGTGAAGGATGTAAAAGCTCTTTTAGCCATTTTACAGAGTGGAAAATACTAGGGTTATCTTTTCTCTTCAAAATAATTACAGCACTGTTGTCTTCCTTCTTTTATGTAAGATTTGTGTTCCACGTCATCGCTGTAACCTTGGTATAAATATAACAGTTGTAATCCGTTGAAGTACAAGACATCACATTTCCTTCCTATTCATCTGGGTTGAGGTGCCCTGCTGCCCACTGTGTATAGGAGGGAATTATGGGAGAGGCAGGTGGAAGTGCCCCCTGACCTTGTCATATGTATCACACAACAGAGGAAGACGAGAGGACAAAGTGGTCAATACTAAAGGGACATCTGGGGAAACCTGGCTCAGATACCCATATACAGTATATTGTACACATACACACACAGAAACAAATGGTCAGACACCAATATACAGTATATTGTACACATACACACACAGAAACACACACAGAAACACACACAGAAACAAATGGTAAGACACCAATATACAGTATATTGTACACATACACACACAGAAACACACACACACACACAAACACACAAACACTTACACTTTTAGAAAATATTTTCTAACCAAAAAGGTTGAGGTGTTGAACAGCAATGATCAATGCACAGCTCAATAATTCCTGTCACTAAAAATGTTGCTGTCAATGGACATCTTGGTGATGTTCTCCACACCGTTACTGGCCCTGCAATATTCTGTGTGCAGCAGATCAATCTAAGATATGTTCTCATGTTTGTTTGGTGGCGATCAATCTGGGCCCCTCACATGAAATTGAAAAGGCTCAACCATTGGCTTTCATCCAAGTGGTGAAAATGATCTTGTTTGTTGACGTTTAACCTCTTCTCTTTATTAGAGAGATGGAGATAAAGGTTTGGATATATAAATAGATCAAAGGGTACGGGAGAGGGGTGAGGAAGAGATAGAGGTACAGAGAGAGGGGTGGGAGAGACAGAGGGATAAAGATAGCGAGATGGAGAGAGAGACTCATTAGTGGCATTTGATACAAGTGTTTGTCTTTCATCACTAGAGGACCATGTGTTTTGATCTTGCCCACTCTGTACATGCAGATGAGCCTGTCACATTAAAAGATGAGGAAGCCCTCTCCATTCAATGGCAGCCCTGACGGCAGAGACAAGCCGTTGCGGCGATCAAATCTAATCTTCGTCCTTGTTGTAGACATCCTCTCTCAAAGTGTGTGCGTATGTGTGTGTGTGTGTTTATGAATGTAGGTGCGCACATATCTGTATTCCAATGTAATTTCGTGTGAGTTACTCAGGCTTCAGGCTCTCTAAATGGTCTAATAACTGAGCCAGTCCCCCCCCCCCCCCCCCCCTTGTCCTCAGCTCAAGATTGTGATGACTGCCGGCTGTCAATCAATCTGCTCTTGATTGACATCTATTGATGCTGGTCCTCTGTAGCCTCTGATATGTGTAAAGAGGCTCTCTACCTATCTGCCATTAAATCTCAGGATTACCACCACCTCTATTCACATAGACCCTGTCCAACCGATGGGGTGTTATGAATTTTGCAAATGTACCCACATTGTTTCTCTTTGTGCCTGGTGCTATCAATTCTTGTGTAATTACAATTATAATCCTCAGGAGGGGCGTCGAGATTTATGTTTATTTTTTTCAAGAGAGGAAAGCTTACCTTTGTCTTCTCCTCCTGCCCTGTCATTGGAGTCAGCCATGTTTTTAAATGTGTCTGATGAAGGATTCAAACCTTGAACTTCCTCATTACCGACAACCTCTGCAACCTGTAGAACTTCAAAGAACGTTCACAGTCAGCTCCTAACACACCCAACTCAACGCCAGCCCTCTGCCTATCATCTTTCTCTAGTTCCCCCAGCTATTTACATCAGATGCAACTTTCTCCAATATTTGGATGAAGCGGTGACATCACAATGAAGCGGTGACATCAGAAGATGTTTGGTTGGAGGATACATAGCAAGCATGTAGCTTTTGGAATAGCTCAATTTCTACATCTGTCTTCTCCTTTCAAACCTTCACAAACTCCTTGAAGCTCCTGTACAAGATGGTGACTTTCAAATGATTGGTTTGCGGTGCATGCTGACCCCTCGGCTGCTTCATTGTGCTCTGTTTACGAGTCTGGTCACACTGTTATACATATTCATTCACCTCCAGGATGACATTATCCGAATACTCTACAAAGGGCAAACATTTTTGTGAAGCGCAATGTCAACCAGTGGATTATGACATAGTAAACGAATGCTGTCCAGCTGTGTGTTGGAGGAGTTGACTGGTAAAACTGTTTTCTGCAATGTCATAGTGAAATGGAAATGACACAAAATGGAGGGCCAGTCTCCCACGGCATACTGGACTAGAGTTCATTATTATATATATATATTTTTTTAGGTGCTAGTTCAGTCCTGGAGAATCTGGTTTGACCCAGCAAATTAAAATGTCTGGTCTTATCAGAGCCCTGAGGGAGAGAGAAGATATTATCCTGCCAGGCCTGGGGATTGGCTCCTATCACTCCACTTTCACTAAACCTGATGTCGGATGAAATACTACTCAGAGCAAATAGGAATGATTGAGTGTGTGTGTGTCTGTGTGTGTGTGCGCTGTGTGGTTGTGTGAAAGCCAGCAAGACAGAGAGAGAGAGAGAGAGAGGGTGGGGGATGATTGAGTTAGAGAATGACAGAGAGAGAAAGAGAGGTTATTGTGATATTTATGAAGTGTGAGATTGAATTCCTGCTCTCTTAGTGTGTTTGTATACGTGTGTGTGTGTGTGTGTGTGTGTGTGTGTGTGTGTGTGTGTGTGTGTGTGTGTGTGTGTGTGTGTGTGTGTGTGTGTGTGTGTGTGTGTGTGTGTGTGTGTGTGTGTGTGTGTCAATGCAATGCAGATAAGAGGGTCAAAGGAAGACACTAGCATATTTTAGTATTGCCATATTTTGGCTGACACTGCTTTTTTAAATCATATTTTGCTGCATTTGCATCACACCACAGTCCCCTTTCGTTAATTGGCTGTCTCTGCACATCTGTGACCCTCCGTCTGTGAGTGTATGGGTTTGTTTGTCCATCAGTGTGTCTATTACTGTTTTCTATACAGTGCCTTCAGAAAGTATTCCCACAACTTGACTTTTTCCACATTTTGTTGTGTTACAGCCTGAATTTAAAATTGATTCATTTTAGATTTTTTTTTCACTGGCCTACAAACATTACCCCATAATGTCAAAGGGGAATTATCTTTTTCATTTTTGTATTTTATTTTATGCAAATGAATTATAAATGAAAAGCTGAAATGTCTTGAGTCAATAACAATTCAACCCCTTCGTTATGGCAAGCCTAAATACGTTCAGGAGTAATAATTTGCTTAACAAGTCACATAATAAGTTGCATGGACTCACTCTGTGTGCATTAATAGTGTTTAACATGAATTTTGAATGACTACCTAATTTCTGTACCCCACACATGCAATTATCTGTAAGGTCCCTCAGTCGTGCAGTGAATTTCAAACACAGATTCACGCACAAAGACCAGGGAGGTTTTCCAATGCCTCTTCAAAAATGTCACCTGAATGGGTAAAAAATAAAAAGCATACCTTGAATATCCCTTTGAGCATGGGGAAGTTTCTAATTACACTTTAGATCGTGAATCAATACACCCAGTCACTACAAAGATACAGGCGTTCTTTCTAACTCAGTTGCCGGAGAGGAAAGGAAGGAGGAAACCACTCAGGGATTTCAGGCCAGTGGTTGCCAGTGACAGAGTTTAATGGCTGTGATAGGAGAAAACTAAGGGTGGATCAACAACATTGTAGTTACTCCACAATACTAATATAATTGACAGAGTGAAAAGAAGGAAGCATGTACAGAATAAAAATATTCCAAAACATGCATCCTGTTTGAAACAAGGCACTAAAGTAATACTGCACAAAATGTGGCAAAGCAGTTCCCTCTTTGTCCTGAATACAAAGTTTTTTATTTGGGGCAAATCAAATACAAAACTAGGCATATGTCACACCTCACTACTTCACAGGAAAGCCATTTGAAAGTAAAATGCCTTCTGGAACATGTGAAATTTCATGTGCCTTATTAAAACTTCTTAAGGCTAGGGGGCACTACTTTCATGTCCGGATGAAAAGTGTGCCTGAAGTAAACTGCCTGCTACTCAGGCCCAGAAGCTAGGATATGCACATAATTGGTAGATTTGGATAGAAAACACTCACACGTTTCTAAAACTGTTAAAATCATGTCTGTGAGTATAACAGAACTTATTCGGCAGGCGAAACCCCAAGGACAAACCATCCAGGATTTTTATTTGTTTTAGGTCACTCTCTTTTCAATGGGTTTTCTATGTGGATCTAGATTTCGAGGCACTTGCTTGCAGTTCCTATTGCTTCCACTAGATGTCAAGTCTTTAGAAATTGGTTGATGTTTTTCCTTTGAGAAATGAAGAAGTAGGGCTGTTCAGAACGAGGGTTGAGTCTAGTCTACTGTTGTGGTTGGGGTGCGCGACCTGAAAGCTCGCTCCACTTTGTTTTTGTCCGGTATTGAACACAGTTTATTCCGTGTTAAATTCTATTGATTATTTACGTTTAAAAATAACTAAAGTTGGATTAGGAAAGTTGTTTGAAATGTTTGGATCAAGTTTACAGGTAACTTATTAGATACTTTGTAGTCATGTTGTGCGAGTTGGAACCGGTGTATTTTCAGAATCAAACGCGCCAAATAAATTGACATTTTGGGGATATAACGACAGAATTAATCGAACAAAAGGACCATTTGTGATGTTTATTATTATTATTATGAATTATTATTATGAGTATTTCTGTTTTTGAATTTGGCGCGCTGCTATTTCACTGGGTGTTGTCAAATCAATCCCGTTAACGGGAGGGGGGTGGAGACAATCACAAAGACAGGTGAAACAGATCAGGGTGTGACAATACCTGGTTGACTGCGTTGGACATTTGCGATGAGGCCTGGGTCCAGGATGTCCCTAGCAGGGACCCAGCACCTCTCCTCCGTACCGTAACCCTCCCAGTAACCAGGTACTGGAACCCCCTGCCCCGAGGTCGAACATTCAGGAGACACCTCACAATGAAACAGGAGAGAGGGGGAGGGCTGGAAACAGGAGACAAAGGGCTGTGAGACATGGGTTTAACTCTGGACACATGAAAGGTAGGATGTATACAAAGGGTACGGGGCAACAGAAGAGGTTGGGGAACGCCTTCCAGAACTGGGACGAGAACTGAGGATCCCGGTCGGAGACCATGTCTATTGGTAGTCCATGGATCCGGAAGATGTGCTGAACCATGAGCATGCCCGTCTCCTTGGCAGAGGGTAGTTTGGGGAGAGGAATAAAGTGGGAAGCTTTGGAAAACAGATCCACAATGGTCAGGATGGCAGTATTGCCATCAGACGGTGAAGACCCATGACAAAGTCCAGGGAGATGTGAGACCAGGGACGGTGAGGGACAGGCAGAGGTTGGAGGAGACCAGACGGAGCTTGCCAAGGAGTCTTGTTCTGTGCACAAACTGTGCAAGCGGTGACGAATGCGGACACGTCAGAGACCATGGTAGGCCACCAAAAGCATTGTCGCAAAAAGCCAGGGTCCGACGGGAGCCCGGGTGGCAAGCATGCCTGGAGGAGTAAGCCCAGGAATGAACATCCGGTTATCAAGGCCCCCCCGGGGTTCGGCTGGGAACGCTGCACCTCACGGACCTGCTTCCCTATTCCCCAGCTGACTGCGGACACCAGGCACAAAGTGGGAAGGATGGTCTCGGGTTCCGGGTTAACGTCTCGGGTTAACCATGTGAACAGCAGGGCCCATCTAGCTTGCCTGGAATTGACGCGCTTGGCGGTGCGGAGATACTCCAGGTTCTTGTAGTCGGTCCACACGATGAGCTGATGTTCTGCCCCCTCCAGCCATTTCTCCATTCCTCAATCGCCATCTTCACCGCGAGAAGCTCACGATTCCCCACATTGTAGTTCTTCTCCATGGCGTTGAGGTGACGGGAGAAGAAGGGCAGGGATGTAGCTCGAGGTCCAGGGCAGAACGCTGGGACAGGACAGCCCCCACTCCGAATTCCAAAGCATCAGCCTCCACCACAAACTGACGGAATGGGTCAGGACGAACCAAGATGGGAGCTATTGTGAAGCGATGTTTGAGGACCCGGAACACATGGTCAGCAGCTAAAGACTACATGAACGGAACCTTGGGCGAGGTGAGTGCTCACAGGGGGGAAGCCCATGTGCTGTATCCCCGGATAAAGTGGCGATAGAAGTTGGCGAAACCCAGGAAACTTTGCAGCTGCACCCTGGAAGTAGGCTGAGGCCAATCCACCACCGCTCTCAACTTCCTGGGATCCATCTGTACACTCCCTGCAGCGATGATGTAACCCAGAAAAGGGATGGTGGAGCGATGGAACTCACACTTCTCTGCTTTTACAAACAGCTGGTTCTCCAGGAGGCGTTGGAGAACCTGTCGGACATGAAGCACATGTTCTTGGGTGGAGCGGGAGAAGATGATGATGTCATCGAGGTAGACAAAGACAAACCGGCTCAACATGTCGCGGAGAACATTATTAACCAGAGCCTGGAACACAGCAGGGGCATTGGTGAGGCCAAATGGTATGACCAGATACTCGTAGTGACCGCTGGCCGTGTTGAAGGCGGTCTTCCACTTGTCCCATCCCCATATCCACACCAGGTGGTAGGCGTTCCGTAGATCCAGCTTGTAAAACACGGTGGCCCTCTGAAGCGGCTCGAAGGCCGAGGAGATGGGGGGTGTCGGGTAGCAGTTCTTCACCGTTATGCCGTTGAGACCCTGGAAAAACCCTGTGCCAGGTGGGAGAGGAAGAAGGACGGATGAATCCTGCAGCTAGGGAGTCCCCAATGTAGGTCTCCATAGCCTTGGTTCTGACAGAGAGTACATCATCCCCAGGGTGGAGTAATGCTAGGGAGAAGCTCAATCCCGCAGACATATGGTCGGTGCGGCGGAAGCGAAGTGGCCCGGGCCTTGTTGAACACCTCCAGGAGTTCCTGGTACACCGCGGGAATGGCGGAGAAGTCCGGGGCAACTTCCGAGCTCCCAGGAAGACGTCCCAGGGCAGGCTATGCTGACTTCAGGCAATGGGCGTGGCAGAACGGGCTCCAGCCCATGATGGCACCAGTAGACCATTTAATGAGGGGATTGTGTCGCTGGAGCCAGGAGAATCCCAATACCACGGGAATCTGAGGAGACTTAATGAGCAGGAACTGGATAGCCTCGCTGTGTTTTTACGACACTCGTAGGTTGATGGGAGTGGTACTGTGGGTGACCCGGCCTATAGAGTGCCCGTCCAGCACTCTAACGTCCATGGGGAATGCCCAGCTCGGAAGCCAGCGTAGAGTCCAAAAAGCTCCCATCAGCCCCAGAGTTGAGCAGAATGGCATGAAACGGAGTGTGAGTAAGTGAAGCAGAAAAGTTCTCCACATAGTCCACCAGAGTACTCGCTCCTACCGGTGGTCCTGGTCTTTTAACGGACAAGAGGACACAGAATGTCCACGAGTCCCGCAATACAGGCAACTCTTGGTGGTGAGCCTGTATAGCCATTCCGCTGAAGACAACCAAGCTCTGCCTAGTTGCATAGGCTCAGGAAACGGTGACTTGGCCGTCTTCGGCGACTCTCGGGGAACCTCGGGTAGCCTCGGGTTCTCTCGGCAACGGGGCCGTTGGGGACTTCCGGGATGCCTCGGAGGCGAGGTGGAATCTTGGACGGGCGAGCGAAATCTCCTCTCCTCTCCCTCCGTCATTCCCGTAGTTGCCCATCGATCCTGATGGTCATGGCGATGAGGGTATTGAGATCCATCGGTAATTCCCTGGCTGCAAGCTTGTCCTTCACCTCCTCCGAGACTCTGTGTAGGAACCAGTCGAACAGCGCTTCCTGGTTCCAGGCACTCTCAGCTGCCAATGTACAGAAATCCACCACATCATCTGCAACACTGCGGGAGTCCTGCCGAAGCTAGAGTAGATTCCGGGCAGCCTCTCTCTCGGAGAATGGGGCATCAAACACGTTCTTTACCTCTCCCACGAACTCCTCCAGACTGACGTATATGGCCGGCTGTTGCTCCCATACAGCTGTAGCCCAGGTGAGCGCACTCCTGGACATCAGCATGATAAGGTACAGTATCTTAGAGCGGTCCGAGGGGAAGGAGGAGGGCTGAAGCTCGAAGATGACGGCACACTGAGCTAGAAACACCTGACAGGTAACCAGCTCTCCATTGAAGCATTCTGGGGGAAGGCGGAGTGACCGGTGAGGCGGCCCTGCTAACAGCGTTTCAGGTAAGACCCAGACACAGACAACGTCGAAGTAACAACAGTTTATTAATCGAACAGCGTCAGGTAAAAGGCAGGTCAAGGGCAGGCTAAGGTCAGTAATCCAGAAAGGTGGAGCAGACAGGCTCAGGGTCAGGGCAGGCAGAATGGTCAACTCCGGGAAAACTAGCAAACAGGAACAATCGAGAGACAGGAGCAGAGGGAAAAACGCTGGTAGGCTTGAGGAAACAAAACAAACTGGCAACAGACAAACAGAGAACACAGGTATACATACACAGGGGATAATCGGGAAGATGGGCGACACCTGTAAGGTGGGGGGAGACGATCACAGAGACAGGTTAAACAGATCAGGGTGTGACAATAGTAGAACTGCAAAAGTGTTGTTCTCCACTTTCTGGAGGACCGAGTTTTGAAATCTGCGGAATGCCTGGTGGAATTAGAATATGATAGCTATGGAGATGGAGAAAATTCTGCCGTTTGATTGCAAATATGCAGAGGGAGTCAAAAAGAGAATGCACAGAAGGCTGCTGTATAAAACACCTGTCTCCGGATTACATCTTCAAACTAAGGGCAACCATGGCATCCGTGACAGAGACAGAGAAGCGTCCATCCATGTATATGGGTAACATAGTCTAGCTAGCTTCATTTTCAGATATTACACGTTTCTAATTTTGTCGGAAAAGCAAATTGAATTTCAAGTTAAAGCGTACTTTTAGCTAGCTAGCTAACGTTAGCTGACTGGCTCGCTAGCTAACGTTACGTGTATGATCTGTGTAGTAATATTATTTGTATCTCAGATCCATTTGCATTGCTATTTATAGCCTAATGTTAGCTAGCTAGCTAACATTGAACCTGGCTGGTTAGTTACCTGCAGATTCATGCAGGGTAGTAATGTTATGAGTTGGGATTATTGTTCATTGTTTAGCTAGTTAGCTACATGTCTAAACAAAAGACTTAGACAAAAGTAACAAAAGTAACCATTTCAATAGAATGTTCATTATGTCACTGTGACAACTGTCGATAGATGTAGTTGGTAAATTCGCTCTGGCTATCTACTCCAATTTCAGAGCACTCTGGTTTGAGTGTGCCGAGTGCAGAATAACTGACGAATTTACGAACACTCAACACCAGTTGAATATGGCCGGTGTCAGTAAACATTGGCAAAAAAGCGTAATTAAATTGTTGTCAGCAGCACAGTTACAGTAACCAACCCTCTGGATAACATAAAAAGAGCCTAAACAGCTCTGCTAGGGCAGAGTGGGCTGTTCTCTCATTTGTGTCTGGAAGTAGCTAGCAAGCAAACCAACGTTAGCCAGTTAGCTTGGGTGGTTAACTGCTGTTGTTAGGTTAGAATGGTCGGATCAACCCTACTCCTCGGCCAGAATGTCCAGTGTGCGCTCTGAATTTACGAACGGACGATCTGTTAACGCTCTTTGTTTACGAACGCCCAGAGCGCGCTCTGGCACTCCAGACTGAATTTACGATACACCCATAATATAAACCAGCCTTTAGTCTTGACATCTTTGGTTGTTTAGTACGTGGCCTCACATGTGAATCCTCAAAGAGATGGGTGGGGCTTTTAAGAGGGTGTGAATGATGCTGAATGTGTGTACAGTCGTGGCCAAAAGTTTTGAGAATGACACAAATATTAATTTTCACAAAGTTTGCTGCTTCAGTGTCTTTAGATATTTTTTGTCAGATGTTACAATGGAATACTGAAGTATAATTACAAGCATTTCATAAGTGTCAAAGGCTTTTATTGACAATTACATGAAGTTGATGCAAAGAGTCAATATTTGCAGTGTTGACCATTCTTTTTCAAGACCTCTGCAATCCGTCCTGGCATGCTGTCAATTAACTTCTTGCATAATTGCATATTCAATGCCCATTCTTGCATAATCAATGCTTGGAGTTTGTCAGAATTTGTGGGGTTTTGTTTGTGGATTGACCACAAGTTCTCAATGGGATTAAGGTCTGGGGAGTTTCCTGGCCATGGACCCAAAATATCAATGTTTTGTTCCCCTAGCCACTTAGTTATCACTTTTTCCTTATGGCAAGGTTCTTCATCATGCTGGAAAAGGCATTGTTCATCACCAAACTGTTCCTGAATGGTTGGGAGAAGTTGCTCTCGGAGGATGTGTTGGTACCATTCTTTATTCATTGCTGTGTTCTTAGGCAAAATTGTGAGTGAGCCCAATCCCTTGGCTGAGAACCACCACACACATGAATGGTCTCAGGATGCTTTACTGTTGGCATGACACAGGACTGATGGTAGCGCTCACCTTGTCTTCTCCGGACAAGCTTTTTTCCAGATGCCCCAAACAATCGGAAAGGGGATTCATCAGAGAAAATGACTTTACCCCAGTCCTCAGTAGTCCCATCCCTGTACCTTCTGCAGATTATCAGTCTGTCCCTGATGTTTTTCCTGGAGAGAAGTAGCTTCTTTGCTGCCCTTCTTGACACCAGGCCATCCTCCAAAAGTATTCGCCTCGCTGTGCGTGCAGATGCACTCACACCTGCCTGCTGCCATTCCTGAGCAAGCTCTGTACTGGTGGTGCCCCGCTCCCACAGCTGAATCAACTTTAGGAGACGGTCCTGGCGCTTGCTGGACTTTCTTGGGCGCCCTGAAGCCTTCTTCACAACAATTGAACCGCTCTCCTTGAAGTTCTTGATGATCCGATAAATGGTTGATTTAGGTGCAATCTTACTGGCAGCAATATCCTTGCCTGTGAAGCCCTTTTTGTGCAAAGCAATGATGACGGCACGTGTTTCCTTGCAGGTAACTATGGTTGACAGAGGAAGAACAATGATTCCAAGCACCACCCTCCTTTTGAAGCTTCCAGTCTGTTATTTGAACTCAATCAGCATGACAGAGTGATCTCCAGCCTTGTCCTCGTCAACACTCACACCTGTGTTAACGAGAGAATCATTGACATGATGTCAGCTGGTCCTTTTATGGCAGGGCTGAAATGCTGTGGAAATGTTTTTGGGGATTCAGTTCATTTGCATGGTAAAGAGGGACTTTGCAATTAATTGCAATTCATCTGATCACTCTTCATAACATTCTGGAGTATATGCAAATAGCCATCATACAAACTGAGGCAGCAGACTTTGTGAAAATGTATATTTGTGTCACTCTCAAAACTTTTGGCCACAACTGTAGACAAAGAAGAGGTCTCCAGTAGGTTTACCAAAACATTAAAGGGCCATCTTATCAAAGTTGATCAACTTTCAAAGCAGAATTACTTTCCCATCAACTACAGTGTATGATTTAACATGTTCTGGCTCAGTATCTTTACTTTTATCCATGTAAAAAACACAATTTCTTTGCTACATAAGACCGAATCGAGCCGTTTGGTCACACATTTTCAGGCATAGTAGTGACTGCATCTTCTTATGGGTATGCTTGTAATCGTTAAGGACTGGGGAGTTCGTTTTTCCAGGATAAAAAAGAAACGGTATGGAGCTAAGCACAGGCAAAATCCTAGAGGAAACCGGGTTCAGTCTGCTATCAACCAGACACAGGGAGATGAATTCACCTTTCAGCAGGACAATAACCTAAAACACAGGCCAAATCTACCCTAGAGTTGCTTACCAAGAAGACAGTGAATGTTCCTGAGTGGCCAAGTTACACGGAACCCAAACCGGCTGCGCGCCTGCGTCATTGTGCACCATCGTGCATAAATGTATTTTGTCCCCCCACACCAAACGCAATCACGACATGCAGGTTAAAATATCAAAACACTAAACAATACCAAAACACACAACTCTGAACCAATTATATTAATTTCGGGACTGGTCAAAAAACATTAAACATTTATGGCAATTTAGCTAGGTAGCTTGCACTTGCTAGCTAATTTGTCCTATTTAGCTAGCTTGCTGTTGCTAGCTAATTTGTCCTGGAATATAAACATTGAGTTGTTATTTTACCTGAAATGCACAAGGTCCTCTACTCCACCAATTAATCCACATATAAAACTTTCATAAATTAGGTAAATTAGGTGCATTACCGCCACTGACCTCGTACGTCTTCAGTCACACACGTGGGTATAACCAATGAGGAGATGGCACGTGGGTACCTGCTTCTATAAACCAATGAGGAGATGGGAGAGGCAGGACCTGCAGCGCGATCTGCATCAGAAATAAAACTGACTTCTATTTTAGCACTTGGCAACGCAGACGCTCGTTGGCGCGGGTGAGCTGTGTGGGTGCAATAATTGAATAATATAGATTTCAAAATTTATTTTGCAACGCTCACTTATGCGACGCGAGCGGTGTAGTCAGCCTGTTACAGTTTTGACTTCAATCTGGTTGAAAATCTATAGCAAGACATGAAAATGGATGTCCAGCAGTGATCAACAACCAATTTGCCAGATCTTGAATAATTATGAAAAGAATAATGGGCAAATATTGTACAATCCAGGTGTGCAACGCTCTTAGAGACTTACCCAGAAAGACTCACAGTTGTAATCGCTGCCAAAGGTGATTCTAACATGTATTGACTCGTAAACATTACTTATGTAAATTAGATATTTAATTTTCAATAAATTTGCAAAACATTTTTAAAAAAAACATGTTTTCACTTTGTTATTATGGGGTATTGTGTGTAGTTGAGTGAGATAAAAAATCTATTCAATCCATTCAGAATTCAGGCTGTAACACAACAACATGTGAAATACATGTCAACTTGTGTGTCCTATAATTTTTTCTAAACTTTTTGAATATGTCTAACTCCTTCCAAGATCCATCCAGGTGCATATGTGTGTGTGTTGTTTGTGTGTGGTTATGCAATTGTGTGTGTGTGTGTGTGTGTGTGTGTGTGTGTGTGCAGCAGGGTCTCTAATGAGGATGTATGGCCCTGAGTGCAGCCCTCCCTTCCACTGCTCTGCTCCCTTGCTCAGAGAGAGAAGATTTCACTCATGTCAATCTCTCTTCTCCCTCTCACATACACACACACACACACACACACACACACACACACACACACACACACACACACACACACACACACACACACACACACACACACACACACACACACACACACACACACACACACACACACACACTACATCATTAATTGGTTCTTGCTCCCACAGCTTGCTAGTATGTTTATATGGGTTGGTTAGGTGAAGGGTCAGTCTAAGGGAATCATGCATGCTGCATATCGATGCTCCAACTGCAGTCTGCATCAGGAGGACTGATCCATCTCGCTCTCCCTCCATCCATCTCTCTCTTTTCATCTCTACACATACCCCCGTCCACATCCTCATTGCTCTCATCTTATTCTTCCATCTCTCTGACCAGCCATCTGTTATGTTAGTATAAATCCCTCTCTTTTGCTTCTTTTCTTTGTCTCTCTCTCTCTCTCTCTCTCTCTCTCTCTCTCTCATCTCTCTGTCTGTGTGCTACTCCTCATCTCTTTGTCCACATCCCTATATCACTCTCTCCAACCTTTTCTAACCAGTCATATGTCACATCATCAGAGCTCCTCGCCTCTCTCTCTTTCTGCCTATCCCTTGTCTTAAATCGATTTAACAAAATGCGGAGTGTGTGCTTTTATCAAGTGGGGACAGCTTTTTGACATTGTATAAAAAAAGGAAGATCTAATCTCTGCCAGGATGAGCAAGCAAACACAATAGGGTGTGTATGGATGTAGATAGTCACTGACAGCAAACAAATAAGCCTCAGGGACTTGACAGGAAAGATATCACCGTCCTGCATTAAGTACTAGATCAGTATAGAGATAAAATAACATTTGTATTTGTTTTTATTAAGGATCCCCATTAAATACAGCAGCAGTGCTGATGAGATGGATCAGATACTAAACTCAGCAAAAAAAGAAATGTCCTCTCACTGTCAACTGCATTTATTTTCAGCAAACTTAACGTGTAAATATTTGTATGTCTGGTTCAGCTGTCTGGTCCAGCGACGGTGGGTTTGTGCCCGTAGGCGGCGTTGTTGTCTTACAACAGGCCTTCAAGCCCTCAGTCCAGCCTCTCTCAGCCTATTGCTGACAGTCTGAGCCCTGATGGAGGGATTGTGTGTTCCTGGTGTAATTCGGGCAGTTGTTGTTGCCATCCTGTATCTATCTGTATCGGTGTGATGTTCGGATGTACCGATCCTGTGCAGGTGTTGTTACATGTGGTCTGCCACTGCGAGGACGATCATTTGTCCGTCCTGTCTCCCTGTAGCACTGTCTTAGGCGTCTCACAGTACGGACATTGCAATTTATTGCCCTGGCCACATCTGCAGTCCTGATGACTCCTTGCAGCAATCCTTAAGGCACGTTCACACAGATGAGCAGGGACCCTGGGCATCTTTCTTTTTATGTTTTTCAGAGTCAGTAGAAAGGCCTCTTTAGTGTCCTAAGTTTTCATAACTGTGACCTTAATTGCCTACCTTCTGTAAGCTGTTAGTGTCTTAACAACCGTTCCACAGGTGCATGTTCATTCATTGTTTATGGTTCTTTGAACAAGCATGGGAAACGGTGTTTAAACCCTTTACAATGAAGATCCGTGAAGTTATTTGGATTTTTACGAATTATCTTTGGAAGACAGGGTCCTGAAAAAGGGACGTTTCTTTTTTTGCTGAGTTTAGCTAACTGCCTGATGGGTGGCACACATCACACTGGCTGTGAATGGAGTGGATTCAAATAAAATAAATACAGATAAGAATAAGAGATAAAAGTAACAAGTAATTAAAGAGCAGCAGTGAAATAACAAAAGCGAGACTTTTATACAGCGGGGTACCGATACAGAGTCAATGTGCTGGTTCTTTGAGGTAGTATGTACATGTAGGTAGAGTTATTAAAGTGACTATGCATAGATGACAACAGAGAGTAGCAGTAGTTTAAAGAGGGTGTAAGAAGGGGTGGGTGGGTTGCAAATAGTCTGGGTAGCCATTTGACTAGATGTTCAGGAGTCTTATGGCTTCGGGGTTGAAGCTGTTTAGAAGCCTCTTGGACCTAGACTTGGTGCTCCGGAGATCTGTAAGTCAGTAATTTTGTATAAAGTCGTTTTTCACACAATGCTTTACATCTACCATAAACAAGCCTGGGGCGACAATAGTAAGGAATTACTCTGAGTAAAATGTGAAAGGGAACCTGATAAAGCTGACGTGTTAGGGAGGCGACCATTCTCTTCTTGCTAGTACTGGAAAAGAGCTCAAATCAGGGTTTGATTCCATCGATTCCATCTTAACAAAGTAATTCAGGGGATAAAGTGAAACTCTGTTCCTGTATGGAGACAAATTCCTCTTTGGAATGAATGGTATCATGGTATCCCTCCTATTCAATAACTTGACTCAGTTAAAATAGAACTCACCCCCATAGTTCATACAGGGGTTTATATGGTCGATTTCTGTCAGTATAAAGACGTGCTATGACCGGACTGGTTTCTAAAGGGATAGTTTGTGCAATTGTGGCACTATCCCTTTAACGTTTATTTGTCAACCTGGTATTTGTCAAGGCTCAGGAGAAGACCCAGATGCAGACAGTTTCGAAGTAACAAAAGTTTATTACAAAAACAGAGGGGCAGGCAGAGGTCAGTAATCCAGAGCAGAGTCCGAAAGGTACAGAATGGCAGGCAGGGTCAGGGTCAGGGCAAACTAGAAAACAGGAACTAGAGAAAGACAGGAGCACTGGAAAAACTCTAGTAGGCTTGACGAAACAAAACGAATTGGCAACAGACAAACAGAGAACACAGCTATAAATACATGGGGATAATGGGGAAAATGGGCGACACCTGGAGGGGGGTGGAGACAAGCACAAAGACAGGTGAAACAGATCAGGGTGAGACAGTATTGGATACACAGGTGTTTGTATGGTGTAATACTCAGCACATTAACAGTGCTTTAACCCCCACCCCCACTTATCCCCCTCCACACCCCAACCCTGGAGGGTCCAGGTCCAGTGAGGAGGAGATGGATGTTATGTCACTTCCTGTTATTGATTGTCCTTTGTACTGTGACTCTTGACAGCTTTACTGTATGTCCCCAGCTTCATCCACACCCATTAATATGATAACCTGAAATTCCTACACATGCCAACACTAAGTGTATCCTATTTCACTCTTGTGTAGGGTTTTTACTCCTCCATATACTATGGATGGCCTTTTCTTTTCTAACACTTTTTCACCCAGGATAAACACCCATGTCCTTTTCCTCACACGTGGACTGCTGCTGTTAGCCCCAGATAAGGCCACCGATCCCCGTCAATACATATTGATAAGAGTGTTCATCTTGGCTGTTACAGCTCACAGCTCCATATGGCAGTTTGGCAGTAAAGATGGAGCATTAAGATACATCTGGGAAATAAGACCTTGGATCTTTAACACCATGCAAATAGTTGTCAATATATTCAACATTCTCATGTTTCTTTCTTAAAAATGTAAATGCTACGATAATTGATTCCAATTGGCATATGAGCTAACATGTTAACATGGGATTGTTTATGGTAATTTGGGTCAGAAAAATAGGTTATAAATGTGATGAAAAGATCAGGGATGAAAATTCATGGGAAGTGATATTTTCCTGTCAGTGGGAGAGCGAGAGGAAGATGAGGAAAGGGAGAGGGAACATGGCGGACAAGAGAGAAAGAGATAATGGAAAACTCTACCATAGTCCTTGTGTTTCTCAGTACCAGATATACATGTACTCCTTAAGTAGGGGTTCAGGGACAGATATTGCATGTGTACCAGCCCATCTCTTAGCTATGTACAGCATCCCCACATGATAGTATTCACTAATTTTCCATGCACTACACTCTTAGAAAAAAGGGTTCCAAAAGGGTTCTTTGGCTGTCCCCATAGTAGAACCATTTCTGGATCCAGGTAGAACACCGTTGGGTTCCATGTAGACCTCTCTGTGTAAAGGGTTCTACCTGGAACCAAAGGGGTTCTACCTGGAACCAAAAAAGGGTTCTTCAAAAGGTTATCCTACGAGGACAGCCGAAGAACCCATTTAGGTTCTAGATAACCCTTTTTTTCTAAGAGTGTAGACTTTTCAGCACGGAGAGGATCAGTAAGTCACAGAAAAGAGCAACATGTTGCATCATGTACCTATTGAACGAAGCTGTCACGACCGTCGTCTAGGTGGAAATGACCGGACCAAGGTGCAGCGTGGTGAGCGTACATTTTCCTTTATTTATGTAAATGTCGCCAACAAAACAAGAAACAAAGAAACAACCGTGAAGCTTACTAGGGCTATAGTTCCACTAACAAAGATAACTACCCACAAAATACAAAGGAAAAAAGGCTGCCTAAGTATGATTCCCAATCAGAGACAACGATAGACAGCTGTCGCTGATTGAGAACCAAACCTGGCCAAAACATAGAAACAAACAACATAGAATGCCCACCGCAGATCACAACCTGACCTAACCAAATAGAGAAATAAAATGGCTCTCTAAGGTCAGGGCGTGACAGTACCCCCCCCCCCCCCCCCCCAAAGGTGCGGACTCCCGGGCGCAAACCTGAAACTATAGGGGAGGGTCCGGGTGGGCATCTACCCTCGATGGCGGCTCCGGCTCGGGACGTAGCCCCCGCCCCAACTCTGACTCCCCCCACTTTGGTGGCACCTCTGGTGCGGGGACCCTCTCTGCAGGCCCCGGACTGGGGACCCTCGCCGCAGGCCCCAGACTGGGGACCCTCGTTTGCAGGCCCCGGACTGGTGACCCTCGTTGCAGGCCCCGGACTGGGGACCCTCGTTGCAGGCCCCGGACTGGGGACCGTCGCTGGAGGCTCCGGATTGGGGACCGTCGCTGGAGGCTCCGGACTGGGGACCGTCGCTGGAGGCTCTGGACTGGGGACCGTTGCTGTAGGCTCCGGACTGACCCGTGGAGCAGGCACAGGATGAACCTGGCTGTGGGGGAGCACTGGAGATCTGGTGCTTCTCCTTGGCACCACTCTTCCAGGCTGAATGCCCACTTTGGCCCGGCACATCCAGAGTGCAGGCACAGGTCGAACCGGGCTGTGGGGGAGCACTGGAGATCTGGTGCTTAGACCTTGCACCGCTCCTCTTGGCTGAATGCCCACTTTAGCCCGGCACGTACAAAGCGCAGGCATAGAACGAACCGGGCTGTCACAGCGCACCGGAGACACAGTGCGCAGAGCCGGCGCAGGACTCACCGGGCTGTGGAGGCGCACTGGAGGTCTGGAGCGTAGAGCTGGCACAAGACATGCAGGGCTGGGGAGGCGCACAGGAGGCCTGGTGCGTGGGGCTGGCACAGTCTTCACCAGACGGCTAGCACGCACCTCAGGACGAGTATGGAGAGCTGACTCAGGTGACATTAAACTGAGGACACGCTCCGTAGGGCGAATGTCGTGCCTCATGCACCAACACAGCAGCTCTCTCCTAACTCTCTCCCCCAATCTCCCCATCAACTCCTTAACTGTCTCTGCTTCACTCCCCTCCAAGTTCACCTTCTTCTCCCCGACTGGCTCTGGTTCCAACCTCGGCTCCGCCGACCGTCCCGTGTGCCCCCCCAAAATATTTTTTGGGGCTGCCTCTCCTGGCCACGCTGCTTGGTCCTTTGGTGGTGGGTAGTTCTGTCACGACCGTCGTCTAGGTGGAAATGACCGGACCAAGGTGCAGCGTGGTGAGCGTACATTTTCCTTTATTTATGTAAATGTCGCCAACAAAACAAGAAAACAAAGAAACGACCGTGAAGCTTACTAGGGCTATAGTGACACTAACAAAGATAACTACCCACAAAATACAAAGGAAAAAAGTCTGCCTAAGTATGATTCCCAATCAGAGACAACGATAGACAGCTGTCCCTGATTGAGAACCAAACCCGGCCAAAACATAGAAACAAACAACATAGAATGCCCACCGCAAATCACAACCGGACCTAACCAAATAGAGAAATAAAACGGCTCTCGAAGGTCAGGGCGTGAGAGAAGCGGAGGGACGTGGCACATTACTCATTCCTATGTGACACAAGCGCAGTCATGTCAATAGCCTGATATTATTTTGATTTACTGTACATAATACAATTTAGCTGAGAAGCTATGAATACAGATCAAACAATGTTTAAACAACCTTTTATTTTTTCTTCCCTAATAAAATGCTCATATCAAACATTCCATGTTACATTTAAGCAATACATTTAAGTCATTTAGCAGACGCTCTTATCCAGAGCGACTTACAAATTGGAAAGTTCATACATATTCATCCTGGTCCCCCCGTGGGGAATGAACCCACAACCCTGGCGTTGCAAGCGCCATGCTCTACCAACTGAGCCACACGGGACCATGTTAATATTATCATACGTATGCTTGACCTTGTATGCAGTTAGGAAATACTCACTGCAAGATGTGGTAGGTGGATGAGATTGATATTGGTACTGTGGATGTAGTATATTCTCTCTGTGTTTAATACGTAGTGAAGGATATGTAGTAGTAGACCTAGACAATCAAATAATACACTCGCTTTTCTGGCTCTTTACTTTCTACTTTATTAAAGCTTATTGTATGTAGTTGGCATCAGTGACTTGTGGATCGTAAGACATGGGTCCTCTCACTTGAATAATGCAGTGGGAAGACATCGTACAATTCTTTGTAGTGGTCTTTAAACATACTTGAGAGGCTGAATAGACAATCGATTTTCTCTCTGAATTAATGTGATTGCACAACGTCCCAAGTCATCTAAGCTTGGTATTTTGCTCACTTTTCATGTATAATAGCCTTCCCAGTCAATCATATTTAAGTTTGTACAGCCTGCACAGATGGCAAGCATAACCGAGCACTATCTGCTGCTCAGGCTTTCATAGCCATCATCTGACCTAGAGAATTTATAGAAACCCTGTTGTTGTGTTAGCACCACCACAAGCATCATAGAGGCATTGTCCCTGTAGCAGGCGGCATTGACAGTAGTGGTAGTGTCACAGCAGAAAAACATGTTCATGTGTTGAGGGCATTCCAGTAAGAAAACCCCTGTTTATATTTTTATATTATATTTTTCTATTGAGACAAGAAAATTGTTGTACTGTACCTTGGTCAGCTATTTCCTCTCTGATGTGGAAGCGACAACTTTAAGGAGAAGTCACATGTTGTAATAAGTTGTATAGAATGTATTCAAAAATGTTTTCTTGAGCAGTACAAGGCAGGTAAACTTTGTTTCCCAAAATAAATGATTTGTTTGGAGGTTATTGTTTGAGTGTGTACCATGGAGATGAAAAAAGCATGTAGTCTAAATCACTCCAACTAGCTCAATTACAATATAATGATTAGCAATGATATAGTCACTCACTTTTAATTATCGACAGCCATTACAACCAGCTAGTTAACATAAACAATTTGTCTCGGGACCCACAGGCTAATGTGGTCATTCCAATATGGCATGATACTCTCCATACTCAAGGACATGTTTTCCCTCACGTTGATTAGCTGTTTTACAATTACGATGCAACATGGCCAGTTAAAAAGACAAGGTGCCGCCTGGTCTGCACTGTGCTGAATTACTAAACTGGGGTGTGGGAGAGAAGTTAGAGGCTGGAAGCTCGGCTACCTCTCGTTTGACTGACACCTGTTGGGTTTTGGGATGATTGATTTGGATGGTGTTATTGAAAGAGATTGGATAGCATTGTCAGAGATGAATTGCGACTTACATTCATCAGATTCATTCACAGGAATGTCCCTGTGGTTGTTTTGCTGCTGGAATTAGGAAACGTATCACGCTTTGTCTTTTTAATGTGTAATTTGCTCTCATTGCATCCCCCCCCCCCCCCCCCCCCCCCACACACCCCCCACCCTCACCCTCTCTTTCTCCCCCTATCCTTTTCTCTCTGTTTCTCTTATCACTGATTTTTCTGTCTCTGTTTTAGTTTATATCAAGTTAATGGAAACGATTCATCTCATAAGGTTAACAATAAATAAAATGTAATCAGGGAATCAGATTCCTGTATAGAACTTGTGGGGATTATGCACATTTATTAACTGAGATGATGAGGGAGTTTTTCCCCAGTCAGTAAAACGTTCTCTGGGAGCAAACAGATTAATAAATCCAAACAATATTGTAATACAAAATATCAAAGAAAGGAGCCCATGGGGGCCCAATGCACTTATACAGTGCAACCCACTGTAAACCATAATAAAATAAGATTATACTGTTGGGGGCAACTTTCTCCCCTTCATGCTGAATCCCTCCATTATCCAACTCTAGTGAGAGTGGAAGACTGCAGGACTGGGTGATAGGAGCGATTGGGGGGATGTTCCTCTCTAAATGCTTCTGGCCATGTACTTCCCTTATGTCTCACAAACATATGTATATTTCATTTAACCAGCACCCAGGAGTCCTAAAAGCTGCTCCAGTCAGCCCATAGCAGCGTTTCAGTGACAGAGGCGCCACGTTAGCAGATGTTGCTGTGAGAGGCTAGGCAGACATGACTCACGGACCGGCCCCTAGGGTAAC
The DNA here is from genome assembly GCF_016432855.1 of Salvelinus namaycush. NCBI lineage: Eukaryota > Metazoa > Chordata > Actinopteri > Salmoniformes > Salmonidae > Salvelinus > Salvelinus namaycush. The sequence goes on from NC_052328.1 coordinate 23,541,434, forward strand.
TTCACAGAGTCACCACACCGTGTGCAGCAGAGGAGACCCTGACTGGGCGGCGGGAGAGGAGTGTAGAGGGGATGGATGATACTACAGTATGGAGAGCTGTTTCTGTAGTCTTTGGATAGCATTGGTGCTACTTTGTTTTTTAGCAGCAGCCAGCTCCATTGAGCCTGTCTTGGCAAGCAAGATGGCAACATGTTAGGGTGGTCAGGTCTGGATATATACTCTCCCAGCAGGATATTGCTAAGTCATCTGTGAGCCATGTTATCATAGAGATTTGACCAATGAGTCAGTCATTGTAAGGCAATTTTTTCCACTTTCTGGTCCTCTATCTTTGGAGGCTACAAGACATTTTCCGATAATCTACCCAGGCATGAAGAGCTTCCTTGTAAGCTGTTGTAGAGAAGCAAAACTCACAGGTTGGACAATTTAGTTGAGGGGCACCTACTGTATGCCAAAACAACTAATGAGTTGTCTGACCAATTTATGATCTTGGATTATGTTAGCTGCAGTGAGCCTGTCTGCATTGGTAGGAGTGCACACATCACAAAAATGAAAAGACCTATAGAAGGCTGCCAAATGTATCCCAGGCTGGCTGTGCAGTGCTACATTTAGCCCTGTTCTAGCCAACACTGCGTTTTTAAGGATCGATGGGAGAGGTAGAGCGCCAGGAGGGAGGAGGAAAGCCTGTCAGTCATGGGCTAAACGGAAAGAGAGTCAGTCACTATTACACTGCCTCAAGCTAAGAACAGCCTGTGGCAACTTAAGACAGCAACCCAGCCTGTATAATGTGAAAGGCCCTAACTACCATGCTGTCAACTGATTAAATGCGATACCTATAAAATATTAACAATTCTGTGTATGCCATGTGTATGTATATGGAAGGCGAAAGGGGACTGAATGGGTTTGGGGTGGCGGTTTGTATGGCATGCTGTTACCTCTGCAAGCTTGTCACCACAATTTTAAAAGGGGCAAATGTTAATGAAATTGCAATTAACATGAGTAAGTGCTTTACTGGAGGGGACGAGGTATGTTAGATATGTTGGGGGAAGTAAACAAACCCAATTGAACAATAACATTTTTTGGGGGGGGAGGGGGGGGGGCTTAAAAGAGACTGTTTATTAGACTGGTTTTAATAATTTAAAATGTAACCTCTTATAGATGCAGATCATATGGTTCTACTGTCTAGCCTCCCCCTAAGGAATAACTATGTTTTCATAGGTTCACATTTTCAGCCAGTAATCTCTGATACAACCAGCTCTGGGCTTAAACATACATTTAAATGCATCCTGTGTTTGTTTGCAACCATAAAAAACATATGACGAGCATCCATTTAAGACCATTTAAACCAACAGTTAATATCCATCACCCATCTGCTTGGTGAAATGAAGATTCTAATTAAGTATATTCAAGCTTATCTTCTTAATAAACTGATGCTAAGTGCTATTTTCCAGGACATAAATCACCAATTTAGTTTTTGTCTATAATGAGGTTAAGGCCTTCTGGCTAAATCATGCTTGTGGTTGTGTGAATAGGTTGGAAACAGCTCACTCAAAACATGATGCTTTGTAAAAGCATTTTAGTAGAGGGTGATAGCATGCATACTTTACTATCCCAATGGTTTTATTAGGGAATATGTTGTAATCAGCTCACTCAACACTTTATTCTTGAAGCTAGAATCCTTAATGGCTAAACTGCCACTTCTTTTTGTGATATCACAACAACTAAGACAGTGCATAGTGATGAGCTTGATGCTCCTTTCCAAGAACTATCGAAGGTCTTATTTTGGTGACATGATAATCGATGCTTGGCTCACTCTTATCTGTAATAATCACATCAGGTAGGTAGCCTACGAAATCGTTTTCTCCCCTGGTACATCATCGCACACCTGATAGAAGAGGATAATATGTACTGCAAAAAATATTTTGGACCATGCTGCGCGACGCTCCACAGCTCGACGACGAAAACAATTACGGTGGTGGGGAGGCAAGTGGCGCTGTTTCCCCCTACTGTGGATTCCATCTTTAAAGGGTATGTGGTGAAATGTATATGACAACTGCTTTCGCAAGGGCATTTTTGGCAATCCTTTCTAAGTGGTACACAAGATACACAGCAGTGTTTTTCTCTGGATAATGTATCTGTACTGTACCTAGGAGAATAAATCCTACCCCTAGAACACAACTGTATTTTGTGATCTGTTTGTTGTGTGGACGGTTAGTTTGGTGACATCCAGTAGTTTTACATCAGCACCGTGGCGTCCAAGGGTTTTAGGCTAGTGCAGTGACGTTAAAAATGAATTGTCTCATTATAGTCGCCAGGCTGGGTACCTGGAACCAGTCAGTCAGGCATGAGGTGCATTTGGCCTTGGATTTGCCAAGCTGAAAATGCCTACAACATGCTTCCTTGAGCTCACATTAAAAGCTGACAGACGGTAATGGACTTGCCAAGACAGATCCCCATTAACTAGTCCATTAAGCCACCCAACTCCTCACTTTTACCTGTCAGTTAAATAACACCCCACATGTTAAATTAATCACATCTTATTTTAGGAGTGGGAATTAAAATATACACTGCTAAATGCCAAGGTGACCCCTCACAGCACAAACAACACACACTTCTATTTGCTGGAGGAGCTTACACTACTGGAGATGAATGGTATGCATGGCCACATTTCTGTGAGTGATTAGACATACAGGACACACATTCATTCCTTGATTACGACTGCACTATGCAGTCTAATTAGCAGGTCTCTATAATGGCTCCATGATCTCTCTTTCTCCCTGAAGGTTTTTATAATCCTAGAAATTAGTATGTGCTATAGCATAAGTAGTGCAGCATTGTGGATTGTGATGTCTTCTGTCTTTGCTGTTGCTGTTGCTTTTAATGGGGATGGTGGTTTGGGAAACTGCTAGAAATGTAGCTTGTAGTAGCAATTTGTTTGGCATTGAGGGGAGATTAGAGTGTGTCTTTGTGTATTGAGGATGCTACCTGACCATTTTTAATAGTCATTCCTGCTGCCACTTGGTCCAAAAACAAACATGACTTGTGACTAGACCGAGGAAATGTGATTATGTTTATGGTAACGTCCTGAAATAATCTTTTTAGCATTTAAACTCCACATTGCTTTTCGATAAATCGAATATTTTTGGCGTAAGACACTCAGTTCATTTTTCGTCATTTTCTCTGCATCTCTTCTACCTTCGTGTTTCTGCCCTGAAGTTTTTATTAATTTCTCTGGTGAAGTAGTGTGCAGCTGAACAACAAACGCTACAGATGTAGGATCTTAATTTGATCACCCGGTTGCAGGACAACTCTCCTGCAATGCAGGAAATGTAATACTTCTGGTGTATTTGAGGTTCAAAAAGGCTTCTGAAGTTTGTAATTTCCACTTCAAAATTTCAGACTTGATTTTCCCTTATGAAACGTGTATCAAACCCTAACAATAATGTCCTTTAATTACAATCCACTTAATAATTCACATTTCCTGTTGCTGCAGGATTTTCCTGCTGTAGTAAACTGGCTCAAATGAAGATCCTACATCTGTAGAGAGTGCTTCCTCATGCATGAAATGAGAGGAAACTTTCTTCTCCTATAGGAAATGACACTGGCTCATCTGCAAAGGTAAAGCTTGTGTACGCTTCAGGCACTTTGTACATTTCGCTGCTCTGCCGAGGCATAGGCTACATGCTTCCGCCCTAAAAGGGTACATACAGCTCAAGCTGCTGTATGGAAAGCATTTGCATCACAAGTCAACTACTGTGGAAGTAACAGGCCTGTCCAGGATGTCAATGTGGAGAAGTATGTTTTTACACAGTGACGACTTCCTTGGACGTGACAGCCTTTAAATGCTCTTTTTGTCCCAGTGCTTTGTGTGACACCCCTTCCATTAGCCCACCACAACGTAAGGAGCGTCCAATGAAGTGTACAGTAGGATGATCCCAACGCCATTGTCCCATGGTGTTATTTCTGTCATCCAACTATAGAGCACTTATACAAGTCTTCATCTCTACACTGCTACAGGCTACCACCCCAGGTAACCATGGGGGACACAGTGCTCCCAATCCGGATTATGTCGTCCAAGACACCTAAGCAAGATATATTGTATACTGGCAAATAGCGTCATTTCAGAAATGTCATGGAAGGGTGACCTTTGGCTGTACAGACATGTTGCCTGAATATGTGTAACTTAAGTAAAATGGATGAAACGTCCATTAATGTCACACTGTGCCCTCTTAGAGATAAAGCAGAAGTAGAGGATGAGCCATCTGGTTCTCCAGACTGAGATAGATATGAATAGACAGAAAATCAAGTGGAAATATGATACAGTTTATTGAGTCCCCTAAGTAAACTGTCATTTACCGTAATGTGTGATGTGAGTTAAAGCAAACCAAGTCTATTACGAGGTTGGCAACATCAATTTAGAGTGTCACCTGCAGAGCTTATATTTGTCTGCAGAGAGGGCCCCCCCAGTCCTCTGCGGCACCATTTCTGCTTTGATTAAAATCACAAGCCGTGGCTTACTGCCTACATTGATATTTCATAGTTTCTTCGATCTCCAAGTTTTATTTCTAATTTTTGTATTTTTATTATGTCTGTACATCGTCAGTGAGCTCAGTGGAAATGTCACATGTGGTATTTATAGTTATATCTATTTATATTTACTTCTGGTCAGTGTGTTATGATAGTGGCAGTGAAAGCTGCTGAGAAGTTGAATGTGGTTGGGTGTTTCAGCTAGCTGTCAGACTCAACTATAACCCTCACTGTGTGAGGCCAGGATGCCTTTATGCGCTCAGAAAAGGGAACACATATGCACACTCTACGAAGCAGAAATTCATTGACTAAGCTATATTACAGTGCATGTTTCTTTCTTTTAACTCTCAGCACAGAAAATATATGTCACCATGCTTTCCTTTACAGTTGCTAGGTTTCCATCCAATTGGCGACAGATTAAAACAATACGCCAGAGATGTGTTTCCATCCCAAAAATATTTGTGGGTTAAATTGAATAAAATTGAATGTACTGAATAAATTGAATGTACTGAATAAAAAATCTAAGTTAAATGGGTTTCCATCGCATTTTCAACTCTACTGATGGTTTTGTCACAACAAGTGTTGCAATATATAGAGAATTTGCTGTAGCCAACATCTGGGTACGTATATATTTCCAAAATTGACCTTCTCCTGTAACATACAGTATATATATGTAACACATGTAAGCCCTTTGGGGAGTGAGCCAAGCATTGATTACTATGCACTTTTACCACCCTGTGAAGTTCATCATAACTTATTTCATCTGTAGCCGAACTAACTGTATGCTTTCCCAAGTCGTAGTGGGAGGACCAATCAAGTTTACTTAAAAATTATGGTTATTATATCGGTATTAGTGCTGAGTTATTTATAGACCTTTCCAAGGCCTTCAACACTGTTTTCAGCCAGAAGAGGACTGGCCACCCCTCATAGCCTGGTTCCTCTCTAGGTTTCTTAGTAGGTTTTTGCCTTTCTAGGGAGTTTTTCCTAGCCACCGTGCTTCTACACCTGCATTGCTTACTGTTTGGGGTTTTAGGCTGGGTTTCTGTACAGCACTTTGAGATATCAGCTGATGTAAGAAGGGCTATATAAATACATTTGGTTTGATTTGATTTGATTTTCGCAATACATTATCATTCAAAGACCTATATCCATCCTGACCTATATTCATCCTGCCCTGCCTTTCTAAAGTCTTCGAAAGCCAAGTGAATCACCAACCATTTCGAATCCCACCGTACCTTCTCCGCTATGCAATCTGGTTTCCGAGCTGGTCACAGGTGCACCTCAGCCACGCTCAAGGTCCTAAACGATATCATAACCACCATCGATAAAAGACAGTACTGTGCAGCCGTCTTCATCGACCTGGCCAAGGCTTTCGACTCTGTCAATCACCGTATTCTTATCGGCAGACTCAACAGCCTTGGTTTTTCTAATGACTGCTTCGCCTGGTTCACTAACTACTTCTCAGATAGAAATCAGTGTGTCAAATTGGAGGGCTTGTTGTCCGGACCTCTAGCAGTCTCTATGGGGGTGCCACAGGGTTCAATTCTCTGGCCGACTCTTTTCTCTGTATATATCAATGATGTCGCTCTTGCTGCGGGTGATTCTTTGATCCACCTCTACGCAGATGACACCATTCTGTATACATCTGGCCCTTCTTCGGACACTGCTAACAAACCTCCAAACGAGCTTCAATGCCTTACAACACTCCTTCCGTGGCCTCCAACTGCTCTTAAATGCTAGTAAAACTAAATGCATGCTCTTCAACCAATCGCTGCCCGTACTCGCCCGCCCGACTAGCATCACTACTCTGGATGGTTCTGACTTAGGTATTTGTAGTTGTCTACATATACTAAGTGTCTGGCTAGACTGTAAACTCTCCTTCCAGACTCACATTAAGCATCTCCGATCCAAAGTTAAACCTAGAATCGGCTTCTTATTTTGCAACAAAGCCTCCTTCACTCATGCTGCCAAACATACCCTCATAAAACTGACCATCCTACCGATCCTTGACTTCGGCGATGTCATTTACAAAATAGCCTCCAACACTCTACTAAGCAAATTGGATGCAGGCTATCACAGTGCCATCCGTTTTGTCACCAAAGCCCCATATACTACCCCCTACTGCAACCTGTATGCTCTCGTTGGCTGGTCCTCTCTACATATTCGTCGTCAAACCCACTGGCTCCAGGTAATCTATACATCTTTGCTAGGTAAATCTCCGCCTTATCTCACCTCACTGATCACCATAGCAACACCTACCCGTAGCACGTGCTCCAGCAGGTATATTTCACTGGTCATCCCCAAAGCCAACACCTCTTTGGGCCGCCTTTCCTTCCAGTTCTTTGCTGCCAATGACTGAAACGAATTGCAAAAATCACTGAAGCTAGAGACTTATATCTCCCTCTCTAACTTTAAGCATCAGCTGTCAGAGCAGTTTACCGATCGCTGCAGCTGTACACAGCCCATCTGTAAATAGCCCATCCAACCAACTACCTACCTCATCCCCATATCTGTTTTTGTTTTTCTGCTCTTTTGCACACCAGTATTTCTAATTACACATCTTCATCTGCACATTTATCACTCCAGTGTAAATTGGTAAATTGTAATTACTTCGCCACTATTGGCCTATTTATTGCCTTACCTCCTTACTTCGTTTGCACACACTGTATACAGATTTTTCTATTGTGTTATTGACTGTACGTTTATTTATCCCATGTGTAACTCTGTGTTGTTTTTGTCGCACTGCTTTGCTTTGTCTTGGCCAGGTTGCAGTTGTAAATGAGAACTTGTTCTCAACTGGCCTACCTGGTTAAATAAAGGTGAAATAAAGTATACCATTTTTTTTAAAGGCTCACTGAAATAGGCCTGGATCAGGCTTCTTGCAAATGGCTTGAGAATTATCTGTCAGATAGGATACAAATCTTAGCCTTTTAATTAAGTAGCTCATCTGTATGTTTTTTAAACATTAAATCTTTGTCAATCCAAATGCCCAGATATTTACAGGCAGGAACCCGATCAATGGGAGAACCATTGGGAGAACCATAATGGCGAAGTAATTACAATTTAGCAATTTACACTGGAGTGATAAATGTGCAGATGAGGATGTGCAAGTAGAGATACTGATGTGCAAAAGAGCAGAAAAACAAAAACAAATATGGGGATGTGGTAGGTAGTTGGTTGGATGGGCTATTTAAAAAGCTAAGGTTTAAAGTGGGCTTATTTTTAAGAAATAGGTATAGCCTCTCCCTAAATAGCAGGAAGCCGATTGTACAGTCAACTTTCCTGACGGTTCTTGACTATGGTGACACCATTTACCAGATTGCAGCAGCCACTACTCTTAACCCTTTGGATGCCATCTACCACAGCGCCCTTCGCTTTATCACAGGTGAGTTTTAATACTGACCACCACATCCTGTATCTAAAGGTTGGCTGGTCCTCATTAAAGTCCCGATGATCACTTCATTATTCACTTTTTGGTAACAAAGCTCTACTACAAAAGCTTCCGACTAACCTAACTTCACTGTTAAAATATAAAACATGAGATACCAAACCCATTCACAAGGTTGGTTAACTCTTGAGGTTCCTCGGGTCTCCACCAGACTAGGTAAATCCGCTTTTAGCTTTAAAGCACCTCCTTGCTGGAACCAACTACAAATGCAATACAATTGGATGTTCTGGTGCTGATCGGGCAATTAAACATATTGATTGGTGACCTTTTTACTGAGGAATGTAATTGTTTGCCTTGAATATTTCTGTTTTACTTGTTTAATATTGTATTCGATTTTTGCATTTTGAAATTGTATCTGCAGTGCTCCCTTGTGAAAGGGACCATGGTCTCAATGGGGACTCCCTGCTTAAATAAAGGTAAAACATTGCATTTTGCATTCAAAAGATCCTACCTTGTCTAGCGTATTTTGTTTTGTCGACATTTGGAAAGTTTACAGACAAAATTGCTGTTTCCATTAGTGCCTTCAGAAAGTATTCACTCTTTGACTTTTTCCACATTTTCTTGTGTTACAGACAGAATTTTAAATTGATTAAATTGATATTTCTTGTCATTGGCCTACACGCAATACCCCATCATATCAAAGTCAAATTATGTTTTTAGATTTTTTACAAATTAAATAAAAATTAAAAGCTGAAATGTCTTGAGTCAATAGGTATTCAACCCCTTTGTTATGGAAAGCCAAAATAAGTTCAGGAGTAAAATGTCCTTAACAGGTCACATAACAAGTTAAATTAACTTACTCTGTGTGGAATAATAGTATTTAACATGAGTTTTGAATGACTACCTCATCTAGGTACCGCATAAATGCAATTATCTCTATGGTCCCTCATTCGAGCAGTGAATTTCAAACACATATACCTGTCACGCCCTGGCTATAGAGAGGCTTTTTATTCTCTATTTTGGTTAGGCCAGGGTGTGACTAGGGTGGGCAGTCTATGTTCTTTTTTCTATGTTGTTGTGTTTCTATGTGTTTGGCCTGGTGTGGTTCCCAATCAGAGGCAGCTGTCTATCGTTGTCTCTGATTGGGAGCCATACTTAGGTACCCTGTTCCAACCAGTGTTTGTGGGTAGTTGTTTTTTGTTTCGTATCTGTACCAGACAGAACTGTTTCGGTTATTATTTTTGTCATTTTCGTGTTTAGTGTTCGGTTGTTATTAAATTAAATATGAACACGCACAACGCTGCACCTTGGTCCTCATCTTCTTCTCTTGAAAGCCGTGACAATACCAGGGAGATTCAACCACAAAGACCAGGGAGATTTTCCAATGCCTCACAAAGAAGGTCACCTATTGGTAGATTGGTTAAAATTAAAATAAAGCAGACATCGAATATCTCTTGAAGCATGGTGAATTACATTTTGGATGATGTATCAATACACCCAGTCACTACAAAGATACAGGCGACCTTCCTAACTCAGTTGCCGGAGAGGAAAGAAGACAATGGGGACTTTAAAACAGTTGGCTGTGATAGGAGAAAACTGAGGATGGATCAACAACATTGTAGTTACTTCAAAATACTAACCTACATGACAGAGTGAAAAGAAAGAAGCCTGTACAGAATAAAAATATTCCAAAACATGCATCCTGTTAGTAAAAAGGCACTAAAGTAAAACTGCAAAAACTCTGGCAAAGAAAAAAGTTTTGTCCTCAATACAAAAGCATTATGTTTGGGGCAAATCCAACACAACACATCACCACTCTTTATATTTTCAGGCATGGTGTTGGCGGCATCATGTTATGGGTATGCTGGTCATCGGCAAAGACTAGGGAGTTTTTTAGGATAAAAATAAACTGATTAGAGCTAAGCACAGGACAAATTCTAGAGGTAAACCTGGTTCAGTCTGCTTTCCTACAGACACTGGGAGACACATTCACCTTTCAGCAGGACAATAACCTAAAACACAAGGCCAAATATACACTGGAGTTCCTTACCAAGATGACATTGAATATTCCTGATTGGCCTACTGTAGTTATAGTTTTGACATAAATCGGCCTGGAAATCTAAGGCAAGACTTGAAAATGGCTATCTAAGCAATGATCAACAACCGACTTGACAGAGCTTGAAGAATAAAAAAATAAAAAAAGTGCAAATATTGTACAATCCAGGTGTGGAAACCTCTTAGAGACATACCCAGAAAGACTCACATCTGTAGTCGCTGCCAAAGGTGATTTTAACATGTATTGACTCAGGGGGTTGAATACTTATGTAATCAAGATATTTTAGTGTTTTATTTTTCATATATTTTTTCTTCCACTTAGTTTTTCTTCCACTTTGACATTATGGAGTATTTTGTGTATTTTTTAAATTAAATCAATTTTATTCCCACCTTGTAAAACAACAAAATGTGGAAAAAGTAAAGGGGTGTGAATACTTTCTTAATTCTTGCCACTATAGGGGGTGCTGTTTCGCATTAGCATAATTTGCTCTACAGATTAAACTGCCTAGTACTCAATTCTTGCTCTTACAATATGCATATTATTGTTATTATTGGATAGAAAACACTCTCTAGTTTCTATAGCCGTTTGAATTATGTCTCTGAGTGGAACAGAACTCATTCTACAGCACTTTTCCTGATATGGAGTGAGATTTCAGAAATCTTGGCCACTGGTCCCAGGTCAGTTTTAAAGTCCCTGTGAATCCTATGAGGATACAAACACTGCCCACGCCTTCCTCTAGATGTCAGTAAGAGGTGACAATTTGAATGGAGTCGATTGCGCAATCAGGGCCTGTATAAAAGAGCACAAGGCGGAAGTGGCTTTCTTTTCCTGCTGCGCCTGACGCACGAAGGACGTCGGACTGGCTCTCTTTCCAAGCTTTGGTTTAGCCACTTATATATCGCCGGCCATGTTTTTACTCGTTATAGGTGTTAAAAACATCATAAGGTAGTTAATTTAAACCGTTTTATAGCAATTTATATCCGTTTAGTGCGATTTTGAGGCATTTCTTTGTGATGCACTTTGAAGCGCCGGGCACGTTTCCAGTACCGGTCGAACGTTAGTGGGCATTTCGACGGACAAGAGGACATCTTTCGACCAAAAGAAGATTAGACCCAAGAAAGGATACATTGCCCAAGATTCTGATGGAAGATCACCTCATAGTAAGAAATATTTAAGATGATAAATCGTTGTTCTGTCGAAACATTTTAAACGCATATTCCGCCATTTTTTTTGGTATAGCTTCGCTTGGCGAACCCTGTATTGCACAGTAAGGATAATTTTAGAAATGTAATTCAGCGATTGCATTAAGAACTAATTTGTCTTTCGATTGCTGTCCACCCTATATTTTTTAGTAAAGTTTACGATTAGTTATTCATTACGCCAGATCACTGTCCAAAATGGCGCCCGACATTTTCAGGCTAGTTTTGCTAGTATTGTCATTGTATAACCACGTTTTTTTGTGGCTAAATATGCACATTTTCGAACAAACTCTATATGTGTGTTGTAATATGATGTTACAGGAGTGTCATCGGAAGAATTCTGAGAAGGTTAGTGAAAAAATTAATATATTTTGGCGATGATTACGTTATCGCTCTCTTTGGCTTGAATCAATGCTCGGGTAACGTTTGCACATGTGGTATGCTAATATAACGATTTATTGTGTTTTCGCTGTAAAACACTTAGAACATCTGAAATATTGTCTGAATTCACAAGATCTGTGTCTTTCCATTGCTGTGAGCTGTGTATTTTTAAGAAATGTTTTATGATTAGTAATTAGGTAATACACGTTGCTCTCTGTATTTATTCTAGTCGAGTTGTGATGGTGGGTGCAATTGTAAACTATGATTTCTACCTGAAATATGCACATTCTTCTAACAAAACCTATCCTATACAATAAATATGTTATCAGACTGTCATCTGATGAGGTTTTTTCTTGGTTAGTGGCTATCAATATCTTTATTTGGCCGAATTGGTGATAGCACCTGATGGAGTAAGAAACTGATGGAGTTAGAAAAGTGGTGTCTTTTGCTAACGTGGTTAGCTAATAGATTTACATATTTTGTCTTCCCTGTAAAACATTTAAAAAATCTGAAATGGTGGCTTTATTCACAAGATCTGTATCTTTCATTTGGTGTCTTGGACTTGTGATTTAATGATATTTAGATGCTACTATTTAATTGTGACGCTATGCTAGCGATGCTAATCAGTGGGGGGGGGGTGGGGGGTGATCCCGGATACGGGGTTGAGGTTCGTGAAAGGTTAACCACATGTGACCTATATCGGGAACCACTTCTAAAATTATCTTTGAAAGCAAAATTAGTCTACATGTGGGCTTAGTTCTTCCAGTTACCACGGGGTAGAACTCCTAATAGAGGAAAATCCTTATGGTTCAAACCTTTTGCAATAATATTTTCTATTACAAAATTAACCGTAAATCTAAAGTATCTTAAAATTAACATAAATCTTTTTGCAACTAGTTGGACCATCTACACATTGCATGCATCAGTTCCAACGCAAGTTGTTTAGTGCTAAAATTAGACAAAAAAATATTGGGAGCAAAGATTACAAGTTTTGCATGTGAAATACTTGATAACCTTTTCAGGACCCTAGGAAAGTTGTAGAGAGTGTTTTACTGTCTTTAATGGTAGGTTTCCTGCATGCTGAAAGTCTCCTAAACATGGCTAATGAGGGGAGCTTTGAGCTCTGGGTTCCCCTGTGGATGGATGAATACAGTTGATCTCAGTTGGCAAGCGTTCCCTTAGCGACGCAGTGACCTTAAGGCCAAATGACAACAGAGCCTGTGGGAAGAGAGTGGCCTCGCTAGTGGGTTAGTCTACCCACATCACACTCACTCACAGAGGAGAGAGAGAGAGAGCAAGAGAGAGAGACAAGATATGAGAGATTCAGAGAAGGATAAGAGGGGAGAGCGAAAGAGAGAGAACCTGATGAAAGATCATGAAAACCAGAGACAGAGGGGAAGGTAAAATGCAAGATTACACAGCACATGTCACTGACACTATATATAGCTATCATACAGTTTCTTAAAAGCATTGAGGCTAATCACCATATTACCCGTTTGTTTAAGAGATCTCACAACGGAATTCATACCGTTCTGAACGAATGCAGTGCATCGCCTAGGATCGTGGAGTATTACATATTTAACGGCCTCCATGATAGAGGAGATACCCATTTACCCTCCTTCTCCTCCTCCTCGTCTTCTTTCTCCTCCCACATCCATCTTATTACTTTCAAGCTTCTAACACTCTTTATATTGGCCTAGTGTGGCTAATTGGCCAATCACACGCCACTATAAAGTGGCTTCAGGCAGTGTGGAGACCTCTACATGGGTCCTGCGCTGTGGCAGTCGTGTACGTCCCCTAACAACATTTATCACGTCTGGTACATTCCCCACCTACTTAATTCAGCTCTTTCAACTCCTCTTGATGTCGTCCCCCTTAATGTGGGCAGCACACTGTTTCCCTGAGTCATGGTTTCCCACACCATGGTTCTACGTGACTTGTTTAACAGAGAGTAAATATAGTACATCCCTGGAGAAAACTCTGAAAGACTAGTTTGGGCAGGTCGATAATAGGCGTATTGTATTCTGGAGGTGGGTTGGTATACCTTAAAAAATTTACCATGGTAATACAATAAAAAAAATACCATGGTTTTGTACTAGCAGTGTGTAGTTAAACATCGCAGTTGTTTAGAATGTATTATCATGATGGTCGGTGTTCCACCAGTTTTTGCGTAAATGGAACCAAAAACATAGTAATTTATGGTACTCGCTCTGCAAAGGCAAAGCCTTGGCCTAGTGTACCCTCTCCAACATGTTTAGAGCTTGGTAAAAAACCCATGGTCTAGTAGTGAAGTGTAACCTCTTAAATCTTGGGACCTGCATAGGGTATGGTGATAAGAATGAATGGAGTCTGAAATCTTGACAATAATGTTTAAAATAATTAGATTATCTGGTGCTTTTCGCTTCAATTTCAGTTGGCTCTCTCATTCAACTGACTAGGCTACACGTCTAGACTTCTACATTTGTAAAAAGGTATTCATATCATCTTATCTCATCAATACATTTTCATCATGTCGTTCTCAACATATCCCTAACAACAGCAAGTTACAATGTTTCTCTTTGTTTAGACTCTCTGTTTCAAGTTTTATTAGTCGTATATACGGGATACGCAAGGTATACATCGTCCAACTAAATGCCTACTTTCAGGTTCCTTCTCCACAATGCAGCAACAATAAGAAATAGTAAAAATAAGAATACGAACATGAAGTAAAATAAATATCAAAGCATAAGTATAATACAAGAAGGCAATAATTTATAGTCCAATATTTACACATGTATGGTTGAAGGGGGGGATGGGAGGCAAGTGTATTAATTCAACAGTACAATAAGAGCAGCAGCTGTGTGCTAAGGTGGTCAGTCCAGTTCAAGTGTTCAGCAGTCTGATGACTTGTAGATAGAAGCTGTCTCTGAGCCTGTTGGCATCAGACCTTATGCTTCGATAACGTCTGCCCGACTGGAAGAGAGAGAACTGCTCGTGGCTGGGGTGTGTGGGGTTCTTGATGATGCTGCGGGTCTTCCTCAGGCACTGTTTCAAATAGATGTTCTGGATTGGTGGAAGCACGGTCCCAGTGATGGACTGGGCCGTCTTTACCACATGTTGGAGGGCCTTGTGGTCGTGGACGGAGCTATTCCCGTACCAGGCCGTGATGCAACCGTTCAGGATGCGCTTGATGGTGCAGCGGTAGTATTTGGAGAAGACCCGGGACGATATGCTGAATTTCTTCAGAAGCCATAGGAAGTAGAGACGCTGTTGCACCCTCTTGACAAGAGTGGTGGTGTTGTTGGTCCATGACATGTCCTCGTGATGTGGATGCCGAGAAACTTGAAACTCATGACTCTCTACAACAGTATCATTGATGTGGATCGGGGCATGTTCCCTACTCTGCTTCCTGAAGTTAACAATTAACTCCTTTGATGCCACGTTTAAGGAGAAATTGCTGTCATGACACCACAATGGCAGTTCACTTACCTCCTCCCTATAGGCTGATTCATTGTTGTTGGTTATCAGGCCGTGGTTGTGTCATCAACAAACTTGATGATGGAGTTGATGCCGTGCAAAGCCACACATTCGTGGGTGAACAGTACACGTGTGAACGTCCGTTGGAGTCCTCTGTTGTCATGACTACGACAGGCTAGCGTGAATGGAGCCGATGTTAGTTTCTATGCTAACTGACTTTGATAAATTTATCAAAACGTAATAAAAAATAACAGCAATAATATCATTACACTCTGCTTAACTTGGTGTTTCATATTCTATGTTGAATAACTTGCTTACCATGAAGATCAGCTTTAAAACAATTTGTTTATCTAGTGCTTCTCTCTTCAGTTGGCTCTCTCTTTCAACTGACTCACTGACTAGGCAGGCTAACGAGAGAGTCACTGTAGAGTGACAGGCTAGCGTGAGAGTCACTGTAGAGAGAGAGAGCATGAAGCAATCACTAGAGTAAGCGGCTCCCTCGGGCCAAAACAAGCACACCCCTTGACTATAAATACATGAATACAAAATGCCGAAGATTAAGCTACCATATAGTATCTACCAGTATCTACCATACAGTCTCTCACATTCTCCCAATCTCCCACATTTCTGGTTGGCAACACAGGGAACCCAGACAAAAGCAAAAAACTTTACTATTAATACAGAAAGTATTACCCCTTTATGTCAGCAACTTGTTTTATTTTTATTTGATGTTACAGACAAACTAGGACCAACAATAGTAGCCAAATGCCTCTGACTTTCTTAGAAACTTGCCCATACTGGCATATAAATTAAACAATATAATACCAACCAACCTCTTTTGACCTTTGGGGGTTTATTTATTTGATGCATTATACTGCTATTGTACCATGCTACCATTTATCATAATTGTGCTTTACCATGGTAGTATAATGCAGGTTTAAACCATGAGTCTTCCATGATCCACATCTATACTATTGTATTTATGACGCAATACCATAGTATTATTTAGGTGCAAGGCAGTACCATCATACTTCAAGGCTAAAACCATGGTACATTTCCATGCTTCAGATCAGTACCATGGTATATATGATGCCATACCATGGTAATATTTAGGTACAATGGTAGTACCATGGTAGTACCATCATACTTCAAGGCTAAAACCATTATGTATTTCCATGATTCAGACTATAGCATGGTATAAGTGAAAGTACCATAGTAGTATCATGGTACATTTTTGTAAGGGATAGTACCCGTAGCAGGGTGTGGAATAGAGATGGTGATAAGGTACAGGGGGATGTGTCTGACAGTCACATTAGCAGATGGAGAGTGATTCACTGAGCTGCACCTGTCAGCATTTGACCCAAACAGGGCAAGATGTGGAGCCCAGCCCCAGCCTAACACGCTCAGAACCTCTCAACCATGATTGATAAGTGGGAATTAAAATCTCTCCTTGAGGGAGGGACAGCTTTCTTACATTTCCTCTAAAATCCATATGTTCTAAAGCAGGGTGCAGTAGCATACTGTAGTAACATAACTACCTAGAATCCTGATGGCAGGTTCTCATGCAGTTTGAGAGGCCATTTTCAGACATGTGGTTGTGCAATGGTGTGCTATGTTTGGCTACTTTAACAATGCTACTGTAATTTGTCAAGCTCACAACGGCCCAGAGGAATTAGTGTGAATATTAGCGAGTGACGAATCGTCTTAATTGATTGACCAGATTAATGATTGTCTGTCTGCACAAACTGATGGTTTGTTGTGAGTGTGTGGGTGGCAACAGTTTGTGATTGATAGAACACTTTCAATCAGAGGGCAGAGATGGGTTCTCTGTTTTTTTCTGATTCATTTTCTTTTAAGATGTTTATCTTAACAATAGGCAGGGTGGTATCTTCAGATTTTGGTGTGTTTGATAACAAGCCTTTAAAATCAACCATATGGTTTTTACAGACACTGTCATAACCAGAAACTATCGCATTTCACAGATTAACCACGGTCAAAAGGAGTGAATGATCAGAGAAGATTTGGATTGAATACCTACTGAAGTATACTGGTGGAAATCTATGGAATTATAGAATGTGTATTATCTAATTGTAATTGGTTATGTGTATCCCTTCCATTGAATAACCAATGCATCAGAAGATATTTGCAAATCACATTGGTTTCTGTTTACTGTTAGGATCATGGGCAAATGTGGAATCCGTGTGGCTGGTGTTGTAATATGTCACAATATATACCTATAATTATTTCTGTCTACATTCTGCCTGTTTTACAGCTAGTGTACCAGTGTTACAAAATGAATGGTGTTAGTACTACTGCAGTCACTGATTATCTTACCAATGGCTTCCCCTTTGAATCCTCTGTATTGAGTCCACAGAGAAAGACACTAAATGAGATCATCTCAATTGCAGTGTTAAATTCTTACGACAGCCCCAATTTATCTAATTGCACCACAGCAGTGTGGTGCATTAGCTCTGTTCCGCTATGTTACAATGACGACTGTACACATGCACGATAATCTCATTCATTGCAATGGATTGCTCTGCAGAAAATGTATGTCATTAGTAGCCTACCAAACTGATACTCAGCACTATTGTCCCTCTAATCACTCTTACATCAATGCAAATGTCATCGAAAATCTAATCAAACACTTTAGAGCCCATGAGCTCATCTTGT
Source organism: Salvelinus namaycush (assembly GCF_016432855.1). NCBI lineage: Eukaryota > Metazoa > Chordata > Actinopteri > Salmoniformes > Salmonidae > Salvelinus > Salvelinus namaycush. The sequence goes on from NC_052328.1 coordinate 23,559,111, forward strand.
GCAACTTTTCTATAGGCTATAGGCCCATGAAAACAGTGATGGCCTCTATTAAAAAGAGGACGATCCCATCAGCTTTCTAGGCCTACTAAATGTATTTCTCAACTTTCCTAGAATTTAGCAAATATTAAGCACATTGCTTATCTTTTACAACAGGAGTATAGCCTACCTGGCTGGAATGAAAATGAACCACAGGAAAAGCGTCCTCCATTCACTATTTAAGTGCAGAGATGACATATTTCTTTCCCTGTTTCGAGACAGGTGCATGATACTGGTCCATTCTAAATCGAAATGAATTCCACACATATATTATTTAGTATACTGTATGTAAAGACAAAATTAAATCAAGAATAGTCTGATGGGTGACAATATTAGCCTATCACTTGTGAATTATATATTATCACTTGTGAATGATGCCCAGCTTAAGGCAAGAAACAATGCCTTTTTTTGTGACTTTTTCGAATCATAGTCGCACACCTCATGTAGCCTAGCCCATAGGTCTATATGTTTTGATAAGGTTTGTATCACAACTAAAGTGGCCAAATAACTTCTTAAAATTAAGCACATTAATCCGCTTTACAACGGGTGTAGAGCCTAACTGGCAGCGCGGGACTTTCAAGTTGGGTTAAGAACATTTTCACCATAAAAATGCACCTTTATCATAAAAGCATTACATGCATAATCCCATTGGTTGCCACTTTTAAAAATGGTGTGTTCCCGCATTGCTGCGCTTAAAATGTGAATAAATAGCCGAATAAGAAAGAAACATCCCTTTTTCAGGACCCTGTCTTTCAAAGATAATTCGTAAAAAATCCAACTAACTTCACAGATCTACATTGTAAAGGGTTTAGACACTATTTCCCATGCTTGTTCAATGAACTATAAACAATGAATGAACTTCTTAACTAGGTAATCTGAATTTTGCTATTTTGTTGCTATTGTTTTAACTCCTAATTAAATCTCCAGGGTGATTACCAGGATTTGCTTTGAACATGCACCTGTGGAACGGTCGTTAAGACACTAACAGCTTACAGACGGTATGCAATTAAGGTCACAGTTATGAAAACTTAGGACACTAAAGAGGCCTTTCTACTGACTCTGACAAACACAAAAAGAAAGATGCCCAGGGTCCCTGCTCATCTGCGTTAACATGCCTTAAGGCATGCTGTAAGGAGGCATGAGGACTGCAGATGTGGCCAGGGCAATAAATTGCAATGTCTGTGCTGTGAGATGCCTAAGACAGCGCTACAGGGAGACAGGATGGACAGCTGATCGTCCTCGCAGTGGCAGACCACGTGTAACAACACCTGCACAGGATCGGTACATCCGAACATCACACCTGCGGGACAGGTACAGGACGGCAACAACAACTGCCCGAGTTACACCAGGAACGCACAATCCCTCCATCAGTGCTCAGACTGTCCGCAATAGGCTGAGAGAGGCTGGACTGAGGGCTTGTAGGCCTGTTGTAAGGCAGGTCCACACCAGACATCACCGGATACAAAGTCACCTATGGGCACAAACCCACCGTCGCTGGACCAGACAGGACTGCCAAAAAGTGCTCTTCACTAAAGAGTCGCGGTTTTGTCTCACCAGGGGTGATGGTCGGATTCGCGATTTTTGCCGAAGGAATGATGTTTACACCGAGGCCTGTACTCTAGAGCGGGATCGATTTGGAGGTGGAGGGTCCGTCATAATCTGGGGTGGTGTGTCACAGCATCATCGGCCTGAGCTTGTTGTCATTGCAGGCAATCTCAACGCTGTGCATTACAGGCAAGACATCCTCCTCTCTCATGTAGTACCCTTCCTGCAGGCTCATCCTGATATGACCCTCCAGCATGACAATGCCACCAGCCATACTGCTCATTCTGTGCGTGATTTCCTGCAAGACAGGAATGTCAGTGCTGCCATGGCCAGCGAAGAGCCCGGATCTCAATCCCATTGAGCACGTCTGGGACCTGTTGGATCGGAGGGTGAGGGCTAGGGCCATTCCCACCAGAAATGTCTGGGAACTTGCAGGTGCCTTGGTGGAAGAGTGGGGTAACATCTCACTGCAAGAACTGGCAAATCTGGTGCAGTCCTTGAGGAGGAGATGCACTGCAGTACTTAATGCAGTTGGTGGCCACACCAGATACTGACTGTTACTTTAGATTTTGACCCCCCTTTATTCAGGGACACATTATTCCATTTCTGTTAGTCACATGTCTGTGAACTTGTTCAGTTTATGTCTCAGTTGTTGAGTCTTGTTATGTTCACACAAATATTTACACATGTTAAATTTGCTGAAAATAAACGCAGTTGACAGTGAGAGGACGTTTCTTTTTTTGCTGAGTTTAGTTTATCAACATTTTCAACTAAATGTTCGGAACTATTGCATCAAGCGCATTACGGGAAAAGTTTTTTTTAAGCTAATGGTTGTATTCATTTGGAATATGTATTTCTAGGTCAACTTTTGTACTATGGGGGATAGTAGAGTGACATAAGCTAGTGCTTTTCCTGTTCATTAGGCCTACTCGTCTTGTTGGCTGACTAAAAGTAAATGTATGTTCAATATGCACCTCGGAATTGGATAAGGACGTGCTGTGTGTATGTCTTCACTTGTAGTCTGTGACAAAGACACGATCACGTGAGGGAGAGCCATGTGAGTGAGATGAGAGGTGCTTCGGAGCAGGCAGCACTCAGGGAGAAGGGCTGCAAAAGGCATGGATTTGTTTAGGTTGTTTTATGGCCACACAAAGGGAATGCCGCCGGGAAATTCGAGGCATTATCAAATGCTTCTCAAATTATGAATGAGAGACTGACGAAGTGTGTACAGCCTGCACAAAAAACAAAGCAGAGCTCATGCCTTCAAGCAACTTTTTTCAAATCATCATTAGTCGCATCATGCAGCCTTACAATGTATTTAAAATCAAAACATATAGCCCAACTAGTGTAGCCCACAGCCATAAGGCATAGCCAGATCAGGACCTAACATAAGGACAACTTAGAGTATGCTATTCTCTTCTTCTGAAATAGACAATATTTTCTTCAAATCACATTTCTTTAGACCTGTCTAAAATAAACAATAGGTTTATTGTGAAGGTGTAGACTGTATTACATGTATTTATTAGACTTTTTGGCTTGTAGTGGATGTCAGGAGATGCTAAATGTGTTTATGTTAATTAACTGTCAATTACCTTGAGACCAAAAGTTATTTGCTTGACAATCACCGGCTGACAAAATTTTGTCCATCGCCACAGCCCTACTAATGACATGCACTGTGTTTATTAGGTGTGCTTGAAATTCACCCCCACACACAAATGCATTATTGCTTTTCGACTGTAATTTTTTTCCCAGGTTTTCTACCCATGCTGAAAACGTCTTGCCATAGTACTTAAAACAGGGATGGGTACCTTTGATGGGGGTGATGGGGGTGAGGGTGACCCCCACCAAAAAATCTGAAACTCATCATGGGGGGGCCGCAGTGGCTCGTGGGTCTGCGTCCCCACATCTATACCCACACATATAGTCAGCACTCGCGTTTTGGGGGCCATAAGCAAAATTCTACATTTTAGAGTTAATTTCCTGGAATTCTACACATTTCGCCATGGGGCGGAAATAAACATTTTCAGTTTTGCAGGTAATTTCCTGCCATTCTACACATTTTGCCATAGGATGGAGAGAACTGTTTGCAGTTTTTAATGTGACACCTGACTGAGAATGACTAGCAAAATCAATGGGGCCCCCCCGGTCGGTAATTCAACCATGATTACTACAAGTTGAGATAGCTGGCCGCAAGATTAACTAACAGTTTAAACAATGTTAGCTGACATAGGCTAATTGAGAGACTGTCAGTGACTGACATAAGAAGAGAAAAACTGCTGATGCACAAACAAATTTCAAAATTGCTCCTTGTGCATTCTACTATTCTAATTCTCAACAGTAAGTTGGAACCCTGACGGAGTTCCGGAATAAGGCCTGCAGTTGAACGGACATGAAGAGTCAGATATGAATGACAGGGTCGTCCACTCTAGTTAGAACATTTAGGAGTCATTATTCCATCATTATCATCCTTGCCAGTGCCTCTGAAGACCTCTGCCTGTTAGAGAGAGGCTTGTCTGTAATGTGACTGAAATATTTGTATAGCCTTTATTCCAGGAGAAAATGAACACGGCATCTTCTTTTTACACTGACCCTTACAGAAAAAACAACTAATTTCATATGTGGAAAATCACATGATTTCATGTGAAATTTCACATGTGAAATCTTGTAAAAGTATGTGTTTTTGGAACACTTCCAAATCAAATGTTATTTGTCACCTGTGCCGAATACAACAGGTGTAGACCTTACAGCGAAATGCTTACTTACTAACCCTTAACCAACAATACAGTTTTAAGAAAAATAAGTGTTAAGAAAGTATTTACTAAAATAAACTGAAGTAAAAAAATAACAAATAATTAAAGAGCAACAATATAGGAACAGTAACGAGGTTATATACAGGGGGTACCGGTACAGAGCCAATATGCGGGGGGCACAGGTTAGTCAATGTAATTAAGGTAATATGTACAGTACATGTAGGTAAAGTGACTATGCATAGATAATAAAAAGAGCATAGCAGCAGTGTAAAAAGGGGGTGGGGGGGGTCAATTTAAAAAGTCTGGGTAACCATTTGATAAGCTGTTCAGAAGTCTTATGGCTTTGGGGTAGAAGCTGTTAAGAAGCCTTTTGGACCTAGATTTGGCTCTTGCTGTGCGGTAGCAGAGAGAGCAGTCTATGACTAGGGTGGCTGGAGTCTTTGGTCATTTTTAGGGCTTTCCTCTGACACCGCCTGGTATATAAGTCCTGGATAGCAGGAAGCTTGGCCCCAGTGATGTACTGGGCCGTACACACTACCCTCTGTAGTGCCTTGAGGTCGGAGGCCGAACAGTTGCCATATCAGGTGGTGATGCAACCAGTTCTTTGGTAATGTGGACACCAAGGAACTTGAAACTCTCAACCTGCTCCACTACAGCACCGTTGATGAGAATTGGGGATGTGCTCGCCCCTCCTTTTCCTGTAGTCCACGATCATTGTCTTGATCATGTTGAGGGAGAGGTTGTTATCCTGGCACCACACTGCTAGGTCTCTGACCTCCTCCCTATAGGTTGTCTCATCATTGTTGGTGATCAGGCCTACCACTGTTTTGTCGTCGGCAAACTTAATGATGGTGTTGGAGTTGTGCTTGGCCATGCATTCATGGGTGAACAGGAGGCACAGGAGGGGACTGAGCATGCACCGCTGAGGGGCCCCGTGCTGAGGATCAGCGTGGCAGATGTGTTGTTACCTACCCTTTCCACCTTGGGGTACCACCAAGAAGTCCAGGATCCAGTTGCAGAGGGAAGTGTTTAGTCCCAGGGTCCTTAGCTTAGTGATATTTTGAGGGCACTATGGTGTTGAACGCTGAGCTGAAGTCAATGAATAGCATTCTCACGTAGGTGGTCCTTTTGTCCAGGTGGGAAAGGGCAGTGTGGAGTGCAATATAGATTGCATCATCTGTGGATCTGTTGGGAATGTATGCAAATTGGAGTGGGTCAATCAAAATAAATTGTATTTGTCACATGCGCCGAATACAACAGGTGTAGGTAGACCTTACCATGAAATGCTTAATTCCAAGCCCTTAACCAACAACGCAGTTCAAGAAATAGAGTTAAGAAAATGTTTACTAAATAAACTATTGAGTCAATGTGCGGTGGTACACTTTAGTCGAGGTAATTTGTACATGTAGGTAGGGGTAAAGTGATTCTTGTCTACAGCTGCTCAATAGGTGCCCCTCTGTGCGATGCATTAGAAAACATCTCTGGTCTTTGTGGTTGAATCTGTTTTTGAAATTCACTGCTTGACTGTGGGACCTTACACATAATTGTATGTGTGGGTTACAGAGATGAGGTAGTCATTAAAAAATGATATTAAACACGATTATTGCACACAGTCCATGCATGTGACAAATACAATTTGATTTTATATTCTAATAATTAACCGCAATTAATGTAGAAAAGTAATTGACGTAAACGGGTTCATTTTCTGTTTTGTACTTTCTGTGCTGTAATTTCAACCAGAGTTCCTCTACTAAACTGTCCAACTGAACTTGTGATTGCCAAGCCAGTGGGGAGTACAAAGGAACTTTGAGCTGCTGAGGGTTCAGGTCATGGGTGATTCATTCGAATGTGAAGGTGCCTCTGGGAAAATAGGTCCCTCAATCCCCTAAATGCCTCCAAGTAGCTTGTTTGGTAGTCAAGCCCATCTCTCCCTCTCTCATCAATGTCTCTGTTTCCCCCATTTCCTTCTCTCACCCCCCTGCTGTTTTTGGTCCTGTCATTTCAAGAATTTCCATTTATATCTCCCCGATTGTCTCTTTCTCTCCTCACTCTCTCTCTCTCTCTCTCTCTCTCTCTCTCTCTCTCTCTCTTCCTTCTCTATTTTCAACCCCTCATCACGCTCTTTAGTTGCCCCAGTGCTCCTGATTTACAATGTCTTAATGTAGTCCTGTGCTGGGAGTCGGCAGATAAATGTCCCATTTGTCACATTAATAGTCCCTCCACGCCAGCGTCCTAGTATGACTCCATCCACAGTCGCCCCTTACCTCATCCTATGCCCCCCCCCCATCCTTGTGTGCTGCTTGGCGGATCAGAGCAACATTGCTATAGCTGATCTTCCTGATTTCTGATGCATTTTTTGTCCAGCTATAGTTTCTTTTTCCCTTTTGTCATGTGTAACCACACTCCGTGCTCTATAGTCATTCGTCATTGTTTAACCTTCTGTATTGTTCTAGGTGGCTGGTCTTTGTGCATTGTAATGCTTTTGTTTTGGATTTCACGTCATTATGAGCATGCGAGTCTCTCTAAGCATTTCAAAGAGATTACACTTAATTGGGTGATTTTTACAAACAGTGGGCACACATTTAATTACTGTTGCATTCCATTAGCGCTTTGTTTGTGCCCAGATAAAGGATAAAAAGAGGCCTGTTGACTATATGACAAATGTTGACTTGAATTCCAAATGTGGTGATCATGTTTTTCGTGTTCAAATAAGATTAGTAGTAGAGGATTATATTTGGTATGTATAGATTGTAACTCTACACAGATATGTCTCTACCATCAGCCACAAATAAAGCTCCTCATTTCTCTAGTCTGGAATTTGCTGCAGAAGTTTTAGATTGCACAGAATATTTTCTGGTGATACTAGACTCTGAAATTCAGTGTAAAATCTGCCTGCAAGGGAGAGGACCTGTTTAGTTGACCGGACAGCTATTTATACATTTTATGGGGCAGAGAGCAGTACCTTTACTCATGAAATGATCAGGTGCAGTGACTATACTCATTGATGCAAGACAAGTATTCATTAACCCAAGGCCTGGTTGACTGAAGTTTTCCTGCCTTATTAAGACTGAATCAGAGTCCCCTGTTAATTAGACGTATACTGTAGGTGTCTCCTATGAGTTTATGTGTGTAGGTGAGAGTGTGAGATTGTGTGAAGTTTAGAAGATCTACAGCTCCTACACTAACCAAACTTCTTCAACTTATGACTGTACATTTTATTTTATATTTTAACAAAGACATCCACTTGTGTACTTGGCAGCCAGCAGCTTTCAAGCACTGGTAAATGTACATTAATATGTTTTAATGCCTCCACGCTCAACACTTCATAACCAGAAGCTCACTGACAGATGTGCAACATTCATAAAATATTTACTACTACTTATAATGGGCAGCTTATCAGGGTAAATTTGAAGCCATAGATGTTAAGACTCTGTATAAATATTTTACTGTACTTTCAGTAATTCGTCCCAACAGACATCTTGAACTTTTTTAAAATGATCTTACTGAGATTTTCTCCAAAGCACACACACATAAACAAACAGCAAGAGGAAGTGGTGGCTGGACCAACTATGTCAGAAACTACAAGTATTACAAAAATGGATTTGTATGTTAATCTGGGTGACACAGATTTCAGAGATGACATGTTTCTGTGGTGGTGGTGGGGGTGGGGATGAGTGAGGGGGTGCAAAAGGGAAAGAGGGATTTATTACTTAACTTGCTATAGTACTTGTGCATTTTTTTGGTGATATTAAAGGGATGTTTTGTTTACTTTTCTACAGGCCCTACCCGCCCTTTCACCCATCCTCTTCCTGTTGTCCCAATGCCCATGGCTGTATGTGCCCTCAGTTCCTTCCCTGCCCATACCCTGGCCTGCTCTACTTTTCTCTGCCCATGTCCTGCCTTGCCCTACTGGGTTCTACCCTACCAATGTCCTGCACTGCTGTGCCCTGTCCTGACCTGACCTGCCCTTTAACTGTGGCACCTCCACCTCACATAATTCCTGAAGCCATAAGTCCCTTCTAAATTCCCTTCTCCAGCAGTTTGATCTTCAGGGGGCATTTTCTTATCTATCTTTATTATCTCCATCTTTATCTGTGTTATTTCTACAAACAGAACGCACTACTTTTATTTGACTCGTACTGATTCCACGTGCTCTATGCTGTCTAATTGAATTGTCTGAAGTTTGTTTCATCATGTCCCTCTCATCCTTGTCCCTCTTTAGCCTGTGAGCTGATGAACCAAGGCATACTGGCACTGGTAACATCTACAGGCTGTGCATCCGCCAACGCCCTCCAGTCCTTGACCGACGCCATGCACATACCCCACCTGTTTATTCAGAGAAACGGCCAGGGCACGCCTCGCACCGCCTGCCACCTCAACCCAAGTCCTGACGGGGAGAGCTACACCCTGGCCGCCCGCCCGCCTGTACGCCTCAACGACGTCATGCTCACCCTGGTCACTGAGCTGCGCTGGCAGAAGTTCATCATCTTCTATGATGCTGACTATGGTGAGTGGGGGAAAGGGGTGGGGTATAGGGTGAGTGGGGGAGAGAGGTGGGGTATAGGGTGAGTGGGGGTTGGTGGGTGTGCTGAAAACACACTTGAGTATTGTGTGACCATTACAGTTTTTATTTTTTGTATGTGTGACCTTCTAAAGACCAGTTCTCCAATGGGGAAGGCCAGTACAATATTAAGGATGAGGATGAGGATGATGATGATGATGATGATGATGATGATGATGATGATGATGATGATGATGATGATGATGATGATGATGATGATGATGATGACCATAACCGCAGTAGCCAACTAGCAGTAATCAATAGGATTTTTTTTCTTCCCTTAATACGATATTGTTGTTTTGGACAATGCACAAAGCTGACCAATATTTGAAGGGAGAGTAAATTAAATATTTACTGCTACTTATAATGGACAGTTTATCAGGGTAAATTTGAAGCCATAGATGTTAAGACTCTGAAATTCATCCCAACAGACATCTTTAACTTTTAAAAAAAGATCTTACTGAGATTTTCTCCAAAGCACACATACATAAACAAACAGCAGGAGGAAGTGGTGGCTGGACGAACTATTTCAGAAACTACAAGTATTACACACGTTGATTTGTATGTGGAGGGCCAGTACGATATTAATGATGAAGATGATGATGATGATGATAACCGTGGTAGCCAACTAGCAGTAATCATTAGGAGACATTTTTTTCTCCCTTTAACTTTTGGACAATGCACAAAGCTGATAATTGTTTAAAGGGATAGTGCGACATTATTTACACTGAACAAAAATATAAACACAACATGCAACAATTTCAAAGATTTTACTGAGTTACAGTTCATATAAGGAAATCAGTCAATTTAAATTAATTCAATTAATCTATGGATTTCACATGACTGGGAATACAGATATGCATCTTATGGTAGGGGCGTGGATCAGAAAACAAGTCAGTATCTGGTGTGACCACCATTTGCCTCATCCAGCGCGACATATCTCCTTCACATAATCAGCTAGCGGGATATACGCTGCACCGGCAAGATAGAACAGCACACTCCGGTAAGACGAGGGGGGGCGGTCTGTGCATATTTGTAGACAACGACTGGTGCACGATATCTAAGGAAGTCTCTAGATTTTGCTCGCCTGAAGTAGAGTATATTGTGATAAATTGCAGGCCACACTACTTGCCTAGAGAGTTTTCAGCTATACTTTTCGTGGCTGTTTATTTAAAACCACAGACAGATGCTGGCACTAAGACCGCACTCAGTCAGCTGTATAAGGAAATAAGCAAACAGGAAACCACTCACCCAGAGGCGGTGCTCCTAGTGGCCGGAGACTTTAATGCAGGGAAACTTAAATCAGTTCTACCAAATTAATCAACATGTTAAATGTGCAACCAGAGGGAAAAAAATTCTTTATCACATGTACACCACAAAGAGGGACCATAGTCCCTATGCCCAAGAACACCAAGGCAACCTGCCTAAATGACTACAGACCCGTAGCATTCACGTCCGTAGCCATGAAGTGCTTTGAAAGGTTGGTAATGGTTCACATCAACACCATTATCCCAGAAACCCTAGACCCACTCCAATTTGCATACCGCCCAAACAGATCCACAGACAATGCTGAGGATCTCTAATCTCTATTGCACTCCACACTGCCCTTTCCCACCTGGACAACAGGAACACTTATGTGAGAATGTTATTCATTGACTACAGCTCAGCGTTCAACACCATAGTACCCTCAAAGGTCATCACTAAGCTAAGGATCCTGGGACTAAACACCTCCCTATGCAACTGGATCCTGGACTTCTTGACGGGCCGCCCCAGGTGGTGAGGGTAGGTAGGAACACATCTGCCACGCTGATCCTCAACACCGGAGCTCCCCAGGGGTGCATGCTCAGTCCCCTCCTGTATTCCCTGTTCACCCATGACCAGGCACGACTCCAACATCATCCTTAAGTTTGCAGACAACACAACAGTGGTAGGCCTGATCACCGACAATGACGAGACAGCCTATAGGGAGAAGGGTCAGAGACCTGGCCGGGTGGTGCCAGAATAACAACCTATCCCTCAACGTAACCAAGACTAAAGAGATGATTGTGGACTACAGGAAAAGGAGGACCGAGCACGCCCCCATTCTCATCGACGGGGCTGTAGTGGAGCAGGTTGAGAGATTCAAGTTCCTTAGTGTCCACATCAACAACAAACTAGAATGGTCCGAACACACCAAGACAGTCGTGAAGAGGGCACGACAAAGTCTATTCCCCCTCAGGAAACTAAAAAGATTTGGCATGGGTCCTGAGATCCTCAAAAGTTTCTACAGCTGCAACATCGAGAGCATCCTGACTGGTTGCATCACTGCCTGGTATGGCAATTGCTCGGCCTCCGACCGCAAGGCGCTACAGAGGGTAGTGCGTACTGCCCAGTACTGCCTGCCATCCAGGACCTCCAGGACCTCTACACCAGGCGGTGTCAGAGGAAGGCCCAAAAATTGTCAAAGACCCCAGCCACCCCAGTCATGGACTGTTCTCTCTACTACCGCATGGCAAGCGGTACCGGAGTGCCAAGTCTAGGACAAAAAGGCTTCTCCACAGTTTTTACCCCCAAGCCATAAGACTCCTGAACAGGTAATCAAATGGCTAACCGGACCCCTCTTTTTACCCTGCTGCTACTCTCTTTATCATATATCTTTATCATATATGCATAGTCACTTTAACTATACATTCATGTACATACTACCTCAATTGGGCCGACCAACCAGTGCTCCCGCACATTGCCTAACCGGGCTATCTGCATTGTGTCCTGCCACCCACCACCCACCAACCCCTCTTTTACGCTACTGCTGCTCTCTGTTGATCATATATGCATAGTCACTTTAACCTGTCTAGGACTTTAACCCCGTTCCGCTAGCGGAACCCCTCGCCAACAGCCAAGAAAATTGCAAGGCGCCAAATACAAATCAACAGAAATCTCATAAATCAAATTTCTCAAACATACAAGTATTATGCACCATTTTAAAGATAAAATTCTCGTTAATCCAGCCACAGTGTCTGATTTCAAAAATGCTTTACAGCGAAAGCTCCACAAACGATTATGTTAAGTCACCACCGTCACAGATAAACCCAGCCATTTTTCCCGCCAAAGAGAGGAGTCACAAAAAGCACAAATAGAGATAAAATGAATCACTAACCTTTGATGATCTTCATCAGATGACACTCATAGGACTTCATGTTACACAATACATGTATGTTTTGTTCGGTAAAGTTCATATTTATATCCAAAAATCTTATTTTACATTGGCGTGTTAGATTCAGTAGTTCCAAAACATGCAGTGATATTGCAGAGACACATGAATTCAAAGAAATACTCATAATAAATGTTGATGAAAATACAGCTATTATACATGAAACTTTAGATACACTTCTTAATGCAACCGCTGTGTCAGATTTCAAAAAAACTTTACGGAAAAAGCATAATCTGAGAACAGCGCTCAGAGCCCAAACCAGCCAGAGAAATATCCGCCATGTTGGGTAGTCAACATTATTCATATATAAATATTCACTTACCTTTGATGATCTTCATCAGAATGCACTCCCATGAATCGCAGTTCCACAATAAATGCTTGTTTTGTTCGATAATGTCCATCATTTATGTCCATTTATGTCCAATAGCTTCTTTTGTTAGGGCGTTTGGTAAACAATCCAAAAGCGCGATCTAGTCCATTCGGACGAAACGTTCAAAAAGTTATATTACAGGTCGAAGAAACTTGTCAAACTAAGTATAGAATCAATCTTTAGGATGTTTTTATCATAAAAGCTCAATACTGTTCCAACTGGAGAATTGCATTGTCTGTAGAAATGCACTGGAACGAGAGCAACCTCTCAAGTGAAAGCGCATGACTGAGAACGAGGCTGTAGGCAGACCCCTTAGTAAAACAGCTCCCATCCGGCCCCCCTTCACATCAGCAGCCTGAAACCACGTTCTAAAGACGGTTGACATCTAGTGGAAGCCTTAGGAAGTGAAAAATAACCCATATCCAACTGTGTATTCGATAGGGGTGAGTTCAAAAACTACAAACCTCAGATTTCCCACTTCCTTTTTGATTTTTTTCTCAGATTTTTGCCTGCCATATGAGTTCTGTTATACTCACAGACATCATTCAGACAGTTTTAGAAACATCAGTGTTTTCTATCCAATACCAATAATACTATGCATATATTAGCATCTGGGACTGAGTAGGAGGCAGTTCACTCTGGGCATGCTATTCATCCAAAAGTGAAAATGCTGCCCCCTATCCCAAACAAGTTAACCATATCTACATGTACATATTACCTCAATCAGCCCGACTAACCGGTGTCTGTATGTAGCCTCGCTACTTTTCTGGCCTCGCTACTGTATATAGCCTGTCTTTTTACTGTTGTTTTATTTCTTTACTTACCTATTGTTCACCTAATACATTTTTTTTGCACTATTGGTTAGAGCCTGTAAGTAAGCATTTCACTGTAAGGTCTACAGCTGTTGTATTCAGCGCTCGTGACAAATTAACTTTGATTTGATTTGATTTAATCAGACTGTTGATTGTGGCCTGTGGGGTGTTGTCTCACTCCTCTTCAATGGCTGTGCCAAGTTGCTGGATATTGGCAGGAACTGGAACAAGCTGTCGTACACATCCATCCAGAGCATCCCAAACATGCTCAATGGGTGATATGTCTGGTGAGTATGCAGCCATGAGAGAACTGGCACATTTTCAGCTACCAGGAATTGTGTACAGATCCTTGCGACATGGAGCCGTGCATTATTATGCTGAAATGAGGTGATGGCAGCAGATGAATGGCACGACAATGGGCCTCAGGATCTCTTCACGATATCACTGTGCATTCAAATTGCCATCGATAAAATGCAATTGTCTTTGTTGTCCGTAGATTATGCCTGCCCATACCATAACCCTACCGCCACCATGGGGCACCCAGCAAACCGCTTGTCATACGACACCATACACGCTGTATGCCTTACACATCTGCCCGGTACAGTTGAAAACGTGAAGAGCACACTTCTCAAGCATGCCAGTGGCCATCGAAGGGGAGTATTTGCCCACTGAAGTTGGTTACGACGCCAAATTGCAGTATGGTCAAGACCCTGGTGAGGACGACGAGCACGCAGCTGAGCTTCCCTGAGATGGTTTCTGACAGTTTGTGCAGAAATGTTTCGGTTGTGCAAACCCACAGTTTTATCAGCTGCCCGGGTGGTTGGTCTCAGATGATCCTGCAGGTGAAGAAGCTGAATGTGGAGGTCCTGGGCTGGCATGCTTACACTTGGTCTGCGGTTGTGAGGCCGGTTCGACGTACTGCTAAATTCTCCAAAACAATGTTGGAGGCGGCTTATGGCAACAGCTCTTGTGGACATTCCTGCAGTCATCATCCCAATTTTACGCTCTCTCACATCTGTGGCATTGTGTTGTGTGATAAAACTGCACATTTTAGAGTGACCTTTTATTGTCCCCAGCACAAGGTGCACCTGTGCAATGATCATGCTGTTTAATCAGCTTCTTGACATGCCACATCTGTCAGTTGGATGGATTATCTTGGCAAAAGATAAATGCTCACTAACAGGGATGTAAACAAATTTGGGCACTGGGATCTTTTATTTCAACTCATGAAACATGAGACCAACACTTTACATGTGTTGTAAAAGGCTCCCGAGTGGCGCAGCAGTCTAAGGCACTGCATGTCAGTGCTAGAGGCATCACTACAGACCCTGGTTTGATCCCAGGCTGTGTCACAACCCACCATGATTGGGAGTCCCATAGGGTGATGCACAATTGTCTGGGTTAAGGGAGGGTTTGGCTGGGGTAGGCCATCATCGTAAAATAAGAATTTGTTCTTAACTGACTTGCCTAGTAAAAATAAAAACATGTTGTGTTTATATTTTTGTTCAGTGTCCTTAGCCAGAGTCAGATTAATTCATGAATACCATTTTTATGTCTCTGTGTGGATTTTGAAGGAAGTTGAAGGTAGTTACTGGAGCCATTGATTCCAATTGCACTCATTAGTATGTTCTGTTTACAATGAAAGGCACATCTGAACTGCCAGGATGAAAATATTTTCGAGCTCAGTATTTCTGCTCCAATGCCTTTAATTACAGTTTCATTATTAAGTTGTTTTAGGTGCTACTGAAGCATAGTTTAAATATTACTCCCTGTCAACATCTGTAAATCATTCCAATGAAATCACTTCTTAAACGATCATCACTACAGGCTCTCATGGTGTTATCAGCATAATATCATTAGTAAATCTCCTCATATCACAGTATAGGTAAATAATATATCAGGGACCTCCATAACGAGTTATGAAGATCAGTGTTTAGTGATTCATAACATTTAGAAACATTTTCAAAGCCAAATACTGACTCGTAGAGGGGATCAAAGTTTCCAGCATCACATTCATGTTGATTGCCCAAAAGTTGTGGTAAATCCTTGGCCATGTTAATATTAAAGGTGTAATCTGTCATTTTATGTATGTTTTTATGCACTGCACGCTGATTGGGTTAGATGGAATGTACGTTTTTCATGTGTGCATTTGTTAGTTGAAACCTATCCTAGGCAGCCGATAGTGGGCTAAACATGGTGTGCAACATCCTAAGTTGTCAGAAAAAACATAGTGGTGGGAAATTGTGTTTTATAAAAACAGTACACATACTGTATCTTTCCAGTTTTTTTCAACTTCCCGCCATTAAAGCTAGTTAACGAGGGAAATTATGCCTTTTTAGCCTGAATGGAGGATTCTTTATGTACAAGCCGGTCCACGGGGAGTACGAGTGTATTACTAGCTGGGCACATCAATCCTAGATGATAGGGCAGATCTAGCGCCCACTATCGGCTGCCTAGGCTAGTTGAAACCTTGATTGCTTGTGCATTTCATCCTATGGCCACAGGGAAAAAAGTAATAACAGATTGCGCTCTTGACACTGTACTTGGACAAGCTAGTCTTCATTAGCTGCATGATGACATTATGACATCAGAGTGCATTTCTGTTTTCTCATATCCTTATTTCTATTTCATAAATCTCACCTATAACTCCCTTTAGGCTAGACCTTTTTTGACCCACTTTTAGAACACGGCAAGCTTTAGAATGAGCAATGAATTGCTGAGGGCACTAACTGTTGTACAGAAGTTGTACACACATACATAGCTGTTTGACACTAGACTGCTACCTGTGGTAGGGATACCATATCATGGACTCTTGCTTCACACACTTTCAGTAGACACCTTTCATACAGATGATTAGGTATTCGTTTTCCTGTTATAACTCAACTCAAGAGGTAGTCATGGGATTTTGGCTGAATAAGATGCAAATAATCAGGGATAAGAGTACACAAGAAGTATGACTAGCCACCATGTTAATTCTGAGTTTAACCAGGTCCCATAATGTTAAATAATGAATAAAGAGACCGGTTTTGATGAGGCAGCCTACTTAGCTAATTATGCTCATTAAGATCAGCAACCCTGACATCCACATTCCTTGAGTTACACTCTTTAACTCAATGTAATAAATGTAGTATCTAATTAGAACAGGTATTTCAGAGCAGTCAAAATACTGTCAGTGCCTACCCATTCTTTACAAAAAACTTCATGCGCAGACAAATATGTCACATGAGGCTGTATCCAGTAGTTTCAAAGTTTTAGTCAGGGAACAGAGGTGTTGAATTTAAAGTATTAATTGAGCTGGTGAGGAATGATTAGTGAATCCAAGTTAGCTCACTGAAGTAAATGGGTGATTGATTTAGCCAATTTAAGTGGAATGAAGACTGAAATACCCTTGGGCTTTGTCGATTGCAGTGCAGTACACTTTGTTATTTGCTGGGAGATTTGGTCTAAAGCAGGTATTCCCAAACTGGGGAGGATACAATGCAATGCCGTAGGGGGTACGCCAAATAAAAAGGTGATTCAAATAAAAAATGTATACATTTATATTTTGACAGCTATACATTTGGGTGAGGTTTTGCCGGGGGTACACGCAATGCCGCCGGGGGTACGCCAAACACAAAAGGTGATTCAAATAAAAAATTTATACATTTATATTTTCCAACGGGGCTATACATTTGGGTAAGTTTTCACTGCCAAAAATAAAATGAAACCATCTAGTGTTCAGCAAAATAACAACACAATGTCAAATAGCCTAGTCAAATAATTAACATCCAATCACGTTAACAGTTACTCTCTCGCAGGAATTCCACTAACGGTCTGTATGTAGCCAAACGTAGCTGCTGCTCATGTTGGTATCTGTACTGATAGTGCAAAAGCCATGACAGGGAGACATAGTGGAGTGATAACGTGCGTGCAAGCAGTTGCTCCCGACGCCACTTGGGTACATTGCAGCATCCACCGAGAGGCTCTTGCTGCCAAGGGAATGCCTGACAGCTTGAAATACGTTTTGGACATTACAGTGAAAATGGTTAACTTTGTAAATTAAAGCAAGGCCCCTGAACTCTCATGTATTTTCTGCACTATGCAATGATATGGGCAGCGACCATGTAACGCTTTAACAGCATACAGATGTGCACTGGTTATCAAGGGGCAAAGTATTGACACGTTTTTTTAAATTGAGAGACAAGCTTAAGGTTTTCTTTACTGACCGCTTGCATGATGACGAGTTTCACACGACTGGCCTATAAGGGTGACGTTTTTTCACGCCTGAATGATCTGAATCTAGAATTACAGGGACTCTCCTCAACTATATTCAATGTGCAGGACAAAATTGAGGCTATGATTAAGAAGTTGGAGCTCTTCTCTGTCTGCATTAACAAGGACAACACATGTCTTTCCATCATTGTATGATTTTTTGTGTGCAAATGAACTCAAGTTTATGGACAATGTCAAATGTGATACAGCGAAGCACCTGTGTGAGTTGGGTGTGCAATTACGCAGGTACTTTCCCGAAGCTGATGACACAAACAACTGGATTCGTTGTCCCTTTCATGCCCTGCCTCCAGTCCACTTACTGATATCTGAACAAGAGAGCCTCATAGAAATTGCAACAAGCGATTCTATAAAAATTTAATTTAATCAGAAGCCACTGTCAGATTTCTGGATTGGGCTGCGCTCAGAGTATCCTGCCTTGGAAAATCACGCTATCAAGACACTGATGCACTTTGCAACCATGTACCTATGTGAGAGTGGATTCTCGGCCCTCACAAGCATGAAAACTAAATACAGGCACAGACTGTGTGTGGAAATGATTTAAGACTGAGATTCTCTCCAATACAACCCAACATTGCAGAGTTATGTGCATCCTTTCAAGCACACTCTTCTCATTAACCTGTGGTGAGGTATTCACCATTTTCAATGAACAAATAAGATTTTATATGTAAGATGGTTAAATAAAGAGAAAAATTATTGATTATTATAATATTATTATTTGTGCCCTGGATAAGAGCTCTTTGCCACTTCCCACGAGCCGGGTTGTGACAAAAACTCACACTCATTCTTATGAGAGAGAGGTATGTGGCAGGGTCTACAGTCAATCACGGACAACAAAAGGAAAACCAGCCCTGTCGCGGACCACGATGTCTTGCTCCCAGACAAACGAAACAACTTCTTTGCTCGCTTTGAGGACAATACAGTGCCACTGACACAGCCCACTACCAAAACCTGCGTGCTCTCCTTCACTGCAGCCAACGTGAGTAAAACATTTAAATGTGTTAACCCTCGCAAGGCTGCCGGCCCAGACGGCATCCCCAGCCCTGTCCTCAGAGCATGCGCAGACCAGCTGGCTGGTGTGTTTACGGACATATTCAATCAATCCTTATCCCAGTCTGCTATTCCCACATGCTTCAAGAGGGCCACCATTGTTCCTGTTCCCAAGAAAGCAAAGGTAACTGAGCTCAATGACTATCGCCCCGTAGCACTCACTTCCGTCATCATGAAGTGCTTTGAGAGACTAGTCAAGGACCATATCACCTCCACCCTACCTGACACCCTAGACCCACTCCAATTTGCTTACCGCCCCAATAGGTTCATAGAAGATGCAATCGCAATCACACTGCACACTGCCCTAACCCATCTGGACAAGAGGAATACCTATGTAAGAGTGCTGTTCATCGACTACAGCTCAGCATTTAACACCATAGTACCCTCCAAGCTCATCATTAAGTTCGAGACCCTAGGTCTCGACCCCGCCCTGTGCATGGCTGTTGACGAGGTGAGACGCTATCGTCCCAATACCCTAGAGAGGTTTTAAACAATGCCACTTTACATAATGTTCACATATCCTACATTACTCATCTCATAGGTATATACTGTACTCTATACCATCTACTGCATCTTGCCTATGCCGTTCGGCCATCGCTCATTCATATATTTCTATGTACATATTCTTATTCATTCCTTTACACTTGTGTGTATAAGGTAGTTGTTGTGAAATTGTTAGGTTAGATTAGTTGTTACATATTACTGCATGGTCGGAACAAGAAGCACAAGCATTTCGCTACACTCGCATTAACCTCTCTAGGGTATGTGGGACGGTAGCGTCTCACCTCGTCAACAGCCAGTGAAACTGCAGGGCGCCAAATTCAAAACAACAGAAATCCCATAATTAAAATTCCTCAAACATACTTGTGTTTTACACCATTTAAAAGATACACTTGTTGTAAATCCAGCCACAGTGTCCGATTTCAAATAGGCTTTACGCCGAAAGCAAACCAAACGATTATGTTAGGTGAGTGCCTATTCACAGAAAAACACAGCCATTTTTCCAGCCAAAGAGAGGAGTCACAAAAAGCAGAAATATAGATAAAATGAATCACTGACCTTTGATGATCTTCATCAGATGACACTTATAGGACTTCATGTTACACAATACATGTATGTTTTGTTCGGTAAAGTTCATATTTATATCAAAAAATCTCAGTTTACATTGGCGCGTTATGTTCAGTAGTTCCAAAACATCCGGTGATTTTGCAGAGAGCCACATCAATTTACAGAAATAGTCATCATAAATGTTGATGAAAATACAAGTGTTACACATTGAATTTTAGATCCCCTTCTCCTTAATGCAACCACTGTGTCAGATCTTTTTTTTAAATTACGGAAAAAGCAAACCATGCAATAATCTGAATACGGCGCTAAGACGACAAATCACTTACCTTTGATGATCTTCATCAGATTACACTCACAGGAATCCCAGTTCCACAATAACTGTTTGTTTTGTTCGATAATGTCCATAATTTATGTCCAAATTCCTCCTTGTTGTTCGCGCGTTCAGTACACAATCTAAACTCACGACGCGCGTGCAAGTCCAGCGGAAAGTACGGACGAAAAGTCCAAAAAGTTCCGTTACAGTCCGTAGAAACATGTCAAAAGATGTATAGAATCAATCTTTAGGATGTTTTTAACATAAATCTTCAATAATGTTCCAACCGGAGAATTCCTTTGTCTTCAGAAAAGCAAATGGAACAGAGCTCGCTCTCACGTGAACGAGCGTCACGAGCTCAAAGCATTCTGCCAGACCTCTGACTCATTCCCCTCTCATTCGGGCCCTACTTCACAGTAGAAGCCTCAAACAAGGTTCTATAGACTGTTGACATCTAGTGGAAGCCTTAGGAAGTGCAACCTGACCCCATTTCCACTGTATCTTGGATAAGCAAAGAGTTGAAAACCTACAAAACTCAGATTTCCCACTTCCTGGTTGGATTTTTTCTCAGGTTTTTGCCTGCCATATGAGTTCTGTTATAATCACAGACATCATTCAAACAGTTTTAGAAACTTCGGAGTGTTTCCTATCCAAATCTACTGATAATATGCATATCCCAGTTTACTCTGGGCACGCTTTTCATCCGGACATGAAAATACTGCCCCCTACCCCAAAGAAGTTAACATCTGCTAACCATGTGTATGTGACAAATAACATTTGATTTGATGTTTAATAAATTGTGTATATTGTGTGTGTGGCAGGCTTACAATGATGGCAAAAAACAACATTTGAGAGTGCGCTGACCCTGTTGCTAGACGGGGTACGCAGCTGGAGGTTAAATGTTTGAAGGAGTACGGGACTATAAACAGTTTGGGAATCTCTTGTTTAAAGGATATCATAGGGAATTGTGGTTTGCAGTTCTACTAGTTCCGCAAGTGTGACAGCCACTTTACAACTGTGTCCTGATTGTGTTGACCTGCTTGCTTTACTTGTCACCTACCCTGCATGAGCATCAGTGGCGGTCAGTTCTGTTCAAGATTAGGGAGGACGATACATTTTTTATGAGCATGTCCTTATTTCTATTACAGCCTATTGGATGACGGTCATTCATATTGCATTCACCCAGCTCAATGTAACATTGATAAGTTTAGGCTACTTTCATAGCAGCCACATACAGCATTATCACTTTGCTCATTGTATAATTCCTTCTCGCATCTGCGTGCTCTCCTCCGCTCACCTTTTCCCTTCAATTGTGGACATCAGTGCACAACACAACAGCTGTCTGTGAAGAGGCGCAAAAACTTCCTACCTTAACAGCTAACTGCTACACCTTGTCAGCATATTAACATTTTAGTCAACAAACTAGAACGCGTTACTAAAACCACAGTCCAATACATGGGAACAATCACGCAGTACAGTCTACATCAAGCAGTTTAGCAGTTACACCGGCAGGCCCCGGTGGCAATAAATTAATAAAACCAAAAGCTTACCTTGACTTGGAAGAGTTGCAGTGTTGGATAGCCTTAGCCAGCTAACTAACATAAATAGCATTCATCTCTGTTTGAGTCAGGTTGTTGAGTAGGCTAAATTAGATGCATTAGCTAAGTAAGTGAAGGTAAATTAAGAAGAAAACATATACAACGAAATCTCTCTCTCTTTCTCACTGCTGCTTCTCCTTAATTTTTGAAGAAATGTATACTTAAAAAACTGTTCAACTATTGTTTTTCTCTCTTTGAGTCAACTACTCACCACACTTTATGCACTGCAGTGCTAGCTAGCTGTAGCTTATGTGTTCAATACTACATTCATTCTCTGATCCTTTGATTGGATAGAGAATATGTTAGTTCATATTGCAAGAGCTCTGATAGGTTGGAGGACGACCTCAGGAAGTTGTCTTAATTATTGTGTAAGTCTATGGAAGGGGATGAAAACCATGAGCCTCCTAGGTTTTATATTGAAGTCAATGTACCCAGTGGAGGATGGAAAATTGCTGTCCCCCGGCAAAACCATGGTGCTACCCTTGAAGGTGCTGTTGAGGCTTCTGTAGACCTTCATTGCAAAACAGTGTATTTTAATCAGTTATTTGGTGACTATACTTTATTTACTATAGTTTTAACTAAAAAGGATATTTGTATTTTTCTGAAATTCACAAAGTTGGATGGTCCTCTGCTTTCTCCTCTGAGGAGCCTCCACTGATGAGCACTGATGGTTGAAAGACCTAGGCTTCCAACACATTTATTTCACCTATCAAGTTACTTCAGATTGCTGCTCACGAAGGAAAGAAGACAAGTGATTTAAGAACATATAATGTTCTCTGAGTGTGATTGTGTCAAAACACCTCTCCACTTCTTCTGCCTCTTGTCTATCTATAGTCTGAGGAGTAAGCAGCCGTCCATTGATGCTCTAGAAGGTCTTTCACAAAAGCAGCAAAGCAGCACATTAATACCTGGAGAGTATTACTGAGGACAATGAAATATGTGGAGGGGGTTGAGGGAACTATAGCTGTAGCAGGGTGCTTCTATACGGTATCTAGATATAAATATAAGACAGATACCCTATGTTAACGCTACAATAGGTTATGTGACAGCACTGCTATGTTAACCCTGACAATTAAATTCAATGTTTTGACTGCAACCGGTGGATGAGTAGAACGGTATAAATTATAGCATCAGGTGCAATGTAGCACACGACAGAGACATTAATTTCTATGTAAAGACCTACATTATATTTAATAGAAAGCTAATGAATGCCTTCGAGGCCAGCTGATATCTCAGGCTTTGTCAGGTCAAATATATATTACATCCATCTGTCCACGGCAGATCGAGTAGACAGGGGATCTATAATCAACACACTCCTATAATGGATTTGTTAAAAACCAATAGTACTTGCCACTTGCCATGACTGACTAAGCTTCCAAAAGCACCTGAAACCCTACCTCTTCAAAGAGTATCTTAAACAATCCCCCACCTCACCTCGACCCCCCCCCCAATTTTTTTTTTATTAAATAAAACATTTCCTGAACCAACACTTGCACTTCACCCCCCCCCTAATCTTAGCGCTTAATCCAAACCTTAACACTTAATCAAATTGATGCCTAAACCTAATTACATACAGCAGATTTGGAAAGTATTCAGACTCCTTGACTTTTTCCACATTTTGTTACGTTACAGCCTTACACTTTTTTTTTTATACAGAAATTTTACAACTCGATTGGAGTCCCCCTGTGGTAAATTGAAATTATTTGGAACGGCACACACCTGTCTATATACGGTCCAAAAGTTGACAGTGCAAGTCAGAGCAAAAACCAAGACATAAGGTCGAAGGAATTGTCCATAAAGCTCTGAGACATGATTGTGTCGAGGTACAGATCTGGCAAAGGGTACACAAACATTTCTGCAGCATTGAAGGTCCACAAGAACACAGTGGCCTCCATCATTCTTAAATGGAAGAAGTTTGGAAATACCAAGACTCTTCCTAGAACTGGCCGCCTGGCCAAACTGAGCAATCGGGGGAGAAGGGCCTTGGTCAGGGAGGTGACCAAGAACCCAATGTTCACTCTGACAGAGCTCCAGAGTTCCACTGTGAATTTGGGAGAACCTTCCAGAAGGACAACCATCTTTGCAGCACTCCACCAATCAGGCCTTTATGGTAGTGGCCAGACAAAAGCCACTCCTCATTAAAAGGTACATGACAGGTACATGAGAGTTTGCCAAAATGCACTTAAAGGAATCTTAGACCATGATAAACAAGATTCTCTGGTCTGATGAAACCAAGATTGAACTCTTTGGCCCGTCCAACCTGACAGAGCTTGAGAGGATCTGCAGAGAAGAATAGGAGAAACTCCCCAAATACAGGTGTGCCAAGCTTGTATAATCATACCCAAGAAGACTCGAGGATGTAATCACTGCCAAAGGTACTTCACCAAAGTATTGAGTAAAAGTCGGAATATTTATGTAAATGTAATATTTCTGTGTTTTTTAAAAATAAATATGCGAACATTTCGAAAAACCTGTTTTTGCTTCGTCATTATGGGGTATTGTGTGTAGATTGATGAGGGGGGAAAACAATTTAATCAATTTTAGAATAAGGCTGTAATATAACAACATTTTGAAAAAGTCAAGGGGTCTGAAACCTTTCCGAATGCACTATACAGTGGGGCAAAAAAGTATTTAGTCAGCCACCAATTGTGCATGTTCTCCCACTTAAAAAGATGAGAGAGGCCTGTAATTTTCATCATAGGTACACTTCAACTATGACAGACAAAATGAGAATTTTTTTCTCCAGAAAATCACATTCTAGGATTTTTTATGAATTTATTTGCAAATTATGGTGGAAAATAAGTATTTGGTCAATAACAAAAGTTTATCTCAATACTTTGTTATATACCCTTTGTTGGCAATGACAGAGGTCAAACGTTTTCTGTAAGTCTTCACAAGTTTTTCACACACTGTTGCTGGTATTTTGGCCCATTCCTCCATGCAGATCTCCTCTAGAGCAGTGATGTTTTGGAGCTGTTGCTGGGCAACATGGACTTTCAACTCCCTCCAAAGATTTTCTATGGGGTTGAGATCTGGAGACTGGCTAGGCCACTCCAGGACCTTGAAATGCTTCTTACGAACCCACTCCTTCGTTGCCCGGGCGGTGTGTTTGGGATCATTGTCATGCTAAAAGACCCAGCCACGTTTCATCTTCAATGCCCTTGCTGATGGAAGGAGGTTTTCACTCAAAATCTCACGATACATGGCCCCATTCATTCTTTCCTTTACACGGATCAGTCGTCCTGGTCCCTTTGCAGAAAAACAGCCCCAAAGCATGATGTTTCCACCCCCATGCTTCACAGTAGGTATGGTGTTCTTTGGATGCAACTCAGCATTCTTTGTCCTCCAAACACGACGATTTGAGTTTTTACCAAAAAGTTATATTTTGGTTTCATCTGACCATATGACATTCTCCCAATCTTCTTCTGGATCATCCAAATGCTCTCTAGCAAACTTCAGACGGGCCTGGACATGTACTGGCTTAAGCAGGGGGACACGTCTGGCACTGCAGGATTTGAGTCCCTGGCGGCGTAGTGTGTTACTGATGGTAGGCTTTGTTACTTTGGTCCAAGCTCTCTGCAGGTCATTCACTAGGTCCCCCCGTGTGGTTCTGGGATTTTTGCTCACCGTTCTTGTGATCATTTTGACCCCACGGGGCGAGATCTTGCGTGGATCCCCAGATCGAGGGAGATTATCAGTGGTCTTGTATGTCTTCTATTTCCTAATAATTGCTCCCACAGTTGATTTCTTCAAACCAAGCTGCTTACCTATTGCAGATTCAGTCTTCCCAGCCTGGTGCAGGTCTACAATTTTGTTTCTGGTGTCCTTTGACAGCTCTTTGGTCTTGGCCACAGTGGAGTTTGGAGTGTCACTGTTTGAGGTTGTGGATAGGTGTCTTTTATACTGATAACAAGTTCAAACAGGTGCCATTAATACAGGTAACGAGTGGAGGACAGAGGAGCCACTTAAAGAAGAAGTTACAGGTCTGTGAGAGCCAGAAATCTTGCTTGTTTGTAGGTGACCAAATACTTATTTTCCACCATAATTTGCAAATAAATTCATTACAAATCCTACAATGTGATTTTCTGGAATTTTTTTTCTCATTTTGTCTGTCATAGTTGAATTGTACCTGTGATGAAAATTACAGGCCTCTCTCATCTTTTTTCTTATGGCTGCAGCCCGGTGTCGGTACACTTATGACAACAGCCAGCTCAAAGTGCAGGGCGCGAAATTCAAAAGATATTTTTTTTTAAATATTTAACTTTCACACATTAACAAGTCCAATACAGCATATGAAAGGTACACATCTTGTGAATCCAGCCAACATGTCCGATTTTTAAAATGTTTTACAGGGAAGACACAATATGTAAATCTATTAGCTAACCACGTTAGCAAAAGACACCACTTTTTTTACTCCACCAGTTTTTTACTCCATCAGTAGCTATCACAAATTCGACCAAATAAAGATATAAATAGCCACTAACCAAGAAACAACTTCATCAGATGACAGTCTGATAACATATTTATTGTATAGCATATGTTTTGTTAGAAAAATTTGCATATTTCAGGTATAAATCATAGTTTACATTGCAGCTACAATCAGAAATTGCACCGAAAGCAGCCATAATATTTACAGACACCAACGTCAAATACCTAATTACTCATCATAAAACATTTCTGAAAAATACATAGTGTACAGCAATTGAAAGACAGGCATCTTGTGATTCCAGACAATATTTCCGATTTATCAAGTGTTTTACAGCGAAAACACAATATAGAGTTATATTAGCTTACCACAATAGCCAAAAACACAAGCAATTTCCCAGTAGCAAAAGTTAGCGATCGTAACAAACAAGCAAAAGATATATAATTTTTGACTAACCTTGATTTTCTTCATCAGATGACAGTCCTATAACATCAGGTTATACATACACTTATGTTTTGTTCGAAAATGTGCATATTTAGAGCTGAAATCAGTGGTTACACATTGTGCTAACTTAGCTACTTTTTCCACAACGTCTAAACAGCAACGATATTTTTCTGACACGTTTTCTGACACACATATTCTGACCAAATAGCTATTCATAAACATAACTAAAAAATACATGTTGTATAGGAAATGATAGATCCATTAGTTCTTAATGAAATCGCAGTGTTAGAATTCTAAAAAATAACTTCATTACGACATCCAGCTTCGGTATAGCTGAGTACCCCAAAGTTGGGCGCCCACGACTAATTCACATGCACGACAGATATATGAATTAGCATCATAAAATGTTTCTTACTTTTGGTGATCTTCCATCAGAATGTTGGACAAGGTGTCCTTTGTCAAGAACAGTCGTTGTTTGGATTTAGAACCTTCATTTTCCCTCTCGATTTAGCACGCGCACTTGCCAAGTGGCACAAAGCTCTCCAAGTCAACAAACGGAAAAGAACGGAACACGGCAAAACTCCCGAAAAATTTTCAATAATCTGATGAAACTATATTGAAAAAACATACTTTACGATGATATGGTCACATGTATCAAATAAAATCCAAGCCGGAGATGTTAGTCGTCCATAACGACAGCTAAACAGAAGGCAAATCCATGTCCCCTTTCGCGCGCTCCAGAAAACAGAAAATGGACGGTCACGTCATACAAAGAGCTTTTATTCCACCTCAGACCAAGATAAACACGAAATTTCTTCTCTCACCGCCTCTTGACATCCAGGGGAAGGTGTATGAAGTGCACGTAGACTCTTACGTATCATGCCCATGTATAGGCAGGAAGTAGAAGAGAGCCTCGGTTTCAGACATTCCACTTCCTGGTCAGGAAGTGTGCTGCAGAATGACTTCTGTTTCACTCAGAGAAATAATTCAAACGGTTTTAGAAACTAGAGAGTGTTTACTATCCTATAGTAATAATAATATGCATATTGTACGAGCAAGAATTGAGTACGAGGCCGTTTGAAATGGGCACCTTTTATCTGGCTACTCAATACTGCCCCTTGCAGCCCAAACAGGTTAAGTGGGAGAACTTGCACAATTGGTGACTGACTAAATACTTTTTTGCCCCACTGTATGTACTTAATTATATGAATGTTAATGCTTTTAATGACTTTGCCATCACTAGCCGGCTTCCACCCAGTTACGCAACCCTGTACTTTAGTGGCTGCTGCCTTATATACATAGACTTAGAATCACTTGTCACTTTAATAATGGAACACTAGTCACTTTAATAATGTTTAAATAATGTTTACATACTGCTTTACTCATCTCATATGTATTTACTGTATTCTATTCTCCTGTATTTTAGTCAATGCCACTCTGACATTGCTCAATCTAATATTTATATATTTCTTAATTCCATTCTTTTACTTTTAAATTTGTGTATTGTTGTGAATTGTTTTTAGATACTACTGCACTGTTGGAGCTATTAACACAGGCATTTCGCTACACCCGCAATAACATCTGCTAAATATGTGTATGTGACCAACACCATTTGATTTGATTTGATGCAATGGTGGAACTAACAGTAATGTAAGTTGTGTTTGTGCAGAACTGATAACGATTTGTCTGTATATATTTCCTCAAAGCACACTTGTCTTCTGTATTTCCAATGAGGTATCACTGATGTTCTGTCAAAACAATTGCTGCCACTTCAAGACCCTGGTGCTTGCCTACAGAGCAGCAAGGGGAAATGCACTCCCTAACTTACGCGTCTTTTGTCAAACTAACCTTTTTGTGGAAGGTACTATGCAGTGCACAGACCCTCTCGCGCAATCAACTTCATTGAGATATGTCTAGTTTCTTTGTAGGCCTATTCGGCGGGATTAATGCGAAGCCAGCTGAATAGCCTGTTGGCTGTTTCTGTTTGAGTCTTTTATTAAAGAATGTGAAACAATGGTGTGTCTCTGTTTGCTGCTTTTCATTAAATCATGCATAGCTGTTCTTTATATGACCTAAACTAAATGTGTTAATATGGGCAGAATATTATCTATAGCAGGGCTCTCCAACCCTAATCCTGGAGAGCTACTCTCCTGTAGGTTTTCACTCCAACCCCAGTTGTAACTAACCTGATTGAGCTTATCAACTAGCTAATTATTAGAAACAGGTGTGCTAGATTAGGGTTGGCGCGAAAACATACAGGACTGTAGCTCTCCAGGAGCAAGGTTGGAGAGCCCTGATCTATAGGCTATAGCATACCGAATTTTGATCAGTTATGAGAATATAACATGCAGACGTTTCAGTTAAAACAGACTCTTTGTCACATGACTATAGAAATTGAAACATTGTAACTTTAGAGACACAAAGTAACAATAGCCTATGATGAAAGGGTAAGGCTATACTGGGCTCTCACCGTCATCATCATTATTCACATAATTCCAATTCAATCAAGTCACAATTATCAGCTTTGGTATGAGCATGCTTTCCGAGTAAGGAGGGACACATGGGTAGGCCTACCAAAGGAAAACGTCTGAAAACAAAAATGATTATGAAATTTGGACCACAGAAATCAAATGTTTATTTAAAATGTCTGTCTTTTCCTTTACATTTTAACAGTCTAATAACTAAATGTTATATAGGACAACATCATAAAATCCATTTGGCCTATGTTTCATTTAGTGTCATTATGATATGGAAAATGTGGGCTATTTCAAAAGAACAGAATACTATATTTTGAGTTGACTGTATAGGCTATTATACTAAAGATCTATCCGAGGTTCAACTTTAAGGGAAGGGCATCTTTTAAAACTATTTTGATACTTACCTCATGTCTTGATAATATGAATTATAATGTAATCCATTTTGTTTTGAAATCAGTATTTGTCCATCTCCCATTGTTCCCATTTTCAATCAAAAAACATGCATGAGAGATTCAACATTGGAATGTTGATTTTTGTTTTAGGCTTAATTATTCTTGCCCCATCAAACAAGCTTATTTATTCATAAATAAATTGATTATAGTGAATGGTTGGTGTTAATGGATGGTGTAAAAAATAGATACAACTAAAATACATTCTTTGAAATAAAAATACATAGCCTTCAGCTTTTATACAACCATATAAACAGATGTATATACAATATTCTGCCCATATGAACACATTTATTTTTATTTCTGTAGGCTATATATACAATGTTCTGACCTTATGAATGAAAATAAATACAATATTTATAGCCATACATGATTGAATAAAAAGCAGTAAATATACACATTGTTTCACATTCTTTAATAACAGACTCATGAATAACAGACTCCTGAACCCAATCAGGCAATAGTAAACATAGACAATACTGTTTCACATTCTTTAATAACAGACTCAATGTGCTGTAGCCTAATGCTTCTGAAAGCGAAATAATAGTGGAGTAAGGAGTTAGCTTTTGCTGCGTTGTTCGAGGTAAAATGTTACGTGTTGCGGTGGTGCTTCGCCCTCCCTACCTTCAGGCTATGCTCAAACCCTACACCCCAACACTCTTTTCGGACACCTCTGGTTCTTGACCATATGGGGGTCAGCACCCGCTCATCCCAGTCAAATCTCTTCTCCCTCCTGGCACCCCAATGGTAGAACGAGCTTCCCCCTGACATTAGGACAACAGAGTCCCTGCCTATCTTCTGAAAACCCACCTCTTCTTGAAGTATCATGATTAATCCCACAGCACCCCTCCTCTCAATAATGAGCTTTGTGATTTACATAAATTCACTGAAAACCCACAGTAAAACTTGGTTAAATTAACAGTATTGCCCTTTCATGTAGACTACTTTTGGCCAGTTAATAGCCTAACCTCCGATCATGCAACATTATGGACTACGTTCAAATCCTGTTGCTGCAGGATTATTTTGTCTTGACATTATAGGTCAAAGAGCCTACATCTGTAGTTACTTCATTGAGGAAAAAAGTATTTATTCCATTCCAGCCATTACAATGAGCCTGTCCTCCTATAGCTCCTCACTCCAGCCTCCTCTGATGTGTAGGCTAATCCATTATTAAGATTTAAGAACTAAGCTGTGGTATATATGACATGTTCCTTTTCCAACATTGTGTAAATCATAGTGCCAAGACTTGACCTAACCTGAACAGGACAAAGTCGTGTCAAGCAGTCAGAAAAAGCATGAACACTATTCCAAACACACGTTTGATATCCAACTTTGGTCCATAGCCCATAGCTCCATTGCATTTGGTATAGCTCTCATGTTCTTATTCTGTTGGAATGTAGGCATTAATGGAGCATCGATAGCTAGTGAAGTGGGGATTTAGGCTATCTCAGCTTTGAATCTGTTATGGTAGCAGTGAATCTCTGCAGAAGTGCTGAAATGGACTAGAATGGGAGTTTGTCCTTAGATGGCTACAGTCAGTGGATGTTGTGTTTAGACTAGAGTTGCTACAGTAATGTTGTCACACTGACTGTTTGGCTGTTTGCTTTTATCTCTGTTAAAGCAGCTGGTTTTGTGTCCTCTGGGGTAAACTCAGACAGTGTTAAATGATGTGTGTTACTAACCAGGTTTCCAACCTTTTTATGCAAGTAAAGTACATGTCGGATAAACAATGTCATGACAGGCCTGATGGAAAAAGCTAATTTGTCTGTAATCTTTCCAAATGTTGACAAAACAAAATAAGCTAGACAAGGTGGGATCTTTTTGTGTCTGTAAAATTAATTATGTGAGAAATGTTGGTGGAAACATATGCACAAATATTGATATAATAACCATTATATCGAAGTAAACTTGTAGTCACGAGAAGACATGTTGTGTGGTCCTCCCACTCTGACTCATCGGTTTATTAGGCTACAGATTAAATAAATGATGATGAACTTTACAGGGTGGTGAAAGTGCAAGGTGATGCTCCTTTCCAATAAATAT
The DNA here is from genome assembly GCF_016432855.1 of Salvelinus namaycush. Taxonomy (NCBI): domain Eukaryota; kingdom Metazoa; phylum Chordata; class Actinopteri; order Salmoniformes; family Salmonidae; genus Salvelinus; species Salvelinus namaycush. The sequence continues at coordinate 23,590,512 of NC_052328.1, forward strand.
CGAGGGTTTTATTCTGGTGACATGATCATCGATGCTTGGCTGCCGCTGGACAAATACAAATAATAAATACTTTTGTCCCTAATAATCTCATCATGTAGGCTATACCCTCATACTTGTTGTTTATTATCTATGCATAGTAACTTTACTCCTACATACATGTACATATTACCTCAATTACCTCAACTAACCTGTACCCCCGCACATTGACTCAGTACCGGTACCCCCTGTATATCGTTGTTGTTATTTTTTATCGTTGTTGTTATAGCCTCGTTATTGTTATTTTATTGTGTTACTTTTTTAAAAACTTTAGTTTATTTAGTAAATATTTGATTAACTCTTATTTTCTTAAAACTGCATTGTTGGTTAAGGGCTTGTAAGTAAGCATTTCACAGTAAGGCCTACTACACCAGTTGTATTCGGCACATTTGACAAATAAATATTTATTTTATAAGATTTATAGGCCTACAAGCACTGTTTCTGTGAGCTGTTGGCTACGTGCCAATACCAGAGTGGGCACACTCACTATATAAGGCAAACATTTTTCATGTTAAAACCATCATTAGAGATGAAAATGCGAAGGAAACCCAATTAGCTTGTATTTGTTATTTGGTACATGGGAATTCAAAAAGTGTTTTTATGTGCACTACGTCATCATGCACAGCTTTCTATCCTCAACAAGTTAATTTAATGGGAACATCTCTGATGTGAATATGTGCATATTTTTTTAATACAGATTTTAGAATATTCACATGAAAATGTGTCGCCAATTGGATGGAAACCTAGGTAGTGATGCCCATGTATTCACATCTGAGTGAATGTATCAATGGCATCCCTTTTAAATGCCTCCTCTCTGTTTCCCTTATCTTTTCCCATTTGTAACTCATAACTTTTTAGTTTAAGTGTAGGGTTTTGTAATTATTGCTTAGTTAGCGATAGTTTCCACATTGTTTGCCTACAAGTGCTAGAGGAATAGTGTCCCACCCAGATTATTACAATTTGAAAATTATATTTTCTTGCATGTTCATGCAAAGTAGATTGTAATCCCATGTATGCCTGTGCTATATAAACATCTCCAACAGTTGTCATTTGGAGAATGATGCAGCTTTTTATTTGGGATGTGACCTGCATCTCTCCAGATTGGTAGCATTGCAGGGACGTGCAGTAGTTGAAATAAGGACACAGTGAAGTACACACGTTTTACATAAATACCCTCTGTCTGGCCAATACTGTCCTATCCCTGCAACTTTCATCCCTGTTCTTGGACCATGAATCATCAACAGAGTACACTGATGTTTCTGCTATTTTTTACTTTGAAAAGCCCACAAATAGAGTCAATTTTGAGCAGTAAAGAGAACTTAACTATTCAACTGAAAAACGAACTTCTTTCAGTTTGCATTTACGGATCACGCCTTCTGCAGTCACCAAAGCAGACAGAGAACAGCAAAACGAAGTGAATCATTCATTCTACCCTCTCCTCTACTCTGCTTGTCGTCTTGCAGTGAAGTGACATTGACAAATATAAAGTAGTGTGTTTACATTAGGCTTTTGACCACAACCAAGAGACAGTTTAGAAGACGTGTTGTACTGGATCTGTGCTGAGACTCTTTCGAGAGGCAAGAATGTCATTGTTGGGTTGAATGCACGATAATAGAAACCATTGTGGTGTTTTCAGTGGAAGTCAAATCAGGTCACTTTTGTTATCAACTGTTTCTCTCAGTCCCTCATGACTGAAACCTTTGCTGGTTTCTATCCCTGTCTTGATCAGCAACAAACCTGTGATGCCAGGTGAAAACAAATATCTTATCAATCAATGACATCAACTGACCAAGAAGAAGAGAAAACTAGCAAAAACTGCAGGCATCTTTTAAAACTAACATCTACTTTGAAAAAAATTACGTTACAACATCTAAATATTGAGAAAGGCTATTGGGATGTGCATATACACTGAGTGTACAAAACATTAGAAACCTGTGCTCTTTCCATGACATAGACTGACCAGGTGAATCCAGGTGAAATCTATGACCCCTTATTGATGTCACCTGTTAAATCCACTTCAATCAGTGTAGATGAAGGGGAGCAGACAGATTAAAGAAGGATTTTTAAGCCTTGAGACAATTGAGATATGAAGTGTGCATGTGTGCCATTCAGAGGGTAAATGGGCAAGACAAAATATTTAAGTGTCTATGAACGGGATATAGTAGTAGGGGCCAGGCACACCGGTTTGAGTGGGTCAAGAACATCAACGCTGCTGGGTTTTTCACTCTCAATTGTTTCCCACATGTTTCAAGAATGATCCACTACCAAGGACATCCAGACAACTTGTTTGAAGCATCAAATCAAATGAAATCAAATGTTATTGGTCACATACACATATTTAGCAGATATTATTGCGAATGTAGCGAAATGCTTGTGTTCCTAGCTCCAACAGTGCAGTAATATCTAACAATTCACAACAATAAAAACTCATCTAAAAGTAAAATAATGGAATTAATAAATATATAAATATTAGGTTGAGCAATGTCGGAGTGGCGTTGACAAAAATACAGTGGAATAGAATACAGTAAATACAGTTGAAGTCGGAAGTTTACATACCCCTTAGCCAAATACATTTAAACTCAGTTTTTCACAATTCCTGACATTTAATCAGAGTATAAATTCCCTGTCTTAGGTCAGTTAGGATCACCACTTTATTTAAAGAATGTGAAATGTCAGAATAATAGTTGACAGAATGATTTATTTCAATTTTATTTCACATTCCCAGTGGGTCAGAAGTTTACATACACTCAATTAGTATTTGGTAGCATTGCCTTTAAATTGTTTAACTTGGGTCAAACGTTTTGGGTAGCATTCCACAAGCTTCCCACAATAAGTTGGGTGAATTTTGGCCAATTCCTCCTGACAGAGCTGGTGTAGCTGAGCCAGGTTTGTAGGCCTCCTTGCTCGCACACGCTTTTCAGTTCTGCCCACAAATTTTCTATAGGATTGAGGTCAGGGCTTTGTGATGGCCACTCCAATATCTTGACTTTGTTGTCCTTAAGCCATTTTGCCACAACTTTGGAAGTATGCTTGGGGTCATTGTTCACTTGGAAGACCCATTTGCGACCAAGCTTCAACTTCCTGACTGATGTCTTGAGATGTTGCTTCAATATATCCACATAATTTTCCTGCTTCATGATGCCATCTATTTTGTGAAGTGCACCAGTCCCTCCTGCAGCAAAGCACCCCCACAACATGATTCTGCCACCCCCGTGCTTCACGATTGGCTTGCAAGCCTCCCCCTTTTTCCTCCAAACATAACAATGGTCATTATGGCCAAACAGTTCTATTTTTGTTTCATCAGACCAGAAGACATTTCTCCAAAAAGTACGATCTTTGTCCCCATGTGAAGTTGCAAACCGTAGTCTGGCTTTTTATGGCGGTTTTGGAGCAGTGGCTTCTTCCTTGCTGAGCGGCCTTTCATGTAATGTCGATATATGACTCGTTTTACTGTGGATATAGATAGTTTTGTACCTGTTCCCTCCAGCATCTTCACAAGGTCCTTTGCTGTTGTTCTGGGATTGATTTGCACTTTTCGCACCAAAGTACGTTCATCTCTAGGAGACAGAACATGTCTCCTTCCTGAGTGGTATGACGGCTGCGTGGTCCCATGCTGTTTATACTTGCGTACTATTGTTTGTACAGATGAATGTGGTACCTTCAGGCATTTGGAAATTTCTGGATGAACCAGACTTGTGGAGGTCTACAATTTTTTTCTGAGGTCTTGTCTTGGCTGATTTCTTTTGATTTTCCCATGATGTCAAGCAAAGAGGCACTGAGTTTGAAGGTAGTCCTTGAAATACATCCACAGGTACACCTTAATTGACTCAAGTGATGTCAATTAGCCTATCAGAAGCTTCTAAAGCCATGACATCATTTTCTGGAATTTTCCAAGCTGTTTAAAGGGACAGTCAACTCAGTGTATGTAAACTTCTGACACTACTGGAACTTGTGATACAGTGAATTATAAGTGAAAAAATCTGTCTGTATAAATTACTTGCTTCATGCACCAAGTAGATGTCCTAACCGACTTGCCAAAACTATAGTTTGTTAACAAGACATTTGTGGAGTGGTTGAAAAACGAGTGGCGCCATCGTGCGCCAACGCGCATAAATGTATTTTGTCCCCCCACACCAAACGCGATCACGACACGCAGGTTAAAATATCAAAACAAAGTCTGAACCAATTATATTATTTGGGGGACAGGTCGAAAAGGGTTAAATATTTACGGAAACTTAGCTTAACTTAACTAGCTTAGACTTAACTTAACTTGCTAGCTAGCTTGCACTTGTTAGCTTATTTGTCCTTTATGGCTAGCTTGCTGTTGCTAGCTAATTTGTCCTGGGATATAAACATTGAGTTGTTATTTTACCTGAAATGCACAAGGTCCTCTACTCCGCCAGTTAATCCACACATAAAACGGTCAACCAAATCGTTTCTAGTCATCTCTCCTCCTTCCAGGTTTTTTCTTCTCTTGACTTTATATTGCGATTGGCAACCTTCATAAATTACGTGTATTACCACCACTGACCTTGTTTGTCTTTCAGTCACCCACGTGGGTATAACCAATGAGGAGATGGCACGTGGGTACCTGCTTCTATAAACCAATGAGGAGATGGGAGAGGCAGGACTTGCAGCGTGATTTGCGTCAGAAATAGAACTGACTTCTATTTTAGCCATTGGCAACGCAGACGCTCGTTGGCGTGCGCGAGCAGTGTGGGTGCAATAATTGAATAACATAGATTTCTAAATTTAGTTTGCAACGCTCGCGCACGTGACGTGAGCGGTGTAGTCAGCCTGTTAGTGTATGTAAACCTCCGACTTCAACTGTACATATGAAATTATTAAAGCAGAATGTAAACATTATTAAAGTAACTAGTGTTCCATTAATAAAGTGACCAGTGATTCAATGTCTATGTATATAGGGCAGCAACCTGGAAGGTGCAGGGTTGAGTTACCGGGTGGTAGCCAGCTAGTGATGGCTATTTAACAGTCTGACGGCCTTGAGATAGAAGCTGTTTTTCAGTCTCTCAGTCTCAGCTAGATGATAGCGGGGTGAACAGGCCGTGGCTCGGGTGGTTGTTGTCCTTCATGATCTTTTTGGCCTTCATGTAACATCGGGTGATGTAGGTGTCCTGGAGGGCAGGTAGTCTGTCCCGGGTGATGCGTTGGGCAGACCACACCACCCTCTGGATAGCCCTGCGGTTGCGGGCGGTACAGTTGTTTTACCAGGCGGTGATATAGCCCGAAAAGATGCTCTCAACTGTGCATCTGTAAAAGTTTGTGAGAGTCTTAGGGGCCAAGCCACATTTCTGAGGTTGAATAGGTGCTGTTGTGCCTTCTTCACAACACTGTCTGTGTGGGTGTACCATTTCAGATCGTCAGTGATGTATACGACAAGGAACTTTTATTCTGAAGTTCACGATCAGTTCCTTAGTTTTGTTGACGTTGAGTGAGAGGTTATTTTCCTGGCACCACTCCACAAGGGCACTCACCTCCTCCCTGTAGGCTGTCTGGTCATTGGTGGTAATCAGGCCTACTATGGTTGTGTTGTCTGCAAACTTGATGATAGAGTTGGAGGCGTGTGTGGCCACGCAGTTATGGATGAATAGGGAATATAGGAGGGGGCTGAGCATGCTCACTTGTGGAGCCCTTGTGTTGAGGATCAGTTAAGTGGAGGGGTTGTTTCCTACCTTCACCACCTGGGGGCGGCCATCAGGAAGTCCAGGACCCAGTTGCATTGGGCAGGGTTCGGACCCAGGGCCCCAAGCTTGATGATGAGCTTGGAGGGTACTATTGCTGAGCTATAGTCAATGAACAGCATTCTTACATAGGTATTCCTTCTGTCCAGATGGGATAGGGCAGTGTGCAGTGCAATGGCGATTGCATCGTCTGTGGATCTATTGGGACGGAGAGCAAATTAAATTGAGTCTAGGGTGTCAGGTAAAGTATAGGTGATATGATCCTTAACTAGCCTCTCAAAGTACTTCATGATGACAGAAGTGAGTGCTCCGGGGTGATAGTCATTTATTTCAGTCACCTTTGCTTTCTTGGGTACAGGAACAATGGTGGACATCTTGAAGGAAGTGGCGACAGCAGACTGGGATAAGGAAAAATATTGAATATGTCCATGAACCCTCCAGCCAGCTGGTTCTGCGCATGCTCTGAGGACGCGGCTAGTGATGCCGTCTGGACAGGCAGCCTTGCGAGGGTTAACACGCTTAAATGTCTTACTCACGCCGACCATGGGGAACGAGAGCCCACAGTCCATGGAAATGGTTTGCATCGATGGCACTGTGTTTACCTCAAAGTGGGCGAAGAAGGTGTTTAGCTTGTCCGGGAGAAAGACATCGGTGTCCACGACGTAATCCGTGATTGTCTGTAGACCCTGCCACATACATCTCATGTCTGAGCCGTTGAATTGCGACTCCACTTTGTCTCTGTACTGATGTTTTGCCTGTTTGATTGCCTTACGGAGGGAATAACTACGCTGTTTGTATTCAACCATATTCCCAGTCACCTTGCCATGGTTAAATGTGGTGGTTGAGAGAGAGGTTTGCTGCCATCTATCCACGGTTTCCGGTTTGGGTAGGTTTTAATAGTCACAGTGGGAACAACATCCCCTATACACTTCCTAATGAACTCATCTTGATCAGTCATCGTGTCCATGTATACATCAATGTTATTCTCTGAGGCTACGCGGAACATATCCCAGTCCGCGTGATCAAAACAATCTTGAAGCATGGAGTCCGATTGGTCAGACCAGCGTTGAATAGACCTTAGCACGGGCACTTCCTGTTTGAGTTTCTGCCTTTAAGAAGGCAGGAGCAAAATTTTGTCGTTATCTGATTTGCCGAAGGGAGGGCTGGGGAGGTCCTTGTAGGCATCCCGGAAGAGAGAATAACAGTGGTTGAGTGTTTTCCCAGCGCGAGTACTACAGTCAATGTGTTGATAGAACTTCGGTAGCATTTTCCTCAAATTTGCTTTGTTTTAATCCCCATCTACAATAAATGCGGACTCAGGATATGTGGTTTCCAGTTTGCATAAAATCCAGTGTAGTTCCTTGAGGGCCGTAGTTGTATTGGCTAGAGGGGGAATATACACGGCTGTGACTACAACTGGAGAGAACTATCTTGGGAGGTGATACGGTCGGCATCTGATTGTGAGGTATTGTAGGTCGGGTGAACAAAATGACTTGAGTTTTTGTATGTTATCACAATCACACCATGAGTGGTTAATAATGAAACATACACCTGTATGGGTTCTGCTGGGTTCTGCGTGATTTACTGAGAACCTAGCTGGCTGTATGGACAGAGACAGTATATCTGGTGAGAGCCATGATTCTGTGAAACAGAGTATGTTACAGTTCCTGATGTCACTCTGGAAGGAGATCCTCGCCCTGAGCTCATCTACTTTATTGTCCAGAGACTGAACATTAGCGAGTAATATACTCAGAAGCGATGGATGGTGTGACCGCTTCCTGAGTCAGACTAGAAGTCCTCTCCGAATACCTCTTCTCCGCTGACGGCGTCTTGGAGCATTCTCTGGGATAAGTTCAATTGCCCTGGGGGTTCAAACAAAGGATCCAATTTTGGAAAGTAATTTTCCTGGTCGTAATTCTGGTGAGTTACCCCCACTCTGATATCCAAAAGTTCTTTCCGCCTGTATGTAATAACACAAAAACGTTCTGGGCTAATAATGTTTGAAATAACACACAAAAAAAACAAAATACAGCAAAGGTTCTTAGGAGCTAGAGCAGAGTTAACATGTCTGTCAGCGCCATCTTACTAGCATTGGAATCAACATGGGCCAGCATCCCTGTGGAACGCTTTCGACACCTTGTAGTCTATGCCCCGAAGAATTGAGGCTGTTCTGAGGGGAAAAGGGGATGCATCTCAATATTAGGTGTTCCTAATGTTTTGTACACTCAGTGTATAATACCTATATGAAGTCACATTTATTGTAGTGAATCACAACTGGCCCTGGATGCGTCATGCTCCTCCCTGGGCGGTGTCGAGATTACCTGGGCTTCATAATGAGTGTGGAGTGGGACATCTGTCACTGCCCTCTTTATGGCCTGCTCTCTTCTCAGAGGAGGAGGTATTAGACTGGTATTAGGTGGGAGATTGATTTAGCTGCCGCACACCGCAGGAGATTGGCCTTAATAAGGGGATACTTTGGGATTTTGGCAATGAGGCCCGTTATCGACTTCCCCAGAGTCAGATAAACTTGTGAATTAAAATTGCATGTCTCTGCGTGCAGTTTGAAGGTAGTTGCTAACTCGCGCTAGCACAACTCCCAGTTAGCATTAGTGCAATGACAAGAAGTTTATGGGTATCAGCTAGGATGCTAGAGACTTAAAAAAGAGACTTAAACAGAAACTTTAAAAATGTATCCACAAGTTCATCTGACTCTGGGGAAGTAGATACAGTGCCTCATTGCCAAAATCCTGAAGTATTCTTTTAATGCATAGAGAAAGTCAGAGACAGTTCAAAGTATTGCATCCATTTTATTATTTTTCATTAAATGTAGTGGTGTAAAACAACAGTAACCATTTTTGGACCCGATATCTTTAAAAAAAATCTAACAAAAAAAAAATATCGAACTACTTACTGCTGGCAATTTCAATAGCATACCTCCCCATAATGAGAGAGAATTAAATGAAAGCGTAAATTGATAACACTCAAAACCACCAATTCCTATGATTTACATGGTTAACCTCTAATTCCTCCCAATCCCGGATCCGGGAGCACCCCCATCAGTAAAAAAGCTGACTAGCATAGCCTAGCATAGCGTCACAAGTAAATACTAGCATCTAAATATCATTAAATCACAAGTCCAAGACACCAGATGAAAGATACACATCTTGTGAATCCAGCCATCATTTCTGATTTTTAAAATGTTTTACAGAGAAGACACAATATGTAAATCTATTAGCTAACCACGTTAGCAAAAGACACAACTTTTTTTACTCCACCATTTTTTTCCTGCATATGTAGCTATCACAAATTCGACCAAATAAAGATATAAATAGCCACTAACCAAGAAACAACTTCATCAGATGACAGTCTGATAACATTTTTATTGTATAGCATATGTTTTGTTAGAAAAATGTGCATATTTCAGGTATAAATCATAGTTTACCATTGCAGCCACCATCACAACTCTCACCAAAGCGACTAGAATAACTACAGAGAGCAACGTGAATTACCTAAATACTCATCATAAAACATTTCTGAAAAATACACAGCGTACAGCAAATGCAAGACAAAGATCTTGTGAATCCAGCCAATATTTCAGATTTTTTAAGTGTTTTACAGCGAAAACACAATATAGCATTATATTAGCTTACCACAATAGCCAGAAACACAAGCCATTTACCAGCAGCAAAGGTTAGTGATCGTAACAAGCAAGCAAAAGATATATAATTTTTTACTAACCTTCATAAACTTCTTCAGATGACAGTCCTGTAACATCATATTACACAATGCATATAGGGTTTGTTCGAAAATGTGCATATGTAGCGGCACAAATCGTGGTTATACAATGAGAAAAGTAGCCAAGCTGCCAACAAAATGTCGGGAGAAATCTTGGGAGAGGCACCTATTCTAATCGATAACTAATCATAAACTTGACTAAAAAATACAGGTTGGACAGCAAATGAAAGATATATTAGTTCTTAATGCAATCGCTGTGTTACATTTTTAAAATTAACGTTACTACGACATACAGCGTGCGTTAAAGCGAGACCGCACGGAAATTAATGGCGGATTATGCATTTTACATTTTTCAACAGAACAACGAATTAACAGCATAAATAGTTCTTACTTTTTGATGTGCTTCCATCAGAATTTTGGGAAAGTTGTCCTTTGTCCAAAAGAATCGTTGCTCGGTTGTAGAATGTAGTCTTCAACGTTGCAATTAGCAGTAAACATTAGCCATGTGGGCCAGACATCCCCAACTCCATAGAACGCAACACAAATAAATACCCGAAAATCGCAATATACTGACATAAACTGATATAACTCGGTTTAAAATAACAACATTATGATGTCTTTAACAGCTATATCAAATAAAAACAGAGCCGGATATATCTAAGAGCTATAACCGGAGCTTTCTACTACGACATGCCAAGGTCCTTCCTGCGTCAGAGCGAAGTGAACAAAGACCGGACCCTTCATTCCCAAGCTATTTATAACCTCTCAGATCTGCCTAGAGACTCCATTTCAAATCTCACTATTCGCTGACATCCAGGGGAAGGCGTATGCAGTGCATCTCAACCAATAGAAGACAGGCAAATTAATAAACTGACCTGGGAACAGCTTGCAGAATTCTGCATTCTCACATCCTCATAGGAAAAATGCTCTAACTCGAGTTCTGTTTTACTCACAGATATAATTCAAACGGTTTTAGAAACTAGAGAGTGTTTTCTATCCAATAGTAATAATAATATGCATATTGTACGAGCAAGAATTGAGTACGAGGCAGTTTAATTTGGGAACGAAATTATTACAAAGTGCAAACAGCACCCCCTATTGAGAAGAAGTTTTAAACAAGGCAAACGTGAGAATAATATTTGTTGTGAAAAACTTTTGCATTTAATTGTGTTAACCTCTCTAGGGTGTGTGGGATGGTAGCATCTCACCTCGTCAACAGCCAGTGAAACTGCAGGGCACCAAATTCAAAACAACAGAAATCCCATAATTAAAATTCCTCAAACATACATGTATTTTACACCATTTTAAAGATACACTTGTTGTAAATCCAGCCACAGTGTCCGATTTCAAAAAGGCTTTATAACGAAAGCAAACCAAACGATTATGTTAGGTCAGAGCCAAGTCACAGAAAAACACAGCCATTTTTCCAGCCAAAGAGAGGAGTCACAAAAAGCAGAAATATATATAAAATGAATCACTAACCTTTGATGATCTTCATCAGATGACAGTCATAGGACTTCATGTTACACAATACATGTATGTTTTGTTCGGTAAAGTTCATATTTATATCCAAAAATCTCAGTTTACATTGGCGCGTTATGTTTAGTAGTTCCAAAACATCCGGTGATTTTGCAGAGAGCCACATCAATTTACAGAAATAGTCATCATAAATGTTGATGAAAATACAAGTGTTATACATGGAATTTTAGATCCACTTCTCCTTAATGCAACCGCTGTGTCAGATTTCAAAGAAACTTTACGGAAAAAGCAAACCATGCAATAATCTGAGTACGGCGCTCAGACGACAAATCAACCCAAAGAGATATCCGCCATGTTGGAGTCAACAGAAGTCAGAAATAGCATTATAAATATTCACTTACCTTTGATGATCTTCATCAGAATGCACTCCCAGGAATCCCAGTTCCACAATAAATGTGTGTTTTGTTCGATAATGTCCATCATTTATGTCCCAATTCCTCCTTGTTGTTCGCGCGTTCAGTACACAATCTAAACTCACGACGCGCGTGCAAGTCCAGCGGAAAGTACGGACGAAAAGTCCAAAAAGTTCCGTTACAGTCCGTAGAAACATGTGAAACGATGTATAGAATCAATCTTCAATAATGTTCCAACCGGAGAATTCCTTTGTGTTCAGAAATGCGATGGAACGCAGCTATCTCTCACATGAACGCGCATGGTCAGCGCATGGTCAGCTTGTGGCACTCTGTGAGAGACCTTACTCAATCTCCTCTCATTCGCCCCACTTCACAGTAGAAGCATCAAACAAGGTTCTAAAGACTGTTGACATCTAGTGGAAGCCTTAGGAATTGCAACATGACCCCATTTCCACTGTATCTTGGATAAGCAAAGAGTTGAAAACCTACAAACCTCAGATTTCCCACTTCCTTGTTGGATTTTTTCTCAGGTTTTTGCCTGCCATATGAGTTCTGTTATACTCACAGACATCATTCAAACAGTTTTAGAAACTTCAGAGTGTTTTCTATCCAAATCTACTAATAATATGCATATCCCAGGATCTGGGCCTGAGTAGCAGGCAGTTTACTCTGGGCACGCTTTTCATCCGGACGTGAAAATACTGCCCCCTACCCCAAAGAAGTTAATAAGGTAAGAAACGAAAATTGTTTTGGAAATCTCTCGGAGCTCAAGTTGATTACAAAACCAACAATGCAATGCTCTCTTTCGTATCGTCTGAGATCACCAAAGATTGGAAAGTTGCCACAGTTATCCCCCCTCTTCAAAGGTGGAGACACTCGAGACCCAAACTGTTATAGACCTATATCCATCCTGCCCTGCCTTTCTAAAATCTTCGAAAGCCAAGTTAACAAACAGATCACTGACCATTTAGAATCCCACCGTACCTTCTCCACTATGCAATCTGGTTTACGAGCTGGTCATGGTGCTCCTCAGCCACGCTCAAGGTCCTAAATTATATAATAACCACCATTGATAAAAGACAGTACTGTGCAGCCGTCTTCATCGACCTGGCCAAGGGTTTCGACTCTGTCAATCACCGCATTCTTATCGGCAGACTCTATAGCGTTGGTTTCTCAAATGACTGCCTCGCCTGGTTCACCAACTACTTCTCTGATAGAGTTCAGTGTGTCAAATCGGAGGGCCTGTTGTCCAGACCTCTGGCAGTCTCTATGGGGGTGCCACAGGTTTGAATTCTCGGGCTGACTCTTTTCTCTGTATATATCAATGATGTCGCACTTGCTGCTGGTAATTCTCTGAACCACCTCTAAGCAGACGACACCATTCTGTATACATCTGGCCCTTCTTTGGACACTGTGCTAACAAACCACCAAACAAGCTTCAATGCCATACAACACTCCTTCTGTGGCCTCCAACTGCTTTTAAATGCTAGTAAAACTAAATGTATGCTCTTCAACCGATTGCTGCCCGCACCCACCCGCCCGACTAGCATCACTACTCTGGACGGTTCTGACTTACAATATGTGGACAACTACAAATATGTCTGGTTAGACTGTAAACTCTCCTTCCAGACTCACATTAAGCATCTCCAGTCCAAAATTAAATCTAGAATCGGCTTCCTATTTTGCAACAAAGCCTCCTTCACTCATGTTGCCAAACATACCCTCGTGTAACTGACTATCCTACCAATCCTTGACTTTGGCGACGTAATTTACAAAATAGCCTCCAACACTCTACTCAGCAAACTGGATGTAGGCTATCACAGTGCCATCCGTTTTGAAACCAAAGCCCTATATACTACCCACCACTGCGACCTGTATGCTCTATTTGGCTGGCCCTTGCTACATATTTGTCGTCAAACCCACTGTCACCATAGCAACACCCGCCGTTAGCACGTGCTCCAGCAGGTACTGTATATTTCATTGGTCATCCCCAAAGCCAACACCTACTTTGGCCGCCTTTCCTTCCTGTTCTCTGCTGCCAATGACTGGATCAAATTGCAAAAATCACTGAAGCTGGAGACATATCTCACTCTCTAACTTTAAGCATCAGCTGTCAGAACAGCTTACCGATCGCTGTACCTGTACACAGCCAATCTGTAAATAGCACACCCAACTACCTCATCCCCATATTGTTATTTATCTTCTTGCTCTTTTGCACCCCAGGATCTCTACTTGCACATCATCATGTGCACATCTATCACTCCAGTGTTAATGCTAAATTGCAATTATGTCCTTTGGGTGGTGGACAATTATTGATACACATGGGAAACTGTTGAGCATGAAAAACCCAGCAGCGTTGCAGTTCTTGACACAAACCGATGCATCTGACACCTACAACCATACCCCGTTAAAAGGCACTTAAATCTTTCGTCTTGCCAATTCACCCTCTGAATGGCACACATCCGCAATTCATGTCTCAACTGTCTCAAGGCTTAAAAATCCTTCTTTAACCTGTCTCCTCCCCTTCATATACACTGATTGAAGTGGATTTAACAAGTGACATCAATAAGGGATCATAGCTTTCACCTGGAGTCACCTGGTCAGTCTGTCATGGAAAGAGCAAATGTTCTTCATGTTTTGTACACTCAGTGTATGAAGTGCCTTCAAAAAGTATTCCCACCCTTTGACTTTTTCCACAATTTTTTGTGTTACAGCCTTAATTTAAAATGCACTAAATGTTGCTTTTATGTCACTGGCCTACCTACACACAATACCCCATAATGTCAAAGTGGAATTATGCTTTTAGAATTTTTTACAAATTCATATAAAATGTGAAGCTAAAATGTGTTGCATCAACAAGTATTTAACCCCTTTGTTATGGCAAGTCTAAAGTTCAGGATAAAAAATTTGGTTAACAAGTCACATAATAAGTTGCCTGGACTTACTCTGTGTGCAATAATAGCGTTTAACATGATTTTTGAATGACTACCTCATCTCTGTACCACACGCATGCAATTATCTGTAAGGTCCCTCAGTCGACCAGGGAGGTTTTCCAATGCCTCGCAAAGAAAGACCTATTGGTGGATGGGTTCAAATATATATATTTTTTAAAGACACTGAATATGCCTTTGAGCATGGTGAAGTCCTTCATTACACTTTGGATGGTGTATTAATACACCCAGTCACTACAAATATACAGACATCCTTCCTAACTAAATAAAATAAAATGTATTGGTCACATACACATACACTAAGTGACCAAAAGTATGTCGACACCTGCTCGTCTAACATCTCATTCAAAAACCATGGACATTAATAGCATTGATGCACCTGTACTGACCTTGTCTTCTGGATGATAACGGAGTTAACAGGCTCATGCTTGGGTGGCTGAGGTCCTTTATGATTTTCTTGGCCTTCTTGTGACACTGGGTGCTGTAGATGTCCTGAAGGGCAGGCATTGCCGGAGAGGAAAGAAACCGCTCAAGGATTTCACCATAAGGCCAATGGTGACTTTAAAACAGTTACAGAGTTTAATAGTTGTGATAGGAGAAAACTGAGGATTGATCAACAACATTGTAGTTAATCCACAATACTAACCTAAATGAGTGAAAAGAAGGAAGCCTGTCGAGAATAAAAAATATTCCAAAACATCGATCGTGTTTGCAGTAGTAAAATTGCAAAAAATGTAGCAAAGAAATGAACTTTTTGTCCTGAATACAAAGAGCTATGTTTGGAGCAAGTACAACACATCCCTGAGTACCGCTCTTCATATTTTCAAGCATGGTGGTAGCTGTATCAAGTTATGGGTATGCTTGTCATCGGCAAGGACTAGGGTTTTATTTTTGATAAATAGAGCTAAGCACAGGTAAAATCCTAGAGGGAAACATGGTTCAGTCTACGTTCCAGCAGACACTGGGAGACCAATTAATATTTCAGCAAGACAATAACCTAAAACACAAGGCCAAATATACACTGGACTTGCTTACCAAGAAGACACTGAGTGGCCTAATTACAGTTTTGACTTAAATCAGCATGAAAATCTATGGCAAGACTTGAAAATGGCTGTCTAGCAATGATCAACAACCAATTTGACAGCTTGAGGAATTAAAAAATAAATAATTTGCAAATATTGTATAATGCAGGTTTGCAAAGCTCTTAGAGACTTACCCAGAAAGACTCACAGCTGTAATCACTGGCATAAGGTGATTGACTCGGGTGTGAATACTCATGTAAATGAGGTATTTCATTTTCAATACATTTGCAACCATTTCTAAATACATGTTTTCACTTTGTCATTATGGGGTATTGTGTGTAGATGGGTGGGAAAACATGTAATCCATTTTGGATTCAGGCTGTAATGTAACAAAATGTGGAATAAGTCAAGGGGTATGAATACTTTCAGAAGGCACTGTACTTTGTCATGACGATATAGACGATAGATGTGTTCTAGACAAGTATGCCCATACGATCTATTGGCAGATTTGGTGATCTAGAGAGGTCATTGTTTTAAAAGCATGATAGGTATGGCCAGTTCCTACATGATTTCCTGATTTCACAGTTGGACCACAAGTTAAATCATGGTGAAATTGTTTATTTAACCCACTGATAGAAAATAGGCTTTCACCAAATTGATAGACTGAAGAGTACAGTTTGGACAGTACAACAGAAATTACGCTCCAGGTTATGTGCATTTGTTCATTGTGAGTGAGTTTATTGTGGCCAGACATGGGCCTATAGTTTTGCCCAAAGGAGCACAAGGAAGAAAGCAGATGTGCACATTATGTCGGTCTGCTGCATGAGTTTGGTCAAGTGTTTTCTTGTTATTGTAGCCCTGAGCAGTATGAACACAACAATGTATGTTAGCACTGTCAGTTCTCTATTCTCTCTTGCGAATTTGTTCATGCAGCTGTAAGCTGTCTGATTTACAATGCGTGTGTGTGTGTGTGTGTGTGTGTGTGTGTGTGTGTGTGTGTGTGTGTGTGTGTGTGTGCGCGCGCGCGCATGTGTGTGTGTGTGTGTGTGTGCGTGCGCGCGCATGTGTGTGTGTGCGTAATGTGCGCGTGCATGTGTGTTTGTGATTGGCTTTCACCAAATTGACAGGATTTTCATGATTTTTTTATTTTCTGTGGTTTATCCCTTTAAATTAACCCACATATGCACCTGTATATGTACAAACACACACATATGCACTTATACACACACACACACAATGAGGTTGCCATGGCCTCCACCGCCCTTGCATGTCAAGCTCTGATCAGAGGCACTGAAGTCGATTAGAGTCTGAGTAATCTAATTAGGCTGCATTAACATAGATGGAGGTTGATATCATGATTGACAGAGGAACGGGAGGATGAGGGCTTATCTTTGTCATGGCATTTGCCTCAGTACACAACAGGCTGATGCATATAGAACAGATTTCCATCAAGATGTACTGTATGCGATACAAGTGCTCTTTTCCATCTGCCCACGATACTTTATTTATCAAGGTGTTATGAAAGCAAATGTTTTCTAAATATTGCTGCAGTTATTTTCACCACAAGTTTATTGAATCATAAGCAAAGGTTATTAAATGTTTGTGCATACTGTGATATAATGCAGATTTACGCATAATGCCTATCATACTCCAATAGGTCTGCAGAGACATCTTATACTTGGTTTGAGAAACAGCTTATGGGAACTCATGTAAAAACATCTCGCTACCTTCTGGTCAATTTTTTTTGCCAAAAAATCAAGAAAAGGTAGCCTATTCAGTTAATATTTTTGTGTGATGAAACTGAGCCTCATAGCAGATTCACTGCAAGACCTTGAATTATCTCTCTGAGATGGAGTATATTTACTCCAGATTTGTATTCAGAAGTTATGCTTGAGAAAACATGTCCAGAAATCTGATCCATAATTCCCCATTAATCCTCTTTTCTGCCCCCTGTCCATGGCCAGGATAGTGTAGCTGTGCTCTGGAAGGCAGCCCTAGGTTTAGCACTGGGACTTTGAAGTCAGTGTCAGCCATCTTAGCCTGGGCCCTCACCCTGAGCTGTTGCATGGCCGCCTTTCATCCACGATTAACTTTGTGGTGGTATGAGAGAAATGCCACTGAAAACTTTTTTTTAAAGGCAGGACCAAAGTTGACGCTGTGTTATTCTCCATACATTTGCCTTGGGGAATGACTTGAGTAAACCTGTCCATTGTCCTTGAGGCCTCATTTCTAGTCCATTACATTTACTCTCATTCTCTGGTTTCAAGATGAAAACAGATGTGTTTTTTTCACCAAGGGAAATCTTGAAACCAATAACTTATTTTCCCTGTTTCACAATAGGCTAGGCTAGGCAAAGAGAGAGAGAAAACACTACACTTTTGCTTCAAACTGAGTTGGGGATCAGGAGAAAATACAATGTATTTAAAGTATGAAGACTGAAGAGTACATTTTGGAAAGTACAACACAAATTTTCCTCCAGGTTATGTGCATTTCTTCATTGTGAAGTGAGGTTATTGTGGCCAGACATGGGCCCAAAAGAGCACAAGGAAGAAAGCAGATGTGCACAGTATGTCGGTCTGCTGCATGAGTTTGGTCAAATGTTTTCTTGTTATTGTAATTTCCCTTTGTGGCCCTGAGCAGTATGAACACAACAACACACAACTTATTAGGTACACCCATCTAGTACCTGGTCGGACCCCCTTTGCCTCCAGAACAGCCTGAATTATTCGGGGCATAGACACTTTGCTCAATTGGTATCATGGGATCTAAAGTGTGCCAGGAAAACATTCCCCACACCACTACACCGCTGCCACCAGCCTGTACCATGCAGGATGGGTCCATGGACTCATGCTGCTTACACCATCATCATGATGCAACAGGAAACGCTGGAGACGCTTCTTCTTCTTTTTAGCTGATAGTAGTGGATCCCAGCGTGGTCGTCTGCTGCAATAGTCTCTTTGGGACGAGTTGTGCGTTTTGACATGTCTTTCTGTGCACCACTGTTGTACTGAGCCATTATTTGTCTGTTTGTGGCTCGCCTGTTAACTTGCACAATTCTTGCCATTCTCCTTTGACCTCTCTCATCAACGAGTTGTTTTCTCCCAGAGGACTGCCAATGGCTGGATGTTTGTCACACCATTCTCGGTAAACCCTAGACACTGTTGTGTGTGAAAAGCCCAGGAGGCCTGACATTTCTGAGATACTGGATCTGTCATGCCTGGCACTGACGATCATACCACGCTCAAAGTCGCTTAGGTCACTCGTTTTGCAGGTTCTAACATTCAATCGAACAGTAACTGAATGTCTTGCTGCCTGTCTGCCTGCTTTATATAGCAAGCCACGGTCACTGTCTGTAGGAGCGATCCATTTTCTTGAACAGGGTGGTGTACCTAATAGGCTGACTGGTGAGTGTATGTTAGTACTGTCAGTTCTCTATCCTCTCTAGCGAATTTGTGCATGCAGCTTTATGCTGTCTGATATACAATGCATCTGTGTGTGCATGTGTGTGATCGTACATGTGTGCATGCGTGTGGAGACTCCACCTCTGTGGACTGTCTGCTCTGAACACTGATGAGGGTCCTGAATAACTAATTAATCCTCTAGAGGTGCAATGAGAGAAGAATGGGAAAAAAACACAAACCCACACACAGAGAAGATTGCCACTATTCCCACTGTGCAGAGTGAGACAGTCTTTGCAAATCCAGTTTGACATTTGGCATGGCTGCAGCTACAGCTGTTGGCTTGTTAATTCTCTGTGGAGATCCCGGCTTCCCTCCCCCTTTAATTTGCCTGTTCCGCACAACATCTCTGGAGAGGCTTCCCTCAACATTTCTCTGGGGGAAGCACAACCGCCACTAACTTCACTGGCTGTAAACTATAAACAGAGAAAATCTGTGTATTGAAACTGAAGCATTGGTAGGTAGGTATACAACAGAAATTCAAACACCTGTTGAAACACATTACATTTTTTGGCTTATAACAAAAGGAAGCAGAGCTGTTTGATGCTGATCGCTGAAAGCTTTTCACATTTACTGCCACTGAAATAGCCTTGAACATGCCAGAGCAGAGAATGAACTGACAACCCTGTCCAATGTCCTTTAGAGAAGGGAGGCACGACTGTCACTTTTCCAAGAAGGCCTTTTGGACCTAAACGTCAATGTTGTGAGCAAAAATGTAATAAAAGAATCAGTTAATCAATTCAACTTAGTTACAGTTGCACCTGACTCTGATGTTCCTGTGTTTTTTGGCTGTACTTTCAACTGTTTGTCTCTGCTTCTCTTTCAGACATCCGTGGACTGCAGACATTCCTGGACCAGGCGTCTCGGCAGGGTCTGGACGTGTCTCTGCAGAGGGTGGACCGCAACGTGAGCAGGGTGTTCACCAACCTGTTCAGCACCATGCGGACTGAGGAGCTCAACCGCTACCGGGACACGCTGCGGCGGGCCGTGCTTCTCATGAGCCCCCGAGGAGCACAGGTGTTCATCCACCAGGTGAGGGGTGTGGTCACCAGCATGGTACCCTCTGTTCTGTTTGGGATTAACTGAAAGGTCAAATGGTGATGTTATTTCTATTGGGGGAAATCTCAAATGACTCAGCAGAGGGAGTTGAAATGTGGAGATGAAATGAGATGTACCGTATCACAGGCCAACTGGACAGTGAAACAGGTGAATGCCCTACATATCCCAGAAAGAATTTCAACTGGTTATCATCCTGAAAATTAAGGATACGCATTGCACTGTATATTAATAAATTACAACACAGATAGTGAATACACCATGGCTTTAAAGTTTTGACACTCCTTTGATCTCCCCCCTGTGAATTCCATAGCATCTGTTTTTCTCACTACTAGGTGTAGGTAGATTGTGTGCGATTTGATCTCCATTTCAATTAATTAGAGGCTTTTGGGGGTCATAAAAAAAAGAAAGTTGCCGTCTTGTTGCTCATGACTGTTTTGACAGGTGAGCTGCTTCCTGCCGTGAGACATGATCCACAGCTCAAAGTCTTGGTGGATATGTGCATACCTGCATGCTCAAATGCATATTATATATTTTCCTACTCTTTACTCTTAACAAATAAGCAGTAAGCCCCTTTTCTGTTGTTCCCGCAACCTCAATCACTCTCATAGATTAATAACACACATCCTTCATTTACCTAGCACTCCAGAGGCCAAATTATAATATGATAATGTATAAACCAGCAAGGGAACAAATATGTTAATGATATAGAAAATCATTAAAGGCCCAGTGCAGTCAAAAACTGGATTTCCTTGTGTTTGATATATATTTCCACACCATGAGGTTGGAATAATACTGTGAAATTGTGAAAATGATGATAATGCCCTTTTAGTGTAAGAGCTGTTTGAAAAGAACGTCTGAAATTTCATCCAGTTTTGGTGGGACGGAGCTTTGGCCTGCCTGGTGACATCACCAGGTGTTAAATTTGTTAATAGACCAATGAGAAAGTGAGGTCCAAACCTCTAGGCCAATAACAGCTAGCTTTCAGTTTTCCCCTCCCCACTCAGACCAATCCCAGACAGTCCTAGCAAAATGATGGCTGTAATTACATTACAGTAGCTAATATGAAAATATACTGTTACCGTATGGTAATGCAATTGGATGAACAACACCATAACCATGGCTACGTGATTTGTAATGGCAGTGTTGTCATGGTGATTCCACTCTAAAGAGGGTTGCCAGCTGACATACGACACCTCCTGGTGGCCATGTTGGAAGACCACCACATCAATTCTTCCAATGACGACAGCTGAGTGGCTACCCTAAGCTGCATGATAACAGTGCCTAAAACTAGTCTATTCACTAGTTGGTACATTTCTGTGCAGTATTTGACTGCTCTAATAAGGCAGGAAAGAC
Source organism: Salvelinus namaycush (assembly GCF_016432855.1). NCBI lineage: Eukaryota > Metazoa > Chordata > Actinopteri > Salmoniformes > Salmonidae > Salvelinus > Salvelinus namaycush. The sequence continues at coordinate 23,611,720 of NC_052328.1, forward strand.
AATGGGGGGAAAAGTGTTTTTACATATTACCCGCAATCATGAAACACCAAGGAGATAACTCAAGAACTGTCAGAAAAGCGAAGAAACCTTTTTGCCTGTCAAGACCCAGACAGCTGTCAGTACAGGGTATGCTCTGATCATTTCATCACTGGTAAGTCTAATCAATTTCGAGTTTAGTTTAGCTGTTAGCTGTTATGCTAACCAGGTGTTAACAACAAGACTAAGTTAGCCAACATTAGCTAGCTTGCTAAATAGCTTGTAGTCTAGCTATTAGCATGCGTCTCTCTCATAGGCGACGCGTGAGTTTCAAGTTTTGGGGAAGCAATTTTTTCACCATACCTTTATTATAAACATTGCATACATGTATCATCACATTTGCAGACTCATGAAAGCCTACTATTCCTAATGTGATGAGTAGATTGGATAGTTATAATTTATTAGGCTATTAATATAACTTAATCTAATCACTGTGCATGGCTGAGCCCATAGTGGCATAGGCCTATAGGCTATATCAGAAACATTTCTTCTTTCTTTGACCTGGAAAAAATTTGGCTTTTGATAAACACATTTCATGCAATTCTACTTCACTTGATATGACTGGAGACATTAGCAGAATCTTTTTTAATATGACAAATCATGGGGTAGCCTAGGCCTACTCTGCTGAGACTTACAAACAGATCAATATTAACGACCTTGTCTTGAATGCAACCATCTAATCTAGGTCTACGAAAAGGGGACACAAATTGTACAATATGACGTCCATCTAGGCTGGAAGAGGACATTATGCCACATTCAAAAGAACTGGGAACTCGGAAATCTAGACTTCCGACTTCAGTGCGTTCAAAACAACTGGGAACACAGGGACAAAACGAGCTCCGACTGAATAAAAAAATTGTAAAATCAGTGGCCATCCAACTTGGAATTCCAAGTCGGAAACTCAGGCATTTTTCTAGAGCTCTGACTTTCCAACCTGAAGATCACTGACGTCATGATTTGAAAGTTCCCAGTTGTCTTGAAAGCACCATTATTGTCCAAAAAAACTCCAGTGGCACTGACCTAATTATAATTTGTTGAGAACTTCATTCATAAGAGGAAGGAAACTGTATGGACATGACAGCAAAGGACAAAGGCCTCAATGGGATATGACAACCTCCTGTGTTGACTATTGGTTGTTCCAGCCCAACAATATATTGAATCTTTATATGACACTAAAATATCTGAATGAATTAAACAATGGTATACTGTAGGTTGACATGAAGGAGTGATATTCAAACATCAGGTATGCTTTTCATTTGTTTATGTTCTGTAGGTTAACCAGCTGACCTCTATCAAGACACCAATGTCGACTGTAAAGATGAACGATGCTGCAGCAGCATCAGTTTCTACTTCTACTACTTTGTCATTTTCCAGATATGACAGGAGACATCCCTCAGTTAGACAAAATGGTTGTCATATGCTATGACTTGGTCAATCTGAATGATTCTGTTGTGACGTTTGAGAAAAGAGCACCATCACCTTGTCAGCATGACAAAAGTGCACCCTTAAACCGAATGAAGGTTGTAGCAATAACTACTGACTTAACAGAAACATAGTTTCACAGTAATTTTTTTATGTACACATGTACACTACCGGTCAAAAGTTTTAGAACACCTACTCATTCAAGGGTTTTTCTTTATTTTTACTATTTTCTACATTGTAGAGTAATAGTGAAGACATCAAAACTATGAAATAACACATAAGGAATCATGTAGTAACCAAAAAAGTGTTAAACAAAATAAAATATATTTTATATTTGAGATTCTTCAAATAGCCACCCTTTCCCTTGATGACAGCTTTGCACACTCTTGGCATTCTCTCAACCAGCTTCACCTGGAATGCTTTTCCAACAATCTTGAAGAAGTTCCCACATATGCTGAGCACTTGTTGGCTGCTTTTCCTTCACTCTGCACTCCGACTCATCCCAAACTAAATTTGGTTGAGGTCGGGGGATTGTGGAGGCCAGGTCATCTGATGCAGCACTCCATCACCCTCCTTCTTGGTAAAATAGCCCTTACACAGTCTGGAGGTGTGTTGGGTCATTGTTCTGTTGAAAAACAAATGATAGTCCCACTAAGCCCAAACCAGATGGGATGGCGTATCGCTGCAGAATGCTGTGGTAGGCATGATGGTTAAGTGTGCCTTGAATTCTAAATAAATCACAGACAGTTTCACCAGCAAAGCACCCCCACTCCATAACATCTCCTCCTCCATGCTTTGCGGTGGGAAATACATACACGGAGATCATCCGTTCACCCACACCACATCCCACAAAGACACAGCGGTTGGAACCCAAAATCTAAAATTTGGACTCCAGACCAAAGGACACATTTCCACCGGTCTAATGTCCATTGCTCGTGTTTCTTGGCCCAAGCAAGTCTCTTCTTATTATTGGTGTCCTTTAGTAGTGGTTTATTTACAGAAATTCGACCATGAAGGCCTGATTCACGCAGTCTCCTCTGAACAATTGATGTTGAGATGTGTCTGTTACTTGAACTCTGTGAAGCATTTATTTGGGCTGCAATTTCGGAGGCTGGTAACTTTAATGAACTTATCATCTGCAGCAGAAGTAACTCTGTGTCTTCCATTCCTGTGGTGGTCCTCATGAGAGCCAGTTTCTTCATAGCGCTTGATGGTTTTTGCGAAGAAGAAACTTTCAAAGTTCTTGACATTTTCCGTATTGACTGACCTTCATGTCTTAAAGTCATGATGGATTGTCATTTGTCTTTGCTTATTTAAGATGTTCTTGCCATAATATGGATTTGGACTTTAACAAATAGGGCTGTCTTCTGTACAAACAATTTCATGTCAGCACAAGGCATGTACACAATCTAGTATAATGATTAGCCTCATACACCTTGTCTACTGTTATGGTTTTTAAATTGAGAACATATAGCTGAACAATATGTAAACAATGTGTGAGTTAAGCTATTCTCTACTTCAGATGCACAATGTCAAGGGTTGCTTTGCACATGCTAATAAGGCTAATGCCATCATACTGTAGGACTGTAGTTCCCTACTTCAGTTCACTATCCAAAAATAAAGGGTTAGATACATGTAAAAAAAAATCTTTCATGTATAGGACAGACACTTCAGAACAAACTTCCTTTAGATATTTGTTGGGGGACTGTTGTTCCATATAGTTAATCTGTTATTCAATGCATTTGTATTGGCTAATAACAGTAAGGACAAATAAAATGTTTCATTAAACAATTTGTTTATATTTATTTTTGATACTTCAAGTGGTCTAAATATTCAAAATCAAATAGCAAAATGATCATTGGTATGACCTTCTTAAACAATTCCATATAGCTTAGTAGAACTCCCCTTCCCCACCCACCCAGCACAGACAGGGCTTAGATTGTTTAGTGCCAAAATAAGGGGATAGATACATCTTTCCTTTATCTCTCAGATATAGGACAGACATTTCAGAACAAACTTCCTTTATATTTTTGGGGGGGGACTACCTGTTGTTCCATGTAGTACATCTGTTATTCAATGCTTTTGTATGGGCTTAGACAGGGCTTAGACTCTTATGGGTTAAAGACAATTTATGATTGATCGAAAATGTGGTCAGAGGCTCCGTATGGAGGGTGTGGCGCAATTGTGGAGCCTCTTGAGGCATGCAGAGGCCAAATGTAGCTCTGTACCGCATCGCGGTGCGCCTCCCAAATTTTGTAACAATGCGGAGGGCTCCGTATAGCTCCACATTGACACAATTGGTTCACGGTAGGTGGGGGCGGGAGGTCCTGTATAAACACAAACTCACTTCCTTGACAACTTCCTGCTCAACAGCTTTGCTCCACAAATGCCCTGAATTTTACAGAGGCTGTATCACCGTAAATGCTCTACGGTGATATGGCTTCTGAGTAACCCTACGTGCTCAAAGCTGTTTTTTATCGTGGAAAAAGTTATGAAACCTTATTGATGTTTAATATGGATGTCTTTATCATCTTTAGAGTTACACTGAAATTTCCCAATACCTTGCTATAGATTAATCCAAAATAAATTTCTCTCCCATTTCGCAACCATAGGATTGGCCATAAGAGGCAGAATTGATGCCCGCTCCCACTCCAAACTGAAAAATCATATAATTACAAAACATTAAGAACACCTTCCTAATATTGATTCGTCGGGGCATGGACTCTACAAGGCACATGTCCCACAGTTGTGTAAAGTTGGCTGGATGTCCTTTGGGTGGGGGACCATTCTTGATACACATAGGAAACTGTTGATAGTGAAAAACCCAGCAGCATTGCAGTTATTGACACAAACCGGTGTGCCTGGCACCTACTACCATACCCCGTTCAAAGGCACTTAAATCTATTATCTTGCCCATTCACCCTCTGAATGGCACACATACTGTACATAATTCATGTCTCAATTGTCTCAAGGCTTAAACATCCTTCTTTAACCTGTCTCCTCCCCTTCATCTACACCGATTGAAGTGGATTTAACAAGTAACATCAATAAAGGATCATAGCTTTCACCTGGATTCACCTGGTCAGTCTGTCATGGAAAGAGCAGGTGTTCTTAATGTTGTGTACACTCAGTGTATACCCCTGAACGTTATTGTAATGTCTCATAACTGTTTTCTAATCAAAATCTTAAATAGTTTGATTGTTTTCATTCACAGTTGCATTTTTCATGTTTGTGCCACAGCAGCTTAGACCCCAGCTACATTATGGAAGTAAACCATATGGCTATGGTAAACAGTTAACCACTGAACCAAATTGCGTTTTCAGATTGTGTATTTTGGGATGAAATAGTGCTGCTAGTGAGTTTTGGATTTCTAATCTCTTTTAACACTAAAAGCTCTATAGGCCAATGGCCGCTAATTTTTGATTTTGTAAAAAAAAAAAAATCTCCCCCCAAAAAAGCAATGTCCTTCTCCTTCCTTGACTTCCTAAATGTTTGTATTTTACATTGCTTATTTGTCAGAATTTTGAAATCACAAACAGAAGAGTAATTTGAGTCTTTTCAGCAGTTTTTTTCCCACAGCTATTCCCAACTTAACCCGCCAAGACAATGCGTTGTAGGACGTTAGTACCCAGCCAGGCGCTAATGTGTCTCTCTCTCCTCACTGAATGAATGACAAATGGATGGGCAGTAATTGTGAACGTTACTTCACATTTCAATTTAAATGAGGCCTTAGTTATTGATAAGGAGGGTAAAGAGGTTGATTTCATTTTTAAAGACAATAGTGTAATGATGAGTTTGTGTTAGGCCTATTTATCAGCTCTGGTGCTCATGTTTATAGCAAATCATTTGACCACTCGAGTTGATATCATTTTCTTTTATGTTTTACTTTGCAAAAAGGAGCTGTTACGGGACTGTTTTATTTACTATAACTCTATTATTAATCAAATGTATTGTAAAGGAAATGAAACATGCTACGTGTTGCAGTAGGGATTTAGAATAATGCAAAACATATCCTTGACTCTATCCGAGTCGATGAGCGAAGGAAAGCAAACGATGCCAGTCCACCAAATGAATGACAAATGGATGAATGGGTGATAATTGTGCACGTTACTTCACAATCAAATTTAGATTAAGCCTAACTGAATGAGGAGGGCGAAGAGGTGTAATGATGATACAACCATAGTGTAATAATATGTTTGTGTCATGCTTATTTATCATCGTTGGCACTCATGTTAATAATTTGATTGCGCGCCTTGCGGGTTGATACCGTTCTCTTTTACATTTTACCTTGTAAAAAGAAGCTGTTACAATATTACTAATCACTTTTATTGTAAGGGCAACAAAAACAAGCTACATGTTGCAGTAGGCCTTTAGAATAATGCAAAACATCCGTGACTCTATCCAAGTTGATGAGCAAGGGGAAACAAACAATACCAGTTAGCCTGCACCGCTGGCCCATTGAAACTACACCCAAACTATACCAGTTAGCCTGCACCGCTGGCCCATTGAAACTACACCCAAACAATACCAGTTAGCCTGCACCGCTGGCCCATTGAAACTACACCCAAACTATACCAGTTAGCCTGCACCGCTGGCCCATTGAAACTACACCCAAACAATACCAGTTAGCCTGCACCGCTGGCCCATTGAAACTACACCCAAACTATACCAGTTAGCCTGCACCGCTGGCCCATTGAAACTACACCCAAACAATACCAGTTAGCCTGCACCGCTGGCCCATTGAAACTACACCCAAACTATACCAGTTAGCCTGCACCGCTGGCCCATTGAAACTACACCCAAACAATACCAGTTAGCCTGCACCGCTGGCCCATTGAAACTACATCCAAACAATACCAGTTAGCCTGCACCGCTGGCCCATTGAAACTACACCCAAACTATACCAGTTAGCCTGCACCGCTGGCCCATTGAAACTACACCCAAACAATACCAGTTAGCCTGCACCGCTGGCCCATTGAAACTACACCCAAACTATACCAGTTAGCCTGCACCGCTGGCCCATTGAAACTACACCCAAACAATACCAGTTAGCCTGCACCGCTGGCCCATTGAAACTACACCCAAACTATACCAGTTAGCCTGCACCGCTGGCCCATTGAAACTACACCCAAACAATACCAGTTAGCCTGCACCGCTGGCCCATTGAAACTACATCCAAACAATACCAGTTAGCCTGCACCGCTGGCCCATTGAAACTACACCCAAACTATACCAGTTAGCCTGCACCGCTGGCCCATTGAAACTACACCCAAACAATACCAGTTAGCCTGCACCGCTGGCCCATTGAAACTACACCCAAACTATACTGAAACTAATTTCACACAAAATAAGAGTTAGCCTTTAGACAAGATTAAATTGACAATAGTCTAATGAGTGACATTATTATCAGTTGTCAAATTGTAATTGACAGATGCAGGGAAAGGAGCATCACTTTATCAAATCGTCTTTCAGAGTCACATGCAGGTAAAACATTTAGATTTCTGTATAGTATTAGAAAGAGCATATGCTGCAGTTTCTATGACACTTACCTTTGTCAAATAACTCAAAATTCAAGAGGTGCAGCTCTATTTCCAAATGTCACTTTTTCCAAGAATATCTGCGCCGTCCATGCGTTCAGCACATGACCACTCACGTGGCAGCATTGCTCTGGTTAACAAGCAGACTAGTAACATAATAAACGTAAGAATCACTATTTTGTCTTCTTTTAAACACATTATCTCATTTACACAATGCGTCTTTAGACTTGCGAAAACGAAATTATAATGGACTTCTTTGTGATGGAGTTGAACTAGTGGTTTTCTGTTTTTACTTATAGCCTACAGTAGAGTAACATAAACTAATAAAAATACTATTTTGTTTTTTAAAATAGTTGTTTTTTAGTTTTCTAATGTTACCTAAGACCTTTATAAACACAACCAATTAATTATTCTTCTGATAGCATATAACTGTTCGAAAGTTGGCTTTAGGCATACATTTTTCACTAGGACTTTGTAGAATTATTCAAAACATATCCTTGACTCTATCTAAACAAATACCTATTGTTGTTATACTTTTACATGGATATATTTCTTCATGCAATTCATACTTTACAATTGTTTATGGTCTATTTATCAAGCCTTGGTGCTTACAGTATGTTTGTGCACCCTGCAGGTTGATATGCATCTGATGGGTCTGCTAAATGATATTCCCGGCAACGTTCTCTCGCGGGTACTTATAGGCTGAAAGCCATGCAGTTCTAGTGTTAAACATTGGATTTGCCTATTTCTTCTGCATCCGTAGATACCAAGTCTGTGTGATTAATGGGGGCTGACCTAGAGCAGTATTCTTTTGAGACAAGGGCAGATCCCGAAGGGGGCCGGGTCTTTTATACAAAATGTCTATTGAGTTCAAATGGTTTGAGCTACAAACTGTTAAAAGCTATCTATGAAAATATGAGACTCTCACGAACAAGCACATGTAACACATGTCATTATAAAGTAAGGGGTTGTTCTACATAGAAGATAATTGGAAATCACATGACATAGTGTTTATAATACTGTAATAAACTCACAACCTTCACACATTTGTCACTGACTGGTTGGATATTAATTTCCCGTTTAGCAAATAATTGATGTACTTAAAGCATTCATATAAATTCATTTTATTAGGTTTATACTTTGGCAGGCCTTATTTTTTATTGCCATTTGTCAATAAAACTAATTTATGCAAATATTTATGTCAAAATGTTTTGTGTTCTACTTGTAGCTCTGGTTGTCCTGAAAATAAAATGGTAAAACACTTTATTGTGAGGATAAATATAAGGGCTGGACATGCAGATAAATGAAAGTCAGATAAATGAAAAGGCAATTTTTGCTGGAATCTCGGGACTGATAGTGTTGGTGTGCTTTGGGAGAGAGTCTTTGTCGATGTCTCATTTAGTCAGAAAACACCACAGTGCAGTACACCCAGATTAAACGTGCCACTATACGGTACAACCAGTTGCTTTTCCATAATGGTTTACTATTATCAAACATAAGAACAGACTAAAAGCAGGCAGGTAGAGATTCTCAGATTGTCAGTAGCCACTGTGGGGCTTTAGAGAAGCGCCTGTAATTTCAAACTTTGGAGGTAATAAATTGTCTCCTATCTTGATGACCTTGACTGGCAGTGGTGGATTACAGTACTGTGGTTGTAGTTTCCTAATGTCCCGTGATAAATTGTAACATTTTCAATATCTGGCTTTCTATGGGGGGGATACAATATAAATGACCACCTTGGCTTGTCAAGGTAATGTCATTTTTGGATGATTCATCCTATTCATCATTGGAATATTCTCAAGATTGTGTGATGTCATAGTTAAGTCACTGTAAAATATAAATAAGTAGCAGGCAGGATAAATAATAACATGAGACAAGTAGACAGTTGTGATGCTCATGACTTCAAAGGATACAGAGTTGGTGCATGCAAGTTGACGTTACCATGGACTGAAATGATCTTTGCAGGCAGTACCTGAGCATTGACACAGGGAAAACACATTCAATGTCTCAGGGCCCTCAATCATCATTTATGTCTGTTACTTTGTCAAGATGGTGGATGGCTACTTCTTTAGAAAAAAATCTTTACTTGCCAAGAGGAAAATTGATAAGCCACTGATGATTAAAACCATGTCTGAAATGTTGTCCAAGTTGCAATAAACAAGTATGTCCTTGCTCTAAATGTTGTATTGATGCCAAGGACTGTGAAGTGGTTGTGTTCTGTGATTTAAAAGGGATCACTTTGATATGCTATTACGGGCTGCTTTGTAGACGAACAGCGGTGATGACTTGTCTAGCTGAGACTCAGAGCCACTGACATGACAACCCAGGGGTACTATACACCATCCACCCTCCTCTCCCTTCCTGAAGGGATAGCAATAGATAGCTTTTGACAGTTACACTCCCTCAATAATATATATATATATAAACTCAGCAAAAAAAGAAACGTCCGTTTTTCAGGACCCTGTCTTTCAAAGATAATTAGTAAAAATACAAATAACTTCACAGATAATCATTGTAAAGGGTTTTAACACTGTTTCCCATGCTTGTTCAATGAACCATGAACAATTAATGAAAATGCACCTGTGGAACGGTCGTTAAGACACTAACAGCTTACAGATGGTAGGCAATTAAGGTCACAGATATGAAAACTTAGGACACTAAAGAGGCCTTTCTGCTGACTCTGAAACACACCAAAAAAAAGATGCCCAGGGTCCCTGCTCATCTGTGTGAAAGTTCCTTAGGCATGCTGCAAGGAGGCATGAGGACTGCAGATGTGGCCAGGGCAATAAATTGTAATGTCCGTACTGTGAGACGACCACGTGTAACAACACCTGCACAGGATCGGTACATCCGAACATCACACCTGCGGGACAGGTACAGAATGGCAACAACAACTGCCCGAGTTACACCAGGAACGCACAATGTGCTCAGACTGTCTGCAATAGGCCGAGAGAGGCTGGACTGAGGGCTTATAGGCCTGTTGTAAGGCAGGTCCTCACCAAACATCACCGGCAACAACGTCACCTATTGGCACAAGCCCACCGTCGCTGGACCAGGTAGGACTGAAAAAAAGTGCTCTTCACTGACGAGTTGCGGTTTTCGGATTCACGTTTATCATAGAAGGAATGAGCGTTACACTGAGGCCTGTACTCTGGAGCGTAATCAATTTGGAGGTGGAGGGTCCGTCATGGTCTGGGGTGGTGTGTCACAGCATCATCGGACTGAGCTCGTTGTCAGTTCAGGTAATCTCAACGCTGTGAGTTATAGGGAAGACATCCTCCTCCCTCATGTGGTACCCTTTCTGCAGGCTCATCCTGACATAACTCTCCAGCATGACAATGCCACCAGCCATACTGTCACGGCCGTCGAAAGAACTGGACCAAAGCGCAGCGTTGTGAGCGAACATATTCCTTTTTATTAGGATGACGCCGACAAAAAACAATAAGCAATACAAAACAACCGTGAAGCTTAAGGGCTATGTGCCACAAACAAAGTTAACTTCCCACAAAGACAGGTGGAAAAAAGGGCTACCTAAGTATGGTTCTCAATCAGAGACAACGATAGACAGCTGCCTCTGATTGAGAACCACACCCGGCCAAACACAAAGAAATAGAAAACATAGAAATAAAGAAACTAGAATGCCCACCCTAGTCACACCCTGGCCTAACCAAAATAGAGAATAAAAGCCTCTCTATGGCCAGGGCGTGACATACTGCTCATTCTGTGCATGATTTCCTGCAAGACAGGAATGTCAGTGTTCTGCCATGGCCAGCGAAGAGCCCGGATCTCAATCCCATTGAGCACGTCTGGAACCTGTTGGATCGGAGGGTGAGGGCTAGGGCCATGCCCCCCAGAAATGTCTGTGAACTTGCAGGTGCCTTGGTGGAAGAGTGGGGTAACATCTCACTGCAAGAACTGGCAAATCTGGTGCAGTCCATGAGGAGGAGATGCACTGCAGTACTTAATGCAGCTGGTGGCCACACCAGATACTGACTGTTACTTTTGATTTTGACCCCCCTTTGTTTAGAGACACATTATTCCATTTCTGTTAGTCACATGTCTGTGGAACTTGTTCAGTTTATGTCTCAGTTGTTGAATCTTGTTATGTTCATACAAATATTTACACATGTTAAATTTGCTGAAAGTCAACACAGTTGACAGTGAGAGGACGTTTCTTTTTTTGCAGAGTTGATATATATGTCCTTCCTTAATGTTTTGTCAAAGTCAGTGAGTTACAGGTGTGAAATAGTGTAATAGGAAATTATGGTCTGGAAATTGCGTTCACTTATGTTTTAAGGTATTTCGAAGTGTCACTCTTCTTATTTCCTCCTCCAGAAGAATTGGTCGTTCCAGACTTCAGTGAAAGGCAATGTGGCTGTTAAAGGGATAGTTACAAAATTACACGTTGGTTTCCTTTCCCTGTAAGCAGTCTGCGGACAAGGTATGCCAGAAATCCATGCTTTGGTTTAGTTTCCCTGGCAGTGTTTCTACATGTCAAAATCATCCGAAAGTAAAGTGAAGCTCGACAAAGGCAGTTATAGATGATTTTAACATAATGCACAAAAATGTTAATATCAGTCCCATGATTTGAATGGTATTTGTGCCACAAATGCTAAAACGTTAGTGCCAGGTAAACTAAACCAAAGGGTTCTTTCAATGGTGGATGGATGACTATGTGGACATAAACTGGATGGAGACTGATTACTATGTTGTAGATTTAATCGTCAACTGCACACAGATACAGCCATGCATGAACTGACCTAGTTCCTGTTCTCTCTTTTTCAATTAACTCACATTCCACTATTCACAAAACAGCAAGGTGATTGCTAGCTAGGTAAATACTCAATAACTATTACAATTCCAAACAAATGATTCCACACACTTTTTTACTAACCAACAGTGAAACAGAAAATAACAACTTTCATAAAATATACCTTCAAAGGTATGGATTGCTTTCATACATTTTCCATAGACCGCTTACAGGGTAAGGACACCAACATGTCATTTTGTAATTTGGGTGAACTATCCCTTTAAGAGCATGACTATAGCCTGAAAAGTAGCACTGTGTCATCTTGCCCAAGGGTCCACCAACCCAATTTTATTCCTGTCAAAAGGTCTATCCCTGCTGAGATAACTACTCCCTCTGTCCAACATCTACTCTATTCTTAATATGTACTGTGGTATCAGTCTGTGGTATTGATATCCCTATCTTTCTCTTTGCTTAATGTCTACCCTCTCCCCAGTGTCACCTCTAACTGTAAAATCAACTTCTGTAGTGTTAACATTCTCATTATAATAAACCCTAACCACTCTTATCTAGACTCTAGACTCTGGGGAGAGAATGGAGACTAGGGAGAATGGCTAAAGTGACAATAGATGGAAGGGGAAACTCACCTCTTCATCTATTGTCACTTTAGCCATTTTCCCTAGTCTCCATTCTCTCCCCAGAGTCCAAGAATCCACTCTCCCCAGTGTCACAGATGGTAATCTACTCTCCCCAGAGTCACAGATGGCAATCCACTCTCCCCAGAGTCACAGATGGCAATCCACTCTCCCCAGTGTCACAGATGGTAATCCACTCTCCCCAGTGTCACAGATGGTAATCCACTCTCCCCAGTGTCACAGATGGCAATCCACTCTCCCCAGTGTCACAGATGGCAATCCACTCTCCCCAGTGTCACAGATGGCAATCCACTCTCCCCAGTGTCACAGATGGTAATCCACTCTCCCCAGTGTCACAGATGGTAATCCACTCTCCCCAGTGTCACAGATGGTAATCCACTCTCCCCAGTGTCACAGATGGTAATCCACTCTCCCCAGTGTCACAGATGGTAATCCACTCTCCCCAGTGTCACAGATGGTAATCCACTCTCCCCAGTGTCACAGATGGTAATCCACTCTCCCCAGTGTCACAGATGGTAATCCACTCTCCCCAGTGTCACAGATGGTAACCTTTAACCTTTGGACCTTCCTGAATTTACTGATGTGAGATGGAAAGGGCTGGACATGACTTGTGCTTGTTATCACCAGATGATTTATTGCCTCAACACAGAACACAGTGATGGCACCAAAAATCTGTTTCCAAGCACAATCCGCCCACCGCTCTTCCAATGATCCATCACTACTACCCAGCTGCAACCCTGCCCACAGTGTTAATCAAAGTGGCCAACTATAATTAAGCATTTCCAATTCTGTTTTCAGCACTAGCATTTTAAACACAAGTATATGTCTCAGCACAGCTATCCAAAAAGAGTTTCTATCTCAATTAGACTAGCCACAATGATAATGAAGGTCGCTGGTGTTGATTGCTTAAGTGGCGTCACTTGGAGGAAGGGAACTCCTCATTTTGGGCACATAAAGTAGTACTACAATAGCAAGGTAAGTGTTAGACATTGAACAGAAGATTCAAATCCAACTCAATTGCAATGCAACCTAGCATGTCCCCATGCTGGTTTTGCGCTGGTTTTGCCATTGCAGCAGAATCAACATGGGGATATTTTGTTATCCCAGAAGATATTATGTGAGCCTCAGTTGAGTTTTAATCCTTTTTAAGGATACATTATTTCATTATTGTATACAACCACTCAGTGTTGGATCTCCCTTAATTATCCATAAGATGTGTTGTTAATCTTTTAATGCAAAGGGACACTGCTTACGTTTAATGTTAGTTCATCATGACTTCCAAATTCATCTTACCAAATATCTACAACATATTATGAAAACCAGGGCAGCACACATTTGTCTGTTCATTATTTATATTGATCAACATGAACAAATCCCACTTAAGAGGGATGTAAGTTGGAAACATATATGAAAAAGTTTCCAACTTTTTGGAAAATTCTAAGATGAATGTTGGATCTAGGGTTTGAAAAATAACTTGCACTCATGCATGACATAAGGTTCTATATTTATTTTCTTAGTCAACCTTGTGTTCTGTTTCTTTGTGTTCTTGAACATATCCCTGTCTTTCATTGTTCATTGATTTCTCCTGTGTTAGTTACTCACCTGGTCTCATCAGCTCCTTATTATGTTCAGATCATTCTGTTTGTGCCTTTGTGTGGTATTGTTCATTTTGACTCCACTAAGCCTTTTCCTAGCTCGTTTGCGAGAACGAGTCCTAGTTTTGATTCACCTGCCTGTTTGCCTACCTGTGTATCAATCAATCAATCAATCAAGTTTATTTTATATAGCCCTTCGTACATCAGCTAATATCTCGAAGTGCTGTACAGAAACCCAGCCTAAAACCCCAAACAGCAAGCAATGCAGGTGTAGAAGCACGGTGGCTAGGAAAAACTCCCTAGAAAGGCCAAAACCTAGGAAGAAACCTAGAGAGGAACCAGGCTATGAGGGGTGGCCAGTCCTCTTCTGGCTGTGCCGGGTGGAGATTATAACAGAACTATGCCAAGATGTTCAAAATGTTCATAAGTGACAAGCATGGTCAAATAATAATCATGAATAATTTTCAGTTGGCTTTTCATAGCCGATCATTAAGAGTTGAAAACAGCATGTCTGGGACAGGTGGCGGTTCCATAACCGCAGGCAGAACAGTTGAAACTGGAATAGCAGCAAGGCCAGGTGGACTGGGGACAGCAAGGAGTCATCATGCCCGGTAGTCCTGACGTATGGTCCTAGGGCTCAGGTCCTCCGAGAGAGAGAAAGAAAGAGAGAAGGAGAAAATTAGAGAGAGCCAAGATTTTCAAAATGTTCATAAATGACAAGCATGGTCAAATAATAATCAGGAATAAATGTCAGTTGGCTTTTCATAGCCGATCATTAAGAGTTGAAAACAGCAGGTCTGGGACAGGTAGGGGTTCCGTAACCGCAGGCAGAACAGTTGAAACTGGAATAGCAGCAAGGCCAGGCGGACTGGGGACAGCAAGGAGTCATCATGCCCGGTAGTCCTGACGTATGGTCCTAGGGCTCAGGTCCTCCGAGAGAGAGAAAGAAAGAGAGAAGGAGAGAATTAGAGAGAGCCAAGATTTTCAAAATGTTCATAAATGACAAGCATGGTCAAATAATAATCAGGAATAAAAGTCAGTTGGCTTTTCATAGCCAATCATTAAGAGTTGAAAGCAGCAGGTCTGGGACAGGTAGGGGTTCCATAACCGCAGGCAGAGCAGTTGAAACTGGAACAGCAGCAAGGCCAGGTGGACTGGGGACAGCAAGGAGTCATCATGCCCGGTTTGCCGTGACGTATGGTCCTAGGGCTCAGGTTCTCAAAGAGAGAGAAAGAAAGAGAGAACGAGAGAATTAGAGAGAGCATACTTAAATTCACACAGGACACTGGATAAGACAGGAGAAGTACTCCAGGTATAACCAACTGACCCTAGCCCCCCGACACATAAACTACTGCAGCATAAATACTGGAGGCTGAGACAGGAGCGGTCAGGAGACACTGTGGCCCCATCCGAAGATACCCCCGGACAGGGCCAAACAGGAAGGATATAACCCCACCCACTTTGCCAAAGCACAGCCCCCGCACCACTAGAGGGATATCTTCAACCACCAACTTACAATCCTGAGACAAGGCCGAGTATAGCCCACAAAGATCTCCACCACAGCACAAACCAAGGGGGGGCGCCAACCCAGACAGGAAGATCACGTCAGTAACTCAACCCACTCAAGTGACGCACCCCTCCTAGGGACGGCATGAAAGAGCACCAGTAAGCCAGTGACTCAGCCCCTGCAATAGGGTTAGAGGCAGAGAATCCCAGTGGAGAGAGGGGGACCGGCCAGGCAGAGACAGCAAGGGCGGTTCGTTGCTCCAGAGCCTTTCCGTTCACCTTCACACTCCTGGGCCAGACTACACTCAATCATATGACCTACTGAAGAGATAAGTCTTCAGTAAAGACTTAAAGGTTGAGACCGAGTCTGCGTCTCTCACATGGGTAGGCAGACCGTTCCATAAAAATGGAGATCTATAGGAGAAAGCCCTGCCTCCCGCTGTTTGCTTAGAAATTCTAGTGACAATTAGGAGGCCTGCGTCTTGTGACCGTAGCGTACGTATAGGTATGTACGGCAGGACCAACTCGGAAAGATAGGTAGGAGCAAGCCCATGTAACGCTTTATAGGTTAACAGTAAAACCTTGAAATCAGCCCTTGCCTTAACAGGAAGCCAGTGTAGGGAAGCTAGCACTGGAGTAATATGATCAAATTTCTTGGTTCTAGTCAGGATTCTAGCAGCCGTATTTAGCACTAACTGAAGTTTATTTAGTGCTTTATCCGGGTAGCCGGAAAGTAGAGCATTGCAGTAGTCTAACCTAGAAGTAACAAATGCATGGATTAATTTTTCTGCATCATTTTTGGACAGAAAATTTCTGATTTTTGCAATGTTACATAGATGGAAAAAAGCTGTCCTTGAAACAGTCTTGATATGTTCGTCAAAAGAGAGATCAGGGTCAAGAGTAACGCCGAGGTCCTTCACAGTTTTATTTGAGACGACTTTACAACCATCAAGATTAATTGTCAGATTTAACAGAAGATCTCTTTGTTTCTTGGGACCTAGAACAAGCATCTCTGTTTTGTCCGAGTTTAAAAGTAGAACGTTTTCAACCATCCACTTCCTTATGTCTGAAACACAGGCTTCTAGCGAGGGCAATTTTGGGGCTTCACCATGTTTCATTGAAATGTACAGCTGTGTGTCATCCGCATAGCAGTGAAAGTTAACATTATGTTTTCGAATAACATCCCCAAGAGGTAAAATATATAGTGAAAACAATAGTGGTCCTAAAACGGAACCTTGAGGAACACCGAAATGTACAGTTGATTTGTCAGAGGACAAACCATTCACAGAGACAAACTGATATCTTTCCGACAGGTAAGATCTAAACCAGGCCAGAACTTGTCCGTGTAGACCAATTTGGGTTTCCAGTCTCTCCAAAAGAATGTGGTGATCGATGGTGTCAAAGGCAGCACTAAGGTCTAGTAGCACGAGGACAGATGCAGAGCCTCGGTCTGACGCCATTAAAAGGTCATTTACCACCTTCACAAGTGCAGTCTCAGTGCTATGATGGGGTCTAAAACCAGACTGAAGCATTTCGTATACATTGTTTGTCTTCAGGAAGGCAGTGAGTTGCTGCGCAACAGCTTTTTCTAAAATTTTTGAGAGGAATGGAAGATTCGATATAGGCCGATAGTTTTTTATATTTTCCGGGTCAAGGTTTGGCTTTTTCAAGAGAGGCTTTATTACTGCCACTTTTAGTGAGTTTGGTACACATCCGGTGGATAGAGAGCTGTTTATTATGTTCAACATAGGAGGGCCAAGCACAGGAAGCAGCTCTTTCAGTAGTTTAGTAGGAATAGGATCCAGTATGCAGCTTGAAGGTTTAGAGGCCATGATTATTTTCATCATTGTGTCAAGAGATATAGTACTAAAACACTTAAGTGTCTCTCCCGATCCCAGGCCCTGGCAGAGCTGTGCAGATCCAGGACAGCTAAGCCCTGGAGGAATACGCAGATTCAAAGAGGAGTCCGTAATTTGCTTTCTAATGGTCATGATCTTTTCCTCAAAGAAGTTCATGAATTTATTACTGCTGAAGTGAAAGCCATCCTCTCTTGGGGAATGCTGCTTTTTAGTTAGCTTTGCAACAGTATCAAAAATAAATTTTGGATTGTTCTTATTTTCCTCGATTAAGTTGGAAAAGTAGGATGATCGAGCAGCAGTGAGGGCTCTTCGGTACTGCACGGTACTGTCTTTCCAAGCTAGTCGGAAGACTTCCAGTTTGGTGTGGCGCCATTTCCGTTCCAATTTTCTGGAAGCTTGCTTCAAAGCTCGGGTATTTTCTGTATACCAGGGAGCTAGTTTCTTATGACAAATGTTTTTCGTTTTTAGGGGTGCAACTGCATCTAGGGTATTGCGCAAGGTTAAATTGAGTTCCTCAGTTAGGTGGTTAACTGATTTTTGTCCTCTGACGTCCTTGGGTAGGCAGAAGGAGTCTGGAAGGGCATCAAGGAATTTTTGTGTTGTCTGAGAATTTATAGCACGACTTTTGATGCTCCTTGGTTGGGGTCTGAGCAGATTATTTGTTGCGATTGCAAACGTAATAAAATGGTGGTCCGATAGTCCAGGATTATGTGGAAAAACATTAAGATCTACAACATTTATTCCATGGGACAAAACTAGGTCCAGAGTATGACTGTGGCAGTGAGTAGGTCCAGAGACATGTTGGACAAAACCCACTGAGTCGATGATGGCTCCGAAATACTTTTGGAGTGGGTCTGTGGACTTCTCCATATGAATATTAAAATCACCAAAAATTAGAATATGATCTGCTATGACTACAAGGTCTGATAGGAATTCAGGGAACTCAGAGAGGAACGCTGTATATGGCCCAGGAGGCCTGTAAACAGTAGCTATAAAAAGTGATTGAGTAGGCTGCATAGATTTCATGACTAGAAGCTCAAAAGACGAAAACGTCATTTTTTTTTTTTGTAAATTGAAATTTGCTATCGTAAATGTTAGCAACACCTCCGCCTTTGCGGGATGCACGGGGGATATGATCACTAGTGTAACCAGGAGGTGAGGCCTCATTTAACACAGTAAATTCATCAGGCTTAAGCCATGTTTCAGTCAGGCCAATCACATCAAGATTATGATCAGTGATTAGTTCATTGACTATGACTGCCTTTGAAGTGAGGGATCTAACATTAAGTAACCCTATTTTGAGATGTGAGGTATCACGATCTCTTTCAATAATGGCAGGAATGGAGGAGGTCTTTATCCTAATGAGATTGCTAAGGCGAACACCGCCATGTTTAGTTTTGCCCAACCTAGGTCGAGGCACAGACACAGTCTCAATGGGGATGGCTGAGCTGACTACACTGACTGTGCTATTGGCAGACTCCACTAAGCTGGCAGGTTGGCTAACAGCCTGCTGCCTGGCCTGCACCCTATTTCATTGTGGAGCTAGAGGAGTTAGAGCCCTATCTATGTTAGTAGATAAGATGAGAGCACCCCTCCAGCTAGGATGGAGTCCGTCACTCCTCAGCAGGTCAGGCTTGGTCCTGTTTGTGGGTGAGTCCCAGAAAGAGGGCCAATTATCTACAAATTCTATCTTTTGGGAGGGGCAGAAAACAGTTTTCAACCAGCGATTGAGTTGTGAGACTTTGCTGTAGAGCTCGTCACTCCCCCTAACTGGGAGGGGGCCAGAGACAATTACTCGATGCCGACACATCTTTCTAGCTGATTTACACGCTGAAGCTATGTTGCACTTGGTGACCTCTGACTGTTTCATCCTAACATCGTTGGTGCCGACGTGGATAACAATATCTCTATACTCTCTACACTCGCCAGATTTAGCTTTAGCCAGCACCATCTTTAGATTAGCCTTAACGTCGGTAGCCCTGCCCCCTGGTAAACAGTGTATGATCGCTGGGTGATTCGTTTTAAGTCTAATACTACGGGTAATGGAGTCGCCAATGACTAGGGTTTTCAATTTGTCAGAGCTAATGGTTGGAGCCTTCGGCGTCTCAGACCCCGTAGCGGGAGGAGTAGAGACAAGAGAAGACTCAGCCTCAGACTCCGACTCGCTACTCAATGGGGAAAACCGGTTGAAAGTTTCTGTCGGCTGAATGAGCGACACCAGTTGAGCATTCCAACAGCATTTCCCTCCAGAAGCCATGAGAAAGTTGTCCGGCTGCGGGGACTGTGCGGGGGGGTTTATACTAATGTTAGTATCTGTACTTACTGGTGGCACAGACGCTGTTTCTTCCTTTCCTACACTGAAATTACCCTTGCCTAACGATTGCGTCTGAAGCTGGGCTTGTAGCACAGCTATCCTCGCCATAAGGCGATCATTCTCCTGTATATTATGAGTACAGCGACTGCAATTAGAAGACATCATGTTAATGTTACTACTTAGCTTTGGCTGTTGAAGGTGCTGACGAACCATGTCCAGATAAAGCGTCCGGAGTGAAAAAGTTGAATGAGGGGAAAAAGTTGCGATGGAAAAACTAAAAATATAAACAGTAATTAAAAAGAAGAAAAAAAAGAAAAAAAAACGTAAAGTTGTCAGCTAGCAAAGTAAAGTTGGCAACAAAACGCACAGCAACACGTCTGCAAATTCAAGAGGAAGTGACGTTACTCCTGACGTATGACCATTGCCTGCCTGGGACCACGATTCCTGCCTTCTGCGAAGGCGAAATAAACACATGCCGCGCTCTGTCCATGAATCTACACCTTTTTCTCCCTGAATATTCATTACAGAAATTGTGCTAGCCTTCCAGCTGACCTTTGTACTGTATGTATTCATTTCTATGAAATACTTTTTGAATGAAAGGCATGTTGATTGTAGAATTAGCCCTGTCTCAAGAATGGGACTAATAACTCAGATATCAGTGCAGTTATAAAGTAAATACAAGCTCAGCACATACACAGTGTATTGGCTTGTGGTTGTTTCTAGCGTGGATATGAACACATTTTCATTCAGACAAGAATGAATGAATAGTACGTTGCTCACCACCTACTCTCCTTTTGATTGTCTTGTACACAAAGATGCACCATCTTGTCTTGGTGATGAGATGCAACCAATGGATGCGATCAGATGCAACCAGCGGTGCAAAATTTCCCAGGAAATCCATAGAGTTCAGGGCAATGTGAAGCTGTGAAGACCCAAAAGGACCCGGTGGATGGGGGCAAAGGTGGCTGCGGTGATGCCTGTCTTGGTCAAAGGGGTCCCAGGAGTTTATCTTGGTTACTGTTCAGTCTTATCATTCCTCCTCTCTGACTGTAGAGCAGCCACTGTTGGCCTTCTGTCCTCTCCCAGTGCCCCTGTATGTGACTCTTCAATTCCCTTTTCTTCACAATAACATCATGACAAATTGAGCCTGCCATTGAGCGATCTATCATTGCCTTACATCTCATCCTCCTTTGCCCTCTGCTCTCTCCCCCGCTCCTTCTTGCAGAGATTCTCTAGTTGTTCTTTTTCCAACAGATGGATCTTAATGTAATCACCTTGTTGCAGGAGAACTTTCCTGCATGCAAGAAATGTAAAACTTATAGTGTATTTGTAATTTCAGAATTAAATGTTTTATCAAACCCCCAAAAAATGGCCATTAATTATAATCCACATAATAATTCACATTTCCTGTTGCTGCAGGATTATTTTCCTGCTGTAGCAAACTGGCTCAAATTAAGATTCTACATCTGTACTTTCTTCAGAATGGTTTCATGTGTCGCCCTCTGTGCTTTGTATATTTCCCGTTCAATATTCTGATATTATTTTGACTCTCGTCTCCTTTTGTATCAAACTTTCTCATACCCCTCTCTACCTCTCTCGCCCTCTCTCTCTCTCACTCTACCTCTCTTTCTCTTGCTGTGTCTCTCGCTGTATCTCTCTTTCTGTCTTTCCACATACGTTACCGTATATCATACCACTCTCTACCTCTCTATTTCTGTCCCAGTTTCACCACATCTCTATTTCATTCTCTCTCCCTCTCTCGTTCTCTGTCTCAGCACCCCCTTTGGCCTCAATAAAACATGATAAGACAAGGTCAATCTCTATCTCACTGTATAAGATGTGGTATTCATCATCGTGCACGCTGTAACCTGGGGAGAGGCTGACATAAAGGGAGTAAAAAAGACACAAAGATTTTAAAAAATGCAGACATTGTGGAAATCAACCTTTGGCCTCCATTAGTTTCAGCCTTCACCATTCTGAGAGAAAAAACTATTTACTTCCCCAAAATGTTAAAGTCCATTATACTCGTTCAAGAATAATGGATTTTTGTTTCCATTTATATCTGAGGTGGGTGTCCAGTGTCATATAATTCTACCTGAAGGGAGTCCTGAGGATATTATCAATACCCTACCATGTGGTGTAAATATTGATTTAACCTCTTTCTAATAAAGCAGGAGTTGCCTATCTGCATGATATAGACAGTCAAGTTGTTAGTTGCATAGTCCAGTGTATAAAAATATGAAATGAACATTCTCCTATGCTGTTTATTTCTCAAGAGGGGAGCTATAATCAAGAAAAATGACTGTATATTCAAGTTCTGGTATTAAAATGGAAATGGCTGCAGTTGGAAAGCTGTTTACATGATGGATTGCTATTACTTATGGTAGTATGAATCATATGGGGAAGTAAAATAACTTTTCATAAATAATTTGCCTTTTCTTAAGTAATCTCTTAGAACTGCGTGAGAGGCCTGTTTCATACTGTTCATTTAGGGGAAAGGATGTGGCCAAAAGCATGATCTTAATAGGGCAGGGGACACTTCAGTGACATATGTTATGGCTTATCATCATTAAGTTGTGATGATGGTGATTTGTAGCAGTAGAAGCCATTTTGACATGTTTATTTTGTTCTGTTTCACCCTTATACATACCTGTTATACTAACTGTACTGCCCCCCATGTGTCCCCATTGATTATGGCTTCCAGGTATTGTTTATGGGAAGGAACTAGTGCACCAGGGGGCAAAGACAATTTTCAACCATCACCAGTACATTACAGTGATATACCAATTTGTTTTTGTTGAAAATGTATATCACTCAATGGGATCTCACTGGTCTACAACCACCATTTTCATCCATTAAGTCACATACAGTCCCTTCAGAGATTATTCATACCCCTTGACTTATTCCACATTTTGTTGTGCTACAGCCTGAATTCAAAATGGCTCAAATCATTTTTTTTCTCTCACCCATCTACACACAATACCCCATAATGACAAAGTGAAAACATGTAGAAATATTTGCACATTTATTGGAAATTAACAAAAATCTATGTAATACATTTTGAATTCAGGCTGTAACACAACAAATGTGGAATAAGTCAAGGGGTATGAATACTTTCCAAAGGCATTTTACCTGATCCCTATTTTAGAGATATCTGTAATATCATAAATCCTCTTTCATAAAGGGAGGGGTAAATGTCACCCCGTCCTATATCACAGTGTTCAGTACAGATAAAGAATGGACATGTTTTTAACACAGTTCAATGGACAACATGAACTCATGTACGGTGAATTGAATTTGTGCATCTCCATGGCGATAACCAAAAGGTATTCACATTTTGACAGAGGGTGATACATTTTCATGGATGTGTGTGATTTCCAAACATCCTTAGTGTTACCTCTTGGACACCTTTTCTTTATTTTTTGCACCAGGATGGACCTTCACAGTCAGCACCAGTGGCGGATTTAGACGCCCATGTCGGCTGCTGAGGGCTGCCAAGGGCGCCCGCACAATTTTTTGGGGAATGGTGACATTTGCGCGATCGGTTTTCTATCCCTCATTTGCACGTCACGTCAATGATATCATGTCACCATGTTGGACTGTGGGTCAATTAACCTTGCGGGTGCCCTGATTCTAGTTTGTGAGCTAGGCAGGCTACTGCCTGGGAAGGTCTCCCATTCAGAAGTACAAGATGGGGAGGGGAGCGGGGGTAGGTTGACCTCAGGTCTCCCCACTGGAAGCCCGAGGTAGGGGGAGCGGGGTAATATATCAAATAGCGCACCTCTAACTTGCTACAGTACTAATGCAATTAGTTAAATTAGTTACACTACGAAATGCTTCCAAAAAAACCCACAATTCATTCATAATACTGTGAATATATAGTTTCACACATATTGTTGCATTTTTTTCTGGTTTGTGCGAAATCGTGAAGAATAATATAAAAGCAGTCTGCACACCACCAAGGTGAATTGGTTTAGTCTTGACTCTTGGTTGACAGTGTGGGGGATGGGTAATGTAGTCTTGACTCTTGGTTGACAGTGTGGAGGATGGGTAATGTAGTCTTGACTCTTGGTTGACAGTGTTGGGGGATGGGTAATGTAGTCTTGACTCTTGGTTGACAGTGTTGGGGGATGGGTAATGTAGTCTTGACTCTTGGTTGACAGTGTGGGGGATGGGTAATGTAGTCTTGACTCTTGGTTGACAGTGTTGGGGGATGGGTAATGTATTGATGCTCAAGTGCCAAATCAACACAAATTTGTTTCTATTTGTCTTTGTTACTTATTTTTTAAATATTTATGAATCTTATTTTTGAATATATTTATATAGCTTTAAATGTTAAGATTATTTATTTGTGTTGTTTTGTGCTTTTTTTGTTCTCAAGTGGGAGACTCAAAGTAAGAGTTTTCAGGGTAATTGCTAATCCAACCATTTGGAAAACAGATATTTGGTCCCTTACTACTACATACTCTGAGCTCTTAGGAAAAAGGTAGAATCAGTTGAAGGTCACTACAGCTACGGAATAAAATAAAGACTTGCATTAGATAGTGCAAGTCGTGAGATCTACTCTCTACCACCAGCTTTGATTCTTCTATTGATGTTTAAAGTCTTTGTCAGTTATTTCTTGTTAGTTAAACAATTCTGTGAAATTTTTCTCAAACATTGCTGTATCAGAGACCATAAGATCCCTATGCAGAGGCAATATAACACTACACCAAAACGCCAAATGTAATTCAGTCATATCATAACTAATTGTACCAACATCTTAATTCCCCGAAATTACTCTAATTTGATAACCCTCCGTTATTTAAAAACTGGGAGCTTTCCCAGAGAATCTCTGGAATCAAATGATGCTCATTTTCACTTGGGTATGGCTGCTTCGTAAGTAAATGAAGATGAGCTGTGCTTAGCGGATGATTGAAATCCTTAATTGGTCTCCATGAAACTCTGATTCCAAGCCTCATGTGTGTGAGAAACACTGTAAATGCTGACTGTGTGAGCCAGAACTTAAATTCAGATTTATCACACTCAGTATATACAAGTAAGCTTAGACTGTGATACCTTAAGTTCCCTTAGGTACCTTAAGCTACTTGTAGGCTACGACTGTGATTATGGCTTGTCTTTGTCGTTTATTTGACATTGTTCAATCTGTGCAGGCAGTTCATAAGCATTAGTGTCACGTTCATTGAAAGGATGAGACCAAGGCACAGCGTGCGTAGAGTTCCACATTCTTTAATAGTGAAACTTACAACAAAACAACAAAGAATCTAACAAACGTGCAGTATTGCAGTGCACAAGGCAACTATACAAAAACAAGATCCCACAACACAAATGAGGCAAATGGCTACTGAAATATGATCCCCAATCGGAGACAACGGCTGTCTCTGATTGGGCACCATATCAGGCCAACATAGACATACAAAAACCCCTAGACATACAAAAACCCTAGACATACAAAAACTAGCGTACCCACCCTAGTCACACCCTGACCTAATCAAAATATATAGAAAAACAGAGATATCTAAGATCATGGCGTGACAGTACCCCCCCCCCCCCCCCCAAAGGTGCGGACTCCCGGCCGCAAACCTGAACCTATAGGGAAGGTTTGAACCTATGGATCATTGCCGGAGGCTATGGACTGCAGCTCGTCGCTGAAGACTCTAGACTGCAGCTCGTTGCTGGAGACCCTGGACCGGGGACCGTCGCTGGAGGCTCCGGACCGGGGACCGTCGCTGGAGGCTCCGGACCGTGGACCGTCGCTGGAGGCTCCGGACCGTAGACCGTCTCAGGAGGTTTCGGAACGTGGCCCGTCGTTGGAGGTTCCGAACCGTGGCCCGTCGTTGGAGGTTTCGGACTGTGAAACGTCGCCGGAAGCTCTGGACTGGGAACTGTCGCTGGAAACTCTGGACTGTGGAGACGCACTGGAGGCCTGATGTGTGGGACCGGTACCGGTGGCACCGGGCTGATGACACACACCTCAGGGCGAGTGCGGGGAAGAGGCACAGGACGTACTGGACTGTGGATGCGCACTGGAGACCTGATGCGTGGGACCGGTACAGGTGGCACCGGGCTGATGACACGCACCTCAGGGTGAGTGCGGAGAGGAGGCACAGGACGTACTGGACTGTGGAGGCGCACTGAAGATTTGATGCGTGGGACCGGTATAGGTGGCACCGGGCTGATGACACGCACCTCAGGGAGAGTGCGGAGAGGAGGCACAGGACGTACTGGACTGTGGAAGCGCACCGGAGACCTGATGCGTGGGACCAGTACAGGTGGCACTGGGCTGATGACACACACCTCAGGGTGAGTGCGGGGAAGAGGAACAGGACGAACCTGACTGGGGACACGCACTTGAGGGAGAGTGCGAGGAGCCGGAACAGGACACACCTGACTGGAAAAGCGCACTTGAGGGAGAGTGCGAGGAGCAGGAACAGGACACACCTGACTGGAAAAGCGCACTTGAGGGAGAGTGCGAGGAGTTGGCACAGGACGTACTGGGTTGTGAAGCTGCACTGGAGACCTGGTGTGTATAGCCGGCATCAATTGTTCCGGAACTTTAACACACGTTTCAGGACGAGTACGAGGAACTGACAGGTGGCATCGGACAG
This sequence comes from Salvelinus namaycush, assembly GCF_016432855.1. Lineage (NCBI taxonomy): Eukaryota > Metazoa > Chordata > Actinopteri > Salmoniformes > Salmonidae > Salvelinus > Salvelinus namaycush. The sequence goes on from NC_052328.1 coordinate 23,638,000, forward strand.
CTAACACGCTCGAATGCCGTGCATACTACGCCAAACCAACAGCTCTCTCTCTTCACTCTCCTCCAATTTGATCAACAACTCCTCTAAGGTCTCTAACTCTCCCCTCTGTTCACTCTCCTCCAATTTGTCCAATAACTCCTCGACAGTCTCTGACTCACCCCTCACCTTCGCCGACTGCTCCATGTGCCCCCCCCCCCCCCCCAAAAAAAATGTATTGGGGTTTCTGTGGCCTACCTCCCCGACGTTGTTGCTGTCCTCTCATGCTCCTAGGCGACTCCCGCCAAGGAAGGCGATCCTGTCCTGCCAGGATTTTCTCCCAAGTCCAGGAACCCATTCCCATCCAGGATCTCTTCCCAAGTCCAGGATACTTCCTCTTCCTGGGCACGCTGCTTGGTCCTTTGTTGGTGGGATCTTCTGTCATGTTCATTGAAAGGATCGGACCAAGGCGCAGCGTGCGTAGAGTTCCACATTCTTTAATAGTGAAACTTACAACAAAACAACAAAGAATCTAACAAACGTGCAGTATTGCAGTGCACAAGGCAACTATACAAAAACAAGATCCCACAACACAAATGAGGCAAATGGCTACTGAAATATGATCCCCAATCGGAGACAACGGCTGTCTCTGATTGGGCACCATATCAGGCCAACATAGACATACAAAAACCCCTAGACATACAAAAACCCTAGACATACAAAAACTAGCGTACCCACCCTAGTCACACCCTGACCTAATCAAAATATATAGAAAAACAGAGATATCTAAGGTCAGGGCGTAACAATTAGTAGAAAATTAGTAGCTTATGAGGACATGGCATATAAGGTTTGCTCACTTTTTATTAAGATCTTGTGTGTGTGTGTGTGTGTGTGTGTGTGTGTGTGTGTGTGTGTGTGTGTGTGTGTGTGTGTGTGTGTGTGTGTGTGTGTGTGTGTGTGTGTGTGTGTGTGTGTGTGTGTGTGCTTTACTGTAGAGAGGGAAAGTCGTGCTCAGGATCTATGGTATTCTCATTAACTCACCCACTCACTCAGGTCACATGGTCTAGAAAACCTCCTGGCCCTAGAAGACATTGGAAACACGACAAGAAGTCTAACTCCTCAACCCTGTCCTTTAGCTTAAGCATACTCCTAACTTGGAAATGTCCAGGGATCATGCAAACAATGCAGAAAGGATAGCAAAGGCAATTTTCAGTGTGGTTTGTTACAATATATTTTTTCCAGGACCCCCACTTAAGACTTGCTAATACGCTAATACTGCACACTAGCCGCTCAACCCAAAGTGCTTTGCATGATGGCTGTTCCACTCTCCTTCTCTTAAAACCAATCAAAACAGTTAGGCATGTAAGTCGGACCCTAATTTTGAGAAGTAGAGTACAGTAGTCCCCTGCTATTGTAATGTTTTTAGAACAGACATATAGTTTAAGGCAACACTATAGAAGAAAATGGGATGTCATGTGCCACTTTCCTTTTTAATATGCAGGAATCAGTATGTCAATGTATGTCACTTGACATTTGTTTACATTTATGCCATTAAATATACTGGTAGGAAGGTGAGATGGACAAACTACCTTTTGGAAGGGGGTATAGTTGGATGGAGGGATGAAGGCTTTGTGGGCGATGGAGAGATGGTTGAAAAGGGAGAGCATTCTCTCCAGGATGCCCTGTAGACTCTCCTCCAGATACTGTACCTCTCTCCAACAGGCCTTTTCATTCCCCCATTCAAAAAGCTGTAATTGCATCATTTTTCAAGGCCCTTGCCTCTGTCTGGGGACTATGCTGGCCCCATTAATCAAACTAATGGAGAAGTAAGTGATTTCAAAATATAGGCTTTGATCATGTTTCCCTCAGCCCACCCTCCCATCACTCACTTTCCTCTGTCTCGTCGTATGCCCCTCATGTATGTGTGCTGAAGCGTTTTTATCGAGTCTATATGGGTTGTCATTAAAAGGGAGATCATATGGTATGCTATGCTTTGACAGCACCATGTTTCTCTGGCTTGATGGGAGTCTTTTCCGTGGCTGTACGCTGTTGCATAGGCTTCACAAAATGACTGTCCTAAAAGCACAGTGCAATATTAAAGAGCATAATGTCCCCGGAAGCCACAATTCAGACCCTTTTATTGATCATGATGAGAAAGGTTGAATGAAAGTGCTCCTCAGGTGTATTGAAACGTTCATTGCTAGCTATAAAGCCTTGTAGTCATAACTTATAGAGCATACTGGAAATTAGATTCTGCACAAGCAGGCATTGGACCACAGTTCAAGAAAAACTATATATCCTACTGTTTTCTGTCCTCTCTTTCTCTCTCTCCCCTCTCTCTCTCTCTCTCTCTCTCTCTCTCTCTCTCTCTCTCTCTCTCTCTCTCTCTCTCTCTCTCTCTCTCTCTCTCTCTCTCTCTCTCTCTCTCTCTCTCACACACACACACATGAAATAGATACTGGATGGCCACTGTTTTGCAAGCTCTGACCCAACTTTACTATTTTGTGATTCTTTTGTCGTTTGTTTTCCTTAATTTCACGAAATGTGACCCACAGCCTCGATTCGGTATTATGTAGCAAAATGTTTAAAAAACATTTTTTTTTTTTTTTACATTGGATGAAAGTAGAGACACAGAGCTACAAAATGGTATATCATACACTGCAGTTGAGGAACAATGGGAAAGTAATTCTACTTTTAAAGTTGATAAACTTATAACCCTACTTTTGAGAAAATGGCACTAGAATATTTTGGTATACCTACTGGAGAGCTCTTCTTTGTCGACACCCATTCAGCATCATTTACACCCTCTTAAGCCTTAGCCCCACCCATCTCTTTAGGGATTCACGTGAGGCCATGTGCTAAACACAGGGAGTAAGGTAGTGTAATAAACAACCTAAGATTATGACTAAAAGTGGTGAAAGTAGTAGCCTACAATAAGGAAAACCTCCAGGTAAAAATAGACTTGATCTAGTACCTTGATTATATCTTAATCTGACTTTGGTGCAGGTCATGTTATTCTTCACATTACAGTCTCTGGTAAAAACACACTATATCAAATCAAATCAACATTTATTTGTCACATGCACAGGATACAGAAGGTGTAAACAGTACAGTGAAATGGTTACTTGCATATTTGCATTGGAGCAATATCAAAAATATAAAGTGTCCAGAATATTTTAGAAAATGTTATAATTATTAGATGATGCCTACCCAGACACACTTGACTAAATTGATGGGTCATGTGAAAGAAATGCTGTAACCAACCCCCAGCCACATCTAGCTAAGTGGATGGGTCATTATTGTCTAGACATGTACACATGCTCATGAAATACACCCCCAGAAACACATAGCTAACTTGATGGGTCATGTGAAAGATAGGCTATAACCACCCCACAGCCACATCTAAGTGGATGGGCCTCTACAGAAGGTGTAAACGGTACAGTGAAATGGATACCTGCATATTTGAATGTGCATAAAGGCACTACAGATAGTCCAGATGACTGGGAACTCGCCCCCAGTGATTAACTGGTCCGTCTGTACCATGCATGAACAAGGGAATCTAAACTCAGCAATTAAAGAAACTTACCTTTTTCAGGACCCTGTCTTTCAAAGATAATTCGTAAAAATCCAAATAACTTTACAGATGGAGGGTTTAAACTCTGTTTCCCATGCTTGTTCAATGAACCATAAACAATTAATGAACATGCACCTGTGGCATGGTCGTTAAGACACTAACAGCTTACAGATGGTAGGCAATTAAGGTCACAGTTATGAAAACTTAGGACACTAAAAAGGCCTTTCTACTGACTCTGAAACACACCAAAAGAAAGATGCCCAGGGTCCCTGCTCATCTAGATGAATGTGCTTTAGGCATGCTGAAAGGAGGTAGATGTGCAGATGTGGCCAGAGCAATAAATTGCAATGTCCGTACTGTGAGACGCCTAAGACAGCGCTACAGGGAGACAGGACAGACAGCTGGTCATCCTCGCGGTGGCAGACCACGTGTAACAACACCTGCACAGGATTGGTACATCCGATCATCACACCTGCGGGACAGGTACATGATGGCAACAACAACTGCCTGAGTTACACCAGGAACGCACAATCCCTCAATCAGTGTTAAGACTGTCCGCAATAGGCTGAGAGAGGCTGGACTGAGGGCTTGTAGGCCTGTTGTAAGGCAGGTCCTCACCAGACATCACCGGCAACAACGTCACCTATGGGCACAAACCCACCGTTGCTGTACCAGACAGGACTGGCAAAAAGTGCTCTTCATTGACGAGTCGCGGTTTTGTCTCACCGGGGGTGATGGTCGGATTCGCATTTATCGTCGAAGGAATGAGCGTTACACCGAGGCCTGTACTCTGGAGCGGGATCTATTTGGAGGTGGAGGGTCCGTCATGGTCTGCGGCGGTGTGTCAGAGCATCATCGGACTGAGCTTGTTGTCATTGCAGGCAATCTCAACACTGTGCGTTACATGGAAGACATCCTCCTCCCTCATGTGGTACCCTTCCTGCAGGCTCATCCTGATATGACCCTCCAGCATGACAATGCCACCAGCCATACTGCTCGTTCTGTGCATGATTTCCTGCAAGACAGGAATGTCAGTGTTCTGCCATGGCCAGCGAAGAGCCCGGATCTCAATCCCAGTGAGCACGTCTGGGACCTTTTGGATCGGAGGGTGAGGGCTAGGGGTAGGGCCATTCCCCCCAGAAATGTCCGGGAACTTGCAGGTGCCTTGGTGGAAAAGTGGGGTAACATCTCACAGCAAGAACTGGCAAATCTGGTGCAGTCCATGAGGAGGAGATGCACTGCAGTACTTAATGCAGCTGGTGGCCACTCCAGATACTGACTGTTACTTTTGATTTTGACCCCCCCCCCCCCCCTTTGTTCAGGTACACATTATTACATTTCTGTTAGTCACATGTTTGAGGAACTTGTTCAGTTTATGTCTCAGTTTTTGAATCTTGTCATGTTCATACAAATATTTACACATGTTAAGTTTGCTGAAAATAAACGCAGTTGACAGTGAGAGGACGTTTCTTTTTTTGCTGAGTTTATATTTGGAGAGCCTGTTTCTGTCCTGCCCTTGACTTTGGTGAAAGGCATGTGATGTCCATGTCCTCTTCATCGCAAAACTCCCTGATCTTCTCAGAATTTTATGTTTGTCTAGTTGTTTCCAGTCCTGTTGCTGCTTGTACAGGCAGACCATCTATGTGCGGAAGGACGTCAGCGTTCCGCAGCAGCTGAAACCTGGTCCCGACTGATTCCGAACGCTCCTTGGTGACAACAACACCAGGCTCCAGAGCATCAAAACTGTAAAACAAGAAAATATAACATCATTTTAAGAAGACATTACAACCTTGCATAACATCAATTCACCTCCAAAGTTTAGATAATAAGAATAACCTCATACAATGCAATGAAAATAATATTCACCTGAAGTGCTGGTACTGCTTGATCTGTGGCAGCGGCCTGAAGTACGGAGTCAGGTGTTGTTGACAGCCATAGCTTTCCACCAGCACCGTATCATCCACCAGTCCAACCAGCTGTGGGATGTTGACCTGTCACAGTGCTGTCCTTCACAACACCAGCAATCTCAGACAAAGTGTTACCTCTGGTCTTTCTGATGCGCTGCTTGATGAGGCCGAAGCACCAGTTATGGGGCAAACTTGGTGTGGCCTGTGATCAGGAAGTGAAGGTCCAGACTGTGGTGGAGCTTGTGCATGGTCCGCCAGGCACAATACCTGAGCAAAAACGTGTTCTTGTTTAAACATAGATGGGACCTGGCTGCATAGGGTCAAAAGGATAGCGCACCTGCAAACAACAACAAAAGAACATTAGAGAAATGTACATTAATTGTCAGTCTACACAGGTCATTGAAAGACGTATACTGATTCTCATTTATAAAAATGGGAAGCAGGCTCGCGTCAGGGAGTCAAACTGAGACCAATGTCTATTTTGCAGATAAGCCCTGAATTACAGAAATTACTGAAAATACACACATCAATATAAATACTAAATGCAAGCAGGAAGAAAAACACTGTCATCAAAAAACAAACACATTCAGCCGTAATAAGGTCCTCAATTAGTATTAAGGAGGAAATGTTGCTTACCTGTTGAGCAAAATCAAAGCTGTAATGCATCCTGTTGTCTTTGCTTGCTGGGTCAGTAGGTCCTCCCAGAGGTAACCATCTTCTGGTACACAGGCCGCTCACTCAGAACAAGCAGGAGATACTGCTCTTGCTTCTTTAGCTAGGCTGATTTAACAGCTTCTGACAGATTGGCATATCTGAAGACCTGATAGTTGTTCCTCTGGCACTGCCAGCACAGGTCTGTCCTGGGCTTAGTGTTTGAGATCTGGGGCAGCAATTTTCTCCACAGATTCCTGAAGGAAGACAGAACGACTGCACGTACCTCTGAAAATAATGTAAGATCAATAAAAGTAGTGCCAATCATGTTGGAGGTAAATGAAATAATACATAACATGTGTTGTTTATGCTAATAAATACCAAATGTTGTCATCGATTCCTTGTGCAGACGCCACGCTGCTACTATTGTCACCTGAGATGTCAGCAGCTTTCCACCAAAGTGTTTGTGTCCTGGATGGCGTCCTGGTAATACTATTGCATTATCCTCTCCGTAGTTGTTGATGAAGTTCACAACTCGCTGCAAGTACTCATGCTTCAGGTGTAACCTGTGCTTGCTTGGGCTGGCTCTCTTTTTGATGGGAGGCATTAGACCATTCTCCTTGTATGACTGGTGGAGGAGAGTCAGGCCACTAGCCGAAAGGGTCAATATCAGGGAATATCTTTATCTATATATATCCGGATAAATGACATTTTATTAGAAATAAGGATACGCAGATACGCATGTCCTTCGTTTCATATATTGAGCTAGGATATTCTCCGTAAATATTCTGCATGCATTCAATCCGAACCTCAGAAATCTCCCTTCTACCGTATGAGTCCAAGGAGATATCTGGGGAGAGATCCCTTCAAGACACGCCCCTGATGTGCATGCACCGCTTACATATTTATAGAATATTTGTGTCAACATGCTGACATATCTAAGCCTTTATACATAGGCATGAACGAATCCACATACCTTCAGAAATGTCTCATACCTGTAGTCTTTACCTGATCATTTATGGATCTGTATTTCTCCCAAATTCATCATTTAAATAGATATCCTTACGTGATATGTAATATCACGATATGTCATCCTTATACACTACCATTCAAAAGATTGGGGTCACTTAAAAATGTCCTTGTTTTTGAAAGAAAAGCTACTTTTTTGTCCATTAAAATAACATCAAATTGATCAGAAATACAGTGTAGACATTGTTAATGTTAAATGACTACTGTACCTGGAAACGGCAGATTTTTTATGGAATAGCCACATAGGCGTACAAAGGCCCATTATCAGCAACTATCACTCCTGTGCTCCAATGGCACGTTGTGTTAGCTAATCCAAGTTTATCATTTTAAAAGGCTAATTGATCATTAGAAAACCCTTACATTAGCACAGCTAAAAACTGTTGTTCTGTTTAAAGAAGCAATACAACTGGCTTTCTTTAGACTAGTTGAGTATCTGCAGCATCAGCATTCGTAGGTTCGATTACAAGCTCAGAATGGCCAGAAATAAAGGACTTTATTCTGAAACTCGTCAGTCTATTCTTGTTCTGAGAAATGAAGGTTATTCCGTGCGAGAAATTGCCAAGAAACTGAAAACCTGGTACAACGCTGTGTACTACTCCCTTCACAGTACAGCGCAAACTGGCTCTAACCAGAATAGAAAGAGGAGTGGGAGGCCCACTAAATGTAATTGCTAAAATATACTTAAGTATCAAAAGTATAAATAATTAGAAATTCCTTATATTAAGCAAAACAGATGACACCATACTATTGTTTTTTAATTTACGGAAAGCCAGGGGCACACTCCAACACTCAGACATAATTTACATATTAAGCATGTGTGTTTAGTGAGTCCGCCAGATCACAGGCAGTAGGGATGACCAAATCAAATCAAATCCAATTTTTATGTATACCTTACAGTGAAATGCTTACTTACAAGCCCTTAAACGAACAATGCTTAAAAAAAAAGAGTTAAGAAAAAAATAGATATGTAAAAAAAGAATACTAATAATTCAACAGCAGCAGTAAAATAAGCGAGGCTATATACAGGGGGTAGCAGTACAGAGTCAATGTGCGGGGGCACCGGTTAGTCGAGGTAATTGAGGTAATATGTACTGTACATGTAGGTAGAGTTAAAGTGACTGTGCATAGATTATAAACAGAGAGGAGCAGCAGTGTAAAAGAGGGGTCGGGGTAGCCCTTTAATTAGCTCTTAAGGAGTCGTATGACTTGGGGGGTAGAAGCTGTTAAGAAGCCTTTTGGACCTCGACTTGGTGCTCCAGTACCGCTTGCCGTGCGGTAGCAGAGAGAACAGTCTATGACTAGGGTGGCTGGAGTCTTTGACAATTTTTAGGGCCTTTCTCTGACACCGCCTAATATAGAGGTCCTGGATCCATATCCTGTCATATGAAATGTCCATGTGTTTGACATTCGGTGTAATCCAGTCAAGTTGCTCCACACCGATCTCAACAAACCATTTCTGTATGGAACTCGCTTTGTGCAAGGGGACATTGTCATGCTGGAACAGGAAAGGGTCTTCCCCAAACAGTTGCCACAAAGTTGGAAGCACAGAATCGTCTAGAATGTGATTGTATGCTGTAGCGTTAAGATTTCCCTTCACTGGAACTATGGGGCCTAGCCGGGACCATGAGAAACAGCTGTAGACCATCATTCCTCCTCAACCAAACTTTACTGTTGGCACTATGCATTTGAGTAGATAGTGTTCTCCTGGCCAAACCCAGACTTGTCAATTGGACTGCCAGATGGTGAAGTGTAATTCATTACTCCAGGTAACGTGTTTCCACTGCTCCAGAGTCCAATGGCAGCAAGCTTTACACCACTCCAGCCGACGATCGGCATTGCACATGGTGATCTTAGGCTTGTGTGCGTCTGCTCTGCCATGGAAACTAATTTCATGAAGCTCCCAACGAACAGTTCTTGTACTGATGTTGCCTCCAGAGGGAGTTTGGAACTCGGTAGTGAGTGTTGTAACCGAGGACAGACAATTCCCGTTCTGTGAGCTTGTGTGGCCTACCACTTTACGGCTGAGCCGTTGTTTTTCCTAGATGTTCCCACTTTAAAATAACAGCACTTACAGTTGACCGGGGCAGGTCTAGCAGGGCAGAAATTTAACGAACTGACTTGTTGGAAAGCTGGCATCCTATGACGGTGATGCGTTGGAAGTCACTGAGCTCTTTAGTACATTCTACTGCCAATGTTTGTCTATGGAGATTGCATGGCTGTGTGCTCAATTTTAAACACGTCAGCAATGGGTGTGACTGAAATAGCCGAATCTACTAATTTGAAGGGGCGTCCACGTACTGTTGACCAGGTAGTGTAAGTGGATGGGTCTCTATTGTCTAGACCTGTTCACATGTTCATGAAATAGAATAGCTGGCCGTAATCACCTCCAGACACACCTGGCTAGCTCGATGGGTCATGTAATCAACAATGTTGGTTGCCGTTTCTTCCTCATCACTGTCATCAGAAGACTATAATGTCTGGTTCAATTAAAATGTTTTTACCTAAATCAGGGATTTCCTCATCGTCTGATTCACTTTCAGAGTCAGAGAGTCAGCATGGCACGATCGTCCTCCAGAAAGTAGTCCATCACAATTTTCTCCCACTGATATTTGTCGATAGCACCTGCTAAATTCAGGGCAGCAATGTTGTTGAGAGCCGTAGCAACACTTTTTCAGTTCTCGATATCTTACAAAATTGCCACGGTAGCAAGGCTTATCTACTCATACTGAGCTGCTCATGTTATAGACAGAAGCATACTACATAGCAGACCAATCTGAACTCATCTCTCGTTATGTCCAACCCATCCGTTATCTCAGCCAATCATGGCTAGCGAGAAGGAACCTGTCCTTTTCCATGGCTAAACCAACTAGGCTTGTAATTTTACCATTTTGTTTTTATTTACAAATGGCATACACGTTTGTTATTAAGGCACATGAAAGTTCACATGTTCCAGAAGACATTTCTGCCGAAAGACGAATTTTGATAAAAAATGAAAAGTTTACGTTCAAATGCCTCTCCTTTGTAGTGCGGTGCAACATATGCCTAGCTTGCTGAAACGGGTCACCAATGTATCCGCTATAATTTCTTACAACTGACAATAACTTTTGAACATCTGATCGGCAGTTTCTTTACCTCAATTCCGGCTTCAACTTCAACTTCGACTCATCTGCCCTGGGCTCTTTCTGTTATTCCGACCCGATTTTCGGGCTACCCAATTGGAAATGCCAACGTTGCAGAGGCAAGAGAGGGGTGATCCTGGCGAGATTAAGGCAAAGGGAGAACAGGCCACCTCTTCCCTCCATTCTACCGGCCAATGTACAGTCACTTGATAATAAGATGGATGCCTTCCAATCACGGATTTGCGGGATTCTCGAATCTGCAATATTCTCTGCTTTTTTGAAACATGGCTCTTAAACAAGATACCCCCCATGGCCATCCAACTCGATGCACTCTCCAATCACCGTGCGGACAGGACAGTGATGTCGAGGAAATCGAGGGGGGAGGGGTTTGCCTCTTCATCAACAAAAACTGGTGTGCTGACTTGAGCGCGGCGGAAGTGTCGTTCCATTGTTCACCTTTCTTCGAATACCTGTTGGTCAAATGCAGACCCTTCTTCCTGCCGATGGAGTTTTCAGCTGTTATTGTTACTGTTGTAAACATTCCACCTCAGGACAAGAAGAATAACAAGCTGGCACGAACGGTACAAGGCTATAACCAAGCAGGAAAACCTTTTTGGGTTCTATGTAGAACCCTTTCCACAGAGGATTCTACCTGCAACCAAAAAGGGTTCTCCTATGGGGACAACTCAAGAACCCTTTTTGTCACGCCTGCTCCCGCTCCCCCTCACTGGCGCTCGAGGGTGCCAGGCTACCCGTCATCATACGCACCTGTTACCATCATTACGCACAGCTGCGCTCATTGGACTCACCTGGACTCCCTCACTTTGTTGATTGTCCCTGCATATATATCTGCTCCTCTGTTGTTCCCAGTAGTAACATTGTTTGTCGTGTCTTGTTTATGTACAGACGCTGTCTCATTGCAGGTCTGTCTATATTAAATGGTTCACTCCCTGTACCTGCTTCTCATCTCCTGGGTTGGGCGTTACACTTTTGGAACCATTTTTTCTAAGAGTGTAGGGCTAAAGAAATGTAACCACTCTCAAATTCATAGACAGCTATGGATGCAAGGACTGACCATCCTTGATATCATAATTGTAGTTTTAACCATGTTTTGAGGCTATGTAGTGTTTGTTTACATTGACTTTGTTTGCAGACAGAGTGAAACAAGCTTATATTTTGTGTTCTGATGGGTTGCGTCAGCTGAACTAAGCTCATGAGGCATTCATACGATATTTTCTTCAACAATCAATGGGTACGTTTCATTAATTTAGAAGTAAAAAAATGGATGAAGCCCCTTTAAGGTGTATTTGAAAGATCTTCTCCAGTCTACTTTCTGACTGACATGCTTTTGGCAAGTCACCTGAAAACACCTGAATACATTAAAAACATCCATTTTATCCTATCATTTTCCATTCAAAAGGAGAAATTAAAACAAAAACACTTAAATATCAGCTATGTCTAAGGGTGTTATCTGTGGATTTGGTTTGGCATTTTGCTGGCAATGTGCTATCACCTTGCCTCTTCTCTCCCAAAACTCCCTGCTTGGCCAACTGTCAGCTCGGTTTCATATTACCAGTGTGAAGAACTCTAGTTTTCACACTCCCACTCTCCTCCAACACCCACAACTGGTACTGTTCACATTAATATCAGCTTAATGTTGAACTTTGGACCCCCACCCTGCTACATCATTTCCTCTGTACTTGTTAAACCCACTCATCCATATGTAGCAAAGCCCACCATCCATATGGACACCATGTCTTCTCTGGGGAAGCAGAACAACTAGACCTGAAGGCCACGCTGTGTTGATCTATAGTATATGATAGTTTAATTTAATCTGGGGGACATTTTAAGAGAGCGAAGCAGAACATCATGTCCTCAGTCTACCTGTTCATCAAGCATAATGGACACTACTCTTTAGTACCTGCATCTTAATGTTCCTTTCGTTCAACCAATATTGGGTGTTGTTCCCACCGAAATGGCCTTGTTTGTGTTATTGCCGACTATAATGGCTATTTTGAAGTAGAGTTATTCAGTGCTCTGTTCTAACTCCTCTTAGCACTGTCTTTATAGGTGTGATGGAAGACACTATAGATGGTTCATACACAGGTGGTTCAAAGGAAGTGTTGGAAAGGAGAGAGAAAAAGAGGTGGTGGGGACGCCAGGAGTCGTCTGGGCCTCAGGAGTCTGTCTGACGCTGTTCTACTCATCACATCCTGACAAGGCTGTCACAATTTAATAGCACCTTCCCTTTTCCCTCTGTGCTTCAGCTGCTTTGTTTTTCCTCTGCCTCTCCTGACAGCTCTATGTGGTGCATTGACTTCTTGGCAGTCTCACTAGTGAGAGAGTGTGAGTGTGTGAGCCCGTAGCCTGCGGCAAAGATTAGAAGACTACCTGTGCCTACCTGGTGGGTAGTGTTGTCTCCTCAGAGGCAATGTGAGAACTGGCCCCCAGTGCATGATGGGATTGAAAGGCTTCGACAGCCACGAGTTTTCTACAATGACACAGCAGCACAGGGGGGCTTTGAATCCCCGACATCACTGCAATGGAAAAACTCCCCAATGTTGCCGCTTTTGTATCTTCACCGACACAACCACATGAGGCAAGTAGGCACGTCTTCATGCTGATTAAATGTAGGAATGGAGTGAGACTCTAAATTGGTATTAGTCAAAACCTTTCTATTTCATTAGCTATACCAGTGCTGTTCAACTTTCTGCAGACCAAACTCGTTGTCCATTGGGAATCTATCCCATGCCATTCTTCACTGAATGCTGTTATTAGTTGTGTCATTTAGATAGCGTAACAACCTTTAGATTACTGTTTATCTGCCATAAGCTTTTTTAAGAGGCTTCTTATGTGTATTAGCCCCCCCCCCCCCCCCGGCAGTTTCAAAGTGAGAAGATGTCTTTGTACCTCTGATACGTTATTCCAGAGTAATGGCTTTAGAATAGGGAGAGTGCCTGGGAAACAATTACAAGGATCAACTCACCTGAAAGCACTCCACCAGTTCTGTATACTGATGGTAAAACATTTAGTTTTAGCCTGTTGTTTTTCTGTTGTCTATGCTGCTGCTGTTGGTGCTTTGTGGCAGTAAATGCTCATGATTACTTTTTCTTGTGAATCGTGAATGACTGAGTGTGTTTGTTTGAGGCTTGCTGAACGACCATTTCATTGGTCACGAAGATGAGGCCTTACATGTAGGTATGTACAGTATGGAATCACTATATGTGATATCAGCATCATATTTATTGGGTAATTGAGTAACACTTGTAACTACCTTCCCTATATGTAGCATTATGTCCTTTTCAAACGAATTACAGATGAACACAAGGTATTGGAGTATTAATGTGTTAACCCATCAATTATGCAATAAAAATTCAATTGAGGTAGCATCATAGATTCAGAACATAAACCCCTTGCCGGTGCAATGCAAAGTTTATGTGCCAGCTGTATGAAAAGGCACCTTGTTGATGTGTTATGTAATGTCTATCTTCCTACTGTGCCAAGACACTTTACATGTTTATCTTTGAGGTAAGTCTAAGACACTTTACAGGTTATCTTGGAGGTAAGTCTGACACTTTACAGGTTATCTTGGAGGTAAGTCTGACACTTTACAGGTTATCTTGGAGGTAAGTCTGACACTTTACATGTTATCTTTGAGGTAAGTCTGACACTTTACATGTTATCTTGGAGGTAAGTCTGACACTTTACAGGTTATCTTTGAGGTATGTCTAAGACACTTTACATGTTATCTTGGAGGTAAGTCTGACACTTTACATGTTATCTTTGAGGTTAGTCTGACACTTTACAGGTTATCTTGGAGGTAAGTCTGACACTTTACATGTTATCTTGGAGGTAAGTCTAAGACACTTTAGATGTTATCTTGGAGGTAAGTCTGACACTTTACATGTTATCTTTGAGGTAAGTCTGACACTTTACATGTTATCTTGGAGGTAAGTCTGACACTTTACAGGTTATCTTTGAGGTATGTCTAAGACACTTTACATGTTATCTTGGAGGTAAGTCTGACACTTTACATGTTATCTTTGAGGTTAGTCTGACACTTTACAGGTTATCTTGGAGGTAAGTCTGACACTTTACATGTTATCTTGGAGGTAAGTCTAAGACACTTTAGATGTTATCTTGGAGGTAAGTCTAAGACACTTTGTTAAAATGCAACGTATGTTCTTGTTGCTACACATCAGCAAGTTCGACTTGGCATTGAAGTCACAGCAGCACACGTTTCACACCATTAAATAAAGAATTGTACAAAAGAGGGGTGCTAAACGACTGCGGTCATAGGTATGAGAAGATCGAATTTCAATATTGAAACTATGTTGCAAATGTAGAGAGACAGACAGCAATGTTTGTACAACCCCCCATTGTTGCAAACCAAATGTTAGGCTAGAAGCAAGGGGAAACAATGTCTAGATGCCTTTTACAGTGGAGATCAAGTTAATGAATATGCTGGATGGGCTGATGGGAAAGTGGATGACCAGGGATTTCTCAGATGGAACAGAAAACAAGATTCCCATTTTTGCGTCATAAGCTTACCTGTGCTAAACAAGTTTTTTAGTATAGCTTAGAACGCGTCTTGTTCGGACCGACCCATTGTAGAATGATGTTTATCGACTGCTCTGTGTTTAATATACAGCCTTTCTCTTATCGCTTATGCAGAAATGATCCTTAATAATATGCTTGGATGGTTAGAAGGCACACATGGTAAAGACTTTTGTTGTGGCATGCATAAACAGTCATATCGGTATCCAATCTACCCACAAACACGCAGCAATCAGGGGGGGAAGCCTCAGTGACTTGTCGGCTCAGTGTTTGAGATGCAGTTTTCTGACTGTGTGCGTATCAGAGGAGAACAGGGCTTCTGTTTCACCACCATGATTTATCACTATTGTGTTTCATTGATGGAACATTTGTTATTGTATTATCGTCCTTTTTGTTTCCACTGCTCCTGTTGTTTATCATGAGAGGGGCTTTGGTTTTCATTTTGAGGCTGACCTGCCAACAGACAGGTCTCTTGTTACTGCATTGAGAGCAGAGCATTAGGGATTCAGCTCAGGTGTAGCGTCACTAGCTACAAGCTGAGGGGAAGAATGCCAGAATGCAATGACAGATGGGAGCAGTGATTCTGTTTAATGTCACGTGCACACTCTTCATGGAAGGCCTGGGTGGTCTGGAATACTGACAGGGAAGGACGTGGGTTGTCGCCACAAGTAAGATATCACATACGGTGCCTTCAGAAACTATTCACACCCCTTGACTTTTTCCACATTTTGTTGTGTTACAAAGTGGAATTAAATAGATTTAATTGTCATTTTTTGTCAATGATCTACACACATTCTTTTAACAATGTTTGGGTCAACATACACGTTAGTCCAGCTTCTCTCACACGAATGCCATAGAAAACGAACACTCGTTCCTCCATTTCAAACGTGAATCTTCATCACTGCCAGCGGGTTGTCCTGACTTCCTATGTGCCAAACATTTCTGCTCTTTCCCAATCTAAAAGTGCAATTAGAAGAGAAGCCCTTGTGTGTGTTTCTTATGTTCAAAAGAAAAGGTGTAAGACAGGAAATAATTAAATGAATAGATATAGAACAGAATGGCCATAATGATGGTCATTATGGCCAAACAGTTCTATTTTTGTTTCATCAGACCAGAGGACATTTTTCCAAAAAGTACTATAGCTTTTTTATGTCGGTTTTGGAGCAGTGGCTTCTTTCTTGCTGAGCGGCATTTCAGGTTATGTCGATATAGGACTCGTTTTACTGTGGATATAGATACTTTTGTACCTGTTTCCTCCAGCATCTTCACAAGGTCCTTTGCTGTTGTTCTGGGATTGATTTGCACTTTTCGCACCAAAGTACGTTCATCTCTAGGAGACAGAACGCGTCTCCTTCCTGAGCGGTATGGAGGCTGCGTGGTCCCATGGTGTTTATACTTGCATACTATTGTTTGTACAGATGAACGTGGTACCTTCAGGCATTTGGAAATTACTCCCAAGGATGAGCCAGACTTGTGGAGGTCTACAATTTTTTTTCTGAGGTCTTGGCTGATTTCTTTTGATTTTCCCATGATGTCAAGCAAAGAGGCACTGTGTTTTAAGGTAGGCTTTGAAATACATTCACAGGTACACTGACTCAAATGATTTCAATTAGCCTATCAGAAGCTTCTAAAGCCATGACACCATTTTCTGGAATGTTCCAAGTTGTTTAAAGGCACAGTCTACTTAGTGTATGTAAACTTCTGACCCACTGGAATTGTGATACAGTGAATTATAAGTGAAATAATCTGTCTGTAAACAATTGTTGGAAAGATTACTTGTGTCTTGCACAAAGTAGATGTCGTAACCGAATTGCCAAAACTAAAGTTTGTTAACAAAACATTTGTGGAGTGGTTGAAAAACAAGTTTTAGTGACTCCAACCTAACACGGAACCCAACCTGCTACGCGCGTGCGCCATCGTGCGCTATCGTGCATACATTTATTTTGTCCCCCTACACCAAACGCGATCACGACACGCAGGTTAAAATATCAAAACAAACTCTGAACCAATGACATTAATTTGGGGACAGGTCGAAAAGCATTAAACATGTATAGCAATTTAGCTAGTTAGCTTGCACTTGCTAGCTAATTTGTCCAATTTAGCTAGCTTGCTGTTGCTAGCTAATTTGTCCTGGGATATAAACATTGAGTTGTTATTTTACCTGAAATGCACAAGGATCTCTACTCCGACAATTAATCCACACATAAAACGGCCAACCGAATCGTTTCTAGTCATCTCTCCTCCTTCCAGGCTTTTTCATCGTTTAACTTATATGGCGATTGGCATCTAAACTTTCATAGTTTTACCATGACAACCGGCAACATTTCGTCTTTCAATCACCCACGTGGGTATAACCAATGAGAAGATGGCACGTGGGTACCTGCTTCGATAAACCAATGAGGAGATGGGAGAGGCAGGACTTTCAGCGCGATCTGTGTCAGAAATAGAAAGGAGTTCTATTTTAGCCCTTGGCATCGCAGATGCTTGTTGGCACGCGCGAGCAGTGTGGGTGCAATAATTGAATAACATGGATTTCTAAATATATTTTGTGACGCTCGCGCACGCGACGTGTCCGGTCTGGTCAGCATGTAAGTGTATGTAATCTTCCGACTTCAACTGTGTGTATATGTTTACATTTTTATTTTATTGATTTCCGACCGTTTTCTAAGTCAGAAGACATCCAACCAGAGTTTTCTAGGACCGTGTATTAGTGTGTCCACCAACACTACTACTGTACATTAATAAAATATTGCCCTCTTGCTGGGATTAAGGACTAAAACCATAGCGAAACAGTGCAAAACGACTGTCAGCTCAACTTTAAAGCACTTCAAATCAAATGTAATTTTCATAAAAGTGATTTATAAAATTATAATTGTGTTTGTGCATTGTTTTTTATACCAGTCTTAGGAAGAGTAATCAATCCCAAATGTCTGTCCCCTGTAATGAAATAGTTGAATAGCCCTGTGCTAAGTTACATAGGCGTTTATCACTATACTAATGGAGATGAGTAGGCTCAGGTCTGAGCTCGTTTCCACAGCAACAGAGGACTATAGGAGATAAGGCCAGGGTCCCAACCATTGTGAGTATTTCATGAAGGGCCTCATTACGGCTTGGGTGCCTTTGTAAGACTGGCACAGAATTAAACAGTGAGCTTTTGACAACTCATCCTGGTCTATCCTTTCAAACGACTGTCTGATCTAAAGTTCTCCTGAACCCTTGGGATCATTGAATGGCTTCATTCCATAGAGAGATCCTCTCATTACTATATAGCAATACCAACGACCTATGTTCCAATTACTAGTAATAATGGTTGTGCCATGTCACAGCACATCATTACAAAACAGTTCTTACACAGACTCTACATTAATATGATAGGAGTAACACAGACACACCAACACAGTTCACGTGGCATAGAAGCACCATTTATTTTATACCAAGCCTAGTATCCTAATGTTTTGATATGTGTATTCTTTTTACCAACAGTACTTACAAAAAGTTCATTATAACATGTTGTCAGAGTAAGATGGATTTTTGCCTGTTGAATGCTCCAAATGAGGTGGAATACCTCTTAGCTCAAGGTGGAGACCATAACCCTTTATTCCAAGAATATTCTAGGAATATAACAATAACCTCCCTGGCTGGATTTATAAAGGTCCTTCAGTAAAATACATAAATTAAGATCATTATTATACTATTATTATTATCATAGATTATAATTATTATACTTCCAACATTAAGCCTATTGTACTGTAATGTGCCAGATAACAAATAAATAAAGAAGTAAACGTGTTAAACTTTATAAATTGTTGTTTGAGTCTAGACTGTGTATTCATGCAAAAAAAAGATTCACAACAGATCCTAATTTGAGCTAATAAGAAACTTTAAACAGTTTGATTGACAGCATATTGGAAAGCAAAACATGTTATTTCCACAATTATTGCCAATTAGACCATTTGGTTTGCTAATTGCCAATAATGAAGGGAAACTGTGCTTGTCTCTATGTGTGAAACAAAGAAAAATAAACATTTTCCCTGCTCTTGGCATGTAGTTTAATAAACTCTGAGAACAACAAATGTTGCTGCTGAAATGCATCTGCTCTGACACTAACTGGAAAGTATGCAGCAGAGTTATGCCCTTTCCTTTTGTTTAATCAGGTCTCCTCTCAACCATGGGATGCAGTGATCCATTTTCATTTGTACGAATAATTACTTGTTGCACTTATTGACCAAAAGCAAAACATAGACAGCCTGAGTGATTCTGGCTGTGTTTACAGATTAGACAAACAATCTTGCAGGGTTTTGTTTTAATACTCAAACAAGGGATCCACAAGACACAGAGACATTTAGAATGTACAGTACATTGGCTGCATTTACATAGGCAGCCAAGTTCTGATCTTTTGCCCAATTAGATCTCATTAGTCAATAGACCAATTAGTGGAAAAGGTCAGAATTGGGCAGCCATTGCATAGTGAATATGGACACAATTGAGAATTCCGTACCATTATATTCAATGTCAAGGTGTTTCATATGTAATGTTGTAGCTTCACTCACCAACCTTTGGGAATTAATCTCAGTGCATTATTCCATAAGGAGGTCAAATAGATACAGAATAGCCCAATGGGCATATGGGAGTTACCATCCAACTCTGAACATATCCAACGAGAAATATTTGCTTTGCTGAGACCTTATATCCTCAAACGCTCAAATCTGCTGAACAGTAATTCCCTTTTTAAATCATGGAGTTCTATATTATGTTCTTCTTTGTGTTGACTAGGTGTAAAGACAAGCCTCAGGGCCCTCACTTATGTCACTAGATCTAACTGTGAAACTCAGTTACATTAACATTATAGCATATAATCATTCTCTGATGTTGCTTCTCCTGAGTATGCATTTTATGCCAAAACCGTATTTCTCTACAAAGCTTAATTTAGAATAATTTCCTAAAGTGGATGGAAAAATGTTAAACACAACTGAATTCTCGACAAGATGTGTTGCTGAGATGTGACCTGTAGGTCACAAGTTCTTGTTGTTGCCATAGTGTGATACCGTGTGAACCTAATCAAACTGACAGTATAAAGGACAAACCACATAATGATGTTTGAGTCCTAGTTGAAGTTCTATTGACAAACAGCTGTCAATCCCACACAGATAATTTGTCCCCCAAAAAGTCCATGAACCTCATAACCTTTTAACTTGATGACGTCAAATTCCTGGTGCGACTAAGGTCGACGTTGTTTACAATACTGTTGCTATTGTTGGAGCTGAACTGAGGCTAAACTAGGAGGACCGTTTGCCCCAATCATAACCTTTACCCAGCTGGCGCACTAACATAGCCCCCTTCACTTTGTTATTTACATTATAGAATGTGACAGTTTTCATAAGAAAAGTACAAAGAACTGTCTGCTCGTTCTAACATCAAGGTTATCCTTGGGGACCAGACCAAGGCTTTTGCTGCCAGGCTTTCATACGCACCAAACAGTATGTATTGTATATGCCTAAATGGATTACTCAGATGCACAAAGGGGTTTGTTGATTTCTTCTATGGTAAGGACTGTTTCACTGTAATTTATGTTTTTACTTCTGGAACACTCTAGCATTGTGAAATCACTTCTATTGTCTGGTGAGTAGCATTGTGCTGTGTAGATCAAAATATGATAACCTATGTGATAATCTGCCTGCCTGTACCAAGACCCTATTGCCTACATCTGGGTGGGAGATCATTTGGCTCCAGCTCTCAGACCCAGGATATGATCCAATGACACAATGTTCATTGTTTGTACATTGCTGAATAAATCTGTAGAGAGTCACTAACTTCAGCAGCTGTTTGCTATATTTCTTGTATCTCTATAGATAGCGACGGGCTATCTGTTTGAATGCAAGTGTGTTTGAATGGCATATGGCCCGTTAATTTCAGAGTGAGTAAGAGACAGACCACTTCAATCATGTAGGTAAATATTACTCTTGTGTTCAGGTGTCTCTGCAATATTCACAGAGACCAAGCTGGAAATGAGGGACATTAAAATCAAATTATGACTCTTGCAAGGTTAGAAGATCGATCGGCAGCTTTCGGGCTGTGCTGGGTGCTGCTATTGATGAGCACACTGTTGTTAGGTAAAATGGTGAAAGCTTTGCAGTTATATGTAAGGATGATATGGGGCTATCAATCTTAGTTGCAGTATAGCAAAGGGGATCATTTGGAAGCTAATGACAGCAATTTACAGAAGAGGACAAGCGTAGAGATGGTAACCATGACAGATGTCATGCGTGAATAGTCATGTGATATGTGATAGAGCCATTACGTCGGAGCACTCACATTATGATTGCACATACAGAATATTGTGAAGAGCCTAAGTAGTGGGGAATGAGTAACCATGGTGAACCATTCGAGTATATGTACTTGAGTTCGGACTCACTACTCTTATGTTGTTAAAATAATATTTTGTGAAACACAGAAAATATTAATGTCCCCCCCTTCTTCTCTCTGTATACAGGCTGTGGAAACCAACCTGGCATCAAAGGACAGCCACTGGGTTTATGCCAATGAGGTGAGACCAAAACCCATACAGCATATTTATACATTTCATATGGATGAAAATCAATAATGCTCTCACTCTGTTCTCTTCCATATTTAGACTCATAAACAGTATTAAAGCTCTCACAACATGCCACTTCTCTTCTGTCTTTCTGAGGACGTTTATACAATATTGACCCAATCATTCTTGTTTATTGCGTATTCACAGCACTTTGGAAGCCAAAGTCGGTTTTTACATGTTATTTGTTGATATGAGATTGGCCTAAATGGTCTTCCAAATGGACTTGAACATCACTAAATGCCAAGCACTTTGTGACTACTAAACACTGTGCTCTCTATCCTGCCTGAGAGCAGCTGGGTACATTTACATTGATTCAGGCTGATTTGGAGATAAGGACCATAATCCATCTGATGTCCCAATGCTAATGGGAAAAAGCATGTTCCTACCATACCTGGATGTCTTTTTATTAGCATTTATGTACTTCCAAAGTACACTGTAAAATTGACCTAACCACGAAACCACAGTGAACTTACCCACACATACACATGAGCGCACACATGCACACACACACAAACACACACACACACTAGGACCATATGAAGATGAATGCTTTAGAATACAGTACCACAGGAGCTTGGTAGCACCTTAATTGGAGAGGAGGGGCTCGTTGTAATGGCTGGAGCAGAATGAGTAGAATATCATCAAATACATCAAACACATGGTTTCTAGGTGTTTGACGCCATTCCATTCGCTCCATTCCGGCCATTATTATGAGCCGTCCTCCTCTCAGCAGTCTCCTTTGTTATAAACATTGACAAGGTGCACAAACGGGCTGATCTTCATCATTATACGAATGACAAGTCCTTATCTCGCAACTCTGCTCCAACATCCTAATCATGATGCATGTATTGATCTTGCATTCATCTTGTGAATGTGATTTATTAATGTACCTCATAGTATCTTCCTGTTTAGGCTGCACACAACTCCTGTTAGTAAAATATAAAAAGTTAATCATTTATTTTGTGGCACGCAAACACATTCCTTTTTGCTTTCAGACAATTATGATAGAGTGTCACCACCAAGACATTAGCTGTAATAGCATCAGACTGCAGAATATATGAGCTAATTGAATGTTAATTTCTCCATCACTTCCTTAATGATTGACACGATGTGGCATATTGTTGAGTTATCACTCCTCACTATATTAATGAATAGAACGGGCTGTACCTGAGTACTTTGAAATGACATCCCCTCTTTCTTTCTCGTTGAATGTCAAGCGTACACTACCGTTCAAAAGTTTGGGGTCACTTAGAAATGTGCTTGTTTTTTAAAGAAAAGCAATTTTTTTGTCCATTAAAATAACATCAAATTGATTAGAAATACAGTGTAGACATTGTTAATGTTGTAAATGACTATTGTAGCTGGAAACGGCTGATTTGTTATGGAATATCTACATAGGCGTACAGAGGCCCATTATCAGCAACCATCACTCCTGTGTTCCAATGGCAGGTTGCGTTAGCTAATCCAAGTTTATAATTTTAAAAGACTAATTGATCTTTAGAAAACCCTTTTGCAATTATGTTAGCACAGCTGAAAACTGTTGTTCTGATTAAAGAAGGAATACAACTGGCCGCCTTTGAAAAATACGTTTTAATGACTCCAATCTAAGTGTATGTTAACTTCCGACTTCAACTGTAGATATTCCATTAAAAATCAGCCGTTTTCAGTTACAACAGCCATTTACAACATTAACAATGCCTACACTGATCAATGTTATGCTATTTTAATGGACAAAAAATGTGCTTTTCTTTCAAAAACAAGGAAATATCTAAGTGACCCCAAACTTTTGAACGGTAGTGTATATGATGCCGCTGTGATCACCTTGAGGAGGGAAAGACAAAGGCAAACTATTTTTCAATCGGCCTTGTTCGATGCTGGCAATGTATTTTAACATGGAGTACACAACATGTTCAACTTGGAAGAGAAAAAAGGAGGTGGTGTAATACTGAATACTGTAATACTGACGTAAAACCTGTCAAAATACAGTGAGGGGATATTTACCCAAAAAATACCATATGATTTGATTGACCTTCTAATTAGAAGAGTGGGAGCTGAAATGGTCCACTTAATAAGCCTACTTATAGTTTACTCTCAATCACTATATACAGTGCATTCCGAAAGTATTCAGACTCCTTCACCTTTTCCACATTTTGTTACGTTACAGCCTTATTCTAAATTGGATTAAATCTTTTTCCCCCTCATCAATCTACACACAATACCCCATAATGACAAAGCAAAAACTGTTTTTTAGAAATGTTTGCATATGTATTACAAATAAAAAAACACGAGAGACTTGTCCTGAAGCCACTTCGCGTTGTCTTGGCTGTGTGTTTATGGTCATTGTCCTGTTGGAAGGTGATCTTTTCGTCCCAGTTGGAGGTCCTGAGCACTCTGGAGCAGGTTTTCATCAAGGATCTCTCTGTACTTTGCGCTGTTCATCTTTCCCCTAATCCTGATTAAAATATATGCCCCATGCCCCAGTATGATTACTACGTGTTGTGACTGGGCAGGGGCAACCATTTTAGCCAGGTAATCTCCAGGCCCTGTGTTCTACGCTTCTGTGTTCCACTGGTCCCTGTGAGGCATTTAAGCCAGACGGGCTGGCATCAGGAGAGGAGGGGGTGTCTCTTTAAGTTCTCTGCCCCCTGGGCCTCGGCGCTAACTAGGACATGGAGGCTGCGGCGAGGTCTCATGTCTCATTCATCAGCCACCACAACCAGCTATGATAATCTATTGTCACTGCTAACCAAAGTCAGTTCAGAATGAGTTCATATGAAGAGTTAAAGGCCAATGCAGCCATTTTTATATCAACATCAAACAGCTTCTGGGTAACGATTAAGTCCTTACTGTAAGGGGCGGCAGGTAGCCTGGCGGGTAGCCGAACCGAAAGATTGCTGGATCAAATCCCCAAGCTGACAAGGTAAATATCTGTCATTCTGCCACTGAGCAAGGCAGTTAACCCACTGTTCCCCGGGCGCCGATGACATTGATGTCGGTTAAGGCAGCCCACCGCACTGCTCTGTTCAGAGGGGTTGGGTTAAATGCAGAAGACACATTTCAGTTGAATGCATTGAGTTTGTCAGCTGACTAGGTATCCCCCTTTCCCTATTGGATTTAAATTAAAATGGGCTTTTTAGCAAAATAATATTTCTCAGGCAAGAATTTAGCTAGCACTGTCTGGGAGTATTCTGAGTGGGAAGGGGAAAACTGAAAACAAGCTGTTATTGACAGAGAGTTTTGGAACTCTTTGTTATTGGTCGAATCAATTTAACCACATGTCTATGTCACCATGGAAAGCCGAAACCCAAGCACCTGCTGATTAGAAGGTCCTGTGTAGATTGTATTTTCAACCAGCAACTATCAGGAAATAACACCTATACTTTTACAGTGTTAGTTTCATCAACTGTTGTACAATATGATATAAAACACAGGAAAATAAAATTTGGACTGCACTGTGTCTTTAACTGGTGAGAAAGGCAATGATAGGAGAGCTGAAGTAGAGAATGGATGGAGAGGAGAGAGGGAGAAAGAGAAAGAAGAACATGTACTGAAAAGTTCTGAGAATTATAAAAAGAATGGTGCAGAGTAAAAGAGATGGTTTGTCACGTTATTCTTCAGCAATTGTTGATACCAAGTTTGGTCAATCTTCCACTTTCTTCACCACAGGACAGGATCAGTTCCAAATCATTGATTGATGTATGTGGGAGGAAGTAACAAGGCATCCTTCTCTCTAAATCATCAGCCAAACCAGGGTGTGATGTTGGCACAGGGGAGGGTGGTTGACACTCTCTGGTGGTTCTGTCTGGATGGATGGATGACGCAGTCAAACAGGATTTGTTTTTTTTTTCACAAAAAAGAGAGGAGGTGACACCTGAGTCTGTGTGTGATGGATTAGAGTCACGCGGCGTGACAGCCAGAGTCAAGGAGGACAGGGATGATATGACTGATTGTCCGTGGTAACTGCCCGACAAATGTTGGGATGGAAACGGATAATGTTGACACTATCTGTGAAACAGCAGTGCGCATAGTAGAGAGAAATAAAACACATTCTACTATCCAAAGACAGGATTTTTTATTTATTAGGGATGTGTATTTTACATTAACATAGTTAGACAAAAAACTGTAATAAATCATTGAGTCGGAAATAGACAAGCACTTTAGTTAACCATAGTAATGTATGCTCCCTCACATACTGTAATTATCCACTACTTTGGAGCTGCACTATATTTGGTGATGAGAGAGAGAGAGAGAGAGAGAGAGGAGTGTGGCTATGGTTGAGGGTTCATCCTGGCTAGGTAAGAGTACATCCCAGAGTTCCCCTCCCAGTCCTTCCACTAGTCTCTGAGCTACTCAGCATACATGTCTAAAGCTGAAGAACAAAAAGCACCTTAACTCCTAATTAAATCTCCAGGGTGATTACCAGGATTTCTTTATTTATATATCTTGAAAGATTAATAACATGATTGAGCGGCGTATTGAGGATAATTTAGCTGTCAGCCAGGCTTGATTTGATTAATGTATTTAGATGATGTGTGTCATTGAAACTACCCTCTGTTGAATTTTGGGTTTCCTGTCTTGACTAGGTCAATTTACCTTGACTAGGTCATCTGAATTTTGCTATTGTTTTCCCCTCAAAGTGTATGTCCACACTGAATGCATAAACAGCTGATCTCTCACATTCATCCATTCTGCTATGTATTAGCTCTCTAATGACGGTTTTGACCTGTATTGAAATTGTATTACAGAGTAACACAATAGTGGATGTTCGTCACATTGTGTTAGAGTGGTGCCATACGAAATCAACAAACTCAAAGGGTAACCCACCAATGTTCTTTCCTTGCATACCCAAACTTCCTCCCACTGTCAGGACCCGGTGCGAGAAACAGTCACTAATAATCGGCAGAACCCAGAAGATGAGGCAGACACAGCAGTACTAGAGATGGTGGTTTAATTAAAGAACAAAATCTTCAGGCAAAGAATCTAAATCCACAATGTCCAAAATAAAGCCAAGAGGCAAAAAATGGATATCTTCCAAAATACAAAGAAAATCCACAAAGTGGTAAGAACAGCAAGGGAAAAAACAAACCTCAAAAGACTAATCCAAAATACACAAGAACAAAACCAGAGAACCTCTGGAAAATCCAACAAGAGAAAATATATGTTCAGAACAAGGCTTGGGCTGGGGCTGGGTGCTAACATACAAACACTGAGCAAAGAACTGAGGAACACACAGGGTTTAAATACTAACAAGGGAACGACACACAGGTGCAAACAATAATTAGAGCAAGGAAAAAACAAAAGGTACAAAAAAGGTGCAATGGGGACATCTAGTGACCAAAACCTGAACAGTCCTGGCCAAAACCTGACACCCACCCCATTAAAATACTAAGACCTTGCCATTTGAAGCTTAAAGCGGCGATCAGCAGTGGAAACAATAACAAAGCGTTTCCCCGCACTTGTTTCGGTAAAAAGCTGAGGGATGGGGCTGGAAAAATGTAACCGCTCATAAATTCATAGACAGAGCTATTGATGCAAGGACTGACCATCCATGATATAAAAATTAGAGTTGTAACCATGTTTTGAGGCTATATAGTGTGTGTTTACATTTACTTTGTTTACAAACCTTGTTTGCAAGCAGTTTTACAACAGTTGAACTGAGCTCATAAGCTTGTTTTACGCTAATATTTCTAAACAAAGTAAATGTAAACAAACAATAGTTTGGTTCTAATGGGGTACAACACTTGGACTAAGCTCATGAGGCATTTACAATTTATATTCTTCAATAATTAATGGGTACATATCATTAATAAGTTCAAAAATGGACAACTCTGAGTGCCCCTTTAATGATCCATGCTTTTATTTAAAACTCCTAATCTATGGTCATTTTTGTCTCGTTAGTAAAATGGCTTCATCAAGGTCACTGCAGTGTCAATTGATGTCACAGAGGTAACCTGTGGTGGTGGTGGAACGTTCTGACAGGTCAGGACAGGAAGGACGACCCTGAACGTGAAGTCATACCTCCATGGATCCTGCGGCATATTCCACCCGATTAATGCAACACAGCACCTCGTGAATAGCCATTATTTACAGTTGACTGGCTGTCAAGAGGAATCTTAAACACTTAACACCTACAAAATTCTGTTTGTATGACTCATAGTGTAGTGTGTTTGTGCTGTATAAAAATACATGTACATCTTTCTAAAAGCAGTAAAGTACACACCTAGTAAATTATTGATGAGGTTGTATGCTTGTTGCATAACAGTTATGCATTTCTCGAAGGAATGAATGAGCTTGGATGGTGAGATAGAAAGAACCAGAAGGCCAAGGAGAGTGAGATAAATCGACACAAAGTTCAAAATAAAAAAGGGAGAAAGCGAGACAGAGAGACAGCTAACGGGAAACAGAGGCTTGGAGATAGAATGTCTGAGAGAGAAAAATTTGACTTGGACAGATCGAGAGCGAGAGAGAGAGAGAGAGACGGAGAAGCACAAATACGTTTGAACTGTCAGTTGCCTCATTAGTGTGGTGTTTGACCCCAGTGCTGGTTGATTGGCACATCATTGACTGCTGTCCTGCTCTGGCTCTCATTACTATTGATCTGACCCTTCATAGGTCATCCCCTGTCTGGCCCTGTACTCATTCCTCTCACCCATAACTGTATCACCCCCGTCTCACCCCTGTCTGCATACATGACTTGGGAGTTTCCTTCATACCCACAGCTGTTTGGTGTATGCTCTGGGATTCTAAGAAATTGAAGGAGTGTTGTTGTTTATTTGTCAATTGATCGAAGCAGTGGTTCCCAAACTTTTTATAGTCCCGTACCTCTTCAAACATTCAACCTCCAGCTGCATACCCCCTCTAGCACCAGGGTCAACGCACTCTCAAATGTTGTTTTTTTGCCATCATTGTAAGCCTGCCACACACACACACGATACATTTATTAAACATAAGAATGAGTGTGAGTTTTTGTCACAACCCGGCTCGTGGGAAGTGATAAAGAGTTCTTATAGGACGATGGCACAAATAATAATATAATAATAATCAATCATTTTGCTCTTTATTTAGTCATCTTAGATATAAAACTTTATTTGTTAATCGAAAATTGTGAATAACTCACCACAGGTTAATGAGAAGGGTGTGCTTGAAAGGATGCACACAACTCTGCAATGTTGGGTTGTATTGGAGAGAGTCTCAGTCTTAAAACCTCTACCACTTCTCTCTCCCGGATCCGGGATCCTCCTCATCAAAAAAGCTGACTAGCATAGCCTAGCCTAACGGGACAGGGATATCATATAATATAATTTTCATGAAATCACAAGTCCAATACAGCAAATGAAAGATAAACATCTTGTGAATCCAGCCATCATTTGCGATTTTTTAAATGTTTTACAGCGAAAACACAATATGTATTTCTATTAGCTAACCACAATAGCCAAACACACAACCGCATATTTTCACCATGTTTCCACCGCATAGGTAGCTTTCACAAAACCGACAAAATAGAGATAGAATTAGTCACTAACCAAGAAACAACTTCATCAGATGACAGTCTTATAACATGTTATACAATACATTTATGTTTTGTTCAAAAATGTGCATATTTGAGGTATAAATCATAGTTTTACATTGCAGCTACCATCAAAAATAGCACCAAAGCAGCCAGAATAATTACAGAGAGCAACGTGAAATACATAAATACTCATCATAAAACATTTATGAAAAATACATGGTGTACAGCAAATGAAAGATAAACATCTTGTGAATCCAGCCAATATTTCCGATTTTTTAAAGTGTTTTACAGCGAAAACACAATATAGAATTATATTAGCTTACCACAATAGCCAAACACACAAACGCATTTATTCACCGCAAAGGTAGCTTTTGCAAAAACCAGCAAAAGATATAAAATGAATCACTACCTTTGGACAACTTCATCAGATGACAGTCTTATAACATCATGTTATACAATACAATTATGTTTTGTTCGAAAATGTGCATATTTATAGCTACAAATCCTGGTTATACATTGTGAATACGTAGCATCGATTCACCAGAATCTCCGGAGATATTTTGGACACTCACCTAATCTGACCAAAGAACTCATCATAAACTTTACATAAAAATACTTGTTGTATGGCAAATGAAAGATACACTGGTTCTTAATGCAACCGCTGTGTTAGATTTTTTAAAATAACTTTACCATAACATACAGCTTGCATTATTGTGAGACAGCACTCACCAAAACGGTGGAGAATAGGAGTCAACATTTTACACAGAAATACGAAATAACATCATAAATGTTTTCTTACTTGCTTCCATCAGAATGTTGTACAAGGAGTCCTTGGTCCAGAATAAATCGTTGTTTGGTTTTAGAATGTCCATTTCTTCTGACGAATTCGCGCCACAATGCTAGCCAAGGTTGCTAACATTCCCATCCTCTCTTGACGCAAAGAACGGAAAACTCCAAAAGGCCCAATAAACGTTGAATAAACTGATAAAACTCGGTTGAAAAAAACTACTTTATGATGTTATTATCATATGTATCAAATAAAATCAGAGCCGGAGATATTCGCCGTGTAAACCGAACGCTTTTCAGAAGACAATGTCGAGCTCCCCAGCGCGCCTTCGAAAACAAAGAACATTCCGGACCTGTCACTCCAAAAGCTCTTGTTCGGCCTCAGATCAAGCTAGACACCCCATTCCACCTTCCACTGCCTGTTGACATCTAGTGGAAGGCGTATGAAGTGCATGCATATCGATAAATAAAAGCCAGTTGAATAGGCAGGCCCTGAAACAGAGCCTCGTTTTCAGATTTTTCACTTCCTGTATGGAAGTTTGCTACAAAATTAGTTCTGTTTTACTCACAGATATAATTCAAACAGTTTTAGAAACTTCTGAGTGTTTTCTATCCAATAGTAATAATAATATGCATATTGTATGATCTAGAAAAGAGTACGAGGCCGTTTCATTTGGGCACGATTTTTTCCAAAGTGAAAACAGCGCCCCCCTATTGACAAGAAGTTAAATCATTTCCACACACAGTCTGTGCCTGTATTTACTATGGGGGGTGCTGAGAATCCACTCTCACATAGGTACATGGTTGCAAAGAGCATCAGTTTCTTAACAGTGTGATTTTTCCAAGGCAGGATACTCTGAGCGCAGCCCAATCCAGAAATCTGGCAGTGGCTTCTGATTAAATTCCATTTTCACAGAACTGCTTGTTGCAATTTCGATGAGGCTCTCTTGTTCAAATATCGGTATGTGGACTGGAGGCAGGGCATGAAAGGGATAACAAATCCAGTTGTTTGTGTCATCCGTTTCGGGAAAGTACCTGCGTAATTGTGCACCCAACTCACTCAGGTGCTTCGCTATATCACATTTGACATTGTTCGTAAGCTTTAGTTCATTTGCACACAAAAAATCATACAATGATGGAAAGACCTGTGTGTTGTCCTTGTTAATGCAGACAGAGAAGAGCTCCAACTTTTCTTAATCATAGCCTCAATTTGATCCCGCTCATTGAATATTGTTGCAGAGAGTCCCTGTAATCCTAGATTCAGATCATTCAGACAAGAAAAAACATCACCCAGGCAGGCCAGTCGTGTGAGAAACTCGTCATTATGCAAGCTGTCAGACAAGTGGAAATCATGGTCAGTAAAGAAAACTTTAAGCTTGTCTCTCAATAAAAAAAAAAGTGTCAATACTTTGCCCCTTGATAACCAGCGCACTTCTGTATGTTGTAAAAGCGTTACATGGTCGCGGCCCATATCATTGCATAGTGCAGAAAATACACAAGAGTTCAGGGGCCTTGCTTTAACGAAGTTAACCATTTTCACTGTAGTGTCCAAAATGTCTTTCAAGCTGTCAGTTATTCCTTTGGCAGCAAGAGCCTCTCGGTGGATACTGCAGTGTACCCAAGTGGTGTCAGGAGCAACTGCTTGCACGCGCATTACCACTCCACTGTCTCCCTGCTCCATCAGTACAGCTACCAACACATCTTGACCACCAAAGTCCATTTGATGTCACAAGGCTGTCCAGTACATAAAAAATATCCTCTCCTGTTGTCCTGGTTTCCAGTGGTTTGCAGAAGAGGATGTCTTCCTTAATTGACCCCCCCATAGTAATATGGGGCTTGCCTGTCCTAGCCACTCGGTAGCTCACCATATAAGACGCTTCTAGCCCCTTCTTATTAATGGTATCTGTTGCTTTTATACATGTCTTACTACTCAGAAGTCGTCTTAATTCTCGCTCCAAAAACCCCCGTGGCTTATTTTTCAAGAGTGAAGGTTTCATCGAGTTGTGAGGTAGTACTTTTGCACATATAACACACTGTGTATGAGGAAAGGCACTACTCCCAATATAAGTGAACCCCAAATCAATGTAGTTCTCATCATATTTGCACCTCTTCGATGGTCCAATGTCCCTGTCGGTTGTCTGGTGCTTTCCCGGGTAAGGGGCCAGTAGCTCTTCGGCTGCATCAGATTCACAACTGTCAGTGTCCGTGCTAGCTGGGCTAACAACAAATGTAGAATTACTGATGCTAGCATTGGATGTGCTCGTGGAAGCAGAACAACTTGTGTCGTCGACAGGTGCAGGTGTAGTACGTGGAAGCAGAACAACTTGTGTCATCGACAGGTGCAGGTCTAGTTCTGCTGGTAGTAGCAGTACTACCAGTAGAGCTGGTATGTGTCTCTATGGACGCGGGCCTTACTTTTTTTAAACCAATTTTCAAGCAAACGGAATGAGCAGCAGCTACGTTTGGCTACATGCGGACCGTTAGTGGAATTCCCGCGAGAGAGTAAAGGTTAATGTGATTGGATGTTAATTATTTGACTAGGCTACCTGTATTTGACATTGTGTTGTTATTTCGCTGAACACTAGATTATTTTATTTTATTTTTGGCAGTGAAACGAGGCTACCCAAATGTATAGCCCCATTGGAAAATATCAATGGACTGTTTGAAAATGTGAATCACATTTTTATTTGGGACCCCCCTGATGGCCTTTTACCCCAGTTTGGGAATACCTGGATCAGAGGAACGGATAGATATCAGACAGTGATGATCCCAATCCATATTCAGCTGAAAACGAATTGAAAACCTGACTTTGGAAAGAGTGGTTATTGTTTGCATTTATTGATTGGTCTATTGATTAATCCTACTAATACTCAACTGTTACACGAACTGGTAACAAGATTCACTTTTTAATCAATACCTACACTATGGTTACCATGTACCTACACTATGGTTACCATGTACCTACACTATGGTTACCATGTACCTACACTATGGTTACCATGTACATACACTATGGTTACCATGTACCTACACTATGGTTACCATGTACCTACACTATGGTTACCATGTACCTACACTATGGTTACCATGTACCTACACTATGGTTACCATGTACCTACACTATGGTTACCATGTACCTAGTCCTATAATGAATGTGTGAATACGCCGTTTTGGACCAGTTCCTACAGAGTGTGAACATTTTAGTAAATTATTCGATTTTTTTTCATGGTTTTGACCATGAACCCTCCCACCCCATCCTCTCTTCTTTGCCGCAGGAGGTGAGTGACACAGAAATCATGGAGCTGGTCCACAGTTCGTTGGGCCGGATGACCGTCATACGGCAGATCTTCCCTCTGTGGAGAGACACCAACATCCGGTGCATGAGGAACAACCACCGCATCTCCTCCCTGCTCTGTGACCCCCAGGAGGGCTACCTGCAGTCCCTGGAGGTCAGTGTGACTGAGATGACTTTATTAATGACCGTCAGCCACACCATATATCCACACCATCAGTGAACTCCACAGAGTACTTTGTCATTCACCCAACATCACCCCACGTACTGACGAAACATGACCATGACCAAAACAATACTGAAGGGCGACGAGAGCGAGTTGCCCGTCAGCGCCATCACAACATTGAACGTTGTCATCATTCTAACACGGTGTCATTTCCTTCAATGTTAAACCCTCAGTCTGTCACCATCACTAGATTACACAGGGCTGCACAGCCACACAGATTTCCAACATTAGAAATGTCTTAGAAATGTTCTCTGTATTCCATCTAGTGTGCAGTGACCGTGACTTACTATGCAGGCTCCATAGCTAGTGTAGAACACTGTTTAGGACAGATGGTCACCCCCCCCACCCCAAAAAAAACATGGTTCTCAGTTGCATTTCCTAGGAGAACTGAAGACCAAAGTATTTGTCAGAGAAGAAATGCACGGGTGTCAAATCATTATTATGTAAAGTACACCAGACTTGCTTTCTTAGGATTCATCAAGTGGTGCATTAAACCATCATAAAGCTTCAATGATAACAAATCCTTTAGGTATGGTAAGTGTGTTTATGCTTGAACAGCCTTCGTTTCAGAGCCAGAGGGGACAAATATAGATTGCAATTTCAATTGAATTAGCTATATTGTAACTTTTTACAATTGTGACCATTTTGTGAACTTTATTTGCCACTGTCACATTCATTTGAACTCAGAAGGTGTGTTTGTTCTATACCCAATATGATCATTTGGATTGAATGTCCCATTAAATCCTCTGTAATGAGGACAAGAGTACTACATTTATTGACCTGATGACAGGTTGAACAATAATAGAGGAGCAGAGTTCAAATCAAATCAAAGTTTATTTGTCACGTGCGCCGAATACAATGGAACAGTGAAATGCTTACTTACAGGCTCTAACCAACAGTGCAATTTCGAAGTAAAAAAAAAAAGATATTAGGTGAACAATAGATAAACAAAAGTAAAAAAGACAGTGACAAATAACAGTAGCGAGGCTATATACGTTAGCAAGGCCATAACAGTAGCGAGGCTATATACAGGCACCGGTTAGTCGGGCTGATTGAATATGTACATGTAGGTATGGTTAAAGTGACTATGCATATATGATAAACAGAGAGTAGCATTAGCGTAAAAGAGTGGTCGACAGGTGGTGAGTGGCAGGACACAATGCAGATAGTCCGGGTAGCCAATGTGTGGGGGCACCGGTTGGTCGGGCTAATTGAGGTAGTATGTACATGAATGTCTAGTTGAAGTGACTATGCATATATGATAAACAGAGAGTAGCAGCAGCCTAAAAGAGGGATTGGGGGGGCTGGGGACACAATGCAAATAGTCCGGGTAGCCATTTGAAAACCTGTTCAGGAGTCTTGTGGATTGGGGGTAAAAGCTGTTGAGAAGCCTTTTGGTCCTAGATTTGGCTCTCCGGTACCGCTTGCCATGCAGTAGTAGAGAGAACAGTCTGTGACTGGGGTGCCTGAGGAATGGTGGCATTCAGCAAATATCTCTCATGTTGTTACTGGTGTACCCTGCCATTCATACATGCCATTGTTGGTGTCCCTCATAATGAAAGCATGCTGTGGACTCAGGCATCCATTGCGCCTATTTGTATACCCTGAAACGTTCCCTGAAAATTCCAGGGAACGTGTTTGGGCTCGTCTTTGTCCAGTGTTCCTTCAATAAATCACAATCACAATTTCCTACAGACAAGTTAGAAAAGCTGGACCACAAATGCTCTGTGGCATTTCAACAGACATGTATTTTTCTATCATAAAATAACTTGAGGTGGTCTTTCATATCTCTTGTCTGTAACATAAAAGCTGTTGTTGCAGTGTCAGGCCGAGTGTGTTCTGCTCCCCAGGTGGATAGCACCATGGGTCTGTCTCTCCCTTTCATTCTGTGGCCATGCTGGGAAAAGTGTATATTCCCTACTGAGAACTTAATTTCCCCAAAACCTCACAGGTGCAGTGGCAGAGAGGAGCCACTTTTATGTTGGTCTTGTTAACCTTTACACGGTTCAACAAGTACTTTTGAGTATCTCGTTTTGGGAGTTTTTCCCTGCAAGGTCTCAAACTAGGATAATAGTTATAACTAGGATAATAGTAGCCACTGCTGATTCTGCTCAACACCTTTCATAGAATATATTTTGATGTGTTGTTTCTCCCCAGGTCTCCAGCTTGTACCTGTATGACAGTGTGCTGATGTTGGCCAACGCCTTCTACAGTAAGCTGGAGGACAGGAAGTGGCATAGCATGGCCAGTCTGAACTGCATGAGGAAGTCCACCAAGCCTTGGAATGGAGGCTGGTCTATGCTGGACACCATCCAGAAGGTAGGGCAAAACACGACATTGCAGACTAAGTCATATTACATAGAAATGGATCTAAGCTCTTTGAAAACAGATATACAAGGAGAATGATTCCGTCTTTTGTGTTTATCCAAATTAACAAAATATTGGAACAAAATGTACTTGATTACATCAATTTAGAGGCTGTGATTTAACACTTCATAAAATTAATAATGTATAAATGAACAAAAGTGTTTTCATGAAAATGTAAAAAAGTTACCCACTTATTGTAATAATAATGGTTCTCTTTTGAAGTCATGATGACTAATCACAATTTCATTCAACCACTCACTTCCAATTTAGTCATTTAGCAGACGCTCTTATCCAGAGCGACTTACAGTAGTGAGGGCATTCATTTGTTTGTACTTTTATGTACTGGTCCCCCATGGGAATTGAACCCACCACCCTGGCACCCAAGCACCATCAAATCAAATCAAATGTTATTTGTCACATGCGCCTAATAGAACAGGTGTAGACCTTACTGTGAAATGCTTACTTACAAGCCCTTAACCAACACTGCAGTTTTAAGAAAAATAAAAGTTTAGAAAAATATTTGCTGAATAAACTAAAGTAAAAAATAAAATAGCAACAATAAAATAACAATAATTAAGTTATATACTGGGAGTACCTGTCACGTTCCTGACCTGTTTTCTGTTGTTTTTGTATGTGTTTAGTTGGTCAGGGCGTGAGTTGGGGTGGGCATTCTATGTTATGTGTTTCTATGTTGGGTTAAATGTGTTGCCTGATATGGTTCTCAATTAGAGGCAGGTGCTTGACGTTTCCTCTGATTGAGAACCATATTAAGGTAGGCTGTTCTCACTGTTTGTTTGTGGGTGATTGTCGCTGTGTCTGTGTTAGTTGCACCACACGGTACTGTCTCGTCTCGTTCGTTCTTTTCCTGTTCATGTGTTCTTCGTGTTTATGTAGTTCTCATGTTCAGGTCTGTTTAACGTTGTTTGTTGTTTTGTAATCTATTCAAGTGTTTTTCGTGTTTCGTCTTGTTATTAAATTCATTATGTCTACATACCTCGCTGCGTGTTGGTCCGATACATGCTCCTCCTCGTCTGAGGAGGAGAACGAATATGACGACCGTTACAGTACCGGTACAGAGTCAATGTGCGGGGGTACAGGCTAGTTGAGGTAATTGAGGTAATATGTACATGTAGGTAGGGGTAAAGTGACTATGCATAGATGGTAAACAGTGAGTAGCAGCATCGTAAAAAAAAAAGGGCAGGGGGGTGGTCAATACAAATAGTCCAGGTAGCCATTTGATTAATTAGCTGTTCAGAAGTCTTATGGCTTGGGCATAGAAGCTGTTAAGAAGCATTTTGGACCTAGACTTGGCACTCCGGTTCCGCTTGCTGTGCGGTAGCAGAGAGAACAGTCTATGACTAGGATGGCTGGAGTCTTTCGCAATTTTTAGGGACTTCCTCTGACAACGCCTGGTATAGAGGTCCTGGATGGCAGGAAGCTTGGCCCCAGTGATGTACTGGGCCGTTCGCACTACCTCTGTAGTGCCTTGCGGTCGGAGGTCGAGCAGTTGCCATACCAGGCGGTGATGCAAACAGTCAGGATGCTCTCGATGGTGCAGCTGTATAACCTTTTGAGGATCTGAGGACACATGCCAAATATTTTCAGTCTCCTGAGGGGGAATAGGCTTTGTCATGCCCTCTTCACGACTGTCTTGGTGTGTTTGGACCATTCTAGTTTGTTGTTGATGTGGACACCAAGGAACTGGAAGCTCTCAATCTGCTCCACTACAGCCCTGTCGATGAGAATGGGGGCGTGCTCGGCCCTCCTTGTCATATAGTCCTCGATCATCTTTACCAACTGAGCCATTTGCACTTACTTTGCACATCATCAAACGCACGTCATTTTGCACCCCTTTTATTACAGGAGATGTCCTTATCAGCACATGTTCTTATCATTGACTTACAATCAGGTTCTTAATGTTATGTATGGGGATTGAGCTGGTAACCTTGGTCCAGCTAGTAGTAGCTATATTATAGGCCGTTCAGTATGAGTGTATAAAGTATCCTGGCCAAACCACCTCATTTGGATGGTTCTTGATCCACTGGTACTAATGCATAGGTTATGTTCTCGTGTACTTCACAGAAATGTTCAGCAATCAACTTAGATGATTGCTGAACATGTTATAGACCACTCAAAGCATATTAAAACGTTGAACTTTCCTAGGTTCCTGCCTTCTAGGGAGGCATTGCTTGCTCTATGGGATTTTAGGCTGGATATCTGTAAAGCACTTTGTGACAATTTCTGATGCAAAAAGGGCTTTATAAAATACAGTACATTTGATTTTTGATTGATTGATTAGAGACCACTTAAAATATCCTTGTTATTATGCTGTTGCCATAGAGACGGATCACCGGGCTCACAGGAATGATGGACTTCCGTGCAGGAGGTTCCAACTCCCACGTCCAGTTTGAGATCCTGGGGACCAGCTACAGTGAGACGTTTGGTAAAGATGTCAAACGGGTGAGTCAATATTGAACAATGCAAATGGACATCCTGTTTCACTCGCAGTTTGTTTGTCATATTGATACGTTTTGTTTCGGGTCATGAAAGAAAATACACAATCAAACTCTGTATTGGGCCGTGTCTGCTTTCAGTGGGGTTCCATAACATACCTGTCAGCACATACAGTGCCTTCAGAAAGTTTTCACACCGCTTGACTTTTTACACATTTTGTTGTGTTATAGCCGGAATTAAAAATGTATTAAATTAAGATTGTTGGTCACTGGCATATACACAATACACCATAATGGCAAAGTGGAATTATGTTTTTCAAATGTTTTACAAATGAATTATAAATGAAAAGTTGAAATGTCTTGAGTCAATAAGTATTCAACCCCTTTGTTATGGCAAGCCTAAATAAGTTCAGGAGTAAAAATTGCTTAACAAGTCACATAATAAGTTGCATGGACTCACTCTGTGTGCAATAATATTGTTTAACATGATTTTTGAATGACTACCTCATCTATGTACCCCACCCATACAAAGGTCCCTCAGTCGAGCAGTGAATTTCAAACACAGATTCCAAGAAGACAGTGAATGTTCCTGAGTGGCCGAGTTACAGTTTTGACTTAAATCTGCTATAAAATCTATGGAAAGACCTGAAAATGACTGTCAAGCAATGATCAACAACCAATTTGACAGAGCTTGAATAATTTAGAAAATAATAATGGGCAACATCCAGGTGAGACTTACCCAGAAAGACTCACAGCTGTAATCACTACCAACGGTGCTTCTACAAAGTATTGACTCAGGGTTGTGAGTACTTATGTAAATTAGATATTTCATTTTCAGTAGAATTTTGAATTCAGCCTGATGTGGAAGTGTGGAAGAAGGCAAGGGGTATGAATGTAGTTGTCAAGTGTCAGGAGGAAGAGTGCCCTCTACTGGAGATCTCTATCAGGCAATAGAGTGGAGCTGAGACCAAGACAACTATACCAGCTTAAAGAGATACATACTATGTTCTGCAGATACAGTGGAGTACAGTGTTTCAGTAGCTATCACAGACTTACTTCTGATACTCATTAGTGGGTCAGTATCTCAATTGGAAGAGCCACAAGAGGAAATTAACAACATTAATTTGGAGACCAAACATCAAGGAATGTATTTTGGTGTGTGTGTGTGCGTGCGTGCGTGCGTGCGTGCGTGCGTGCGTGCGTGCGTGCGTGCGTGCGTGTGTGTGTGTGGGGAGCTCTTTCTGAATATATTTTTCAATCCCATGGTTACCTTTGTGTCTCTTAACTGGGATAAAACGATGGGACGGTGTGCGAAAACGAACTAACCCTATCCAGGAAATTGTATGCTTTGTTTGTGTGTACTGTGAGAGTTGTTTGCTGTTGGTTCAGTCACAAAATTACTGCAGAATAAAGAGGAAATTAGTTTACTGGCAATCTATGTGGAGCAGGGAGAGACTGGGCGCTGTAATGAAGATTTAATCACTAGACTACCTAACTGGAGTTATGAAGCCAATTCATCATAATATGGCCATTAGCAAATGCGGAAATCACACACACTCACGCTCACGCTCACGCTCACACACACAGTATAGGTAAAAAATATATATGTATATTTCTATTTTATGCACTTTGAGATTATTCTATATAATGAAATGCGCTTTGCAAATGTATTCAATTATTATTATTATTATTGTAACATGCATACTACACACAAGGTCAGATGAGGACACTACCTGTGCTGAAAAACAGGTGCAGACACATAAGAGACAGCATGCAGAGAACACACAAACACTGGAACACTGGTTTCTTGAAATCATTAGAGGCAGGGCACGGGTGGGTCAGCTAATGGCATGCCAGATGCATTCAGTGTTGTTGTTCATTATCAGTATTCCTGTCTGCCTTCCTCTAGCAGCATGACCATTTACTGGGGACAATAGACACAAACACAAG
The DNA here is from genome assembly GCF_016432855.1 of Salvelinus namaycush. Lineage (NCBI taxonomy): Eukaryota > Metazoa > Chordata > Actinopteri > Salmoniformes > Salmonidae > Salvelinus > Salvelinus namaycush. The sequence continues at coordinate 23,677,989 of NC_052328.1, forward strand.
TAGCTCTCCACTTTCCCCTTTAATGGCCTGTTCATATGTTCCTGGGGCCTCATTTGTCAATCATGCGTAGGCAATAATTTGTGCGTAAAACATGCGTGGGATAATTTCCATGCAAAGTGTGAGATTTATGAATATGAACGTTTGCTTGAGAGTGTGCGTAAATGCATGCACAGCCATGACCATACGCACGCACAGTGCAAAGTGGTGGAATAAGGGAATGGCCTGTCAAGCGTAGGATGGGGTAAATACAGTGCATTCGGAAAGTATTCAGACCCCTAGCCTTTTTCCAAATGTTTTTTCGTTACTGTCTTATTCTAAAATGGATCAAATACAATAACCCATAATGACAAAGTGAAAACAAGTTTTTAGAAATGTTTGCAAATAAAAAATAAAAAACAGAAATACCTTATTTACGTAAGTATTCAGTCCCTTTGCTATGAGACTCGAAATTTAACTTAGGTGTATCCTGTTTCCATTGACCATCCGTGAGATGTTTCTACAACTTGATTGGGGTCCACCTGTAGTAAATCCAATTGATTGGACATGATATAGAAAGACACACAGACTTGAACCCGATCAAACAAAATAGCTGAAAATAGCTGTGCAGCGACACCCATCCAACCTGACAGAGCTTGAGAGGATCTGCAGAGAAGAATGGGAGAAACTCCCAACATACAGGTGTGCCAAGCTTGTAGCATCATACCCAAGAAGACTCACAGAGAGAGGGTTTTTAGAGACAGGTGAGACTTTTTTTTGCAGAAAGTATAGATTGGCTCATCAGATATCGTTTCCCAAAACCAATCTTATAGGATTTTTGCGAGGGTTTAAGACCTACTTTAAAAAGGCAAACACATGCCATTCCGGTGCACATCCAAGTGATCTCCACCCTCAGGTTTTTTGCAACGGGCACTTTTTAGCGGGAGTTTGCCGATCGGCATCTCACAGCCCTCGATTAGCCAATGTTTTGGATGCAATCATCAGCAAAAGGAACTGTAAATGACAATTTCCATACACCATCGCACAACAGGTTGAAGAGGAGTTTCTTTGCCATCCATGGGTTCCCAAATATGAACGGCGCAATAGACGACACCAACATCACCATAAGAGCACCATCCCAAAACGAGTTCAACAGAACAGGCCACTCTTAATGTGCAGGAGATAGGTTATGTGATGCGCAAAAGATTGCAAATGACGCTGTTGAACGTGGTGGCAATGTGGCCAGGTGGTACGCACGATTCGTTCATTCTGCAGAACAGCAAAATCTGCCTTTTTTTGTTTGCGACTTTGTATTTCATCGTAGGGAGTTGTATATTCCCCACGTGGTTTAAAGGGAGGATTTATACCATAAATGATTAATTAGGGGTGTTTTGAAATGCAAATAGCCAAGGTCGCGCACAGAGCACCAAGGCTGAGAGCAATAGGTATTTATCAATGGTTATCTCTTACTGGTGTGGGTGTGACGCTCACAGGAATGTTTGATACAAAATTCTAAATTCCATTCACAAGTAGTATTTTAAAATAGTTTCTACACAATATTGGTAAAGAGGCCCCTGGTGGTGAGTGTGGGATTGATTCAGATTTCTCACGTCGGACATCACAAACAACATAGTCTCACTTTGGAAAATTATCTTTTGAAATAATGTCGAGTAGGATCTAAGGACATTATCATGTTACTTTTCTGGTCCTCTCGGTTACCTCTCCTACATCATCATTTATCTGCATTCAATCCATTGTTTCAATGACCTGATGCCTCTCAGTTGAAGCGACTATTGGGGTCTGAACCAAATGAAGAGTGAAATACTATTTCCTATTTGCTATATGTACACTTAGTTTCCTCTAGCTATCGCTCAGTGCTGCTAAGCGATGTATTCTAGTTTCTAATTTCAACTTGTATTCAGTCAGCAGATTTAGTTAATGAGTTCCTACTCATGTTTCTCATTTAAAAAGCTATTCATTTGTCTGTTATTCCTCCTGAATACATATCGTACACAGATAGAAATAGACAGGAAGAAAAACAGATGAAAAGAGAGAGTGAGTGTAAGAGAAAGAAGTCCCTTAGGTAACATAGGACTTCCATCCTAGCCATATGCCATGACCCTCATTGGCTCTTCTCTGAGCGATGTAATCTTCGCAGGGAAGTCGAGAGGTAATCTCTCTTTACCACCCTCTCTTTCTCTCTCTCGCATTCCTTCCTTCTCTTATTCTCTATTACCATCTAACGCAGAGATAGCGTAGTGGAGGCTCGTGGGAGGCTAGAATGACAGACAGGCGCCACATCTGCCTGTCTCTGCTTTGGAGCTCTTTAAAATGTAATTTTCAATGCTAAGATTGTTTATCATATAATCCAGGGGGGGTGGGGTAAAGCTTCAGACCCCGCACCATCGTTTTATCCCAGTTAAGGGACACACAGGTAATCATGGGACTAAAAAGATTCACTAAGACCTCTCTACGCACACACACACACACACACTGCATGACAGACTACGAGGGAGTAAGAATTTTGTGGTAAATTAGGATCTTGGTGGTGTGATGGGAATGTCGATATGTAAACATCAGGTTTTTGGTGCTGATGGTGGAAGTAGCTCAAACAAGGCAAACTGTTTTAATGAGGCCTTTTGGAGGGGACTGTGAAAATGAACAGTATATTCCCTTGCAAACTTGGAACTGATGCTGAAGATCATTATGTAGTTTTGAGTGTAAGGTGTTTTGACATCCTTTGCATAGTTCAGTGTTGTGGAGTTCTGTTATGGATAGTTATAAACTAGATAAGCCTGCAGTTACCATATCAGTGTCAATAGCTGTCATAAACTATAGTCGTCACAGCAGCATTTCCTTTCCAAGAAGAAGAACATTACAAAATCGTTAGTAATTTATTAATTTGTGTTTCTCTACTTTTCTTAATTCAAAAGGCAATCGCACATCTGAGTAACCTTCGTTGCAGGTGCATGGTAACAGTTGAATAAGATGAGAAAAAATAAGAAACCCGCACACTACTCTTGCTAGTATCACTGCTCTTCATTAATCTTTACGTATCGGCCTCAAGGCCTTCGTCAGAGCTTCTCTTGAAATATAATCCTATATGGAGAAAAAATCATGCTAGATCAAAGTTAGTCATTTTGTGTTGATGTCTGCACTAAGACACACGCGGGCATGCAAGTGCAGTCAATGTATTGTAAAGTGTTACAAATAAACAAATCTATTGAAAAAAGTTTTAGACATTACAGTACATCTTGTAGCGTTCTTATCTCCTTTATGTGTTATCTGCATGTCACAAAGGCCATGGTTGTGTTCTTTTGTATGACCTTTGTATGCGGAGCTTTGTGTAGTAGAAGTCTTTAGTAAAGGGCCTGGAGAGAGTTCTCTGTGGTCCCCAGAGGACCTGCCCACTCATGGGGAAAATAGCCCCATGTGAAGCAGGGAGAAAGCAGTGACATTTAGCGTGTGCACACACACACACACACACACACACACACACACACACACACACACACACACACACACACACACACACACACACACACACACACACACACACACACACACACACACACACACACATACACATGCGCACACACACACACACACACACACATACACACACACACACACACACGCGCGCGCGCGCGCGCACACACATGCGCACACACTCACACCAGACTAAACACTCACACACACACACACACACACACACAAGCACACACACACACAAGGACCAAATGAATCCGGACGTGTTAGACTAGATTGTTAAAGACATTGACCAGGTGCAAAGAGAAGCTGATCTTCATCATCATACTTTTTAATTTAATTAAAACATTTTATTTCACCTTTATTTAATCAGGTAGGCCAGTTGAGAACAATTCTCATTTACAACTGCGACCTGCCCAAGATAAAGCAAAGCAGTGCGACAAAACAACAACACAGAGTTACACATAAACAAATGTACAGTCAATAACACAATAGAAAAAATCTATGTACAGTGTGCAAATGTAGAAGAGTAGGGAGATAAGGCAATAAATAGGCCATAGAGGCAAAATAATTACAATTTAGCATTAACACTGGAGTGATAGATGTGCAGATGATGATGTGCAAGTAGAGATACTGGGGCGCAAAAGAGCAAGAAGATAAATAACAATATGGGGATGAGGTAGTTGGGTGTGCTATTTACAGATTGGCTGTGTACAGGTACAGTGATTGGTAAGCTGCTCTGACAGCTGATGCTTAAAGTTAGAGTTTAGAAGACAACCGAATGTTGCTATCTGGCAGGTAGCTTAGCGATTAAGAGCGTTGGGCCAGTAACCAAAAAGTTGCTGGTTTGCATCCCTGAGACGACTAGGTGGAAAATCTGTTGATGTACCCCAGAGCAAGGCACTTAACCCTAATTGCTCCTATATGTCTCTCTGGATAATGACTAAAATGTCTAATATCCCACCCACAAACCAAATGAATTCCCTATAGAAACACAGCAAGATCATTACGCTGTCTTTGGAAGCCAGAGAACCAATCAGACTTTCTTTGTACAGTGATTAAGTATGAGTAAATAGTCCCCTGTTTTGCAGTATAATCTGAAGGTCTTCAAGAACAAGCAGAGGCTGGACCATTAGAAAGGAGTTTTGAGGGATAAAGGAACATCAGATCATCACTATCCCGTTGTCTGTCTTTTTTATTTGGACATACAGTAGTGTTTGTACACTCACAGAGTGTGTTCTGTCCTGAATGTATTGACATTGATCGCTAGATGTTTCTGTTGAGGCTTACATTGGCGGTAAATGATAGACAAAGGCTTCTCACAGAATCCACATTACTGGCATTGATCCTGCTTTGTACACTGCACAGTAGGCATATATAAACAAATGTGTTTACCCAAAGTATACTTTCATTGAAACATTCTTACCATGCTTTCCACAAGCACTGATACAGTATACAGTGCCTACGGAAAGTATTCAGACCCATGGACTTTTTCCACATTTTGTTACGTTACAGCCTTATTCTAAAAAAAAAATCTCAGCAATCTTCACACAATATCCCATAATGACAAAGCAAAAACAGGTTTTTGGAATTTTTAGCAAATTTATTACAAATAAAAACCAGATACCTTATTTACATAAGTATTCAGACCCTTTGCTATGAGACTCGAAATTGAGCTCAGGTGCATCCTGTTTCCATTGATTATCCTTGAGATGTTTCTATAAATTGTTGAGAGTCCACCTGGGGTAACATCAATTGATTGGAACTTGATTTGGAAAGGCACACACCTTTCTATATAAAGTCCCACAGTTGACAGCGTATGTCAGAGCAAAAACCAAGCCATGAGGTCAAAGGAATTGTCTGTAGAGCTCTGAGACAGGTTTGTGTCGAGGCACAGGGAAGAGTACCAAAAATGTTGGCAGCATTGAAGGTCCCCAAGAACACAGTGGCCTCCGTCATTCTTAGATGGAAGAAGTTTGCAACCACCAAGACTCTTCCTGAGCAATAGGGGGAGATGGGGGTTGGTCAGGGTGGTGACCAAGAACCCAATGGAGATAGGAGAATCTTCCAGAAGGACAACCATCTCTGCAGCACTCCACCACTCAGGCCTTTATGGTAGAGTGGCCAGACGGAAGCCACTCCTCAGTAAAAGGCACATGACAGCCTGCTTGGAGTTTGCCAAAAGGCACCTAAAGACTCTCAAACCATAAGAAACAAGATTCTCTGGTCTGATGAAACCAAGATTGAACTCTTTGGCCTCAATGCCAAGTGTCATGTCTGTAGGAAACCTGACACCATCCCTACGGTGAAGCATGGTTGTGGCAGCATCATGCTGTGGGGATGTTTTTCAGAGGAAGGGACAGGGAGACTAGTCATGATCGAGGCAAAGATGAACGGAGCAAAGTACAGAGAGATCCTTGATGAAAACCTGCTCCAGAGCGCTCAGGACCTCAGACTGGGACAAAGGTTCACCTTCCAACAGTACAACAACCCTAAACACACAGCCAAGACAAGTCTCTGCATGTCCTTGAGTGGCCCAGCCAGAGCCCGGACTTGAACCCGATCTAACATCTCTGGAGAGACCTGAAAATAGCTGTGCAGTGACTCTCCCCATCCAACCTGACAGAGCTTGAGAGGATCTGCAGAGAAGAATGGGAGAAACTTCCCATATACAGGTGTGCCAAGCTTGTAGCATAATACCCAAGAAGACTGGAGGCTGTAATCGCTGCCAAAGGTGCTTCAGCAAAGTACTGAGTAAAGGTTCTGAATACTTATGTAAATGTGATATTTCAGTTTCTAATTTTTTTTTATAAATTAGCAGACATTTCTAAAAACCTGTTTTTCCTTTGTCATTATGGGGGTATTGTGTATAGATTGATGATGATTATTTTTTTTTTGAACAAGTCTGTAACCTAAGAAAATGTGGAAAAAGTCAAGGTGTCTGAATACTTTCCGAATGCACTGTATACACAGCATGAAAAACCTGGCTTTTCAATCTACGCAAATAGATGTTTTTTCCTTCCTCTTTCAAACCCAACAAATCATGTTCAATTTGAGAGAAAAAGAAACAGGGAATGAGCGAGGGAGCACTCAATATTTCATAACGCTATCAGCCTAGAAAGTTTAGAGTTGGGCTTGTGATGAAATCCCCAAGTCTTAAAATAACCCATGGCTAAGAGTTTTGATCTCCCGTTCCTCTTTCTTGTTCTCCTCTCCAGGGTTACTGAAGTCCTTCGTTGTGAATGGAAGTTGTAAGGTCTCCTGCACTGGGAGGTTCACTCTGTTGCACAGGGTTTTACACCATCCAGACAATAGACAACACCACAGTATACGATTGTGTGTCATATTAAAGCAGGGAAGGATCTCTTTTATTGGCACAGAACAAAGACTCCCAAGGTCTTAACTGACCTTTTGTATGAATGGGTTTGTGTGAATAGTGGACTACTGGGAATAGTGCTAAAAGGGATTAACTGCGTGAAATTAAGTTTTACTGTAATGAGTTAATACATTAATTTAAATTTCCTAGTCTGATAGAAAGTGGGAGAAAGTATGTGATTGGAACAAACCCAACAAACCAAAAGAAAAAAATGATAAACATGATTTGAAACAAGCTAATAAGAAAAGTGTTTTATATTAGTTTTGAAACATTCAGCCCACCATTATTGTAATAGCATGTAGGCAGCAGGAAGGCCATGTGAGAGGGCATGCTGCAAATGGAAGACTGAGCTATGCTCTGTGTAGATACAGTCCTGGTGTCTGGCCTGAGGCCAGCTCTCTTGTCCTGTCAGCTTGGTCCCTGGGCTGCTACCAAAGAGCTGTCAGTTCTTTGTCCAGCTAGCAACTGTGATTAAGAACTTAACAGTAAAGACAACTTCTACTTCCCCAGTGAGGTGCAAAGGTAGCCAGAATAGAGCGAGGGTTGGGATTCGTGAGGGGATTGGGATTCATTGAGGTGGTTAAACCAATGGGATGTGTGTTATCTGCTTTCATTGGCTGTCATTCTGTCAAACTGACATTCATGTTGTTGTATTAGTTGCATAATACATTGAGTTGCACTAGCTGAAGCACATTGAAGGACGAGGATTTGTTTCCGTAAAAGATTTGAGAAATAACTTTTCACACAGTAGATGTTGTATTTTTTTCTCAGATGAACATAATAATGTTTCTGTTTTATTTGTAACCCTTGCAGTGCATTATCGTTGGCACCACCGTCAATGTCTACATCATCTCCATTCCCATCATCATTATCATCATCAATGTCATCACCACCAACTCTAGCAATCAGCGTCTATTGCCATGATATGTTGCTCAGTCCGTACTCCCTCAGTATGGTTGCAAGCTGTGCGGCTGATGTAGCATTTAGATAGAGGACCATGTTACTATGCTAGAGGCAGCTCTTGTTGCCTTGGTGACCAGCTCATCTATTTGTATGGCCAGTTCCCTGTGCTTCTTAAAAGTGAGTGAGTCATGTGTGCCAACTATGGTGATTAGATTTGTCATCACACACCAATTTGTGTTTTCACTGAAGATAATAGATTGTTTAATTATATTGCTGACACTCCCTCTCCCTTCTCATCTCCCTTTCCCTTTCTCTCTCTCTCAGTTGGCAACTTGGGACTCAACTCGTGGGCTGAACGGTAGTCTAAAGGAGAGTCGGATAGAAAACGGCATGCAAGGAGTGACGGTCAAAGTGGTAACATTACTGGTAAGTGCTTTCTCCCTACCAACTCCCTACCAACTCCCTACCAACTCACTGCCAACTCACTGCCAACTCACTGCCAACTCCCTGCCAACTCCCTACCAACTCCCTACCAACTCACTGCCAACTCCCTACCAACTCCCTACCAACTCCCTACCAACTCACTACCAACTCACTGCCAACTCACTGCCAACTCACTGCCAACTCACTACCAACTCCCTACCAACTCCCTACCAAGTCCCTACCAACTCACTACCAACTCCCAACCAACTCACTACCAACTCCCTACCAACTCCCTACCAACTCCCTGCCAACTCCCTACCAACTCCCTACCAACTCCCTGCCAACTCCCTACCAACTCACTGCCAACTCACTGCCAACTCCCTGCCAACTCACTGTCAACGCACTGTCAACTCCCTACCAACTCCCTGCCAACTCACTACCAACTCACTGCCAACTCACTGCCAACTCCCTGCCAACTCCCTACCAACTCCCTACCAACTCACTGCCAACTCCCTACCAACTCCCTACCAACTCCCTACCAACTCCCTACCAACTCCCTACCAACTCACTACCAACTCACTGCCAACTCACTGCCAACTCACTGCCAACTCACTACCAACTCCCTACCAACTCCCTACCAACTCCCTACCAACTCACTACCAACTCACTACCAACTCACTACCAACTCCCTACCAACTCCCTACCAACTCCCTGCCAACTCCCTACCAACTCCCTACCAACTCACTGCCAACTCCCTACCAACTCACTGCCAACTCACTGCCAACTCCCTGCCAACTCACTGTCAACGCACTGTCAACTCCCTACCAACTCCCTGCCAACTCACTACCAACTCACTGCCAACTCACTACCAACTCCCTACCAACTCACTACAACCTCCCTACCAACTCCCTACCAACTCACTACCAACTCCCTACCAACTCACTACCAACTCCCTGCCAACTCCCTGCCAACTCCCTACCAACTCCCTACCAACTCACTGCCAACTCCCTACCAACTCACTGCCAACTCACTGCCAACTCCCTGCCAACTCACTGTCAACGCACTGTCAACGCACTGTCAACTCCCTACCAACTCACTGCCAACTCCCTGCCAACTCCCTACCAACTCCCTACCAACTCTCTGCCAACTCACTGCCAACTCCCTGCCAACTCACTGCCAACTCCCTACCAACTCACTACTAACTCACTACCAACTCACTACCAACTCACTACCAACTCCCTGCCAACTCCCTGCCAACTCACTGCCAACTCACTACCAACTCCCTACCAACTCCCTACCAACTCCCTACCAACTCACTGCCAACTCCCTACCAACTCCCTACCAACTCACTGCCAACTCCCTACCAACTCACTGCCAACTCACTGTCAACTCACTGCCAACTCCCTACTAACTCCCTGCCAACTCACTGTCAACTCCCTACCAGCTCACTGCCAACTCACTGCCAACTCACTGCCATCTCCCTACCAACTCCCTACCAACTCCCTACCAACTCACTGCCAACTCACTGTCAACTCCCTACCAACTCCCTACCAACTCACTGCCAACTCACTGCCATCTCCCTGCCAACTCACTGCCAACTCACTGCCATCTCCCTGCCAACTCATTGCCAACTCACTACCAACTCCCTACCAACTCACTACCAACTCCCTACCAACTCCCTGCCAACTCCCTGCCAACTCCCTACCAACTCCCTACCAACTCACTGCCAACTCCCTACCAACTCACTGCCAACTCACTGCCAACTCCCTACCAACTCCCTGCCAACTCCCTGCCAACTCCCTACCAACTCCCTACCAACTCACTGCCAACTCCCTACCAACTCACTGCCAACTCCCTACCAACTCACTACCAACTCCCTACCAACTCCCTACCAACTCCCTACCAACTCCCTGCCAACTCACTGCCAACTCACTACCAACTCCCTACCAACTCCCTACCAACTCACTACCAACTCCCTGCCAACTCACTGCCAACTCCCTACCAACACCCTACCAACTCCCTGCCAACTCACTGCCAACTCACTGTCAACTCACTGCCAACTCCCTACCAACTCACTGCCAACTCACTGCCATCTCCCTGCCAACTCACTGCCAACTCACTGCCATCTCCCTGCCAACTCACTGCCAACTCACTGCCAACTCACTGCCAACTCACTGCCAAATCATTGCCAACTCACTGCCAACTCACTGCCAACTCACTGCCAACTCACTGCCAACTCACTGCCATCTCCCTGCCATCTCCCTGCCAACTCACTGCCAACTCACTGCCAACTCACTGCCAACTCACTGCCAAATCACTGCCAACTCACTGCCAACTCACTGCCAACTCACTGCCAACTCACTACCAACTCACTGCCAACTCACTGCCAACTCCCTGCCAACTCCCTGCCAACTCACTGCCAACTCACTGCAACTCACTGCCATCTCACTGCCATCTCACTGCCAACTGTCGACTTTGATGCTATACGCCGCCAGGTCACTATGTTATTTCTTGTATAGTAGGATTAGGACATAATGTGAGGTCTTCTTCTCCATCTGGCTCTGTAGATCTACGAAAAGACCGGCCCTAGCCTTATTGTATGAAGCAACATTTTAGTGGCCAAAATTTTTCATTTTGCCTTAGGGTAGAGAGACATTTTTGCACTTTTATAGCTAATTTTCTGCAGTTATTCTACTAATTTTGCCATGATTTATGCCATGTTAATATGATATCTGAGTGAGAGTGACTAACAAAATCAATGGGGGACCTCCGGAGGTCAGGGCCCCTGGGCTCGTGCCCTGCGTTCGGAATTCAACCATCATTACTACAAGTTTGTGGTGAAATCCTGCACTTCTGCACATCCTGTACTACTTTAGGAGCACACGAGCTGTCAGGAAGGAGGAAATAAATATAGCTCTTCCATCTCTGTGTGATAGCTCTCGGTTGGCGCGGCAGTTTTGACGGTGTGTGCAACTCTTTGCAGAAGTCTTGTTTATTTTCGCCGCGCTTAGTTTATGAAAGTTTTAAGTCAGATCGCCGTGTACAGCTCTACTGTGTGTTTAGAATCTGTTGGGACTGCTCTTTCCATTGATTGCATGGATCGTTAGCAACATTGTTGTGGAGTTTTTATGAGACAAACTAAACTAACCAAAGAGTGTGTCAGGCGGAGGAAGGTACGAATAAAGCTTCAACACTGGAGTAGCCTTCAACAGCTAAGCCCTCTCTCGCTCTTTCTATTTCTCTCTTCAGTCCTTTACACTGGAAAAAAAAAATCTCTCATTGTGCTCCTTTTTTTCTTGTGCTGCTGTGGAACAGTACAGCAGTACTTATTGAAAGGGAGGTTGCGTGTGAGTTTATAATTTTTTATTATTGTTTGAACTGTATTGATTTTTTGAGGGACTACTGAAATTTGGTTTATACAGTCATGCCCCACTCACTCCTCCACTGGGAGGTAATACAGATTATTGCAAATCCCGTGTGGTTGATAACTGGGTTCTTTCTGGTCAGTTGTTTCTATGAAGTTGCCTCTGAGTTGCTCTAACATTCTTATTGTATGAGGTATTATTGGTTGGTTTACCTCTGTGCTGTGACTGGTGTTCATGTGGTGTGTGTTATCCATTCTCTCCACTGGCAAACAGGTAGCCAGATATCCATTCTCTCCAGTGGCTACCTGGCAAACAGGCTACACTCTAGGGCCAGTGACTGACATAACAAGAGAAAAACTGCTGATGTACAACCAAATTTTGAAATTGCACCTTGTGTATTCTACTAATCTAACCCTCAACAGTAAATTGAAACCCCGACTGAGTTCTTAAAAACTAGCAGCCATGGGGGCCCTAAGCAGTCATTTATGTCACTTAGTGGCTAGAGCCGGCCCTGATCTAGGACATCAGTAAGACATAAACTCCAACCATACAGCTCTTCCTTAGCTGCTGGTCCAGTAACATTCTGTTCTCTCTCTTCACACAAGATTTACCTGCTCCATATTTATTCAAATAAGTTCTGCTCGGCTTCCTCTTGGCAGTGCCATTTAATCATGTCGTTTTTCCAGTCCACCCCAGCAGCTTTCCTCCTCAACTCACTTTCCACCCATTCAGTTCAGCCCTGACATTCTCTCCCATAAAGAAGAGCCATGGTTTACCGCAGTAAATTTAGAGTGGTATTTTCTGCCTGATGAAGTGTCACATATCCACAGTAATGGGTGTTACAGGTCAACAACCACCCAGAAGACTTGTTATGAAGATGAAGTTTGACTTAGAAACTGCAGCTAGTCTTCAGAAAGTTGTCACACAAAAGTCCTAAATGAAAAAAATACTGTTCTACCTGTCGGTTGAACTGGACCAGTTAATGAAACTAGGCTGGCCTTTTGGCAAATGATGGGACTGTGATTTAATGCACACAGACACAACTCTGTAAAATGTACAGTAGTGTTTCAACTTTTGGCTACACAAAGACACTACATCTACAGTATATGTTGAGCCAAGTCATGTAGTTAAAGTTAAGTTGTACTTCTAAGCCCAACTGATGTTGTGTTATTTATGTTATCCAACAGGAGGATCCCTTTGTGATGGTAGCTGAGAACATCCTTGGCCAACCTAAACGCTACAAAGGCTTCTCCATCGATGTTCTGGATTCTCTGGCCAAGATTCTGGGTTTCAAGTATGAGATCTACCAGGTGGCTGATGGGAAGTATGGCTCTCCTACCTCAAATGGCTCCTGGAATGGCATGATCGGAGATCTCATCAGTAAGGTAAGTCTGTCAATCACAACTGGAGTTTGTACTGTTGATTGATAGTTTGCTGTTGACTGCTCTGGGGACATCATCTTGCATATTGCTGCAGTTCTCTCAGCCCTTGGTAGCTGACTGTAGCCTTGACACAGTGGAGTCCATTATAGTTTGGGCCTTCTTGGAAAGATACTTCACCGCACATGTTCTTCAGTGTGATGGCTCGCTTTTGTGACAGATCTGTTATGGCCAAATGATGTTTGCATCAGAGTGGGCCACTATAGTCTGGCCATCAGGCTGACAGTCAGGCTGCTCCAGACAAAGCAGTTCCACCAGTGCAGGAGGGACTTCAACTCAGCAGACTGACAATGCTAACAGTAGGGGAGTGAGTGGGCAGGGGACAATTATATCACCCAATGGAGTAAAGAATAACCAGTAAAAATAAGACTGCTGTTGGCTTTTTTGCGATCGTTTGCACAATGTGCAAGTCCCTGTCATTTCCTGTAAGTGAGCTTGCTGCAGAGAATGTAGCCCAGGTGGGCTACTTTTCAGGCCTTCATGCTAACGATAATCTGCGGACAACATCACTTAATGGAGGGAGAACTTATCTTTGATTATGGCCTTGAGTTAGAGAGCTAGTGTTTAACCCAACAATCCAGACATATGATTTGTGTCATAGGGTCCCACTCTAGCAGCAGGTGTCCAAAACCATGCCATTACCAGAGTGGTGACAATGCTGTGAAATGAGGGGAAAACAAGTACACCACCACTGGACACGAGCAACATATGATCAGTGTACTGTAACTCTGTCATTTGAGATTAACGTTTACAATAAAGCTTTACAATAAAAGGATTTAGTTGATTGCCATGTGGAATGTCTGACCTCTAAAGGTCTGTGTTAGGTCCAGGGACCTCATGATACAATATTATCAGAATACTTAGGTGCCAATATGATATGTATTGTGATTCTCACACTTCTATATGTATTGTGATTCGATACTGCAATTTTTGGGCAATTTGATGTTCCAAACATATTGCTCACCATATGTCTGCTGCAGAGAGATGAGAGAGCATGAGAAAACAAGTTTTGACAAGTCAAGGAAATAAAAGTGCTGAAAACATGTTGGCTCACTGTTTAAAAAGAAGATGGAGAACAAGCTATAGGATGACAAATACCAGAGTTTTGACGCAGGTACAGCTGACTAGCGCTAGCTAACCCTACCTATAGTATAACTTCTATAGTATAACTCTACCTATAGTATAACTTCTATAGTATAACCTTACCTATAGTATAACTTCTATAGTATAACATTACCTATAGTATAACTTCTATAGTATAACTCTACCTATAGAATAACTGCTATAGTATAACCCTACCTATAGTATAACTTCTATAGTATAACTCTACCTATAGTATAACTTCTATAGTATAACTCTAACTATAGTATAACTTCTATAGTATAAACTTACCTATAGTATAACTTCTATAGTATAACTCTACCTATAGAATAACTTCTATAGTATAACCCTACCTATAGTATAACTTCTATAGTATAACCCTACCTATAGTATAACTTCTATAGTATAACTCTACCTATAGTATAACTTCTATAGTATAACTCTACCTATAGTATAACTTCTATAGTATAACTCTACCTATAAAATGACTTCTATAGTATAACCCTACCTATAGAATAACTTCTATGGTATAACCCTACCTATAGTATAACTTCTATAGTATAACCCTACCTATAGTATAACTTCTATAGTATAACCCTACCTATAGTATAGCTTATATAGTATAACCCTACCTAAAGTATAACTTATATAGTATAACCCTACCTATAGTATAACTTCTATAGTATAACCCTACCTATAGTATAACTTCTATAGTATAACCCTACCTATAGTATAACTTCTATAGTATACCTCTACCTATAGTATAACTTCTATTGTATAACCCTACCTATAGAATAACTTCTATAGTATAACCCTACCTATAGTATAACTTATATAGTATAACTCTACATATAGTATAACTTATATAGTATAACCCTACCTATGGAATAACTTCTATAGTATAACCCTACCTATAGTATAACTTCTATAGTATAACCCTACCTATAGTATAACTTCTATAGTATAACTCTACCTATAGTATAACTTCTATAGTATAACTCTACCTATAGTATAACTTCTATAGTATAACTCTACCTATAGAATGACTTATATAGTATAACCCTACCTATAGAATAACTTCTATAGTATAACCCTACCTATAGTATAACTTCTATAGTATAACCCTACCTATAGTATAACTTCTATAGTATAACCCTACCTAAAGTATAACTTATATAGTATAACCCTACCTATAGTATAACTTCTATAGTATAACCATACCTATAGTATAACTTCTGTAGTATAACCTTACCTATAGTATAACTTATATAGTATAACCCTACCTATGGAATAACTTCTATAGTATAACCCTACCTATAGTATAACTTCTATAGTATAACCCTACCTATAGTATAACTTCTATAGTATAACTCTACCTATAGTATAACTTCTATAGTATAACCCTACCTATAGTATAGCTTATATAGTATAACCCTACCTAAAGTATAACGTATATAGTATAACCCTACCTATAGTATAACTTATATTGTATAACCCTACCTATAGTATAACTTCTATAGTATAACTCTACCTATAGAATGACTTCTATAGTATAACCCTACCTATAGAATAACTTCTATAGTATAACCCTACCTATAGTATAACTTCTATAGTATAACCCTACCTATAGTATAACTTCTATAGTATAACCCTACCTATAGTATAGCTTATATAGTATAACCCTACCTAAAGTATAACTTCTATAGTATAACCCTACCTATAGTATAACTTATATTGTATAACCCTACCTATAGTATAACTTCTATAGTACAACTCTACCTATAGTATAACTTCTATAGTATAACTCTACCTATAGAATGACTTCTATAGTATAACCCTACCTATAGAATAACTTCTATAGTATAACCCTACCTATAGTATAACTTCTATAGTATAACCCAACCTATAGTATAACTTCTATAGTATAACCCTACCTATAGTATAACTTCTATAGTATAACTATACCTATAGTATAACTTCTATAGTATAACTTCTATAGTATAACCCTACCTATAGTATAACTTATATTGTATAACCCTACCTATAGTATAACTTCTATAGTATAACTCTACCTATAGAATGACTTCTATAGTATAACCCTACCTATAGAATAACTTCTATAGTATAACCCTACCTATAGTATAACTTCTATAGTATAACCCTACCTATAGTATAACTTCTATAGTATAACCCTACCTATAGTATAGCTTATATAGTATAACCCTACCTAAAGTATAACTTCTATAGTATAACCCTACCTGTAGTATAACTTATATTGTATAACCCTACCTATAGTATAACTTCTATAGTATAACTCTACCTATAGTATAACTTCTATAGTATAACTCTACCTATAGAATGACTTCTATAGTATAACCCTACCTATAGAATAACTTCTATAGTATAACCCTACCTATAGTATAACTTCTATAGTATAACCCTACCTATAGTATAACTTCTATAGTATAACCCTACCTATAGTATAGCTTATATAGTATAACCCTACCTAAAGTATAACTTCTATAGTATAACCCTACCTATAGTATAACTTATATTGTATAACCCTACCTATAGTATAACTTCTATAGTATAACCCTACCTATAGTATAACTTCTATAGTATAACCCTACCTATAGTATAACTCCTATAGTATAACCTTACCTATAGTATAACTTCTATAGTATACCTCTACTTATAGTATAACTTCTATAGTATAACCCTACCTATAGAATAACTGGTATAGTATAACCCTACCTATAGAATAACTTCTATAGTATAACCCTACCTATAGTATAACTTCTATAGTATAACCCAACCTATAGTATAACTTCTATAGTATAACCCTACCTATAGTATAACTCCTATAGTATAACCTTACCTATAGTATAACTTCTATAGTATAACTCTACCTATAGTATAACTTCTATAGTATAACCCTACCTATAGAATAACTGGTATAGTATAACCCTACCTATAGAATAACTTCTATAGTATAACCCTACCTATAGTATAACTTCTATAGTATAACTCTACCTATAGTATAACTTCTATAGTATAACCCTACCTATAGTATAACTTCTATAGTATAACCCTACCTATAGTATAACTTCTATAGTATAACCATACCTATAGTATAACTTCTGTAGTATAACCTTACCTATAGTATAACTTATATAGTATAACTCTACATATAGTATAACTTCTATAGTATAACCCTACCTATGGAATAACTTCTATAGTATAACCCTACCTATAGTATAACTTCTATAGTATAACCCTACATATAGTATAACTTCTATAGTATAACTCTACCTATAGTATAACTTCTATAGTATAACTCTACCTATAGTATAACTTCTATAGTATAACTCTACCTATAGAATGACTTCTATAGTATAACCCTACCTATAGAATAACTTTTATAAAACTCCCTACCTATAGTATAACTTCTATAGTATAACTCTACCTATAGTATAAACTTCTATAGTATAACCTACTATAGTATAACTTCTATAGTATAACCCTACCTATAGTATAACTTCTATAGTATAACCATACCTATAGTATAACTTCTGTAGTATAACCTTACCTATAGTATAACTTTACATATAGTATAACTTCTATAGTATAACCCTACCTATAGAATAACTTCTATAGTATAACCCTACCTATAGTATAACTTCTATAGTATAACCCTACCTATAGTATAACTTATATAGTATAACTCTACCTATAGTTTAACTTCTATAGTATAACCCGACCTATAGTATAACTTATATAGTATAACCCTACCTATAGTATAACTTATATAGTATAACTCTACCTATAGAATAACTTATATAGTATAACCGTACCTATAGTATAACTTCTATAGTATAACCCTACCTATAGTATAACTTCTATAGTATAACCCTACCTATAGTATAACTTCTATAGTATAACTATACCTATAGTATAACTTCTATAGTATAACTTCTATAGTATAACCCTACCTATAGTATAACTTCTATAGTATAACCATACCTATAGTATAACTTCTGTATTATAACCTTACCTATAGTATAACTTATATAGTATAACTCTACATATAGTATAACTTCTATAGTATAACCCTACCTATAGAATAACTTCTATAGTATAACCCTACCTATAGTATAACTTCTATAGTATAACCCTACCTATAGTATAACTTATATAGTATAACTCTACCTATAGTTTAACTTCTATAGTATAACCCGACCTATAGTATAACTTATATAGTATAACCCTACCTATAGTATAACTTATATAGTATAACTCTACCTATAGAATAACTTATATAGTATAACCGTACCTATAGTATAACGTCTATAGTATAACCCTACCTATAGTATAACTTCTATAGTATAACCCTACCTATAGTATAACTTCTATAGTATAACTATACCTATAGTATAACTTCTATAGTATAACTTCTATAGTATAACCCTACCTATAGTATAACTTCTATAGTATAACCCTACCTATAGTATAACGTCTATAGTATAGCTCTACCTATAGAATAACTTCTATAGTATAACCCTACCTATAGACTAACTTCTATAGTATAACCCTACCTATAGTATAACTTATATAGTATAACCCTACCTATAGTATAACTTCTATTGTATAACCCTACCTATAGTATAACTCCTATAGTATAACCCTACCTATAGTATAACTTCTATAGTATAACTCTACCTATAGTATAACTTCTATAGTATAACCCTACCTATAGTATAACGAATATAGTATAACCCTACCTATAGTATAACGTATATAGTATAACTTCTATAGTATAACCCTACCTATAGTATAACTTCTATAGTATAACCCTACATATAGTATAACTTCTATAGTATAACTCTACCTATAGTATAACTTCTATAGTATAACTCTACCTATATTATAACTTCTATAGTATAACTCTACCTATAGAATAATTTCTATAGTATAACCCTACCTATAGTATAACTTCTATAGTATAACCCTACCTATAGTATAACTTCTATAGTATAACCCTACCTATAGTATAACTTCTATAGTATAACCCTACCTAAAGTATAACTTATATAGTATAACCCTACATATAGTATAACTTCTATAGTATAACTCTACCTATAGTATAACTTCTATAGTATAACTCTACCTATATTATAACTTCTATAGTATAACTCTACCTATAGAATACGTTCTATAGTATAACCCTACCTATAGTATAACTTCTATAGTATAACCCTACCTATAGTATAACTTCTATAGTATAACCCTACCTATAGTATAACTTCTATAGTATAACCCTACCTAAAGTATAACTTCTATAGTATAACCCTACCTATAGTATAACTTCTATAGTATAACCCTACCTATAGTATACCTTCTATAGTATAACCCTACCTATAGTATAACTTCTATAGTATAACTCTACCTATAGTATAACTTCTATAGTATAACCCTACCTATAGTATAACTTCTATAGTATAACCCTACCTATAGTATAACTTCTATAGTATAACCATACCTATAGTATAACTTCTGTAGTATAACCTTACCTATAGTATAACTTATATAGTATAACTCTACATATAGTATAACTTCTATAGTATAACCCTACCTATAGAATAACTTCTATAGTATGACCCTACCTATAGTATAACTTATATAGTATAACTCTACCTATAGAATAACTTCTATAGTATAACCGTACCTATAGTATAACTTCTATAGTATAACCCTACCTATAGTATAACTTCTATAGTATAACCCTACCTATAGTATAACTTCTATAGTATAACTATACCTATAGTATAACTTCTATAGTATAACTTCTATAGTATAACCCTACCTATAGTATAACTTCTATAGTATAACCCTACCTATAGTATAACTTCTATAGTATAACCCTACCTATAGTATAACTTCTATAGTATAACCCTACCTATAGTATAACTTCTATAGTATAACCCTACCTATAGTATAACTTCTATAGTATAACTCTACCTATAGTATAACTTCTATAGTATAACCCTACCTATATTATAACTTCTATAGTATAACCCTACCTAAAGTATAACTTATATAGTATAACCCTACATATAGTATAACTTCTATAGTATAACTCTACCTATAGTATAACTTCTATAGTATAACTCTACCTATAGAATAATTTCTATAGTATAACCCTACCTATAGTATAACTTCTATAGTATAACCCTACCTATAGTATAACTTCTATAGTATAACCCTACCTAAAGTATAACTTCTATAGTATAACCCTACCTATAGTATAACTTCTATAGTATAACCCTACCTATAGTATAACTTCTATAGTATAACCCTACCTATAGTATAACTTCTATAGTATAACCCTACCTATAGTATAACTTCTATAGTATAACCATACCTATAGTATAACTTCTGTAGTATAACCTTACCTATAGTATAACTTATATAGTATAACTCTACATATAGTATAACTTCTATAGTATAACCCTACCTATAGAATAACTTCTATAGTATGACCCTACCTATAGTATAACTTATATAGTATAACCCTACCTATAGAATAACTTCTATAGTATAACCGTACCTATAGTATAACTTCTATAGTATAACCCTACCTATAGTATAACTTCTATAGTATAACCCTACCTATAGTATAACTTCTATAGTATAACTTATATAGTATAACTTCTATAGTATAACCCTACCTATAGTATAACTTCTATAGTATAACCCTGCCTATAGTATACCGTCTATAGTATAGCTCTACCTATAGAATAACTTCTATAGTATAACCCTACCTATAGACTAACTTCTATAGTATAACCCTACCTATAGTATAACTTCTATAGTATAACCCTACCTATAGTATAACTTCTATAGTATAACTCTACCTATAGTATAACTTCTATAGTATAACCCTACCTATAGTATAACGTCTATAGTATAACCCTACCTATAGTATAACTTCTATAGTATAACCCTACCTATAGTATAACTTCTATAGTATAACCCTACCTATAGTATAACCTCTATAGTATAACCCTACCTATAGTATAACTTCTATAGTATAACCCTACCTATAGTATAACTTCTATGGTATAACCTTACCTAGAGTATAACTTCTATAGTATAACCCTACCTATAGTATAACTTCTATAGTATAACCCTACCTATAGTATGACTTCTATAGTATAACTCTACCTATAGTATAACTTCTATAGTATAACCCTACCTATAGTATAACTTCTATAGTATAACCCTACCTATAGTATAACTTCGGAGGATTTGACAAATAAAAGTTTGATTTGATTTGACTTATTTTTATTTATTTATTAAATACAAATCGATACTTGGTGTCAAATATATATATAATATCATCCAAAAATAATATTGCGATATATAAATGTATCAAATATTTTCCCATCCTTTTCTGCACGGCCTTCTGTTGTGTGAAATAGAACAAGTGTGAAAGAAAGAAATAACAGAGGGCAAAATCTTGTCGCTTTCATTTCAAGCCCATACAAAGAACAAACGAAAAAGCCACAACACAGACATTTTACAGTGTTATTACATCAACTTTTTTCTGTGACTTTGGCCTCAAGAATATATGAAATGGCAAACATCAACAAACAGATTATTATCTCTGAACCAACATCTTAAATGTCATGGCTGTAACTGATGGATCTCTCTATCTATCCACAGCGAGCAGACTTGGCAGTATCAGCCATCACCATAACTCCAGAGAGGGAGAGCGTGGTGGACTTTAGCAAGCGCTACCTGGACTACTCCGTGGGGATTCTGATGAGGAAGTCAGAGGAGAAGATCAATATTTTCTCTCTCCTGGCGCCCTTTGACCTGGCTGTGTGGGCGTGCATCGCAGCCGCCATCCCCGTGGTTGGGGTCATGATCTTCATCCTGAGGCGCGTCCAGTCAGTCCGCTCCCAGAATCCCCCAGGGGGACACCAGGCCACCTCTGTGTCCACATCCCTCCAGAGCGCCATCTGGATTGTCTACGGAGCCTTTGTACAGCAAGGTGAGCTTGGTAATGTGGCAGCAAAAGAAATAGGGTACACCAGCATCTTGCAGCAAAGTTGCTTCATATATAGTGGAATGCTTACTTGTTACAATATCACCAACAACAAGACAGCGACTTTTTACCATTGTGGTACCTCAGTCCGTTGGCAGCAATATGACACCAACATAGATAGATAGATGGCTAGATGTATATATATGCAGAACCTGTCAAAAGTTTGGACACACCTACTCATTCCAGGGTTTTTCTTAATATTTTACATTTTTCTACATTGTAGAATAATAGTGAAGATATCAAAACTATGAAATAACACGTATGGAATCATGTAGTAACCAAAAAAGTGTTAAACAAATGAAAATATATTTTATTTTAGAGATTCTTTAAAGTAGCCACGCTTTGCCTTGATGACAGCTTTGCACACTCTTGGCATTCTCTCAACCAGCTTCATGAGGTAGTCACCTGGAATGCATTTCAATTAACAGGTGTGCCTTCTTAAAAGTTAATTTGTGCATTAGTTTTGTTGTGACAAGGTAGGTGTGGTATACAGGAGATAGCCCTATTTGGTAAAAGACCAAGTCCATGTTATGGCAAGAACAGCTTAAACAAACAAAGAAAAACGACAGTCCATCATCACTTTTAGACATGAAGGTCAGTCAATCCGGAAAATTTCAAGAACTTTGAAAGTTTCTTCAAGTGCAGTCGCAAAAACCATCAAGCGCTATGATGAAACTGGCTCGCATGAGGAACGCCACAGGAAAGGAAGACCCAGAGTTACCTCTGCTGCAGAGGATAAGTTCATTAGAGTTACCAGCCTCAGAAATTGCAGCCCAAATAAATGCTTCACAGAGTTCAAGTAACAGACACATCTCAACATCAACTGTTCAGAGGAGACTGCTTGAATCAAACCTTCATGGTCAAATTGCTGCAAAGAAACCACTACTAAAGGACACCAATAAGAAGAGACTTGCTTGGTCCAAGAAACATGAGCAATGGACATTAGACCGGTGGAAATGTGTCCTTTGGACTGATGAGTCCAAATTTGAGATTTTTGGTTTGCAGAGTATGTGAACAGATGATCTCCGCATGTGTGGTTCCCACCGTGAAGCATGGAGGAGGAGGTGTGATGGTGTGGGGGTGCTTTGCTGGTGAAACTGTCTGTGATTTATTTAGAATTCAAGGCACACTTAATCAGCATGGCTATCACAGCTTTCTGCAGTGATACACCATCCCATCTGGTTTGCGCTTAGTGGGACTATCATTTGTTTTTCAACAGGACAATGACACAACACACCTCCAGGCTGTGTAAGGGCTATTTGACTAGAAGGAAGGAGAGTGATGGAGTGCTGCATCAGATGACCTGGCCTCCACAATCCCCCACCCTCAACCCAATTGAGATGGTTTGGGATGAGTTGGACCACAGAGTGAAGGAAAAGCAGCCAACAGGTGCTCAGCATATGTGGGAACTCCTTCAAGACTGTTGGAAAAGCATTCCAGCATTACTACCTGGTTAAGAGAATGCCAAGAGTGTGCAAAGCTGTCATCAAGACAAAGGGTGGCTACTTGGAAGAATCTGTTTAACACCTTTTTGGTTACTACATGATTCTACATATGTTATTTCATAGTTGTGATGTCTTCACTATTATTCTACAATGTAGAAAATAGTAAAAATAAAGAAAAACCCTTTAATGAGTAGGTGTGTCCAAACTTATGACTGGTACTGTGAATAACCAGACATAAAAGCAATCGAAATAGCTTTTGTTATGTCCCTATGAATGCCACACATACAGACAGCAGCACAGAGGGGTTTCATTTGAAGCATGGAGCCCATTTTCCGCTATAACATTTTAAGGGTTCCTTTGACTGAAGGAATATCAGGTATTTGAATCTGATCTGGATCCAGGCATCTAAGATATGAATAACTTACTCCTTCAGCAACCCCTGTCAAACCCTCAACAACATCTATCAAAGTATGGCACTTTGCCGGCAACCTTTTTAAGCCGAATCGGCAACTATATTTTAGGAAAGCTGGATCCTTGCATTTTTTTCCTTTTCACTTGTTGACCTTGGGCACTTCTATTGGCACTTTGTGTTTCACTCAGGGGCATGGCATATCTTTTTCTCTTTAGAGAATGATGCAACCGTGTTGATAAATATGGATGCTACTGTAGAGTGGCGGATTGTGACAAGGTTTAAATCTTTATAATGTCATTCTAAATCTTGGTAGAGCTTTCTTGTAATATATATATAAATATATATATATACAGTATATATACTGTATACACACACTGTATATACAAAAGTATGTGGACACTCCTTCAAATTAGTGGATTTCAGCCACACCCGTTGCTGACAGGTGTAAAATAAATCGAGCACACAGCCATAGACACACATTAGCAGGAGAATGGCCTTACTGAAGAGCTCAGTGACTTTCAACGTGGCACTGTCATAGGATGCCACCTTTCCAACAAATCAGTTCCTCAAATTTCTGCCCTGCGCGAGCTGCCCCTGTCAAGTGTAAGTGCTGTTATTGTGAAGTGGAAACGTCTAGGAGTAACAACGGCTCAGCTGCTAAGTGGAAGGCCACACAAGCTCACAGAATGGGACCGCCGAGTACTGAAGTGCGTAGGGTGTAAAAATCGTCTGCCCTCGTTTGCAACACTCACTACCGAGTTCCAAACTGCCTCTGGAAGCAACGTCAGCACAATAACTGTTTGTCGGGAGCTTCATGTAATGGGTTTCCATAGCCGCACACAAGCCTAAGATCACCATGTGCAATGCCAAGCGTTGGCTGGAGTGGTGTAAAGCTCGCCGCCATGGGACTCTGGAGCAGTGGAAATGCGTTCTCTGGAGTGATGAATCATGAATCATCATCTGGCAGTCCGACGGACAAATCTGGGTTTGGAGAACGCTACCTGCCCCAATGCATAGTGCCAACTGTAAGGTTTGGTGGAGGAATAATGGTCTGGGGCTGTTTTTCATGGTTTGGGCTAGGCCCTGAGTTCCAGTGAAGGGAAATCGTAACCCTATCGAACACCTTTGGGATGAATTGGAACGCCAACTGCGAGCCAGGCCTAATCACCCAACATCAGTGCCCAACCTCACTAATGCTCTTCGGGCTGAATGGAAGCAAGTCCCTGCATTAATGTTCCAACATCTAGTGGAAAGTCTTCCCAGAAGGGTGGAAGCTGTTATAGCAGCAAAGGGGAGACCAACTCCATAGTAATGCGCATCATTTTGGAATGAGATGTTCGACGAGCAGGTGTCCACATACTGGTCATGTAGTGTGTGTATATATATTTATATATACATTTTTACATAAAAAAAAAAATATTTGACCCTATGACATTGTGCCTTTAGATCAAGTTCCACAAACGCCTCTCAGAGACAAATCTCCTGGAACCTCTTGACCTTGGCATAAGTGCCTCAAAGCCTATTTAATTAAACTCACTGAGGCTTGAACACAATATTACTCCTGGTTGTCTTCTTTTTCTAAACAGTTCTAAGGGTATATCATTGATAGTGACACTTGGAATCAAATGAATGGGCTTTTTTTCTCACACCCTGAATCTCTCAGATGACATTTCTGTGGTTTTAGTCTTCAAAATAAGAATTCACATAGATATTTCCTCATTTTGCTTCCTGTGTAGTTAAACAGAGTGCTTAGACCTCTGCTACAGGGAGAGAGAGACGGCTATGAAAAAGCTTGTCTCATAGATGGATCTTCCTCTTGCTGCCTGGGCAAACAGTGGCATTGTGAACGAAAAGCTGTTGGTAGATGGAGGATTAAAGAGAGCGAGAGCAAAATTGAGACAGAAATGGACAGAGAGAGAGACACAGTGAGACATTTAGAAATAGTGAGATGAAGTATCTTGATACAGAGACAGGTGAGAGAGAGCAGAAGAAATTATATAGATTTTCAAGGGGTCCTGAAAAATACAGAAACATTATAAATATACACCAGATCAATAGAACCAACAGGCTAAAATAAAACCGACAGAACAATGGTGCAATAAGTTGCGATATCACAAACAATATATCTAATCAGCATAATGTTATTGTTCAAGACTTCATACAGTACAATATATCTTATGTTGTTGTGTTCCTAGGGGGAGATTCCATCCTGGGTTCTGTGGCGTTGCGTATCGTCATGGGCAGCTGGTGGCTCTTCACACTCATTGTGTGTTCCTCCTACACGGCCAATCTGGCAGCCTACCTCACTGTGTCCCGAATGGACAACGCTGTACGGTATGTTATCAACAGTTTTCAACCCTGTTGCTCAGTGTATCCTTCCATATTCAAGACTCAGTGTCTGATGTCATGATTTCCTGGTGGTAAGATACTGTTATGTCTTACTTTTTCCAGCATTGACCCGAACTGCCAATTCCCTGGTGTTATTTGTCTTTGTGGGTTAGATCTCACCCATGTATGCGGATTTAGACATGCCAAAAACTTAAGTTGGCATCCCAATTCTGATCTTTTTTTCACTAATTGGTCTTTTGACCAATCAGATCATCTCTGATAAAGATCTGATGTGAAAAGATCTGATGTGATTGGTCAAAAGACCAAATGGTGGAAAAAAGATCAGAATTGGGCTGCCTGTCTAAACGCAGCCTATGACACACAATTGTAATTCCTGACCCACTCCTTATAACAAGTTTGCTCTCCTCAGTCCAAATGTTATTTGTCAATAAATCCAATTTAGCACACTCCTTTCCTGAAGGGCAGGCGGAGAAGTGTTTGATTGTGTTTAGTCTGTCCGGTGTCGAGCAAATAGCACATGTGGGTTACAGGGAAGAATGCTAAATAGATCCTTTATATAATGGCTTATTGTTCAAGAATCTGTACCCACAACCACAATGCCCATTAGTACAAGACTGGAATATTAGTGGACAAAGTCTTTCTACTGCTCAGATGTAATGAGTGTGTCTCTGTATAGATGTGGAGAGTGGAAGTAACACAGTCAGAAGATGGATAAGATTACAGAAGATAGATTTATATTGTCTTGGGGCCAAATCCAGACTCGAGACGGCAGGAATGATTTCAACAATAAACGCTATCAGCCCCATCAGCCAACATTTGCTCGCTTTAATCATTCCATAAACTCAATGTAATGAATATTGGTGTGATCATTTCTTCTCGTTCTCTATTGAAAGAAGATAGACTGTAATCACCATGCCTCAGGGTCAAGAGGTGACATCAAAGGACTGGGATTCAATTTATCGCTTCAGATTGTTGTCGCTCTGCAGAACAATATGACAAACTCTTCTAATCTTCACACTAATTGACTAATTAACTCATGTATCATAGTAACCAGGGTTTGTTTGTTTGGCAGACAAACATATAATAGACAGTTGGCAAGTTATTAGCTCTGGGCTTGAGTACAATCAAATATGCACTGAGGAAAATCTGCACAGCAAAATGTCCCTTTGAATCAACCCTTAGAGAAATCACACCAATATAAACAGTATTTTGTCACTTCATGATAGCAACATGGTCAAGAATGTTTTTGCCAAAACATTTCCTTAATGCTCCTTTAAGGGATTGAGACGCAAGTATTCAGCGGAGCCCATCTCCTGATATTAGCATGTCCATAAAAATGTGCACTACAATTGACAACCAATTTATAAAATCATCAGCACCTAGACAAGCTCCTTTAGACTAGAGCCAGAGATCACAGTAAGTCATTTAGCACTGTCAAGCTGATGTGATTCCTACAACACATCAGAAGGCATTAATGACATTAGAGACAAAGACATAGGAGGAGTCGGTGGGGGAGAGGGGGAGATAATGGAATGGATTTGAATCTCCACCCAACCATTACACCTAATGCCGGTGTCTGCTGTATTGATGTGGGCTTCAGGGGGGGTTGAATGGAGGGGAAGCAGCGAGTGCATTAGGAAGTGGGCATAGGGCATCAGATATATGTGCCACACTAAAAAAAATCAGACACACAATAGGTGTTCCATTAGCAAACTGTCAATCACTTTCCATAGTGTTTTTAAAGGAAGCATGCCCACAGTCCCATTGTTTGACGATTCAGTTATACAGTATGTAGGCATACGTGGGATAGCAAACTACGCATGATATTGATTTGTCAAAATGAGAGAGAAGCAAAATACACTTTCATATATTTGTAATGTGTATATCTCTCGTGTTGCTCTCACCTGTCCAGCTCATTGTAGCTAATAATTCTTCCTTATCTGAAGGATCTCAGTTTTTCTGCCATGGATGTACTGTTCATGTTACAGAACTCTACGTGGAGGGACATGGAACACAGAAGCAACAGTCCAATCCAGACTCTCCTTCATGAATACAAACTGAAAATGGAACTGAAATAAACTACAATGCAGTCTATCAGGTCTAGTGATAGGGATTAAGACATACCTCAGCATCCTTGCCAGATAGTTGGTCTAATGTCGTAGTCTCGAAATGTGCAAATGGATTTGCTGGTTCTTAAGTAATTGGAGGGAACACAATTAAATATGCTTAGCGTAGCTGAGACACATACAAATGTGAGTGTTGGTCACTAGAGTTTGGAAATGCACAAACAATTCTCAATGACTCATACATTGCATAACGTAAATTCTCAGGTAACATAGTCAGTATTGTCATGACGTTGGCCTGTGGGTAGGCTTATGACAGTCATAAATACCTCTTTCCCCCTTTTTCTCTCTCCCTACTATAACTGATGTGACATAAGGAAACCCATGGGTTAACATGGAGATTCTGGGTAACATCAGAAGTTGGGGGAAATGAACTATATTCTGGTAATCCGACCAACTGAACATATGCGGTGGTACTTAAGGTATATTATGTCAGTTCGGTTGCCCTCTGACACATTCTCATCAATGATAGAATGACATAAACTCTACTGTGGAAAGTCTAAACGTCAGAGGTATCGGATTCACATGGAATTGTTGTTTAATTCAAATGTTTGAATATGAAATTATTTGTGAAGAGATGAAATTTAATTTTAGCTTCCAAATGAGAGATGTGTTTTCATAAGTTTGGGCTTCTGCTCAACTAGGGGCCCGCCCCTGTGAAGAGACATGGGTAATAGACTTTTCAGACACACCCCTCTCCCTCCACTATAAAAGCCATTGACAAGAATATAACTTCCTGTTCCGGGCACACCAGGATGACGATCCGGTGTCAGAATGGTTCAGATAATAACTACAGAACTAAGCCAACATCAGCATGGACTTTGATTGTGAATGGTATGAACTTTGAACTCGTATTCACTACAGAAGTGATATCTCCTAGCCGTTGAGTTAGCAACAGCTAAACGCAGGTTAGGAAGGACAGTCCAAGTATCCCGTCCACTACACACAACGTTACTTCAACGTATCCAGTGACTACCAGAGACATTCTCCAAAGGACAGAGGACTCGGGTTGGCGATACGGTCTTCCATCTACCACCAACCTACTGAAGCGCAGCTCAGAGTAAATATTTATTGCATTTTCCTTTTCAAATGGGCGGTAATTTAAAATGCATAAGATACTGTATTTATGATAGCACAGCTCGCCTATGTTCCAGTCTCCCGCTCTTTCACTAAGACTCAGCCCCTTCCCTTTGTGTAACAAGCTGTCATATCTATTCCGCCCGCTAGGGACGTTTTTCTGTATGACGTAATTTGTGATCAAGTTATGATTTAATTGTATATGTGTGATTCTGTGTGATTAGTTAGGTATTTAGTAAATAAATAATTATTCAATTTTGTATTGCTGATTCAACTTGTTAGCCAGGATTCTTGCAGATAATCAAGGATTTACAACTTTCAGATGAGACTGAATAAAATGACGATTAATGTGACTGTTATGGATGTAAAATCTTACTAAATCTTTAAGAGTTTATTCGAAAGATAACAGCTCTATAAATATTATTTCGTGGTGTCCCTCTCTAGTTAATTAACATTTACATGATTAGTTCAATCAGGTAATATTAATTACGGAGAAATTATTTTATAGAATAGCATGTCATAGCAATTAATCTGGCATAGTCAAAGACACGACAGTATGTTAAGTATACAGTTTACATGGATATCAGCATGAGGAATAATAACAATGATAAGCAACACAAAATACACCCACATTCTTAAGAAACGTAACATTAATTGGCAAGGCTCTTAACCCTTGGCTGGTTATGTAGGCAGTTACTTATGCTGCCTTATCAGGGTTCATCAACGCAATTAACACATTATGTGGGTTATATGGCCAATACTGGCCAAGGTCATAAAATACAATGTTTTGTTTATTACCTTTATCTCAGGTGAAAAATGTAAGACAAAGCAACAGTCTGTTCCTCTGGTGATTGTACATGATGCAGCATAACTGTTGCATTTTAAACTCGCCATGAAATACTGCACTGTAGATAAACGGCAATTTGGGTATTTCTATTGATCTTACCATTTTAACGAGTGCTGCTTAAATGCATTGTCAGAATGTTACGTAGCAATGTCTTTTGTTTGGGGGTGGCATTGGCCATCCAAAGCAATTACGGCCTTACAAAGACATTACTGTGAACGGTTTAGAGATGCTAGAAAAAAATGTATGTGACTATAAAATGAGTAAATCTGTGTCACATTTACTGTACAGACACTCAAATTAGCTACTTTCGATCAATTATAATGAAGACATTACTTAAAAGAACTAAGGAATATAATCTTTCACAGATGTTCCCAGACGTGTTGCACAATAAACCACCAGTAAAATGAAAATACAGTGCAGTCATATTCCATAATAACAAATGCTAACTAAATGTCACTGTGACATGTTTTAATTCTTGTGACCTGTGCATCAATCTAAGTAGCATAATTTAAAAAAATCCCCCAAATCCCCATCAAAATCCGTCAGTTTAAGCTACAGATATCAGGCCTTCTGCATCTGTGGTGGCAGGTGGTGTTTGTCAGACCATGAGACATCCTGAAAATCAGTCTTCTCACAAAAGCGTCTGTAGCCTCTGAACGGTTTGGCCTACAAAGTACAGTATTATGAAAAGGGGAGACTCTCACAAACACGATGGTGTTCTCCGTTTTGCTCTACGACCCCCACAAGTGTCACGGGACTCGTCTGAAGTCAGTAATGCTGATGTGCCAACTTCTGACTATAGGGTCTGAACCGTTTGAGCTACAAACTAATATGACCCCACTATGGAAAGGGGAGACGCTCATGGACATAATGGTGTTCAATCGTTTTGTTCTATGACCCCCAAGTGTCACGGGACTCGTCCGAAGGTAACCCATAAAAACAAATGGAAGTGTGGAGGTAGTTTTGTGCCAACAAAAATAAGGGGTTAAATATGTGTGGGTGTTGTTTAGCACTCTCACAATTCATTGTGACAGTAGCTCTTATTTTCAGCAGTGTTCTTATTTCTGCCACCGCAACAGGCCAGAAAGAGAGTGAGCTGTAGTTACAATCTAACAAAGAAATCATTATGCATAACACTGAAGAAAAAAGTCAGTAAACATGGACAAAGGTGGTACAGGCAAAGGGCTACTTCCTGAAATTCTCACATGATGTGCCACCCAAACAAAACATCACACTCCGAGTGCCCTCACCTCCTCCCTGTACGCCGTCTCGTCGTTGTTGGTAATCAAGACTACCACTGTAGTGTTGTCTGCAAACTTTATGATTGATTTGGAGGCGTGCATGGCCATGCAGTCGTGGGTGAACAGGGAGTACAGGAGAGGGCTGAGAATGCACCCTCGTGGGGCCCCAGTGTTGAGGATCAGCGGGGTGGAGATGTTGTTTCCTACTCTCACCACCTGGGGGCCACCTTAATGACGAGTTTGGAGGGTACTATGGTGTTAAATGCTGAGCTGTAGTCGATGAACAGCATTCTTACATAGGTATTCCTCTTGTCCAGATGGGTTAGGGCAGTGTGCAGTGTGATTGCGAATGCGTCATCTGTGAACCTATTGGGGCGGTAAGCAAATTGGAGTGGGTCTAGGGTATCAGATAGGGTGGAGGTGATATGATCCTTGAATAGTCTCTCAAAGCACTTCATGATGACAGAAGTGAGTGCTACTTCTGTCAACGATAGTCGTTTAGCTCAGTTACCTTAGCTTTCTCGGGAACAGGAACAATGGTGGCCCTCTTGAAGCATGTGGACACAGTAGACTGGGATAGGGATTGATTGAATATGTCCGTAAACACACCAGCCAGCTGGTCTGTGCATGCTCTAAGGACTCGGCTGGGGATGCCATCTTAGCCGGCAGCCTTGCGAGGGTTAACACGTTTAAATGTTTTACTCACGTTGGCCAAGGTGAAGGAGAGCCCACATGTTTTGGTAGCGGGCCGTGTCAGTGACACTGTATTGTCCTCAAAGCGAGCAAAGAAGTTGTTTAGTTTGTCTGGGAGCAAGATGTCGGTGTCCGCGACGGGGCTGGTTTTCTTTTTGTAATCCATGACTGACTGTAGACCCTGCCACATACGTCTCATGTCTGAGCCGTTGAATTGCGACTCTACTTTGTCTCTATACTGACGCTTAGCTTGTTTGATTGCCTTGAAGAGGGAATTGCTACACTGTTTGTATTCGGTCATGTTTCCGGTTGCCTCGCCATGATTAAAAGCCGTGGTTCGCACTTTCAGTTTTGCGTGAATGCTGCCATCAATCCACGGTTTCTGGTTAGGGAAGGTTTTAATAGTCACTGTGGGTACAACATCACCGATGCACTTGCTAATAAACTCGCTCACCGAGTCAGTGTATACATCAATGTTGCTGTCTTAGGCTATCTGGAACATATCCCAGTCCACGTGATCGAAGCAGTCTTGAGGCGTGGAATCCGATTGGTTGGACCAGCGTTGAATAGACCTGAGCACGGACGTTTCCAGTTTTAGTTTCTGTCTATAGGCAGGGAACAAAATAAAAAATGGAGTCGTGGTCAGATTTTCCAAAAGGAGCGTGGGGGAGGGCTTTGTATGCGTCGCAAAAGTTAGAGTAGCAATGATCCAGAATTCTGCCAGCTTGAGTCGCGCATTCGATATGCTAATAAAATTTAGGGAGCCTTGTTTTCAGATTAGCTTTGTTAAAATCCCCAGCTACAATAAATGCAGCCTCAGGATATATGGTTTACAGTTTACATAGAGTCCAGTGAAGGTCTTTCAGGGCCGTCGATGTGTCTGCTTGGGGGGGGATATCCACGGCTGTGATTATAATCAAAGAGAATTCTCTTGGTAGATAATGCGGTTGTATTTGATTGTAAGGAATTGTAAGGAATTCTAGGTCAGGTGAACAAAAGGACTTGAGTTCCTGTATTTTGTTATGATTACACCACAAATCTTTAATCATAAGGCATACACCCCCGCCCTTCTTCTTACCAGAGTGATGTTTGTTTCTGTCGGCGCGATGCGTGAAGAAACCAGGTCGCTGTACCGACTCTGATAACATATCCCGAGTGA
Organism: Salvelinus namaycush; assembly: GCF_016432855.1. Lineage (NCBI taxonomy): Eukaryota > Metazoa > Chordata > Actinopteri > Salmoniformes > Salmonidae > Salvelinus > Salvelinus namaycush. The sequence goes on from NC_052328.1 coordinate 23,711,517, forward strand.
GCCATGTTTCCGTGAAACAGAGAATGTTACAATCTCTGATGTCTCTCTGGAAGGCAACCCTTGCCCGAATTTAGTCTACCTTGTTGTCAAGAGACTGGACATTGGTGAGTAGTTTGCTCGGGAGCAATGGAGCCTGACCAGGAGGCCGCTCCGTCTGCCCCTTCTGCGGCACCGTTGTTTTGGATCGGCTACTGGGATTAAATCCGTTGTCCTGGGTGGTGGTCCAAACAGAGGATTCGCTTCGGGAAAGTCGTATTCCTGGTCGTAATGTTAGTAAGTTGACGTTGCTCTTATATCCAATAGTTCTTCCTGGCTGTATGTAATAAGACTTAAGATTTCCTGGGGTAACAATGTAAGAAATAATACATAAAAAAACAAAATACTGCATAGTTTCCTAAGAACGCGAAGCGAGGCAACCATCTCTGTCAGAGCCATCATGAATGAATTCTTGGTCACCTTCTTGGTCACCTCCCTGACCAAGGCCCTTCTACCCTGATTGCTCAGTTTGGCTGGGCAGCCAGCTCTAGGAAGAGTCTTGGTGGTTACAAACTTCTTCCATTTAAGAAATATTTTGGTACCCTTCCCCAGATTTGTGCCTCGACACAAACCTGTCACGGAACTCTACAGACAATTCCTTCAATCTCATGGCTTGGTTTTTGCTCTGACATGCACTGTCAATGGCAGGAAGCCTCCCAACAGCCTGCAGCAGATAGCCTAGTGGTTAGAGCATTGGACTAGTAGCTAAAAAGTTGCAAGATCGAATCCCCGAGCTGACAATGTAAAAATCTGTCGTTCTACCCCTGAACAAGGCAGTTAATTAATCCACTGTTCCTTGGCTGTCATTGTAAATAAGGATTTGTTCTTAACTGACTTGCCTAATTAAATAAAGGTTAAAAAAATTATATTGACAGGTGTGTGCCTTTCCAAATCATGTGCAATCAATTGAACAGGTGGACTCCAAGTTGTTGAAACATCTCAAGGATGATCAATGGAAGCAGGATGCACCTGAGCTCAATTTTGAGTCTCATAGGCAGATTGTCTGAATACTTATGCAAATAAGTTATTCCATTTTTTTTTTTGCAAGAATTTCTTAAAACCTGTTTTCGCATTGTCTTTATGGGGTATTTTGTGTAGATTGATGAGGAAAATGTTATATTTAATTAATTTTAGAATAAGGCTGTAATTAAACAAAATGTGGAAAAAGTGAAGGGGTCTGAATACTTTCCAAATGCACTGTACATATATTTGCAATAATCCTGTCCAATTGGCGTTCTTAACTTTTCCTGGCATGTATCTGAAAATACATTTATTGTACAGTGCACATACGACACTGGAGAAGATACATTATTGAGTCTTATTTTTCATTTCTTATTTTTCTTTGACAAGGCATCAACACTCGGCATTTAACATCACCTATGCTTTATTTTCCTCATCCCTTTCCAGCAAGTTAGAGGACTTGAAAAGATACATAGGCACAAGTTCAAGTGCTAAAGGCGATATTTGTCTGTGTGGTTAAATTCCAGTTTTCTACTGGTTAGCATTTAGAGGTGCTGTGTCCAAGTTACCCTGGAAATAGAATGTTTGCCTAGCTGAAGTAAGAGAACATTTGCATACCTGAAGTTACGCATTAGATCACAAATGCATGTAAGAAGCATAACTGGGGTAAGTTGGTTTAGAATGAATCCAGTGCACTGTGTATTCTTGAAAACTAAAAATGCATCATTCTGGTCGCAAAGGGCGACCTTCAACAGCACATGACTACCTTACCCCACATGTAACCCATTTCCTTTGCTCCCCTCCATAGGACGTTCCAGGACTTGTCCAAGCAGATGGACCTAGCCTACGGAACAGTGAGAGACTCAGCCGTATACGAGTACTTCAGAGCCAAAGGCACCAACGCTCTGGAGCAGGACAGCACCTTCGCTGAGCTCTGGAGAACCATCAACAAGAACAACGGACACGAACACTCAGTCTCCAGCCCCTCTGAAGGCATCCGCAAGGTGAGCTCAGGAACAGCCATGTCTGAATTCATCGATTTCAGCAAAGTGGAGCCACCTAACAATGTTTTTCCAGATGAGTGAAAATGATTGGTAGATGTTTTATTCTAAATCACTCCAGCTATACAAGGTAAAGTACTCTCAGACACACACAAAAACGGAACTATGCAGGGCATACTATGATGTCCGTAGAGAGACAATTGAATGGTGTGGCTTTTTTAATTGTTCCTGATTAAAAGTTAATGGTTCAGCTGAAATGAATATCTCAAAGCCTATCACACACACACAGCAGTACACAGACAAATTAACCTGAGAAATGTTTTAGTAATTAAACACATGAGTTATAACAGAGTCTAGTCACACACGCTTGTCATTAAACATCATGATGTTTTGAGCTGCTAATTGTAATTCGTTCAGCCAATACCCGTAGTGTTCTGCAGATACTTGGTGTAATGGTCAATTAAACCAGATACTTAGTGAGGGATATTGCTTCGTGTTTTTGTGCTTAAAATTAAATTATTGATATTTGTGTTGACAAGAGTAGAGTAATTTAACCAAATGTATAAGAGTCATTTGAACTGAGATGAAGTTCAGTGTGAATGGTAATTCAGAATAATCACAGTAATAAACAGACACACACACACGCCCAGCAGTACACAGACAGAGTAGCCTGAGATATCTTCCATGAATTAAACAAGCTGCAAACGTGTAGTGTATTCAAGGTTTAAAAATACTTCTTAAGTTTGTAATCTCCACTTTAAAATGTCAGACTTCATTTGCCCAACCGAAAAATGTATCAACCCCTACAAAAAATGTATCAACCCCTACAAAAAATGTCCATTAATTATAATCCACATAATAGTTCACATCACAGGAGGTTGGTGGCACCTTAATTGGGGAGAACGGGCTCGTGGTAATGACTGGAGCGGAATCAGTGGAATTGTATCAAATACAGTGGGGCAAAAAAGTATTTAGTCAGCCACCAATTGTGCAAGTTCTCCCACTTAAAAAGATGAGAGAGGCCTGTAATTATCATCATAGGTACACTTCAACTATGACAGACAAAATGAGAAAAGAAATTCCAGAAAATCACATTGTAGGATTTTTTATGAATTTATTTGCAAATTATGGTGGAAAATAAGTATTTGGTCACCTACAAACAAGCAAGATTTCTGGCTCTCACAGACCTGTAACTTCTTCTTTAAGAGGCTCCTCTGTCCTCCACTCGTTACCTGTATTAATGGCACCTGTTTGAACTTGTTATCAGTATAAAAGACACCTGTCCACAACCTCAAACAGTCACACTCCAAACTCCACTATGGCCAAGACCAAAGAGCTGTCAAAGGACACCAGAAACAAAATTGTAGACCTGCACCAGGCTGGGAAGACTGAATCTGCAATAGGTAAGCAGCTTGGTTTTAAGAAATCAACTGTGGGAGCAATTATTAGGAAATGGAAGACATACAAGACCACTGATAATCTCCCTCGATCTGGGGCTCCACGCAAGATCTCACCCCGTGGGGTCAAAATGATCACAAGAACGGTGAGCAAAAATCCCAGAACCACACAGGGGGACCTAGTGAATGACCTGCAGAGAGCTGGGACCAAAGTAACAAAGCCTACCATCAGTAACACACTACGCCTTCAGGGACTCAAATCCTGCAGTGCCAGACGTGTCCCCCTGCTTAAACCAGTACATGTCCAGGCCCGTCTGAAGTTTGCTAGAGAGCATTTGGATGATCCAGAAGAAGATTGGGAGAATGTCATATGGTCAGATGAAACCAAAATGTAACTTTTTGGTAAAAACTCAACTCGTCGTGTTTGGAGGACAAAGAATGCTGAGTTGCATCCAAAGAACACCATACCTACTGTGAAGCATGGGGGTGGAAACATCATGCTTTGGGGCTGTTTTTCTGCAAAGGGACCAGGACGACTGATCCGTGTAAAGGAAAAAATGAATGGGGCCATGTATCGTGAGATTTTGAGTGAAAACCTCCTTCCATCAGCAAGGGCATTGAAGATGAAACGTGGCTGGGTCTTTCAGCATGACAATGATCCCAAACACACCGCCCGGGCAACGAAGGAGTGGCTTCGTAAGAAGCATTTCAAGGTCCTGGAGTGGCCTAGCCAGTCTCCAGATCTCAACCCCATAGAAAATCTTTGGAGGGAGTTGAAAGTCCGTGTTGCCCAGCAACAGCTCCAAAACATCACTGCTCTAGAGGAGATCTGCATGGAGGAATGGGCCAAAATACCAGCAACAGTGTGTGGAAACCTTGTGAAGACTTACAGAAAACGTTTGACCTCTGTCATTGCCAACGAAGGGTATATAACAAAGTATTGAGAAACTTTTGTTATTGACCAAATACTTATTTTCCACCATAATTTGCAAATAAATTCATTAAAAATCCTACAATGTGATTTTCTGGATATTTTTTTTCTCATTTTGTCCGTCATAGTTGAAGTGTACCTATGATGAAAATTACAGGCCTCTCTCATCTTTTTAAGTGGGAGAACTTGCACAATTGGTGGCTGACTAAATACTTTTTTGCCCCACTGTACATCAAACACATGGTTTCCAGGTGTTTGATGCCATTCCATCTGCTCTGCTCTGGCCATTATTATGAACTGTTCTCCCCTCAGCAGCCTCCACTGGTTCACATTTCCTGTTACTGCAGGATTATTTTCCTGCTGTAGCAAACTGGCTCAAATTAAGATCCTACTTAAACCAAAAAGTATCTTAGTGATTTGAACTGAGATACTGTTCAGTGCGAATCGTAAATGAGAAGATTTAAATTGAGAATCCGATGGGAAATTACTTTTTTCAGTTCAACAAATATGTATACAGACAGGCAGCTTAGGGTTCTATTTGGGAAATAATGACATTACCTTGAAATACCTGGGACTATTGGGAAAGCGCCAGGATAAACAGAGCAAAACAAATTCACACTCAGCAAGAATTTAAAAGATTCTGTAGCTGTTCTTGTTAGTCTGGATAAATGTCATGGTCAAGCGATCTGGCCAGAATACCGCTTTGTACCCTGACAATGCAGATGTGCCATGATCACTCCTACTGAAAACTACTTTGTTCACATTAGCTAATGCCACAGTGAACAGCACTGACTGGTTTTGACTGACTGTCATGGACTTGAAAATAGACTGTGGTTAAGTTTGTGCTTAAGGCTGGTGATGCATGTGTGTTTCTGTGTACATTTCTGTTTTCCCCATTTAGTCCGATCTCCCCTCAATGTATCCCCTGTGTATATCCTTCCCCAGGCGAAGAGAGATTCCTTTGCCTTCCTGTGGGACATGGCTGTGGTAGAGTATGCTGCTCTGACAGATGATGACTGCACCCTGACGGTGACCGGCAACAGTATGAGCAGTAAGGGCTATGGCCTGGCCCTGCAGCACGGCAGCCCCTACAGAGACCTCTTCTCCCAGAAGTGAGTGCCCCCTTCCAGCCAACCCACCCTAACAGCCACCTACAGTATTTCTGTTGCTGTACTGTAGATTGGTGCATTTGATGTCCTTGTGACATTATATGTGTAGTTTTCCATAAACATTCAATTTAACAGTTGGATTACATACGCTATAACAAAGCTAAACCATGTCACAAATTCCAATGGTAGTTTTTTTTTCATTCATATAAAGGCAGAGACTGCAGTTCTGAAGGAAACCACCCCATTCCGCCCCTATCTCGCCCCCCTGGAAGCCTCTTCCCAGAGCAAAAAATGTCTTCACATTTCTCACTGTCAATTATTGTGAATGACAATTCTTCGAGTTTTTACAGTGAAAAGTCCACGCAGCATCTTCATGCCAACCATTGATTTTAATCAGTTTCATGGGAATATGCATTTAGATCTTGAGTTATGTACAGTCAATCAATCAAATGTATTTATAAAGACATTTTTACATCAGCCAATGTCTCAAAGTACTGTACAGAAACCCAGCCTAAAACCCCAAACAGCAAGCAATGCGGGTGTAGAAGCACGGTGGCTAGGAAAAACTCCCTAGAAAGGCCAGAACCTAGGAAGAAACCTAGAGAGGAACCAGGCTCTAAGGGAACCAACCTGGCCAGTCCTCTTCTGGCTGTGCCGGGTGGAGATTATAACAGAACATGGCCAAGATGTTCAAATGTTCATAGATGACCTGCAGCGTCAGATAATAATAATCACAGTGGTTGTAGAGGGTGAAACAGGTCAGCACCTCAGGAGTACAGTGTTGTTTTAAAGTACAGTGTTGTTTTAGTTATGTACAGTGAGCAAATTTGAGAGCAGATGATGTTAACAAACTATAGAATAACTGTGTTTTGTTTTAATCGAAGTACATATTTTGCCTAGTGGCGCACTGTTGAGTTTTTTGCGACCATTCGCACAATCATCCTAAAATCTCATGAGAAATTAAGTGGTGTTTTTTTGTCTTACTGTAATGTTATATTATGCTATTATATTCTGTTCTGTTATGTAGAATACAGACATTGATTCAGCATTGATCTAACTTTATTTAATGAGTACCATTCTCCATTCATCGCTGAAATTCGCCAGAGTGGCTTGTTCTCTCGGAAGCTGAACAAGTAGACCGTGTGTAAAGTTGAGAATTCTGAACATGCAGTGCAGAAGTTTAGGATTTTTTGCAATCAAAAAGGGTTCCGAACCGCAGCCACTCCTTTAAATTAAATTAGTTTACCAGTTTGGCATGTCCCACATCATGTTTGTCCAACTTCTAGGAAGATTTTAATCCACATTTCCACTATCATTTATTTAACTAGGCAAGTCAGTTAAGAACAAATTCTTATTTACAATGACAACCTACCCTAGCCAAACCTGGATGACACTGGGCCAATTGTGCACTGCCCTATGGGACTCCTAATCACAGCTGGATGTGATGCAGCCTGGATTTGAACCAGGGACTACAGTGACACCTCTTGTGCTGAGATGCAGTGCCTTAGACCGCTACGCCACTCAGGAGCCATCATTGTAAAACCCTAGTTATTTTGGGGAATTGCCAAATTAATTTATAAAATGATTATTTATTTAATGTGATTAATAATAAATGTACATTTGTTCCTCAGGTTTAAGGTCAACCCTGTTACGTGAACTTAAAGGGATAGTGCAAGATTTAGGCAATTAAGCCCTTTTCCCACTTTTTCCACCCAGCCAGATGAGCTCATAGATAAATAGGGTATTTTTCTGCTTGCAGTTTGAAGTAAGTTGAAGGTAGTTTCGCGAGCCATTGCTGACTAGCATTAGCACAATGACTGGAAGTCTACCAGGACAGCTAGAATGCTTCTTTAAAAATAAACATTGAACATCTTATAGTCAAGTCATAGTGTAAAAGCCGGGGGCTGGTTCTACTCTTTTTTTGTGCAAATTTCTGGTGTTTTGTGGTGAGAAACTGAGTGGATTGAGCATAACACACCAACCCTGTTACCCATAGGTAGATAGGCTAGAAATGTTTTAGCAAGGTCAATGTTTGTGTTAAGCTTGCATTCAATTGCCCCTCCCTGTTGCACACAACAAGCGCCCGTCCCCTCTGTCACAAGGGGAGTTATTGCTAATTTAAGGTGAAATTGCCAACCCTGTTACGGTCAACCATGTCACGGCTGCAGGGGCAGTATTGAGTAACTCTGATTAAAGGTGCCCATTTCAAACGGCCTCGTACTCAATTATTGCTCGTACAATATGCATATTATTATTACTATTGGATAGAAAACACTCTCTAGTTTCTAAAACCGTTTGAATTATATCTGTGAGTCAAACAGAACTCATTTGGCACAAACTTCCTGACCAGGAAGTGGAAAGTCTGAAATCGAGGCTCTGTTCTTCTTCCTGCCTATACATGGGCATGATACGTAAGAGTATACGTGCACTTCATAGACCTTCCCCTGGATGTCAAGAGGCTGTGAGAGAAGAAATTTAGTGTTTATCTTGGTCTGAAGTGGAATACAAGCTCTTTGTATGACGTGTCCCTCATTTCCGGTACTCTGGGGAGCGCGAGGTGGACAGTGGGATTGCCTTCGGTTTAGCTGCCGTTATAGGCGACTACTATCTCCGGCTTTGATTTTATTTGATACATGTGACCATATCATCGTAAAGTATGTTTTTTCAATATAGTTTAATCAGATTATTTAAATTTTTTCGGGAGTTTTGCCGTGTTCCGTTCTCTGACTTTGTTGACGTTGGAGAGATCCGTGCCACTTGGCTAGTGCGCATGCTAAATGAAGAGGGAAAGTTGCCGTTCTAAATCCAAACAACGATTGTTCTGGACAAAGGACACCTTGTCCAACATTCTGATGAAAGATCAGCAAAAGTAAGAAACATTTTATGATGCTATTTCATATATCTGTCGTACATGTGAACTAGTCGTGGGCGCCCAACGTTTGGGTACTCTAGCTATACCGAAGCTGCATATCGTAATGAAGTTATTTTTAGAATTCTAACACTGCGATTTCATTAAGAACTAATGGATCTATCATTTCCTATACAACATGTATTTTTTAGTTATGTTTATGAATAGCTATTTGGTCAGAATATGTGTGTCAGAAAAAGTGTCAGGAAAAATCCGGACGTAGTGGGAAAAAGTAGCTAAGTTAGCACAATGTGTAACCATTGATTTCAGCTCTAAATATGCACATTTTCGAACAAAACATAAGTGTATGTATAACCTGATGTTATAGGACTGTCATCTGAGGAAGAAAATCAAGGTTAGTCAAAAATTATATAACTTTTGCTTGTTTGTTACGATCGCTTACTTTTTCTACTGGGAAATTGCTTGTGTTTTTGGCTATTGTGGTAAGCTAATATAACGCTATATTGTGTTTTCGCTGTAAAACACTTGATAAATCGGAAATATTGTCTGGAATCACAAGATGCCTGTCTTTCAATTGCTGTACACTATGTATTTTTCAGAAATGTTTTATGATGAGTATTTAGTTATTTGGCGTTGGTGTCTGTAATTATTCTGTCTGCTTTCGGTGCAATTTCTGATTGTAGCTGCAATGTAAACTATGATTTATACCTGAAATATGCACATTTTTCGAACAAAACATAGATTTATTGAATAACATGTTATAAGACTGTCATCTGATGAAGTTGTTTGTTGGTTAGTTTGGTTGGTTCTTGGTTAGTTAGGTTGGCTTTGTGCATGCTACCTGTACTGTGAAAAATGTCTGTCCTTTTTTGTATTTGGTGGTGAGCTAACATAAATATACGTGGTGTTTTCGCTGTAAAACATTTTAAAAATCGGACATGTTGGCTGGATTCACAAGATGTGTACCTTTCATATGCTGTATTGGACTTGTTAATGTGTGAAAGTTAAATATTTAAAAAATATATATTTTGAATTTCGCGCCCTGCACTTGAGCTGGCTGTTGTCATAAGTGTACCGACGTCGGGCTTGCAGCCATAAGAAGTTAATAGTTGTCTTTTATAGTATTTTTTTATACCTCTGGAGATGGGAAAACATGTTTGTTATGAAGTTGAACATGTACTCTTTATGATAGAATGTTCAAATTAGGTGAAATAAATAGATATTTCTGATAAAATTACACTACCAATACACTACCTAAAAGGCACTCAATTCGTGGAATGACACAGGTACCAAATGGTGAAAACTTAAATGGGGATTACTCATAAGTGTGAATATACAGTTCAGTAGCTTATGTGGTGTGTGTAGTTGTGAAGGGGGATAAATAAAGATCCTGTGAGAAGCCATCACCTTGGGTGGGAGAGATGAACTGTCTTTCTTAACGTTTCAGCCACTTTGCCATCATTCTCTTATATCCATTCTCATCCATACTGTAAGCTTACTAATGGACTCTCTGTAGTCTTTCATCATCAGGCTGGCAGTGCTTGTTTCAAAAACTCGTTTCAAAACCAATTCATTTTAAAGAGTCACCATTTTCCAGGCCACGGTCTTAGTTTAAAGGACTGTTGTTAATCTTCTCTTATGTTTTTAAGGGCTGTTACGGTGACCGTATTACCGCCACACCGGCAGTCATGACCGCAGTCAAATTCCATGTGAACGTTTAGTCATGGTAACTAGGCTTCTCCAAGCTCTGATGCTGCTGATGGTCATAGTAGCCTACCAAACTTGCTAACTGCCTGGTACTCAGCACTCTATTATCAACATTTTAAGATAAACAGTCTGATCTGTTGCATCAGTCTCATTGCTTTTAAAATGTTTTTTGATGCGAGTGGTTGTATTAATTTGGGCCTACTCATCTTGTTGGCTGACAAAAAGTAAATGTGGACAGTTCTTCTAAAATCTTCAATATGCGCCTTGGAATTCAATAAGATGGATGCAGCAGTTGCATCCCCGATGTGTCTGTCTTCACTTGTAGTGTACTTAAGATCTCAGATGCCTGTGAGAAGGACCCGATCACATGACGGGCATTGGCTAATAGGAACTGAGATATCTGAGAGAACCATGTGAGTGAGAGGTGCTTCGGAGCACAGCGATTGGCAGCCGGGAGAAGGGAATTATAATGATTATATTCAGCCCTAGGGCACAATGGCCACTTTGGCCGCAAAAGGCATGGATTTTTTTAGGGGGCATTACAGCCACTCAAGGGGGGTGCCGCCAGAAAATTCAAGGCCAGGAAAGAATATCATCAAGTGCTTGTCAAATTGGGAATGAGAGACTGATGAGGTGTGTGCAGCCTACGCAAGAAACAAAGCAGAGCTAATTTCTTTCATGTAATTTTTTTCAAATCATCATTAGAGTCACGTCATGCAGCCTTAGAATGTTTTAAAAATCAAAACATTGAGCCCAACGTTTGTAGAACAACTAAATAACTCTGAATTAAGCATAAAGGAGGACCTGTTTGTTTGTTAACCGCTCAACACAGAATAGCCACCGCATATGCGCACTTCCTCACAAATCATTTGGAGAAAATATCCTTTCTATTTTATTCAGCTATGCTCAATTGTATTCTTCATGCTATAAAACAATATAAAATAATGCCACGGAATTCTAAGCAAATCTTGTCTGCTAAATGAACTAGTGTAGCCCACAGCCATATGGCATAGCCAGATTAGGGCCTAAAATAAGGACAACTCGGGATTTGCTATTCTGTTATTCTGAAATAGACTACATTTTCTTCATATCATGTTTCTTTTGAACTGTCAAAAATAAATAATATATTTATTGTGAATGGTGTAGGCTTTTTAAAATGTAGATGTTCCAACGGTCTGCATCAGTGGCTAAATGTATTTATGTTAATTAACGGTCAATTACCACGAGGCCGGCAGTTATTTGCTTGACAATCGCCTGCTGACCAAATTTCATGACCGCCACAGCCCTAGGTAGGTTACACAGTAACTTCTCTACGTTGCTTTATTTTACATTAATTAAACATCCCCACTGGGCACACACTGGTTGAATTAACGTTGTTTCCACATCATTTCAATGAAATGACTTTGAACCAACGTGGAATAGACATTGAATTGACGTCTGTGCCCAGTGGGTCTCCTCTACCAGTAATCTGTCATTTTCACAACTGAGTCCAATGTAATTCTCTCTATTTAATTTAATCCTATCACAAGTGTTTGAATAGGGAATTCGCTCTAGCGCGCTACTCACCCAAGTGCTTTCAGTGCAGACAAAGAACAATACAACTCTTCTATCTGTGTTTGTCAGGATCCTGGAACTGCAGGAGAAAGGGGACCTGGACATCCTGAAGCAGAAATGGTGGCCCAGGAAGGGCCGCTGCGACCTGGACAGCCACTCAGAGGCCCAGCCAGAGGGCAGGGCTCTGAGGCTCCACAGCTTCGCTGGGGTGTTCTGCATCCTGGCAGCAGGGCTGCTGCTGGCCTGCCTGGTGGCCGCACTGGAGACCTGGTGGAGCAGCAACCGTTGCCGGCGAGAGCAGCCCAAAGAGGTGACCGAGAAAGCAGCCCCGACCCAGGGCCCAGACCCACTGCGGCCCCTCCCCAGGCCCAGGCCGAGACCCAGACCCCCGGGTCCCCCGGTCCTGCCCAGAGATGCCACTGCCACACTCTACTTTATGGATCCAGGCACAGACACCAGCCCCGATTTAGTAGAGCTCCAGTACACACAGTTATAGGTGTGCCCTAACAATAGTCCAAATTGATGTGATCGTTTCATCTTGTCTTTGGGTGGGAGAGAAGTCAGTTTGGGTGGGAGAGAAGTCAGTTTGGGTGGGAGAGAAGTCAGTTTGGGTGGGAGAGAAGTCAGTTTGGATGGGAGAGAAGTCAGTTTGGGTGGGAGAGAAGTCAGTCTGGGTGGGAGAGAAGTCAGTTTGGGTGGGAGAGAAGTCAGTTTGGGTGGGAGAGAAGTCAGTTTGGATGGGAGAGAAGTCAGTTTGGGTGGGAGAGAAGTCAGTTTGGGTGGGAGAGAAGTCAGTTTGGGTGGGAGAGAAGTCAGTTTGGGTGGGAGAGAAGTCAGTTTGGGTGGGAGAGAAGTCAGTCTGGGTGGGAGAGAAGTCAGTTTGGGTGGGAGAGAAGTCAGTTTGGGTGGGAGAGAAGTCAGTTTGGGTGGGAGAGAAGTCAGTTTGGGTGGGAGAGAAGTCAGTCTGGGTGGGAGAGAAGTCAGTTTGGGTGGGAGAGAAGTCAGTTTGGGTGGGAGAGAAGTCAGTTTGGGTGGGAGAGAAGTCAGTTTGGGTGGGAGAGAAGTCAGTTTGGGTGGGAGAGAAGTCCAGTTTGGGTGGGAGAGAAGTCCCGTTTGGGTGGGAGAGAAGTCCAGTTTGGGTGGGAGAGAAGTCAGTTTGGGTGGGAGAGATGTCAGTTTGGGTGGGAGAGAAGTCAGTTTGGGTGGGAGAGAAGTCAGTTTGGGTGGGAGAGAAGTCAGTTTGGGTGGGAGAGAAGTCAGTTTGGGTGGGAGAGAAGTCCCGTTTGGGTGGGAGAGAAGTCAGTTTGGGTGGGAGAGAAGTCAGTTTGGGTGGGAGAGAAGTCAGTTTGGGTGGGAGAGAAGTCAGTTTGGGTGGGAGAGATATCAGTTTGGGTGGGAGAGAAGTCAGTTTGGGTGGGAGAGAAGTCAGTTTGGGTGGGAGAGAAGTCAGTTTGGGTGGGAGAGAAGTCAGTTTGGGTGGGAGAGAAGTCAGTCTGGGTGGGAGAGAAGTCAGTCTGGGTGGGAGAGAAGTCAGTTTGGGTGGGAGAGAAGTCAGTTTGGGTGGGAGAGAAGTCAGTTTGGGTGGGAGAGATGTCAGTTTGGGTGGGAGAGAAGTCAGTTTGGGTGGGAGAGAAGTCAGTTTGGGTGGGAGAGAAGTCCCGTTTGGTTGGGAGAGAAGTCAGTTTGGGTGGGAGAGAAGTCAGTTTGGGTGGGAGAGAAGTCCCGTTTGAGTGGGAGAGAAGTCAGTTTGGGTGGGAGAGAAGTCAGTTTGGGTGGGAGAGATGTCAGTTTGGGTGGGAGAGAAGTCAGTTTGGGTGGGAGAGAAGTCAGTTTGGGTGGGAGAGAAGTCCCGTTTGGGTGGGAGAGAAGTCAGTTTGGGTGGGAGAGAAGTCAGTTTGGGTGGGAGAGAAGTCAGTTTGGGTGGGAGAGAAGTCCCGTTTGGTTGGGAGAGAAGTCAGTTTGGGTGGGAGAGAAGTCAGTTTGGGTGGGAGAGAAGTCCCGTTTGAGTGGGAGAGAAGTCAGTTTGGGTGGGAGAGAAGTCAGTTTGGGTGGGAGAGATGTCAGTTTGGGTGGGAGAGAAGTCAGTTTGGGTGGGAGAGAAGTCAGTTTGGGTGGGAGAGAAGTCCCGTTTGGGTGGGAGAGAAGTCAGTTTGGGTGGGAGAGAAGTCAGTTTGGGTGGGAGAGAAGTCAGTTTGGGTGGCTTGTTTGAAGTGCTTCCTCTCTCCATTTCTTTATATTTCAAAAGAGCCTTGGAGGGATTATTCAAAAACGTAAACATGCAATTAATTGCTTGTTTTTGCTGAAAAGTGAGAATTCATTAACATCATCATTTGCATGCATGGCAATAATGATAACAGCAAAAAAAATGAATAATGACAACAATTATGTTGGTCAACTGATTCAACAACGTTGTACTTCTGGGTAGATATGTGCTGCCTCAGTCGTGCAAACGCTCCCTTTAGCTCATCCATTCAAGTCTTACTGCTTTCAAATACCTTTATCAAAGCACCTGCAAGAGACTGAACAGCCTCTGTGGATATGGTGTCCAGAGATCAAAGGCTTGACATGGATCCCTAAACTAAAGTGTGAGCCAACAAGATGCTAGCTTTGACCTGTCTGTTTGATTGGACGATACAATAATGCAAAAAGAGAACATTAAAAAAAGCACTTAATGTAAGAATATTGTCATGATTGCTACATATTATTAATGGAGCATTAGATTAAAGAGTGATGACCTAAACGGTCCCACTTTATTTGAAGTGCATCATATGAAGGCTTCACAAAGCATTCATATAGGCTTTATAAGCACTACTACATAAATGGGTCACAAATAATTTCATGCTCTATACAGGATTTATAAATGTGAACAAATAAATGGATGGTTATGTCACACAGTTATGCCACATTATGAATCTTTATAGAGCATTGTAATGTAGCATGGCCTTTTTAATAAGAAGGTCACATTCAAGATCCCTGAGCGAGAGTTTAAAAATGAGGCTCTAGGTTTGATATGTATCACTGCAGTTGTTCAGTAAAGCAATATACTTACCTTGGCATCAAAGTGTGAGTGTTCAGTCATTACAAGCATGTTATACTGTATGTAGTGCTTTATGAAGCCTTCATAAGATGCACTTCAAATAAAACGGGACTTTTAAACATTACCCATTTAATGTCCGATAGTGTAATACTCCATTATAAATTGGCCATTAGATGTCATAACCTATCATGACCTTCAATGGCAGGTGTCCTTTCAGTCTTATGACAGCGACAGCATATGCAGGCAATATGACAACAATTTGCAATACATTGTGCCCCGGTCCATAATAATCCCTGGTAATTCTACTGAGTGACGTCTTATTGCAATTATATGTCAATGTCCGGATACACAGCCTTGCTGGTTATTTACGTACTGTATGATTGTCTGTGATCCTGTGCAGGTCACTAAGGACTACAGTCTCGAAAGGGTTTCTGGTCCATTGACATATAATGATATTACAAGTGCTTCACCGGAAGGCAGGCGTGACATGTGGACAGACAGAGAGAGAGACTGGGAGGAGGCAGAGACTTTTGACACAGGTCAGGAGAGACCTGAGATATACGGGGCACTGTATGGGGTTGGGGAGGTGGGGGGTCAGATAGGGTTGGGTGGGGCATGGGAGCTGGATAGGAGTAGATATGTATCGCTTCACCAGACATCTCACTCCATGGTCTCTCCTGTTGTTTGGTGTTTCGTCTTTGTGGTATGATTTAAACATCATGAGAAATGTTGGAACAATGTGAGAGGAAGGAGAAGCAGCCAAGAGGCCATATGTTTGGCTGTGTTTTTCTGTGCAGTAGATTTTTCTGCAGAATCTATTACCCTTAATTTCTTTTGGCACTTGTGGCTGCTTCTCACCCCAAAATTGCAACTTTCGGAGTATTGAATGACAAAAAATACAGGATTTATTGAAATGATTGAAAGTCCTTGTCTCCTACATTTTGTCTATCTTGTCCCATAAAGTGTGATGCATTGACATTGTACAGTATGCCCATCTGAACCAGTCATTTTATAAGGATGCTTTTCATGCAGTAGTGTGCTGCATAGATACATGCATTTCAAGAAAGGCTTTCTACTGGAGGAGACAAGTTTATAAATTACACATTAAATCATTTGGTTTTATGTTGTACCATTACGCCTTGATTTTGCAGCTTAGCTTGTGGTTGTAGCATAGTGTTGACGTGGGTTTGACGTTAGTGTTCCTTGAATAATATGGATTTGAAGTAATTCAACATTCAAGTTCCATATTATTCAAATTGGAAATGTAGTGTCAACAATGTGGATAATTAATCATGTTGTTAAATCAAACAATTTCTGATCACAGCTTCTTTCTTTCTCAACCCCCTCTCACTTTTCACCTTTCTTGCACTTTTCATCCCTTACAACCTATGTCTCTCTCTCTCTCTCTCTCTCTCTCTCTCTCTCTCTCTCTCTCTCTCTCTCTCTCTCTCTCTCTCTCTCTCTCTCTCTCTCTCTCTCTCTCTCTCTCTCTCTCTCTCTCTCTCTCTCTCTCTCTCTCTCTCTCTCTCTCTCTCTCTGTCCCTCTCTCTCTCTGTCTGTCCCTCTCTCTCTGTCCCTCTCTCTCTGTCCCTCTCTCTCTGTCCCTCTCTCTAGGACAAAGAGGTGAATCTAGAGCAGGTCCACCAGCGTTTGAACAGCCTCCTAGACGAGGACATGGCGCACAAGCAGCTGCCGGGCCAATCTATCGAGATCTCTGCCCTGGACATCGGCAGCATGCAGCCCAGCCAGTCCCTGGAAGGCCTGCCTTCACGGGACCACTACCCAGGCCACCACAGGGGGTCGCTCTCTGTGACCACCTTCCTCCAGGAGGGACATGGGGCAGGAAGGACACTCGGCAGGGGCACTGGCAGAACCCTCCCCCTACCCCTCAGCAGCGCCACCATGCCCTCCATCCGCTGCAAACACAGGGCCCCCAACGGGGGGCTCTTCCGACAGAGCCCCGTCAAGACGCCAATGTCATACCAGTCAGTGCCCGGAGGACCCATTCCAGAAGCCATTGATGGAAACCACGGGACTTCCATCTGAGCACTCAGCCTCAGCCCAATCACAGACACTTAAACCCCATTTATATCTGGTTCTAACATGCATTCTTTGTTCTAAGGATGTCCACATTCTGATTGTGCCTACATTTTTAGACAGGTGTAGATGATTAAAAGACACATTGTGATATGATTGTGATCTGGATATCTTACAAATGTAAACAGATCTGGACAGTGTCTTAGAATAAAAAAATATATATTTTGAAAGAATATCTGTCATATAATTTGCTTACATGGAGGGACCAGGAGGTCTGGTCACAATGCAGACACAGTGGATGGATAAGAGACACATTTTAACACCATGTGTAGATGCATGTCTGAAAATGTGGGTCCAATCAGAATGTGGACAAGATCAGGACACAGGACGCATGTTAGAACCAGGTATTAATGGGGCTTCAGGCTCGGCTGTGGTGAGCTATACAGAGTGAATGGTGAGAGGGAGTGTAAATATGGATGGCAAGAAAATTAGATTTTTTACCGCTGAAGAAATATGTAGGAAAACAACTTGTGGAAAATGACTTTCATGTACATATTTGTAATTATGGACATCAAGAGGTGAGGTAAAAAAAAGAAAAAAAAGTGTATTTTGAATATTCTCAATTTTTTAAAGTTGAGTTTAAAAAACAGATACAAAAGTATTAAAACATAACTGTTTGAATGGATTTGTAAATTTTGTTCTAAATTAATAAAGGTGATAATTCCTTGTGGTTGTTTTCTAAGTGCCAAGTTCAAAGATGTTTTCTTTCAAATGAACATTATATGAATGTATCCAATTTATGAAAAGACACTAACTTCACACTTCAAAGACAGTGGAAAGAGTTGATTTGTTTAGTATGAAAACAATAAAAAATCATGATAAAGTTCAAACTGTGTAGGCTACTTTGAGCCGTGTTAAGCCATGCCTTACATGTTGTTTTTTGTAAAATCATAATTTATGAATTTATTTATATATGTATGAGTGAGTGGCCATGTCTGAATACCCATACTTGCATTCTATATAGGAAACATTTTAGGTAGGCCTATGTGCAAATATTACGTTTTATAGTATATTACAGGCATAGTAAATACATTTTTCCTCAATAAAGTAGCTATCGCCACCTGCCTGTCAGAAGGGGGGAAGGAGAAAAGTAGTTGAGTGTCATCTGCATAGAAATTATAGGAAAGACCATGTGAGGATATGACAGAGACGAGTGACTTGGTGTATAGAGAGAAGAGTGGAGGACCTATAACCGAGCCCTGGGGGACACCAGTAGTGGGAGTATGTGGTGCGGACACAGATCCTTTCCAGTTCACCTGGTAGGAGTGGCCTGCCAGGTAGGATGCAATTTAAGAGTGTGCCGAGCCTGAGACGCCCAGCCCTGAGAGGGTGGAGAGGAGGATCTGATGGTTCATCGTGTTGAAGGCAGCAGATAGATCTAGGAGGATGAGAACAGAGGAGACAGAGTCAGCCTTGGCAGTGTGGAGAGCATCCGTGACACAGAGAAGAGCAGTCTTGTTTGAGTGACCCATCTTGAAGCCTGACTTGTTAGGGTCAAGAAGATCATTCTGAGAGAGATAATTAGAGAGTTGATCAGGACAGCATGCTCAAGTATTTTGGAAAGACAAGAAAGAAGGGACACGGGTCTATAGTTTTTGAAGTCAGATGAGTCGAGTGTTGATTTCTTGAGGAGGGAAGTGACTCTGGCCATTTTGAAGACAGAGGGGACACAGCCAGCGGTCAGGGATGAGTTAATGAGGGAAGTGAGGAATGGGAGAAGGTCTCCAGTGATGGTCTAGAGAAAGGAGGAGGGGATGGGGTCGAGCGGGCAGGTTGTCGGGCAGCCAGACCTCACCAGTCACAGGATTTC
Organism: Salvelinus namaycush; assembly: GCF_016432855.1. Taxonomy (NCBI): domain Eukaryota; kingdom Metazoa; phylum Chordata; class Actinopteri; order Salmoniformes; family Salmonidae; genus Salvelinus; species Salvelinus namaycush. Next base: position 23,730,025 of record NC_052328.1, read on the forward strand.
ATCTGGAGAGAGAGTGGAGAAGAGGTCAAGGCATAGGGTAGTTCTGTGTGACTGGGACCAGTGGACTCAATAGGCTGAGTGAATGAGGAGCGGATGTCATCAACCATCTTTTCAAAGAGGTTGACAAAGTCGTCCGCAGAGAGGGAGAAGGGAGGGCAAGGGGGTGTAGGAATAAGGAGGGAGGAGAAGGTGGATAAGATTTTCCTAGGGTTAGAGTGATATAAAGTGGCTTTAGCAGTGTATACAGAGGAAGAGAAGATAGAGAGGTGGGAGTAAAATGATGATAGGTCCTCTGGAAGTGTAGTTTTCCCTCATTTTCACTCAGCTGCCCACAGCCCTGTTCTGTAAGCTCACAATGAGTCACTCAGCCATGGAGCAGGAGGAGAGGGTCGAGCTGGCCGAGAGGAAAGGGGACAGTGCGAGTCATATGATGCGGAAAGGGAGGAAAGTAGGGTCAAAGAGGCAGAATCAGGAGACAGTAGGGAGAAGGATTTAGCAGAAGGGAGAGATGGAAGGATAAAAGAGTAGAGAGTAGTGGGGGAGAGAGACCGGAGATTGAGATGGCACATGATGATCTAGGTAGTGGCAGAGTGGCTAAGGTTGGAGGAAAGTGAGACCTGGAGGGGGTAGGGGCTGAGTGGCTAGGGTTGGAGGAAAGGGAGACAGAAAAGCAAACAAAGTAGTGATCAGAGACCTGGAGGGGGGTTGCAGTGAGATTAGTAGCTGAACAGCCTCTTGTAAAGGTGAGGTCAAGCGTATTGTCTGCCTTGTGAATTGGAGGGGATTGGTAAAGGATGAGGTCAAACAAGTCAAGGAGGGGAAATAGTGAGTTGAAAAGAAATGAATTGAAGGCAGACATTGGGAGGTTGAAGTCGCCAAGTACGAAGAGCGGTGAGCCATCGTCAGGAAATTAGCTTATCAAGATGTCAAGCTCATTGAGGAACTCTCCAAGGGGACCTGGTGGGCAATAGATGACAACAATGTTAAGCTTGAGTGAACAAGTGACAGTGACAGTATGGAATTCAAATGAGGAGATGGACAGGTGAGAGAGGGAGAAAATAGAAAATCTCCAGTTAGGAGAAATGAGTAGCCCTGTGCGAACACCACAATGACCAGATGCTCTTGGGACTATGAGAGAAAACGTAGTCAGATGAAGAGAGAGCAGCTCCTTGTCTCTGTCAGGGCAAAAAAGTAAAGGGACTGAAGGGCAGCATAGGCTGAGATGAACTCTGCGTTCTTGACCGCAGATAGGCAGCTCCAAACACTGCCAGAGATCCGGAATTCTAATTGGGTTGTCTGCTCAGAGTACACTAAATTAGAAGGGTTGCAGCCAAGGGGTGGGAAGCGTCTGTAAAGCCTACAGGGAGAGGAGAGAACATTTATAGAAGACACACACATAGTTGCCAAAGCTACAAAAGAGGAAAATTGGATCACCTAAAAATAACTAGATACTCAAGATACTCAAGTGATAGAGTGGTGTGGAGCCTTCCTCTCTTTCCTTCCTCGAAGAACTCCGCAGAACAACTCGGGATGATGCACTGTACCCAAATTAACAAAGGCAGTAATCAACGCAATTGCACATTAGATGACGCATTTGTAGGATAGGTAAGGCTACTATGTTGATATTTGTCACTTACTGGATTCGCTTTAACTAAACAGTACAATTTGTAGGCTACACAGTATGCAGTAGGTGCCTAACTTGAAGGGGGGTAATGACCCCCACAATATTAGAGGCCGGCCAATTTGACCCACAAAGTAACATACAGTAACATGATGAATTTGATGGATTGGAAATTATTTTCCCACGGTAGCTACTGGCTTTCTGTGGCTTTACAGTATACAGTAATACTCCATTCATTCCTCATTTTATGAGTGATCCCCCGACCGATTATGCTTTTGGTTTGGCCCGGTCCTCAAAGGCCGTGGTTTGTGAAAGGACAAAATGACTGAAAAGGTTTGGGAAGCACTGATCAACTTATCACAAATACAGATGGGAAACCCCAAGCTTCAGCCTACTGTATTTATGTATAGCCTTTATGCTTTATTCGTTGGGCTACAGGTGATTATGCTTATTGCTAAATAACAAACCAGCCTGATAATATACACCAATATTTAGTTAGGCAAATTTTTGGAGGGGGATATTATATTTGAATGGTGTCACCATCATTTTATTGTAATTCATTTTGGAGTAGAAAAGTCACCAGGGCTACGTTCAGTACAAAAAAACATAATACAACGTTCAGTTAAACGGAAACAGTGCTGTTCTGAACGACCAGTTGAAAAATGGGGAGGGATTGGGTTGTGGGTTCAAAATGTACCGCTACCCTTCAAATATGTCACTCGTTGCTTCAAGCTACACCCTGCCACACCCACCAAACATAGGCTAACTCAAAGTCTGTTCAAGAACGTTGAAAAACGTTTTGGGAAAACGTGTCGTTCAGTACAAGCCATTATGCAATGTAGCAAAGGTTGAATGGAACTGGGCTCACCCCAGAACTGACTTTCTCACAGTCATTCTACAAAAAAATTGTCAAGTAGACCGACAGTTTAAAGTAATGCAGAAATTATTGGTATTTCAGTTGTGATTTGGATATATTGACCAAATTATCAGGAAAGTTTAGGATGTGTTTTCCCTTTAAAAGTTAACCAGAAACAACCATTTCACAGCTATACATTTTTGAAGCATGTCCCCAGACCACCCTATAAGGTTGTTGACCCCGGAACCCATTGACACCCCCCCCCCCAATATGCAACAGAATGTTATGACCTTCGTATACAGTTTTAGTAGTTAGTAAGACAGATTTCAGATATTGCCTATGTCTTCAAGATTGTGAGATGGGTTGTGATATCAGGTCTGTCCTCAAAATATCTCTTCATGCAACATGTTGTTACTTATGTGATTATGTAAATGTATTTTAATTTAGATCAAGGTTTAATATTCATAGCACCACCACCATAATGTGTTTCTGTCCTATTTACAGTATGTCACATTAATCGGCTCTCAGAAGCTGTCAAAATATACATCATGATATTTCTTTTCTATGGGTGTATACTGAACACGTACAGTATGTGTGAAATAAAAATGTTAAACCAGGCCTATAAAGTATTGACTCAATCTGCTGTAATCAATATCGTACTCAATACAGAGGCAATACTGTACACACTGGAGTGTGGGAGTGGAGCTGAATTCAGTTATTTGAGAATGGTTTCAGCATGAGCAGCATTCCACTATATCCAATTATCATCAGTACTCATCAATATCATGGATAAAAGGCAAACAGTTTACCATACCTGCCTTGGAATTTATACAAAAAAGTTTCTCACTATGTGCATTGATCCCCACTGCAAATGGAAGTTTTCTTCAACTACAGATGGAAAAGATTCAACGGTAGTGATATGGGAACCGAATGGCTGAATGGCTGTTTACCAATGTGGAATAGAAAGTCCTTGAGGAGTAAAACATTCTTTAACTGTCAGTCAAAGAGGAAAACAACATGTTCTCATTTCAAAATCCATTAGAGGGCCTTGCTTTACACCAGTAAGGAGTAGTCCCCAGTCCCCACCAGTTTCAATGGGATGCTTTGGCAAAAGTCTATTTGGACATAACCCACATTAGTGAGAGATGAAAATATGGAAATCATGGTGTACTTTTGTACAGGATATTGGTTAATGGTTACTTTATCCATTTAAAGTGTTATTGGGAAATAGGGCCTTGGCGAAGGGAAAGACTCAATGGAATGAAGAGAACACATTTATCTGATTTCTTAGAACCATCCATCTAGTATAATTTAGTCTAGATAGTTTCCATGGGGACATAACATTGGACAGGGATGTTCAACTCTCTCTGAGACCTGAAGGCCACTTATTGTAACAGGCTACAGTATTCAACTGACTTTGGTGCACTTAACCTCTAAATTGCACAGTGCGGGTGGTGGTGGATGCATGGGATCGACCCAGGCAGGGTCATATTGTGTGTGTGTTGTTGTTGTTGATTTGCCCTTCCTGACCTCAGGCTGATTCTGTCAATCAGAAGTGCAGCTGACTCCAACTCAGAACTTTATTTGTATATCCTGAGGGATCAGTGACGCAGTGTACCCTGTCACAGATTGGTTTCCTGCTTTCGCCAAACACAAATGCTCCATCGCCACCACTCTGTGTAAGGAGGAACCTCTGGATTGAATGCCTGGAATATTAATTATTTTTAACCTTTATTTTATCAAGGAGTCACACCGAGACCAATATCTCTTTTACAGATGAGCACTGAATTATATAAATTACACAAAATGCACACAAAATGCAAGCAGAAAATACAAAATGCAAGCAGAAAGAAAATCACTGTCAGTAATAAGGTCCTCAATCAGATTTCTGAAAAACATCAAATTTAAGAACATTTTGAAGATTGTTCGACAAATAAGGTGCAAGAAAACAAAAAACTGATTTACAATAACTAAGTAAAGAGCAAAGAAATTTCCAGAGTTAGCCGTCCCTGAGACCACGTGTGGTAAAGTTCAGTAATGATGTTACGGACAGTGGGACCTTTTGTAAAAGTGCTTAATAAATGAAAATATAGCAATGTATCAACCTACAGTATGCGACATCAAAGAGGGCCAACCAACTTTCTGCTAGGTAATGCAGTGATGAGTACTAAAACTGTCAACCTTAATAAAGCACAGTGCGCTATGATAAACTGCATCTAACTGCATTAATGAAGTCTCAGCTGCGCTCATATAGATGATGTCATCATAGTCTAGGACCGATAGGAACGTCGACTGAATAATCTACTTTCTACTATTTAGTGAGATGCAGGACCTATTTCTATAGAAGCCCAGTTTTATTCTCAGCTTCTTAACCTGATGAGGATAGAGGGCGCTATTTACACTTTGGGGGAAAAACGTGCCCAATTTAAACGGCCTCGTACTCTATTCTTGCTCGTACAATATGCATATTATTATTACTATTGGATAGAAAACACTCTCTAGTTTCTAAAACCGTTTGAATTTTGTCTGTGAGTAAAACAGAACTCATTTGGCAGCACACTTTCTGACCAGGAAGTGGAAAGTCTGAAAATTATGCTCTGTTCAAGGGCCTGCCTATAAATGGGCATGACACGTATGAGTATACATGCACGTCATACACCTTCCCCAGGATGTCAAGATGCAGTGAGAGAAGAAATGGAGTGATTATCTTGGTCTGAGATGGAATACGTCCTCTTGGAATGACGTGTCACCCATTTTATGTTTTCAGGAAGGCGCGAAGTTGGTCCTGGATTTGCCATCAGAATAGCTGTCGTTATAGGCGATTACTATCTCCGGCTTTGATTTTATTTGATACATGTGACCATATCATCGTAAAGTATGTTTTTTCAATATAGTTTTATTAGATTTTTGAAATTTATTCGGGACGTTAGGCGTGTTGCGTTGTGTGCCTTTGTTCAGAAAGGAGAGCTTCGAGCCACTTGGCCAGTGTGCTTGCTAAATCAGGAGGGAAAAACGATGTTCTAAATCCAAACAACGACTGTTCTGGACAAAGGACCCCTTGTCCAACATTCTGATGGAAGATCACCAAAAGTAGGACCCATTTTGTGATGCTATTTCATATATCTGTCGAACTGTATACTAGTAGTTTTGCGCCCAGATTTTGGGCACTCTCTCGCTATAACGTAAGGTGGATGTCGTAATGAAGATATTTTTAGAATTCTAACACTGCGATTGCATTAAGAACTAGTGTTACTATCATTTCCTATACAACATGTATTTTTTTGTAATGTTTATGAATAGCTATTTGGTCAGAATAGGTGAGAGTCTAATAGAAATATCCGCACATTCTGGGAAAAAGAAGCTACATTAGCATAATGGATAACCACTGATTTCAGCTCTAAATATGCACATTTTCGAACAAAACATAAGTGTATGTATAACCTGATGTTATAGGACTGTCATCTGAGGAAGGTTTATGAAGGTTAGTGAAAATTGATATCTTTTGCTGGTTTATTCGCTAACGCTAACGTGCCTATTGCTATCGCTAACGTGCCTTGATGAATGAATGCGGTTGTGTGTAGGCTATTGTAGTAAGCTAATATAATGCTATATTGTGTTTTCGCTGTAAAACACTTAAAAAATCTGAAATATTGGCTGGATTCACAAGATGCTTGTCTTTCATTTCTGTACACGATGCATTTTTCAGAAATGTTTTATGATGAGTATTTAGGTATTCCACGTTGGTCTCTATAATTTCTCTGGCTGCTTCGGTGCTATTTTTGACGGTAGCTGTGATGGTAGCTGCAATGTAAAACTGATTTATACCTCAAATATGCACATTTTTCGAACAAAACATAGATTTATTGTGTAACATGTTATAAGACTGTCATCTGATGAAGTTGTTTCTTGGTTAGTTTGGTTGGTTCTTGGTTAGTTAGGTTGGCTTTGTGCATGCTACCTGTGCTGTGAAAAATGTCTGTCCTTCTTTGTATTTGGTGGTGAGCTAACATAAATATACGTGCTGTTTTCGCTGTAAAACATTTAAAAAATCGGACATGTTGACTGGATTCACAAGATGTGTATCTTTCATTTGCTGTATTGGACTTGTTAATGTGTGAAAGTTAAATATTTCTAAAAAATATTTTTTGAATTTCGCGCTCTGCCTTTTCAGTGGAATGTGGGAGGAGTTCCGCTAGCGGAACGCTGGGGCTAGACAGGTCTTAACTAACTCATCAATATGCTTTTTAAAAGACAGCTTTTCATCTATCAAGATGACCCGTTTTTTGTAAGCAGGGACACGATCAATATGGACACCATCCAAAGTACATGTGCTTAAATCATCAGAGATATTTTTATACGCTCTAGAGAACAACATATACTTAGTTTTACCTGCATTCATTTCTAATTTCAGATCAATAAAGGTTTTCTGTAATACAATGAAGTAGTTCAGATAGAGCCTGGTTAGAGCCTGGTTAACAGTGAACTGTAGTTCAGATAGAGCCTGGTTAACAGTGGGGGCAATAGCACAAACAGCAGTCTCATCGGCATACAAGTGCAGGTTAAATGTTTTTACAGACAAGTTGATATTGTTAATATAAACAGTAAAAAGTACAGGACCCAGAATCAACCCCTTGGGGACACATTTCGTAATATTCAGGAAACCTGATTTAACACCATCAGTAGATACTGTACACATTGAGTCAAGTCATTTTTAAACCAGTTACATATACCCTGGTATAGGCCAATTGAGGAAAGCCTCTGAATTAGCGTTGAGTGATCAACAGTATTGATGTCACGAATCCCGCTTCCTGAGTCTGTTTTTGCCTGTGTTCTGTCCTGGAGTGTTTTTTCCAGTGTCCTGGAACGCACCCTGTCTGGTTGCCGGGCGACGTAGCTAGTTGGAAGATCTCTGAGTACCCGCACCTGTATCCCATCAGCTATCTGCACACCTGGTCCTGATCATCACCCCTCCACTTCATAAGCGCTGACCTGACATCCATTCCCTGCCGGATCGTTAGCCATGAACAGTATGTTGTGCCAGCGTATCAGCCTCCAGTTTGATAGAGTTTGTTTGTTGTTTTGTACGTCTTGCTTGCCTTGAACTTACCTCCGTTTGTTCTGTCTACAGTCATTCACCCGGAACACTCATCCCATCCCTGCCTGGTCGTCGGTGGCTTCTGTTACTCCCTTGGATCTGCCTATTCACTCCCATCAACTCACCTCCACTGCCCGCTCCGCCACCTGGATCTTTCTACCGCTACGTTTATACTTGTAAATAAATACTCACCTTCGTCCTACTCTCCTTGTCCTAGTCTGCTTCTGGGTTCAACTTTAGAAGAAGCGTGACAATTGAAAGAACGGGTCAATGAAGAGGGCAGCACAACATTTTATTCACACAGCTAACGCCATCATCTAACGCCATCAACTAGGGATGCAGCAGCTACAGTGCTAGGACCTGGTCTGAAACCCAACTGATGTACAGTACCAGTCAAAAGTTTGGACACACCTACTCATCAAGGTTTTTTTTTGTTTAAAAAAAAAACTATTTTCTACATTGTAGAATAATAGTGAAGACATAAAACTTTGAAATTACACATATAGAATCATGTTGTAACCAAAAAAGTGTTAAACAAATCAAAACATATATCCTTTTCTCAATAGGGGGGCGCTGTTTTCACTTTGTAAAAATTCGTTCCCAAATTAAACTGCTTCTGGGTTCAACTTTAGAAGAAGCGTGACAGAACGATCCGGCCAAACATGGACCCAGCGGACCTGGACTCCGTTTGCCATGCCATTACCAATCAGGAGAAGATATTGGGACAACACAGTACGGCGCTACAGGAGTTAGCGTTTTCGGTTCAGAACTTCTCTGCTAGTCTGACGAGTATCCAGGCTCAGCTCAGTTTGCCGGCGGATCATCCACCACCTGCTTCACCCCTCTCACCTGCCGCTTCTGGAGCTGTTTCCTTCCGTGAGCCCAATGTTCCGACGCCTGATAAGTACGAAGGGGATTTGGGAGGATGCCGTTCATTTCTTATGCAGTGTGGTTTAGTTTTTGATCTGCAGCCCTACTCTTACGCCACAGAGAAGGCTAGGATAGCTTTTGTTATTGAACTGCTGCGTGGTAGAGCTCTGGAATGGGCTTCAGCTGTTTGGGAACAACAGGACACCTGCATGGCGTCATACCAGGAGTTCACGGCAGAGATGAGAAGGCTTTTTGACCATCCAGTCCGAGGTAAGGACGCAGCTAAGCGTTTGTTCTCTCTTCGCCAAGGAGCTCGTCGCGTGGCAGACTTTGTGATTGAGTTCCGGACATTGGCTGTGGAGAGTGGGTGGAATGAGGAGTCACTACAAGCGGCTTTTTACCAGGGGTTGTCGGAGCAACTCAAGGAGGAGCTGATCTCCTATCCAGAGCCTAGTGACCTGGACAGTTTGGTCACATTATCTATTCGGGTGGATAATAGAGTCCGAGAGAGAAGGAGGGAGAAGCAGTGGGGTCCGTCCAATCAATCAGCTACTCGGTTACCATTCGGGTCAGGAGGTGGACCGGAACGTGTTGATCATTATTCTCCACACGGGATTAGTGGAGGTGTCTTGCCGCGAGATCCTGAACCCATGCAAGTGGGGCGGTACCGGTTAACTAAGGATGAGCGCCAACGTAGACGTGAGACCAACAGCTGCCTCTACTGTGGTAGCTCGGGACATTACATCTCCGCTTGTCCTCAGCGTCCGTTAAACTGCCCGGCTCGCTAAGTGTGGGAGGACTTTTAGCGAGCCAGTTTCAACCTTCCAAGAACCCTGTCAGACCCCGTTTTCCTGCGACCCTCATGAATAAGAATCAGAGTTTAGCGATGAACGCTTTTATCGATTCAGGTGCCGATGGCAGCTTTATTGATGCCGACTTGGTGGAACAGCTGGGGCTTTCCAAGGAACAATTACCGGAAGCCATTGAAGCAACCACTCTGAACGGCAGTAGTTTGGCACGGATCACTATGAGGACTGAACCGGTTAAGATGTTGTTGTCGGGGAATCATTCAGAGGTTATTTCTTTTTTCATTTTGCCTTCGCCCCATGTTCCTCTGGTTCTTGGTTACCCCTGGCTGAGAGAACACAATCCCTCGTTTGATTGGGTGACGGGTAAGGTAACTAGTTGGAGCATTGAGTGTCATGCTAACTGCCTTAGGACTGCCTGTTCTCATGCTGTTCTCAGTCAGGTTAGTGAGTCTGCTCCCCCTGATTTGTCCCTGGTTCCCGAAACCTATCACGATTTGGGTGAAGTGTTCAGTAAGCAGAAGGCTCTGTCACTTCCTCCCCACCGACCTGGGTCGAAGAACGGCAAGGCGGACGCCTTGTCCCAGATGTTCTCCAAGACGGAGGAGAGTGGGGTCAAGACTGAGACGATTCTTCCCCAGAACTTTGTCGTGGGAGCCGTTACATGGAGGATTGAGGAGGATGTGATGGCGGCCCTTCGGACGCAGCCCGGCCCCGGTAACGGTCCACCCGGTCGGTTGTTCGTGCCTGAGTCGGTCCGTCCTGCTGTTCTTCAGTGGTTCCACGCCAGCAAGATAGCTTGTCACCCTGGCGTTGCTCGGACTATGGCGCTACTGCGCAGACGATTTTGGTGGCCTGCCATGGGAAAAGATACCCGGAGGTTTGTTGCCGCTTGTCCTGTTTGTGCGCTGAATAAGAGTACCAATCGGCCCAGCTCTGGGCTTCTTCACCCCCTACCTATTCACCGGCGACCTTGGTCGCATCTGGCTCTGGACTTGGTCACAGGGTTGCCTCCTTCTCCTCGTCCTTCTCCTCGTCCTTCTCCTCGTCCTCCTCCTCGGATGATCGGAGGTGGTCCTGCCTACACGGTGCGCCGCATCATGGACTCCAGACGGCGGGGTCGAGGATTCCAGTATCTTGTGGATTGGGAAGGATATGGTCCAGAGGAGAGGCGTTGGATTCCTCGGCGTCAGATCGTTGATGCTGACCTGCTTCGTGACTTCTACCGCATCCACCCTGGCGCTCCGGGTAGTACGCCCGGTGGCGTTCGTCGGAGGCGGGGTACTGTCACGAATCCCGCTTCCTGAGTCTGTTTTTGCCTGTGTTCTGTCCTGGAGTGTTTTTTCCGGTGTCCTGGAACGCACCCTGTCTGGTTGCCGGGCGACGTAGCTAGTTGGAAGATCTCTGAGTACCCGCACCTGTATCCCATCAGCTATCTGCACACCTGGTCCTGATCATCACCCCTCCACTTCATAAGCGCTGACCTGACATCCATTCCCTGCCGGATCGTTAGCCATGAACAGTATGTTGTGCCAGCGTATCAGCCTCCAGTTTGATAGAGTTTGTTTGTTGTAATGTACGTCTTGCTTGCCTTGAACTTACCTCCGTTTGTTCTGTCTACAGTCATTCACCCGGAACACTCATCCCATCCCTGCCTGGTCGTCGGTGGCTTCTGTTACTCCCTTGGATCTGCCTATTCACTCCCATCAACTCACCTCCACTGCCCGCTCCGCCACCTGGATCTTTCTACCGCTACGTTTATACTTGTAAATAAATACTCACCTTCGTCCTACTCTCCTTGTCCTAGTCTGCTTCTGGGTTCAACTTTAGAAGAAGCGTGACAATTGAAAGAACGGGTCAATGAAGAGGGCAGCACAACATTTTATTCACACAGCTAACGCCATCATCTAACGCCATCAACTAGGGATGCAGCAGCTACAGTGCTAGGACCTGGTCTGAAACCCAACTGATGTACAGTACCAGTCAAAAGTTTGGACACACCTACTCATCAAGGTTTTTTTTTGTTTAAAAAAAAAACTATTTTCTACATTGTAGAATAATAGTGAAGACATAAAACTTTGAAATTACACATATAGAATCATGTTGTAACCAAAAAAGTGTTAAACAAATCAAAACATATATCCTTTTCTCAATAGGGGGGCGCTGTTTTCACTTTGTAAAAATTCGTTCCCAAATTAAACTGCCTCATACTCAATTCTTGCTCGTACAATATGCATATTATTATTACTATTGGATAGAAAACACTCTCTAGTTTCTAAAACCGTTTGAATTATATCTGTGAGTAAAACAGAACTCATTTTGCAGCAAACTTCCTGTCAGGAAGTGAGAAATCTGAAATCGGGGGCTCTGTTCCAGGGTCAGTTTATTAATTTGCATGTAATCTATGGGTCTACATGCACTGCATACGCCTTCCCCTAGATGTCAGTAAGCAGTGAGAATTGGAATGGGGTGTCTAGGTAGATCTGAGGCCGTATAAAAGCTCTTGGAACCGGGTGTGCAGTCTTTTCAACGTTCGTCATGACGCAGACAGACCTCAGGATTGCATTCTGAAAAGCTCTCGTTATAGGCGTTAGATATATCCGGCTCTGGTTTTATTCGATATAGGTGTTAAAAACATCATAATGTAGTTATTTTAAACCGAGTTATATCAGTTTATATCAGTATATTGCGATTTTCGGTATTTCATTTGTGCTGCATTATAGTGAGTTGGACACGTCTTCGCCACATGGCTAATGTTTGCTGCTAATTCCAAAGTTGAAGACGACAATCTACAATCGAGGAACGATTATTCTGGACAAAGGACAACTTGCACAAGATTCTGATGGAAGCTCATCAAATAGTAAGAACTATTTATGATGTTAATTCGTTGTTCTGTTGAAAAATTTTAAACTATTATTCCGCCATTAATTTCGGTGCGGTCTCGCTTTAACCTTTTGTCAATAGGGGGAGCTGTTAGCACTATTTTTTTCTTGACGTTTCCAAATTAAACTGCCTAGTACTCAATTCTTGCTCGTACAATATGCATATTATTATTATTATTGGATAGAAAACACTCTCTAGTTTCTAAAACCGTTTGAATTATGTCTCTGAGTGAAACAGAACTCATTCTACAGCACTTTTCCTGCCAGGGAGTGAGATTTCAGAAATCTTGGCCTCTGTTCCCAGGTCAGTTTATAAGTCCCTGTGAATGCTGTAGGGCTACAAACACTGCCTACGCCTTCCTCTAGATGTCAGTAAGTGGTGACAATTTGAATGGGGTCGATTGCGCAATCTGGGACTTTATATAAGACCAAGATGCGGAAGTACCTTTCTTTTCTGCCCTGCGCTTGACGCACGATGGACGTCGGACTGGCCTCGTTCCAAGCTTTGGTTTAGCCAGTAATATATCTCCGGTCATGTTTTTACTCGTTATAGGTGTTAAAGACATCATAAGGTAGTTAATTTAAACCGACTTATAGCAATTTATATCAGTTTATTGCGATTTTCTGGCATTTCTTTGTGACGCACTTTCAAGAGTTGGACACTTTTCCGGTACATGCCGAACGTTAGTGGCCATTTCGACAGGACAAGAGGACATCTTTCGACCAAAAGACGATTAGACCGGAGAAAGGATACATTGCCCAAGATTCTGATGGAAGCTCAGCTAATAGTAAGAACTATTTATGCTGATAAATCGTTGTTCTGTTGAAAAATGTTAAACGCATAAGCCGCCATTTTTTTTTGGGTAGCTTCGCTTTGGCATACCCTGTATTGCACAGTAAGGTTAATTTTAAAAATGTAATTCAGCGATTGCATTAAGAACTAATTTGTCTTTCAATTGCTGTCCACCCTGTATTTTTTAGTCAAGTTTATGATTATTTTTGGATTAAACTAGGTCACTCTCCAAGATGGCGCCCGACATTTTCTGGCCAGTTTGGCTACTTTTCTCATTGTATAACCACGATTTTTGTGGCTAAATATGCACATTTTCGAACAAACTCTATATGTATGTTGTAATATGATGTTACAGGAGTGTCATCGGAAGAATTCTGAGAAGGTTAGTGAAAAAATTAATATATTTTGGAGGTGATAACGCTATCGCTCTTTTTGCCTTGAATCAATGCTGGGGTAATGTTTGCACATGTGGTATGCTAATATAACGATTTATTGTGTTTTCGCTGTAAAACACTTAGAAAATCTGAAATATTGTCTGGATTCACAGGATCTGTGTCTTTCAATTACTGTACGCTGTGTATTTTTAAGAAATGTTTTATGATTAGTAATTAGGTAATACACGTTGCTCTCTGTATTTATTCTAGTCGAGTTGTGATGGTGGGTGCAATTGTAAACTATGATTTATACCTGAAATATGCACATTTTTCTAACAAAACCTATGCTATACAATAAATATGTTATCAGACTGTCATCTGATGAAGTTTTTTCTTGGTTAGTGGCTATCAATATCTTTATTTGGTCGAATTGGTGATAGCTACTGGTGGAGAGAAAAAATGGTGGACTAAGAAAAATGGTGTCTTTTGCTAACGTGGTTAGCTAATAGATTTACATATTGTGTCTTCCCTGTAAAACATTTAAAAAATCAGAAATGATTGCTGGATTCACAAGAAGTGTATCTTTCATCTGGTGTCTTGGACTTGTGATTTAATGATATTTAGATGCTAGTATTTACTTGTGACGCTATGCTAGCTATGCTAGTCAGCTTTTTTACTGGTGGGGGTGGTGGGGGGTGCTCCCGGACCCGGGTTTCTGAGGAAGTAGAAGTTAACGCACGCTGTATGTCGTAGTAACGTTAATTTAAAAAATCTAACACAGCGGTTGCATTAAGAACTAATGTATCTTTCATTTGCTGTCCAACCTGTATTTTTTAGTCAAGTTTATGATTAGTTATTGATTAGATTAGGTGCCTCTCCCAAGATTTCTCCCGACATTTTGTTTGCATTTTGGCTACTATTCATATTGTATAACCACGATTTGTGCCGCTAAATATGCACATTTTCGAACAAACCATATATGTATTGTGTAATTTGATGTTATAGGACTGTCATCTGAAGAAGTTTGAGAAGGTTAGTGAATAATTTTATATCTTTTGCTGGTTTATTCGTTATCGCTACTGTTGGCTTGAATCAATGCTGTTGTGTGGTTGGCAATTGTAGTAAGCTAATATAATGCTATATTGTGTTTTCGCTGTAAAACACTTAAAAAATCTGAAATATTGGCTGGATTCACAAGATCTTTGTCTTTCATTTGCTGTACACTGTGTATTTTTCATAAATGTTTTATGATGAGTATTTAGGTAATTCACGTTGCTCTCTGTTGTTATTCTAGTTGCTTTGGTGAGAGTTGTGATGGTGGCTGCAATGTAAAACTATGATTTATACCTGAAATATGCACATTTTTCGAACAAAACATATGCTATACAATAAATATGTTATCAGACTGTCATCTGATGAAGTTGTTTCTTGGTTAGTGACTATTTATATCTTTATTTGGTCGAATTTGTGATAGCTACCTATGCAGTAAAAAAATGGTGGAGAAAAAAAAGTTGTGTCTTTTGCTATCGTGGTTAGCTAATAGAAATACATATTGTGTCTTCCCTGTAAAACATTTTAAAAATCAGAAATGATGGCTGGATTCACAAGATGTGTATCTTTCATCTGGTGTCTTGGACTTGTGATTTCATGATATTTAGATGCTAGTATTTACTTGTGGCGCTATGCTAGGCTATGCTAGTCAGCTTTTTTACTGATGAGGGTGCTCCCGGATCCGGGATTGGGACCAACTAGAAGATATATGAAATTTCCACCGGTCTAATTTCCATTGCCCGTGTTTCTTGGTGTCCTTTAGTAGTGGTTTCTTTGCAGCAATTCGACCGTGAAGGCCTGATTCACGTAGTCTCCTCTGAACAGCTGATGTTGAGATGTGCAGTTAACTCTAATGAACTTATCCTCTGCAGCAGAGGTAACTCTGGGTCTTCCTTTCCTGTAGCGGTCCTCATGAGAGCCAGTTTCATCATAGCGCTTGAAGGTTTTTGCGACTACACTTGAAGAAACTTTCAAAGTTCTTGGAATTTTCCAGATAGCCTGACCTTCATTTCTTAAAACAGGGGAGGGCAACTCCAGTCCTTGAGTGTCTGATTGGTGTCACACTTTTTCTCCATCCCTAGCAAACACAGCTGATTCATCAAATTGCATTCTAAACTGACGATCATAACTGGTGATTATTGGAGTCAGGTGTGTTAGCTGGGGTTGTGGCAAAACTGTGACAACAAATCAGGCCCTCGAGGACTAGAATTGCCCACCCCTGTCTTAAAGTAATGATGGACTGTTGTTTTTCTTTGCGTATTTGAGCTGTTCTTGACATAATATGGACTTGGTATTTTACCAAATAGAGCTATCTTCTGTATACCCGCCTTACATTGTCACAACACAACTGATTGGCTCAAACACATTAGGAAGGAGAGAAATTCCACAAATTACCTTTCTACAAGGCACAACTGTTCATTGAAATGCATTCCAGGTGACTACCTCATGAAGCTGGTTGAGAGAATGCCAAGAGTGTGCAAAGCAGTCATCAAGACAAAAGGTGGCTACTTTGAAGAATCTCAAATATAAAATATATTTTGATTTGTTTAAGACTTTTTTGGTTACTACATGATTCCATATGTGTTATTTCATAATTTTTATGTCTTCATTATTATTCTACAATGTAGAAAATAGTACAAATAAAGAAGAAATCCTGAAATGAGTAGCTGTGTCAACTTTTGACTGGTATGGTATATGTGTCAGCCTACTAATTATACAATTAGGTCCTATTATATTTCAAAATTGAAATCAAATTTGCTAGCCTGTAACTTTGTTGGCCGCATGTGCTCCTTTAGAATCACATGTTCTCTTCTGCTTTATCATGGTTTGAACGACGTGATTCCAATCTATATAATACAGGATAATACAATACAGTACAGTAATACAGTTCACACTCAAAAATATTAGCCTACTGGAGGGCACTGCATCGCAGTGCTAGCTGCGCCACCAGAGTCTCTGGGTTCGCGCCCAGGCTCTGTCGCAGCCGGCCGCGACCGGGAGGTCCGTGGGGCGACGCACAATTGGCATAGCGTCGTCCGGGTTAGGGAGGGTTTTGGCCGGTAGGGATATCCTTGTCTCATCGCGCTCCAGCGACTCCTGTGGCGGGCCGGGCGCAGTGCGCGCTAACCGAGGGGGCCAGGTGCACGGTGTTTCCTCCGACACATTGGTGTGGCTGGCTTCCGGGTTGGAGGCGCGCTGTGTTAACCTGTTTGGGCTGCAAGGGGCAGTATTGAGTAGCCAGATAAAAGGTGCCCATTTCAAACGGCCTCGTACTCAATTCTTGCTCGTACAATATGCATATTATTATTACTATTGGATAGAAAACACTCTCTAGTTTCTAAAACCGTTTGAATTATATCTGTGAGTGAAACAGAACTCATTCTGCAGCAAACTTCATGACAGGAAGTGGAAAGTCTGAAATTGAGGCTCTGTTCCAGGGGCTGCCTATTAAATCCCTTGTTATTTATTAGTTTAGATGCACTTCATACGTCTTCCACTAGATGTCGACAAGGAGTGAGAGAAGAAATGGACTGTGTAACTTGATCTGGACTCGAATTACAGCTCATGGAATGACGTGTCCTCCATTTCCTGTTTTCAGGAAGGCGCGAAGAGAGACATGGATTTGCCTTTTGTTTAGCTGTCGTTATAGGCGACTACTATCTCCGGCTTTGATTTTATTTGATACATGTGACCATATCATCGTAAAGTATGTTTTTTCAATATAGTTTAATCAGATTATTGAACATTTTTCGGGAGTTTTGCCGTGTTCCGTTCTCTGACTTTGTTGACGATGGAGCGATTCGTGCCACTTGGCTAGTGCGCTTCCTAAATCGAGAGGGAAAGTGTCCGTTCTAAATCCAAACAACCACTGTTCTGGACAAAGGACCCCTTGTCCAACATTCTGATGAAAGATCACCAAAAGTAAGAAACATTTTATGATGCTATTTCATATATCTGTCGTGCATGTGAACTAGTCGTCGGCGCCCAACGTTTGGGTACTCTAGCTATACCGAAGTGGATGTCGTAATGAAGTTATTTTTTAGAATTCTAACACTGCGATTTCATTAAGAACTAATGGATCTATCATTTCCTATACAACATGTATTTTTTAGTTATGTTTATGAATAGTCATTTGGTCAGAATATGTGTGTCATAAAAAGTGTCAGAAAAAAATCCGGACGTTGTGGGACAAAATAGCTACGTTAGCAGAATGTATAACCACTGATTTCAGCTCTAAATATGCAAATTTTCGAACAAAACATAAGTGTATGTATAACCTGATGTTATAGGACTGTCATCTGATGAAGAATATCAAGGTTAGTCAAAAATTATATATCTTTTGCTTGTTTGTTACGATCGCTAACCTTTTGCTACTGGGAAATGGCATGTCTTTCTGGCTATTGTGGTAAGCTAATATAACGCTATATTTTGTTTTCGCTGTAAAACACTTAATAAATCGGAAATATTGGCTGGAATCACAAGATGCCTGTCTTTCATTTGCTGTACACTATGTATTTTTCAGAAATGTTTTATGATGAGTAATTAGGTATTTGACGTTGGTGTCTGTAATTATTATGGCTGCTTTCGGTGCAATTTCTGATTGTAGCTGCAATGTAAACTATGATTTATACCTGAAATATGCATATTTTTCGAACAAAACATAGATTTATTGAATAACATGTTATAAGACTGTCATCTGATGAAGTTGTTTGTTGGTTAGTTTGGTTGGTTCTTGGTTAGTTAGGTTGGCTTTGTGCATGCTACCTGTGCTGTGAAAAATGTCTGTGCTTTTTTGTATTTGGTGGTGAGCTAACATAAATATACGTGCTGTTTTCGCTGTAAAACATTTTAAAAACCGGACATGTTGGCTGGATTCACAAGATGTGTACCTTTCATTTGCTGTATTGGACTTGTTAATGTGTGAAAGTTAAATATTTAAAAAAAATATCTTTTGAATTTCGCGCCCTGCACTTGAAGTGGCTGTTGTCATAAGTGTACCGGCACCGCCCTGCATTAAGAAGCAGTGCGGCTTGGTTGGGTTGTGCTTCGGAGGACGCATGGCTTTCGACCTTTGTCTCTCCCGAGCCCGTACGGGAGTTGTAGCGATGAGACAAGATAGTAATTACTAGCGATTGGATACCACGAAAATTGGGGAGAAAAGGGGATAAAATTAAAAAAAAAATAAATAAAAAAATAAAAAATAATAATAATAATAATAATAATATTAGCCTACTGGAGCTTGTTTCATTTATTTATCCAAGAGAGAATATAGCTAGCTACATCTATGGGCTTTTATGTTTTTCTGTAATGCGTAATGTGCGGTAGCCTATCATTGTCACGCCCTGACCATAGAGAGCCCTCGGGGTTCTCTATGGTGTAATAGGTCAGGGCGTGACTAGGGGGGTTTCTAGGTATTATATTTCTATGTTGGTGTGTGTATGGTTCCCAATTGGAGGCAGCTGATGATCGTTACCTCTAATTGGGGATCATACTTAGTGTGTCCTTTTTTCCACCTGTGATGTGGGATATTGTTTTGTATGAGTGCCTATGTGCGCTATGTATTTCACGATCGTTATATCTTTGTTGTTTTGGAAGTTTCACTATCATTAAAATGTGAAACTCTACTCACGCTGCGCCTTGGTCCAATTAATCATACGACGGTCGTGACAATCATATACAGTATGTATTGGATAACGGTACAATCATTTGGTATTTTTTGGGGCCTGGGCTCCTTAAACGTTGTTAATTTAGTACATAATACATAAAATGTATTTAATTATATGGCTCATCAGGCTCATGTAGCATCAGGTTTGAATTTTCATACTGATCAAAGCCTTAATTAAATCCAGACATTTCTTTACTTTATAATGCTTTTGAATGACACTTCCGTTTTTAGAGGGAAATACCGGGTTACCCAGGAGAAAAGTTATTTATTCTATGGATGGAACATTTAAAAAATACCGGGAAAATATTCAACCGTAGTTTGTATGGGCTAATAGCAATGTCCTGGAGAAGGCGAGGACTGTCTCTTTGTACAGGTGTACATTATCATAAAGACAGTCCAGGCTGGTGGGCCAGGTGCACACTGGACCATAGCACACAGTCCTGATAGTGGAGGCCCTCTCTATCACTACCCTTACACCTTGCCCAAACCGCGTGCGCTATCGTGCATACATTTATTTTGCCCCCCCACACCAAACGGCTTTTTCATCGTTTAAATTATATGGGGATCGCATCTAAACTTTCATTGTATTACCACGACAACCCACAACAAAGTTCATCTTTCAGTCACCCACATGGGTATAACCAATGATGAGATGGCACGTGGGTACCTGCCTCTATAAACAAATGAGGAGATGGCACGTGGATACCTGCTTCTATAAACCAATGAGGAGATGGGAGAGGCAGGACTTGCAGCGCGATCTGCGTCAGAAATAGGAACGACATCTATTTTAGTCCTTGGTGTCGCAGACGCTCCTTGGCGCGCGCAAGCAGTGTGGGTGCAATAATTGAATAACATGGGTTTCTAAATTTATTTTGCGACGCGTCCGGTCTGGTCAGCATGCTAGTGATGTAGCCATCCTCTCCTGTTTGTCATGCTTCCCCATATTTTTATTTTTTTACCTTTATTTAACTAGGCAAGTCAGTTAAGAACAAATTTGTATTTTCAATGAAGGCCTAGGAACAGTGGGTTAAGTGCCTGTTCAGGGGCAGAACGACAGATTTTTACCTTGTCAGCTCAGGGATTTGAACTTGCAACCTTTTGGTTACTAGTCCAACGCTCTAAACACTAGGCTACCCTGCCACCCCATATGATTGATATGGATGGGGGAGCCAAGCTGGTCCACAGTCACGAGCTCCATAGCTCTCTCTGTTGAGGGGCACCATAACTTTGACACCTTTTTATTTGGTAAAAGTTTATTCTCTAATATAAACTTTCCATTGGAGTCCATCATTAATAAAACGTCTGGTTTCTCATCAGGTCTGTGGAGTGATAGGAGTAATTACAGACCGTGAAATGGGGATGGATAGGGTCAGCTGGGTTGGTGCATTGGTTGGTTGGGTTGGTTGATGGGTGCTGATTCAGCTGTTGGCTTGGTCCTGAGATTTTGTGGGACTCTTTGTAGAGCGGATGGTGGTGGCTGAGAAATTTCAGCTTTAGCTCATGTAGCTCCTTCTGCAGGTCCTGAACGTGGCTGGTGTTGACTGTTCTGGACAGTTCCTCTCTAAGTCTGCACACTTCCATCCTGAGAGCCTGGTTGTCCTCCTCAACATTTTTCATTGCACACTACAGCGCCTTGATCTCATCCCTATGCTGACTCACCAGGCTGATCTCCTCCTCTGCTGTGATACTGCAGGTGTCACGTGTGAGAGACGCATGCTCAGGGCTGTGTCTGCTGCAGGCTAGAGAGGGACACTGGGGACTACATATTGGGGCACAGAGGGTGTGGAGGCTGTTGTAGGTTGTGACAGTGTAGAGGTTTTAAGTTCAGCAACAAGAGGTTTTATCTGGTCAAAGTAGGGGAAAAATTGATCCAGTTTGGCCTCTGAACCTTGAATCATCACAGTGCCATTATTATAAATATTAACGTTACATTTGGGGGTGAAATTAATGTAAAATTGTGTCATTGTTCTGTTTTCTGACATTTGAAGTTCCTTGTTGGTCTTGTGGAGAGCTGTGTGCCAAGTATTAGGATCATCTGTGTAGAACAGAACGTCTCATTTTATTTCTTTGTTCGCTTTCAGGAGGAAGTTTGCCCTCTGAGTCTCTGGGGATTGTATTAGCAATTTATTTTTGAATTAATTTTTACCTGACTCAAGACTTTTTCCTTGTAGCATTTTCAGGATACGTGATGGCAAGGTCTCTGAAACAATGCTTAGAGAATGCATCCATCTTCATCTCCATGGTGACCTGTTTAAACATTACACTCTGTTCTAGAATGATATGCATGTGCCTCTAGATGAAAGCACTTATTTAAATAATGCACCTATAGGTGAATGTGACTTTTAATGTGCAGAACACAGCAATTAACTAAAATAACTAAACTGTTCACATATAATACAATTATTTTAAAAGAAATTGCAATTTCAGTAGGAGCTCTTAAGTGCTGCTGCTCGTGAATTGGTTGCTAGGAGACTGTTTTTGTTGCACAGCAAGTATTCTATTATTTGGTTTTAATAAATAAGAAAGGGGTTAAGTGATTTGAATGCTATTATCTCCAACTCAGAAACAGTAGGAACAGACTCAATACGTAAAACATGATCCCCATTGGCTATAACATGTACTATTATCAGATTAACATATTTATAATTATGTAATCTACCAGATCAGTTGCATCCATGGTCTGTATAATTACAGGGTGGCAAGTAGCCTAGCAGTTAGAGCGTTGGGCCAGTAACTGAAAGGTCGCTGGTTCAAATCACTGAGCCGACAAGGTGCCCTTGAGCAATACACTTAACCCTGATTTGATCCAGGGATGACATACTACTATGGCTGACCCTGTAAAAACAACACATTTCTCTACACCAATCTGGTGTATGTGACAATAAAACTTGCTTTATTGTGCACCGTGCAGCAATCTGGTGACAAATGGCACTCATTGTCCCTCTGGGATAGATCACCTACAGTACCGTCTGTCCCTTCTGCCTTTACCTGACCAGGGTTCAGTTAACCTAAAGCTTTGTAGCTAATGTTGCTCATAACAACCCCAGACCAAGACTATACGTAGTAAGCAAAGTGCTTCATTTGGGGAATTTCATTCAAACTGTGAGACTGGGTTTGTATTCTTTTTTGAGCCCTAATAATTCATATTAATTTATATTCATATTATTTGAAAAACTGTTGTTTCTCATTGAGGCCGCATCTTAAACTAGAGTCAATTGGCGCACCCATAAATCACACGTTGACGTCATTTTAAATATTGAATACTGTGTTTATGCTAGAGACTTACCTTTTCTTCTAGTGGCTGCAGCTCAATCTACTCTTTATATAAAGTGTATGCCTATTCCACAACATGGGGCTACACACAAGAGGATCCGGACAAGAAAATTACTGCGGTGGATATTGCTAGCTAGCATGAGGATGAAAATGGCAGTTTCCGGGGAAAACTAGCAGCCTTTTAATCTTCTCGATAGAGCAGTGTGGATAAAGGTACAATTTAGAGTACAGTGGCATATCCCATCCCGCATTGAGGTATGTTTTCTGATCCATATCTCGCAATGGCTCCACGGTGTCTTAATGTAAACTTCTTCAGTTTAGGGTCTATTTTTCTCCACTTCCTGTCTGACTGACGTGCCCAAAGTAAACTGCCTGTTACTCAGACGCAGAAGCCAGGATATGCATATAATTGGTACCATTGGATATAAAACACTTTGAAGTTTGTAGAAATGTTAAAAATAATGTATGAGACTATAACACAATTGATATGGTAAGAGAAAATCCAAAGAAAAACTCTTACAATAGAAAGCTATGGGTTATATGCAATTCCAGCTTCCAGATTGCAATTCCTCTGGCTTCCACTAGATGTCCACAGTCTTTGTTCAAGGTTTCAGGCTTGTTTCTTCCCAAACGAGGAAGAATTTTGAGATTTGGTACTGGGAGTCAGAGTTGCTTATTTTGCTTCTTTCCGTATGAAATATTATAGTTCAATTACATTTTAGGGTACCTGAGGATTAAATAGAAATGTATTTTGACTTGTTTTTAAAAAAAGTTTAGGGTAGCTTTTTGGATTCCTTTGTCTGCGTGTTGAACGAGTGGATTACTCAAATCGATGGCGCCAACTAAACAGACTTTTTGGGATATAAAGAAGGATTTTATCTAACAAAACGACCATGCATGTTGTAGCTGGAACCCTTTGGATTGCAAATCAGACGAAGATTTTCAAAAAGTAAGTGAATATTTAATCGCTGTTTGTGTTTTTATGAAGCCAGTGCTGGTTGAAAAATATTTTGATGTGGGGTGCCGTCGTCAAACATACACATGGCATGCTTTCGCTGTAAAGCCTATTGTAAATCGGACAATGTAGTTAGATTAACAACAATTTAAGCTTTTAACTGATATAAGACACTTGTATGTACCAAGATGTTTAATATCCATAATTTTTATGATTATTTATTTGAATTGCGCACCCTCCAATTTCACCGGAAGATGTCGACTGTCCCAGAGAGGTTTTTAATGTAACCATGATTGCGTTCCAACCTCAGTCTAGGTCAGTGTAAATAAGCGTAACGGTAGGGTCGGCATCTTCTGGCAATAAGTCTAATAATTCCCCACTATCAAATGATGAAACTCTCATGAACACAACAGTGTTGGTTGTTTCGATCTACGGCAGTCGTCGGAACTCTCTATCACGGACGTTCTAATTTCAAAAGAGGTCTTCTCGCAAAACTGACTGAAGGTAACCCAGTACCGGGCTGTAAAAATGTGTCATGAATAACGTGACCAAACACGGGTCTATAGGACAGACACTTCAAAACCTTATTCGTTATGATTTGACTGTATGTTTTGCTGTGTACAAAAGTTATTCAATGTGTTTCTATGGGCTATGGCAGTAAAGGACAATTTCAATGTTTAATTAAATAAAGACATATGTTATATTTTTATACCAACAGGGCTCCTAAAATTCTAAAACAAATGGCTAAATTATACAATTTTAATGTACAGATACCCCCAAAAAGTATTTAATTAACTACTTTACACCACTGAAAAAAGTAATTAAATACTGAAAACACTTCTAGATTTGACTACCACCAAGCTACTGCAAAATGTAGTTTAATCACTAGTTGAACTACATGTAGTTAACTACTCACCAACACTGCATTCCTTGTTATCTGTCTTCAAGTTTTGTGAACAAATGTGTTGGAAATTGAGGTTCTGTCTTCTATTGTAAGTTAGTCTCCAGCTAGTCTGTTGCATGCATGAAATGTTCCTCAGGTATTACATTTTAAGAAATGTAGATATAAAATCTCTTATTTGAAGATTCACCATGGGAGAGACTTCAATTCAAAAGGAGCAATGGAGCAAAGTACAGTATATGTAGGAAATGCACAAAACACAGCAGGACCAGTGTATTTCCAATTCCAGGCACGGGAAACTTGAGAAATGTTGTAGATGAGTATTACTTGTGTATATTGTACACATGTTGAATGCTACCGTAAGGCAATCCTGAGAAAGGTAAAGGGGGGTGACACATACTATCTCCTACAAAGCACTGACAGCTCTTCTCAAGTCCTCTGACCTTGGGGAGTAATTTTGCGGATCAATATTTGCCCGTATAGAGTGTGGACTGAGAGAACACACCAATACTCAAGATATGATGGGAGACAGAGACAATCTCAAGGACTAGTGGAGGGGAAAGTATTGGTTTTCAAATCATGTTTGGGTGAAACAAAACGTTTCTATGAATGTGCTAAAATATTTATGATTATGTGCGCTTCTACAGGGAATGTACACACATGGTTTAATAAATAAAACGTGACTTCCTGTTGAATCTGCAGACGTGTTGCTGTGCGTTTTGTTGCTGTGCGTTTTGCTGCCAACTTTACTTTACTTTGCTAGCTGACAACTTTACGTTTTTTGTTTTGTTTTTGTTTTTAATTACCGTTTATATTTTTAGTTTTTCCATCGCAACTTTTTTCCCTCATTCAACTTTTTCACTCCGGACGCTTTATCTGGACATGGTTCGTCAACACCTTCAACAGCCGAAGCTAAGTAGTAACATTAACATGATGTCTTCTAATTGCAGTCGCTGTACTCATAATATACAGGAGAACGATCGCCTTACGGCGAGAATAGCTGTGCTACAAGCCCAGCTTCAGACGCAATCGTTAGGCAAGGGTAATTTCAGTGTAGGAAAGGAAGAAACAGCGTCTGTGCCACCAGTAAGTACAGATAGTAACGTTAGTATAAATCCCCCCGCACAGTCCCCGCAGCCGGACAACTTTCTCATGGCTTCTGGAGGGAAATGCTGTTGGAATGCTCAACCGGTGTCGCTCATTCAGCCGACAGAAACTTTCAACCGGTTTTCCCCATTATGTAGCGAGTCGGAGTCTGAGTCTGAGTCTTCTCTTGTCTCTACTCCTCCCGTTACGGGGTCTGAGACGCCGAAGGCTCCCACCATTAGCTCTGACAAATTGAAAACCTTAGTCATTGGCGACTCCATTACCCGCAGTATTAGACTTAAAACGAATCACCCAGCGATCATACACTGTTTACCAGGGGGCAGGGCTACCGACGTTAAGGCTAATCTAAAGATGGTGCTGGCTAAAGCTAAATCTGGCGAGTGTAGAGAGTATAGAGATATTGTTATCCACGTCGGCACCAACGATGTTAGGATGAAACAGTCAGAGGTCACCAAGTGCAACATAGCTTCAGCGTGTAAATCAGCTAGAAAGATGTGTCGGCATCGAGTAATTGTCTCTGGCCCCCTCCCAGTTAGGGGGAGTGACGAGCTCTACAGCAGAGTCTCAGCACTCAATCGCTGGTTGAAAACTGTTTTCTGCCCCTCCCAAAAGATAGAATTTGTAGATAATTGGCCCTCTTTCTGGGACTCACCCACAAACAGGACCAAGCCTGACCTGCTGAGGAGTGACGGACTCCATCCTAGCTGGAGGGGTGCTCTCATCTTATCTACCAACATAGATAGGGCTCTAACTCCTCTAGCCCCACAATGAAATAGGGTGCAGGCCAGGCAGCAGGCTGTTAGCCAACCTGCCAGCTTAGTGGAGTCTGCCAATAGCACAGTCAGTGTAGTCAGCTCAGCCATACCCATTGAGACTGTGTCTGTGCCTCGACCTAGGTTGGGCAAAACTAAACATGGCGGTGTTCGCCTTAGCAATCTTATTAGGATAAAGACCTCCTCCATTCCTGCCATTATTGAAAGAGATCGTGATACCTCACATCTCAAAATAGGGTTACTTAATGTTAGATCCCTCACTTCAAAGGCAGTCATAGTCAATGAACTAATCACTGATCATAATCTTGATGTGATTGGCCTGACTGAAACATGGCTTAAGCCTGATGAATTTACTGTGTTAAATGAGGCCTCACCTCCTGGTTACACTAGTGACCATATCCCCCGTGCATCCCGCAAAGGCGGAGGTGTTGCTAACATTTACGATAGCAAATTTCAATTTACAAAAAAAAAAATGGCGTTTTCGTCTTTTGAGCTTCTAGTCATGAAATCTATGCAGCCTACTCAATCACTTTTTATAGCTACTGTTTACAGGCCTCCTGGGCCATATACAGCGTTCCTCTCTGAGTTTCCTGAATTCCTATCAGACCTTGTAGTCATAGCAGATCATATTCTAATTTTTGGTGATTTTAATATTCACATGGAGAAGTCCACAGACCCACTCCAAAAGTCTTTCGGAGCCATCATCGACTCAGTGGGTTTTGTCCAACATGTCTCTGGACCTACTCACTGCCACAGTCATACTCTGGACCTAGTTTTGTCCCATGGAATAAATGTTGTAGATCTTAATGTTTTTCCACATAATCCTGGACTATCGGACCACCATTTTATTACGTTTGCAATCGCAACAAATAATCTGCTCAGACCCCAACCAAGGAGCATCAAAAGTCGTGCTATAAATTCTCAGACAACACAAAAATTCCTTGATGCCCTTCCAGACTCCTTCTGCCTACCCAAGGACGTCAGAGGACAAAAATCAGTTAACCACTTAACTGAGGAACTCAATTTAACCTTGCGCAATACCCTAGATGCAGTTGCACCCCTAAAAACGAAAAACATTTGTCATAAGAAACTAGCTCCCTGGTATACAGAAAATACCCGAGCTTTGAAGCAAGCTTCCAGGAAATTGGAACGGAAATGGCGCCACACCAAACTGGAAGTCTTCCGACTAGCTTGGAAAGACAGTACCGTGCAGTACCGAAGAGCCCTCACTGCTGCTCGATCATCCTACTTTTCCAACTTAATCGAGGAAAATAAGAACAATCCAAAATTTCTTTTTGATACTGTTGCAAAGCTAACTAAAAAGCAGCATTCCCCAAGAGAGGATGGCTTTCACTTCAGCAGTAATAAATTCATGAACTTCTTTGAGGAAAAGATCATGACCATTAGAAAGCAAATTACGGACTCCTCTTTGAATCTGCGTATTCCTCCAGGGCTTAGCTGTCCTGGATCTGCACAGCTCTGCGAGGGCCTGGGATCGGGAGAGACACTTAAGTGTTTTAGTACTATATCTCTTGACACAATGATGAAAATAATCATGGCCTCTAAACCTTCAAGCTGCATACTGGATCCTATTCCTACTAAACTGCTGAAGGAGCTGCTTCCTGTGCTTGGCCCTCCTATGTTGAACATAATAAACAGCTCTCTATCCACCGGATGTGTACCAAACTCACTAAAAGTGGCAGTGATAAAGCCTCTCTTGAAAAAGCCAAACCTTGACCCGGAAAATATAAAAAACTATCGGCCTATATCGAATCTTCCATTCCTCTCAAAAATTTTAGAAAAAGCTGTTGCGCAGCAACTCACTGCCTTTCTGAAGACAAACAATGTATACGAAATGCTTCAGTCTGGTTTTAGACCCCATCATAGCACTGAGACTGCACTTGTGAAGGTGGTAAATTACCTTTTAATGGCGTCAGACCGAGGCTCTGCATCTGTCCTCGTGCTACTAGACCTTAGTGCTGCCTTTGACACCATCGATCACCACATTCTTTTGGAGAGACTGGAAACCCAAATTGGTCTACACGGACAAGTTCTGGCCTGGTTTAGATCTTACCTGTCGGAAAGATATCAGTTTGTCTCTGTGAATGGTCTGTCCTCTGACAAATCAACTGTACATTTCGGTGTTCCTCAAGGTTCCGTTTTAGGACCACTATTGTTTTCACTATATATTTTACCTCTTGGGGATGTTATTCGAAAACATAATGTTAACTTTCACTGCTATGCGGATGACACACAGCTGTACATTTCAATGAAACATGGTGAAGCCCCAAAATTGCCCTCGCTAGAAGCCTGTGTTTCAGACATAAGGAAGTGGATGGCTGAAAACTTTCTACTTTTAAACTCGGACAAAACAGAGATGCTTGTTCTAGGTCCCAAGAAACAAAGAGATCTTCTGTTAAATCTGACAATTCATCTTGATGGTTGTAAAGTCGTCTCAAATAAAACTGTGAAGGACCTCGGCGTTACTCTTGACCCTGATCTCTCTTTTGACGAACATATCAAGACTGTTTCAAGGACAGCTTTTTTCCATCTACGTAACATTGCAAAAATCAGACATTTTCTGTCCAAAAATGATGCAGAAAAATTAATCCATGCATTTGTTACTTCTAGGTTAGACTACTGCAATGCTCTACTTTCCGGCTACCCGGATAAAGCACTAAATAAACTTCAGTTAGTGCTAAATACGGCTGCTAGAATCCTGACTAGAACCAAGAAATTTGATCATATTACTCCAGTGCTAGCTTCCCTACACTGGCTTCCTGTTAAGGCAAGGGCTGATTTCAAGGTTTTACTGTTAACCTATAAAGCGTTACATGGGCTTGCTCCTACCTATCTTTCCGAGTTGGTCCTGCCGTACATACCAATACGTACGCTACGGTCACAAGACGCAGGCCTCCTAATTGTCCCTAGAATTTCTAAGCAAACAGCGGGAGGCAGGGCTTTCTCCTATAGATCTCCATTTTTATGGAACAGTCTGCCTACCCATGTGAGAGACGCAGACTCGGTCTCAACCTTTAAGTCTTTACTGAAGACTTATCTCTTCAGTAGGTCATATGATTGAGTGTAGTCTGGCCCAGGAGTGTGAAGGTGAACGGAAAGGCTCTGGAGCAACGAACCGCCCTTGCTGTCTCTGCCAGGCCGGTTCCCCTCTCTCCACTGGGATTCTCTGCCTCTAACCCTGTTACAGGGGCTGAGTCACTGGCTTGCTGGTGCTCTTTCATGCCGTCCCTAGGAGGGGTGCGTCACTTGAGTGGGTTGAGTTACTGACGTGATCTTCCTGTCTGGGTTGGCGCCCCCCCTTGGTTTGTGCTGTGGTGGAGACCTTTGTGGGCTATACTCGGCCTTGTCTCAGGATTGTAAGTTGGTGGTTGAGGATATCCCTCTAGTGGTGCGGGGGCTGTGCTTTGGCAAAGTGGGTGGGGTTATATCCTTCCTGTTTGGCCCTGTCCGGGGGTTTCTTCGGATGGGGCCACAGTGTCTCCTGACCGCTCCTGTCTCAGCCTCCAGTATTTATGCTGCAGTAGTTTATGTGTCGGGGGGCTAGGGTCAGTTGGTTATACCTGGAGTACTTCTCCTGTCTTATCCAGTGTCCTGTGTGAATTTAAGTATGCTCTCTCTAATTCTCTCGTTCTCTCTTTCTCTCTGAGAACCTGAGCCCTAGGACCATACGTCAGGACTACCGGGCATGCTGACACCTTCCTGTCCCCAGTCCGCCTGGCCTTGCTGCTATTCCAGTTTCAACTGTTCTGCCTGCGGTTACGAAACCCCTACCTGTCCCAGACCTGCTGTTTTCAACTCTTAATGATCGGCTATGAAAAGCCAACTGAGATTTATTCCTGATTATTATTTGACCATGCTTGTCATTTATGAACATTTTGAAAATCTTGGCTCTCTCTAATTTTCTCCTTCTCTCTTTCTTTCTCTCGGAGGACCTGAGCCCTAGGACCATACGTCGGGACTACCGGCCGTGGTGACTCCTTGCTGTCCCCAGTCCGCCTGGCCTTGCTGCTATTCCAGTTTCAACTGTTCTGCCTGCGGTTATGGAACCCCTACCTGTCCCAGACCTGCTGTTTTCAACTCTTAATGATCGGCTATGAAAAGCCAACTGAGATTTATTCCTGATTATTATTTGACCATGCTTGTCATTTATGAACATTTTGAAAATCTTGGCTCTCTCTAATTTTCTCCTTCTCTCTTTCTTTCTCTCGGAGGACCTGGGCCCTAGGACCATGCGTCGGGACTGCCGCCCGTGGTGACTCCTTGCTGTCCCCAGTCCGCCTGGCCTTGCTGCTATTCCAGTTTCAGCTGTTCTGCCTGCGGTTATGGAACCGCCACCTGTCCCAGACCTGTTGTTTTTCAACTCTTAATGATCAGCTATGAAAAGCCAACTGAAAATTATTCATGATTATTATTTGACCATGCTTGTCACTTATGAACATTTTTGAACATCTTGGCATAGTTCTGTTATAATCTCCACCCGGCACAGCCAGAAGAGGACTGGCCACCCCTCATAGCCTGGTTCCTCTCTAGGTTTCTTCCTAGGTTTTGGCCTTTCTAGGGAGTTTTTCCTAGCCACCGTGCTTCTACACCTGCATTACTAGCTGTTTGGGGTTTTAGGCTGGGTTTCTGTACAGCACTTCGAGATATTAGCTGATGTACGAAGGGCTATATAAAATAAAATTGATTGATTGATTGATTAAAAGAGTTAGTCTTTGTTTCTGTAAGGGCAATATCATGGCACAGAGGACTTTGTTATGCTGGTAATAATACCCCATAGGCTTCCTTAACATACATATCAAATCACCCTGTGAAATGGTTTCTTTACTGTGAGAGGAAATGCAGTATTGGAATTCAATATACCACAAAGTGGTTGAGAAATGAACTCTTGCGTTGGTGATACTTGTAGTCTCAAAGCTTACCGTATGCTTCCCAGTCGAAACAGTTCCCGCATATATTATGACGAAATGTTGTGACGTTTTGGTCACTTGGGCTAGGACAGGATTTGCTGTTCGCATTTTGTTTATTTTCTTGAGGCAAGTCGAAGTTCGGTAGCCCTTCATTGGTGATTGGGCAACAGTACTACTCCTAATAGGAGTGGGAATTATGGACGGGATTCTTCAATTAAGTGTTTGTTGTCATCCACTTGAGAAATACTGCACCAAACATTTTAGTTAGATGTAGAAAGACCTCTGCAAAAACGTCAAAATTAATTACAGGTTTATTGATTTATCTAAGATTAATTCAGACAATTTTGGGAAGAGTTTCTGGCTATGTTGTTGCTATGGTGACTAAAGCAAAAGTTTTTAGGGAGTATGCGAGCACAGACGGTCGCTTCGCCTCGGAGAAAAACCTAACCTATTTATGAGGACGCCTTTAGATGTGACATTTAGCTGACCTCTAACCTCTCTCCACCTTACATGATCACACTTTATTATGGATAGTCCAGATTGTCCATCTGTCATAGTATCAACAAACTATCTGTTGATAAGCAACTGCTTTGTAAGGTTACGGTTAGGGTTAGGTTTAGAGTAAGGGTAAGGGTCAAGGTTAAGGCTAGGGTAAGGGTTAAGTTTAGGGTTTGGATAACGGTTAAGGTTAGGGTTAGGGCTAGGTTTAGGGTTAGTAGCAGTGGAGGCTCCTCAGAAAAGGAAGGACTATCCTCCTCAGTGAATTTCATAAAAATTTAAATTGTAAAACATAAAAAAGGTTATCTTTTTATATAAAACTATTCTAATTATGATCAAGTCACCAAATAATTGATTAAAACACAGTAACCTCAACAGTACTCTTTACGGTAGCACCATGGTGTAGTCAGAGGACAGCTGGCTTCCGACCTCCTCTGGGTACATTGCCTTCAATACAAAACCTAGGAAGCTCATGGTTCTCACCCTTTTCCATAGACTTACACAGTAATCCTGCAACCTATCAGAGCTCTTGTCGCATGAACTGACATGTTGTCCACCCAATCAAATGATTAGAAAATTAATCTAGTACTGAAAGCATAAGCTACAGCTAGCTAGAACTGCAGTGCATAACATGTGGTGAGTAGTTGACTCAAAGAGAGAGAAAGACAGTAGTTGAACAGTTTTGAACAAATTCATTTCTTCGAAAATGGAGGAGAAGCCAGAGAGAAGTAGAGAGAGATTGTCATTTTTTTCACTTACTTAGCTAGAAAATGCAATTAGCTAGTTTAGCCTACTGAAACACCCTGCTCAAACAAA
This sequence comes from Salvelinus namaycush, assembly GCF_016432855.1. Taxonomy (NCBI): domain Eukaryota; kingdom Metazoa; phylum Chordata; class Actinopteri; order Salmoniformes; family Salmonidae; genus Salvelinus; species Salvelinus namaycush. The sequence goes on from NC_052328.1 coordinate 23,762,289, forward strand.
TGGGTGTTATGTTAGCTAGCAGGCTATGACTTTCAAACACAACACTGGAACTCTTTCAAGTCAAGGTAAGCTTTTGGTTTTACTAATTTATTGCCACCGGGGCCCACCAGTGTAACTGCTTACTGACTGTACGCTGTAATTTTACTGCATGATTGTAGTGAGTATAGTAACGCGTTAATTCTATTAGCTATGCTGACAATCACATTACTTTAGCTAATATAGTGATAACGATGAAGGCTGTGTGTAGAAGTTCGGCTTGGAAAGTTTTTTTTGTCTGGTCACATACAGCTGATGTGTTGTTCGTTGAAGTCCACAAGCAAAGGGAAGAGGTGAGAGGAGGAGAGCGCATAGATACGAGAAGGAATACAACGTGGCTGCTATGAAAGTGAACTGTGTTTACACGTGATCAGAGGTGTATTCATTCTGCCGATTCTGTTGAAAAACATTTCGTAAACAGAAGCAAACGGAACAAAACGGGTATAAAAATACCTGGATTTGTCCAATGGAAACTCTTGTTTGCAACTGTTGGACTAATGATTACACCCTAGATCAACTAGATTCATGCACGAGTGTGCAAGGCGGTAGACAATTTGTCCGTGTCACTGTCTGTCACCTCAAATTTGTCTCTCGACCTGTGTGCGTGCACCTACGTTGTAACCTGTCATTCATAGGCTAGGTTGTAGCAACCTCATGATGGGTATAGTGAACATTTGATTATCATGTAGTAGCCTAAACCTATCGCTGTTACAATATGAATGACAGTCATCCAATATGCCGTAATAGAAATAAGGCCTAGCTCATGAAAAAAAATGTTGTCCTCCCTCATCTTAAATGGCAATGACCACCACTGGTTAGTAGATAGTTGAAATGTAACTGATAGCCCTTGCATGTGTTGAGGCATTCCAAAAAGGTTAATGTAAATGGAAGATATCAGTTTATGTGCAATTACTGGTCAAATAAGTTTAGCAAAAACGTAACCTTCAACTCTCAGCAAAGACAACCAAGATGACACAGCATCAACATCTGAGTCAGCAGCAACTGCCCATGGTATTGATTGGCACACCAAGCAGAAAGCAGACTAATGAAGTGCTTTGAGAGGCTAGTTAAGGATCATATCACCTCTACCTTACCTGACACCCTAGACCCACTTCAATTTGCTTACCACCCCAATACATCCACAGACGATGCAATCGCCATTGAACTGCACACTGCCCTATCCCACCTGGACAAAAGGAATACCTATGTAAGAATGCTGTTCATTGACTATAGCTCAATGAACAGGCTGCCCCCAGGTGGTAGGAAACAACACCTCCACTTCACTGATCCTCAACACAGGGGCCCCACAAGGGTGCGTACAGTCCCCTCCTATACTCCCTTTTCACCCATGACTGCATGGCCAAACACGCCTCCAACTCAATCATCAACTTTGCAGATGACACAACCATAGTAGGCCTGATTACCAACAATGACGAGACAGCCTATAGGGAGGAAGTGAGGGACCTGGCGGTCTGCGTTGCCAAGGGCTAAAATAGATGTCAAGACTGGAAGACGAACGAGGTCAGTGGCGATAATGCACCTAATTTATGAAAGTTGCCAATCGCAATATAAAGTCAAGAGAAGAAAAAGCCTGGAAGGTGGAGAGATGACTAGAAATGATTCGGTTGACTGTTTTATGTGTGGATTAATTGGCAGCGTAGAGGACCTTGTGCATTTCAGGTAAAATAACAACTCTATATTTACATCCCAGGACAAATTAGCTAGCAACAGCAAGCTAGCAAGTGCAAGCTAGCTAGCTAAGTTGCCATAAATGTTTCATGCTTTTCGGCCTGTCCCTAAATTAATATAATTGGTTCAGAGTTTGTTTTGATATTTTAACCTGCGTGTTGTGATCGCGTTTGGTGTGGGGGGACAAAATACATTTATGCACGATGGCGGATGATGGCGCACGCGCGCAGCCGGTTTGGGTGCAGTATTAGTGTATGTAAACTTCCGACTTCAACTGTATATACTTTATTCTATTCTACTGTATTTTAGCCAATGCCACTCTGACATTGCTCATCCTAATATTTATATATTTCTTAATTCCATTATTTTCCTTTTAGATTTGTGTGTATTATTGTGAATTGTTAATTATTTCTGCACTGTTGGAGCTAGGAACACAAGCATTTCGCTACAACCACAATAACATAAGCTAAATATGTGTATGTGACCAATAACATTTGATTTGATAAGGCAGACTGTATTGCTGTGATCTCTGATGGATGGTCCAATGTACGTGGTGAAGGTATTATCAATTATATTGTCTGCACTCCTCAGCCAGCGTTTTACACAAGCAAATTAATTGCAGATGAGCTGATCAAGATCATCAATGAACTTGGTTCCCCAAAAGGTTTTTTGCCATAGTTACAGACAATGAGGGAAATATGAACGCTTGGAGTCAAGTCAAATAAGCCTTCCCTCACTTCACTCCAATCGGCAGTGCAGCTCATGCTCTCAATCTTCTCCTAGGAGACATCATGGGCCTGAAAACCATGCGGATACTGTACAATAAAGCCAAGTTGGTGGTGAAATATGTCCAAGGGAAATGGGTGGCCTCAGCCAAGTTCAGAGAAGAACACCTCTCACAAACTGCCTTGCAAAACCAGATGGGGCTCATCTGTAATAATGTACACAAGCCTTCTAGAAGGCAATGTCCCTGTAAGAGTTCACCATCTCAGTGTCCAAAGAAATTAATTCTACCATCAAGAAGACATTCCTTGAAGATGTGTTTTAGGAGCACGTTGGCAACTACCTGACCTTACTCACCCCAATTGCGTCTGCCATTAACCAGGTGGAGGGAGATGGGGCAGTCTGGTCAGATGGTTAATGGCTCTTCACAGATCTACGTGAGCAGATTGGTGCTGCAATGACAATGTCTTTGCTCGAAGAAGAGGCAGTTTTGGAAATGATTGACAAAAGGCAAGACTTCTGCACCAAGCTCATCCATGCAGCTTTTTGCTAAATCCAAAATGTGCCAGAAAGCCTCCAATCCTATCTGCGGAAGAGATAATGTCAGCATACGACATGACTTCAGTCATGGCACACCACCTTCAGCTGGATGAGGGAAAGGTTCTGGGGAGTTTGGCCAAATTCAGGACGTAGGATGGCTTGTGGAAAGATGATGGGATTTGGACTTCCGCTGAACACATCAGTGTGTCAACCTGGTAAAAGATACTCTGCAGCTTTGAAGCCTTGTCCTCCATTGCCTCAGTCATACTGCAGATACCACCTACATCTTCCGTGTTGGAGTGCAATTGGTCACTCTATGGGATTGCGCACACCAAGGTAATCTTTTTATAATGCATTGATGATGTCCTGGTTTTATTGTCTCTGTGTATTTCTGTATTTATTGGTGTTGTATGTATTGTACGCATCTTTTATTAAGGTGTGCGATAGGCTGACCAACAAAAGGGTCTATGGTGGCAAATGGTGGCATTTCGTTCTGAATTTGAAACTGTTTGAGCCAATAACAGATGTCACAACACAAGATGAAAGTGGCTCAGAAGAATATAAGTATGACGGCGGCCAGTTGTCCAAGTACTAATGCAGTTCAAGAAAGAGTTAAGAAAATATTTACCAAATAAAGTAAAGTAAAAAATAATAAAAAGTAACACAATAAATAACAATAACGAGGCTATATACAGAGGGTACCGGAACCAAGTCAATATGCGGGGGTACAGCTGAGTCGAGGTAATTTGTACATGTAGGTAGGGGTAAAGTGATTATAAATAAACAATAAACAGCAATTAGCAGGGGGGTGGGTCAATGTAAATAGTCCAGGTGGCCATTTGATTAAGTGTTCAGCAGTCTTATGGCTTGGTGGTAGAAGCTGTTAAGGAGCCTTTTGCTTCTAGACTTTGCGCTCTGGTATTGCTTGCCGTGCGGTAGCAGAGAACAGTCTATGACTTGGGTGACTGGAGTTTTTTGGGTGCTTTCCTCTGACACAGCTTAGTATATACAGTAGGTCCTGGTTGGCAGGAAGCTTGGCCCCAGTGATGTACTGGGCCGTAGGCACTACCCTCTGTAGCGCCTTATGGTTAGATGCTCAGCAGTTGCCATACCAGGTGGTGATGCAACCGGTCAGGATGCTCTCAATGGTGCAGCTGTGTAACTTTTTGAGGATCTGGGGACCCATGACAAGTCTTTTCAGTCTCCTGAGGGGGGAAAAGGTGTTGTCGTGCCCTCTTCACGGCTGTCTTGGTGTGTTTGTATCTGCTTTAGTTTTTGCTTGTAAGCAGGAATCAGGAGGATAGAATTATGGTCGGATTTGCCAAATAGAGGGCGATGGTAAGCTTTGCATGCATCTCTGTGTGTGGAGTAAAGATGGTCTAGCATTTTTTCCCCTCAGGTTGCACATGTGACATGCTGGTAGAAATGAGGTAAAACGGATATGTTTTCCTGCTTTAAAGTCCCCGGTCACTAGGAGCACCGCTTCTGGATGAGCATTTTCTTGTTTGCTTATGGCATTATACAGCTGGTTGAGTGCGATGTTAGTGCCGGCATCGGTTTGTGGTGGTAAATAGATGGCTACGAATAACATAGATGAGAACTCTTTTGGTAGATCTACAGCTTATCATAAGGTACTCTACCTCAGGCGAGCAATACCTTGAGACTTCTTTAATATTAGACATCGCGCACCAGCCGTTATTGACAACTAGACACAGATCCCTGCCCCTCGTCTTACCAGACGTAGCTTCTCTGTCCTGCCGATGTATGGAAAATCCACCCAGCTCTATATTAGTTCAGCCACGACTCGGTGAAACATAAGATATTACAGTTTTTAATGTCCCGTTGGTAGGATAGTCTTGATCGTATATCATCCATTTTGTTTTCCAATGATTGCACGTTGGCCAATAGAACAGATGGTAGTGGAGGTTTACTCACTCGCCTACGAATTCTCAGAAGGCAGTCTGACCTCCGCCCCCTTTTTCTCCATCTTTTCTTCAAGAAAATGAAAGGGATTTGAGCCCGTTCCCGAGAAAGCAGTATATCCTTTGTGTCGGACTCGTTAAAGAAAATATATTTGTCCAGTTTGAGGTGAGTAATAGCTGTTCTCATGTCCAGAAGTTATTTCTGGTTATAAGAGACGGTAGCAGCAACATTATGTACAAAATAAGAAAAAAAAGTTACAAACACGAACAAAATAGCACAGTTGGTTAGGAGCCCGTAAAATGTCAGCCATCCCTTCTGGCACCATTCTAATTCTCCATTTCCATATCAGAAATACCTGTATATAGCCTCCCGAGTGGCGCAGTGGTCTAAGCGACTAGAGATTCTGGGATCGCGTCCAGGCTCTATCGCAGCCGGCCGTGACCGGGAGACCCATGGGGTGGCGCACAATTGTCCCAACGTCGTCCAGGTTAGGGGAGGGTTTGGCCGGCAAGGATGTCGTTGTCCCATTGTACACTAGCAACTCCTGTGGTGGGCCTGGTGCAGTGCATGCTGACACGGTCACCAGGTGTATGGTGTTTCCTCTGACACATTGGTGCGGCTGGCTTCCGGGTTAAGTGGGCATTGTGTCAAGAAGCAGTATGGCTTGGCTGGGTTGTGTTTCGGAGGATGCATGGCTCTCGGCCTTCGCCTCTCCCAAGTCTGTATGGGAGTTGCAGCGATGAAACAAGACTGTAACTACCAATTGGATACCATGAAATTGGGGAGAAAAAAGGGGTAAAAAAATATATAATATATATTTTTTTAAAGAAATACCTATACATTTCTAAAAGCTATTTTTATTTTACTATGTCAATGCGCTGAGTGTACAAAACATTAAGGACACTTTCCTAATATTGAGCTGCACCCCCCCCCCCCTTTTTCCATCAGAACAGCCTCAATTTCTCAGGGCATGGACTCTACAAGGTGTTGAAAGCGTTCCACAGAGATTCTGGCCCATGCTGATTCCAATGCTTCCCACAGTTGTGTAAAATTGGCTGGATGTCCTTTGGGTGGTGGACCATTCTTGATACACACGCGAAACTGTTGAGAGTGAAAACCCAGCAGCGTTGCAGTTCTTGACACAAACCGGTAAGCCTGGCACCTACTACCATACCTCGTTCAAAGGCACAAATATTTTGTCTTGCCCAGTCACCCTCTGAATGGCAAACATACACAATCCATGTATTCAGTTGTCTCAGGGCTTAAAAAATATTATTTTAACCTGTCATCTTTCAACCTGTTTAACTTTGATTCATCTACATTGATTGAAGTGGACTTAACAAGTGACATCAGTAAGGGATCATAGCGTTCACCTTGATTCACCTGGTCAGTTTATGTCATAGAAAGAGCAGGTGTCCTTAATGTTTTGTACACTCAATGTATATCTTTGTTGTAAATCCTTTGGGGCGGCACTTGTGGCAGTTGAGAAAAATAAATAAAAACGTTTTTTATTTTAATTAATTATGTTCTCAATGATCTTTCCACTCATAGACAAGTTTTTTTTTAATTTTACTAGGCAAGTCAGTTAAGAACAAATTCTTATTTTCAATGACAGCCTAGGAACAGTAGGTTAACTGCCCTGTTCAGGTGCAGAACGACAGATTTTTACCTTGTCAGTTCAGGGATTTGATCTTGCAACCTTTCGGTTACTAGTTCAATGCTCTAACCACTAACCGCCCCAGTGCGGCAGGTAGCCTAGGATTGACAAAGATGTAAAGAATGTGACGATTAAAGTTTAATTACCAAAATTACAATATATTACCATAAATTCCATGGTAATTACCAGTTAATGAATATTCCGTTAATTTTGGTAAACTAACAGTAGCGTTGCAACACTACTCCTGACTATTTATCTCTTCTCATTTTATGACAATAGGCTTCATCCAATTCAGTCTAAATGGATATGATTAACATGAAAGAGAAGCATAGCCATGGGTGTAGGGGTGCTGATGATGCTGCAGGAACCTCTGAATAATAATAATAAATAAAAAATACAGATATTTTTTTGAATTAGTGTATTATAATTTTTTTCTCATAAAAGTGGTGCACTGGGCCTTTACTAGTCCAGTATTAGCAGACCAATATAGCCATCTGAGGCACTGGCAAAAATGTTTTGTTGTTGTTTTTTATATGACTTTCCATTTAACATCAGTCATATGTTTGTAACCATTATGGTGGGCCACAGGAGGTTGGTGGCTCCTTAATTGGGGAAGACAGGTTCTTGGTAATGGCTGGAGCGGAATCAGTGGAATGGAGAAGGGTATCAAACACATGGATTCCATGTGTTTGATGTCATTGCATTCGCTCTGTTCCAGCCATTATTATGAACCGTCCTCCCCTCAACAGCCTCCACTGATGGGGCCCCAAGTATAACACAGAATTGTGATGGAATTCTGTATTGTTGGCTTGCTTTGTTTTTCATATGTTCACAAAACCGTGTTTAATGTTTTCTATCTGTGTTGTGTCACAATACAGGGTTACTCTCTCCACAGTGTACTTCTCATCACTGTCATATTCTCATTTCTACCACATACAGAATGTTATTTGAGTAGAACCAGAAGAAGTGCTCACGACTGCACTGCATTGTGTTATCTTTGTCTCATACTTCTGTTGAATGAACATGACACTTCCATTCTTCTACTTTGCTGTTGGTGAAAAGAAATGAATATTCAGTGTGTGGCCTATATTGAACGGCATCCTTCTCATACCTGAGCAGAACAGTATGATCAGTGTGATAAACAACTTCTCTCTATTTGATAAATAATCCAGGAGAAACACAGCATACCGACAGAGCCATGAAATGTTTATGCCGTCCTCTGCAAAACCCTTCGGAATATCAAGCAAAAAGAACCAAGAGTGATGAAACGACACTGGGGAGAGTAGACCTGTATTTCTTACATATTTTTTCAAAGAAATGGAAGTACTCTTACTGAAAAAAGCCATCAAGTCCTGCTCAACAGGCTGGAGGGTTTGGGTGTTGAGGTCACCGCACTCTCCTGTCTACAATCCTACCTCACCAACCGGACCCACTACATCTCCATTAATGGCCATACCTCTGACTCTGCTGCTGTCACACAGGGTGTCCCCCAGAGCAATGTGCTGGGCCCCTTACTCTTCATAATCTACAATTTAACCTCGACTACCACACCGAGATCCACAGAGCATTCGGAAAGTATTCAAACCCCTTCACTTCTTCCACATTTTGTTACGTTACAGCATTATTCTAAAATATATATATATATTTAAATGTCCTCATCATTCTACACATAATGAGAAAGCGAAAACAGGTTTTTAGATTTTTTGCAATAGTTTTTTTTTTACAAAAATGAAATACTTTATTTACATAAGTATTCAGACCCTTTGCTATGAGACTCGAAATTGAGCTCAGGTGCATCCTGTTTCCATTGATAAATTCTTGCGATGTTTATACAACTTGATTGGAACCCACCTGTGGTAAATGTAATTGATTTTATTTGGAAAGGCACACACCTGTCTATTTAAGGACCCACTGTTGACCTTATGTGTATCTTTTTGTCAATAACACCTGGTGCGCGATGTCTAATATTAAAGAAGTCTCGAGGTATTGCTTGCCTGAGGTAGAGTACCTTATGATAAGCTGTCGACCCCACTATCTACCAAGAGAGTTATTCGTAGCCGTCTATTTACCACAACAAAGCAAAGCTGGCACTAAGACAGCTCTCAACCAACTCTATAAGGCCAAAAGCAAAGAAGAAAATATTCACCCAGAAGCGGCGCTCCTAGTGGCCGGGGACTTTAATGCAGGAAAACTTAAATCAGTTTTACCAAGTTTTTACCAGCATATCACATGTGCAACCAGGGGGGAAAGAATCCTAGACCACCTTTACTCCAGACACAGAGATGCATACAAAGCTCTCCCACGCCCTCCATTTGGCAAATCTGCCCACAGTTCTATCCTCCTGATTTCTGCTTACAAGCAAAAACTAAAGCAGGAAGTACCAGTGACGCACTCAATACAGAAGTGGTCAGATGACGCAGATGCTACACTACAGGACTGTTTTGCTAGCACAGACTGGAATATGTTCCGGGATTCATCCAATGGCTTTGAGGAATACCTCACCTCAGTCATTGGCTTCATCAATAAGTGTATCGATGACGTCGTCTCCACAGTGACTGTACGTACATATCCCAACCAGAAGCCATGGATTACAGGCAACATCCGCATCGAGCTGAAAGTTAGAGCTGCCGCTTTCAAGAAGCGGGAGACTAATCCGGACGCTTATAAGAAATCCCACTTTGCCCTCAGATGAACCATCAAACATGCAAAGTGTCAATACAGGATTAAGATTTAATCATACTACACCGGCTCTGATGCTCGCCGGATGTGGCATGGCTTGAAAACTATTACGGACTACAAAGGGAAACCAAGATGCGAGCTGCCCAGTGACACGAGCCTACCAAACGAGCTAAATGCAAGCAACACTGAAGCATGCATGAGAGCACCAGCTGTTCTGGATGACTGTGTGATAACGCTCTCAGTAGCCGATGTGAACAAAACCTTTAAACAGGTCAACATTCACAAAGCTGCTGGGCCAGACGGATTACCAGAACGTGTACTCAAAGAATGCGCAGACCAACTGTCAAGTGTCTTCACTGAAATGTTCAACCTCTCCCTGACCGAGTCTGTAATATCTACATGTTTCAAGCAGACCACCATAGTCGCTGTGCCCAAGGAAGTGAAGGTAACCTCCCTAAATGATTCCCGCCCCGTGGCACTCACGTTGGTAGCCATGAAGTGCTTTGAAAGGCTGGTCATGGCTCACATCAACACCATCCTCCCGGACACCCTTGACCCACTCCAATTCGCATACCGCCCCAACAGATCCACAGATGACACAATCTCTATTGCACTCCCCACCGCCCTTTCTCACCTGGACAAAATGAACAAAATTAATGTGATAATGCTGTTCATCGACTACAGCTCAGCGTTCAACACCATAGTACCCTCAAAGCTCATCACTAAGCTAAGGACTCTGGGACTAAACACCTCTCTCTACACATGGATCTTGGACTTCCTGACGGGCCACCCCAGGTGGTAAGAGTAGGCAACAACACATCTGCCACGCTGATCCTTAACACTGGGGCCCCTCAGGGATGTGTACTTAGTCCCCTCCTGTATTCCCTGTTCACACACAACTGCGCGGCCAAGCACGACTCCAACACCATCATTAAGTTTGCTGACGACACAACAGTGGTAGGCCTGATCACCGACAATGATGAGACGGCCTATAGGGAGGAGATCAGAGAACTGGCTGTGTGGTGCAGGGACAACAACCTCTCCCTCAATGTGAGCAAGACAAGGGAGCTGATCGTGGACTACAGGAAAAGGCAGGCCGAACAGGCCCCCATTTACATCAACGGGGCTGTAATGGAGCGGGTCAAGAGTTTCAAGTTCCTTGGTGTCCACATCACCAACTAATTATCATGGTCCAAATATACCAAGACAGTCGTGAAGAGGGTACGACAAAACCTTTTCCCCCTCAGGAGACTGGAAAGATTTGGCATGGGCCCCCAGATCCTCAAAAGGTTCTACAGCTGCACCATCGAGAGCATCCTGACCGGTTGCATCACCGCCTGGTATGGAAACTGCTCGGCATCTGACCGTAAGGCGCTACAGAGGGTAGTGCGAACGGCTCAGTACATCACTGGGGCCAAGCTTACTGCCATCCAGGACCTATATAATGGGCGATGTGACTCCAGTCACCCAAGTTATAGACTGTTTTCTCTGCTACCGCACAGCAAGTGGTACCGGAGCGCCACGTCTAGGACCAAAAGGTTACTCAACGCCTCTACCCCTAAGCCATTAGACTGCTGAACAATTCAGAAAAATTGCCACCGGACAATTTACATTGACACCCCCCCCCCTTGTACACTGCTGCTACTCGCTGTTTGTTTGTTACCTATGCATAGTCACATCGACCCCACCTACATGTACAGATTACCTCAACTAGCCTGTACCCCTGCACACTGACCCGGTACCGTTGCCCTGTGTATATAGCCTCGTTATTGTTATTCTTATTGTGGTACTTTTTATTATTACTTTTTATTTTAGCCTACTTGGTAAATGTTGTCTTCTTCTTGAACTGCACTGTTGGTTAAGGGCTTGTAAGTAAGCATTTCACGGTGAAGTCTACACTTGTTGTATTCGGCGCATGTGGCAAATAAAGTTAAATTTAATTTGAAAGTGGATGTCAGTGCAAAATCCAAGCCATGATGTCAAAGAAATTGTACTTAGAGCTCCGAGACAGGATTGTGTCGAGGCACAGATCTGGGGAAGGGTACCAAAAAAACATCTGCAGCATTGAAGGTCCCCAACAACACAGTGGCCTCCATCATTCTTAAATGGAAGAAGTTTGGAACCACCAAGACTTTTCCAAGAGCTGGCCGCCCGGCCAAACTGAGCAATCGGGGGAGAAGGGCCTTTGTCGGGGAGGTGACCAAGAACCCAATGGTCACCCTGACAGAGCTCTAGAGTTCCTCTGTGGAGATGGGAGAACCTTCCAGAAGGACAACCCATCTCTGCAGTACTCCACCAATCAGGCCTTTATGATAGAGTGGCCAGACGGAAGCCACTCCTCAGTAAAAGGCACATGACAGCCCGCTTGGAGTTTGCCAACAGACACCTAAAGGACTCTCAGACCATACGAAAAAAGATTCTCTGGTCTGATGAAACCAAGATTGAACTCTTTGACCTGAATGCCAAGTATCACGTCTGGAGGAAACCTGTCACCATATCTACGGTGAAGCATGGTGGTGGTAGCAAAGTACAAAGAGATCCTTGATGAAAACCTGCTCCAGAGCGCTCAGGACCTCAGACTGGGGCGAAGGTTCACCTTCCAACAGGATAACGACCCTAAACACACAGCCAAGACAACGCAGGAGTGGCTTTGAGACATGTCTCAGAATTTCCTTGAGTGGCCCAAACAGATCCCTGACTTGAACCCATTCGAACATCTCTGGAGAGACCTGAAAATAGCTGTGCAGCGACGCTCCTCCATCCAACCTGACAGAGCTTGAGAGGATTTGCAGAGAAGAATGGGATAAACTCCCCAAATACAGGTGTGCCAAGCATGTAGCGCCATACCGGAGAAGACTCGAGGCTGTAATCGCTTCCAAAAGTTATTCAACAAAGTACTGAGTAAAGGAGCCTGAATACTTTTTAAAATATGGTGTTTTTATTTTTATACATTTGCAAAAATGTATAAAAAACTGTTTTTGCTTTGTCATTAATGGGTATTGTGTGTAGATTGATGAGTTAAAAAAAAAAAAGATATAAATACAATTTCGAATAAGGCTGTAACATAACATAATGTGGAAAAAGTCAAGGGGTCTGAATACTTTCCGAATGCACTGTGTGTATATATATATTTGATATATTTTCCTTTATTATTTTCCCCTAACCCTACCACCCTTCCCCCAATTGGAGTAAACTAATGCACAACAACACTTGACGAAATGGTCTATTACTCTGTCATGCTTTTATTTTTTGTTGTCCTTGACTAGCTGGCTAAGTGCTTGCTCGCTAGCCTAACTTCCATTCATGGACAACGTTAAGCTAGTTAACGTTAGCCTTGTACATCTAGCTACGTATTGAAATTCCTCCCTCTCAGGCCAGGGGCACAATGTATTAATTCATGGTTGGTTCAGAATCGCCGTTATAATCATTGGCCAGTACAGAGAATTAAGTAAAAATTCCTATCTCCGTCCATGGCTAATTTAGGAAAGGGACAATTTTAGCTAGCTAGCTAGCCACCGGAGGACAACAACACAACGAGATGGAACAATTCAAGTGGTTTCTGGCAATGACGTATTCCTCCAATGCAATTGGCTTATATTTTACACTTTTTTATCAACGGAGGCCAAATGACTTCCCTTGCATTCAATGCTACAGGTGGCAACAATGTCATACTCTTTTGGACCAAACAACATGAGATAGATGGCCTACACATACAGTGACAGAGGGGCGCTGTTTCGCTCAGCTGCTTTCTCCGGTGAGATACATTCAGCCTCTTGTGAATTGAATGAAAATTATGAAACACAGAGAAACAAAATTTACATTATTTTATGTATTTTTCTAATTTTATTAATACATTTTTTGGGGAAGCCTGGCTTCCCTTGGTACCCATGAATCCCCACCACTGCTTAAATGTCCTGGTACTTGGTAGAGTTCATGATGCCATTGACCTAAACAAGGGCCCCAGGACTGGTCCTGGGAAGCAAAACAGCTCCATAACATCAAAGATCCACCACCATGTTTTACAGTAGGTATTAGGTTATTTTCTGCATAACATATGCATCCTTCTTTCGATGCCAAACCCACCACTGGTGTGCATAGCCAAAGAGCTCTATTTTCGTGTCATGTCACCATAGCACTGGTTCCAATCTAAGTTCCAATGCTATTGAGAAAATTCCAGGCATTTACATTTGCTGTTTGTTCTCAATAAAGGCTTTTTTTCTGGAAACCCTTCCAATTTACCTATTGGCATGGAAGTGGCGTGTTGTAGATTTGGACTCATGGTGACCTGAAGATGCGACCAAGTTCTGTAATTCTCCAACTTTGGCCTCTGGGATTTTTCTTTGCGAACCATCTTCAAACCATCTTCCTCACTGTGCGTAGGGACAAGACACACTTGAATCCAAAACCAGCCAAGTTTACCACTGTTCCAGTGGTTTTTAATGTCCCAATAGTAGTAAATTTAATTTTAGCAATTTTTTGTTCCCATTGCCTGATTTATGAACGTCAACAACCATTTGTCTCTTTTCATTTGTGAGCTCTTTGCCTTTTCCCGTGGTGACAGATGACAAAAGGATTTTACATGCATGTTACCTAATTTTTATACCCCAGTGAAACATGAAGCTATGGAAGGCCATAATACAATATATAGTTCTTTAAACTGAGATTAGTTTTAAAAAGTAAAATGTCAATGCAGATTTTTTATTGTTTTTTCATTTATAAGAATCTTTAGGGCTGCCAGTAATTGACAGCTACAGTATCTTGTTAAACAAGTGATACGAATTTCTCTGAGCAATTGTATTAGTATAAAATCATATAATTTCCCAAAATATTTGTTCATACAATATAGCTCAGTATTTTAATTATTCATTTTTTTACAATATTTTTTGCTCATCTTTATCAAGGTTGCCAATAATTTTATATTACTGGTTTCCTTTAGGCACCAAAAACACAATTAGCAAAGTTGGCAACCTCACCCTCAACATTGATGACACCATTGTCTCTCCCTTCTCCCACTCACGCAACCTTGGTGTCCTCCTGGAGTCCTTCGAATACCAAATCAGACATACTGTCAAATTCTCATTCTTCCACCTCTGCAACATTGCTAAAGTCAGGTCCTCCCTCTCCCATCATGCCCCTCATACATGCATTCATCTCCTCCCACCTTGACAATTGCAACTGTCTACTTTCCGGGATCAACTCAAGCTCCCTCCATAAGTTTCAAATAATTCACAACTCTGCAGCCCGACTTCCCACCCATAGGTCCTGGCAGCACACTTTTTTGTCACATACATCGCATAGGTGCAATGAAATGTGTTGTTTTAGATGATCAGCCATAGTAGTAAGTCACCCCTGGAGCAAGTTAGGGTTAAGTGCCTTGCTCACGAGCTCAGACAGATTTTTCACCTTGTCGGCTCAGGTATTTGAACCAGCAACCTTTTCGGTTACAAGCCCAACACTCTAACTGCTAGGCTACCTGCTGCCCTTGTGAACCCTTTTTGGCCATTTTTTTTAACCTTTTTTGGCTCTAGGTACAACCCTCTCCTCCAGGGACAGCCGATGGAACCCTTTTCGGTTCTAGATAGCACCTTTTTTTCTAAGAGTGTAGCTGGCACAGCCAGAAAGTCATAAAATCGGATTTTAAACCTAACCCTTACCACACTGCTAACCTTATAAGTCCAAAAAGCACATTTTTGTTTTGATACATTTTTACAATATAGACAATTTTAACTTTGCAGTTGGCCCATCTAGCTCAAAATCGCTCAGTTCTGCTTCAAGGACAAGACTCATCCTAATCAAATTTCATATGTCTTTATGACAGCATTATTTATGTTTAGACCTTTCAAAACCTTAAATGTAGAAGATGTCTTGATTAGTGAAATGTTTTACTTTTGTTATATGCCATCAATACATGTTACACCCAGCTAATGTGCATAGTGTAAAGAAGGCACCTAATACAGCTTTCCAACTAGTGAAGTTGTTAATAGACAAACAGGGATATTTGGCAAGTTATGTGTTGTGATTTTAAAGTACATTTGGCATTCAACCAGGCTTGCCAAAATATTTTCGTTTAGCAATAATACATTTCCCCCTTAGAGTCTATGAAACGACAAAAGTTGAGGCCTGCCTATTGTACTGAACTGTGACCATAAACTGAATGTATAAATTGTGTGGCTTTGAAAACTGAAACACTTCTTATTGGGTGTCCAACTTATGGAGAACATTTCACCCCAGCACATGTTTCCTTATGTTCGCCTGCCATATCACCATAGTAAAACATGATAATTAAAACTCTCACAAATTAACTAGCTATCTCTATCAGTGCGTCTTTCTCTGTCTGGGAGTCTGTGCTCTACTCTAAGAGGCCTGTTTTTTTAAACACCAGCTGGCAGCTCAGTGAAACAGAGCCAATAAGTTGGAAAAATAACAAATAATGTAGTTATCTTATAACAAAGTAAAACATAAGTGTTGCACATTGATTTGAATGACTGATATGTCTGACAATCAGGGTTAGGGTTATGGTTAAGCCAGGGTATGGATGTAAGGCTAACCTGGCATAAGTCATGGCAAAATGTGTAACATTAGAAGAAATTGGCTTTAAAACTACTAAAATCTCACCACCCCATGGGAAAATGTGTAGATTTGCAGGAAAGTTGCTGTAAAACTGCAACCAAAAAAAGGCTCTGTAAAGCAAACATATTTGGTTTACCATTTATTAATAACAGATCCAAACATGCAACAATTTCTAAGATTTTACTGAATTACAGTTCATATAAGGAAATCAGTCAATTAGGCCCTAATCTATGGATTTCACATGACTGGGAAATGCCTTGAATAAAAGGTAGGGGCGTGGATCAAAAAATAAGTCAGTATCTGGTGTGACCACCATTTGTTTCATGCAACGCGACAAATCTCCTTTGCATAGAGTTGATCAGGCTGTTGATTGTGGCCGGTGGAATGTTGTCCCACTCCTCTTCGATGGCTGTGCGAAGTTGCTGGAAATTGGCGGGAACTGGAACACGCTGTCGTACACGTCTATCCAGAGCATCCCAAACATGCTCAATGGGTGACTTGTCTGGTGAGTATGCAGGCCATGGAAGAACTGGGACATTTTCAGCTTCAAGGAATTGTATACATTTTACATTTACATTTTAGTCATTTAGCAGACGCTCTTATCCAGAGCGACTTACAGTAGAGTGCATACATTTTATTACATTTTTACATACTGAGACAAGGATATCCCTACCGGCCAAACCCTCCCTAACCCGGACGACGCTATGCCAATTGTGCGTCGCCCCACGGACGTCGCCCCACGGTGTACAGATCCTTGCGACATGGGGCCGTGCATTATCATGCTGAAACATGAGGTGATGGCGGCGGATGAACGGCATGACAATGGGCCTCAGGATCTCGTCATGGTGTCTCTGTGCATTCAAATTGCCATTGATAAAATGCAATTGTATTCATTGTCTGTAGCTTATGCCTGCCCATACCATAATCCCACCGTCACCATGGGGCACTCTGTTCACAACGTTAACATCTGCAAACCACACAACGCCATAAACGTTGTCTGCCATCTGCCTGGTATAGTTGAAACTGTGATTCATCCATGAAGAGTACACCTCTCCAGCGTGCCAGTGGCCATCGAAGGTGAGCATTTGCCCACTAAAGTCGGTTACAACACCAAACTGCAGTCAGGTCAAGACCCTGGTGAGGACAACGAGCACACAGATGAGCTTCCCTGAGACTGTTTCTGCAGTGTGAGCAGAAATTATTCAGTCGTGCAAACCCACTGTTTCATCAACTGTTCGGGTGGCTTGTCTCAGACCATCCCGCAGGTGAAGAAGCCGGATGTGGAGGTCCTGGGCTGGCGTGTTTACACGTGGTCTGCAATTGTGAGGCCGGTTGAAAGTACTGCTAAATTCTCTAAAACAACTTTTGAGATGGCTTATGGTAGAGAAATTAACATAAAATGATCTGGCAACAGCTCTGGTAGACATTCCTGCAGTCAGCATGCCAATTGCACCCTGCTCAAAACTTGAGACATCTGTGGCATTGTGTTATGTGACAAAATTGCCAATTTTAGTGACCTTTTATTTTCCCCAGCACAGGGTGTGCCTGTGTAATGATCATGCTGTTTAATCAGCTTCTTGATATGCCACACCTGTCAGGTGGATGGATTATCATGGCAAAGGAGAAATTATTACTAACATCGATATAAACTCATTTGTGCACAACATTTTTGTGAAATAAATGTTTTGTGCATATGGAACATTTCAGGGATCTTTTATTTCAGCTCCTGAAACATGGGACCAACACTTTGCATGTTTGTCACGCTCGTCATCCTCCTCATCTGAGGAGGAGAAGTTTGAAGGATCGGAGGACCAATATGCAGCGTGGTAAGTGTTCATCTTGATATTTATTAACATAGAGAACACTTAACGAAACTATACAAAAATAACAAACAACGAACGTGAAGCTAATAAATAATAGTGCTGACACAAAAACACTACACATAGACAATCACCCACAACCCACAATGACAAAACAGGCTACCTAAATATGGTTCCCAATCAGAGACAACAACTAACACCTGCCTCTGATTGAGAACCATATCAGGCCAAACACAGTAACAGACAAACTAGACCTACAACATAGAATGCCCACTCAGATCACACCCTGACCAAACAAAACATATAAACATACAAAGCAAACTATGGTCAGGGCGTGACAATGTTGCATTTATATTTTTGTTCAGTATATTAATATTAGAGTTTTTAATCCTCGTGCTAAGTTAATGTGTAGCAGGTAATTGTATAGCTAATAGGCTATATGTTTGTAGATTGACTGAGGTTCACCTCAGCTACAGCAACCAATATGAGAACGACTAGGGACCTCACTCAAACTCATAGCCTGGCTATGGCAAAATGTCAATATAAATCATTTATAAAAGCCTTTGATAAAGACAGGTAAACTAGATAATAGGTAAATAACGTACATTTCTAAAAATAAGTTCATGATATGGGTTCATTCCCAAACAGTCTGAATGGAATAATAAATTGGATGTGTGTGTCAACTCTTCCACTAGTACCAAAATTGTGAGATATTTTTGGAGTCAAATCAAACTGCAGACAGGCAGACACTTAAATCTAATTCTCTGTTTAAGATGGATGTCAGGTAGAAGATGCAGTCTATGATAACTGTCCTGACAGCTGGACAGTCAGTCTGCTTCCATTTCAAAAGGCATCAGCACCAGTGTTGGCACGGAAGGCATGTCAGCATAGCAGAACTAAACTGTTGTACGCTACAATAACTGCTGAGGAGGGATATGGTGTGTGAATTTAGATGCAAGTTTAGTGTGGGACAACTTTTTTTAGGTTATTCCTTCAGAGTGAATCAAATGCTGGTCTCAGTTGGAAGTGAGGCAAAGTTTGAACATACTGGGTCCATACTTGCGAACAGGGGCGCAACTTTCACTGGGGACGGGGGGACATTCTGAAATTGCATTTTTGTCCCCCCAAGTTTTATCATTGGAATGTGACACAAAACAAGTCAATGGTGTGCAACAGGACCATGCGGACGCCTCCGAGTGTCGGGAAGGCTGTTTGGAGTTCTTACCCGACTGGATTAAAAAAATTAAGCTGCGCCCCTAATTGCAAACATTTGAAAAAGTTTAACCTGGACCCCAAAATGAGCATCAGTCAATTACAATTGTCAACATAGTTGCACGTGATAGAACGCTACATTGTATTGTAGCTGGTCCCATCAGATAACTGTCACATGTTAGCCGTATCCTAACTTCACCAGCTGACAGTAATTATTTCCTGTAACAAATTCCGCATCAGCCTATCAAAGATCTTGGACTTTATATCCACCAACCAGTGGCATTTATTAAAATAGGTCAACTTGGCCACCAGAGGGATATTTAGAAATTCCAAATTCAAAGGTTTTCTTTTGTTACACTAGGTCTGTAAACGTTAGTGTCCCAATATTGCATGAAGCTTCCTTGACAAAGCGACTAGCTACTAAGGGATGGTTAGAAATGTACAGAATGGGGACCTGGAGGAAAATGGAGGAGTATCATGCTATTTAAATTTCAGCACAGTGGAGGGTTTAGTATTTTTTTTATCTAGTCCAGGGGAGGGTCATGTCAATTGTAAATGATTAAATGTCTATATTTTCAGGTAGGCTATTTAACCAGGTAGGCTAGTTGAGAACAAGTTCTCATTTGCAACTGCGACCTGGCCAAGATAAAGCAAAGCAGTTCGACACATACAACAACACAGTTACACATGGAAATAACAAACATACAGTCAATAATACAGTAGAAAAAGTATATATACAGCATGTGCAAATGAGGTAGGATAAGGGAGGTAAGGCAATAAATAGGCCATGGTGGCGAAATAATTACAGTATAGCAATTAAACACTGGAATGGTAGATGTGCAGAAGATTAATGTGCAAGTAGAGATACTGGGGTGCAAAGGAGCAAGAGAAATAAATGAATACATTATGGGGATGAGGTAGTTGGATGGGCTATTTACAGATGGGCTATGTACAGGTGCAGCGATCTGTGAGCTGCTCTGACAGCTGGGGCTTAAAGCTAGTGAGGGAGATATGAGTCTCCAGCTTCAGTGATTTCAGTTCATTCCAGTCATTGGCAGCAGAGAACTGGAAGGAAAGGCGGCCAAAGGAAGAATTGGCTTTGGGGGTGACCAGTGAGATATACCTGCTGGAGCGCGTGCTATGGGTGGGTGCTGCTATGGTGACCAGTGAGCTGAGATAAGGCGAGGCTTTACCTAGCAGAGACTTGTAGATGACCTGGAGCCAGTGGGTTTGGCGACGAGTATGAAGCTTATTAGGCTATATCTGTGATTCTCCACTGGGTGCTCAATATCAATTGAACCTATAGGCTATTTAGTGTGGTCTCAATCTAATGATACATAACCTATAGTTATATAAAGTGCATGCTTGGAGAAGCACAGAGCAAAGTACAATTTAGAAGAAAATGCTCTTCTATTCCGAATCTTTTGCACTGCTGGGAAGGTGTAAATAAAATTATGCTGTATTACACACTGAAATGGATATTCCAACCCCGGCCTGCTCTGGTTGCCTTTTTTTGTGCTGCCTAACCAATGGCGGTGCTGTGTAGGTCTTACGTGGCAGTTCAGGAGGAGAGTCAAAAATGGCACCCACAAACATGGCAGCTCTGCCTCTAGCTCCAAAGCAATTGTGCAGTCTTTAATTGTTTTGTGTGTTATTTCTTACATTATTAGCCCAGAGAGTTTTTTGTGTTATTACATACAGCAGGAAATAACTTTTGAATATCAGAGCGATGGTAACTCACCAGTATTACAACCAGGAGTACGACTTTCCTGAATTGGATTCTTTGTTCCTACCCCCCTGGGCAATTGAACTTATCCCAGAGGCTGCTCCAAGAGGCTGCTCCACCGCTTCCGAGTATACTACTCGCTAATGTTCAGTCTCTGGAGTAGAAAAGTAGACGACCTCAAGGCGAGGATCTCCTTCCAGAGAGACATCAGGGACTGTAACTTACTCTGTTTCACGGAATCATGGCTCTCTCCGGATATTTTGTCCCCTTCCATACAGCCATCTGGGTTCTAAATTCATCGCACAAACAGGAATAAAGAACTCTCTGGGAAGAAGAAAGGCAGGGGTGAATGTTTCATGATTAACTACTCATGGCGTGATTGTGATAACATACAGAAACTCAAGTCTTTTTGATGAACCAACCTAGAATACCTCACAATCAGATGCTGACTTTATGACCTCCCAAGAGAATTCTCTTCGGTTATAGTCACAGCCGTGTATATTCCCCCTCAAGCCGATACCACGACGACCCTCAAGGAACTACACTGGACTTTGTGCAAACTGGAAACCACATATCCTGAGTCCGCATTTATTGTAGCTGAGAATTTTAACAAAGCAAATTTGAGGAAAACGCAACCGAAGTTCTATCAACACATTGACTGTAATACTCGTGCTGCTAAAATACTCGACCACTGCTACTCCAACTTCCAGGACGCCTACAAGTGTCACGCCCTGTTCTGTTTCACCTGTCCTTGTGCTTGTCTCCACCCCCTCCAGGTGTCGCCCATCTTCCCCACTTATCCTCTTGGTATTTATACCTGTGTTTTCTGTCTGTTTGTGCCAGCTCGTCTTGTTTGTCAAGCTTACCAGCGTTTGTCCTGTCAGCTCCTGTCTTTTCCCAGCCTCTCTTTTCTCGTCCTCCTGGTTTTTGACCCTTGCCTGTCC
Source organism: Salvelinus namaycush (assembly GCF_016432855.1). Classification (NCBI taxonomy): domain Eukaryota; kingdom Metazoa; phylum Chordata; class Actinopteri; order Salmoniformes; family Salmonidae; genus Salvelinus; species Salvelinus namaycush. The sequence continues at coordinate 23,783,808 of NC_052328.1, forward strand.
TGACCCTGTACCGGCCCGCCTGACCACTCTGCCTGTCCCTGACCCTGAGCTTGCCTGCCATCTTGTACCTTTGCTCCTACTCTGGATTATCGACCCCTGCCTTCCTTGACCTGTTGGTTGCCTGCCCCGTTGTTACAATTAATATTGTTACTTCACACTGTCTGCTCTTGGATCTTACCTTGATACATGATACAAGGCACTCCCCCATTCTCCCTTCGGCAAATCAGATCATGACTACATTTTGCTCATCCCTTCCTATAGGCAGAAACTCAAACACGAAGTACCCGTGCTAAGGTCCATTCAATGCTGGAATGACCAATCAGAATCAATGCTTCAAGATTGTTTTGATCACGCGGACTGGGATATGTTCCAGGTAGCCGCTGAGAATTTATTCTATTTATTTTTATTTAACTAGGCAAGTCAGTTAAGAACAAATTCTTATTTACAATGACGGCCTACCAAAAGGCAAAAGGCCTCCTGCGGGGGCGGGGGCTGGGATTAAAAATGTAAAATAAATAAAATATAAATATAGGACAAAACACACATCACGACAAGAGAGAAAACACTACATAAAGAGAGACCTAAGACAACAACATAGCAAGGCAGCAAGACATGACAACATATTATGGTAGCAATACAACATGACAACAACATGGTAGCAGCACAAAACATGGTACAAACATTATTGGGAACAGACAACAGCACAACGGGCAAGAAGGTAGAGACAACAATACATCACGCACTGGAGGGCTGTATCACCGCCTGGTGCGGCAACTGCACTGCCCACAACTGCAGGGCTCTCCAAAGGATGGTGCGGTCTTCCCAAAACATCACCGGTGGCATACTGCCTGCCCTCCAGGACACTTACAGCGCCAGATGTCACAGGAAGGCCAAAATGACCATCAAGGACATCAACCACCTGAGCCACGGCCTGTTCACCCCGCTATCATCCAGAAGGTGAGTACAGTACAGGTACAGTACAGGTACATCAAATCTGGGACCAAGAGACTGACAAAAAGCTTCTATCTCAAGGCCATCAGACTGTTAACCTCTCTGGGATATGTGGGACGCTAGCGTCCCGTATGGCCAACATCCAGTGAAAATGCAGAGCGCCAAATTCAAATAAATTACTATAAAAATTACACTTTCATGAAATCACACATGCAATACACCAAATTAAAGCTACACTTGTTGTGAATCCAGCCAAGGTGTCAGATTTAAAAAAGGCTTTACGAGGAAAGCACACCAAACGATTATGTTATGTCAGTACATAGCCACCGAAAAACACAGCCATTTTTCCAGCCAAAGAGAGGAGTCACAAAAAGCATAAATAGAGATAAAATGAATCAATAACCTTTGATGATCTTCATCATATGACACTCATAGGACTTCATGTTACACAATACATGTATGTTTTGTTCGATAAAGTTCATATTTATATCCAAAAATCTCAGTTTACATTGGCGCGTTACGTTCAGTAATGTTTTGCTTCCTAAACATCCAGTGATTTTGCAGAGAGCCACATCAATTTACAGAAATACTCATCATAAACATTGATAAAAATACAAGTGTTATGCATGGAACTTCAGATAAACTTCTCCTTAATGCAACCGCTGTGTCAGATTTCAAAAAAGCTTTACCGAAAAAGCACACCATGCAATAATCTGAGTACAGCGCTCAGAGCCCAAACAAGCCAAAGAGATATCCGCCATGTTGTGCAGTCAACAAAGTCAGAAATAGCATTATAAATATTCACTTACCTTTGATGATCTTCATCAGAGTGCACTCCCAGGAATCCCAGTTCCACAATAAATGTTAGATTTGTTCGATAAAGTCCATAATTTATGTCCAAACACCTCCTTTTGGTCGCGCGTTTAGTACACAATCCAAACTGACGACGCGCTGGCAGGTCCAGGTGAAAGTTCAGACGAAAAGTCATATTACAGTTCGTAGAAACATGTCAAACTAAGTATAGAATCAATCTTTAGGATGTTTTTATCATAAATCTTCAATAATGTTCCAACCGGAGAATTCCTTTGTCTTCAGAAATGCAATGGAACGCAAGCTACCTCTCATGTGAATGTGCATGACCAGCTCGTGGCACTCTGCCAGACCTCTGACTCAATCCCCTCTCATTCCCCCCTCCTTTAGGACAGAGTAGCAGGCAGTTTACTCTGGGCACCTTTTTACTGCCCCCCTGTTCCAAAGAAGTTAAATAGCCATCACTAGCTGACTACCACTCGATTACTCAATCAACTCTTCCTTGCTGAGCGGCCTTTGAGGTTCTGTCGATATAGGACTCATTTTACCGTGGATATAGATACTTTTGTACCTGTTTCCTCCAGCATCTTCACAAGGTCCTTTGCTGTTGTTCTGGGATTGATTTGCACTTTTCGCACCAAAGTACGTTCATCTCTAGGAGACAGACCTGAGAGGTATAACGGCTGCGTGGTCCCATGGTGTTTATACTTGTGTAGTATTGTTTGTACAGATAAATGTGGTACCTTCAGGCGTTTGGAAATTGCTCCCAAAGACGAACCAGACTTGTGGAGGTCTACAATTTTTTTCTGAGGACTTGGCTGATTTCTTTAGATTTCCCCATGATGTCAAGCAAATAGGCACTGAGTTTGAAGGTTGGCCTTGAAATATATCCACAGGTACACCTCCAATTGACTCAAATGATGTCAGAGGCTTCTAAAGCCATGACATCATTTTTCTGGAATTTTCCAAGCTGTTTAAAGGCACAGTCAACTCAGTGTATGTAAACTCTGACCCACTGGAATTGTGACACAGTGAACTATAAGTGAAATAATCTGTCTGTAAACAATTGTTGGAAAAATTACTTGTGTCATGCACAAAGTAGATGTCCTAACCGACTTGCCAAAACTATAGTTTGTTAACATGAAATTTGTGGAGTGGTTGAAAACGAGTTTTAATGACTCCAACCTAAGTGTATGTAAACTTCTGACTTCAACTGTATATATTTCTTAACTTCATTATTTTACTTTAGATTTGTTTATATTGTTTTGAATTGTTAGATATTAGTGCACTGTTGGAGCTAGGAACACAAGCATTTTGCTATACCCGCAATAACATCTGCTAAATATGTGTATGTGACCAATACAATTTGATTTGATTTCTTCCGAAAGTTATTTTTGATGAGGCCTAGTCCAGAAAACTCTATATCGAGCATGCGGACTAGCTTATATGTTCTGTTCAGTTTGTGAAGGAGAGAAAAGATGAGGTGGTCAACTTTAATAGCGTTCTAATACTATAATTGATTTTGTGAAAACAATGTTTCTTGCCCATGATGCATTTATCAGAGTTATTGACCTCACAATAAGCCAGATCTGAGTAACTTACATTGTCGTGCTGAAAGTTGAAGCGGCAGCCTCGAGACAATCAATCGGAAATGAACAGCTCATTGTGCTAAAAGTAGGCAAATTCGAGTAGGCATAATTCATTTAAACCGTCTTCATTTTAATTTGCCTTTACTAACAAGAGGGATTTGTGTTGGAGCCTCTTTCTTCCTGTTTAAGAAATGTGGTAGGTCCACCTATTTGACAGACGGAATTAGGCTATAGGCTGCTTTAGACATAGATTTGTCAGCCAATTCCTCCACCCAACATGCACTCTTTATGTAGCCTATGTCGTGACGTATTAGTTCATGTGACGACTGCTGCTCATCGAATGATTAACGGTTTATAATTGCCTGATTAAATTAATCAGGCAATTATTAACTCATTAACCTGGGGCACCATGGGAAAATTAGTTTTATTGAGTTTCTATTTCCCAAATTAACTCAAAGAATATCAGAATATCAATTTTACAACAGTCGCTAATTAATCAATTTCCTCTACAGTCTCATTCTGAACGTTGCATAATCTGGGAATCTGCACAAACCCAAGTCCCACCAATGAGTTCGTACCACACCAATTTCAGTTGATTATGTATTTACTAGAAAGCTAAAATTATAATAAAAGATACACATACACAAAACACAGTCTAGGCTATTGGTTAGAACTTAGTATAACGGGCCAACACACTCTGACGCGTGTTACCCAAAATGGGGATTCAAAAGAGAGAGAAAAAGAGAAAGTACACAAGAGAAATATACATTTGGGTGCATTTGTCAGCTATGCTTATTTTAACCCTAACCTTGCCTCGAACTGCCGCTCTTATGGGTCAGAATATAATGATGTAATTACGTGTTGAAGGTCTCCGCTGTGGGTCTCTGCGTGGACCGTTTCGTCTTCTCGGATGGCGCACTTCTCTGGTGGCCTCACGATGTCAGTATCCTTTTTGCTTAGTGGTCTGATTCCTCGCCCTCGTTCTGAAAGGGGTCTTCTGAGGACAGCCAGCCCTGTAGCTCAGGGCTCACATAGTAGGAATGAAAACAGTGTAGGTACACGCTTCGATGGGGAGTGGAGACCGGGTGATCTGTTCTAAATTCACCCTCTTAGACGCAGCTACTCATCCGTAGCATGGATAGAATAAGGTTCCTTTGTCTTCAACCTCGTGTTGCGTTTTGGGTTCGTTGACTACTCAGACCTTGGCTGCAGCTCGGGTCACTTAGTCTGATATGTTAATTCTTAACTCACATGTCTTATACCCTCGGGTCAGAAGTGGGCGTAACCGCCTTTATGGCAATTCTCTGGGCGTACGAAGTGATGAGGCAAGGTCTAGATTTTACTCAGATCCAATTTAGACAACTAACTTCACATTTCATCTTTACAAAAACATTCTCTTTGATTTGGACATTTTCCACAAAATGTACAATGTATAAACATCAAGCACATATTAGGAAAACTCTTAAAGTTACAATGTTTTCGTTATAACGTCGTCCTTTGACTTTTAATAACATAACAAAAATTACATTCATTTTCATATACCATCTATCGTCATTACCACCATTGTGGCTGACGAAACCATTGTTGTCATGTTTTGTCTTTTGATTATCATGTCTTGTCCCTGTGCTTCCCTTCCATTTGTCTCCCTCTGCTGGTCTTAGTAGGTTCTTTCCCTCTCTCTTCCCCTCCCTCTCTTCCTCTCTCGCTCTCTCTCTATCGTTCCGTTCCTGCTCCCAGCTGTTCCTCATTCTCCTAACTACCTCATTTAATCTTTCACACCTGTCCCCTATTTTGCCCTCTGATTAGAGTTCCTATTTCTCCCTCTGTTTTCCGCTTCTGTCCTTGTCGGATCTTTGTTTGATGTTTGCTGTTCCGTGTCCTGGTTCCGCCCTGTCGTGTTTTTGCCTTCATCAGATGCTGCGTGTGAGCAGGTGTCATCTAAGATATATCCAGGAGTACCGTTTTGTTTAAGTTTGGAATAAAGACTCTGTTTTTGTTAAGTCGCTTTTGGGTCCTCATTCATCTGCATAACAGAAAGATCCGACCAGTATGGACCCAGCGACTACGGATTCTCGCAACACTGCCATCGAGATCCAGGGAGCAATGCTCGGCAGACACGAGCAGGAATTGTCTGCTGCTCGTCATGCCGTTGAGACCCTGGCCGCTCAGGTTTCCAACCTCTCAGGACAGTTTCAGAGTCTTCGTCTCGTGCCACCTGTTACTTCCTGGTCTTCCGAGCCTTCGGAACCTAGGGTTAATAACCCACCATGTTACTCTGGGCAACCCACTGAGTGCCGCTCCTTTCTGACCCAGTGTGATATTGTGTTTTCTCTCCAGCCCAACACATACTCACGAGAGAGAGCTCGGATCGCCTACGTCATATCACTCCTTACTGGTCGGGCTCGGGAGTGGGGCACAGCTATCTGGGAGGCAAGGGCTGAGTGTACTAACGATTATCAGAGCTTTAAAGAGGAGATGATACGGGTTTTTGATCGTTCAGTTTTTGGGAAGGAGGCTTCCAGGGTCCTGGCTTCCCTATGTCAAGGTGATCGATCCATAACGGATTACTCTATAGAGTTTCGCACTCTTGCTGCATCCAGTGACTGGAACGAGCCGGCGTTGCTCGCTCGTTTTCTGGAGGGACTTCACGCTGAGGTTAAGGATGAGATTCTCTCCCGGGAGGTTCCTTCCAGCGTGGACTCTTTGATTGCACTCGCCATCCGCATAGAACGACGGGTAGATCTTCGTCACCGAGCTCGTGGAAGAGAGCTCGCGTTAACGGTGTTTCCCCTCTCCGCATCTCAACCATCTTCTCCCATCAGCTCAGAGACTGAGCCCATGCAGCTGGGAGGTATTCGCATCTCGACTAAGGAGAGGGAACGGAGAATCACCAACCGCCTTTGTCTCTATTGCGGTTCTGCTGGACATTTTGTCATGTCATGTCCAGTAAAAGGCCAGAGCTCATCAGTAAGCGGAGGGCTACTGGTGAGCGCTACTACTCAGGTCTCTCCATCAAGATCCTGTACTACCTTGTCGGTCCATCTACGCTGGACCGGTTCGGCTGCTTCCTGCAGTGCCTTGATAGACTCTGGGGCTGAGGGTTGTTTTATGGACGAAGCATGGGCTCGGAAACATGACATTCCTCTCAGACAGTTAGGGAAGCCCACGCCCATGTTCGCCTTAGATGGTAGTCTTCTCCCCAGTATCAGATGTGAGACACTACCTTTAACCCTCACAGTATCTGGTAACCACAGTGAGACCATTTCCTTTTTGATTTTTCGTTCACCTTTTACACCTGTTGTTTTGGGTCATCCCTGGCTAGTATGTCATAATCCTTCTATTAATTGGTCTAGTAATTCTATCCTATCCTGGAACGTTTCTTGTCATGTGAAGTGTTTAATGTCTGCTATCCCTCCTGTGTCTTCTGTCCCCTCTACTCAGGAGGAACCTGGTGACTTGACAGGAGTGCCGGAGGAATATCATGATCTGCGCACGGTCTTCAGTCGGTCCAGAGCCAGCTCCCTTCCTCCTCACCGGTCGTATGATTGTTGTATTGATCTCCTTCCGGGGACCACTCCCCCTCGGGGTAGACTTTACTCTCTGTCGGCTCCCGAACGTAAGGCTCTCGAGGATTATCTGTCTGTTTCTCTCAACGCCGGTACCGTGGTGCCTTCTTCCTCTCCCGCCGGAGCGGGGTTTTTCTTTGTTAAGAAGAAGGACGGTACTCTGCGCCCCTGTGTGGATTATCGAGGGCTGAATGACATAACGGTTAAGAATCGTTATCCGCTTCCCCTTATGTCGTCAGCCTTCGAGATGCTGCAGGGAGCCAGGTTCTTTACTAAGTTGGACCTTCGTAACGCTTACCATCTCGTACGCATCAGAGAGGGGGACGAGTGGAAAACGGCGTTTAACACTCCGTTAGGGCATTTTGAATACCGGGTTCTGCCGTTCGGTCTCTCTAATGCTCCAGCGGTCTTTCAGGCATTAGTCAATGATGTACTGAGAGACATGCTGAACATCTTTGTTTTCGTTTACCTTGACGATATCCTGATTTTTTCACCGTCACTCGAGATTCATGTTCAGCACGTTCGACGTGTACTCCAGCGCCTTTTAGAGAATTGTCTCTACGTGAAGGCTGAGAAGTGCGCCTTTCATGTCTCCTCTGTCACTTTTCTTGGTTCTGTTATTTCCGCTGAAGGCATTCAGATGGATCCCGCTAAGGTCCAGGCTGTCAGCGATTGGCCCGTCCCTAAGTCACGTGTCGAGTTGCAGCGCTTTCTCGGTTTCGCTAATTTCTATCGGCGTTTCATTCGTAATTTCGGTCAAGTGGCTGCCCCTCTCACAGCTCTGACTTCTGTCAAGACTTGCTTTAAGTGGTCCGGTTCCGCCCAGGGAGCTTTTGATCTCCTCAAGAAGCGTTTTACATCCGCTCCTATCCTTGTTACTCCTGACGTCACTAAACAATTTATTGTCGAGGTTGACGCTTCAGAGGTGGGCGTGGGAGCCATTCTGTCCCAGCGCTTCCAGTCTGACGATAAGGTTCATCCTTGCGCTTACTTTTCTCATCGCCTGTCGCCATCGGAACGCAACTATGATGTGGGTAACCGCGAACTGCTCGCTATCCGCTTAGCCATAGGCGAATGGCGACAGTGGTTGGAGGGGGCGACCGTTCCTTTTGTCGTTTGGACTGACCATAAGAACCTTGAGTACATCCGTTCTGCCAAACGACTTAATGCACGTCAAGCTCGTTGGGCGTTGTTTTTCGCTCGTTTCGAGTTCGTGATTTCCTATCGCCCGGGGAATAAGAACACCAAGCCTGATGCCTTATCCCGTCTCTTTAGTTCTTCTGTGGTTTCTACCGACCCCGAGGGGATTCTCCCTGAAGGGCGTGTTGTCGGGTTGACTGTCTGGGGAATTGAGAGACAGGTAAAGCAAGCGCTCACTCACACTGCGTCGCCGCGCGCTTGTCCTAGTAACCTTCTGTTTGTTCCTGTCCCTACTCGTCTGGCTGTTCTTCAGTGGGCTCATTCTGCCAAGTTAGCTGGCCACCCCGGTGTTCGGGGTACGCTTGCTTCTATTCGCCAGCGGTTTTGGTGGCCTACTCAGGAGCGGGACACGCGCCGTTTCGTGGCTGCTTGTTCGGACTGCGCGCAGACTAAGTCAGGTAACTCTCCTCCTGCCGGTCGTCTCAGACCGCTTCCCATTCCTTCTCGACCATGGTCTCACATCGCCTTAGACTTTATTACCGGTCTGCCTTCGTCTGCGGGGAAGACTGTGATTCTTACGGTTATCGATAGGTTCTCTAAGGCGGCACATTTCATTCCCCTCGCTAAGCTTCCTTCCGCTAAGGAGACGGCACAAATCATCATTGAGAATGTGTTCAGAATTCATGGCCTCCCGTTAGACGCCGTTTCAGACAGAGGTCCGCAATTCACGTCACAGTTTTGGAGGGAGTTCTGTCGTTTGATCGGTGCTTCCGTCAGTCTCTCTTCCGGGTTTCATCCCCAGTCTAACGGTCAAGCAGAAAGGGCCAATCAGTCGATTGGTCGCATTTTACGCAGCCTTTCGTTTCGAAACCCTGCGTCTTGGGCAGAACAGCTCCCCTGGGCTGAGTACGCTCACAACTCGCTTCCTTCGTCTGCTACAGGGCTATCTCCGTTTCAGAGTAGTCTTGGTTACCAGCCTCCTCTGTTCTCGTCCCAGCTCGCCGAGTCCAGCGTTCCCTCCGCTCAGGCTTTTGTCCAACGTTGTGAGCGCACTTGGAGGAGGGTCAGGTCTGCACTTTGCCGTTACAGGGCGCAGACTGTGAGAGCCGCCAATAAACGTAGGATTAAGAGTCCTAGGTATTGTCGCGGTCAGAGAGTGTGGCTTTCCACTCGTAACCTTCCCCTTACGACAGCTTCTCGCAAGTTGACTCCGCGGTTCATTGGTCCGTTCCGTGTCTCTCAGGTCGTCAATCCTGTCGCTGTGCGACTGCTTCTTCCGCGACATCTTCGTCGCGTCCACCCTGTCTTCCATGTCTCTTGTGTCAAGCCTTTTCTTCGCGCTCCCGTTCGTCTTCCCTCCCCCCCTCCCGTCCTTGTCGAGGGCGCACCTATTTACAAGGTACGGAAGATCATGGACATGCGTTCTCGGGGACGTGGTCACCAGTACTTAGTGGATTGGGAGGGTTACGGTCCTGAGGAGAGGAGTTGGGTTCCATCTCGGGACGTGCTGGACCGTTCGTTGATTAATGATTTCCTCCGTTGCCGCCAGGGTTCCTCCTCGAGTGCGCCAGGAGGCGCTCGGTGAGTGGGGGGGTACTGTCATGTTTTGTCTTTTGATTATCATGTCTTGTCCCTGTGCTTCCCTTCCATTTGTCTCCCTCTGCTGGTCTTAGTAGGTTCTTTCCCTCTCTCTTCCCCTCCCTCTCTTCCTCTCTCGCTCTCTCTCTATCGTTCCGTTCCTGCTCCCAGCTGTTCCTCATTCTCCTAACTACCTCATTTAATCTTTCACACCTGTCCCCTATTTTGCCCTCTGATTAGAGTTCCTATTTCTCCCTCTGTTTTCCGCTTCTGTCCTTGTCGGATCTTTGTTTGATGTTTGCTGTTCCGTGTCCTGGTTCCGCCCTGTCGTGTTTTTGCCTTCATCAGATGCTGCGTGTGAGCAGGTGTCATCTAAGATATATCCAGGAGTACCGTTTTGTTTAAGTTTGGAATAAAGACTCTGTTTTTGTTAAGTCGCTTTTGGGTCCTCATTCATCTGCATAACAATTGTTCCAAAGTCCATTTATTGCATGTTTAATGTTCTGAGGCCTTTTCTCCATAGTGAGAGGACAAAGGAATTTTGTCTGTTGCCTAAGATTTACAATGGGCGTGAGGGGTCATAAAACCCCCACATCTTCATACCCCTAGATCTCTCCTCCTCTGTTGGGGTGAGAGATAATCTGTAGGGTTGTGGTCTCCTGTAACCTGACCTGATCAGGACAGTCATGACACCTACCTTCGTGTCAGTGAAGGGCTGGTAAGTGAAAACCAGGACTCAAATGAGAGGGTATGCCATAGGCTTACCATTTATTAAAGGCCCAATGCATTAAAAAACATGAGTTTCCTGCATCTTATACATTGCATTCGGAAAGTTATTCAGACCCCTTGACTTTTTCCACATTTTGCTACATTACAGACATATTCTAAAATGGATTAAAATGTTTTTTCCCCCCTCATCAACTTACTCAAAATACCCCATAATGACAAAACATAAACAGATTTTTTTACATTTTAGCACATTTATTTGAAAAACCCCTGAAAATATCACATTTACATAGGTATTCAGACCATTTACTCAGTACTTTGTTGATGCACCGTTGGCAGCGATTACAGCCTTGAGTCTTCTTGGGTATGACGCTACAAGGTTGGCACACCTGTATTTGGGGACTTTCTCCCATTTTTCTCTGCAGATCCACTCAAGCTCTGTCAGGTTGGATGGGATTGTCGCTGCACAGCTATTTTCAGGTCTCTCCAGAGATGTTCGATCAGGTTCAAGTGCGGACTATGGCTGGGCCACTCAAGGACATTCAGAGACTTTTCTCCAAGCCACTCCTACGTTATCTTGGCTGTGTGCTTAAGGGTGTCCTGTTGGATGGTGAACTTTCGCCCCAGTCTGAGGTCCTGAGCGCTCTGGAGCAGGTTTTCATCAAGGATCTCTCTGTGCTTTGTTCTGTTATTCTTTCCCTCAATCCTGACTAGTCTCCCATTCCCTGCCACTGAAAAACGTCCCCACAGCATGAAGCTGCCACCACCATGCTTTACCGTAGGGATGGTGGCAGGTTTCCTTTAGGTGCCTTTTGGAAAAAACTCTAAGCGGGCTGTCGTGCCTTTTACTGAGGAGTGGCTTCCGCCTGATTGGTGGAGTGCTGCAGAAATGGGTTGTCCTTCTGGAAGGTTCTCCCATCTCAACAGAGGAACTTTGGAGCTCTGTCAGAGTGACCATCGGGTTCTTGGTCACCTCTCTGACCAAGGCCCTTCTCCCCCGATTGCTCAGTTTGGCCGGGCGGGCGCTCTAGGAAGAGTCTTGGTTTTTCCAAACTTCTTCCATTTAAAACCTCTCTAGGCTAGATGGGACGCTACCGTCCCACCTGACCAACATCCAGTGAAAGCGCAGGGCGCCAAATTCAAACTACAGAATTGTAAATATTTAACATTCTTGAAAATACATATGCAGTAGGTCAAAATAAAGCTTAACTTCTTGTTAATCCAGCCAAGGTGTCACATTTTAAAAAGGCTTTACGGCGAAAACATACCATGCGATTATCTGAGGACAGCACCCCATCAAACAAACACATGACAATCATATTTCAACCCGCCAGGCGCAACACAAAACTCAGAAATAACGATATAATTCATGCCTTACCTTTGAAGATATTCTTCTGTTGGCACTCCAAAATGTCTCATAAACATCACAAATGGTCCTTTTGTTTGATAATGTCCTTTTTTATATCCATAAAAACTCAGTTTAGCTGTTACCCTCCGTCAAAATGCATACAAAATGAATCCCAAACATTACTAATAAACTTTTCCAAACAAGTCTAACAACATTAATAATCAATCCTTAGGTATCCTAATACGCAAATAAACAATCAAATTTAAGACGGAGAATCTTTAAGTCTTTTCCGGAGATAAACAACAAAGAACGCGCTTTCCTCCACGTGCTTGGAATCACTAAAGCCAAAATGGGAGCCACCTAGAAAAACTTCAATTTTCGGGTCATTTAAAAAAAAAAACAGCCTGAAACTCTTGCTAAAGACTGTTGACATCTAGTGGAAGCCCTAGGAACTGCAATTCGGGAGGACTTGGGCTTATAATTAAAATTCAAGCCATTGAAAACAGTGGTAAGCTGAATTTTTTGGGGGGGGGTGATTTGCCATATCAGTTCTGTTATACTCACAGACATAATTTTAACCTCTCTGGTACAAGTGGGACGCTAGCGTCCCACCTCGACAACAGCCAGTGAAATTGCAGGGCGCCAAATTCAAAACAACAGAAATCCCATAATAAAAATTCCTCAAACATACAAGTATTATCGACCATTTTAAAGATAAACTTCTTGTAAATCCAACCAGTGTCCGATTTCAAAAAGGCTTTACTGCGAAAGCACACCATGCGATTATGTTAGGTCAGCACCTAGTCACAGAAAACCATACAGCCATTTTCCAGCCAAGGAGAGGGCTCACAAGTCAGAAATAGCGATTAAATTAATCACTAACCTTTGATGATCTTCATCAGATGGCACTCATAGGACTTCGTGTTACACAATGCATGTATGTTTTGTTCGATAAAGTTCATATTTATATCCAAAAATCTCAGTTTACATTGGCGCGTTAAGTTCAGAAATGCATTGTCTCAAACAAACATCCGGTGAAAGTGCAGAGAGCCACATCAAATTACAGAAATACTCATCATAAACATTGATAAACGAAACAAGTGTTAAACATACAAATAAATATAAACTTCTCCTTAATGCAACCGCTGTGTCAGATTTCAAAAAGACTTTACGGAGAAAGCACACTTTGCGATTATGTTAGGTCAGCACCTAGCCACAGAAACCCATACAGCCATTTTCCAGCCAAGGAGAGTGTCACAAAAGTCAGAAATAGCATTAAAATTAATCACTTACCTTTGATGATCTTCATCTGGTGGCACTCCCAGGTCTCCATGTTAGAAAATAAATGTTTGTTTTGTTCGATAATGTCCCTCTTTATGACCAAAAACCTCCTTTTTGTTTGCACGTTTTGTCCAGTAATCCGAATGCTTAAAACCTCTACCGCTTCTCTCTCCCGGATCCGGGATCCTCCTCATCAAAAAAGCTGACTAGCATAGCCTAGCCTAACGGGACAGGGATATCATATAATATAATTTTCATGAAATCACAAGTCCAATACAGCAAATGAAAGATAAACATCTTGTGAATCCAGCCATCATTTCCGATTTTTAAATGTTTTACAGCGAAAACACAATATGTATTTCTATTAGCTAACCACAATAGCCAAACACACAACTGCATATTTTCACCATGTTTCCACCGCATAGGTAGCTTTCACAAAACCGACAAAATAGAGATAAAATTAGTCACTAACCAAGAAACAACTTCATCAGATGACAGTCTTATAACATGTTATACAATACATTTATGTTTTGTTCAAAAATGTGCATATTTGAGGTATAAATCATAGTTTTACATTGCAGCTACCATCAAAAATAGCACCAAAGCAGCCAGAATAATTACAGAGAGCAACGTGAAATACAGAAATACTCATCATAAAACATTTATGAAAAATACATGGTGTACAGCAAATGAAAGATAAACATCTTGTGAATCCAGCCAATATTTCCGATTTCTTAAGTGTTTTACAGCGAAAACACAATATAGAATTATATTAGCTTACCACAATAGCCAAACACACAAACGCATTTATTCACCGCAAAGGTAGCTTTCGCAAAAACCAGCAAAAGATATCAAATTAATCACTAACCTTTGGACAACTTCATCAGATGACAGTCTTATAACATCATGTTATACAATACATTTATGTTTTGTTCGAAAATGTGCATATTTAGAGCTGCAAATCGTGGTTATACATTGTGAATACGTAGCAACATTTTCCCAGAATGTCCGGAGATATTTTGGACACTCACCTAATCTGACCAAAGAAGTCATCATAAACTTTACATAAAAATACCTGTTGTATGGCAAATGAAAGATACACTGGTTCTTAATGCAACAGCTGTGTTAGATTTTTAAATATAACTTTACTACAACATACAAAATACATTATTGTGAGACAGCGCTCACATATTCTCCGCCCTGTTGGATTCTACATATTCCACAGAAATACGAAATAACATCATAAAGGTTTTCTTACTTTTGCTGAGCTTCCATCAGAATGTTGTACAAGGAGTCCTATTTCCAGAATAAATCGTTGTTTGGTTTTAGAATGTCCATTTCTTCTGTCGAATTCGCGCCACAATGCTAGCCAAGGTTGCTAACATTCCCACCCTCTCTTGGCGCAAAGAACGGAAAACTCCAAAAGACCCAATAAACGTTGAATAAACTGATAAAACTCGGTTGAAAAAACCTACTTTATGATGTTATTATCATATGTATCAAATAAAATCAGAGCCGGAGATATTCGCCGTGTATACCGAACGCTTTTCAGAAGACAATGTCGAGCTCCCCTTCGCGCCTTCGAGGACAAAGAAAATACCGGACCTGTCACTCCAAAAGCTCTTATTCGACCTCAGATCAAGCTAGACACCCCATTCCATCTTCCACTGCCTGTTGACATCTAGTGGAAGGCGTATGAAGTGCATACATATCGATAAATAAAAGCCAGTTGAATAGGCAGGCCCTGAAACAGAGCCTCGTTTTCAGATTTTTCACTTCCTGTATGGAAGTTTGCTGCCAAATGAGTTCTGTTTTACTCACAGATATAATTCAAACAGTTTTAGAAACTTGAGAGTGTTTTCTATCCAATAGTAATAATAATATGCATATTGTATGATCTAGAATAGAGTACGAGGCCGTTTAAATTGGGCATGATTTTTTCCAAAGTGAAAACAGCGCCCCCTATTGACAAGACGTTTTAAGGCACGTGCACTAAGTCCAGACGAAAAGTTTTTAAAAAGTACAATAAAAGTTAGTAGAAACATGCCAAACGATGTTTAAAATCAATCTTCCGGCCTCCCGGGTGGCGCAGTGGTCTAGGGCACTGCATCGCAGTGCTAACTGCGCCACCAGAGTCTCTGGGTTCGCGCCCAGGCTCTGTCGCAGCCGGCCGCGACCGGGAGGTCCGTGGGGCGACGCACAATTGGCATAGCGTCGTCCGGGTTAGGGAGGGTTTGGCCGGTAGGGATATCCTTGTCTCATCGCGCTCCAGCGACTCCTGTGGCGGGCCGGGCGCAGTGCGCGCTAACCAAGGGGGCCAGGTACACGGTGTTTCCTCCGACACATTGGTGCGGCTGGCTTCCGGGTTGGAGGCGCGCTGTGTTAAGAAGCAGTGCGGCTTGGTTGGGTTGTGCTTCGGAGGACGCATGGCTTTCGACCTTCGTCTCTCCCGAGCCCGTACGGGAGTTGTAGCGATGAGACAAGATAGTAATTACTAGCGATTGGATACCACGAAAATTGGGGAGAAAATGGGATAAAAAAAATTTAAAAAAAATTATAATCAATCTTCCAGTTGTTTTTGTCATAAATAATCAATAACCCTATTTCAACTGGACAAAAGCTTCGTCAATAGGAAAGGAGAAACAAGAAAGGCGCGTTCCCGATCAGGCGCATGGCTGATGAATGGAAATTTCCACTGGCCACTGATTGAAAGTGCTGTATCTCATTTTTCATCTCATTCATCTCATCTCATCTCATTTTTCAGAGTAAAAGCCTGAAACCATGCCTAAAGACTGGCCACATGTAGAGGAAGCCAAAGAGCTCGTGAACTGGGTCCTAAGTCTTTGTATGGTGGATAGGCTTTCAATGGAAAAACAGCCTCTCAAAATAATAGTACTTCCTGGTTGGATTTTCCTCGGGTTTTCGCCTGCCATATCAGTTCTGTTATACTCACAGACATTATTTTATCAGTTTTGGAAACTTTAGAGTGTTTTCTATCCAAATATATCACTAATTATATGCATATCCTATCTTCTGGGCCTGAGTAGCAGGCAGTTTAATTTTGGGCATGCTTTTCATCCAAAATTCTGAATGCTGCGCCCTACCCTAGTGAAGTTAACATTTTTAGAAACTTTAGAGTGTTTTCTATCTAAATCTACCAATTATATGCATACCCTAGCTTCTGGGCCTGAGAAACAGGCAGTTTACTTTGGGAGCGCTTTTCATCCGGGCGTGAAAATACTGCCCCCTATCCCAAAGAAGTTTTAAGAATGATGGAGGCCACTGTGTTCTTGGGGACCTTCAATGCTGCGGACATTTTTTGTACCCTTCCCCAGATCTGTGCCTCAACACAATCCTGTCTCGGAGTTCCATGGGCAATTCCCTATACTTCATGGCTTGGTTTTTGTTCTGACATGCACTGTCAACTGTGGGACCTTATATAGACAGGTGTATGCCTTTCCAAATCATGTCCAATCAATTGAATTTACCACAGGGGGACTACAGGATGATCAATGGAAACAGGATGTACCTGAGCTTAATTTCAAGTCTCATAGCAAACGTAAATAAGGTTTTTCATTTTTTTCTATGTCATTATGGGGTATTGTGTGTAGATTGATGAGGGAAAAAAACAATTGCATCCATTTTAGAATAAGGATGTAACCTAACAAAATGTGGAAAGAGTAAAGGGCTCTGAATACTTTCCGAATGCACTGTATATATTTCCACACTATGAGATTGGAATAATACTGTCAAATTGTGAAAACTATGAAAACGCCATTTTAGTGTATGAGCTGTTTGAAAAGTCCACCTGAAATTTCAGCCTGTTTTAGTGGGATGGAGTTTTACTAGGTAATAGTTCCAAACCAATAACAGCTAATTTTCACTTTTCCCCTCCCCATTCCCTATAACGACACAAGGCGAGACCCAGATGCAGACACAGGAGGCAGATGGTTTGAGTCTCTGATATTTATTGAACAACAAGGTGCAGGCAAGAGGCAGATCGAGGACAGGCAACTGTTCATAACTAGGACAGAGTACAAACAGTACAGTGCGGCAGGCAGGCAGGCAGGCTCAAGGTCACGGGCAGGCAGAATGGTCAGGCAGGGGGAGTCAGTGTCAGGGCAGGCAAAAGGTCACAACCAGGAGGACTAGAGAAGAGAGACTAGGAAAAACTGTAGCTTGGAAAATCACTGGTTGACTTGGCAAGACAAGACAAACTGCATATAGACAAACAGAGAACAGAGGTATAAATACACTGAGGGTAATAGGAAAGATGGGTGACACCTGGAGGGGGGTGGAGACAATCACAAGGACAGGTGAAGCAGATCAGGGTGTGACACTCCCAGACAGTCATAGTAAAAATCTTGCTTGAGAAATTGCTCTTTGCTAAGAAACATTTTTTTTTGTCTTTGTCACCATTTAGTCGAAAATGTACGTAAGGTACTTAATTGTTACTCAGAAATTAGCATTGTACCTTTAAAGAAAATGGCAAAAAGCATAGACATACCCCTTGAAAGTACCATGCTCAGATTCCTAATGACGTCTGATAACTACGCCAACTACTTCAATGATTTTAATTGACCAATTTGGAATTTGACCCGGGGACAGTTTTGTTGCAAACAAGACGCCCTGCATTTTAGAAATCCTGTATGATAAGATGAATGCATAGGCCTATCTCTGTCCATTCTTATGTTGCCAGATGGTCAAAGCACAAAGCTGTATTTATTTATATCCACTAGATGGAACTGTCCCTTTAAGAGGTCAGTAAATAATGTGTACAAGCTGTTATGGGATTGCGCCTATGCAATGTGAAACAGTGAGAGCAAGCAATTACATTGGAGAGCTGTTGTAATCCAACGTGGGTCCAACATTACTTTAGATGGATTGACATGAGGGTGTTAGCTTCTTGTTAACTGAATACCAGTGCTCCAAGAACCACGCGGTGGAGTTGTGAATATTATTTGAAGCTAACTAATAACACACAAACAATTATACATTTTCATGTCTTTATTGAACACACCGTGTAAACATTCACAATGCAGGGTGGGAAAAGTATGGGAACCCTTGGATTAAATAACTGGTTGACCCTCCTTTGGCAGCAATAACCACAACCAAACATTTTCTGTAGTTGCGGATCAGACCTGCACAATGGTCATGAGGAACTTTGGACCATTCCTCTTTACAAAACTGTTTCAGATCAGCAATATTATTGGGATGTCTTTTGTGAACTCATCTCGTGAGGTCATGCCACAGCATCTCAATTGGGTTGAGGTCAGGACCACTCCAGACGGTGTATTTTCTTCCGTTGAAGCCATTCTGTTGTTGATTTACTTCTGTGTTTTGGGTTGTTGTCCTGTTGCATCACCCAACTTCTGTTGAGCTTCAATTGGCAGACAGATAGCCTAACATTCTCCTGCAAAATGTTTTGATAAACTTGGGAATTCATTTTTCTGTCGATGATAGCAAGCTTTCCGGGCCCTGAGGCAGCAAAACAGCTCTAAACCATGATGCTCCCTCCACCATACTTTACAGTTGGGATGAGGTTTTGATGTTGGTGTGCTGTGCCTTTTTTTCTCCTAGTGTTTTGTGTTCCTTCCAAACAACTCAACTGTAGTTTCATCTTTCCACAGAATATTTTGCCAGTGTCGCTGTGGAACATCCAGGTGCACTTTTGCAAACTTCAGACGTGCAGCAATGTTTTTTTTGGACAGCAGTGGATTTTTCCGTGGTGTCCTCTGATGAACACCATTCTTGCTTAGTGTTTTACGTATTGTAGACTCGCCAACAGAGATGTTAGCATGTTCCAGAGATTTCTGTAAGTCTTTAGCTGACACTCTAGGATTCTTCGTAGCTTCATCGGGATAGGGGGCAGCATTTCGACTTTGAACAAATTGCGTGCCCAAACGGAATTTCCTCCTACTCTGTCCCAGAAGGTAATACATGCATATTATTATTACTATTGTATAGAAAACACTCTGAAGTTTCTAAAACTGTTTGAATTATTTCTGTAAGTATAACAGAACTCATTTGGCAGACAAAAACCTGAGAAGAGGTCAAAACAGGAAATGAGAACTCGATTTTCAAAACAGTGTCAAATGATACCCCTTCTTATATGGATAAGCAAAGACTTCCTAGGGCTTCCACTAGATGTCACCGTCTTTAGATTTTAGTTATATGATTCTACTATAAAGGAGGGGCTCATAGGAGCTATTTTACTGAGTGGTCGTCAGAAACTTTCAGTCTCTTTTGGCGCGCTCACAAGAGAGAGTGCTCTCGTTCCAATGCTCTTTCTTCAGACAATTAAATTCTCCGGTTGGATCCTTATTGATGATTAATGTAAAACACATACTAAATATGGATTGCATACATCATTTGACCTGTTTCTACGACCTGTAACGGAACTTTTTAAGTTTTTGTCTGGAGGGATTGCTCGTGCGTCATGAAAATGGATTCCTGGGCTGAACATGCTAACAACAAGTGGCTAAATGATGGGCTTTATGGAACTTTTCAGTCATTTATTGTCGATCTGGGAATCCTGGGAGTGCCTTCTGATGAAGTTATTCGAAGGTAAGTGCATATTTATAGTGTTTTTGTAGCTTTTGTTGACGCCAAAATGGCGACTATTTCTTTGGCTGGATTGTGCTCTGAGCGCCGTTCTCAGATTAATCTTTTTCCGTAAAGTTTATTTTGAAATCTGACACAGCGGTTGCATAGAGGATAAGTTTATCTTTAATTATGTGAATAACACTTGCATCTTTTATCAATGTTTATTATGAGTATTTCTGCAAAATCACCAGATGTTTTGGAATCAAAACATTACTGCACGTAACGCGCCAATGTAAACTGAGATTTTTTATATATATATATATGCACATTATCGAACAAAACATAAATGTATTGTGTAACATGATGTTATATGACTCATCTGATGAAGATGTTCAAAGGTTAATGATTAATTTTATCTCTATTTGTAGGTTTTGTGAAAGCTTCCTTTGCTGTGAAAGAAATGTCTGTGCTTTTTTGGATTTGGTGGTGAGCTAACATAAATATATGTGGTGTTTTCGCTGTAAAACATTAAAAAAATCGGACATGTTGGCTGGATTCACAAGATGTTTATCTTTCATTTGCTGTATTTGTCACGTTCTGACCTTTATTTCCTTTGTTTTGTCTTTATTTAGTATGGTCAGGGCGTGAGTTGGGGTGGGCTGTCTATGTGTGTTTTTCTATGTTGGGGTTTTGTGTTCGGCCTGGTATGATTCTCAATCAGAGGCAGCTGTCAATCGTTGTCCCTGATTGAGAATCATACTTAGGCAGCCTGGGTTTCACTTTTGGTTTGTGGGTGTTTGTTGCCGTGTCAGTGTTTGTTCGCCACACGGTACTGTTTCGTTCATTATTCTTCGTTTATTGTTTTGTTCCATTGTTCCGTGTTGCTTATTAAAAAGACATGAACACTTACCACGCTGCACTTTGGTCCTCCTCGCTTTCTCCTAACGACGAGCGTTACAGAAACACCCACCAACCAAGGACCAAGAGGTGTGGTAACAGGCAGCGGCAGCAGGAGCAGCGCAAGAAGGAGGAATGGACATGGGAAGACGTTTTGGACGGCAAGGGTTGCTACACATGGGAAGAGATCCTGGCTGGAAAGGATCGCCTCCCATGGGAACAGGTGGAGGCAGCTAGGAGAGCAGAGGCAGCCAGAGAGAGGAGCCAGCGATGTGAGGAGGCAGCACGGCAGCGCGAAAGGTACGAGAGGCAGCCCCCCAAAACATTTTTGGGGGGCACACGGGGAGTGTGGCTAAGCCAGGTAGCAGACCTGAGCTCACTCCTCGTGCTTATTATAAGCAGCGCGTTACTGGTCAGGCACCGTGTTATGTGGTTAAGCGCACAGCGTCCCCAGTACGTGCCCATAGCCCGGTGCGCTATAGGGCAGCCCCCCGAAAGTGTCATGCGAGTGTGGGCATCCAGCCAGGGCGTATTGTGCCTGCTCAGCGTGTCTGGTCTCCGGTACGCCGTTTCGGTCCAGGGTATCCTGCGCCGGCTCTGCGTGCTGTGTCTCCGGGGCGCTGGGAGGGTGCAGTGCGTCCTATGCCTGCGCTCCGCTCGTACCGGGCAAATGTGGGAGTGGAGCCTAAGGGAGAGGTGCGCGTAGTAGGCACTAGATCTCCAGTGCTCACCCACAGCCCGGTTCAACCTGTGCCTGCACTCTGGAGGGTCCGGGCTAGAGTAGTTATCCAGCCTGGGGGAGTGGTGCCAAGACTGCGCACCAGAGCTCCAGTGCTCCCCCACAGCCCGGTCCTTCAGGTGCCTCCTCCTAACACCAAGCCTCCTGTAAGTCTCCCCAGCCTGGTGGGTCCTGTGGCAGCCCCACGCACCAGGCTGTCTCTCCGTCTCCTCCCTACAGGTGTGCCCGTCTGTCCAGCGCCGCCTGCGCTGCCCGTCTGCCCAGCGCCGCCTGCGCTGCCCGTCTGCCCAGCGCCGCCTGAGCTGCCCGTCTGCCCAGCGCCGTCTGAGCTGCCCGTCTGCCAGGAGCCGCCAGAGCCGCCAGCCAGCCAGGAGCCGCCAGAGCCGCCAGCCAGCCAGGAGCCGCCAGAGCCGCCAGCCAGCCAGGAGCCGCCAGCCAGCCAGGAGCCGCCAGAGCCGCCAGCCAGCCAGGATCCGCCAGAGCCGTCAGTCAGCCAGGCGATGCCAAAATCGCCCTTCACTCTGGAGCTGCCGGAGGCATCCTTCACTCCAGCGCTGCCGGAGTCTCCCGCCTGTCCGGCGCTGCCGCAATTCCCCGTTCATTCGGGACCCATGTCTAGGGTCCCCAGTCCAAGGTCGGTGGCGAGGGTCGCCGCTTTAAAGAGGCCACGGAGGCGGGCGAAGAGGCGCACTAAAACTATGGTGAAGTGGGGTCCACGTCCCGCGCCAGAGCCGCCACCGCGGACAGACGCCCACCCAGACCCTCCCCTATAGGTTCAGGTTTTGCGGCCGGAGTCCGCACCTTTGGGGGGGGGGGGGTACTGTCACGTTCTGACCTTTATTTCCTTTGTTTTGTCTTTATTTAGTATGGTCAGGGCGTGAGTTGGGGTGGGCTGTCTGTGTGTTTTTCTATGTTGGGGTTCTGTGTTCGGCCTGGTATGATTCTCAATCAGAGGCAGCTGTCAATCGTTGTCCCTGATTGAGAATCATACTTAGGCAGCCTGGGTTTCACTTTTGGTTTGTGGGTGTTTGTTGCCGTGTCAGTGTTTCTTCGCCACAAGGTACTGTTTCGTTCGTTATTCTTAGTTTATTGTTTTGTTCCAGTGTTCCGGGTTGCTTATTAAAAAGACATGAACACTTACCACGCTGCGCTTTGGTCCTCCTCTCTTTCTCCTAACGACGAGCGTTACGGTATTGGACTTGTTAATGTGTGAAAGTTAAATATTTCAAAAAATTATTTTTGAATTTCCCGCGCTGCCTTTTCAGTGGAATGTGGCGGAACCCCAGTCCTAGACAGGTTTTAACCTCAGTGAACATTCTGCGCTGTGCTCTTGCAGTCATCTTTGCAGGATGGCCACTCCTAGGCAGAGTAGCAACAGTGCTGAACTTTCTCCATTTAAGGACAATTTATCTTACCGCGGACTGATGAACATCAAGGCTTTTAGAGATACTTTTGTAACCCTTTCCAGCTTTATGCAAGTCAACAATTCTTAACCTGTTTGGGCTGCAGCCCGACACCAGTACACTTATGACAACATCCAGCTCAAGTGCAGGGCGCGAAATTCAAAAGATATTTTTTTTAAATATTTAACTTTCACACATTAACAAGTCCAAGACACCAGATGAAAGGTGCACATCTTGTGAATCAAGCCAACATGTCCGATTTTTTTAATGTTTTACAGGGAAGACACAATATGTAAATCTATTAGCTAACCACGTTAGCAAAAGACACCACTATTCTTACTCCATCAGTTTTTGACTCCATCAGTAGCTATCACAAATTCGGCCAAATAAAGATAAAAATAACCACTAACCAAGAAACAACCTCATCAGATGACAGTCTGATAACATATTTATTGTATAGCATATGTTTTTTTCGAAAAATGTGCATATTTCAGGTATAAATCATAGTTTACATTGCAGCTACATTCAGAAATTGCACCGAAAGCAGCCATAATATTTACAGACACCAACGTCAAATACCTAATTACTCATCATAAAACATTTCTGAAAAATACATAGTGTACAGTAAATGAAAGACAGGCATCTTGTGATGCCAGACAATATTTCCGATTTATTAAGTGTTTTACAGCGAAAACAAAATGTTGCGTTATATTAGCTTAGCTTAGCACAATAGAAACACTTGGGCGCCGGCGACTACGACAGATATATGAAATAACATCATAAATTGGGTCTTACTTTTGCTGATCTTTCATCAGAATGTTGAACAAGGTGTCCTTTGTCCAGATGAGTCGTTGTTTGGATTCAGAATGGCAACTTTCTCTCTCCATTTAGCAAGCGTGCTAGCCGGGTTGCACGGATCTCTCCATGTAAACAAACGGAAGAGAACGGAACACGGCAAAACTCCCGAAAAAATTTCAATAATCTGATGAAACTATATTGAAAAAACATACGTTACGATGATATGGTGACATGTATCAAATAAAATCAAAGCCGGAAATAATATTCGCCTATAACGTCAGCAAAACAAAAGGCAACCCCACTGTCCAAATTGCGTTCTTCAGATTACCGGAAGTTGGGTACACGTCATTCCAAGAGGGTTTATTCCATCCCAGATCGAGATAATCACCTCATTTCTTCTCTCACAGCCTTCTTGACACCCAGAGGAAGGTGTATGAAGTGTACGTAGACTCTTACGTTCATTGCCCATGTATAGGCATGAAGAGGAAGAGAGCCTCGATTTCAGACTTTGAACTTCCGGGTCAGGAAAAGTGCTGCAGAAGGAGTTCTGTTTCACTCAGAGAAATAATTCAAACGGTTTTAGAAACTAGAGAGTGTTTTCTATCCAATAGTAATAATAATATGCATATTGTACGAGCAAGAATTGAGTACGACGCCGTTTGAAATGGACACATTTTATCAGGCTACTCAATACTACCCCTTGCAGCCATAACAGGTTAATCTTATGTCGTCTGAGATTTATTTTGTTCGAGGCATGGTTCACATCAGGCAATGCTTCTTGTGAACAGCAAACAAACATTTTGTGAGTGTTTTTTATAGGGCAAGGCAGCTCTAACCAACATCTCCAATTTTGTCTCGTTGATTGGATTCCAGGTTAACTGACTCCTGACTCCAATTAGCTTTTGGAGAAGTCATTAGCCTAGGGGTTCACATACATTTTCCAACATACACTGTGAATGTTTAATGTATGTATTCAATATAGACAAGAAAAATACAATAATTTGTGTGTTATTAGTTTAAGCACACTATGTTTGTCTATTGTTGTGACTTAGAAGATCAGATCAAATTTGATGACCAGTTTATGCAGAATTTCAGGTAATTGCAAAGGGTTCACATACTTTTTCTTGCCACTGTACATAGTTAGTCTATCATTCTTTTATAGGCTACCTGCTGCTGAATAGTCCCTCTCTCTCCCCTCGGGAAACAGCCCACTTGCACAAGCAGATTATGCACCTCACACACACACAGAGACGCGCTGAATGCTAGGCATAATTCTGATCATGGCTGATATGGATACTGAACAAAAATATAAACACAACATGTAAAGTGTTCGTCCCATGTTTCATGAGCTGAAATAAAAGATCCCCGAAAAATGCAAAAAAATCTTGTTTCTTTCAAATGTTGTGCAGAAATTTGTTTACACCCCTGTTAGTGAGCATTTATCCTTTGACAAAATAATCCATCCACCTGACAGGTGTGGCATATCAAGAAGCTGATTAAACAGCATGATCATTACACAGGTGCACCTTGTCCTGGGGACAATAAAAGACCATTCTAAAATGTGCAGTTTTGTCACACAACACAATGCCACAGATGTCTTAAGTTTTGAGGGAGTGCGCAATTGACATGCTGTAACGTCCTGACCAGAGTTCTTATGTGTTTTGCTTGTTTAGTGTTGGTCAGGACGTGAGCTGGGTGGGAATTCTATGTTGTGTGTCTAGTTCGTCTGTTTCTGTGTTCAGCCTAATATGGTTCTCAATCAGAGACAGCTGTCAATCGTTGTCCCTGATTGAGAATCATATATAGGTGGCTTGTTTTGTGTTGGGGATTGTGGGTGGTTGTTTCCTGTCTTTGTGTTTTGTCTGCACCAGCTAGGACTGTTTCGGTTTGCCACATTTTGTTGTTTTGTATCGTTGTAAGTGTTCACTGTTTTCGTTTAATTAAACATGTTGAGCACTGGCTACGCTGCGTGTTGGTCCGATCCCTGCTACACTCTCTCTTCTAGTGAAGAGAGGGAAGGCTGCCGTTACACATGCTGACTGGTGGAATGTCCACTAGAGCTGTTGCCAGAGAATGGAATGTTCATTTCTCTACCATGCCGCCTCCAATGTAATTTTAGAGATTTTGGCAGTATGTCCAACAAGCTTCACAACCACAGACCACATGTAAGCATGCCAGCCCAGGACCACCGCTTCTGGCTTCTCCAACAGCGGGATCTCTGAGACCAGCCACCCAGACAGCTGATGAAACTGAGGAGTATTTTTGTCTTTAATAAAAACATTTTCTGAGGAAAAACTCATTCTGATTGCCTGGTCATGGCTCCCCAGTGAGTTGACCTGGCTCTCAAGTGGGTGGAACTATGCCCTCCCAGGCCCACCTATGGCTGTGCCCCTGCTTAGTCATGTGAAATCCATAGCTTAGGACCTAATTAACTTATTTCAATTAACTGATTCCCTTATATGAACTGTAACTCAGTACAATCATTGAAATTGTTGCATGTCTCATTTAAATTTTTGTTCAGTAAAAGATTTTTAAGTGATTGATAATACATATAATAATATATACCCCCCCCCCCTTTTCTCCCCAATTACTTGATATCCAATTGGTAGTTACGATCTTGTTTCATTGCTGCAACTTCCCAACGGGCTCGGGATGCGAAGGTTGAGTCATGCATCCTCCGAAACATGATCAGTCAAACCGCGCCTCTTAACACCAGCTTGCTTAACCCGGAAGCCAGACACACCAATGTGTTGGAGGAAACACTGTTCAACTGATGACCGGGGTCAGCCTGTAAGCTCCCGGCCCACCACAAAGAGTCGCTAGACCGCGATGAGGCAAATAAAGCCTCCCCCCCCCCCTGGCCAAAACCCTTCCCTAAACTGGATAACCCTAAGCTAATGGTGCGCCGCCCTACGGACCAATGTAATGCAGTGCCTTAGACTGCTTCGCCACTCGGGAGGCCCAGAATGTTAATTTCTATGTCGCAGGGATCTATCACCATCCCTCCGCCACAGCGGGCACAATAAATACTGTGTCTGAGCCACTATCCCCATTCATAGCCTCTGAAATAGTGATATTGGGGGATCTGAATCTCAATTGGCTTACTCCCTTGTCTGAAGGTCTTAATCAGCATGTATTGATCTGAACACACGCCCACGCGTTTGAATGTAAAGACTCCTGCTAAATCCACTTTAATTGATCTCATACTTACAAATAACCCTAATAAATCCTCAATTAGTGGTGTCTTTTCCATGGACCTCAGTGATCACTGTCCCATAGTCTGTCAGAAACACAAACTTGTCTAAAACTAAACCATGCCTTATCACTAAGAGAAACTTTAAAACCTTCCATGAGCAAGGGCCCTTCCATGATTTTCTTATCTTGAAGGCTTACTTAGTGTTAACCCCTAAAAGTCTACGCTGTGGGTGAAGATATAAGAAAACTCAGGAAAGATATTTCTTTACACATATTTAACCCTAATAAAACTAGTTCCATACATCCATTCATTGTTTAAACGGTACCGGTGAGTAAAGCGATTATTGAAGTGTCTCCTGGTCTGACAAACAGAGCTGTAGCTCTGCCACTTCCCACCGCAAATGCGGAAGTCTGATGCTGTGGATTGAGATGAAGCCCATGTAAAAAAAAAAATGTTATCTCTCACTTAAACAGACTGATCTTGATGGGGATGTATTTATTATGTACAGTTGAAGTCGGAAGCTTACTTACACCTTAGCCAAATACATTTAAACTCTTAAACTTTTTACAAATCCTGACATTTAATCTTAGTAAAAATTCCCTGTCTTAGGTCAGTTAAGATCACCAATTTATTTTAAGAATGTGAAATGTCAGAATAATAGTAGAGAGAATGATTCCCAGTGGTTCAGAAGTTTACATACACTCAATTAGTATTTGGTAGCATTGCATTTAAATTGTTTAACTTGGGTCAAACGTTTCAGGAAGCCTTCCACAAGCTTCGCACAATAAGTTGGGTGAATTTTGGCTCATTCATCCTGACAGAGCTCGTGTAACTGAGTCAGGTTTGTAGGCCTCCTTGTTCGCACACGCTTTTTCAGTTCTGCCCACAAATCTTCTATAGGATTGAGGTCAGGGTTTTGTGATGCCCACTCTACTACCTTGACTGTGTTGTCCTTAAGCCATTTTTCCACAACTTTGAAAGTATGCTTGGGGTCATTGTCCATTTGGAAGACCCATTTGCGACCAAGCTTTAACTTCCTGACTGATGTCTTGAGATGTCTTGAGATGTTGCTTCAATATATCCACATAATCTACTTTGTGAAGTGCACCAGTCCCTCCTGCAGCAAGCACCCCCACAACATGATGCTGCCACCCCTGTGCTTCACGATTGGGAGGGTGTTCTTCTGCTTGCATCCTCCCCCTTTTTCCTCCAAACATAACGATGGTCATTATGGCCAAACAGATCTATTTTTGTTTCATCAGACCAGAGGACATTTCTCCAAAAAGTAAGATATTTGTCCCCATGTGCAGTTGCAAACCGTAGTCTGGCTTTTTTTATGGCGATTTTGGAGCAGTGGCCTCTTCTTTGCTGAGCTGCCTTTCAGGTTCTGTCGATATATGACTCATTTTACTGTGGATATAGATACTTTTGTACCTGTTTCCTCCAGCATCTTCACAAGGTCCTTTGCTGTTGTTCTGGGATTGATTTGCACTTTTCGCACCAAAGTACCTTCATCTCTAGGAGACAGACCTGAGAGGTATAATGGCTGCGTGGTCCCATGGTGTTTATACTTGTGTACTATTGTTTGTACAGATGAACATGGTACCTTCAGGCATTTGGAAATTGCTCCCAAGGATGAACCAGACTTGTGGAGGTCTACCATTTTTTAAGGTAGGCCTTGAAATACATTGGGAAAATGACTTGTGTCATGCACAAAGTAGATGTCCGTACCGACTTGCCAAAACTATAGTTTGTTAACATGAAATTTGTGGAGTGGTTGAAAAATGAGTTTTAATGACTCCAACCTAAGTGTATGTAAACTTCCGACTTCAACTGTACATACGGGTGCATCAATCGACTCTTAAGGATTAAAGTATGCCGGAGAGTGTATGGTTCAGTGTTGCTTGCCTCGAAGCGAGCATAGAAGGCATATTAGCTCGTCTGATAGGCTTGCATCACTGGGAAACTTGCGGCTGGCTTCCCTTTGTAATCTGTAATAGTTTGTAAGTCATGCCACATCCGAAGAGTGTCAGAGCTGGTGTAGTAGGCTTTGATCTTAGTCCTATATTGACACTTTACCTGTTTGATGGCTCATAGGAGGTATTAGCGGGATTTCTTATAAGCGTTCTGATCATTGTCCCGCTCCTTGAAAGCGACAGTTCTAGCCTTTAGCTCAGTGAGGATGTTGCCTGTAATCCATGGCTTTTTGTTGGGATATGTGCATATGGTCGTTGTGGGTGGGACGTCGTCGATGCACTTATTAATGAAGCCGGTGGCTGATGGTCACTCCTCAATGTTATCGGATGAATCCCAGAACATATTCCAGTCTGTGCTAGTGAAGCAGTCATGTAGTTTAGCATCCGTTTCATTGGACAACTTCCGTATTGTTGTGTGGTACTTCCTGTTTTAAGTTTTTGCTTGTAAGCAGTAATTCCCAGGTGAGTCATGCATCCCAAATATCTGATGGGGCACAAAGTACATGAGGATGCATATCTAAGCACATCTCTTGAGCTGTTTCTATCCTCCTGACAGGTAGTTTTTTTTAAAGAAACTAAATATGCTTCTCTGCATCTCTGCTTAAATCTGGGTAAAAGATTTGAAGGAATGTGAGATGTATTTAGTACATGTAGTTATTTATTGCCTTTCTAAACTCTACCAACCTTGTCTGAAGGCATGCCAGCAAAGATAGCTAGACAAGCTAGCTACTCTAACTTGATGGATAGCCTGAAATTGCTTTTTGATAGCTAGTTATGAGGATGGGAGATTAGGAACCAATCTGGGCTAGTTAAAGCCAACATCATAAAATTGCTAGGTGGCTAGTGTCACATTCGTCGTAGTGAGGAGACCAAGGCGTGATGTGAATACAATCTTCTTTAATAAAACGAAGAACACTTAAACAAACTAACAAAAACAACAAAACGAACGTGAAGCTATAATAACAGAGTGCTGACATGCAACTACACATAGACAACTACCCATAGACAACTACCCACACAGACAGGTGGGAAAAGGCAACCTAAGTATGGTGCTCAATCAGAGACAACGATAGACAGCTGCCTCTGATTGAGAACCACACCCGGCCAAACACACAGAAATACAAATCATAGAAAAAAGAACATAGAATGCCCACCCAAATCACACCCTGACCAAACCAAAATAGAGACATAAAAAGCTCTCTACGGTCAGGGCGTGACAGCTAGTAGTATTACAGAGAAACAAACAAACAAAAAATACATATTTTGCATCTACACACAATACCCCGTAGTGATAAAGTGAAAACATGTTTTTAGAATCAATACTTTGTACCAATGGCGGTGATTAAAGCTTTAAGATGTCTTGGGTATGTCTGTATCTGCTTTATGCATATGGATATGTGGATTTTCCCCCATTCTTCCTTGCAGATTTTTTCAAGCTCTGTTGAGTTCGATGGGGAGTGGCGGTGAACAGCAATCTTGAAGTATTTCCACAGATTTTCAATTGTCAAGTCTGGGCTTTGGCTGGGTCACTAAAGGACTTTTACATTCTTGTTCTGAAGCCATTCCAGTGTTGCTTTGGCTGTATGCTTGGGTCATTGTCCTGTTGGAATATAAATCTTCGCCCCATTCTAAGATTGTTTGCACTCTGTAGCAGGTTCTCATCAAGGATTTGTCTGTATTTGGCTCCATTCATTGTTCCATTTACTCTTATCAGTCTCCCAGTCCCTGCCGAAGAAAAGCATCCCCATAGCATGATGCTTCCACCACCATGCTTCATGGTAGAGCTGGTGTTAGACGGGTGATGATCTGTGCCTGGTTTTCTCCAGACATAGCGATTTGCATTTAGGCCAAAATGTAACATTTTTGTCTCATCAGACCACAGAATCTTTTGCCTTTTGCTCTCAGACTCTTTCCACCTGCCTTTTTTTGGGAATGGATTCCGTCTGGCCACTCTCCCATAAAGCCCAGTGCTATAGAGACTGTTGTCTTTCTGGCAGGTTCTCCAATCTCAGCCAAGAAACTCTGTACTTCTGTCAGAGTGGTAATTGGGTTTTTGGTCACCTCCCTAACCAAGGTCTTTCTTGCCTGGTTGCTTAGTTTAGTTGGATGGCCAACTCTAGGCAGAGTATGGGTAGTTCCATATTCAATTTCCCCATGATGGAGACTACTGTGCTCTTGGAAACTTTCAACACTATACATTGTTTTATACCCTTCCCCATATATATGCCTTATCACAATTATATCTCTGTGATCTATGGACAGTTCCTTGGACTTCATGGTTTAGTTTCTGCTCTGACATGCACATTCAACTGTGGGACCTTATGTAGAATGGTGTGTTTCTTTCTAAATCATGTCCAAACAATTAAATTGTCCACAGGTGGACTTCAATCAAGTTGTAGGATGATCAAATTTGTAGGATGATCAAATTTCTAAAAACATGTTTTCCCTTTCTATTCATGGGGTCTTGTGTGTGTATATGGGTGAGAGAAAACAATCTATTTAATCAATTTGAATCCTGACTGTAACACAACAAAATGTGGAATAAGTAATGTGGTATGAATAGTTTCTGAAGGCACTTTATATACAGTACAAGTCAAAGTTTGGACACACCTACTTATTCAAGGCTTTTTGTTTATTTTTACAGTATTCTGTAAAACATCAAAAACTATGAAATAACACATGTGGAATCATGTAGTAACCAAAAAAGTGTTAAACAAATTAAAATATATTTCAGATTTTAGATTATTCAAAGTAGCCACCCTTTGCCTTGATGACAGCTTTGCACACTCTTGGCATTCTCTCAAACAGCTTCATGAGGTAGTCACCTGGAATGCATTTCAATTAACAGGTGTACCTTCTTGAAAGTTAATTTGTTGAATTTCTTTCCTTCTTAATGCGTTTGAGTCAATCAGTTGTGTTGTGACAAGGTAGGGGTGGTATACAGAAGGTAGCCCTATTTGGTAAAAGACCAAGCCCATATTATGGCACAAACAGCTCAAATAAGCAAAGAGAAACAACAGTCCATTACTTTAAGACATGAAGGTCAGTCAATATGGAAATGTCAAGAACTTTTAACGTTTCTTCAAGTGCAGTCGCAAAAACCATCAAGCGCTATGATGAAACTGGCTCTCATGAGGCTCTCATGGCGGTCCTCATGAGAGCCAGTTTCATCATAGTGCTTGATGGTTTTTGCGATGACCCAGAGTTAACTCTGCTGCAGAGGATACATTAAAGTTACAAGCCTTACACAGAATCTCAAATGCAAAATATATTTTGATTTGTTTAACACTTTTTTGTTTACTACATGATTACATATGTGTTATTTCATAGTTTTGATGTCTTCACTATTATTCTACAATGTAGAAAATAGTAAAAATAAGAAAACGCCTTTTGACCGGTAGTGTATTTATATACTGTATTCTATCCTATTCTAATGTATCTTAGTTTATGCCGCTCTGACATTGCTCGTCCAAATATTAATATATTCTAATTCCATTCCTTTACTTAGATTGTGTGTATTGTTCGATATTATTTGTTAGATATTACTGCACTGTTGGAGCTAGAAACACAAGCATTTCGCTACACACGCAATAACATCTGCTAAACACGTATATGTGACAAATACAATTTGATTTGATTTGACCACATAATTATAATAAACAATAACATCTGCTAAACACATCTGCTAAACACGTATATGTGACAAATACGATTTGATTTGATTTGATTTGACCACATAATTATAATAAACAACTGATTATCTGATAAGAAGTGTTAACATTTTAACACACCACAGAATTATAATAAAAAACGTAATTGTCTGATAAGAAGTGTTAACATTTTAACACACCACAGAATTATAATAAAAAACGTAATTGTCTGATAAGAAATGTTAACATTTTAACACACCACATTACTCAACACATTGCAACAACAAAAAATGACACCTGCTCAGAGTTCTGCCATAAACCTTCCGCGGACCAATGACTGAGTGTAACGGCAGCCTTCCCTCTCTTCACTAGAAGAGAGGGTGAAACAGGGATCGGACCAACACGCAGCGTAGCCAGTGCTCAACATGTTTAATTCAACAAAAACAGTGAACACTTACAACGAACAAAATAACAAAATGTGGCAAACCGAAACAGTCCTATCTGGTGCAGAATACAAACACAGAGACAGGAAACAACCACCCACAATCCCCAACACAAAACAAGCCACCTATATATGATTCTCAATCAGGGACAACGATTGACAGCTGTCTCTGATTGAGAACCATATTAGGCTGAACACAGAAACAGACGAACTAGACACACAACATAGAATTCCCACCCAGCTCACGTCCTGACCAACACTAAACAAGCAAAACACATAAGAACTCTGGTCAGGACGTTACACTGAGCCCCTGGTCATGTATGCGCACATGCGAACACACACATACTGTACATACACACACACAGACACGCACACGCTAAACGTCTGTCCCTTACCAGACACTTGCTTACTCTGACAGTGATCTGATTCACCATGAGGAACCTTTGGCAAGGCAGGCAGATATCCCCTCACTTGTCATCAGTGTATCAAACAGAAACACATTAACATCTCTTCTCCTAGCCTGAGGTCCTCCCAGACAAGATGGCTCATCTCTTTTGATGGACTTTGTCCCAATGCAATTAGAAAATCTGGACGCATGCAAGTCGATTTGAGATTAGTCTAGATTTCCTCAGTTGGGCTGTTTGTCAGGGGCTTTACTGTTTATTTGATCTGATGAACTGCAGCCCTTACAGTCATCTGGTGCCATAGCCACGGGAAGGTTTCCGCGCTGCAGACGGTTATATCGGTCCGCTAATACATGACTATTAACTGCACTACTTCTGTGAAATAATATATTTTTCTCAAATATATATATATATACAGTACCAGTCAAAAGTTTGCACACACCTACTCATTCAAGGGCTTTTCTTTATTTTTACAATTTGGCTGAGCTGTCAAAGCAAAGGGTGGCTACTTCGAAGAATCTCATATATAAAATATATTTTGAACACTTTTTTGGTTACTACATGATTCCACATGTGCTATTTTATAGTGTTGATGTCGTCACTACTATTCTACAATGTAGAAAATAGTACAAATAAGAAAACTAAAGAAAAAGTAGGTGTGTCCAAACTTTTGACTGGTACTGTACATATATTTTTTTTTATTCAGATTTTTCAGGGGGTGCTGTAGCACCCTCAGCACCCCTAGTTCTTGCGGCTATGTCTGGTGCACTCAACTATTGTACACTGAGTGTACAAAACATTAGGAACACCTTCGGAATGTTGAGTTACACCCTCTTTTTCCCTGAGAACAGTCTCAATTTGGTGTCGAAAGCCTTCTACAGGGATGCTGGCGCATGTTGACTCCAATGCTTCCCACAGTTGGCTGGATGTCCTTTGGGTGTTGGACATTTCTTGATACAGATGGGGAAGTGTTGAGCATGAAAAACCCAGCAGCGTTGCAGTTCTTGACTCCCTCAAACTGGTGCACTTGGTATCTACTACCATACCTCATTCAAAGGCACTTAAATAGTTTGACCTGCCCATTTACCCTCTGAATGACACAATCCATCTCTCTATTGTCTCAAGGCTTAACTTCTTACGGCTGGGGGCAGTATTGAGTAGCTTGGATGAATAAGGTGCCCAGAGGTGCCCAGAGTAAACGGCCTGCTCCTCAGTCCCAGTTGCTAATATATGCATATTATTAGTAGATTTGGATAGAAAAAACTCTGAAGTTTCTAAAACTGTTTGAATGATGTCTGTGAGTATAACAGAACTCATATGGCAGGCAAAAACCTGAGAAAAAATCCAACCAGGAAGTGGGAAATCTGAGGTTGGTCGTTTTTCAACTCATTCCCTATTGAAGATACAGTGGGATATGGGTCATGTTGCACTTCCTAAGGCTTCCACTAGATGTCAACAGTCTATAGAACCTTGTTTGAGGCTTCTACTGTGAAGTGGGGCCGAATGAGAGGGGAATGAGTCAGAGGTCTGGCAGAATGCTTTGAGCTTGTGACGCTCGTTCACGTGAGAGCGAGCTCTGTTCCATTTGCTTTTCTGAAGACAAAGGAATTCTCCGGTTGGAACGTTATTGAAGATTTATGTTAAAAACATCCTAAAGTTTGATTCTATACATCGTTTGACATGTTTCTACGGACTGTAACGGAACTTTTTGACATTTCGTCTGCTCCTAGTGAATGCGCTTCGTGACTTTGGATTTGTTTACAAAACGCGCAAACAAAAGTAGCTATTTGGAAATAAATGATTGACATTATCGAACAAAACAAACATTTATTGTGGAACTGGGAGTCCTGAGAGTGCATTCTGATGAAGATCACCAAAGGTAAGTGAATATTTATCATGTTATTTCTGACTTCTGTTGACTGCACAATATGGCAGATATCTTTTTGTCTGGTTTGGGCTCTGAGCGCCGTACTCAGATTATTGCATGGTTTGCTTTTTCCGTAAAGCTTTTTTGAAATCTGACACAGAGGTTGCATTAAGGAGAAGTGGATCTAAAATTCCATGTATAACACTTGTATCTTCGATCAACGTTTATTATGAGTATTTCTGTAAATTGATGTGGCTCTCTGCAAAATCACCGGATGTTTTTGGAACTACTGAACATAACGCGTCAATGTATACTGAGATTCTTGGATATAAATATGAACTTTACCGAACAAAACATACATGTATTGTTTAACATGAAGTCCTACGAGTGTCATCTGATGAAGATCATCAAAGGTTAGTGATTCATTTTATCTCTATTTCTGCTTTTTGTGACTCCTCTCTTTGGCTGGAAAAATGGCTGTGTTTTTCTGTGACTTGGCGGTGACCTAACATAATCGTTCGTGGGGCTTTCGCTGTAAAGCCTATTTGAAATCGGACACTGTGGTGGGATTAACAACAAGATTACCTTTAAAATGGTATAAGATACTTGTATGTTTGAGGAATTTTAATTATGAGATTTCTGTTGTTTGAATTTGGCGCCCTGCACTTTCACTGAGATCCCGTTAGCGGGATCTCAGCCATAAGAAGTGTTAAACATTCTTCTTTAACCCGTTTCTTCCCCTTCATCTACAATGATTGAGTGGAGTTAACAGGTGACATCAATAAGGGATCATAGCTTTCACCTGGATTCACCTGGTCAGTCTGTCATGGAAAGAGCTGGTGTTCCTAATTTGTTGTACACTCAGTGAATATCCTCTTCATCTTTGAAATGTATCTTTGAATCATCTCTGATTTTAGCCTCTAAGCTAATTATTTAGTAAATAATAAATGGCAATTATCTATGCAACATGATTGTCTGCATATTCTACATAAATTTCCCCAAGTAGGGGCTGAAGCTGGTACGGTGCATATCTGAGACGAGACATTAAGTGTTGTTGGGGTACATGAGGTGTTGCTTCATCATCGCATCTCCATGGAGAGAACGACATTGGTCTGAGAAGGAGGAATACATGTAGGCTACTGTATGTCAACAAATGTGCATGTGGTCTCACTTGAGAGACACGACACAGTAATTGCAACCTTCTTCCCTACATAGGTTTGTAAAGGGTTCTTTTCAACTAATAGTTTTTTATGTATTTGCATGATGTCTTAGATTTCGAAGATTGAGTAGAGTTATAATGTTAAGCATAGTTTTGCTTCTGAGCAGACAGGTGGTCAATCATGTTAATGTGATCAATCAACCCATACAATTATCAATTGCTGTCTGTAGATTTCCATTTTAAGTTATTTCAGGCACATCACATGTTATTTGTATAACCAGCATATTATTAAATTATACCATTACCATGTAACTTTGAATTTCATATTTCATATTTTAGTCAGTCCCCAAGTGTTTTTTCTCATTCCACACTCATACAATAATTAATCCTAGGATTTTCATCTGTTGTTGCTATGTGCTAATTTTATTGGAATAATTAGCATGGGTACGGTAGATTGCAGGGAAGACCTGCAATGGTATTTAAATTAAGATGCATATTTTTCTTAAGCCTTACTGTACGATTTGTTGTTATGTAATGGTGAAATGTTTAGAATCAGATGGAACATTCATTAATTACCCTTAGATAACGTAAATGTTTTTCAATCCTATCAACATGTTAAATGTGCAACCAGAGGGAAAAATATTCTAGAACACCTGTACTCCACACACAGAGACGCAAACAAAGCTCTCTCTCGCCCTCCATTTGGTAAATCCAACCACAACTCTATCCTCCTGATTCCTGCTTACAAGCAAAAATTAAAGCAGGAAGCACCAGTGACTCGGTCTATAAAAAAGTGGTCAGTGTCACGCCCTGGCCATAGAGAGGCTTTTATTCTCTATTTTGGTTAGGCCAGGGTGTGACTAGGGTGGGCATTCTAGTTTCTTTATTTCTATGTTTTCTGTTTCTATGTTTTGGCCGGGTATGGTTCTCAATCAGGGACAGCTGTCTATCGTTGTCTCTGATTGGGAATCATACTTAGGCGGCCTGTTTTATCACCTTAGTTGTGGGTAGTTGACTTTGTTAGTGGCCTGTAAACACCCTAGTAAGCTTCACGTTCGTTTTTGTTGTTTCTTGTTTTTGTTGGCGACATTCTTAAATAAAAAGAAATGTACGCTCAGCACGCTGCACCTTGGTCCGGTCATTTCCCTGACGACGTGCGTGACAGAACTACCCACCACAAACGGACCAAGCAGCGTGGTAAGGAGGACTGGACATGGGAGGACATCCTGAATGGGAAAGGATCCTGGACGTGGTAGTAGATCCTGGCGGGAAAGGACCGCCTGCCGTGGGAGCAGGTGGAAGCAGCGAGGAAGGCGGAGGCAGCGAGTAAATGGGCCCAGTATTACACAGGGTCACGGCTGGCACGTAAGACCGGGAGGCCACTCCCCCAAAAAATTGGGGGGGGCACACGAGGAGATTGGCTGAGTCAGGTTGGAGACCTGAGCCAACTCCTCATGCTTACCGTAGGGAGCGTGGTACTAGTCAGGCACCGTGTTATGAGGTGGAGCGCACGATGTCTCCCGTGCGCGTTCACAGCCCGGTGCGCTACATTCCAGCTCCCCGCATCGGCCAGGCTAGAGTGGGCATCCAGCCAGGACGGATGGTGCCGGCTCAGCGCATCTGGCCGCTAGTGCGTCTCTACGGCCCAGGATATCCTGCGCCGGCTTTGCACACTGTGTCTCCGGTGCGTCTGCACACCACAGTGCGTCCTGTGCCAGTGCCCCGCCTTTGCCGGGCAAAGGTAACCATCCAGCCAGGACGGGTTGTGCTCGAGACCTCCAGTGCACCTCCACGGCCCAGGGTATCCGGTGCCTGCACCAAGAACCAGGCCTCCAGTATGTCTCCCCAGCCTGGTGAGTCATGTGCCTGCTCCCAGAACCAGGCCTCCTGTATGTCTCCCCAGCCGGGTGAGTCCTGTGCCTGCTCCCAGAACCAGGCCTCCTGTATGTCTCCCCAGCCTGGTAAGCCCTGTGGCAGCTCCACGCACCAGGCTGTCCATACGTCTCCTCACTCCAGTGATGATCCATGGCATGAAGCCGCCAGTGATGATCCATGGCACGAAGCCTCCAGTGATGATCCATGGCACGAAGCCTCCAGTGATGATCCATGGCACGAAGCCTCCAGTGATGATCCATGGCACGAAGCCTCCAGTGATGATCCATGGCACGAAGCCTCCAGTGGTGATCCAAGACAGGAAGCCTCCAGTGATGATCCATGGCACGAAGCCTCCAGTGATGATCCATGGCACGAAGCCTCCAGTGATGATTCATGGCACGAAGCCTCCAGTGATGATTCATGGCATGAAGCCTCCAGTATTGATCCGCAGTCCGGAGCCTGCAGCGCCGGTCTCCAGTCCGGAGCCTCCAGCGACGGCCTTCAGTCCGGAGCCTCCAACGACGGTCTCCAGTCCGGAGCCTCCAACGACGGTCTCCAGTCCGGAACCTCCAACGACGTTCTCCAGTCCGGAGCCTCCAGAGACGGCCTCCAGTCCGGAGCCTCCAGTAACGGTCCCCAGTCCGGAGCCGCCAGCGAGGGTCCACAGTCCGGGGCCTGCAGCGAAAGTCCCCAGTCCAGAGGCGCCACCAAAGTGGGGGGAGCCAGAGGTGGAGCGGGGTCTGCGTCCCACACCAGAGCCGCCACCGAAGTAGATGCCCACCCGGACCCTCCCTATAGAGTCAGGTTTTGCGGACTGGAGGGGGGGGGGGGGGGGGGTACTGTCACGACCCTGGCCATAGAGAGACTTTTATTCTCTATTTTGGTTAGGCCAGGGTGTGACTAGGGTGGGCATTCTAGTTTCTTTATTTCTATTTTTCTGTTTCTATGTTTTGGCCCGGTATGGTTCTCAATCAGGGACAGCTGTCTATCCAGTGACATGAGCCTACCAGACGAGCTAAATCACTTCTATGCTCGCTTCGAGGCAAGCAACACTGAGGCATGCATGAGAGCATCAGCTGTTCCGGACGACTGTGTGATCATGCTCTCCATAGCCGATGTGAGTAAGACCTTTAAACAGGTCAACATTCACAACGCTGCGGGGCCAGACGGATTAACAGGACGTGTGCTCTGGGCATGTGCTGACCAACTGGCAAGTGTCTTCACTGACATTTTCAACATGTCCCTGATTGAGTCTGTAATACCAACATGTTTCAAGCAGACCACCATAGTCCCTGTGCACAAGAACACTAAGGCAACCTGCCTAAATGACTACAGACACGTAGCACTCATGTCTGTAGCCATGAAGTGCTTCGAAAGGCTGGTCATGGCTCACATCAACACCATTATCCCAGAATCCCGAGACCCACTCCAATTTGCATACCGCCCAAGCAGATCCACAGATGATGCAATCTATATTGCACTCCACACTGCCCTTTCCCACCTGGACAAAAGGAAAACCTATGTGAGAATGCTATTCATTGACTACAGCTCATCGTTCAACACCATAGTATCCTCAAAGCTCATCACTAAGCTAAGGATCCTGGGACTAAACACCTCCCTCTACAACTGGATCCTGGACTTCCTGACGGGCCGCCCTCAGGTGGTGAGGGTAGGTAGCAACACATGTGCCACGCTGATCCTCAACACTGGAGCCCCCCAGGGGTGCGTGCTCAGTCTCCTCCTGTACTCCCTGTTCACCCACGAATGCATGGCCAGGCACGACTCCAACACCATCATTAAGTTTGCAGATGACACAACAATGGTAGGCCTGATCACCGACAACAACGAGACAGCCTATAGGGAGGAGGTCAGAGACCTGGCCGGGTGGTGCCAGAATAACAACCTGTCCCTCAATGTAACCAAGACTAAGCAGATGATTGTGGACTACAGGAAAATGAGGACTGAGCACGCCCCCATTCTCATCGACAGGTCTGCGGTGGAGCAGGTTGAGAGCTTCAAGTTCCTTGGTGTCCACATCACCAAATAACTAGAGTAGTCCAAACACACCAAGACAGTCGCACAACAAAGCCTATTCCTCCTCAGGAAACTAAGAAGATTTGGCATGGGTCCTGAGATCCTCAAAAGGTTCTACAGTTACAACATCGAGAGCATCCTGATTGGTTGCAGTACTGCCTGGTACGGCAATTGCTCGGCCTCCGACCGCTAGGCATGACAGAGGGTAGTGCGTACGGCCCAGTACATCACTGGAGCTAAGCTGCCTGCCATCCAGGACCTCTACACCAGGCCAGAGGAAGGCCAGTGTCAGAGGAAGGCCCTAAAAATGGTCAAGACCCCAGCCACCCCAGTCATAGACTGTTCTCTCTACTACCGCATGGAATGCGGTACCGGAGTGCCAAGTCTAGGACAAAAAGGCTTCTCAACAGTTTTTACCCCCAAGCCATAAGACTCCTGAACAGGTAATCAAATGTCTACCCGGACTATCTGCAAAACTCCCTAGAAAGGCAGGAACCTAGGAAAAAACCTAGAGAAGAACCAGGCTCTGAGGGGTTCAAACACTCATGAACATCTTGAAGAACAATCTGGCCTTATTGGCCATGTAATCTTATCTCCACCTGGCACAGCCAGAAGAGGACTGGCCACCCCTCAGAGCCTGGTTCTTCTCTAGGTTTTTTCCTAGGTTCCTGCCTTTCTAGGGAGTTTTTCCTAGAAATCTGTACAAGCACTTTGTGACATCTGCTGATGTAAAAAGGGATTAATAAATAAATTTTATTGATTGATTGACCAGCAGGGTCAAATAATAATAATAATCCCAGTGGTTATAGAGGGTGCAACAGTTCAGCACCTCAGAAGTAAATGTCAGTTGGCTTTTCATAGCCGAGCATTCAGAGGTCAAGACAGCAGGTGCGGGGGGGAGAGAAAGAGAGAGAGAGAAAGAGAGAGAGAAAAAAAACAGGAGGAGACTGGAGCAGCAGTACAACCAGGTGGACTGGGGACAGCCAGGAGTCATCAGGCCAGGTGGTCCTGAAGCATGGTCCTAGGGCT
This sequence comes from Salvelinus namaycush, assembly GCF_016432855.1. NCBI lineage: Eukaryota > Metazoa > Chordata > Actinopteri > Salmoniformes > Salmonidae > Salvelinus > Salvelinus namaycush. Next base: position 23,824,812 of record NC_052328.1, read on the forward strand.
CAGGTCCTCCAGGAGGAGAGGGCGAGAGAATTAGAGGGAGCATACTTAATTAAATTCACACAAGACACCAGATAAAACACGATAATTACAACAGATATAACAGACTGACCCAAGCCCCCCAGCACATACACTGCAGCAGTGTTCATACAGCAGGGCGATGATTACCTCCAAATATGATTTATTAATCAAGTCACACACATTAGTCTGTTTCCTCACTTGCATGTTTGCTTGTAAACAATGAATCCATTTCCAAGATAATCAACAGCTTTCCATACGTTTCATCAGCCATTGATGTCAAATTGTGACCGACCGCCTTGATTCAGTCTTACAGTATGTAACAAAATTTGAAATAGTGTTTTTTACATTGGATAAAAGCAGAGATACAGAGCTTCAAAATGGTAGGTCATACAATGGTATATCATACACTGCATTTGAGGAAAAGTCATTCTGCTTTGAAAGTTGATAAACGTGTAACCTCACTTTTGAGAAAATGGCCTTTGAATAGCAGAGCTGGTTAGATTGTTTTTATGTTTTCCAGAGCATTGGTGACTGCAACTGTGCTGTCAGATTGTCCGTTAATAAATTCAGAGCGTTTCGCTCTCGGAGCGTTCAGAGCCTGCACTGGATGCTCTGGCTGAGGAGTAGGGTTGATCCGAGCGTTCTGACCTCACAACGGCAGTCAAGCACCCAAGCAAACTGGATGACATTGGCTCGCTTGCTAGCTACTTCTAGACACAAATGAAAGAATACCCCACTCTGATCATTTTACTCGCACTAGCAGAGCTGGTTAGGCTGTTTTCATGTTATCCACAGCGTTGGTGACTGTAACATGCTTACCACACAGCTCGCATCGTGGGAACAAACGTTGCGAAATAAATGTACACATACATGTTATTCAATCATTGCACCCACACTGGTCGCGCGTGTCAACGAGTTCTATTGGTGACGTTTGACACGCTGCAAGTCCCGCCTCTCCCATCTCCTCATTAGTTTTCGTAGCATAAACCCACGAGTGTGATCAAAAGATTAAGTGAAGTTCACACTCCAGTACAGTTGGTAGTGGTAATGCACCTTAACGTTGGTTGCCAACCGCCATAAAGTTCGAAGAAGAAGAAGCCTGAAGGAGGAGAGATTACTAGAAACTAACTCTTATCTCTATTATTTTATCTGTGGATTAATGGTCGAAGTAGAGGACCTTGTGCATTTCAGGTAAAATAACAACCCAATGTTTATATCCCAGGACAAATTAACTAGCAACAGCAAGCTAGCTAACTAAATTGTCATAAATGTTTAATGGTTTTCGACCTGGCCCCAAATTAATATAGTTAGTTCCAATTTCGTTTTGATATTTCAACCTGTGTGTCCTGATCGCATCTAATGTGAGTGGACAAAATCAACATGCGCGCGATGGTGTATGTGGACGCACGCGCGTGAGCGGTCTGGTCAGCATGTAACTGTGCTGCTGGCATCAATTTAATTATGCTTTTTTGTAAACGTTTACTGACACCGGCCATATTCAACAGGTATTAAGCATTCATCAGTTATTCTGCACTCTGGCACAGTCAGACGAGAGTGCTCTGAAATCGGAGTAGATGGCCAGACTGAATTTACCAATGCACCCAAAAAGGTTACTTGCATAGTGGAGTCTTTAGTTAAAACATGTAGCTAGCTAACTAGGTAAACAATGAACCACAATCCCAACTCATGACGTTACTACCCTGCATGAATCTGCAGGTAGCTAACCAACCAGGTTCAATGTTAGCTAGCTAACATTAGGCTATAACTAGCCAAGCAAATGTCTCTGAGATACAAATAATAAGATCATACACGTAACATTAGCTAGCGAGCCAAACAAATAATGTTAGCTAGCTAGCTAACAGTACATTTTAAATGAAAACGACTTTCTGTACAAATTTGAAAAGTGTAATATCTGAAAATGTAGCTAGCTAGACTATCTTACCTGTGCTCTGAAATCGGAGTAGACAGCCAGAGCAAATTTACCAGCTACGTCTATCAACAGTTGTCTCAGTGACATTCTATTGAAATGGATACTTGCATAGTGGAGTCTTTTGTTAAGACATTTAGCTAGCTAGCTAACAGTATACTTTAACTTGAAATGAAAACGACTCTGTCAAAATGAGAAACGTGTAATATCTGAAAATGTAGCAAGCTGGACTATCTTGCCCATATACATCATGGTTGGTTGCTTCTCCCTGTCACGGATGCCATGGTTGCCCTTAGTTTGAAATTGTAATCCAGATACAGGTGTTATCTCCTTAGCTATCATATTCTAATTCCACTGATTTCAAAACGCTATCCTCCAGAAAGTGGAGAGCAACATTTATGCAGTTCTACTAAGCAATATATATATTTTTTAAAGCCGCGTTAGACAGGATTACCTACACATACTAACCAGCTAAAATAGACAGAAGTATGCTGTATGGCAGACCAATCTTAACTAATCTCTCAGTATGTCCAGCTCACTCATTATCTCAACCAATCATGGCTAGCGGGAAGGTTGCTGACTTTTTCTCTGGCTAAACCAACTAGGCTTTTAATTTAACAATTTTATTTGTATTTACATATGGCATATAATTTGTTATTAAGGCAAATGAAAATTCATGTTCCAGAAGGCATTTCTGCCAAAAAAACACAATTTAGGGCTCTATTCAATCAGATCCACTGTTGCCATCATCCACATAGCCGTTGTTTTGGCAGTGTAGGAGATCCCCAAGTGGCTCCAGGCATTTTACCTAAAGTGGACATTGCAATTCGCTGCATGAAGTCACATTAAGAGAAATCCCATGCAGCCTTGTTTACAAATTCGAACACTGGAATTATTTGGTTGAATGATTCTCAATTTGACCGTCATTATTTCTATATAGCCTACCCTTTCTAGTTGTGAACTTCTAATGCAAGTGGGATGGGTGTGGCTTCGTGACAATAATCAAGAGCAGCTGCTCACCAATTTGACAGCTCCAATGCAGTTCCACCTCTGACACTGCCAAAACATCAGCTATGCGGGTGTCGGCTATCGCCGGTTAACGCTTGATCTGATGGAATCAAGGCCTTAATTTACTGCCAATTATTCACCTGAATGAATAATACTACAAAACATTGATTATATATGCAAATGAACTTCTATCATAACATTTTTACCATATTTTTTTATTCCATACAAGGGATATGTAAAATAATTAATACACACTGAGGTATATCAATTCGGTAACACTTACTTGACACCAAGCGTCATAACACGTTATGACACATCATAGCCATGTCATAATAGCTGACTTAACTTGTCATAACCTGTCATAATATGGTCATAACACTGTAATGACCCTTATTTATGCCTGTTGTGACATGTCATTATTTTATGGCTGGTTATGACATCTACATAATGTCAAAACCCACATTTATTCAAATTTGTGTTTTCCCTGCCAAGAAGTTTCCTTTTGTTTGAAAATGTGTTTCTTAAGTCCTTTGACATTTTGTAATGAATTCTTTACGGTCATGTTTTTTCCCAACACATTTAAAAATATATATACTTAAAAAAAAAATGATGACACGGTCAAGAAGCATTATGATCATCATAATCATATTAACCAGATAGGCCTATCACGTACATGCCCTTATATCAGTCATCAGTCAAAAAGAGGGTGTCTTGTCCTGCTCCAGTCAACAGAAACAGAGTACTGGGGTAGGTGCATGTCTAACATCAATATGTGTGAAATTACAATGCTAATTTAATAAGGTCAATTTCAGAAAATTTTATATAACGTAAACATACTGTTGACACGTGTAATGGAATGTTTTGCCTTGTGTGGCAGGTTTTGAGTCTCTCTCTCTCTCTCTCTCTCTTTCGTTTTGGTAAGTTTGCTAGCGGTTTTCTTGTACTGTTGGCAGGTTTTCAGGCAGATGCCGTTAAGCACGTTGTTTCATTCCGGAGGCAAGTGTTCATGTTTCTGAATAACAATGAGCAACAGCTAAATGTGCATTTTCAAGTCAGGTATGGAGAGCGGCTCTACGCAGGGTTTGCCAGCAGTGATAGTCTACAGTGTTTTGAATATGGGGATTTGGGGCATAAGAGCTTTCCGTGACCACATAAAGGCCATAGACAAGGTGAGGGTACAAGCGCCCGTGGGGGACATCGAGGTCAACGTGCAGGGGGAAATGAGACACAGACAGCAGAGGCTGGGCCTAGTCATGACAGAGATAGTGGGGTAGCTGAGGCTGGGTCTAGTCGAGCTATGGATGGTGGTGTAGCTGAGGCTGGGTCTAGTCAGGCTAGAAATGGTGGGGTAGCTGAGGCTGGGCCTAGTCGTGCTATGGATGGTAGTGTAGATGAGGCTGGGCCTAATCAGGCTAGAGATGGTGAGGTAGATGAGACTGGGCCTAGTCATGCTATGGAGGGTGGTGTAGATTAGACTGGGTCTAGTCAGGTTATGCTAGTGGATGAGGAGTTGGGAAGTGTAAGAGACTAGGGGGAGGAGGAAATGGATGCTCCCAGCTCCTTCTTCTTTGGATTGGAAAGACAGAGCGGTGAAGCCAAGGGTATGCATTGTCTATGGCTGTCTGATGGGTAGGTGACCTCTGTGGTGGGGGAGATGCGGGAGCGAACTGTGGAGTTTTATACTGAGTTGTATAGGGAATAAATGTGTATTCCTATGTGTGCTCAGGTCTTGTTTGCAGAACTCCCTAAGTTCTATCTGGCACAGAGGGATGAAATGGACATTCCTCTGTTGTCCCATGAACTGGCAGAGGCCGTAACCCAAATGTAATTTTTTATGAAACTCCACTGGGAGTCCATCGACCCCCGGTGCACCGGGGGTCGATGGACTCCCAGTGGAGTTTCATAAAAAATTCTGGGGAATAATTGGACTGGCCTTCTTTTGTATGTTGCGTGAATGCGTTGGGGTATGAGAGTTGCCGATGAGCTGCCGTCGGGCGGAACTGACTCTCCTGCCCAAAAAGGGGACTTGTGTGAACTTAAGAACTGGAGGCTTGTGGCATTGGACTGCAAGATATTTGCCAAGGTTTTTATTTTTTTATTTAACCTTTATTTAACCAGGTAGGCTAGTTGAGCACAAGTTCTCATTTGCAACTGCGACCTGGCCAAGATAAAGAAAAGCAGTTCGACACATACAGCAACACAGAGTTACACATGGAATAAACAAACACACAATAAATAATACAGTAGAAAAATCTATATACAGCATGTGCAAATGAGGTAGGATAAGAGAGGTAAGGCAATAAATAGGCTATGGTGGCAAATTAATTACAATAATGCAATTAAACACTGGAATGGTAGGATGTGCAGAAAATGAATGTGCAAGATGAGATACTGGGGTGCAAAGGAGCAAGATAAATAAATAAATACAGTATGGGGATGAGGTAGATAAGGTCCTCTCTTTCAGACTGAAGTCCCATCTGGACTCGATAGTACATAAGCACCAAACATATTGTGTATCGGGACGCTCAATCACGGACAACTTGTTCTTAATCAGGGACATGTTGGACTTGTCGAGAGGTTCTAATGTGAACTTTGGACTGGTCTCTTTAGATCAAGAGAAGGCTTTTGATAGAGTATGAGTATCTGTTTAATGTTATGTCTGGGTTTGGGTTTGGGGAAAGGTTTTTGACCTGTGTGAAGATGTTGTATGCTGTGGCGTCATGTATGGTCAAGGTGGGAGGGGGGCTCAGTAGGCCAGTTTGGGTGAGACGGGGCATTAGACAAGGATGCCCTCTATCGTGGCAGTTATATACACTAGCCATTGAGCCTTTTTTGAGCCTGCTATGCAGGAGACTGCAGGGAGAGTGCTGGAAAGGCATGGGTGTGGTGACAGGCATAGCAGTGTCAGCGTATGCAGATTACATTTCTGTGATGGTCAGGGATGGTCAGGATATGCAGGCACTAGAGATTAGTCTGAAGGTGTACAAGGGAGCTTCATCAGCTAAGGTAAACTGGGGCAAGAGCAAAGCTCTGCTATGGGGGGGACAAGGACCCCTCCTCTGCTTCCAGGGGGTTTGCAGTGGGGTTGTGAAGGGCTTAAAATGTTGGGGGTGTACCTGGGCTCGGAGAGGTGGTTCGGGAAGAACTGGGAAGGGCTGTAACAGGCAGTGGTGTCAAGACTGGCCAGGTGGCAAAGTCACTTTAACTCCACCTACATGTACAGTTGAAGTCAGAAGTTTACATACACTTAGGTTGGAATCATTAAAACTCGTTTTTCAACCACTCCACAAATTTCTTGTTAACAAACTGTAGTTTTGGCAAGTCGATTAGGACATCTACTTTGTGCATGACACAAGACATTTTTCCAACAATTGTTTACAGACAGATTATTTCACTTATAATTCACTGTATCACAATTCCAGTGGGTCAGAAGTTTACATACACTAAGTTGACTGTGCCTTTAAACAGCTTGGAAAATTCCAGAAAATTATGTCATGGCTTTAGAAGCTTCTGATAGGCTAATTGACAACATTTGAGTCAATTGGAGGTGTACCTGTGGATGTATTTCAAGGCTTACCTTCAAACGCACTTCCTCTTTGCTTGACATCATTGGAAAATCAAAATAAATCAGCCAAGACCTCAGAAAAAAATGGTAGACCTCCACAAGTCTGGTTCATCCTTGGGAGCTATTTCCAAACGCCTGAAGGTACCACGTGCATCTGTACAAACAATAGTACGCAAGTATAAACACCATGGGACCACGCAGCCATCATACTGCTCAGGAAGGAGCTGCATTCTGTCTCCTAGAGATGAATGTACTTTGGTGCCAAAAGTGCAAATCAATCCAAGAACAACAGCAAAGGACCTTGTGAAGATGCTGGAGGACACAGGTACAAAAGTATTGATATCCACAGTAAAACGAGTCCTATTTTGACGTAACCTGAAAGGCCGCTCAGCAAGGAAGAAGCCACTGCTCCAAAACAGCCATAAAAAAAATAGACTACGGTTTGCAACTGCACATGGGGACAAAGATTGTACTTTTTGGAGAAATGTCCTCTGGCCTGATGAAACAAAAATAGAACTGTTTGGCCATAATGACTATTGTTATGTTTGGAGTAAAATGGGGGAGGCTTGCAAGCAGAAGAACACCATACCAACCGTGAAGCACGGGGGTGGCAGCATCATGTTGTGGGAGTGCTTTGCTGCAGGAGGGACTGGTGCACTTCACAAAATAGATGGCATCATGAGGTAGGGAAATTATGTGGATATATTGAAGTAACATCTCAAGACCTCAGTCAGGAAGTTAAAGCTTGGTCGCAAATGGGTCTTCCAAATAGACAATGACCCCAAGCAGACTTCCAAAGTTGTGGCAAAATGGCTTAAGGACAACAAAGTCAAGGTATTGGAGTGTCCAGCACAAAGCCCTAACCTTAATCTCATAGAACATTTGTGGGCAGAACTGAAAAAGCGTGGGCGAGCAAGGAGGCCTACAAACCTGACTCAGTTACACCAGCTCTGTCAGGAGGAATGGGCCAAAATCCTTATTGTGGGAAGCTTGTGGAAGGCTACCCGAAATGTTTGACCCAAGTTAAACAATTTAAAGGCAATGCTACCAAATACTAATTGAGTGTATGTAAACTTATGACCCACTGTGAATGTGCTGAAAGAAATAAAAGCTGAAATAAATCATTCTCTTTACTATTATTCTGACATTTCACATTCTTAAAATAAAGTGGTGATCCTAACTGACCTAAAACAGGGAATTTTTACAAGGATTAAATGCCAGGAATTGTGAAAAACTGAGTTTAAATGCATTTGGCAAAGGTGTATGTAAACTTCCGACTTCAACTGTACATATTACCTCAATTACCTCGACTAACCATTGCCACCGCACATTGATTGACTCTGTACCAGTACCCCCTGTATGTAGCCTCACTTCTGTTATTTTACAGCTGCTCTTTAATTATTTGTTACTATTATTTTTTACTTAACACTTATTTTTCTTACAACTGCATTGTTGGTTAAGGGCTTGTAAGTAAGAATTTTGCTGCAAGGTCTACACCTGTTGTATTCGGCGCATGTGACAAATACAATTTGATTTGATTTGAGATGTGGAGAAGTCTGTCCATAATAAACCACTGCTCTGCCTTTTTAACAACACTCTGAACAAGGCAGGTCCTACAGGCTCTAGTTTTGTCGCACCTGGACTACTGTTAAGTCTTGTGGTCAGGTGCCACAAAGAGAGAACTCTGAAAATTATAATTGGCTCAGAACAGCATGGCTGGCCCTTAAAAAGTACATGGAGAGCTAACATTAAAAATATGCATGTAAATCTCTCATGGCTCAAAGTGGAAGAAAGATTGACTTCATCACTACTTGTTTTTGGAAGAGGTGTTGACATGCTGAATGCACCGCGGTATCTATTTAAACTACTAGCACACAGCTCAGACACCCATGCATACCCCACAAGACATGCAACCAGAGGTCTCTTCACAGTCCCCAAGTCCAGAACAGACTATGGGAGGCACACAGTACTACATAGAGCCATGACTATTGAGCCATTGAACTCTATTCCACATCAGGTAACTGATGCAAGCAGTAGAATCAGATTTTAAAAAACAGTAAAAAATACACCTTATGGAACAGAGGGGACTGTGAAGAGACACACACACACATAGGCACAGACACACATACACATGATAAGACACGTGTTCTACACACACATACAGTGGGGAGAACAAGTATTTGATACACTGCCGATTTTGCAGGTTTTCCTACTTACAAAGCATGTAGAGGTCTGTAATTCTTATCATAGGTACACTTCAACTGTGAGAGACGGAATCTAAAACAAAAATCCAGAAAATCACATTGTATGATTTTTAAGTAATTAATTTGCATTACAGACCTCTACATGCTTTGTAAGTAGGAAAACCTGCAAAATCGGCAGTGTATCAAATACTTGTTCTCCCCACTGTAGATGTTGTATTGTAAATATGTGATAGTGGAGTAGTGGCCTGAGGGAACACATTAAATGTATTGGACAAAGTGTTGTGAAATGTAAAGTCATGTAATATTTCAAATTGTATATAACTGCCTTGATGTTGCTGGACTCCAGGAAGAGTAGCTGGTGCCTTGGCAGCAGCTAACGGGGATACTTAATAAATACAAATACAAGTACAAATGTAACTCATGTTAATTTGCGTGTTCCTTAGAGTCTCAATGCTTATTTTTGCCTCAGGATATTAATTTAACACCATTTCATTTAGGAAAGTGTAACATGCAATTGTAATTGTGGATATTACAAGTTTCTTCCAAACTAACAGCCCCTCATTATACTCTACAGCCAAACAAACTCAACATGTGTCAGCTATGTGATAAGTAAATAGATATTTTGTTTAGTCTTTGAAAACCTGAGGCCATTACGGAGCAGTGCCTCTACCTGGCAGATTATCATCTTTTGTTCAGCCTGGTGAAATGGGCAGGCAATGACATAGAGAGGATAAGAAACCCAATGGTGCCATTTTCTGCAGAAAACCAACCGTGCACACCATTGCTTTTACCTACGGAAACCAAGTAATTCAATAACGTTGCTCCAATACAACATCTCCATTTTTTGACAGAGCCAACACAGAACTGCTTAAATTAGCATTGTGAAAAAGATGCACTAGCTGGGGAAATACAGTCAATAAGTCGTAGAATGCAACAACACCTGTCACCCCCGTCTACACCTCCTTTCATCCACTGTCTTCTACCTGGCCACGTTGCCATGGCAACTATAGCATTTAAGCACATACAATATAGTAGGCTCTGGGGGTCCACCTAAGCTTGTAGACTTGACCAGACAAATAGGGTTTGGTTCACCTTAAGTGATTCAAATGAAGCCTTAATAACTAATTAACTAATTTGGGGGGGGGGGGGGGGGGGGCAGCATTTCACTCTTCAGAGAGTGACGACAATGAACCTCCTGTTTTTTGCCAGCCAGATGTTCACGTGTAGATGAGAGGACATTTTAATTTTGTGTGTATGAAATGTGTCGTAGTCCAGTAGGTTATCACACAACATGTGTGGTTTTTATTACCTGTGGTGTATGATGAATCAATTATTAAACCCCTACTGTGTCAGACCTTAATACTAAATGAAATTCCCCATGTTCAAGTTTCATGTTAAAGGTGAACTCCACTCAAAAACTATATATAGTTTTTATATAGTAATATATTTATATATATATATATATAAATATTAGTCCACTCTTGATACAGTTCCAAAATGTTTTGCATGTCAGCAGTCAAGTTTTCAAGATATTGGCCTTAAGAAGAAAAGTGTCACCGGCCACATTATCATAATGATGCTAAATAGCTTCATAGTCCATCAGGCTGTTCTTACAGATGTCTAAACTGCTGAATAATGGATGTTGTTATTGTCAGCTCCAGTGTTGAATGGTATATCAGTACCACAGTAATATCACAGTACCAAAACATCATAATACTTATGATACCAACGTTTTAGAATACCATAGTACTATTTCATATGATACTACCAAATTTTCCTGTTAATAAAGTCCCTTCAGTTGAATTTAGGCGTCCTGCTAGCGGAACAACTTCCGGTGAAACTGGAGGGCGTGTAATTCAAATAAATAATCATTAAAATTATAAACATTTAGGTACATATAAGTGTCTAATATCTGCTGAAATATTAAATTCTTGTTAATCTAACTGCACTGTTCGATTTACAGTAGCTGTTACAGCGAAAACATGCCATGCGATTGTTTGAGGATGGCACCCCACATCAAAATATTTTTCCACCGGCACAGGTTTCATACATTCACATATAACGATTAAATATTCACTTACTTTTTGAAAATCTTCCCCTGATTTGTCATCCAAAGGGTCCCAGCTATAACATGTAGTGTCGTTTTGTTAGATAAAATCCTTCTTTATATCCCAAAAAGTCAGTTTAGTTGGCGCCATCGATTTGAGTAATCCCCTCGTTCAACATGCAGAGAAAGGAATCCGAAAATCTACCCCTAAACGTTGTTTCAACAAGTCAAAATACGTTTCTATTTACTCCTCAGATATCCTAAAATGTAATCAAACTATAATATTTATTTTGGAAAGAAGTATGTTCAATAGGAAACCGATTTTAGCAGGTGCGTAATTCCTTCATTGCGATCGCAAACACGAATTTCCAAGACTGTCCTTCTACTAAAACTGTTATTTCTTATTTGTTTTTGAAGTTACAAGTCTGAAACATTGAACATAGACTGTTAACAGTGGAAGCCATAGGAATTTACAATATGACCTTTCTCTTGCATTTCTAAGAGTATGGTCTCTCTCACCAAAAAAATTCTGGTTGTCTTTTCTTTGGATTTTCTCCTACCATATCTATTGTGTTATATTCTCCTACATTATTTTAACATTTCTACAAACTTCAAAGTGTTTTCTTTCCAATGATAACAATTATATGCATATCCTGGCTTCAGGGCCTGAGCTACAGGCAGTTTACTTTGGGCACGTCATTCAGGCAGGAAATTGAGAAAAAAGGGACCTATCCCTAAGAAGTTTTAAGCAACACTAGTTACTTGTATGCGACAGTCCAATACTATCCACTTCACTTTCATACACATATCACTTGTGGGAGCTGTAATCAGCCAGCCGGCAGCCACATTCCCTTCCAGCCATCACTCACCTGCTTCTCTCAGTCCGCAGAGTGCAGTGTGACCCAAGTTGATACATTGTATAATTTCATAAAGCACAGGCCAGTCTGAGTAGGCTTTGCAAGTTCGCTGTCACGCAGTCTCTAGGTGCCAGAGAGGATAAATAGATCACAGCTTCACGACAGGCAGGCTTGCAGCTTTACATCAAAGACAACGTATTGTCTCCAGCTCAAACGGTAATAAAAAATATGACCCATATTACTGGAGCTACCTTTTTCCCCTGCGTGTTTTCACACTGATTTTATATAATTTCACAAACCATGCCGCAGGTTGTTTTAAACTAATCCCGGGTTGCTAATTATTGGTTTGATAAACAATTTTGTTCAGTCAGGCAAATGTGATTGGCACATGAAGAAAGTAAAAGGGTCTGCTTCACCACTCATGAGATGTGTTTCAAAGGAAGGATTCATATGTAGGCCTAAACTATATCAAACAATCTATCTCTTTCTGATGGTCCTTATATTCTGTTTGGTGCTTAACGTTTTCAAGTTGGGAAGTGTGTGTATGTGTTTGTGGGAGAGAGAGTGGTGTGTGTGTGTGTGTTTGAGAGAGAGAGAGAGGGAGGGAGGGAGCTCTGTGTGGGTCTCTTTACTGAAGATTAAGAAGGTTTCATGCCATGTTTTCTGCTTACTGCCACAATGTAATGCAGATCATTATGCATGTATATTCCTTTCTCCCATTTCTCCAGCCAAATCACAGGTAGGCCTTTGAAAATTTGAGCAAATCAGTCATTCTATGCAGCATTGTATTATACAGTGTGAAGTTAAATTCTATCTCTGTTGTATTGAGTAGAAGTGTGAATATAAGGGACATGTTTTCTGTGTAGCACATGCTCATAATGTTTAGAAAAGAAAAAGCATCAGAGAGAATGGATGAAGAGGATGCTAGGTCACTCAGAATTTTTTTCCCTGTGGTGTCGTGATAATATGCGGTGTCGTGATACTTGGTCTGGTATGGTATTGTTAGTAAAATGTTGGTATCGTGACAACACTAGTCAGCTCAGCTCTCTCACTACCCATGGTCTATCAGCTAATAAGTAACGAGTTATGTCAAAATATGAAGACTCACTCCTAGCCTTAACCCCCACCCCTTCAAATATGTTAAGGATTGGAGCAGACATCTCAGTGTGATAACATCCTGTGCATTCTGTCTAACTGTCCCCTCCATGTATTCTAACAAGCTTCAAGACAACATTTTGTGAGACGTTTTTAGGCAGGCACATACAAGGACAATAGGCCAATTCCTGATGGGCCTTTCCTTTACAATTGGAACTATGGGAAGCTTCTACAGTAAAATATCATAATTTTCTTCTCTGGGCCTTTCAAAATCTAATGAGACCTCCAATAGAAGTTGGCTGGTCTGTCTATGTACATTAAGGACCACAAAGCAGCACATGCTTTTCCTGGACAGGGAGTGGGAGATACACACTCAACAGGAAATTGTGTCTGGCAGTTTGAGCAGCAAATATTTCAGGATTTAGCTGGCCAAAGCTACCACTTTAGTAATAATGACATTCTTGCTAATTTTAAATAAGTACTATTCATTTGGTTAGATTTGTCTTTTTGATTAACAAAATGTTTTAAATTAGAAGCTTTGAAATAGGAAGCTTATTAGTTCAAAAGGACTGACATTCTCTATTGTTTTTTATTGTATTTAAGACATTGAGAGCCTCAGATGATTTTCAGCAGATTTAAACCTTTTCTTTTAATTACACAATGTAAGGCTTCAGCTAGCACTTGCAGTTTGGTTTAGATTACAATGTTCTTCATTCTTTCTACAACAGGTCTTACTTTCTCAAAATGTATGAGTAATTTCATCCACATCTCGAATGACTGACAGACAGATTGTGTTAGATGAGGCTAATTGTTACGACTTCTAGGAGTAGTGGGTGCGGAGTCAGGCGCAGAGAGCAGAGGGTTGAGGACAACCGTATGTATTCCGGTGACAGAAAAGGTCACGCCAAAAACACCAGGCACATACAATGACCGGCCCAAAAACAGGACCCAAACAGTCCGGAGAAAATAAGAAAAATGCACATCCACAAAACGAACTGAGAAACAAGCCCGCACAAAAGTAGGCGGGCATAACAGGCTTAAATAGCCCTAACCAAAACCCAAACAAGAAACAGGTGTAACCAATAAGACAAAACCAACAGAAAAGGAAAAGGGGATCGGTGGCAGCTAGTAGACCGGTGACGACGACCGCCGAGCGCCGCCCGAACAGGCAGGGGAGCCACCTTCGGTGGGAGTCGTGACACTAATGACATGTTTGAACACCATATTTTTGCAAATAACGTATTTTATTTACTTCCAATCTTCCATGGCAAAATGGAATTAATAATTTAGTAGATTAAAATCAGACCACAAACAGAAATGTTGGACAGTGAATGTGTGCGTAAAAAAATTGATTCACGGAAACTGTCAGATGCATTATGTATTACATTTGTTTGGTGGCAGGTAGCATAGCAGTTAAGAGCGTTGGGCCAGTAACCCAAAGTTTGCTGGTTCAAATCCCAGAGCCGCCGCCTAGGTGAAAAATCTGTTGATGTATCCTTGAGCAAGGCACTTAACCCTAATTGCTCTGGTTAAGAGTGTCTGCTAAAATTACAATGTAAATGTTTGCATGGGGTAAATAATTGGTCGGATGGTAAGAAAATACACGTGCTAACAGGTTGGATTGTTTCTATTGGTTATTTAAGTCAGATGTCATTGAGTTCTCCCTATGGGCATAGGGATGAGTGAACAGTGACTGATGAATCCCAGCATGGTCATAAGTCATGCAAGTCACATTCTGTACAACATATAAGTGTAATGCATTACCTATTTGGTATTACACTGTAAGTGATTGAGCGATCACGAGAAATATATTTTCCAGTGGTAAATATATATATCTTATCGAAATCATAATTTCCCCCCAAGTTTGGTACTATCTGTGATTCAATTTGGAATATCCATTGAACAGTTAGGCTGTGACTACATGATAATGCTTTAATTTGTATAGTGTATTATGGGTGAAAGCATAAGCTAACTTTACATTAGACTCTGCAATGAAGCATGTCTTGTTTAATTAAACACATCCAACAGTCCTGTCTCTCTAAATGGATTCTGATTGTGTATGTATTATTGTGATGAAACAGTTGGCCAGGCTCAAGTTAACAAGAATCCACTATAAGAACATGCCTGGGTGTTACAGGGATTTGTATTGAACCCATTCCATCCTGGTAAAGTGCAAATCTCAGTAGTTTGTGGCAAACTGTATATGACACTAAAGCAAGCAAAATGTGAGCCCTGTGTACTTTGTTTGACCTTTAACTCCAAGCATGCTGTGTGACTTAGTGTTAACATACGGTTGTGTTTAGGAGTGGAAACAGTTTCATTCTGAGTCTCACTAGGTCCAACCTGAAAACAGAGCTGCACAAGCTTCTGTCAAAAATGATTGATGGGTAAATAACTGAAACTATGATGTTTCATTGCCGGGACACTCTGAAAAAAATGCCAGGATTATCAATGTAGTGAAGGAATCACATCAGAAGAATAAACTTTGTTGATGTGTTTGTATTCAAGTTTTTCAACTGGAAGATCTTAGATGATGGATGCCATTGGCTGATGAGCAATTCCCATTAAGAAGAGGAAAAAGGACAAACTAGAAAAGATAGAACGACAGTTATCAAAGGCCAGGGGTTCTTCCAGTTAAACCTCTTCAAAAAAGTCAGAGATTACACACAAGCCTGTCCTTTGTGATACTAGTCCACCTGCAATGGGACATACTGTACAGGGACACCAGAAGATGGATGGGATCAAACATAGATGAGGAAAAACTCAAGAAAGAATGTGAAGAAAGTATAGTAATCAGGGAAACCAACAGCCAGCCTGCCCATCGTAGTTCTCCAGCTCACCTACTACAAGACTGACAACAGCCTGTCCATGCTAATTATTCTGTTCTCCACTGGACAACACAATCCATTTTCAAAGGGTGATTGGCTTTACAGATGTCTGTTGAATGCATGGAAACAACATTGTTTGCAATTGTATTTTTCTCTCTCTCTGTTCTTTTTATTATTTTACAAGAAAGGAATTATGCCACATGCTTATTAAACACATACTCAACTTCAAGGCAGAAGACAGTTTAGCCACCAGATATGCTTCCTTGTTCCTTTTAAGATAAGAGTAATGACATTGTGTATGTAAACCATAAAACACTGCGGATTGCAACACAACATGAAAAGATGCAGGTTAAGTGAATGATATTCTCTGTTTTAATACTGTATGGAAATACTGAATGGTAGGCCTACAACCAGGAGGCATTTGATGAATGCAACTTAGTTCGATATGGATGTACATACTGAACATGGGAGAAACTTATATTGGTTTCCATGTTGACATAATTCCCCCTGCCTTTAGAACAGTTGTACCATTTCAAACATTATGCAAGGATGTAAATATGGGTATGAACAATACTGAAAACCCCAGTGCTCAGACTCTAGTCTCACGCCTATTTCCTGTTGACAGATCAGTAGTCAAGTGTGATGAAACACACATCACATCTGTTGAAGATCAGCAACATATACTTAACATCACTGTACCACACCTTATAATCTTGTCACAAAAAAACGATATGCAGTGTAAATAACAGCACTGAGTAGGCCACAGGGCATATGAGAGCGTTTTGATGTTTGTTCTGAAATGAAGTAACCTACAATCAATTTTGAACTGGACCATCACGTCACATCACCTCTTGTGCTGCCGTCTTCTGAAAGAAGACAACAAATTGGCCATTAGACAGCATGCATGGTAAGAAATTATTAGTAGCTAGTATAGTTATGGGTGAGCTATCGTGCCATGCTTCTCACTCTCTAACCTCTTGAGTGAATCGTGTACAGAACAGAATTTCATGTTCCGTAGTTCTAGTTCTTAGTCTAATTGTCTGAAGGTGTATAAAGACTGCACCCCTAAACACTGATTTGATGTACAGGGTAAATTCAATATGCCCTGTTTTCTCAGTGAAAGTCTGTTGTACAGTACAATATGTACAGTACAACATGTTACTGCATACAGTTTAGTTTCTCCTGTGGTTTGACTCACAAATGGCTCTGTCACACTATTGGACATATGTAGGGAAAATTAGTTCCATAGAGAGGGTGGCATGCAAAATCTATTACAAAAGCAAAAAATAGAGTCATTTGTCTGAAAGCTTCAATCACGACTGAATCACAGAAACAAACCTACTTAAGCAACAGTGGAGCTCTCTCTGTCTGCCTCTGACCAGCGCTGTAATTTCACATGGCATGCATTCATGCCCCCTATCTGTGAGGTGTTTGGCTAACCTTCATCAACATTGGTCATGCAGCCTCTCACCAGCAGCTAAATGGCAGGAGATTATATGAGAATGGTCTCCATCTGACATGGGTGACAGCTTGCATTATCTCCCAGATGTGCCTCCTCTCCCCAAGAGCCACGTTAGTACAGCCTTAAAGCAACATTTTATATGCAACACCCACACAGTCACAATCCCTACTCAAAAGTGTTAGACAATGTCCCGAGGGGATGCCTCCTATTTGCAGCATATTCAATTAGACAAGCCAATTCTCCCTAGGATAAGGGGAAGAATTCTACAGTACACATCGTAATAAAAAGAAAACTGATTGGCTACAGTGACTGTCTGAATACATGATAATCAAGCCTCCTTGGGGATTGGATATCCTGTCAGCACTGTCAAAGTCACCCTCGCTTTATGCATTCATGTCTATTACCCCCCTGGGCCACGGTACACAGTACACACATATGTCCGAAGGAATAGAAGTGGCTGTAGTGGCAGGGGGACATGATTTCTATGCTGTAGAATATGAATTCAGTACTGATGATGAGGTAAAAAGGCTCGCCATTATGTAACCCTAGGATTAAATAATAATGGTTTAGCTTTCTGGAGGGGTAATACTGAAAGTGACAGCTGGATTTTAAAGTTCCATAATAATGCATACATTAAACCACTACTGGAACCAGGTACAGTGCCTTCAGAAAGTATTCACACCTCTTGACTATTTCCCCCAAAATGTTGTTATACAGAATTAATTTAAAATAGATTAAATTGAGATGTTGTGTCACTGGCTTAAACACAATACCCCAAAGTGGAATTATGTTTTTGATAATTTTTTTACTAATTAATTAAAAATGAAAAGCTGAAAAGTATTCAACCCATTTGTTATGGCAAGCCTAAATAAGCCCAAGAGTAAAACATTGCTTAACAAGTCACATAATAAGTTGCATAGACTCACTCTGTGTGCAATAATAGTGTTTAACATTATTTTTGAATGACTACCACATCTCTGTACCCCACATATACAGTTATCTGTAAAGTCCCTCAGTCAAGCAGTGAATTTCAAACACAACCACAAGAGAGGTTTTCCAATGCCTCGCAAAAAGGGCACCTATTGGTAGATGTAAAAAAATTTTTTTTTTAATTTAAACAAAAATGACATTAAATACAATATCCCTTTGAGCTTATTAATTACACTTGGATGGTGTATCAATTCACCCAGTCACTACAAAGATACAGGCGTCATTCCTAACACAGTTGCCGGAGAGGAAGGAAACTGTAACGGCGTTCCTCCTCCTCTTCATCCGAAGAGGAGGAGCAGGGATTGAACCAAACTGCAGCGTTGTATTTAGACATAATGCATTTATTTAAGTGTAGACGAAAAACACGAACTTCACTTGAATACTTACAAAATAACAAAACGAATGTAGACAAACCTGAACATACGAACTTACATAAAACACGAAGAACGCACGAACAGGAAAAATGACTACATAAAACGATGAACGAACGAAACAGTCCCGTATGGTGCAAACAAACACAGACACGGAAGACAACCACCCACGACAAACAATGTGACAACACCTACCTTAATATGATTCTCAATCAGAGGAGATGAAAACCACCTGCCTCTAATTGAGAACCATATTAGGTACCCATTAACCAACATAGAAACAGAAAACATAGACTGCCCACCCAAACTCACGTCCTGACCAACTAACACATACAAAAACTACCAGAAAACAGGTCAGGAACGTGACATAACCCCCCCCTTAAGGTGCGAACTCCGGGCGCACCAGCACAAAGTCTAGGGGAGGGTCAGGGTGGGCATCTGACCACGGTGGTGGCTCAGGCTCTGGGCGAGGTCCCCACCCCACCATAGTCAATCCCAGCTTACTTCTCCCCCTCAGAATGACCACCCTCTTATTCCACCCACCTAATATAAGAGGCAACACAAAAATAAGGGACAGCTCCGGGACAAGATAGCTCAGGACAGAGAGGTAGGTCAGGATAGAGAGGTAGCTCAAGATAGAGAGGTAGCTCAGGATAGAGAGGTAGCTCAGGATAGAGGGGCAACTCCGGACTGAAGGGCAGCTCCGGACAGAGAGACAGCTCTGGACTGAGGGGCAGTTCTGGATACATGGCAGCTCTGGACGCTCATGACTAGCTGACGGCTCTGGACGCTCATGGCTGGCTGACGGCTCTGGACGCTCATGGCTGGCTGACGGCTCTGGACGTTCATGGCTGGCTGACGGCTCTGGACGCTCATGGCTGGCTGACGGCTCTGGACGCTCATGGCTCGCTGACGGCTCTGGACGCTCATGGCTGGCTGACGGCTCTGGACGCTCATGGCTCACTGGCGGCTCTAGCAGATCCTGTCTGGTTGGCGGCTCTGGCAGATCCTGTCTGGTTGGCGACTCTGGCAGATCCTGTCTGGTTGGCGGCTCTGGCAGATCCTGTCTGGTTGGCGGCTCTGGCAGATCCTGTCTGGTTGGCGGCTCTGGCAGATCCTGTCTGACGAATGGCTCTAGCGGCTCCTGACTGACTATCGGCTCTGACGGCTCGGGACAGACGGGCGGCTCTAATGGCTCGGGACAGACGGATGGCTCAGACGGCACTGGGCAGACGGATGGCTCAGATGGCGCTGGGGAGACGGATGGCTCTGGCCGGATAAGGCGCACTGTAGACCTGATGCGTGGTGCCGGAACTGGAGGCACTGGACTGGAGACACGCACCATAGGAAGAGTGCGTGGAGGAGGAACAGGGCTCTGAAAACGCACTGGAAGCCTGGTGCGTGGTGTAGGCACTGGTGGTACTGGGCTGGGGCAGGGAGGTAGCGCCGGAAATACCGAACCGTGCAGGCGTACTGGCTCCCTTGAGCATTGAGCCTGCCCAACCTTACCTAGTTGAATGCTCCCCGTCGCCCGCCCAGTGCGGGGAGGTGGAATAACCCGCACCGGGCTATGTAGGCGAACTGGGGACACCATGCGTAAGGCTGGTGCCATGTAAGCCGGCCCAAGGAGACACACTGGTGGCCAGATATGTAGAGCCGGCTTCATGGCACTTGGCTCAATGCTCAATCTAGCCCTACCAGTGCGGGGAGGTGGAATAACCCGCACCGGGCTATGCACACGTACAGGAGACACCGTGCGCTCTACTGCGTAACACGGCGTCTGCCCGTACTCCCGCTCTCCACGGTTAGCCTGGGAAGTGGGCGCAGGTCTCCTACCTGCCCTTGGCCCACTACCTCTTAGCCCCCCCCCAAGAAATTTTTGGGGTTTCTTCACGGGCTTCCGTGCTAGCCGCGTACCTTCATAAATCCGGTCTCTCTCTCCCGTTGCCTCCGCTCTCCTAATCGCCTCCAGCTGTTCCCATGGAAGGCGATCTCTTCCAGCTTGGATCTCCTCCCATGTGTAGCAACCTTTTCCATTTAACACGTCCTCCCATGTCCACTGCTCGAACTCACGCTGCTTGGTTCTGGATTGGTGGGTGGTTCTGTAACGGCGTTCCTCCTCCTCTTCATCCGAAGAGGAGGAGCAGGGATTGAACCAAACTGCAGCGTTGTATTTAGACATAATGCATTTATTTAAGTGTAGACGAAAAACACGAACTTCACTTGAATACTTACAAAATAACAAAACGAATGTAGACAAACCTGAACATACGAACTTACATAAAACACGAAGAACGCACGAACAGGAAAAATGACTACATAAAACGATGAACGAACGAAACAGTCCCGTATGGTGCAAACAAACACAGACACGGAAGACAACCACCCACGACAAACAATGTGACAACACCTACCTTAATATGATTCTCAATCAGAGGAGATGAAAACCACCTGCCTCTAATTGAGAACCATATTAGGTACCCATTAACCAACATAGAAACAGAAAACATAGACTGCCCACCCAAACTCACGTCCTGACCAACTAACACATACAAAAACTACCAGAAAACAGGTCAGGAACGTGACAGAAACAACTCAGGGATTTCATGAGAACAATGGTGACTTTAAAACAGTTACAGAGTTTAATGGCTGTGATTGGAGAAAACGGAGGATGAACAACATTGTAGTTACTCCTCAATACTAACCTAATTGTCACGCACTGACCGTAGAGAGCCTCTATATTTCTCTATTTGGTCAGGTCAGGGTGTGATTAGGGTGGGCATTCTAGTTTTTCATTTTCTATGTTGGCCTGGTATGGTTCCCAATCAGAGGCAGCTGTCTATCGTTGTTTCTGATTGGGGATCATATTTAGGCAGCCTTTTTTCCCACCTGGTATTTGTAGGATCTTGTTTTTGTGTAGTGCCTGTTAGCCCTGCATTTGCGTCACGTTTCGTTTCTGTCTGTATTTTGTTTTGGTGATTTTCATTCATTAAAATATTATGTGGAACTCTATGCACGCTGCGCCTTGGTCCAATCATTCAAACGATTGTGACACTAATTGACAGAGTGAAAAGAATGAAGCCTGTACAGAATACAAATATTCCAAAACATGGAAAGTAAAGTAATAGTGCAAAAAATGTGGCAAAGTAATTCACTTTTTGTCCTGAATACAAGGTGTTATGTTTGGGCCAAATCCAATAAAACAATTTACTGAGTACCACTTTTTTCAAGCATAGTGGTGGCTGCAACATGTTATTGATATGCTTGTCCTCATTAAGGACTGGGAAGTTTTTCAGGTTAAAAAAGAAACATAATGTAGCTAAACACAGGCAAAATCCTAATTCAGTCTGCTTTCCACAACACACTGGGAGATTAATTTACCTTTCAGCAGGACAATAACCTAAAACACAAGCCCAAATCTACACTGGAGCTGCTTAACAAGAACACAGTGAATGTTCCTGAACGGCTGAGTTACAGTTAAGACTTAAATCTACTTGAAAATCTATGGCAAGACCTGAAAATGGTTGTCTAGCAATGACCAACAACCAATTTGACAGAGCTTGAAGAATTTTGAAAAGAATAATGGGCAAATGTTGCACAATCCAGGTATGGAAAGCTCTTACATGCTGACCAGACCGGACATGTCGCGCTGCAAAATAAATGTACACATACATGTTATTCAATCATTGAACCCAAACTGCTCGCGTGCGTCAGCGAGCGTCTGCGTGTCCAGATGCTAAAATAGAAATTGGTTCTATTTGTGACGCTCAACACGCTGCAAGTCCGGCCTCTCCCATCTCCTCATTGGTTTTTAGGAACATATACCCGCGTGGGTGATTGAAAGATGAATTTAGGTCCGTAATGCACCTAAAGTTGGTTGCCAACTGCCATATAAAGTCCAAAATAAGAATAAGAATACTGAAGGAAGAAGGACAGATGACTAGAAACAAATTCGGTTTAACGTTTTATCTGTGGATGAATTGTCGGAGTAGCGGACCTTGTACATTTCAGATAATAGCAACCCAATGTTTATATCCCAGGACAAATGAGCTAGCAACAGCAAGCTAGCCAGCTAAATTTACATAAATGTTCAACGTTTTTCGACCTGTCCCCAAATTAATATAATCGGTTCTGAGTTTGTTTTGATATTTCAAACCTGCGTGTCCTAATCGTGTTTGAACGTGATGGCACACGTGTTTCGGGGGACGCATGACTCGACCTTCGCCTCCCGAGCACGTTGGGGAGTTGCAGAGGTGAGACCAGATCAAAAAGGGGTGTATTATGGTGTATTATGTATGTTATGGTGTATTGGGTGTAGTTGGGTGAGAAAAATATGCTTGGTAACCATATAGAATTCAGACTGTAACACAACAAAATGTGTAATAAGTCAAGGGGTTGGAATACTTTCTCAAGGCACTGTAAATGACCTCGTTATATCCATAAGTGACCGTTTGATGCATGGATGAGCAGGAGCTGTCATTCTTAAAGAGGGCCATAACCTTTGCATGTGCAGTCTGTCATCCTTGAATTCACATGAGTTAAGTGTCATAGACTTGTTGTGGAGGTGACCTCTAAAGGATTGATTTCTGCTTTATTTGTTCTTCCTTTTGGGCACGAGAGCAATAGATGGTTTGGTATGGCTCTGTGATGAAACAAAATAAGCTGAATTATAGAAATGTGAGAACAAATGGCTGTAGTCACTTCGATATTAAACTGCTCATTTATCAAGTAAATTACATTTACGTCATTTAGCAGACGCTCTTATCCAGAGCGACTTACAAATTGGAAAGTTCATACATATTCATCCTGGTCCCCCCGTGGGAATTGAACCCTGGTCCCCCCGTGGGAATTGAACCCTGGTCCCCCCGTGGGAATTGAACCCACAACCATGGCGTTGCAAGCGCCATGCTCTACCAACTGAGCCACACGGGACTACTTAATTACTTAACCCCTTAGTTTTTTGAGTTAGTGCCATTTCAAAAAATAAAATATTCAAGGGATATCTACACAGAGCTGTGTCTGAATACAATTTATTGAGAAACAAAACTATTTTGTCTCTGACCTCAGTGACATGGTGCTGTAGGTACTGGATTGCCAAGTAATATCGAATGCAGTAAACATTTGAAACTTTCATTATGAAATGATGTGGTTTAGGGCCATTCTTCAGCCCTTCTTCTGATCTCTTATCTCAGTGGCAGCACTTACACAGTCACTCACAATAGACTGTCACCCAGTTAACAAAGGTGGACAGAAGACTTAAGGAAAGGTTCCCTGGCTCTTTGTTGATGTTATTTGCGAGGACAGAGTTCATTAAATATGCATAAAGAGGAAGAGAAGATGTTGTCCAACCACAACACAGTGTTCCTTTGACTGTGGTTATTTTTGTTATAACCGGCCTTATTGATGTGGATGAGGAACTTTGAAGTTCTTAAAAACATGTTCAAGAGTAAACATGTTTGGAAATCATTTGTGAAGGCTGATGTAGAAGTGTAAAATCTAAGTTTAGACATAATCTACAGTTATTACACACAGGGAAAGTCAGCCTCATGCTTAAATGGGCAATCTGCAGTTGCTACATATTGGACTTATAAATAACCTTATGATTCTTGAAGAATATTACTTATAAATGCCTCATGAGCTTAGTTCAACTGTCGTACCCCATCAGAACCCATAAGGTTGTACACTGTAAATGTAAACAAACACTGTAAACTAAATGTAAACAAACACTGATGTAAACCATCTATAATTCATTGCTATTGATACATCAAATTACAGGTGAGCCACTTTCTCCTAAAGCACCATGTGGATTGATCTAATCAGTGCACAACGTGGAGTAAATTACCATGTAATTTATAACAAAACACCTTTTAATGAAACATTTTACAGATAAATAACACTCACCTTCAAACTGCTCCATCACAATGTGGGATGACTTTGTGGATCTGGGCTCACCCCTCATCAGTACCTCTTCAAAAGAAAAACAGAAAGGTTCGTGCTAAGTGTCACCTTTGATGGTCAATTCAACATTTGACAGTGTGAGTGTGAATAAATGTAGCTCTTCAGTGAGCCTCACTCCCTGATAATTATTATGTGCTATTGATATTAGCCTGTCGCTAAACCTTTAGCCTGGACCCAAATTCTAACAATTCTAGGGACAAAGAACATTTTTGTAATGTTACCTGTAATGTTACCGCAGTATGAGTCATAATACACATAAAACTTAGCGGTCAAACAAGAAAATGATTCCAATCGTTTTTTCACCATTCAGTTTTCCCATAGGGGATTTTTTAGAAACGCTTAGAATAAGGGCTGTGTTTTGTGTAGGCTTACCCTGGCATGACGTTTTGATAACCGTGTAAATCTCTCTACGACAAGGTGGCTTTTTTCAATATATTCGCCTGTTTTTTCAGTTCATTCAGAAAGTATTCAGACCCCTTGACTTTTTCCACATTTTGTTATGTTACACCCTTATACTAAAATTAATTAAATAAATAAATAAAATCTACACACAATACCCCATAATGACAAAACAAAAACAGTTTTATTTTTTTCCCAAATGTATTACAATTGTTTTTTAAGAAATACCTTATTTAAATAAGTATTCAGACCCTTTGCCATGAGACTAAAAATTGATCTCATGTGCATTCTGTTTCCATTGATCATCCTTGGAATCGGAATCCACCTGTGGTAAATTCAATTGATTGGACATGATTTGGAAAGGCACACACCTGTCTTTATAAGGTCCCACAGTTGACAGTGCATGTCAGAGCAAAAACCAAGCCATGAGGTCAAAGGAATTGTCCATAGAGCTCAGAGACAGGATTGTGTCGAGGCACAGATCTGGGGAAGGGTACCAAACAATTTCTGCAGCATTGAAGGTCCCCAAGAACACACACAGTGGCCTCTTTCTTAAATGTAAGAAGTTTGGAACCACATAGACTCTTCCTAGAGCTGGCCGCCTGGGCCAAACTGAGAAATCTGTGGAGAAGGGCCTTGGTCAGGGAGGTGACCAAGAACCCAATGGTCACTCTGACAGAGCTCCAGAGTTCCTCTGTGGAGATGGGAGAACCTTCCAGAAGGACAACCATATCTGCAGCACTCCACCAATCAGGCCTTTATGGTAGAGTGGCCAGATGGAAGCCAATCCTCAGTAAAAGGTACATGACAGCCCACTTGGAGTTTGCCAAAAGGCAACTAAATGACTCTAAGACCATGAGAAACAAGATTCTCTGGTCTTATGAAACCAAGATGTAACTTTTCGGCCTGAATGCCAAGCTTCACGTCTGGAGGAAACCTGGCCCATCCCTACGGTGATGCACGGTGGTGGCAGCATCATGCTGTGGAGATATTTTTCAGCGGCAGGGACTGGGAAACTAGTCAGGATCGAGGGAAAGATGAACGGAGCAAAGTACAGAGAGATCCTTGATGACCAACCTACCAGAGCTTGAGAGGTTCTGCAGAGAAGATGGGAGAATCTCCCCAAATACAGGTGTGCCATGCTTGTAGCGTCATACCCAAGAAGACATGAGGCTGTAATCGCTGCCAAAAGTGCTTCAACAAAGGCTCTGAATGCTTATGTAAATGTGATATTTCAGTTTGCATTTTTTATACATTAGCAAAAATTTCTAAAAAACTGTTTTTGCTTTGTCATTATGCAGCTATTGTGTGGAGATTGATGATGTCACATCTGCTCCTGCTACGCCTTCTGGTGTTCATCCGGTGTCTTCTTGACCTGCAGTAACTCCCCCTGTACACGCTCTCTCTCTCCCTCTCTGTGTGATTGTGTGGTTGGAGACAGGTGTGCTGAGTCAGAGCAGATCCCTACCAGCTGCAACTCGTTCCATAATCAAGACCTCTACGAATACTCAGTCCTGCCACTTCCACTCTGCCAGATCGTAATCTCTGCTCAGTCAGTTCATAATACTAGCCATGTATTATTACTCAAGTTCCTGTTACTCTGCTGTGCCTGTTTCCCTGCCTGACACAGTTTATCCTCTCATTGCAGTTACTGCTCTGTCTCTGGCTTCTGTTCCACATCTCACCACCCAACTACCTTGCTCTGGATTTTACTCACCACCACTACCTTGAATTCCCCTCAGGACCTGTTTACCCTGTTCTACTCAGCCAACTCCAACCTCAGTCTCCACATCTGGTTTTTCTGCAACTCATCCGAGCTTCCCCGGATCTGCACTCCATTTCTCTCTATGCAACAATAAATATAAATATCATCCCTGTTTCCTCATCTGAGTCTGCTCTTGGGTTCCCCTGTGTCACTCCGCTTAACAGATGAGGGAACAAAACAGTTTCATCAATTTTAGAATATGGCTGTAACGTAACAAAATGTAGAAAGTCAAAGGGTCTGAATACTTTCCGAATGCATTGTACCCCCCAAAAATGAAATGCTAATTAGCTGCTGATGTGGCTATCATAAATAACTGCGAATGACATGATGACCTGGATGAGACAAAGGTAAGAATCTCTGGATTAAATATGTAATGTTAGCATTACATTTTGTAATGAATAAATTGGCTATATTCTTTTTAAATGTACAATTCTGTGAACTCTTGTGCAAGTTTTAAATTGACACAATACCTGTTAGCAAAGGTGTCAGTTAGATATGACGTGCAGGAACTTGCAGGGATTTGTAGTCTTGCATGATGTCTACTTTGATGCTAATTAGCATTTTAGAATCTGAGAGTAAATAGAGCCGAATATATTGATAGTCACCTTGTCCGAGAGAGAGTTACAGAGAGTTACATTATTTTAGATGATTGTTGGAAAAACAATTGTAACCATTTCCCTGTTTGACCGCTAGGTTTTATGGGTATTATGACACCTCCACTGTGGGGCTCTATGAATGTTTTGTTTTTCAACGCCAAACCCACCGCCGGTGTGCATGGCCAAAGAGCTCTATTTTCATGTCATCTGACTATAGCACCGCCTGGAGTTTGTTCAACGCCATTGGCACTTGGATTGGAACCGGTGCTACGGTTAGATGAGATGAAAATAGAGCTCTTTGGCCAAGAACCAGTGGTGGGTTTGGCATTGAAAAACAGAAGCATATGCAGAAAGGTACCTCATACCTACAGTAACATATGGTGGTGGATCTTTGTTATGGGGCTATTTTGCTTCTTCTAGTCCCACGGCCCTTGTTAAGGTGAACGGCATCATGAACTTTACCAAGTACCAGAACATGTACTTGAACCCCGTTGAAAACCTGTGGTTTGATTTGAAGAGGGCAGTCCAGAGGACCAGACAAAGGATGTCAAGGATCTGGAAGGATTCTGTATGGAGGGATGGTCTAAGATCCCTCCCAATGTGTTCTACAATTCATAAAACATTTAAGAAAAAGGCTCAGTGCCGTTATCCTCGCAAGGGGAGGGTGCTAGAGTATTGAAAACGGGCTGCCAAAACTGTTAACCTTTATCTTTTAGATTATTTTAGATTATTTTCTCACTTGTTTAATAACATCTCTTTCTCTGAGAAATTGTATTAGTATAAAATGGGGCTATAAATTTCACAATTTTAACATATAATTAAATTTCACAATTTTATATAATTTCACCATTTTCTTTTAGCATACAACATAGCTTGGTGTTTGTATTATTTATTTTCTAGTCTTTTTTGCTCATCTTTATCAAGGAAGCCAATAATTATGGACCTGATTGTATATGTTCTGGCATATGTTCTGGCTCTTGTCAGTGTTGCTTTCCCCAAAATCGCAGACTTTTGCTTTGACGTAACAAAGCTCTGATGCAAATATGTCTGTTCTTCCTGCAGAGAGTTTGCCATTATTTCATTCTGGATTATTTGACTCACACAGATTATATTTGGCTTGGATGTTACTCCTTAATGTAACATTCTGGTAAACATCTTTCCATGTCCATGGCAGCACTTTCTAGAGAAATTTGTTGCTCAGAAAATGTGATAATAGGGAACTTGGCTACTCAGGGGAACTTATCTAGCTGAGATATGATAAAAGCCTTTCAATCACAATTTGATGAATCAAAGTGCCCTGCAGAGTCCATTCTTTGCCATAAAATGTATTATTTTTTCATAGAAAAAAGACTTCTACAGTAAGTATATCAAACAAGATTAGGATGGCTCCCTGAGAACTCCCTAATTATGAAACCTGTTAGGGCTCAAGAAACTGGACACCAGCACTCTAATCACAGCAACAAGAACAAGTGATATTGTTTAATCATACTGTAGTTTCAAATGACTTTGGTTTCAATTCCTGCCTGGCATTTTAAAAAGTAAAAGAAAACAAATAGCTTTATTGATTCAATTATACCCCCTTGTCCTGCTAAATGAAGGCAGGCATATAACCACAGGTATCAAATCAGAAAAACGTTATAACATGTCTACTAGTTTTGCAGCTGAATATGTGGTGACTAGCAAAGAGGACATCAACTCATCATTGGGAATACTCAAGTCGTTTTTGGTTTAGAAATAGTGTTGATTTACAGAATTGCGAGAGTAATTACAACACTGTATGATTTGACAGGCTCACAAAAATAAGATCCTATTTGAAGTCAGAGTAATTACTTTGTGTATCCCCCAATTAGAGGATGTTATTAGCTGCTAAGATCAGAGAATTCAAAATGAGTAATGGTTTGGAAGATAAATGGTCTAACACCTCTGAACTGTAGGCCTTATATAGATAATTTTTCCACGTTCGTGGAAACCGCATTCACGGTAAACGCTACATAAACGCTGCGGTCGGCTCAGTTGGAAATTACCTTTAAATGTTAAGCGCATTTAAAGGCTGTAACAACAATATAGGTGTGTGTGTGTGTGTGTGTGTGTGTGTGTGTGTGTGTGTGTGTGTGTGTGTGTGTGTGTGTGTGTGTGTGTGTGTGTGTGTGTGTGTGTGTGTTTTGGATTGTGTCGTTTTTTCTTGTTTTTATGTTTTCGTATTCCTACAACTATTCTGACAATGTGGTGCCAGAACAGGCGTCCCCAGTAGGTAGTATAAACACGTACAGTTGAAGTCGGAAGATTACATACACTTAGGTTGGAGTCATTAAAACTCATTTTTCAACCACTCCACAAATGTCTTGTTAATGACAAACTATAGTTTTGGCAAGTCGGTTAGGACATCTACTTTGTGCATGACACAAGTAATTTTTCCAACAATTGTTTACAGACAGATTATTTCACTTATAATTCACTGTATCACAATTCCAGTGGGTCAGAAGTTTACATACACTAAGTTGACTGTGCCTTTAAACAGCTTGGAAAATTCAAGAAAATTTGAATCAATTGGAGGTGTACCTGTGGATGTATTTCAAGGCCTACCTTCAAACTCAGGGCCTCTTTGCTTGACATCATGGGAAAATCAAAAGAAATCAGCCAACACTTCAGAAAAACAATTGTAGACCTCCACAAGTCTGGTTCATCCTTGGGAGCAATTTCCAAATGCCTGAAGGTACCACGTTCATCTGTACAAACAATAGTACGCAAATATAAACACCATAGGACCACGCAGCCGTCATACCGCTCAGGAAGGAGAAGCGTTCTGTCTCCTAGAGATGAACGTACTTTGGTGTGAAAAGTGCAAATCAACCCAAGAACAACAGCAAAGGAAAATTTGTAGAAAATTTGTGGGCAGAACTGAAAAAGCGTGTGCGAGCAAAGAGGCCTACAAACCTGACTCAGTTACATCAGCTCTGTCAGGAGGAATGGGCAAAATTCACCCAACTTATGGTGGGATATTTGTGGAAGGCTACCCAAAACGTTTGACCCAAGTTAAACAATTTAACGGCAATGCTACCAAATACTAATTGAGTGTATGTAAACTTCTGACCCACTGGGAATGTGATGAAAGAAATAAAATATGAAATAGATCATTCTCTCTACTATTATTCTGACATTTCACATTCTAAAAATAAAGTGGTGATCCTAACTGACATAAGACAGGGAAATTTTACAAATTGTGAAAATCTGAGTTTTTAAATGTATTTGGATAAGGTGTATGTAAACTTCCGACTTCAACTGTATGCGTGTGTGTGTTTATGATTGTGTATTTCTTTCTTCTGATTTTATGTTTTAGTTTTCCTACAACTATTCTGACAACCTTTTGTTCTCAGACTTAAAGGACAAACACAAACAATCAACAAGGCTATGTATGCTGGCTTAGACCAGCAGCTCCTGGTAGAACAGTGGTGTCAGTAACATTGTCACTAACAATGAGTGCACTGCAGCTGGCATTCAGCTACAACTTACTGACGTCTGCTGATATTGCGGTACAGTCTGCAGCTTCAGTTATGGTTGTTTTCACTTAATGAATGTTTTTACTTTTATCAACCAATACTCCCACAATACAGTGCAACTATTAAATCAAAACAAATTGTATTGGTCACATACACATGGTTAGCAGAAGTTATTGCGAGTGTAACGAAATGCTTGTGCTTCTAGTTACGACACTGCAGCAATATCTAACATGTAATCTAACAATTCCACAACAACTATGCAATATACACAAATCTAAGTAAAGGAATGGAATAAGAATATAAAAATATGGATGAGCAATGACCGAGCGGGATAGGCAAGATGCAATAGATGGTATAGAATACAGTATATACATATGAGATGAGTAATGCAGGATATGTAAACATTATTAAAGTGGCATTGTTAAAGTTACTAGTGATCCATTTATTAAAGTGGCCAATGATTTCAAGTCCGTATGTAGGCAGTAGCCTCTCTGTGTTAGTAATGGCTGTTTAACATTCTGATGGCCTTAAGATAGAAGCTGTTTTTCAGTCTCTCGGTCCCAGCTTTGATGCACCTGTACTGACCTCGCCTTCTGGATGATAGTGGGGTGAACAGGCAGTAGCTCAGGTGGTTGTTGTCCTTGATTTTCTTTTTGGCCTTCCTGTGACATCGGGTGCTGTAAGTGTCCTGGAGGGCAATTAGTTTGCCCCCGGTGATGCATTGTACAGACCTCACTACCCTCTGGAGAGCCTTGCGGTTGTGGGCGGTGCAGTTGCCGTACCAGACGGTGATACAGCCCGGCAGGATGCTCTCATTTGTGCATCTGTAAAAGTTAGTGAGGGTTTTTGGTGACAAGCCAAATTTCTTCAGCCTCCTGAGGTTGAAGAGGCGCTGTTGCACCTTCTTCACAACACTGTCTGTGTGGGTGGACCATTTCAGTTTGTCCATGATGTGTACGCCGAGGAACTTAAAACTTTCCACCTTCTCCACTGCTGTCCCGTCAATGTGGATAGGGGGGGTGCTCCCTCTGCTGTTTCCTGAAGTCCACGATCATCTCCTTTTGTTGACGTTGAGTGAGAGGCTGTTTTCCTGACACCACACTCCTCTCTGTAGGCTGTCTCGTCGTTGTTGGTAATCAAGCCTACTACTGTTGTGTCGTCTGCAAACTTGATGATTGCGTTGGAGGCGTGCATAGCCATGCAGTCATGGGTGAATAGGGAGTACAGGAGGGGACTGAGCATGCACCCTTGTGGGGCCCCAGTGTTGAGGATCAGCGAAGTGGAGATGTTGTTTCTTACCTTCACCACCTGGGGCGGCTCGTCAGGAAGTCCAGGACACAATTGCACAGGGTGGGGTTGAGACCCAGGGCCTCAAGCTTAATGATGAGCTTGGAGGGTGCTATGGTGTTGAATCCTGAGCTATTGTCAATGAACTGCATTCTTACATAGGTATTCCTCTTGTCCAAATAGGATAGGGCAGTGTGCAGCGTTATGGTGATTGCATCATCTGTGAACCGATTGGGGTGGTAAGCAAATTGAAGTGGGTCTAGGGTGAAAGGTAAGGTGGTGGTGATATGATCCATTTAAATAACGTAAAATTGATCAGAAATACAGTGTACATAGACATGTTGTAAATTACTTTTGTAGCTGGAAATGGCAGATTCTTTATGGAATGTCTACAGTACATAGGCATACAGAGGCCCATTATCAGCAACCATCACTCCTGTGTTCCAATGGCACTTTGTGTTAGCTAATCCAAGCTTATCGTTTTAAAAGACTAATTGATCATTAGAAAACGCTTTTGCAATTATGTTAGCACTGCTGAAAACTGTTGTCCCTGATTAAAGAAGCAATAAAACTGGCCTTCTTTAGACTAGTTGAGTAACTGGAGCATCAGCATTTGTGGGTTCGATTACAGGCTCAAAATGGCCAGAAACAAATAACTTTCTTCTGAAACTCGTCAGTCTATTCTTGTTCTGAGAAAGGAAGGCTATTCCATGTGAGAAATTGCCAAGACACTAAAGATCTCGTACAACGCTGTGTAGTACTCCCTTCAAAGAACAGCGCAAACTGGTTCTAACCAGAATAGAAAGAGGAGTGGGAGGCCCCGGTGCACAACTGAGCAAGAGGACAAGTACATTAGAGTGTCTAGTTTGAGAAACAGACGCCTCACAAGTCTTCAACTGGCAGCTTCATTAAATAGTACCCTCAAACTCCAGTCTCAATGTCTACAGTGAAGAAGTGACTCCGGGATGCTGGCCTTCTAGGCAGAGTTCCTTTGTCCAGTGTCTGTGTTATTTTGCCCATCTTAATCTTTTCTTTTTATTGGCCAGTCTGAGATATGGCTTTTTCTTTGCAACTCTGCCTATTCCAGACCATCCCGCAGCCGTCTTGACGTATTCAGTGCCCCCTCAGATTTTTGCAGTGCATGACACTGCTCCCTGATATCCCTAAGGATGAAGTGAGAGCCGGGCCCACTAGCTTCTTATCCAGAGAGGCTCCTAGGGGTTCAGTGAAGCAGGTAGATCACCAAGGAAGGAGAGAGCTCATTAAGAGCCTATGGGGGCGCCATTTCGACTTTGTTAAAATGAGTTCCCAAATTAAACTGCCTCGTACTCAATTCTTGCTCGTACAATATGCATATTATTATTACTATTGGATAGAAAACACTCTCTAGTTTCTAAAACCGTTTGAATTATTTCTCTGAGTGAAACAGA
Source organism: Salvelinus namaycush (assembly GCF_016432855.1). Classification (NCBI taxonomy): domain Eukaryota; kingdom Metazoa; phylum Chordata; class Actinopteri; order Salmoniformes; family Salmonidae; genus Salvelinus; species Salvelinus namaycush. The sequence goes on from NC_052328.1 coordinate 23,858,116, forward strand.
ACTCATTCTGCAGCACATTTCCTGTCAGGGAGTGAGATTTCAGAAATCGAGGTCCCTGTTCTGAGGCCAGTTTATAAGTCCCCATGTAAGCCATCGGGCTACATGCACTGCATACGTCTTCCTCTAGATGTCAGTAAGCGGGGAGAATTTGAATGGAGTGGATTGCACAATCTGGGGCCCTTTATAAGACCGTGGAACGGAAGTACCGTCCTTTTCAACGGTGCGCCTGACGCATGAAGACATCACAATGGCGTCCTGCAAACGCTTTCGTTTTAGTAGTTCTATATCTCCGGTCATGTTTTTATTCGTTATAGGTGTTAAAGACATCATAAGGTAGTTAATTTAAACCGACTTAGCAGTTTATAGCAGTTTATTGCGATTTTCTGGGATTTCTTTGTCATGCGCTTTCACGAGTTGGACACCTCTCCAGTTGGCGGCTAACATTAGCGGCTATTTCGACCGGACAAGAGGACATCTTTCAACCCAAAGACGATTGTTCTGGAGAAAGGACACCTTGCCCAAGATTCTGATGGAAGCTCAGCTAATAGTAAGCAGTCTTTATGCTGTTAATTCGTACTTATGTTGACAAATGTCAGATAATAATTCCGCCATGAATTATGGTGCGGTCTCGCTTTAGCACACGCTGTATGCTTGAAGTAACGTTAATTTTAAAAATGTAACCCAGCGATTGCATTAAGAACTAATTTGTCTTTCAATTGCTGTCCAACCTGTATTTTTTAGTCAAGTTTTGGAATAGTTACTGATTAGAATAGGTGCCTCTTCAAAGATTTCTCCTGCCATTTTCTGGGCAGCTTTGCTACTTTTCTCATTGTATAACCACGATTTGTGCCGCTAAATATGCACATTTTTGAACAAACTCTATATGCATTGTGTAATATGATGTTATAGGACTGTCATCTGAAGAATTCTGAGAAGGTTAGTGAAAAAATGTATATCTTTTGGTGGTTTATACGTAATCGCTATGTTTGGCTTGAATCAATGCGGTTGTGATGTTTGCTATTGTGGTATGCTAATATAACGCTATATTGTGTTTTCGCGGTAAAACACTTAGAAAATCTGAAATATTGTCTGGATTCACAAGATCTGTGTCTTTCAATTGCTGTACGCTGTGTATTTTTAAGAAATGTTTTATGATGAGTAATTAGGTAATACACGTTGCTCTCTGTAGTTATTCTAGTCGCTTTGGTGAGAGTTGTGATGGTGGCTGCAATGGTAAACTATGATTTATACCTGAAATATGCACATTTTTCTAACAAAACATATGCTATACAATAAATATGTTATCAGACTGTCATCTGATGAAGTTGTTTCTTGGTTAGTGGCTATTTATATCTTTATTTGGTCGAATTTGTGATAGCTACTGATGGAGTAAAAAACTGGTGGAGTAAAAAAAGTGGTGTCTTTTGCTAACGTGGTTAGCTAATAGATTTACATATTGTGTCTTCCCTGTAAAACATTTTAAAAATCAGAAATGATGGCTGGATTCACAAGATGTGTATCTTTCATCTGGTGTCTTGGACTTGTGATTTAATGATATTTAGATGCTAGTATTTACTTGTGACGCTATGCTAGGCTATGCTAGTAGCTTTTCTACTGATGGGGGTGCTCCCGGATCCGGGTTTGGGAGGTGTTAGAGGTTAACCACAGGGAATATAATCACAATAGCTCTGCTTCCTGCTGCTCATAAGAACAAAGGGGGAAAAACACGACACAAGCAGTGTTAACTGACAAAGCGTTAAATGAATGGGGTGAGCCATACAAATGGGAATTAGCTGCCTTTCACGGTGTGGTAATTGAAAGTGGTGTCTGCCATTTGAAGTTTAGAATTTCATTAGTGCTCTAGCTGGGACAGGGTAGAGTAAGGACAGGGTAGAGGGCCACTATAGTGTTGGCCAATCACTCAATCACACTACTTGATGAGGTGACTCTGGTCTGGGACAGTACCTGAAAGGAAGGCCTGCCATAGAGAGTACATTATATGAACTGACCAGTCAAACGCTTTGGCAAAATCTGTTCACAGCTATAATTCCCAGTTAAAACACAGTAATCCAATGCAAATTAAATGTCAACATTGATAACTTGACAAGACAGTTGGTAGACCGTAGAGTATTACTTGGTAGTATTTAAGAATTGTATTTTTTTTCTGGGTGACTTACTTTCCTTAGGAGTTCCCTCTCATCATAAACTTTTAGAGGACAGAGCAGTAAGATGTTGAGTGTGGAAACATTGTTTAATACATACTAGGTCACTGATCCAGATGCCCCTTTCTTTAGGGGAGGGTGAGGTGGGGGTGGGGAGGATAGTTGCTCAGGCTGGGTTGATGAATATTTCACAGTCGGCCCTCCGCCTTGTCTCTCTACATCAGTTCACACCTGACGCAGCTCTGCCGTGCCTCTGGAATACACCGTCACCGTTCTCCGCTGTGTCCTTGTTCCTCCAGTGCACGAACGCCCAGACAGGCTGCATTAGAGGGCCGCGGTCGACAGGTAACCTTCCACTACTGTCCACTCCGGTTACAGCAGCACGGCCAAATGGCTTAGCAATTCTTTGCTGAGCTGTGTGTCCGGGATGTTTAGTGTTTTAAATGGATCAGACAGGCGTTAGAAAGAGGAAGACCAGAGGGCAAGAGAGCAGTGTAGTGTCCCTTAAGAAATGTATAGTGCAGCAGTCAATGTTTTCAACCAGGGAGAGAGAGAGCAAAGTTGCTGAGTCATTTTAATCCTGACTATCAGCGATCAGGACAGAAGCCGTGAGGTTGAGTGAGCGCTCTGTCACTAAAGATGCAGGTTAGAGACCACTTAAATAGAACTGATAGGTATTTCCGCTGCTGTCTGATGGTGTTGGCACTTTTCTCCTTCCTTGCCTTTTCTTCGTGGGCACTTTATGGCAGTCTCGATCAGTGCCCACACACTGAGGTATGATTAGTGTCAGATTTGGTCTTGGGCTTGTGGTAACAGAGTAATTCTGCTTTGTAGTAAATGATAAAGACCATGTCCCCAAGTGAAAACCAAAAAGAAAAATAGAATAGGCATTAATTCAACCCCCACCAGAATCACCAACAGGAAATTAATGAATTTATACAGCATAATTACCATTTTACCTTCTTATAGTTAAGTAAGGAATAGGTAATTTGAGGTTACTGCAACTACACTCCCAGGTGCAATGTTTGTTTTGCATTTGTCAGAATCCAATTGAATTTCAACTAGAGCCCAATCAATCTCCAGAGATTCCCTGTGTCTTTTGGGGCCACAGATGCTAATGAGCTCTGATTGCAGGAGTGTCTGATTATCTGGGTGAGTCCAGCAAAGGCACAGAGGAAGACCCAGCTGTCCTGGCTGCTGCAAATCAACATCATTTCAGTCTTGGCATTTGCAGCCATGAGAGTGAAAGCAAATCTGTTTGCTGCTGTTTCATAACTGAGGTCTGAAACTGATAGGTGTTCTTTCTAAAGCTAATCAACATGGTTGAATGCATTTAGAATAGTATATTCTCCCACAGAAAATACAATTTTGGTGTTTTACTGTATCAAATTACTGTCACCCCAATATTGGCCTCCCCAATTGTGAGTTTTTTGTGGCTTTGGTAGGCTGATAGGGCTGCCCTCTTGCTTTGTCAGGGAAATTGTTGATATTCCATATGCTCATTAGATTAAGCGTTTTGGCAGCCAAGCTCCCTAGACTTGAATGTACAATACTTTACTCTTAGCTTGGAATTCTCAGATAATCAGTGTTTAGATGTTTTGTTTGAGTATTGTTAGCCACCACATAATGATGAACAAGGTATTTTTGGGGGAATAGAACAGTGTTGTTTGTGGGTTAGTTGCTATGCTGCACTGAGTGGTTGGGGAGCATTGTGGCCATGGAGCCCTGCAAGGCCTGACGTCTTTCAAAGGAGATGATCTTGGCGTCTGAGAAAATGTAACAATGACATATTTCAAGGTTGTCTAAACATTGCGTTAGTTATACAAGAAAATATGATATTAAATATTATTTTCTGGGTTGCCCATCTACATAGCTTTGCTCTCGCTCCCTGTCTCCGTCTCTCCCTCCCCCTACCGCTCTCTCTCGGCCTCAAGGGAGACAGTCCTTCATTATAGACATGGCCCAGTTTAGCATGTACGGAGCAGTTCCCATCGATCTGTTTGGCTCTCCAGACCTATCCCATAGCCCTCTCATTAGGGAGAGCCTGGGGGAAAGTGTTAGCACACGCACAGTAATAAGGGCAGATTTAACAAGGCTCATCTCACCCATCTTCATCTCTCCTCCTCAGACCACCCCTCTCCCCTCTTGAACTTCTTTACTGCAGCTCTGCTAAACACTCTCTCCCCTCTCCCTCATAATTCTCTCTCTTCCATCGCTCCCTGTCTGTCTCCCCCCCCCCCCCCTTCCGTCCTCTACTGTGGAATACACACATCTCTATATTGTAAAACAAGTTATATTTCTATTATGTCTGGTTATCAGATCAAATCAAATTGTATTGGTCACATACACGTGGTTAGCAGATGTAATTGCGAGTGTAGCGAAATGCTTATGCTTCTAGATCCAACAGTGCAGCAGTATCTAACAGGTAATATCTAACAATTCCACAACAAAACCTAATATCTAACAAATCCCACAACAATACCTAATACACACAATCTAGTAAAGGAATGGGATGAGAACATATAAGTATAAAATATATAAAATAAAATAAAACACTAATAATGTTACATCATCATGATTCTGTATGTAGAATATCACAGCTATTCCCCAACACTGCACCATCATATCTCTTTTAACGCCTCTCATTCATCGCTATGAAATGTCCAATAAGAAGGTCAATGACAGATGTGAAGGGGAAAGAACACATTCTAAGATTGTGCCTGTCTATCAACAGAATCCATTTTCAGTGGAGCACCACAGAAAATGAGAGAGTGGAGCTGTGTGTGTGTGTGTGTGTGTGTGTGTGTGTGTGTGTGTGTGTGTGTGTGTGTGTGTGTGTGTGTGTGTGTGTGTGTGTGTGTGTGTGTGTGTGTGTGTGTGTGTGTGTGTGCCTGTGCCTGTGCCTGTGCCTGTGCCTGTGCCTGTGCCTGTGCCTGTGCCTGTGCCTGTGCCTGTGCGTTCGTGTCTGTTTAAGTGCTCTGAAAGAGTGTTGACCAGGAGCGTGTCTTTGAATAAAGGACAACTCTATTAGGTTTTGGAGGAGGAGAGCAGTGCTACAGTATATGACATCAGAGATTTTCTGGGCAGGTATTGAGTGATTGGTGTGTACCGAGTTAATCTCTCCCTTCCCAGTTTTAGGAGTACACACACTTTTAAGGCAGCTGTTCCTCTTGAAGCTAAACTGTGCCTTCCATCTCCATCGTGCTTGAGAGGCATTATCAATAGCTAGGCCATTCACTAAAGCAGCTAACCTCCCATCCCTATTCCTGTAGCAACAATCATTGAAATTGTTAAAAGGTAAAAAAATAAAACAGATAAATGCAACAGTTGGACAATGGATGAAGATACCTTAAACATTTGTTGTTGTTGTGTTACACAACCTAACACTGCTCCATCATTTCTGTTTCATCACTTCCCATTCATCGCTGTGAAATGTTATGTTTCACGTGTCCAATAGGAAGGTCAATGACAGATGTGGAGAGGAAAGAACACGTTCTAAGATTGTGCCTGTCTATCAACAGAAACCATTTCAGTTGAGCACCACAGAATGGGAGAGAGGGGAGCTTTGTGTGTGTCTGTCTGTTTAAGTGCTCTGAAAGAGAGGTGACCAGGAGCATGTCTCTGAATAAAGGACTATTAGGTTTTGGAGGAGGAAAGTAGTGATACTGTGCCTTCAGAAAGTATTCATACCCCTTGACTAATTCCACATTTTGTTGTGTTACAGCCTGAATTCAAAAGGGATTAAATGGATTTTGCTCTTACCCATCTACACACAGCACCCAATAATGACAAAGTGAAAACATGTTTTTTAGAATTTTTAGCAAATTTATTGAAAATTAAATACAGAAATATCTAATTTAAAGTATTCACACACATGAATCAATACTTTGTAGAACCACCTTTGGCAGCGATTACAGCATTGATTTGTCTTGGGCATGTCTGCATCAGCTTTGCACATATGGATTTGGGTATTTTCTCCCATTCTTCTTTGCAGATTTTCTCAAGCTCTGTTAAGTTAGATGGGGAGCGGCGGTGAACAGCAATCTTCAAGTCTTTCTACAGATTTTCAATGGGATTCAAGTCTGGGCTTTGGCTGGGACACTCAAGGACTTCCACATTGTTGTTTTGAAGCCACTGCAGCGTTGCTTTGACTGTATGCATGGGGTCATTGTCCTGTTGGATCGTAAATCTTCACCCCAGTCTGTCGTTCTATTCAACTATTTGCCTCTAATTGGTTCCATTCATTGTTCCCGCTATCCTTAACGTCTCCCAGTCCCTGCCACTGAAAAGCATCCCCGTAGCATGATGCTGCCACCACCATGTTTTATGGTAGGGATGGTGTTAGACGGGTAATGAGCTGTGCCTGGTTTTCTCCAGATAAAATGCTTTGCATTCAGGCCATAGAGTTAAATTGTTGTTGTTCTTCTGGCAGGATCTCCCATCTCAGCCAAGGAACTCTGTAGTTATGTCAGAGTGGTCATTGGGTTCTTGGTCACCTCCATGACCAAGGTCCTTCTTGCCTGGTTGCTCAGTTTGGTTGGACGGCCAGCTCTAGATGCAATCTGGATAGTTCCATATTTTTTCCATTTCCCAATGATGGAGACCACTGAGCTCTTGGAAATGTTTAACAATCTAGAAATTGTTTTATACCCTCCCCCAGATGTATGCCTCATCACAATTCTATCTCTGAGATCTACTGACAGTTCCTTGGACTTCATGGTGTAGTTTCTGCTCTGACATGCACTGTCAACTGTGGGACCATACAGTATAGAGACAGGTGTGTTTCTCTCTAAATCTAAACAATCTCAAGGATGATCAAAGGAAATTGGATGCAACTGAGCTCAATTTAGAGTGTCATTGAAAAGGAGACTGAATAATTATGTAAATGACATATTTCTGTAATTAATTTAATACATTTGGTAACATTTCTAAGCACATGTTATCCATTTGTCATTATGGGGTATTGTGTGCATATAGGTCAGACGAAATAGATCTAATCAATGTTTTATTCAGGCTGTAACACAACGAATATGGAATAAGTAATGTGGTATGAATACTTTCTGAAGGCACTGTATATGACATCTAAGATTTTCCGGGCAGGTATACAGTGATTGGTGTGTACTGCACTAATCTCTCCCTACCCAGTTTTAAGAATACACACACTTTTAAGGCAGCTGTTCCTCTTAAAACTAAGCTGAGCCGTCCGTCTCCGCTGTGCTTGAGAGGCATTATCAATAGCTAGGCCATTCACTGAAGCAGCCAGCATCCCATCCTAGCAATGGTCGTCAAAATTGTTAAAAGGTTAAAAATACAATTCTGATAGATGCAACAGTGTGACAATGGATGAAGATACTCCAAACTTGAAGTTAAGATCCATTAGATATCGACTGAATTATAGCACATAAAACTTGTATTTTTGGACTCATCACAATAGTCCCTAATGAGTTTGAGAAAATAACGTTGATCCATTCAAAGTTGGCTACACTATTCCAGTAGTTGCACATTAGCACATATGCTAATATGCTCAAATACAATACTTCAGAAATCTTCTTGTCATGAACCATAAGACCAAATGACACCAAATTTGGAATGTAGAACCATAGTGCATGTCTTAGCTTAGTTTGAGAAAAGCTAAGGGATTGGTTAAAAAAAAGAGTGTCCACTTAAGCCATAAATTATATATTTATTATTATAAATCATTCCACAGTGGTGTATTAACTTGAAACATATCATGGGCATCCCTAAGATGAACCACACTGAATTTGGTGTTGGTATTTCAAAAAACAAGAAAACTATTAACAACTCATTTTTTGCATTTGTAACGTTAATGCACAAAATCATCTTCCTCTAATGAACCTTAAGTCAGATTCACTCCAGATGTTGTTTTTAGACTCATGATTGCACATAAAGGAAGATAGTTCCTACATGATAAAGCGCTTACTTTGTTATCCAACTGATCTTGTGTCCTTTCTGTCATACTGTGAACATCATTCATTGCTGCTCGCAGCTATATTTAGGAATTACTGTTCTCACGTTCTCTTGCGTAATTCAACAAGTGTGTCAAGAGAAGGATACCCACCCAATCAACAAGCCTTGCTCTAGAATTTTCCTGCATCACAGAATTTACATGAATACACTGAAAACCTGCACTTACACACGATTATATTAAGTATTGCACTTCATGTAGCCTAATTTTGGCTAGCTAATAGCCTAACCACCGATCAAGCAACATTACATCGGCAGAAAATTGTGAATGGACAAAACGTTAAAATCCTGTTGCTGCAGGGTTATTTTGCTGTGACAATATTGATCAAATTAAGATCTTACATCTCTACATACTTGTTGTTTGTGAGATCAGACATATCACTATAATCCAAGTTTTCATTTTTGGAAGTTGCTTTTCAACTATATTAAATGATTACTGTTTTCAATTGCACAAACAATGAACAGCCAAGTTATCTTTCTTCATTTTTTTGTGATACAAGTGTTGAGACGATGCATTAAATCCAAGACCAAGAGTTGCCATTCTTATAGATGCAACGAAAAACCATTGTATTCCATTGAGCCCACTTCAGACTCAACCGGGGTGTGTTTGACTGACAGGTCATTACAAACTTTTCCACAGTTGTAACATGAATAGTAAAACACGAATGGCACCACCAATGGTGTGGAAAAGTCGCAAGAGTAAAAGGAAATCAATCAATTATTCCAGTGAGATTTAAGTGATTTTGCACCCCTCAAATCCTCATGTGTGAGGGCCATACGTTTAGCTCATTTCTGTGCTGGAGTGTACAGTATAGGGCCCTATAAAATATAGAAAAAATTGCCTATTTCTGTAGTTTTTTCCAAAAACAAATTCTCAGTTTTGTTTTTCCAGGTATCAGATTTGTCTGTTTTTTTAATTTTTCGCTTTCAAAATCACACTTTTTTTTAACAGACCAACAATGCTTATAACTACATCAGGAGACCACTTTGGATGTCTGGGAAAAATCACATTTTGTTATTTTATTTTTGGGTGTAGATACCCTTTAATTCAAGTGCACAACAGCAAGAGACTTGTTTGGTCATGGTGTTTCTATAGCACACATGTTATTGCAGAGTTTGCTTAACAAATCGTCACTGGATTGATGCAAATAATCATGATATCATTCTACAACTTTGTAATTAAAGGTCCAATACAGCCATTTTTATCTCAAATATCTCAGTCAGGGTTTGCCTCTTCCGAAAGTTGAAGGAAAATATGATTCACTGATGAATTGTGTTCATGTCTTATGATAATCTTGGGCATATTCATTATTTTTCGAATAAATGCAATACATTTAGTTGATTTCCTACTAAATTCTATGTACATTTTTGAATATTGTTGAATTCCGTTTTTATTGTTGATTCCGTGATTCCATCCGCATTCTACGCATCATGGATTTTTATAGGGCCCTAAGTGTAGGCAAAGCTCTCTAAGTATGGAGCTCAGTGGAGCCAGAGGCTAGAATGCCACACCTTCTGCAGCTGTGCTTCTATGTTCTCCTGTTGGGAGGAAGTGGAATTCAATCAATCTACCATTGAGATGATAAAGCGGCCGTCAGTGGGGCTGGCCACGTTTATCAATTTCTGACAAATACGCTACCGGCAACATCAATCTAGCCTAATCCCACCAACTGAGGGACAGGTGGGAGAGCGATCAGAAGGGTGTCCGTGACACGGTAGATCAGAGCAGGGAGGGGAGTCCCTCTGTTGTGTCATATGAAGAAGAGGGAAAGCATCTAGGTGAGGCAGGAGATAAGGTGAGGATCTTGTGTGACACACTCAAGATCATTGATGTCATTTTTTTTAATTTGTTGACGTCAACACAATATTTTGTTACTCATTGAGAAATTGGGCAATAAAATATGAATAAATATGTGGCACTTAAAAAAACTGACACTAAAATAAAGGAACAATTTTTTGATGAGACGCAGAACTTTAAACGGAAGGTTCTCAGTCATTAAACTGTGTTGCTCTGACCATGATGAAGGACCTTCCCATTGAAGTGAATGAGGTTCCATGTGTTGCCTTTTTCCCTTCCCGTTACCTTAGCTTTCTTTTCCCCTTCCCGTTACCTTAGCTTTCTTTTCCCTTCCCGTTACCTTAGCTTTCTTTTCCCTTCCCGTTACCTTAGCTTTCTTTTCCCCTTCCCGTTACCTTAGCTTTCTTTTCCCCTTCCCGTTACCTTAGCTTTCTTTTCCCCTTCCCGTTACCTTAGCTTTCTTTTCCCCTTCCCGTTACCTTAGCTTTCTTTTCCCCTTCCCGTTACCTTAGCTTTCTTTTCCCCTTCCCGTTACCTTAGCTTTCTTTTCCCCTTCCCGTTACCTTCGATTTCTTTTTCCCTTCCCGTTATCTTAGCTTTCTTTTCCCCTTCCCGTTACCTTAGATTTCTTTTTCCCTTCCCGTTATCTTAGCATTCTTTTCCCCTTCCCGTTACCTTAGATTTCTTTTCCCCTTCCCGTTACCTTAGCTTTCTTTTCATTTTTGGCTGGCTGTATTTTTCTTTGTTAGTCATTCAAGTCTATTATGAAGATTGATTTCACACCACTTTAATCCTTTTCATTCTATAAAGGTTGCAATTATGTTGTTGGAGCCACAATACCTCTATTGAAGTGGAGGTGTACGTCTTTATGATTGGCTGCTCAAGAGAGCTACAGACATAAGTTGGAAGTATATTTCATGCCCCTATCCCTCACTTTTTGTTCAACACCCACCTGGCCCCCTCTGCCCCGCAGGGCTGTCTACTGAGAGTGCTCCAACTCTACACCAACAAACATTAGTCTGTAATGACAGCAATAACACTGCCAGCTGGGGAAATATGGGCTTTGGAGACTCAATCATGAGGTAACAAATAGGAACGAAACAGGCAAACAGTAATATTATGACTTCTCAAGGCAGTTGTGTTCTATTTGAAATAAAATAGTTTTTGAGCAAATATCTGAAATATATGTTGTCTATGATCTAATGACATGTAACGGCAGCCTTCCCTCTCTTCACTATAAGAGGGGGTGAAACAGGGATCGGACCAACACGCAGCGTAGCCAGTGCTCAACATGTTTAATTAAACAAAAACAGTGAACACTTACAACGAACAAAATAACAAAATGTGGCAAACCGAAACAGTCCTATCTGGTGCAAAATACAAACACAGAGACAGGAAACAACCACCCACAATCCCCAACACAAAACAAGCCACCTATATATGATTCTCAATCAGGGACAACGATTGACAGCTGTCTCTGATTGAGAACCATATTAGGCTGAACACAGAAACAGACGAACTAGACACACAACATAGAATTCCCACCCAGCTCACGTCCTGACCAACACTAAACAAGCAAAACACATAAGAACTCTGGTCAGGACGTTACAGTACCCCCCTCCTGAGGTGCGGACTCCGAACGCACCCCTAAAACTCAAGAGGGCCTGGGTGGGCATCTGTCCGCGGTGGCGGCTCCGGCGGTGGACGAGGACACCACTCCACCACTGTCTTTGTCCCCCTCCTTAGCGTCCTTTGAGTGGCGACCCTCGCCCACGACCTCGGCCTAAGAATCCTCCCCAAGGCCCCCACATGATTTAGGAGGTAGCTCAGGACAGAGAGGTAGCTCAGGACAGAGAGGTAGCTCAGGACAGAGAGGTAGCTCAGGACAGAGAGGTAGCTCAAGACAGAGGGGCAACTCCGGACAGAGAGGCAGCTCTGGACTAATGGCAGCTCCGGACTGAGTGGCAGCTCCGGACTGAGTGGCAGCTCATGACTGTAGGGCAGCTCATGACTGTAGGGCAGCTCATGACTGTAGGGCAGCTCATGACTGTAGGGCAGCTCATGACTGTAGGGCAGCTCATGACTGGAAGGCAGCTCATGACTGGAAGGCAGCTCATGACTGGAAGGCAGCTCATGACTGGAAGGAAGGCAGCTCATGACTGGAAGGAAGGCAGCTCATGACTGGAGGGCAGCTCATGACTGAGTGGCAGCTCATGACTGAGTGGCAGCTCATGACTGAGTGGCAGCTCATGACTGGAGGGCAGCTCATGACTGGAGGGCAGCTCATGACTGGAGTGCAGCTCATGACTGGAGTGCAGCTCATGACTGGAGTGCAGCTCATGACTGGAGGGCAGCTCATGACTGGAGGGCAGCTCATGACTGGCTGGCGGCTCTGGCGGCTCCTGACTGGCTGGCGGCTCTGGCGGCTCCTGACTGGCTGGCGGCTCTGGCGGCTCCTGACTGGCTGGCGGCTCTGGCGGCTCCTGACTGGCTGGCGGCTCTGGCGGCTCCTGACTGGCTGGCGGCTCTGGCGGCTCCTGACTGGCTGGCGGCTCTGGCGGCTCCTGACTGGCTGGCGGCTCTGGCGGCTCCTGACTGGCTGGCGGCTCTGGCGGCTCCTGACTGACGGACGGCTCTAGCGGCTCCTGACTGACGAACGGCTCTGACGGCTCGGGACAGACGGGCGGCTCTAATGGCTCGGGACAGACGGATGGCTCAGATGGGGCTGGGCAGACGGATGGCTCAGATGGCGCTGGGCAGACGGATGGCTCAGATGGCGCTGGGCAGACGGATGGCTCAGATGGCGCTGGGCAGACGGATGGCTCAGACGGCGCTGGGCAGACGGATGGCTCAGACGGCGCTGGGCAGACGGATGGCTCAGACGGCGCTGGGCAGACGGATGGCTCAGACGGCGCTGGGCAGACGGATCGCTCAGACGGCGCTGGGCAGACGGATGGCTCAGACGGCGCTGGGCAGACGGATGGCTCAGATCTGCTGAGGCGCACAGTAGGCCTGGTGCGTGGTGCCGGAACTGGTGGTACCGGACTGGAGACACGCACCTCAAGGCTAGTGCGGGGAGCAGGAACAGGGCACACTGGTTTTTCAAAGCGCACTATAGGCCTGGTGCCGGAACTGGTGGTACCGGACTGAGGGCACGCACCTCAGGGCGAGTGCGGGGAGAAGGAACAGTGCGTACAGGGCTCTGGAGACGCACAGGAGGCTTGGTGCGTGGTGCCGGAACTGGAGGCACTGGGCTGGAGACACGCACCACAAGGCTAGTGCGGGGAGCAGGAACAGGGCTCTGGAGACGTACTGGAGGTCTTGAGAGCAGGGCTGGCACCATCCGCCCTGGCTGGATCTTCACCCTAGCCCGGCAGATGTGGGGAGCTGAGATGTTGCACACCGGGCTAAGCACACGCACCGGGGACACCGTGCGCTCCACCGCATAACACGGTGCCTGCCCGGGACGACGCCCTCTCTCTCCACTGGAAGCACGGCTGGGAGAGCTGTAGCGGCGAGCTGGCAGAGGACGTGCAGGGCTAGGAAGGCGCACAGGAGGCCTGGTGCGTGAGGCTGGCACAGTCTTAACCAGACGGCTAGCACGCACCTCAGGACGAGTATGGAGAGCTGTTCCCGGTGACATCAATTCCCCGACACGTTCAGTCGGGCGGATGTCGTGCCTCATGCACCAAACCAGCACCTCCCTCATAACTCTCTCCTCCAATTTCCCCATTAACTCCTTCACTGTCTCTGCGTCGCTCACCTCCAATTCCGCCCTGACCGGCTCCTTACGGTAAGCAAGGGGAGTTGGCTCAAGTCTACTACTTGACCCAGCTACACTCCCTTTTAGCCCCCCCCCAAGACATTTTTGGGCGAGCCTCTCGGGCTTCCAGCCGCTCTGCCTTGCTAGCACCTCATAATGCCGCCTCTCCGCTTTCGCTGCCTCCAGCTCCGCTTTGGGGCGGCGACACTCCTCTGGCTCTGCCCAGGGTCCTTCTCCGTCTAGGATTTCCTCCCATGTCCATTCCTCCTTGTACCGCTGCTGCTGTTGCTGCTGCCCGTTACCCCGCTGCTTGATCCTTTGTTGGTGGGTGGTTCTGTAACGGCAGCCTTCCCTCTCTTCACTATAAGAGAGGGTGAAACAGGGATCGGACCAACACGCAGCGTAGCCAGTGCTCAACATGTTTAATTAAACAAAAACAGTGAACACTTACAACGAACAAAATAACAAAATGTGGCAAACCGAAACAGTCCTATCTGGTGCAGAATACAAACACAGAGACAGGAAACAACCACCCACAATCCCCAACACAAAACAAGCCACCTATATATGATTCTCAATCAGGGACAACGATTGACAGCTGTCTCTGATTGAGAACCATATTAGGCTGAACACAGAAACAGACGAACTAGACACACAACATAGAATTCCCACCCAGCTCACGTCCTGACCAACACTAAACAAGCAAAACACATAAGAACTCTGGTCAGGACGTTACATGACAAGTCAAGGACGAGAAAGCACAAAGGAAGTTGCAGAAATGAAACAGTTCAAATCATCGCTGAGTATGCCATTCCCCTATTCCTTTCATCACTCTCTACAGAGAACAGATAGGCTTTTGAAAAATGTTGTGTGGCAGTCAGTAGAAACAGGAGGACATACCGGTAGCCTCTGTCAGACACAGGTAAAGTATGACCCACTTAAAAGACTAGAAGATTTCTCTAACATGGCGAATCATTTCCATGTCAGCAAAATCAATGTAGTGGCAGAACAGCTGGCAATGAACTCCCCAAGAAATGTGCTGAGCCCTTCCTTCTAGTAGAGGGCCCTTGCCTTGCTTTGCCTCTACTACTCAGCCTAATTATTGAAATCTTGAGGTGCTACACATTAAACAGGTTCCCGACTTAAGATTTAAAGTGGTTGGAAATCTCTGAGGTGAGGATTTAAAATAAAATAAAAAATCTCATATTAGATTAATGTAATTCTGGCAAGATTTGGCGTGTCATATTATAGTGTGCTTTGGATTGATAGCTCATTTAATTAAGGTTTCGTTTTCATTATGTCTGTTCTCACCAATGACTGATATTTACACTAGATGACTGATGGGATTAAATGGGGGGGGGGGGGGGGGGTAGAAACCACCTTGCATCCATCTTGGTAATGCCCCACCTTTGTGAAAATATTTTCAAAACTATAGAAATGCATTTATTAATGTCTTCATTCATTTCTGCCACATTGTATTCAATTACAGACACCTTAATGCATACTTTTAAAGTATATTATGTGAGCTAAACATAAACAAATATATATACAGTACCTGTCAAGAGTTTGGACACACCTACTCATTCAAGGGTTTTTCTTAATATTTTACTATTTTCTACATTGTAGAATAATAGTGATGACATCAAAACTATGAAATAACACATATGGAATAATGTAGTAACCAAAAAAGCATTAAAAAAATCAAAATACCTTGGTAACGATGTGCTCTGAGTCGGCAAGCAAGTTCAAGAAGTGAGTGTTTAAGGCGCAGGAACCTGTCGATCCAGCTGAGGCGCAGGAGCATGGCGACCTAGGGCGCCGGAGAGAGAGCACACATGACAGTACCCCCTCCCTGGCGCGTTCAGCTCCAGCCACAGGACGTCAACCACAGGGACGATCCAGGGGTTCGGGAGCAGACCGGTCGCCTCCTCTGAGGCGCAGAAATCTGACGAACCGGCTGAGGAGTGAGAGCCTGATGAGCCAGCTGAGACCTCCCCGGTTGCTTCGGTCCTGACCCCTGGACCCGACACCACGAAACCCGAACAACGCACAGACCTGAAACTGAAACAGAAACAATGACAACTGGGGAAGAAACCAAAAGGAGTGTGATATATAAAGGGCAGGTAATCAAGGAGGTGATGGAGTCCAGGTGAGTTTCATTGTGCGCTAATGTGCAAAACGATGGTTATGGGTATGCGCCTTAACGAGCAGCCTGTTGACCTAGAGGCCGGAGAGGGAGCACACGTGACACCCTTTGCCTTGATGACAGCTTTGCACACTCTTGGAATTCTCTAAACCAGCTTTATGAGGTAGTCACCTGGAATGCATTTCCATTAACAGGTGTGCCTTGTAAAAGTACATTTGTGGAATTTCTTTCCTTCTTAATGTGTTTGGGCCAATCAATTGTCTTGCGACAAGGTAGGAGTGGTATACAGAAGACAGCCCTATTAGGTAAAAGACCAAGTCCATATTATGGTAAGAACAGCTCAAATAAGCAAAGACAAACGACAGTCCATCACCATCATTACTTTGAAAATGTAGTGCAGTCGCAAAAACCATCAAGCGCAATGATGAAACTGGCTCTCATGAGGATCGCCACAGGAATTGAAGACCCAGAGTTACCTCTGCTGCAGGGGATACGTTCATTAGAGTTACCAGACTCAGAAATTGCAGCCCAAATAAATGCTTCAGAGTTCAAGTAACAGACACATCTCAACATCAACTGTTCAGAGGAGACTGTGTGAATCAGGCCTTCATTGTCGAATTGCTGCAGAGAAACCACTACTAAAGGACACCAATAAGAAGAAGAGACTTGCCTGGCATCCACAATCACCCGACTTCAACCCAATTGAGATGGTTTGGGATGAGTTGGACTGCAGAGTGAAGGAAAAGCAGCCAACAAGTGCTCAGCATATGTGGGAACTCCTTCAAGACTGTTGGAAAAGCATTCGAGGTGAAGCTGGTTGAGAGAATGCCAAGAGTGTGCAAAGCTGTCATCGAGGCAAAGGGTGGCTACTTTGAAGAATCTCAAATATAAAATATATTTTTATTTGTTTAACACTGTTTTGGTTACTACATGATTCCATGTGTGTTATTTCATAGTTTTGATGTCTTCACTACTATTCTACAAATGTAGAAAATAGTAAAAATAAAGAAAAACCCTTGAATGATTAGGTGTGTCCAAATTTTTTACGGGTATTTATTCCTTAAAGTATATCTATTTTTTATTACTTATGTTACTGTCCCCAATATAACAAAAAACATGCTTAAATACATGGAACTTTGTCCTTGAAATGTAATTGAATTACTGTAGAATACCATTAATTCCTATGGAAGACTGCTCCTACTAGGGAGTGCCATTATGGCACACAGTTGGCTTCAAAGCCTCTCAATGGCCAATTCATAGCATCAGCAATCCAGGGTTTATACATCATTGGTTCTCACTGCCGTAATGTTATTTTAATATCATAATACTCCTGACATGATTATCCCTTCTCGTGTATGGGTGAAGCTTCTCATGGAAGAAGCTTCTCATGGATACTCAAAGATGAGTGTGTGTGTGTTGTATTCGTTGGCCTGATAGCATAGTATGCCCTATGTGTGGGTGAGTGTACTGTATGTTTAGGAGTGTTTGTGATTTTTATTCCGTCATCTCAACAGCCCCTTGTTCTTGGAGCACCTCTCATTAATCTTTCATAGGTCCTCTAGTCACCGTATGTATACTTTGGGCAATTAGCCGGTGTTCCCTGCTGTACAGTCTGGCCTGTGGTGAGCGAGTGATAAATCTTTGACGCGGTAGGTGTTGATAAATCAGTGGCAACAGGGCCCCTTAGGATCACCTCCACTACCATCATTAGCAACCAGGCTGCATCCTAAGACGGCTTTATAGTGAAGTGCTATTGATCTCCATAAACGTGGAGGGAGCAACACGTTCTCTTGCTCCTATCACGGTTATGTTGCGTTCTTCGTTTTGCTCCTGAAATGATTTGCTATCTCAGTCACACTTCAAACCATCCGCGAGGTTGTTTGATCTCTCAAGTACTGACACAGTCCTCCTAATTTGAGGCCAACTGAGAAACGACTGATAGTTTAGGCCGTGATCCTGTGTTCAGGGTTTCGTGTCTCTCTCTCTCTATTTGTTGTCTTTAGTCTGACGGAAGAAATAATTTCATACACCGGTCGGCGTTTGACAGGGCTGAGATTCACCCGGTAATTGTGGCAAGTTTTTCTTCATGAGCCTTACATACAGACCAAGTGAGGTGGTGTTCGAAATTTGTTCTGGAAGATGCATTTTAACAGACCAATAAGCCTGAGGTAAATAAAAACACTGCAAAACATCCCTTTGAAATTTGCAAGATACAGAGAAATGTACAGTTTAGGAAGAAAATTGTGATATGGACAACTTCAAAGCTAAGGCAACAAATGATCAATGCATTGATACTGAGTAATAAAGCAGAGAGGAGTTCAACTAATTGCATTGATGGCGTCAGTCTACCCAATACAAACTATTTAATCATCATTGACAAGGCCCAATGGATACCCTGATGAAGTTAGTAGTAATACTGCTTGCAAAGACTTTATTTCCCAACTCTTTCATGGGTCTATTTGGATACAGACCAGCTAAGACAAATTAATGAGACTCTTACCTATTTTCATCCATAAAGATGCAAGTAGTAAAATCATACAAATAAGCCTGTCCTCAAAGGCTGGTTCTTGTAATGTATTTGTTATATACCAGCAGGATTTCATCAATATCGAGTGATCTCTCTGTCTGAACATACAGTAGACACTAGTTGGGGAGGAGAGAAAGGACACATAAGAAATATCTTCAAAGCTTGGTGGCATTTTCTGTATGTACCTGTCTCTCCCTTTATTGCTGTCTGAAACACACACACACACACACACACACACACACACACACACACACACACACACACACACACACACACACAGACAGACACACACAACACACACAGTAGTGAAGCAGCTCCAATTGATTTCATGTCTGAATTCTGTACTTGGATGAATTATTCTACTCAGGTCAAAGTCTCTCGAATAATGAATATTAAAATTTGAGATAAAAGATTAGCCAGAAAAGCTAAGTGTGAATTATATCAAACATTAACATCTCAAACATGGATTGTGTTTATTAATTAATAATAACAAACTCAAACTTGAAAGAGAGGTTAAGGAGCTCTCTTTATATTTCCAAAAGCGTTCTCTCTCTCAGGCTTGTGTGTTTACAATCTTCAGTCGGAGGTCAAGGTTATGACACAGATCTTCTCACCTCTCTCAGACCTGTGTGAACACCTGATTAGAATGAATAGCTTGCTGGGAGTAGGACATTCAATTATGTTGCCTTGGAGGCACCTGTGAAATAATGACTTTATTATTTTCTCACCTCGCAAACACTTTTTTCTCTGCAAATCAACATTGGATCAAAATGGGTAGTCTTTTTGAGATACTATTGTAACAACATATTGATGTACAGTAACAGCATGCAGTTATATAATGTAACATTGTAATAACAGGTTCATGTCCCTTCTGTGTTTTAAATTGTAATACCAGGTTCATGTCCCTTCCGTGTTTTACATTGTAATACCAGGTTCATGTCCCTTCCGTGTTTTACATTGTAATACCAGGTTCATGTCCCTTCCGTGTTTTACATTGTAATACCAGGTTCATGTCCCTTCCGTGTTTTACACTGTAATACCAGGTCCATGTCCCTTCCGTGTTTTACATTGTAATACCAGGTTCATGTCCCTTCCGTGTTTTACATTGTATTACCAGGTTCATGTCCCTTCCGTGTTTTACATTGTAATACCAGGTTTATGTCCCTTCTGTGTTTTACATTGTAATACCAGGTTCATGTCCCTTCTGTGTTTTACATTGTAATACCAGGTTCATATCCCTTCTGTGTTTTACATTGTAATACCAGGGTCATGTCCCTTCTGTGTTTTACATTGTATTACCAGGTTCATGTCCCTTCCGTGTTTTACATTGTAATACCAGGTTCATATCCCTTCCGTGTTTTACATTGTAATACCAGGTGCATGTCCCTTCCGTATTTTACATTGTAATACCAGGTTCATGTCCCTTCTGTGTTTTACATTGTATTACCAGGTTCATGTCCCTTCTGTATTTTACATTGTAATACCAGGTTCATGTCCCTTCTGTGTTTTACATTGTAATACCAGGTTCATGTCCCTTCTGTGTTTTACATTGTATTACCAGGTTCATGTCCCTTCTGTGTTTTACATTGTAAAACCGTCATACGTGTTTTTCCCACAGCAATAATCGAGTAAATGTACATTTTTATAAACAATGCAGCACTGTTACAAATGAATGTTGGATTGCATTCATTCACTGGATCAGCTTTTAGAATATAAAGGGAAAGGGAAAGGGGGATACCTAGTCAGTTAGACAACTGAATGCCTTCAACTGAAATGTGTCTTCCGCATTTAACCCAACCCATCTGTAAAATCCCATTATTGACACCACTGCTTAGCCTACCAGTCTTACTGCTCAATATGCTATCTGATAATTGATAATTGTTCGCTGATGCAGGCCATTTACATCTCTTTGAAGATGTCACATTGCAATTATAGTGTTCATCAGTTTGTATTATACATTCACTTTGAACATGAATCATACAGATTTTTCTATAGAGTAGCACATGTTTCTCAATGCCCAGCCAGTCCACAGCAAGTATGATCAGCATGTCCTGCAGCAAAGGAATGGTAACATCTATCCTTTGCACTGACTCATTGAAATTTGTATGAAAACACATGAGCGGTGTTTGAATAAATCAGCAAAATGGAGTCCAAAATAAGGGATTTTTAAAATGAAGGCTAGCGTCTGGGGATCTGATTATGACCGTGTTCGGCTGCCATCGTCTCTCTCACGTCCCTTTTTTTCACTTTCAAAACACGCCGTCTCGCCTGCAGCGTTTGTGAATATTTGAAAGTATCGCCTTGAGGAAGAGAGCAGAGTTGGCATCTCCCTTTAAGAGAGGCATGGTAGCCTACACTGTGGAAGTGAGGCAGAAAACTCCTCAAACAACGCAAGTTAAATGTAAAAAGTTCCTCTGTGCCTTTGTGCTGTGTCACAGTTTAGGTATTTAGAAGCCATTGTAGCCAAATGTTGCTTCATGGAGCAAAGATGAGAGGGATAAAAACCGAAAATTATAAAATGTTTCAATACATTTCCTTTAGATTAAAACTGATAACTCATTAATGGACAAATCACAGACTAGCCATTCACATTATTAATACTGTAAATGTTTCATTAAGGTAAGATCTTACTTGACCTGTAATTAATGCATAATAAAGACAGAGTAAAAATGTATTTATAGTTGATGAAACAAGCACTATAGATAGAATTATCATTACTCTCCAGGGTCTAGTGCTGAAAAGTTAACTGTCGGAATCAAGGCCAACCCTTTCCTTACCCACAACTCCAAAACTCACTAGATGTTAATTAGCTCTAGCTGGTAAAGCTAGTGTGGGACCGTAATTAAGGGACTTTGATTTTGATAGCGGAAGCTGTAGCTCTAGGGCATAAAGAGCAGGGGTTGCTGGGGTAGCTCTTCAGTTCAGGGTTTGCGTGCCACGGCATGGGTGTATTCATTATGTCTATTCTGTTGCAAAACGTTTCTTAAACGGAAACAAACGGAACTAGAAACTCCCGTTTTGCCTAATGATTACATCCAAGGTTCCAGCTCTCTACTCATATGATCTCTCCTTACATTTTATTAGTCCCCTGAAGTTGTGTGGTCGCTCTAATTAAACATTGGAATCTATATCTGTGCATGGATATGTTTTCTTTACCCTGGCCTCAAAGTAGAGATAATCAATTGAATCTGATAGTATTGTACAGAATAGTCAGACATACAGAATAAGTGGGGATGGGAGAACCTTGACCACCTGTCAGATTTCTTGTCAATCAGTCACCAAGAGTCTTTAAGTGCTTCCCACCAGTTTTCATTCACTTCTCAGCTAATCAACCTCCTACCAGTCTAATCTGTAACTTCAAAAAAGTGAAGTTCAAGTGCACAGTTTCTTGAATGCTTCAGCAGAATTAGATTAATATTCACATATTCTTAAAAGCTGTCACGTGGAGAGAGGTTAAAGTGAGTACACTCTTAAAGGGTGTCCTATGCAGAGATCGATGGTAGAGAATATGGTGCACTGTAGAGAATACTAGACTGGAAGGAAATTGAAGTGACTCCCTTTAACTCCCTTTCTCCCTGGCATGGTTTGCCTCTGCCCTGTAGGCACACGCACTACACACATTCAATAACAACACATTGGGATATTGGTGTCTCTAGAAACAAACACAGTGGGTAACATAGATTTTCTGTTTGCCGTTGTGAGTGACAGAGTGGCTCATTTCTTCGTTAAAATCACAAAGGGACACTTCATGACAACCATGACTAGTGTTGTTTTGTCACTGTCTCTATTGACACTGAAGTTCAAGTACGCACTTCCTCAGAGAGTTATGTGATCAACAAGTTCACACACACACATGCATCTTGCTTTATAGATGGGTTAGCTGACAATGTCATGAAAACGATGCTTGAGCTTCAAGGGGGCAGAAGGCTGTGTGTTGTTATGGTTCTGGATGGCCAGATACTGTAGCTAGCAACAATTACTAGAAACTGCCATTTGGTGAATCGTAAGTGGCTTGTTAAAGCTTGTTTGATCTTGTTCTTGATACCATGTCTTGTTTTGAAGTCACGTCTATGCTAATATGGCTAACATTTGCTAGTTAGCAAACCAAGAACTGTAACAATGTATTTGAGGGACATGTGCTCATTGTGCAACTTTATTTACAGTACCAGTCAAAAGTTTGGGCACACCTACTCATTCCAGGATTTT
Organism: Salvelinus namaycush; assembly: GCF_016432855.1. Taxonomy (NCBI): domain Eukaryota; kingdom Metazoa; phylum Chordata; class Actinopteri; order Salmoniformes; family Salmonidae; genus Salvelinus; species Salvelinus namaycush. The sequence goes on from NC_052328.1 coordinate 23,880,703, forward strand.
TTCTACATTGTAGAATAATAGTAAAGACATCAACTATGAAATAACAAAAAAGTGTTAAACAAATCAAAATAAATGGTATATTTGAGATTCTTCAAAGTAGCCACCCTTTACCTTTAAGACAGCTTTGCACACTGTTGGCAGTTCCCACATATGCTGAGCACTTGTTGGCTGTTTTTTCTTCACTCTGCGGTCCAACTCAACCCAAACCATCTCAATTGGGTTGAGGTCGTGTGATTGTGGAGGCCAGGTCATCTGATGTAGCACTCCATCACTCTGCTTTTGGTCAAATAGCCCTTACACAGCCTGGAGGTATAAATGTAAAAAATAGTAAAAATAGAGAAAAACCCTTGAATGAGTAGATGTGTCCAAACTTGACTGGTACTGTATGTTTTTAATAAACATTGAAGACGAAATATAGTTTATATGTTATCAACAGAGATTTTGTTCTAAAATCTTTCATTTTAATTACTATGTTATTTTCCACAGGCGATATTCTGTAGCTGAGAGATTATTTACTGCTGATTAGCAAGGATGCAGGGACTCAATCTGTATTTCTGGACATAGCTATCATAGAGGAGGAAATATGAAACAAGAAGATCCTCCTTGTTCAAACACACAACCATAGACAACTGGGAGATGTTTGTTTACCTGACTTTTGCAAAACCTGGAACTCAGTGGACTCAGATATATACTTTTAGGATGAAAGCTTGCACATTCTGTATGTACACAGCTGAGAATTGTGTTTTTTATTCTGATTTTTCAAGGGGTGATATAGCACCTTCAGCACCCCTACTTGCCGCGGCTATGCCAAGCTTTCAATAGAGCGACAGTGATTGGTGCGGAAGTGGGGTCAGGGTTCATACACTGTCCTGCCAAGTGAGGCTTCAAAAAGATAGTTTCTTCAAAGACTCTGGTTCGCTCCCTTCCCCCTATTGCACCTTAGATGACTGGATCCTCCAGACTCTCCTTTGACTGATAACTCTCCCAAAGCTTCAAAGCTAGGCAACTAGCTGCAATACAGGCCCATGATACCCCAAAGACCTCTACAAACTGTGCTGTTATCTACAGTATGTGGGGTTTCTCATTCGTCTATCAAACCTACAGGGAATATCACTACAACTTCTGACATGGGATGTTGAAGTCAGCATTCTGCTCATTAGGATTCAGCTTTCAGCTGTGGAAAAATTATGTAGTTTGTTAGTGAAATATTACAATTTTTTTTACATTTTAGTCATTTAGCAGATGCTCTTAGCAGCACGTCTGGTCCTCAAATGTACATGGAGGGAGGGCCAATGTCAATAACATGCATGTCAGTCTCCTGGTTCAGAGTTGAGGAGAAATTAACTGCATCACTGCTGGTCTTTGTAAGAAGTATTGACGTGCTGAAAGTATCTAATTGTCTGTTCAACCAGTTAACACACAGCTAAAAAAAAACATACATACCCCACAAGACATGCAATCAGGGGTCTCTTCACAGTCCCCAAGTCCAGAACAGAGGCTGGAAGACGCACAGCACTGTATAGAGACCTCAAACTCAACTCTGGACCTCGAAGCCAGTTTCACAGTTTTTTTTCCATTGTTCCCCTCTAATCAGGGACTGATTTAGACACGGGACACCAGGTGTGTGCAATTAATTATCAGGTAGGACAGAAAACCAGCAGACTCCAAACCTCAAATGGTAAGAGTTGAATACCCCTGATATAGAGCAATGACTATATGGAATTCTCTTCCAGGTAACTCAGGCAAGCAATAAAATCTGTTTAAAAAAATAGATAAAACAAAACCTCAAGAAACAACACAGACTCTGACACACACACCCACGTACATTATTCTTCTTATTATTCATGTTTCTTTATTTTCTCTTTCATCTTAAAATAGTCCTAGTGTTCTTTAGTCGTAGTGTTTTTACGTCATATTCAGTGGCGACACAGAGTTCATTTGAGCCCCACCTGTTAAGCTAAAAAAAGATATATACACAAAAAATACTTTATTTAAATAAAAAAATGGCGCCTGTTTTGCATGTTATTTTGGAATTAATACATGGCACATATCAGTTTCCAAACAATGTATAAAAAAAAATATTTGAGTTAATAAAAGGCGCATGCAAACATGGTCTCTTTTTTGCTTTCTTGAGTAAGAAAGCAAAATGCAGGTGTTTCAGCCTAGCTCAGTGCTTTTTGTGGTTGTAGGGCACCCAGTGGAAAACACAGGGTGTCGGGGTTGGTAATGTTCTCTAGTTGCGCCGTGATTGGCTCCGTGTTCTGTCACTCATGGGGACACTACGTCACCGCAAAATCTATGGGGAGAGCTTGAAAATTCAAGTCCCTTTGGTGCTGCCATAGAGTTATTTTAGAAGTGCCCATCCAAAAAGGCTTAAGGTCATTGGCCACACATAAAATGACGTCAAATCACATTATATCTACCATAGTTTTGATTGGACTGATCATGTCAACATCATACTTTCAAAATCTTAGCTAGCAAGCTAGCAGTCATCATCATGAATCAAGTTAACAATCTACTGGCAAATCCTTTTCAATATGAAAAGAAATGAAGAGAAATTATAGATAACACGTATCAGGGCTCATTGGCCATTGGACATAAACATTATACAACAAGTTGGAAATCGCAAATTCAACAAAGAGTTAGGAAGGAATCAGTGGCTAACTGCAAGCATTAGTGGAGTGGGTGTGTGATCCAAGTCTGAGTTTAAGGGTCTCTTTTCCTACAAGAGCACAAAACGTGGAAGCTACATTTAAAGCTGTCTTTGAAAAGCCAGTCAGGTAAAACGCTTTCGTCTTAATTAAAGGGGCATTATATTTTGAGACAGGCTTGAATATGCAAATAAGCCAATAGGCAGATGGGTAGCCTATATTGTCTAATTCTCTGTATGGTAATAATAATTAATTATATTTTGTAAAGTGGATTCTTGCATCATACAACACAATACAATGCAATTTACAGTAATCTATTTGGCCCATGCTGTTACAGACCAAGTAAATAATAATGAATTAATGTCAAGCCCTTCATAATGTAAAAACGTTTTTAAAAGTCTCATGCAATGTAGGCCTACATTGAACACCACCTATAGGCTATATCATAGAAATCAAAGCTATTTCCATGTGAAAATGTTATAGGATTTGCTACATTGGTTTGGTTGGTAGGCCTACACTATGCTCAAACAGTCAAAATAGCCTATTGGCTACTGTCAAAAACTGTAAGGGTACAGCCTTAGTGTTCACTATAAACATGCGCCGGAAATTGCACAAATTCAAGTTTCCGCTCACAAGACCTAAAATGTATCATTGGTCGTGGTGTTCTTTAGTCGTAGTGTTCTTAGTTAAAATGTGTGTTGCTGTTCCTGTCCATTAGAGTTCTGTATTTTGTCATGCTCTATGTTTTGTGTGGACCCCAGGAAGAATAGCTGCTGCTTCTTCTACAGCTAATGGGGATCCGAATAAAATAATTTTAAAGAATCCTAAATCTTATCCAGAGCAACTTAGTTAGGACTAGAACAATTCAGAAAACAAGACACAGTTGATTCAGCACAACCTCCATTTATTCCATCCACAAAACTCATACAGCAGGGGCACAACACATCAGGAAAACCATAGATCTGTTGCCATCATAGAGACAGAGGACTCATCTTTGTATCTGTGCCATTTTAGCATCTTTATCTTTTTATTTAACCTTTATTTAACTAGACAAGTCAGTTTAAGAACAAATTCTTATTTACAATGACAGCCTACCCCAGCCAAACTCTAAACCGGACAACACTAGGCCAATTGTGCACCGGCCTATGGAACTCCCAATCACGGCCGGTTGTGATACAGCCAGGAATCGAACCAGGGTCTGTAGTGACACCTCTAGCACTGAGACGCAGTGCCTTAGACCTCTGCGCCACATGGGAGCACTAGCATCTGTGACATGAGCAGCGCCATTGAGGCCATCTCCATTTTACTATAGTCCATTTTTTTCACGATTGGCTGGTCCCTCTTGATGACCCAGTTAGACATGGACTACAACAGGGTCACCAGGAGGGATCAACCAATGAAGTTGTAATTCCCACCCAGTTGACTACATTAAAATGGCGCTACAGTACCCATGCTAATATGGCCTATAATTCTCTATGGTTGCCGTCACTCCTAGACGAAGTTGGCTGCAGAATCATTCATTCTCTCTTCCTCCTAGTATTACATTAATGAATGCCACTTGACACCCATATATCTGGCATGTCAGGTCTGAATCAGTTGATGAAAACAAGCAACAGACAACAATGGCCCACAATAACAGGGGCTGATGCAGCCTGCTTTAAAGCATGAATAAGCGGAATCCTGCACAACAACAACTTGACATCTTTTACTGCTTGACCTGAGGTAAATGACTCCAAAACAGACCTGGCAAGTTTGATACAGTCTTTATTGCTGTCTCACACAACCTCCAGGAGAGAGAACGTGACGTACAGTACAAACAGAGAAAGGAAAACACAAAAGAATCCAGTCAAATCTCCAGTTTAGTGTTCCTTCAGTCGCAACTGTCATTTAAAGTGCATCGCTGATTAGCTTTAAAAAAAAAAAAAAATCCACTTGCATATAGGTAAACAACAGTTGTTAGGCATATAGCGTTGCTTCAATATCAGTGTGTATATTGGTTAATATAGCTGTTGTTTCTTACAATATTGCATGTTATGCAATGGGATAATGTATTACAGCAGGATGGGTGGATAGGTAATTTGACATGAAATACAGAAACAAGAAATGTTAAACATTGAAGATAGACATATACCTCTCACAACGGTTGTAATTACACTTTAGTAACTAAGTAAGTAATCAACAAATTAGTTAACTGGTGTGTAAACTTCTAGTGGTTTATGTGTAAGTAGTGGAAAAACAGGAGGGAATTGTAGTCCTGTTGCATTTACAGTGTAGGTAGATTCACAATTATTAATTAACCCCCATGTTGTTAGAAATGTGATCAGAGTACGCCCAAAGCCTTGACCGACAACCAAACAGCAGAGTGGACAACCCTATCCTAAACGGAACCTGCACAATTGCATCAAATATGTCATCTTTAACAACAGCTACAAAAAAGTTAAGTATAATATGCTAATGATGATAGGCAGGCAGCTATGTTCCATTAACTAACACAATGAACAAAAAACGCTTGCTAGTTTTGCTACTAAAGAGAACGTGTTAGAAATGGCTAATTCATTCCGCTTGTTTTGTCGCAGTGTGGGCTCTTTGTTCTGGTTTAGCTAACTCAGGTGTCTCCGGCAATTTCTAACATGAGATCTACTTAAAAAAATGCTGCGATCTACTCATTTATCTGCTTGCTTTTTTCTGTTGTTTCACTCAGACAATTACTTATCGAAAAACAACAAAATTGGATGTTCAGAATGCATAAATCACATCAAAATAGAAATGTTAAGGTCTTGAATTTTTTTTCAAAATGTATACGTTTGAGTGTAATTCCCCTTTAATTCAAGTACACACCTAGCAAGAGACGAATGTGTTTGGCTAGCGATTTATCTGTTTAGGCCTAGTGCACATCATGGCAGAGTACGGGCTGCGAGATCGACCTGTTGGACCCCCGAGATAGTTATACTCCTGCTTTAGAATTATTGATGAAAGCTATTGATTGGCTGATGGAGAGAACAGCATTACCCTTTCTCCCTGGCTTTATTTCTGTGGCCTGTGGGCACATACTGTACACCTGACACACACACACACCCAATGAAAACACTGCCAGATTGGTGTATCTAGAGACTCACACACATCCTCCCTTCTCACTAAAAACCAAGGTCCTATTGATTTCTCTGTTTGGAATTACCAAGCAGTATTGACTGACAGGTCCGGATGGCATGGGACATCTCACCATGGCAAACACAAATATTCTCTCTCCCACAAAACACACACACACACACACACACACACACACACACACACACACACACACACACACACACACACCTGTCATCACCTGGGCTCAGCTCAGTCCCCCAGGACCACACTGGCACCCATCTTGTCTTGCTGTAGGGGACAGATGGATCAATGTCCATATGAGAATTTTCCAGAAGTGTGTGTGTCTCTCAGTCGGTCGGATTTATACTAAATGAAAAAAACAAGACACTGTTGACCATCTAGCTTACTATAATAAATTACTTGAAACAACACTACTGTGTACAGTGATTTGAATTTATGGACAGCACTAAAGTGGTGAGAGTATTTGGTGTGTGAGTGTGTGTGTGTGTGTGTGTGTGTGTGTGTGTGTGTGTGTGTGTGTGTGTGTGTGTGTGTGTGTGTGTGTGTGTGTGTGTGTGTGTGTGTGTGTGTGTGTGTGTTTTCATGTGTGCATGGTATTAATGGGTACTGTAAAACAGAGAGTGCCAGAGGCATTAACTTACAGCCATAGCCCACATTCATGGAAGCTGCCATAGTCTGTCAGAAACTGTTTAACACACTCTACATGTCTGAATGCATCCAAACGTTAACCACTATTCTGAAGAGGAGATAAACACAACCCTCAAATCCTCAAACTGACCTTAGCCCTAAACTCAAAATACAATAAACACTGACGTTGATCTCAGATGAAAGGGAGAGCACCCACACAGACACACATCACCTTACATACTCATAGAGGTGAAATAGGACTACAAGATGAACTGTGGTTAATTCAGGAGAATTGTGTTTATGTTTGAGCCTCTTTCTTTGAATGATTCTTCATTCAACCCATTTCCCTGTTTGAGCAGAAAGCTCCACTCCTTATTTCTCCCCCCACCCCTCTGCTTTTTTTCTGTCATTCTATTTTTACCCTCTGGGAGAAATGTAACATTGCTGAGGTCATGGAAGACCATGGTCAAACCATGTTCTGCTGTTCCAGAGGAAGGACCCATGTGAGTGTGAGTAGAGTTGACCGGAGCATTCTGTACAGTCTTGGCGTTCTTAAAGAAAACACACGTGTGAGATTACCAGATAAAAAATATTAATGTTTGTCATATACAGAAAAATAATGAGTATGTGCAATGAAAGGCTGCTAAGTAAGTAAGTAAGTAACTGGACAATTTATGAAGGAGATTTGTCAGTTAGAAACAGTCCCTCCATGTATCTCAGTCATAACCATGAGGCTGTGGAAGAGGAGAGATGTTATACAGTATATAATATGTTTGATGATGTGAACTCTTCAATGGATCTTTGGCTTGGGGAGGCGTGACAGGATGGGGGGAACCAGGACTCTAGCTCTGAGAAGTCCCAGGTCTAGCATTTCCAGACTAGGGGGGCTGGTGCTCTCGAGGTCCCTCCTGACCTCCAGCGTGCAGGGCTGAGCAAGCACACTGCGGCCCAAGGAGGGGCCCACTGCCTGGGGACCAGAATTGAAGCAGGGTAGACCCCTGGAGGGAGGCGGCAGCTGCTTGGTCCTGTGGTTGGCCAGCAGTCCTACAGAGCCTGATCGGAGAAGAGAGCCATTAGCGTACCTCTGAGGCAGAGCTGGGACAGACACGCGTTTGTGGAGGCGAGGCCGCTGCAGGACGCGAGGGCAACCAGGGCCCTCTGGAGAGGCTCGCTGCCCCCCGTCTGGCCTGGACAGCGCTCCTGTTGCTGGGCTGCTGGCTGCAGGGAGCCCCTGGGTAGGGCTGGAAGTGGTCCCAGGCCCTTCTCTGTCATTGATGTTGAGCTGGGTGCTGAGCAGCACGCTCAACTCATCTGGGTTGGGCGCTGGGGGAGTGTCGACACCCCTGGCCGGGCTTCTAGCAGGGCGGTCAGAGTCTGTGCAAGGGGACCCATCTCCCCTGCTCCTCCTTCTCTGGGGGTCACTGTGGCCCTCGGTGAGGGCTGTTTTTACTAGTCTTTCCTGGGTGAGGTGCTCGTGGTGGCTGGGGCTGGAAGGCTGTAGTATTTGAAGCTATGGAAGAAAAACAAAAACATACACATGATTATCAATTCACCAGTAGTGAGTTATCCTTCTTAAAGGTCTATAATTGATGAAGATGTTAATTTACAATGTAAATGTTTTCTATCTACAATTCCAGATGAGGTTTCCCCATTCAGTTTTTCAATTCATTCTTGGAACAAAAACTTGCCCTTAATTAAAAATGAGTGAAAACTGTAGACTGTGGACAGCGAGCCAAGATTCTTTGCCCTGAGGACTTGTTTGTACTCTAACAATCAGTGAGAGTAGTAGTAGTCAAACAGTGGTCCTCCCACCCACCTAGCACAGGCCAGTGCATCAGACAAACAGCAGATCTAACACTGAGTCAGGGAAGAGCACAGCTGGCTGCTAGCTGTGGGTCCTGAGTTCAGGGTGACCTATCAGTTAGTATGTGGTACGAGATTATTCTCCTGTCGGGAGAGAACCAGGCTGGAGCAAGGAAAGTCCATGGTTAGAGCAGGGTTTTGAGGGCAACCATACTCCACTCTTCTTTACCCTGTGGTGATATCCAGTGAGAGGGGAATGAAGGCTTGAGGTTGTGGTGGTTGGCGTTGTGTCTCTCAGACAGCCTGAGGGGGTCATACATCAACCAGACTTCTGTAGACATAAAACAGACTGGTATACTACTGGTCTGTGGGCTTATATACATCCTAGTCAAAGGTGGCTGTTGGGAGGAGCTATAGGAGGACTGGCTCATTGTAGTGACTGGAATGGAATACATGGAACGGAGCCAAACAAGTGGTTTCCATATGTTTGATACCGTTCCATGTATTCCATTCCAGCCATTACAATAAGCCAGTCCTCCTATAGCTCCTTCCACCAGCCGCCTCTGCTCCTAGTCCTTAACAAGTTCATGCTTTCTAGTCCTTTATTGTCTGTGAACCTGCAGTCAATAAAAAGGGACATATCTTGTGATGATCATCCTCCTAAATCCTACCAATCCTTAGGAGACTGCCATCTTTATGATCTAGCATGAGTCAGTACTCTAGTTGTGCTCCAGGGCCCTGTGTCAGGGTGGAGCTGGGTTGGGCAGTCAATTCAGGAAGTGATTTGAATTTAAAATCAGAAAAAAAATGTGCTTCTACTTTTCAGTTTATTGAGAAGTCATTGAAAAGAAGTATCCTATTTCAATTATTGAATTGTATTGTTGGTTTACTTCCTGAATTGACTGCCTACAAACTGAATTGAGCCCAACCCTGCTCTGTGTGAATCCCTCCTAAGCCAAAGGGAACATACTTATGATGACCCTGGTCTGGCCAAGGCAGTCCGCCTCAAACATCCAAGAGGAGACCAGGGAGGCGTCTGTTCCAGCAGTAACCTGACAGAGGCAATGGGATGATTAGGCCCACAGCTCCACCTGGTGGTCATCTCCCGTACTACACCAATCAGATATGGTAAACATCATGATTGTCTATGGTGATTATGCTTTTTATTAGATTACCATGAGTACCCACTATATGCTTCCTGCCTGCAATTCCTTTTTGATAACATTCTAGACATTGACAAGCACAACCACCAAAAAGAACGAATGTAACAAAATACATTACATCACCAAAAGTATGTGGACACCTCTCGTCAAACATCTCATTCCAAAATCTTGGGCATTAAAATATGGAGTTGGTCTCCCTTTGCTGCTATAACAGCCTCCACTCTTCTGGGAAGGCTTTCCACTAGATGTTGGAACATTGCTGTGGGGACTTGCTTCCATTCAGCCACAAGAGCGTTAGTGAGGTCGGGCACTTATGTTGGGCGATTAGGCCTGGCTCGCAGTCGGCGTTCCAATTTATCCCAAAGGTGTTCGATGGGGTTGAGGTCAGGGCTCTGTGCAGGCCAGTCAAGTTCTTCCACACCAACTGTCGACAAACCATTAATGTATGGACCTCGCTTTGTGCATGGGGGCATTGTCATACTGAAACAGGAAAGGGCCTTCCCCAAACTGTTGCCACAAAGTTGGAAGCACAGAATCATCTAGAATGCCATTGTATGCTGTAGCATTAAGATTTCCCTTCACTGGAACTAAGGGGCCAAGCCCGAACCATGAAAAACAGCCCCAGACCATTATTCCTCCTCCACTAAACTTTACAGTTGGCACTATGCATTGGGGAATGTAGCGTTCTCCTGGCATCACCAAACCCAGATTCGTCCATCAGACTGCCAGAAGGTGAAGTGTGATTCATCACTCCAGAAAGCACGTTTCCATTGCTCCAGAGTCCAATGGCTTTACACCACTCCAGCTGACGCTTGGCATTGCGTGTAGTGATCTTAGGCTTGTGTGCGGCTGCTCGGCCATGGAAACCCATCTCATGAAGCTCCCGACGAAACAGTTCCTGTGCTGACGTTGCTTCCTGAGGCAGTTTGGAACTCGGTAGTGAGTTTTGCAACCGAGGACAGATGATTTTTACACGCTACGCGCTTCAGAACTCGGCGGTCCCGTTCTGTGAGCTTGTGTGGCCTACCACTTCGCGGCTGATCCGTGGTTGCTCCTAGACGTTTCCAATTAACAATAACAGCACTTACAGTTGACCAGGGCAGCTCTAGCAGGGCAAAAAATTGACAAACTGACTTGTTGGAAAGGTGGCATCCTATGACGGTGCCACGTTGAAAGTCACTGAGCTCTTCAATAAGGCCATTGTACTGCCAATGTTTGTCTATGGAGATTGCATGGCTGTGTGCTCAAATATTATACACCTGTCAGCAACGGGTGTGGCTAAAATAGCCAAATCCACTCATTTGAAGGGGTGTCCACATACTTTTGGTGATGTATGTATGAAAAAATAGCACACCACATTGAAATCTAAAGCAGAAATGTGTAAATAAATGAGAAATCGAGTGAATAGTTTTCTATCCCACAGGAGTGGCCAGTGTATAAATAAGAGGTTCTACATCTGTGATTTTGAGTGGACTGTCTATGAAGTACAATAGGACATCCCTTTATAACATAATTTACAAGTATCTGCCCAGGCTATCAAACCAATCTCAACAACCCCATCCCACTGTGTCAATAAAACTACAGTGATTTAAGCATAATGAGTGCAGAAGGACCTAGATATTGTGGAATTGAAATATTATACTAATTTAGCTCCCTGGAAATCCCCCTATTATAACCCTCTGAATATTGCCAATGATGATCATTATCTATTTCAGCTCTAGTTTAGTGCACAATCGTATATTGGTTGCTGCGAAAATAGTGGCAATTTCAATTTTGTCTACATTACACTGCTCAGATTAGAGCCAATGATACAGGGGGAGAGAAGCCTGATTGCTTTCATTTGTCGACTGCTGGCTTAGCTAAACTGTTTGTGATTACATAGTGGGACAGCGAAAGCTGACAACAGAGATAATGGGGCTTCAAATACATGTGGCATTGTTCAGGAGCTATATATTTTTTTGGAAAGCCAATTTAAAAATACAGTAGATGTTTATTGACGCATGCATTATAATTTAACAGAGCAATGCAGGCCCAGCAGGAAGACAAGGTAGACTCCAAACTCAACCCAAGGCATGCAGATGCACATCAACACTGGCATGCTTTCATTGTGCCACGTCATGCTACGCCAGCGTGCAGGGCCCAGGGTGATGGTTAGACGGTTACTGTACCACGCTTTGTCAGTGATGTAATGCACAAGGTGCTCCATTCCTTGCCAAAGGCATTATGGGAGAGGCAGAGGGAGAGAAAGAACATTGACAAGGTATTCCCAGAGAGAGAGAGAGAAAGATGGGATGAGAGAGAGATCGATAGACAGATGAGAAAGACGAGCAGAAGGCAGACTGACAGAGGAGAGACACACACACAGGATTAAGATAGTAAGGTAGCTGAAAAGGAGCACTTGCATCAATGAGTGATGACATCTTCACTGGCATTCACATTTTCGTAGACAAATACCTTGACCAATGACCACTCCATCATAATGACTCAGTGTCCCATTCAGGCACAGTAAAAGACAGACATACTCACATCACACCTGAATTCAAGGGTTAAATGGTTAATTGCAAACAAGCTCAATCCAGTGCATTTGGCTACAACACATTAAAACAGCTCCCTCTTTCATCTCTCTCCCTCTCTCTCACTCTCATTCTGTGTTTACATGGTACGAGGTAGACGGCAAACCGGATGTCGTTGTTTTCAATAAGAGCATGACGGTCAATGCCATTGAGGTTGGCGGTGAATGGCGTCAGCTGCCAAGGTAGACGGGTCAGAGTTCAAATATGAAAACTTTTGCCGTAGCGTTGTTTTTTCTATCGGATGTTGATTTGCACTGTTTGTTTACTGAAATCACCATAGCAACGCATTCCACCGTGCTCATTTGCTTTTGCCGTCACAGTCTTTCTTGCTTTCTTGTCCCGCTATGCCGACTGGTATAACGGTTTTTGCGTCCCTCATCTAAACGCAGGATAATATCGTCTGTGGACTCATAACTCTGTCAATGCACCCCTTTGATTGACAGCGGGATTGCCACATTATGTTTGTCAATCCTAATACAAGAGCAGCCAATAGACTGCCCCGGGTTGTGGAAACGCACCCTCCTTCGGAGTCTTGACTCCCTGTCACTCAACTCATCCAAGCATTAGCTAGTCTTGTTCCTTTACACTAGGGTGTCTGATAACGATCCAAGTCAATTTACTAAAACTACCCGCTGCATTTGCTCACTCCACCTTGCTACCAACTGATTTCCCCAAACACACAGGTGACTGAACTGAACACCACTCACCCACCTAACTGAATTCAAGTGTTAATGGGTAGATCATATTAAAGGGAAGAAAGTAATGACAGAGAGAAACATGTCAAGGGGGGCAGAGACACGGGATAATTGAGGGGAGCAGAGAAGGAGACAGAAGGGTAAGTGAGAGGATCAGAGGGGGGTTGGGTTAGTGACTCACTCTGTCTGCGCTGGGGCATGCTGGTGCGGGGCGGCCCATGGTACTGGCTCTGCCAGGGGGAGAGGAAGGGGGCGGGCGGCACACCCTGCACAGAGAAAAGACAAAGGAGGCGTGACATACACTGACACACACACACACTGACTGACACACACACAGACACTGACTGACACACACACAGACACTGACAGACACACACACACACACACACAGACTCACACACACACTGACACAGACAGACACTGACACAGACAGACACTGACACAGACAGACACACACACACACACACACACACACACACACACAGACACACACACACTGACTGACTGACACTGACTGACTGACACTGACTGACTGACACTGACTGACTGACACCGACTCACACACACACACTGAAAGACACCGACTGACACCGACTGACACCGACTGAAACTGACACATACACACAGACACTGACTGACATACAGACACTGACTGACATACAGACATACATACAGACATACAGACAGACATACAGACATACAGACAGACATACAGACAGACATACAGACACTGACTGACATACAGACAGACAGACAGACAGACAGACAGACAGACAGACAGACACAGACAGACACAGACAGACAGACAGACTGACAGACTGACAGACTGACATACAGACTGACATACAGACTGACATACTGACACTGACAGACTGACATACTGACACTGACAGACATACTGACACTGACAGACATACTGACACTGACTGACATACTGACAGACAGACAGACAGACAGACATACTGACACTGACAGACATACTGACACTGACAGACATACTGACACTGACAGACATACTGACACTGACAGACATACTGACATACTGACACTGACAGACATACTGACACTGACAGACATACTGACACTGACAGACATACTGACATACTGACACTGAGAGACATACTGACACTGACAGACAGACTGACACTGACAGACAGACTGACAGACTGACACTGACAGACAGACTGACACTGACAGACAGACTGACACTGACAGACAGACTGACACTGACAGACATACTGACACTGACAGACATACTGACACTGACAGACAGACTGACATACTGACACAGAGACATACTGACACTGACAGACAGACTGACACTGACAGACAGACTGACATACTGACACTGACAGACAGACTGACACTGACAGACAGACTGACACTGACAGACAGACTGACACTGACAGACATACTGACACTGACAGACAGACTGACATACTGACAGACTGACACTGACAGACTGACACTGACAGACATACTGACACTGACAGACAGACTGACACTGACAGACAGACTGACACTGACAGACAGACAGACTGACACTGACAGACAGACTGACACTGACAGACAGACTGACATACTGACACTGACACACATACTGACACTGACAGACTGACACTGACTGACACACACACACAGAGACACTGACAGACACACACACACAGAGACACTGACAGACACACACTGACAGAGACACTGACAGAAACACTGACACTGACAGACTGACATACACTGACTGACACACACACTGACAATGACTGACACACACACACACACTGACTGACGCACACAAACTGACAATGACTGACACACACACACACACACACACACACACACACACACACACACACACACACACACACACACACACACACACTGACACTGACACTTACACTGAATGACACTCACACTGACACTGACTGACACACACACACTGACTGACACAAACTGACTGAAACTGACACACAAACTGACTGAAACTGACACACACACACACACTGACTGAAACTGACTGAAACTGACACACACACACACACACTGACTGAAACTGACACACACACACACTGACTGAAACTGACACACACACGCTGACTGAAACTGACACACACACACCGACTGAAACTGACACACACACACTGACTGAAACTGACACACACTGACTGAAACTGACACACACACTGACTGAAACTGACACACACACTGACTGAAACTGACACACACACTGACTGAAACTGACACACACACACCCTGACTGAAACTGACACACAAACTGACTGAAACTGACACACACACGCACTGACTGAAACTGACACACACACACACACACTGACTGAAACTGACACACACTGACTGACACACACACTGACAGACACTGTTTTCTCCACAAGACATCCAGCCATGTTATGAGCGATTGTGTGAGTAGGAAGCATGACGTCGACGAGCATGAAAAAACACACACCCTGTTAACATGCTAACGTTAGTGGGATGACGTTTCGACTTTGTAAAGACCATTTACAAAAGTAAGAAAGGTAGAGTCACATATTGTAAAGCCAGCCAGCCTGTCGCAGAACTAGTGCTTAATTTGACTTCTCATTTCCAGGTGAAGGAATGCAGGGAGGAAGAAGGAAGGGTTATCAACCCAATCTCTCCATTTCACTCTGCAGCCAGGGACAGACATCAATGTCAGTCAGCAGACAGCAAGTAGCCGAAATCAATTGTACCCCACTGTTCCTCCCACCCCCACCAAGACCACATCGCTCACTCTGTCTGTTATTTGTCTCCTCTTACATCCTCACTCTCTGTTTCCCTGCTCTAGGATGTCAATGCAAAAACATAACACTTTTGAAAGGCATACAAGTTAAAATGTATGTTGTACTTATGTGAACCTCTCTCCAATAGCTACTTCCTTTATTTTCAATCGCAGTCTCTCTCACTCGCTCTCTTTCCCACAGTCTATTACGTTTAGCATTGAATAATCAGACAGAATGTTTGTCTGTGTGTGAGGGCGAATGCCTGTCCTCAATAACCGCCCCAATCCCACCTGAAGAGTCCCAAACTGGGCATAAACATAAAAGCATTCTGGGTAAAAGAGGAGTGGAGGGGCGGCCGCAGGCGCTACGTTAACCAGAGATGACAGTCAACAGGTTCTCCTGACTGTTTGGGGCCGGCTCTTAAATTGCCCAAATCTCTTCAATCCGAGAGGGACATATATGCATCTAGGGTGAAAGAGATTGGACTCTCTGGGGGGCCCCGCGCTATTTCAAAGACCCCCACGGTTAGGGAAGTGGATGAGAAATGAGGTTTCTGATCAACCTCCTCCCTGTCAGTCTTGTACAACACAATTACAGCAGGACCCTTCTGCATGGCCACCTGCCACGGCTTCATTTGCAGAAAGGAAAGTTTGAAATGGGAAAGAGGGCCTGGGCTAGCCTAGAGCTGACAGTGACTGGCATTTTTATTGGGCTGTCTGCAGCTCAGGGAGAGCTATCCCATCTTAATCTAACATTCTGGTGTGAAGACGTAGCTACTTCCCATGTCTGACAGTTCAGGGGGAACACTTTTACTTTACTGACTTTATTGTCTCAGTGAAATGTTGTTGCAGTATCATGTACACGCTTAAAGTGGTGTTTAAATACAAATTGACAATAAAAAATTCCTAACAGTTACATACAGTGTATACCGATGAAAGAAGACCAGCCTGCTGACCTTACTGGGTGGATAAGATCGGAACATTAACCAGAGCTGTTTAGAAGGTATATCACACCTGACACAAATGATTGTCTAGTTGTGTTTTTCCTATACCTACACCCAGAGGGGAGTAGTTCAAAGTCCAGGTACACGGGGTGGCTTGGGTCTAAAAGGATTTTGTGAGCCTTGCGGAGGGCCCTGACCTTAAAGATCTCATCTAGGCCTGTCTGTTTGACTCCAAATACCTTGCTTGCTGTGGTGATAATCCTTCTCAGCATATTTTCTGTCTGACATTGCCAAACCAACAAACAATACAAAAAGTTTTAAAAAGTGAATACTTGCTGTACAAGATGTATAGGAGTGGGGACAAAACACATCCCTGTGGGGAGCCTGTCTTGGTGGTGCGTTGGTCTGATACACGGGGACCCACCTTGACCTCTGGCTCAGCAAGTCCAACAGCCACAACCCCCCACCCCCATCTAAGGAGAAGTCCCTTACGAGTGAGTCTCTGTGTCAGAATGTACGGCTGGATTGTGTTAAAGGCAGAAGAAATGTCAACTAACAGAACTCTGACATGGGATTTGGCGCCCTCTAGATATCTATAGACCATGTTGAGGAGCGTAAGAACGGCATCATCAACTCCTCTGCTGGGCTGATAGACTAAATGAAAAGGGTCGAGGATATGGCTTTTCACAATTTCCGCAAAGCATTTAATTACTAAGGATGTCAAGGCGACAGGGCAGTTGTCATTCAGCACAGAGGGATTAGATTCTTTAGGAATGTGTATAATTGTTGAGTTGTTCCACAACAATGGCAGGTGTTGCTGGATGAGGGAGGATTGGAAATGGTAAAAACACCAGATAATTGTTCAGCACAGTACTTTAACACTATTTTGTCTAGGCATGGGCTTTCGTGTGTATTACATCCCCTGAACAAGTTCAAATCATCAACCTATTTAACAATAACCCTCTCACACATTTGTAATGACACTTTCATTAGTTGCACCTCGTCTGATTCAAATTGTGAGAAGAAAACATTCAGTTCATTAGCCATGTTCTTCCCCACATGTCCACTGATTTTGTCTGGGCCTCAAGCACACAAGTAGATGGACCCGTTATTAGATGGATTTGTCTTTCATCATGATGTCATTAGCATGCTAACAGTGTCTTGGCCTAACATGTCAGTGTGAAGCATTAATAAGGTGTGCATACTGCTGTTGATTTGTTCATGATGAAGCAAAGCACAAGCAGTTATACTAGTAAAGTGTTCACTTCCCCTTTCATCTTACAAACTGGTCTGAGGCCTTATTTGTGGAGCATGGTGTCATTACTCATTACAAATGATCAAGCCATTAGCAGTTCTGCTAGCAGTGTCCTGAAGTACCTTGTATCATCCACTAGATAAAAAGTATTTCGCTAGACTGAGGACAGCACCAAGAAAAGCGATACAACCCAGGTCTGTACACAAATGTTTACTTCGGTAGTTCTGGCAATTAAATTTGCACCTGTCTGATAATATGAAGTTGATTTACAAAGCAGCAGCGTTCGGGTGGTAGCTGGGGGCAGTGCGGTGAGTGTGGAATCTCTGGGGTCTCTCTCTCTCTACCTCTCTCCCTCCTGCTGACAGGATGACAAGAGCATTGTGTCTAATTACCACTTCGATAATGATAGAAAGAAAGGGAGGGGAAAGGAGAGAGGAGGAAAAGAAAATAGAAAAGTTTGAGGAGGAGAGACAGGAAGACAGTAATTAGCCTTTTGTCTTGGTGTGACGAAACAAGGTTTTGCATTCTATTATTCTTCCTGCCTGTTTGATTTTCTACATTATTAATGAGGCCGTTTGGTATTCCCCTGTTGTCTAAGCCCTTTGTTCAGAGACCTCTTCTCCTGTCCTCTTTCAATCCTGAACCTCCAGGCACACATGCGCACTCTCTCGATCTCTCTCTATCGCTCTCGAATCACAGCATTGCATTAACAGTGTATCAATTAAGCCATAGGGAGTTATATCTGATAACATGAGTACCATTCATATCTTCTGTAGTTAAAGTGGACTACGTTAAATCTATCAAAGTGTGGTGTGTAGAAGACTCCCGTTCCATAAGAGATCAGAAAGCCCTGACAACATCCTGATCATCAGACACCTCCCTCTGAGTAGTGTATTGGGTAAACCTCAAAAAGAGACTAGTAGGCAAGCACCAGGATGTCACACAACAACAGTATCGGTAGTAATTAGGATCAGAGAAGATATTCGACCTTAATTATTGAATTAATAAGATGAGGTTTAAGGGCGTTCCATAGTGACATGGTGTGAGATAAGTCATGCTTCAATAACTGTACCTGCTAGCAACATGTGTCCCACACCCGAAGATACATCCCTAATCTGTAGACAGTTCTGATTGGAGAATCACCATTGGCATCACATTCCATGTTGTATCCTCACTTTACGTGCACACTGGTCTGTGTTTCACACCTGTTTGTCTAGCTAATCATTCTCGCAGTAGAGGAAATGTGTGCATGCAAAACCAGAACAAAACATTGGCATCCATGTTAGATTTTGATTTGTGGAGGGGTGTGCATCTAAAAACTGGGTTTAATAGTTTCTTGTTCACTGCTCGGCGATACAAATGGTGATTCTCCAATCAGAACCGTCTACAGATTATGGATGTATCTTCGGATGTGGGACACATGTTGCTAGCAGGTACAGTTATTGAAGCATGACTTCTCACACCATGTCACTATGGAACGCCCTTAAACCTCATCTTATTAATTAAAGAATTAATCAGAGGTCAAATATTGGGCCAATGTTCCACCTGCTCCAACAGTCCCTTTGAACTGTCTGTGGAGAGAGAGAGTGTGTGAGTTAGTGAGTGAGTGAGTGAGTGAGAGACAACAAGAATAATTAAATAGGGAAAGAATAAGCGAGAATGACACATACAGAGGTAGAAAGATAAAAGAGGTAGTCACTACACCTGCCTTGTGTGTAGATGGCTGAGGGCTGACGGCTTGTCTCAAACACACAGACAGTCTCACTATCCATTAAGTGGTTCCACCATTTAGGACAATGGTGATGGGGTGGGGGATCTGGAGGTGTAGTACCAGTGAGTAAGTTGAATGGGAGGATAGGGTGTGAGGAAGGGGACTATAGGTGATGGACTGACTTGATGACTGACTAGCAGTGGACAGATGAGAGTGGATGTGGGTCTCCATTCTCCAGGTATATATTATACAGGTGTACTCACGGCGTGGCTGTTTCCTTGTCCTCTCCAGGGGGTCTGTGTGGCCTTGTCTTGGTGCGTCTGTCTGTCCTCCTCGAGCGACGGTGGCCTCTGGTGACAGTGACAGCTCCCAGGCTGGTCAGCATGAGCAGACTGGGGCAGGAGAGAGAGTTACCACTAATGTATCCGGAAAATACAATACCAACTGATCTACTAAGGTGAATTGGTATTCAAAAACTACTAGACCCTATTAACTCTAATACTATGGAGGTCATTCCCAGTGGGTTTTCAACTTTAGACTATAGCAGTGGATCAGCTGCTAATTCACAGTTTGTCGTTAAAGAATGCATTCGTTCCAGGAGCACCAAGGTCAGATGAGGGGAGGTTAATATTCAATCCTCAATCCAATTGATAACTTCATATAATCAATTAAGCTGAGCTACATTAAAATTCAACATACCCACGTCTGTCTCTCTCCTCACAGTTCAATAAAAACAACACCAACCATCCTTTGCTAATGAGTGAAACAGAACATCTGCATGAACTCCTGGCAGCTCAACCCACAGAGCGTTCACTATTTCTTTCTCCCTATTTGGCTAATTATATCATTCTCTCTATTATTCTTTCTCTCATCTACTATTCAATCAGTAACTCCCTTACTATTTCTCTCCATAGTAATGATATATTATTATATCTCCCTCCCCCGCCCCCCCCCCCCCCCCTAATTGGGAGAACTAGAGCGGTTGGAACACTGATGTTGCTGTGACATTTGCTATTACTGTACCTTACGTTGCTGTGACATTTGCTATTGCTCTACATGGGGAATTTGAATAATGTCAGTGGACGGTCTGGTTGTTTACCTAACGAGCACACTAGGCCCTGGACACTAATGAACGTCACAACACTGATGGATCCATGTGAAAGCAAACATAACTGAGGTTAGTATGTCGGTGTCTTGACTATGGAATTGGTAGAAACACAACTCCCACGTGTAATGTGTTGCATTATGATGGAGGCAAACGCACTGGCAGAGAATGACTGCCGTTGTCTCACTGACCCCTCCTGGAGACTCACCGCCTGTTGCTGTCGTGTGAGCTGTGTGATTGTCCTGTCCTTATCCCTCAGCTCCTCCCTGAGCTCCCGCACCTCCTTCATTAGCTCCTCCAACTGGAACACATACACAGTGGTTCATTCTGAACACGGCTAACAATGCTACTTGTCTTGGTTCCTGGATGTGGCTGACTGTACCTGTATAGTTGTGCTGTTATCCTCCTCAACCTCCTCACCCTCCTTCACAACCTCTGGGCCTCCATCCTCCATCTACAAACACAAAGCACACACAACACATAGGTTTCAGTATTCTGAACTATACTACATGGGGCAGACAGCATGACTAGCTGTATGGATATTGACAGTTGATTATAATGATACTACTAATTGCTACTAAGTTTGGAGCCTCTTCTGTAATGTCTTCTGTAGACAGGCCTTGCTCTAGCTAGCCTATAGCCAGCTGGGTACACTGATAAAGCCAGTTGCTTGTAGCTCAGAGAGATCAATTACGATTAAAGTAGAGCGTCATTTTACAGCTGCTGCCCAAGGCCAAACTACCCTGCTAAATACAGACAACAAACAGACAGACATACTTTCAGACTTTCTCAATTAGACATTTTTGTCATTTAGCAATTACATGACTATAATCAACAGCAACAGCATTACTTAGTGTAACGAACCTTGCCTAGGTAGGCCTGTTTTATGATCCCCCTTAACAGGTTAACCCTTATTGGAGTAGTGGTTAGCAGGTCTGTCTACGTGCTGGGAGACCCGCAAGGGGCGTTACACTGTTGCCGTTTGCTACGATCTCTACATTTTTGCACAGTCAGAGGTCAAATTAACATGAATCAAACATGGGTACAAATAACGCACATTTATACACATCACTTTGGTCCCGATGAAAGATGTTCCTTTTTGGAGATAATTAACATATTCTCCGCTCTGACAAGCAAATCAAATTACTATCACAGAGAGTGGCTGTGTGGTGCTTTGTCATGTCACAGACCCTCTTTGGGTGCAGTTGACTTGTTTTGGAGGAATGTAATGTGCTGAGGGCTGTGAGGGCAAAGCCAATATCACCCAGCCAGACACTAACATAGATAATGGGGTCCTACAGGGCCAGATAGAGACACTGTACCGTCAAAAGCTGTACACTACTGATTAACTGTCTCACACATCACATCACTGACTCTGTGTGTTTGTGTGTGTGTCTCTGTTGAATGGAATGCGTCATCTGACAGATCTATTAAGTGATTAGGAACCATAGGTAACCACAAGGGAGGAGGATTGGCTCCAGGAGTAATAACAGGTAAGAAGAGATGACTGACACACAGAATAAAACCCTGTGCCACAGCTTAACTGTTGCTCACTCTCAAGACATGGGCATGAGACATGGCATTCACAGTAAAGCCAGCAGCTATTTTCTACATCACAAAATGGATTAAACCAGTGCATCTCTGCTACACAGGCCTAAAGGGTCACTGTGACTGGCATGTGGCAGTGTAGATTTCTACTGCCTTTAAACTTCAGAACCTTTCGGTCACCTGGATGTTTTGATGTGTGATAAACTCCTATAAAGCTACTGCTTAATAAAACATGTGCAGCCTCCGTCTGACAAATTAAAAACTCTAACCTGACATCATAGTTATCCTAATCAAGTGACATTTTATTGGACGCTAAATCTATTTGATTCTAAAAGGAGCTGACGCCAGTGACAAGATGTGATTTCCACTTGCTTAGTCAGTAAATAGCTCAAATCAACTAAGTGATTAGATTGGAATTGTATTGAGTTCCTAAAGACTGCCTTCGAGACTTTGAGGGTGTGTGTGTGTGTGTGTGTTACCTGTAATAAACTATTGAGTTTGAGCAGCTTGTTTTTCACAGAGCTGCAGTCCTGGGCCATGTGTTTGAGTGTGAGCTCATCCAGCGCCCCCAAGTAGCCATCGTGTCTCCCTACAGGAGGAAGAGGACGGGGGCCAACCATGAACCCTCCATGACAAGTGTAACCCTCATACTGCTGGAACACTGGACCCCTGGGAGAGGATGGATAGAGAGAGAACAGAGAGAGAAGAGAGAAAAAGAGGAGCATGTGTTATTATTATATTATAGAAAGAGGAGAGGCAGTAAGAGAATGACCTTTGCCACATTGACTAGGCTTAAATGGGAAAATTAAGTCATTTATCAAATGCACTCTGGCTTTATCCAGAAAATATCCAATAATGGCCAATCATATTTCACACAGCAGCTTTATATTCATGAATACAGCACACCTAGTAGACTATGTTGTGTTTGGTCTTTTTGCCATTTTCATGCTGTAGAACAGCTACTGCGTCTCACCTGTTGTCATTATGGAAGTGGTCTAGTCCATTCCAGCGAGGCTGTCTCCTCCTCCAGTGACCCTTTCGTCCCCCCCTCTCTGAGCGGTCAGAATGGGCCATCTCATCAGCGTCTAGATGGATGGATGGATGGATAGATCGGTCATCCACAAGGTAGCTTAGAAGTGTGTGTGTGTGTGTGTGTGTGTGTGTGTGTGTGTGTGTGTGTGTGTGTGTGTGTGTGTGTGTAGTGGTTCTATATGTTGCATGTAAACAGCAGAGGAGGCTTGTGGGAGGCTGAAATTGAATACATGGAATGGAGTAGGGCTGTCCACGACAAAAACAAATCTTTGTCGACCAAGAGTCGTCTGTTCTTTCGACGAATCAATCGGCAAAATATTTTTTTATCAAATCAACTGTATTATGCACTGAGCTTGTCTGATGCTTTAAGCAAACGGTTTGATTAAATAATTAAGACACACAAATGACTGATTTGATTGTGCCAGGCTCAGACTTGCTGCGCTGTGTTAAAAAAAGACAGAATGACTGTGTGACTAGCACCTGAATCAGTAGACTATTAAACATACACTCATACAGGTAACACAAGTAGGATCAGTCTTTTTTCTGTAGATCGGAAAGTATTCAGACCCCTTGACTTTTTCCACATTTTGTTACGTTACAGCTTTATTCTGAAACTGATTAAATAGTTTTTATAATCTGCACACAATACCCGCATAATGATAAAGCAAAAACAGTTTTTTATAAATGTTTGCAAATGTATAACATATTTGGAACTGAAATATCACATTTACATAAGTATTCAGACCCTTTACCCAGTACTTTATTGAAGCACTTTTGGCAGCGATTACAGCCTCAAGTCCTCCTGGGTATGATGCTGCAAGCTTGGCATACCTGTATTTGGAGAGTTTCTCCCATTCTTCTCTGAAGATCCTCTCAAGCTCTGTCAGGTTGGATGGGGAGAGTTGCTGCACAGCTATTTTCAGGTCTCTCCAGAGATGTTCGATCGGGTTCAAGTCCGGGTTCTGGCTGGGCCACTAAAGGACATTCAGAGACTTGTCCCGAAGCCACTCCTGCGTTGTCTAGGCTGTGTGCTTAGGGTTGTTATCCTGTTGGAAAGTGAACCTTCGCCAGTCTGAGCTCCTGAAGCAGGTTTTCATCAAGAATCCCTGTACTTTGCTCTGTTCATCTTTGCCACGATCCTGACTAGTCTCCCAGTCCCTGCTGCTGAAAAACATGATGCTGGCACCACCATGCTTCACCTTATTTTTTGTATTTATTTTTTGACATATATTTTTAATTAACCTTTATTTAACTAGGCAAGTCAATTAAGAACAAATTCTTCTTTACAATGACGGCCTACACCGGCCAAACCCGGGCGACGCTGGGCCAATTGTGCGGCGCCCAATGGGACTTCCAGTCACGACCGGTTGTGATACACCTTAGTGATGGGCCAGGTTTCCTCCAGACGTGACGCTTGGCATTCAGGCCAAAGTGTTCAATCTTGGTTTCATCAGACCAGATAATAATTTGTCTCATGGTCTGAGAGTCTTTTGGCAAACTCCAAGTGGGCTGTCATGTGCCTTTTACTGAGGAGTAGCTTCCGTCTGGCCACTCTACCATAAAGGCCTGATTAGTGGAGTGCTGCAGAGATGGTTATCTTTCTGGAAGGTTCTCCCATCATCCACAGAGGAAATCTAGAGCTCTGTCAGACTGACCATCGGATTCTTGGTCACCTCCCTGACCACGGCCCTTCTCCTCAGATTTCTCAGTTTGGCCGGGGGAGCAGCTCTTGGAAGAGTCTTGGTGGTTCCAAACTTCTTACATTTAAGAATGATGGAGGCCACTGTGTTCTTGGAGACCTTCAATACTGCAGACATTTTTTGGTAACCTTCCCCAGATCTGTGCCTCGACACAATCCTGTCTCGGAGCTCTACGGACAATTCCTTCGACGGACAATTCCTTCGACCTCAGGGCTAGGTTTTTGCTCTGACATGCACTGTCAACTGTGGAACCTTATATAGACAGGTGTGTGTCTTTCCAAATCATGTTCAAGCAATTGAATTTACCACAGATGGACTCCAATCAAGTTGTAGCAACATCTCAAGGATGATCAATGGAAACAGGATGCACCTGAGCTCAATTTTGAGTCTCATAGCAAAGGGTCTGAATACTTACGTAAATAAGGTATTTCTGTTTTTTGCAAACATTTCTAAAAACCTGTCATTATGGGGTATTGTGTGTAGCTTGCTGAGGATTTTTTATACATTTTAGAATAAGGCTGTAATGTAACAAAATGTGGAAAAAGTCAAGGGGTCTGAAAACTTTCTGAAGGCTCTGTATATGGATGATTTATGAAGCCAGGCACATTTAACAGTTAGGCTATTGATTATGGACCTAATTAAGTCAGGGTGTCCTCACTTTTCTTAGACAATTAAGGCAAGGGCTGTTATCCAACGTGGGAGAAAGCACATTTGTTATAAAATAATGATATTTTTTATTTGTGTTGCACCATTGTTCTTACATAATATAACAATATACAATTTCAGTAGCACATGTCTTAGACTGATGGACTATGGCATCCCCACGGCCTCCACAATAAACAGGTGTCTTGTACACCATGATTTTTTTGTTTGTTTTTTTGCTACTGCTCGACTAAAGAAATCTCGGTCGACCAACAGCCTATCGACCAAACAATCGACCAGTCGACTAAGTGGGGTCAGCCCTAGAATGGAGTCAAACGTGGCTTCCATTTGTTTGATGTGTTCAATACCATTCCGGTAAACAGAGTCCTGTATACACTCTGCCAAGCATACACAAACATTGCCTCATGGGACAAGATTAACTTAGGGGACTTTTATTTGTTCGCACGCACGCACACACGCACACACGCACGCACGCACGCGCGCACGCACACACACACGCGCGCACACACACACACACGGCGCACACACACACACACACGGCGCACACACACACACACGGCGCACACACACACACACGGCGCACACACACACACACGGCGCACACACACACACACGGCGCACACACACACACACGGCGCACACACACACACACGGTGCACACACACACGGCGCACACACACACACACACGGCGCACACACACACACACACACACACACACACACACAACAAATAGTGAAATAATGATACTTCAAGCAGTTTTTCATCTCATAACACATTCACTGATTTGTACTGAATAAGACATCAAACCCAAGAAGAAGGCAGTTCTAGCTTCAAGCTAAGACCAACAGTCAGACAGTATGACTCTCAGGGGTTAACATCAACAGAGAAAATTAACAAACTCATACACACCCACAAAACACCCACCCACAAAATACTTACATTACAGACACAGACAGACACACAATTACTCTTCCAAATAGAGCAACCAAGGAACATAAATATTTGGCAACACTCTAATCAAACAAGCCATTAATGAACTGAGACAAAATAAAAAAGACAAACTGCATAAAATTGTGTGCCAGTCTTCAAATAACTCAATCTTACGGTTGTAGCATGAGAGTTCTTCAGCTGAGGACTAGACAAATACCTTACCCAGCCTCTCTCCACATACCGCAACTGAAGACGACCCCGTCTAAATAGTTAGCCCAGTAATTCCAGAAGTGACCTGCTACATTCCAACATGCTCTGCAACATCCGTGAACTTCTTCTCAACATGTACAAAACTCAAATCCAAAGATTACAAATCCAAAGTAGTAAAATGAAGAGGGAAAAGAGTGGGCTAAAGTCCTAGTCAGCTTTTTAAAGGGCTGGAGAAACTCTTCCACCCTGCTGTCTGTTTCCGGAGAAACTCCCCAAGTGGCCAGAGAGGGAGAGGCTGGGGTGGCTGTGTCTGTGGCCAGGCTGGGAGTCACCGGCTTGGGCAGGGTGGGGAGAGACCACCAGGACCTCTCCTGTCATTGGAGCTGGAGCCTGCCTTCAGGAGAAAATAGCAGGGCCTCCTTTTCCCTTCCCCTTCCTGCTTGGCTGGCAGAGCCTGTGCCCATGGGAAGGAGGGAGGAAGGGGAGGAGAGGGAGGATGGGCCTAAGGCTATGCTACATTGAAGCTCTCTCCTTTCCTCCCCTCTCTTTAGGCCTGCCACGGAGGGCTGAGCATGGCTGGACCCTCTGTCCGCTCCCCTGTCCCTCAACTACGACCCCTCGCTATGACATAGAGCTATAAATAAATACGGTCTCTTTCCAGGATGCCGGTTGGATTCACAATCCTTCAGAGTGAACGTTCCTGTCACACACACACACACACACACACACAAACACAACACACTCAATGTAGCGCTCTGTGAACTGAAAAACCAGTCTGTGTGTGTGTTTGTGTGTATGTTCTGTAGAGACAGAACGAGATGCACTTTGGGTTGTCTGTGAGTTTTATGGTCATAAAGGGACCCTTGTTAGCAATCCTTTGGCAAGACTGGTCAGCAGTCTCACACTGGGCCAAGTGTTTTCAGAGCAGTGGAAAGAACTGCATTCGCCATGAATGACACTGTCAGTATGGCATTCACAATACAGTGGAGACTTCATTACCTAAGATTCATGATCAATGACCGATGATCTCTGACGTAGGGAGTTTGTGATGGCTTGTATAACGCAGACACACACATAGATGCCCACACACACCCACAGCACACATACACACACAAATACAATCCTGCTGTCTCTGAGAATAGAGACCTATTCACCAAAACTATCTCCTTACCTAATCAGCAGTTGAAATAGGACCAGAGGAATGAGTCATGATTAGAGATTAAATTGTCATTTCCATAGGTGTGCCATGATTACATTTACAGAATGGAATCAAGAGCTACACTCAAAAGGTGAGAGTGTCTGGTCACAGTGATTAGGCTTTAATTGGAATGATTAGGGCTCTACTGAACCAATCATTAGTGTTGAGCACCAAGCCTGGGGAAAGATGAAGGAAGCGGTGACTGTACCTGGAGCCACTGTTGTCTGTGTTCGTAGAGATCCGTCCTCGGGGAGGTCCACGTCCAGCATGAGGTCGTCGTCCTCCAGGTCAGCTGGCTCCAGGGGGTCCAGGTTGTTCAGAATGTCCTGCATGGTGGAAGAGACAAAAGTTGGTTCAATTGATGTTATGTTATTTCGATTCAATTTATATTATGACAATACTCAAGCGAGTAAGCGAACTGTTTTGTTTTGTCAGTTCACAAGAGATCCTCAAAAAAAGATTGTACAGAATGTCGGGGTATTTCAAAAAACATCTCACAACGCTCCCATCTGTAAAGGCATGATTAGTTCACTGTTTTTGTCTGCCGGTGCAAAAGTAGTGAGTACATTTTTATGCTAACAGTTCTCCCTTTGAATCAGATTCTCACGGACAAACACAGGTTGTTATTCAAAACAACAAGAACAACAAAAGATTTGCAGAAATGAATTTCTCAAAAGAAACATCACTCTTGAATGAGTATAATAATATAAAATCGGTAAGTATGTCTTATTATTAAAGCTAAAATAGTCTGCACTTTGCTTGTTGTTGAATTCAAAGCATAACATACCCAAAAGCAAAAAAGGCAAGAGTACAAATTATTACTTCAAAGTATGAAGTGTTGATTTGTACTCCTCACCTTTTTGCTTTCCAAAGCATCAATTCCCAGGCAATGTTGTGCTTCAGCAGAAAATGAAAATACCTTTACTTGAACATGTACCCACAAAATGATGGGGTTGGTGGTATTTAATGGATGTTGTGTTATTAAAGGTTAGAGAATGGTTATCTAAATCAAAAACTGGCATTGAAGCAGGGAACCATGATAGAAAACAGAAAAATAACAATCCAATATCTTCTGATCCATACTTATATCTGCCAGTGCACCCAACTGAACTGTACTCAGTCTTTCTCCCACACGCCTGCTCTCCTCTGCACCCTCCTCTGCTTTTTTACTACTTCTATTATCACCCTCTTTACTTCTCCCACTCTCTTTTTCCCTTTCTCTGTCCTCTTCCTCTCGTCTCCTCGCTCTCTTCCATTCTCCTCACCTCCTCCCCCACCCCCACTCCATCCCTCTCTCCTCTAGAGGTTCCTCATGCAGAGCAGGCCTTAGTCACGGCACGTTGCTCGAGAGGAAATGGCATTTCACACTGGCAGGCTGCAGCTTAGCTGAGCGGGCCACATAATCTCCCCCAAGGAGGAGAAAAAGGCTGGTTGAATGAACTGGGAATCTGGGGTCATATTTCACACAAATCCCACTCCAGCTGACTGCCCTGGGGCTCTGACGTTGGAACCGCCAGCCAAACAGAGAGAACTGGGGGGTCCAACAGAACCACAGTACCACAGCAGGTCCCCATGTTGAAATGAAGCTAGCTCCAGTGGTGGTCCCCTCAGTGGTGCTACACCTCCTGCCTGTTCAGTAGATGCAGACTAATGGGCAACTGATTTTCAGGATTAGCATGATTATCCATCTCTCTCGCCATACATCTTTCATATAAAGATATTTCATTCATTGAGTTTACACGTTGTTCAAATATTTAATCGATTGAGGTTACACATTATTCACATTATGATTACATCAATTCAGGATGCATTTTGCTGTGGTTGTGCACAGGGACTGTAACATGCTATGGAAATTCCTGCACCATTCTGTGTCCCTCAGTCAGTTAACCTCACATTCCCCATCTTCTCCCTACTACCCTCTCAATCTGCACCCGGTGGGGAGATCAATGGAGAATAATAAACCAAAGGAAAAGCCTTGGCCCATTCAACCACATATTGAATTGAAACTTCAAACAAACACAACTCTCTGTTCAGATATGAATCTGAGGTTAGCTGAGGCTCAAAACACACACAGATGACCTCATATGACCCACTAGTATATGACCCACTAGTGTGATTAATATATGATGTAGCTTTGCCCCCACAACCCAAGCCCTGCAGAACTTCAGCCTGCCTAACCCAGAAACGTAATCAATACAACATGAAACTAGAACAAATGAAAAAGACTAACTTCTGGGTAAATGATTGTTCTACTGTATAAGGAATCATGGGTACAAATATAAACATCCAAACGTCTAATACATCCTAGAGGGGCTTAAGAAATTAGTCTGAAACTGTTCAAATCAATAGCTGTCGCAGATTCTCAGACGTAGTCACCAGCCCCTCTGCCTGAGATTAGAATTATCATGGCATTTTCATTACATGTCCATTCTGCTTCCCATAACTCTCAATGAAGGCTTCAGAGCTGCCTGCAGATCAACTGCTGCTCCTTCAGTAGATCTTCCCTCTAATTGAAGGTCATTCCCAGACTAAATGTAACACAGTGGGGCTTACTGCAATGTAACATACTGAAGATTTCAAAACTGTTTCTTTGATAAAAGACCAATACAGTATCTCCAAATAAAGTTTTACTAACCTGTGTGTGAGTATGCCTCCACAATGACATTATGTTGAACTTATTCTACACTGAAGTTCTGAGTTGAAAGCACTAAGCTTGTCCTTTAAATATAAAATATGCCCTCTACCTCTACAATGATAGCACTTCTTTGTAATCCAATTATTCGACTCATTTACTGCTCTTGAACTAATGCATTTCCCCCAAACTCAATTCTCAGGCTCTAGCCAACTGCATATGACCATTCTCTGTGGTTCTACAAAGGATGTAATGTGGTGTAATCTAGGCGTCCGTTGCTGCAAAGGGCTTATTGACTTTTACAGGGACAATTAGAGGGTCACTATGAGCACGGAAAGTGTTAGAGAGATTGATGAGAGCAGAACTTCCCTTCCAAGGACACTAGGATGATACTGACTTGGGCACAAAAGAGAGATTTAAGGAGAGATGGCCCCATAGCGCTGATCTAAGGTCAGTTGTGCTGCTTTAGGTTGGGACATTCAGAGTTGGGATGGTTAAAGGTGATAGGCAAAGGTTTCACTGTACATTTAAAACTTTTTTTTAGAACAGCTACATTTGAAAGACCTTCAAAATCGTGACTTGTCCAGATAATCAGAGACTAAAAACCAGTAAAACATAACATTTCTCATTAATTGTCATACCCCGCAGTCTGTTGACAGACGCTACGATACCATTTATGTTACGTGTGTCTGTCCACAAAAATTATGAGCTCACAGGCTGGATTTTGTACTGGTAGGAACACAAGCAGAATTTTCACATTTTCCATTAGATCCAGCTATTCCAGTGAGGAAATAATCCGGTGCCAGGATCATTTGCCCTCTGACTGCCTACAGTGACCTCGCATAAAGAAACGTTCCAAAAAGCGGAATCCGCATTGACCACCATAGAGAGTCAACGAACGTTTTATTTCCGCTTTGCCCAGCGGAACCCGACGGTCATATGGGCGGCAGAAGTGGTGAGAAATAGATCACTGCTCTATTTTCTCTGCTTCTGGTGACAGGTGCCCCTTCGTTCAGCCAACCTGAACCCACCAGAATGTGTTGGAGGGAGAGTGGTCGGTGTAGATTGGTTTAAATTCATCCAGATTTCAAATGGGAAAAATGGGGGACATTATATGAACGCTTTCATTTGCGGAAGCAGAAGCGGATTCTGACGCCAGTGTGTGAATACGGCTTGAGAGCGGCGGCGGTCGGATTTATGCTAAATGACAAGACAATAAGCTGTTGTCCATCTAGCTGACTATAATAAATGACTTGAAACGACACTGTTTACAGGGTTAGGTATTTAAGGACAGTGCTAAAGTGGTGCTTGTATTTGGTGTGTGTGTGTTCTGATACGGTGTCTCTTTGTACTTGGCATGAGGGAATTAGGCCTTTCATAATTACACTACATACATCTCTCCCTCTTCGTTCCATTTTCATCCTCCTGTCATCTCTATTTGATGAGAACAGAGCTACGGGGATAAGTGAGTGACAGATTCGTCCTCCACTCTTTTCATAAACCTCTGCCTTCATTATGCCTCCTTCAACCAGGTGCCTGCCTTTGCCTTGCCTGCCTGCCCACACTTGACTGCTTTTATCAACTTCATAATCAATTCAACAAACCCAAAAGCAGCAAAGTAAAAGTAAGCCTGGTTTACATCAAGCAGGCTATATAAGGAAAGACGCGAGGAGGCAAAACTAGACAGTTTTAGAATGTTATGTTGTGGAACAAAATGACAGTCTAAATGGAGATTAAATGGAGACCTTCGACTATCACATTTAAAACAGACTAAGGGAGTTACTAATAGTTTCCACTGTGGTCAGCAACCAACAGGAAAATATGATGACTACATTGAGCCCACTAATCTTAGGGCTGACACAGATCACCGTCATCATTGTAAATACTTTCAAAAAACAGTAGTAACCACTATCAACTGTGTTTCTACGGGTTCTGGCTGACGACACATTGGTTCAGTATAGCAGCTATAAATGCATGCAGACATATGTCATATACTAAGAGGGAAGACAGAAGGCAAGAGAGAGAAATAAGAAATCAATTAATTATCAGACAAGACAATGTAGGGACATGTTAGCTAATATCTAGGCTGCTTTGTTTGCCACGCAGAAATTGCCAACTAATATGACAACAGTCTGCTTGCTGAGTGTGTGTACTATAACAGCAGTGTACTGCAGAGAGAAAGGCTTAACACCTAGCTCATTTATCTGCTAATGAATTAGGCTGTCACCACCCAGCGCTACAAAGCCTAACATTAGATCCAAATAAATAAATCAAGAAGCAGCAGCTCTGCGGCTTTGAAGTCAGAGAGGAGGCGAGGATTAGAGACAGAGCGCCGTCAGGAGCTTGCTCTGCTACTGAGAGGATATGTCTCACATGAGAGAAGCCGAGTTCAAATAAAAACACAGCAAATACTAGGTATCTGCAGAAATAAGGAATAAACAGGCCAAGGAGAGAGTAAGTGAAAAGAATAGAAGAGAGAGTGGCTTCACATTGTTTATTCCAATGTCTATCAGTGACAGCATTTCGGTGGAAATAGCCATTTCAGGTACATTAGAATGAATACAGACAGCCACTCTACAATATGTCTTCCACTGGCTATTTTTAACCAAAGCACATGTTTTTATAAAAATGAAAGGCTACAGAAGTGTTCATACACGTTTTGATTTCACTCGGTTTTGAGAAACTTACCCCAACAGCGATAGACCTCCTCGGGCTCATTGGGCAGTATGAGGGGAAGCAGAAAACATGAACAACGGCTACAGAAACACCCAAATACGGCATTTTAGAAACAGCAAAGCTCCCAATATAGTGAGGCAGGTCTTTAGATGTTGTACATATCGTGTCATTTCGAACTTTATCCAGACTGTTATATTTCATTTTGTTGGACTCAAATGTTACTTTTTCATGCATATGCATGCACTTACATTCTTGTTTCCATTGTGATGATAGTGACGGTCTCTATAGCAACCAAATCGAGCCAAATAAATATTAGCTGTTGCCATATCATTATAGCCCATTTAGGACATATCTTTGCCAATATCCACAAAACAGACAAGCATCAACTTTCATCTGCAGGATGCTTGTACACGCGCAAGCAGGGGGAAGAATGGGAATGTGAACGTATCGCTCGAGTTCAACAAAATATCATGCCATTTATATCCAAAACAGAGATTAATAAAATGCTATTATAATGCATTAAAACCTCTAATATGAGGGTAGGGGTACTTCTAATTATGAAGCTGGCTGTCTACTACTCAACAGCAGGCTATAGGAAATCATCAAGTGAAAAACATGGAAACCAGGTGATGTACTTCTCTTACCACACACACACTTATGTCATATTTAACTTAACACTGCCATCAAGTGGAGTCACAGAGGTATTGCAACACAGCATAACTGATTTTTTTTGTCTGGGTTCTGTGTTATGAAGCTCTTTTACAACACAGGATCATAAGACGTTTGTCAGGTTAATCCAACACCAGACGACAGATCATCATGGTTGGCTGTTGCCTCTTAAGAGACTTGTCTGTCTACACTGTGTACAAAACATTAGGAACACCTTCCTACATCATCATCTGCACATCTATCACTCCAGTGTTAATCTGCTAAAATGTAATTACTTCGCTACTATTGCCTATTTATTGCCTTACCTGTTTACTCCATTTGCACACACTGTATATAGATGTTTCTATTGTTGTTGACTGTACTTTTGTCCTGGCCAGGTCGCAGTTGTAAATGAGAACTTGTTTTCAACTGGCCTACCTGGTTAAATAAAGGTGAAATACAAAAAAAAAAAAATAATACCCATAAAAACTTTTTTTTTTTTAAATCAACCAACACATTTGAGTTCAGTCATAAAATGTGTTGTAATATTTGTTCCATCTTTTCAGGGGGATGAAATTGAAATTATAGCTTAGCTCTGCAATGTTTGTTGGAAAAAGAGAGATACTTTGAAAAAAGTATCCTTTTCAATTAATCGAAAGTGAGACATGGCAATCAGCACAAAGGCAGTTTTTAAACAATGGATGAGCTTTTCTTAGTAATCTACTTGAGAACCATTTAGGGTTGAATAACTGAAGTTTTTAGAGAGAGGTTTAGTGCTTTTATATTTAATCATCTCAACCCACCCAATTCATATTCATTATATAGATAGGCACATTTTATCTTGTCTGGTTTAGCGTCCCAAGTTAAGCGAACATTTTTTTGCTCATATGATTTTAAAAATGAATCATTAGGAGTAGGCAGCGCCATAAGTGAGTAAACTGAGATATGACTAAGGAGTTAAATCAGGGCAATTTTTTTCCATAAATAGACAGGTATTTATCTCTCCGTGGTTGCAGGATCTTGTCTAGTTTTACAAGTTTTCTTTTGAAATTCCTTGTGGAGAGCTCATTTATATCTTTTGTGATATGAATACAAAGTATGTCTACTTCACCGTCAGCCCATTTTATAGGTAAACTGCAGGGTAATGTAAAATTAGAATTTTTTAAAGATCGAATACGTAATATTGTACACTTATCATAATTAGGTTTTAGTCCAGAGAGTCCAGAAAATGTATCTAGATCTTCAATGAGACATTGCAGGGATCTAGCTTGCGGACTTAATATAAAACTTGAGTTATCGGCATTCATGGACACCTTTGTTTTTAAACCTTGGATTTCTAATCCTCTAATGTGGTTATTGGATCTGATTTTAATGGCTAGCATTTCGATGGCCATAACGAATAGATATGGTGACAGCGGCCACCCTTGTTTAACTCCTCTTGACAATTCAAAACTCTCTGAGAAGTAGCCGTTATTTACTATTTTACACATGGGGTTGCTATACATTATTTTTACCCATTTTATAAGAGGCATTTATAATTAAAATCCAGTTTTACTTTATCAGCTATAGATACCAGGCCTGGCCTCTTAGATGTTTCATGACGTTCTATTATTTCTAGTAGTTGTCGTATATATTATCTTCAATGTATCGTCCATGTAAAAAACCTGTCTGATCAGGATGAACAATACCTGGTAAAACCTATGCATTTCGCTAGTATTTTTGCATTACAACATTGAAGTGTAAGGGGCCTCCAGTTTCTTAGATAGACTGGGTCTTTATATTTGCCATCTGGGTCTTGTTTTAATAATAGAGAAATCAGACCTTCCTGCTGAGTACCTGACAGACTACCATTTCTATAGGAGTAGTTAAAACAATCTAACAATGGAGCTTTTAGTATATCAAAAAAGGATATACTAAGAATTCCTTGCCGTAATCTTCATTCAGTGGGATAGGATGGGACGGAAAAGAGAACATCTGCCTAAAATAATTAGCTTCCTCTTTTAAAATATAATTCAGAGAATCATAGATGACTCCGTCTTCAGTAACGAGTTTCTCCAAATTTTATTTGTTAGCGTTCCTGTACTGGAG
The DNA here is from genome assembly GCF_016432855.1 of Salvelinus namaycush. Lineage (NCBI taxonomy): Eukaryota > Metazoa > Chordata > Actinopteri > Salmoniformes > Salmonidae > Salvelinus > Salvelinus namaycush. Next base: position 23,916,416 of record NC_052328.1, read on the forward strand.
ATTCAGGAAGCATTTTGTGCATTTTTATCCATATTCCATCCAGTTTGATTTATTTTTGTAATAGATTACATTAGATTGTTCTTGAATAATTCCTCAAGTTATTTTTGTTTTTCCTCATACATATTTTGTATCTCTGTAGTGTCATTTTTATTGCTATCTACCTGTACTATTAGTTTGTCTTGTCTCTTTAGACAGAAACTGCTTTTTTATTATTGATGAATATTGAATTGAATGACCTCTGAAGGTACATTTGAAGGTATCTCAAACAATAAGGGGATTTGCGGAACCTATATTATACTGGAAAAATTCAGTTAAATTATTTTGTCTTAGTTAAAAATAGGTTGTCCTCCAGTAAACTTCGATACAATTTCCAATATCACCGTCCACGTGGAAAATCTATAAGAGTTATGTGAATGCCAATTAAATGATGATCCGATCGCATTCTGTCTCCTATTAAAACTTTTTTAACCTTTGATGCAAGAGAGAAAGAGACAAGAAAGTAGTCAAGACGACTAGCTTGATTAAGTCTCCTCCATGTAAATCTCACTATGTCAGGGTTTTTTAGTCTCCAAATATTAACTATTTCTAATGTGTCCATAATATTTGTGATTCCTTAAGGGCACGGTGATGATAGTTTGTAGAGTGATTACCTTTACGGTCCATTGAGGTACTTAACACTGTGTTATAGTCTCCTACCATAATGATTTGATCATTTGTGTCACGATTGTCGTAAAGTGAAAGAGAGGAGGACCAAGGCGCAGCGTGATAACAATACATACTTCTTTAATGAAGACGAAAACGAAACGAACACTATACAAACTAAATAAAACAACAAACAGACGAACGTGAAGCTATACAAACAATAAGTGCAGACACTGGCAACTTACACATAGACAATCACCCACAACCTACCTAATGACTATGGCTGCCTAAATATGGCTCCCAGTCAGAGACAACGATAGACAGCTGTCTCTAATTGAGAACCAATCTAGGCAACCATAGACTTACATAAACACCTACAATGAACACAACCCCATGAACTCTACAAACACCCCCTAGACAATACAAACACCCTAGACGAGACAAAAACACACAAACATCCCCCATGTCACACCCTGACCTAACTAAAATAATAAAGAAAACAAAGATAACTAAGCCCAGGGCGTGACAATTTGTTGCCTGTAAGTTCAATAAATTGGTATAAATGTTTTCGAAAAAGTATGGATCATCCTGATTTGGACCATATAGATTAATGAGCCAAATCTCTTTTTCATCCACTTTCATATTAAAAAATATCCACCTTTCTTGCAAATCATTCGTGACTATTTGCACATTCAGATCAAAATGTTTGTTAATTAATATCATCACACCTTTTGAGTTCTTTTGTCCATGACAGTAATTATTTCACCACCACATTCCTTTTTCCACGCAACTTCATCTAAGGATGTAGAGTAAGTTTCCTGTAAACAGTATATGTTATATTCCTTTTCTTTTAGCCAAGTAAAGACTGATCTTCTTTATTTATAATCTGCTAAACTGTTACAATTATAACTGGTTATACTTATTTCACCCCTTACCATAACTAGATACTATTCTCAGTCTAAATTGACCATAATTAGTGCTTGTAAAGTTACTTCCATCAGAGATATTATGACAGTCAAAACTAGAGCTTTCAAATGTCTGATATTTATAATTCAAGAAAAAGGTTCTAGCAATATCTGTTTTATTCCCTTGCCTGTTTGCCTGTGAGCCAATGCCACAGATGTTAGAAAATTGAGACAAGATATTATGTGTGTAGCAAATCTGAGTAGGTTGATGTGTATGATATTGGATGTGATTTAGTGAGTGTGTACGATGTCTGTATAAGAGTAAGATTATAATGTCTGCTGTCCAAATAAATAATAACTCCGCCAATTTGCATGGTTGAGTGTCTGCGTGTGTAACATGTAGTGCGTATAGCCTTGATATTCATGATGATAATTGTAATTCATATCGTATCACCGTCATAGTTGCATCATAATTAACTTTAACATCATTGAAAAACACATCCCAGCATTTCCATAGCAATTGACGTGTCACATGATCATGAAAGAGACCTTGCATTACTCTAGAGACGGCTTCACTACAGTACAAATGAATTCCGTACAATATGTTATTACAGAGTCCCCTGTTCTACTCCAATCTATACTTCTTTATCAGTGTAACAAATGGCTTTGGCCACATGGTGTCACCCTACATACATGCTTTACTTTTCTGTGTTTGCTCTGCATCACGTGTTCCAAACAAATGCAGCACATCTCAAGGGTGCTTTGACCCAATAGGCCAAACATTTAGGACACAGTATGTTAGATGGACCCTATTCTACTAGGCTTACCAGATACATGAATGTCTTTTGTCATTGTATCAGTGCAATGATTTATGGCTGTTGGATTGTGGGTTCGATTCCCGAAGCCGTTCGCATGACTTTAAGTCGTTTGGATAAAAGCGTCTGCTAAATATTATTATTATATATTAGAGAGAGTCACTCACACCCACTCAGAACAGTTGGCATCCCCAGACAGCTCTCTCCTCAATACACACTGTCTCAGTTGTCTATGCACCAGTGTTCGGTCAACAGTTCTGTGTCTTCATGTAATGGTAAACCCCAGAGGAAGGGAAGAAAAGACTAAGCTGATTAACTGTTTTAAATCCCTGTCATTAAGCTCGTTAAACATTCCAGAGCCAATGGCACCGGAACACAGAGAGGAAAACAGAAAGAAACTGTTCGATTATCTCCAGGAGATCATATGTGGCTTGTAAGGAGCTATGCAGACATTCCTGAATCTGGGAACCTCAAAGGAGGGAGACCTTGGTTGGGAGTGGGTGGCTGGCAGCCTTGGCATTCACATTCCCTTTCTGACCTGAGTCTTTGTTCTCCTAATCCCTAATTAAGGATCTAATTTAACAGAATTTTTAGCAGCGGGATCAATTGATAGAATAAAGCAGGTAGCTCTTGCTGAGAGGACTGGACTGACATAATAGGGTCAAAGGTACACACTATCAAGCCTCTGGTGAATACCAACACTAGTCAATCAGATGAATTAACTTTGTACTGTACTGTGCATCATACAGAAATGACAGTATGTCATTACTAGTCTGTGATACTATATCAAGTGTATGCTAAGCGGAAGACAAGCGGAAGACAAGGGAATTGCGGACAATAAAACAGTCCGTTTTTCTAAACAATGACTAAATATTCTCCTGACCCTCTCTATGTTCTGACTGTATCTGACCAGCCAGGTAAATATGGGTGTTTCCGTGTGTATGAATTTGGTACCCTGGGGCAAACCAAGCGTTGACTCACCATGCTGTTGAGGCGGTCTGAGTCATCATAGCTCTCACATGGGTGTGTTCTGGGTCCCAGGGGCTCCAGATCCTCCTCGTCCCACATGTAAGTGCCCCCCGAGCTGTTGGAGGGGGACAGCTCCAGAGACGAGCCCTGAAGGAAGTCTCCCCTCTCTGGGGGCAGGATGTCAAGGACTGTCCTCACCACAACTTCCTCCTTCCGCCCTGCACAGGGGACACAAACAGGCCAAACAGTTCATACTGTACATTTTACTGACTGTCAGGAATGCCGGGACTGAAGCAGTGTTATCAAAGCTCTAGAGTGGTTAATCGTGGCAACTAGTAGTAACAAATCACAACAGCAGAAAATAAGATCTCAGCAGGTGTTTTTTTCGCTTACCTGAGAGGCCCATCTCATTCCAGTCCATGGTCTCATTCAGGAAGCTCCGCAGGCGGGTCTGAGTGGCAGTACTATCTCTCGTCCTGTTGTCTGGGACATCCCCATCAGCCAGGTTATTAAAGTCATCCAAGAACTCCTCGCTGGTGTCTCCTCGAGAGAGCGATGAGGCTGAGGAGAGAGACATGTCCTCTAGCCCCTCCCCTGTCCCCCTGAGCTGCCCCCCTGAGGTCCTGTCGCTGTCACTATGGGGGTCTGGAGTGAGGGTGAGGGGGGGTGACTCTGCCCTAACCCCGTCCCCCACTCCTCCAGCCCTGACCTCCCCCTTCACCCTCCCTGTAAACAGGGGTTTTTGCTGCTTGACCTGGCCAGGCCGTGTCAGTCTATAGCCCAGAGCAGAAGGCTTGTTCAGAACACAGTTGGGGAGAAGAGGTTTTTTCAGGGCACTAGGGGTTGTGGAGGGGGAGCCGGCTGAAGAGAGGCTCCGAGGATACTGAAGCCCCCCCAGCCCTGTCCCCAGGCCGAGGCCCATCCCCAGGCCCTGCCTCCCATTCGACAGCTGGTGGGGTCTGATGTGGTTGGTCCTGGGTGGTTGTAGCTGGGTGTTGGCCAGAGGCTTGGCCAGCTCCACTGCCCGGTTAAAGGAGAAGGAGCGTGCCATGGGCAAGTTGGTCGGGGACGGGATCTGCTTGAAGTGGGTGAAACTCTGCGAGCGCACCATGTTGTCCAGTGTGAGGGACTTGAGGCTGTCACTGGACTGGGACAGGCTATCTCTAGAGCTGCTGCGCGGGGAGCTGGAGCTGGCCCGTGGCCTCACCAGCCCTGAACCTGACTGTCCTGGGCCATCAGTAGCTCCATTTTGGCCTAGTTTGGGGCCTCCACTGAAGGAGTTGCTCTGCCCCTGTCTGGGCCCTGCCTTGGGGCTGGTCTTTGCGGCTTGGCGGGGGATGGCCCTGGGGCTGGAAGTAGATGACTCAGACGAACCAGACCTCCTGACCCTCTTAGGGGTGGATGGGGAGGGTTTCTTGATCTCCCTCCCCCATGTGGAGTGCGGAGTCTTGGGCTTGTCCTCTCCCTCCTTTGGGCATGCATCATCTTCAAGGCTAGTGGGGGTGGTTGGAGTACTGCCCCCGTCTTTCCTCCATTTTAGAGAGAAGGAGGAGGCACGGACCACCCCATTGGGTCTTGCTGGGGGGGTGGTCTTGCTGTCTTGGGGTGAAGGGGTGGTTCCATTGGGTAGGGGGCTGGTGACCCCCGTGGTGGGGCGGACACCGAACTTAGGCAGTCTGGACACCATGGCAAGCTTGATGGGTGTCTTCTCTTCCATCAGCTGCCAGCACAGTGTGTGTATGTGTGAGAGAGAGAGAGAGAGAGAGATCAAAATTACATTTCTGTTGCAAATTCATACTCTCATGCATGTGTGGATGTGGCGGTCCTTGGCTGGCGTGGTTACACATAGTCTGCAGTTGTGAGGCCGGTTGGACGTACTGACAAATTCTCTAAAACAACATTGGAGGCAGATTATGGTAGAGAAATTAACATTAAATTCCCAGGCAACAGCTCTGGTGGCCATTCCTGTGGTCAGCATGCCAATTTCACTCTCCCTCAAAACTTGAGACATCTGTGGCATTGTGTTGTATGACAGAACTGCACATTTTAAAGTGGCCTTTTATTGTCCCTAGCACAAGGTGCACCTGTGTAATGATCATGCTATTTAATCAGGTACTTGATATACCACACCTGTCTAGTAGATTATATTGGTAAATGAGAAATGCTCACTAATAGGGATGTAAACAAATTTGTGCACAACATTTTGGAGAAATAAGCTTTTTGTGCATGTGGAAAATGTAGGAGATTTTTTATTTCAGCTCATGAAACATGGGACCAACACTCTACATGTTGCGTTTATATTTTTGTTCAGTATATATACAGTATGTTGTAGCAGTGAGACAGACAATGACATGATGTCATGATTCCTAGATTAGTAATAATTTATTTGGGTCAATGACTAGACTGGATACCGGCATTGACACAAGGATTCCGGCCCTACAGCGTTCTGTGTCGAGCGTGGGACAAGATCATAGCTAACTCATTGTTATTTTTTTCTATGCAACGATATGCAAGTTGAAAAGAGTAAACATTCTGGAGTCAATCCCTGATAGACAGAATCCTTTGTTGGACTGTAGAGTACCAGAAACAACCATCTGTTATTTCACTATTTCAATATCAGTCTTCTCCTCTAAATCTACAGAGTTAGATTTGTAAACCACAGACAATGAAGAATGACCTTTGAAAGATATTTGGCGGACTTTCCCCATTGTCTTCTCTATTCATTACCACTTTAGATATGCTTCAATGGGACCTCTGGGTTTCCCCCCCAACTTAACGAAGCTGATGAGTCACAGCTACCTTATCATAAAAACACCAGAGCACCATAGGCTTTATTATATCACAGAACCATAGGGCATAATAGTGAATCATATTTGGCTCAAAGGGAAGGGGAAGTTTTAGGTTCCGCATGTAGTATAGCTTCCTTTTCTTGCAGCACCTGGTAAAGAACCTTCATCTTCCTTATCCAACGGTTCCCCATTCCCAGACCCATTACTACTAATCTGGATCAGCTCCAGAACAGAGGCTGCATTGAGGCAGCACACACACACACACACACACACACACACACACACACACACACACACACACACACACACACACACACACACACAAAGCAGGTCACTTCATAATGACAATAATAAGGGCTGTTGTAAAGACCTTGTTGATGCTGAAATATGTGCCGGTCGCCTTAACAAGGTCAGAAGGTTGTGGAGGAGGGGAATTTGCATGTCCGGCTTATCTGACACAGGAATAGTGGGACAAGTATGGTCCATTTAATTCATGAGCATGGATAAACTGCTACACGGTGTCGCTCATCCAAGGGCCATGCTGACTGGCATCATTGTTTTTTAATTTTTTTATTGTCCATCATCAGATAAATCCCTCCAAAAGGGGAAATTCCAGATAGTTATGGGAACTATAGCGTCTTAAGAGGAAACTCCAGGGAAGTTTCAGTTGGTCAACTTAAGACTATCAGAACATAATGGGGTAGAGAGGAAATGTGTTAATAGAAGGAAATAGAATTTGAAGGGATGTGTTGGCCTGAGTCCCAACCCCACAGTGCAGCCATGTGAGATCCAGACATCAGAACCTGAGGGTAAGATGCCAAGATGGCTTGGCCAAGTACAGGACAGGACCCCAAGTAGGACACTGAGGCTGGGACTCGGGACAGCTCAGTCAATACTGAATGGAGGATGGACGTAAGCCGTTGGTGAGTTTAGGCCTAACTCCATTATCCTTCAGTTATAGCCGTTCAATTCAAATAATGAATGCAGCCTGGGTGGTCTGGGCAGTCTTGTCAGACTCCAGTCAGAAGCCTGTCAAAGAGACACCATTGTATAAGCCTGTAATAACTAGTACTTCAAAAATAAATCATTCTAGATGACTAATATGTGTTTCCATAGTATTCATACACAACCACAGAATACGGGGTGCTAGTTAACCTAATACATACGGATATCTACTGCTCTATTGGTAAAGGGAAATTCCACAGTAACAGGGACACTGAGACTCAAAGTTTTCACATAAAGACTTAGGTCAAACAAAAACCAATAATTGCAAAGTTAAACAAACCATGCAACTCTATGCACAAGGATTAATTTTAACAATTTCCAAAGACATTTTTACAAAAACCCATTTACTTTAAGAACAGTGCAGATTTTTTCCCCTACTGTGTTATTGACTTGTTTATTGTTTACTCCATGTGTAACTCTGTGTTGTTGTCTGTTCACACTGCTATGCTTTATCTCGCAGTTGTAAATGAGAACTTGTTCTCAACTAGCCTACCTGGTTAAATAAAGGTGAAATAAATTAAATAAATAAAAAAAGATGCACAGTTTGGTAACAGAATTGATGACAGTAACAGCACAAACTGTCATTCTGTTAACAAACTTTACAACTGTACTGTTCTTCAAGTAAATGTGATTATAAAATTATCAGTGGACATTTGTTAAAGTAGTCCTTGTTTAAAGACCCAAGGCAGTCAAAAACTTGATTTTCCGGTGTTTTATATATATTTCCACACTATTAGGTTGGAATAATACTGTGAAATTGTGATAAAGCCCTTTAAGTGTACGAGCTGTTTGAAAAGAACCACTTGAAATGTCTGCCTGCTTTGGAGGGATGGAGTTTTGGCCTGCCTTGTGACATCACCAGGCGGTTAATTAGTCAATAGGCCAATAAGAAAGACCGTTCCAAACCTCTCTGTCAATAACAGTTAGTTTTTAGTTTTTCCCTCCCCACTGAGACCACTCTCAGACAGTCTTGCTCTTTGCTTAGAAGCTATTTTTGTTTATTTTTAACCATTTTAATTGAAAACAAATTACTTCATTGTTAACCAGAAATGATTTAATGAAATAACATTTAATTTGTCACATGCGCCAAATACAACAGGTAGACCTTACAGTGAAACACTTACTTACAAGCCCTTAACCAACAATGCAGTTTTAAGAAAATACCTAAAAAAAATAATTAATAAAAGTAAGAAATAATTCAAGAGCAGCAGTAAAAGAACAATAGTGAAGCTATATACAGGGGGTACCGGTACAGAGTCAATCAATGTGCGGGGGCACAGGTTAGTCGAGGTAATTGAGGTAATATGTACATGTAGGTAGAGTTATTAAAGTGACTATGCACAGATAATAACAGAGAGTATCAGCAGTGTAGAAGGGAGGGGGGGTGCAAATAGTCTAGGTAGCCATTTGATTAGATGTTCAGGAGTCTTATGGCTTGGGGGTAGAAGCCTCTTGGACCTAGACTTGGCGCTACGGTACCACTTGATATTGAGAACAAAATGGATGCATTGCATTGCAATAATTGGTTTTTGTTTGACATACATTTAGAAAAATCGGAGTCTCAGTGTCACGCTGTTGCCGTGGAATCGCCCTAAACCAGTGATAGGCAACTGGCGGCCCCACTTTTGCCAAGTTAGTGTAGCGGCTAGCTATCTACACTTGTATTAATTATGGTCAAATCACTGACCGAGGGGCCCTCATTGATTTTGTTAGTTACTCTCACTCAGAAATCAAATTTTCCTCTCTACCCCATGGCAAAATGTGTACAATTGCAGGAAGTTAGCTGTTAAACTGCACATTTTTCTCTCCGCCCCATGACAAAATGAGTAGAATTGCATGAAATGTGTTATAAAATTCCAAAATCTGCCCTCCGCCCCATGGCAAATGATTTAGAATTGCCGCAAACTTGCTTTAAAACTGCAACATTTTCTCATGGCAAAATGTATACAATTGCAGGAAATTAACATACATTTTCTCCTCTCTGCTGTCAAGAAGAGGGCAGCTAAAATTGTTGGTCGCAAGGTGTGGGGCCAACCCTATCAAAATTGCCCATCCCTGCCCTTTTACATTGATGTGCCACTTCCTGATCTTGCTGAGTAAATCCTTGTGTTTTGGACCAAAAACCTACAGAAGTGTACTTAAAACTAAAGGATGACATTGGGCCATTAATCCACAGAGCTGGTTTGTGTGTGTGTGTCTGGGAACACTGACCTCACACTACACATTGACCCACATTCCAACACGCACACACTGTGCCATCACCAGCCCAAACTGACACTGCAATGTAATAGAGAATAGAGTTGCTGCCAGCCTCACTAATCTGCCTCGCACACACTCTTAGAAATCAGGTCAGTCACAGGAGACAACGTAGCCAAAGCCTCTTTGCCCAGGGAGGGGGTAGGGCAGGGTTGTGGGGGAGGACGGGCATATACGGGGTTTCTCACTGACACACTGCTGTCATAGATCAATAAGCTCACCCAGGTTCCATTCATATCCAGAGTGACACACGACTACACCCTGACGCAGCTTCGGCAACCATCTTCAGCTGGCCAGCAAGGCTGCTTGATATGTGCGTACTTATCCTATAACCCCCCCCCCCCACAGAACATACTGTATCTTAAATGTATTTATTTCAAGAATATTCACACCAATAATTTAATTACCAAAACAGAATCACTAGACCAGTAAATGTAAAATACATATTTTCTCTGCTCTGTAATGTACGATATACACCAACTCACATGAACAAAATTGCCAACAACTGCTGCTGTACTGAAGGCATTAACTCATTGTCCTCACAGCTTAATTTGTGGCCTGCACTAAGACCAGTACAAACATGTTAGCACAGCCTCATTAAACAGAAACAAATAGCAACTGTAAGCAAACAGGGCAACTGACACACATCCAGTATATGAAGTTCATAGAGTCAGGGTTACCAACACACCATCTGTCACTCACTCAAAGCTCCTACACTGCCCCCTCCCCCAAAGCATTGTGATAAATAAACATCCCTGAACTAACACACTATACCACCTGCCCTTCAGAAGTTTACATACACTTAGGTTGGAGTCATTAAAACTCGTTTTTCAACCACTCCACAAATGTCTTGTTAACAAACTATAGTTTTGGCAAGTCGGTTAGGACATCTACTTTGTGCATGACAAATCATTTTTCCAACATCTGTTTACAGACAGATTATTTCACTTATAATTCACTGTATCACAATTCCAGTGGGTCAGAGGTTTACCTACACTAAGTTGACTGTGCCTTTAAACAGCTTGGGAAATTCCAGAAAATTATGTCATTGCTTTAGAAGCTTCTCATAGGCTAATTGACATCATTTGAGTCAATTGGAGGTGTACCTGTGGATGTATTTCAAGGCCTACCTTCAAACTCACTGCCTCTTTGATTGACATCATGGGAAAATCAAAAGAAATCCGCCAAGACCTCAGAAAAAATATTGTAGACCTCCACAAGTCTGGTTCATCCTCAGGAGCAATTTCAAAACGCCTGAAGGTACCACGTTCATCTGTACAAACAATAGTACGCAAGTATAAACACTATGGGATGCGTTCGGTCTCCTAGAGATGAACGTACTTTGCTGCGAAAAGTGCAAATCAATCCCAGAACAGCAAAGGACCTTGTGAAGATGCTGGAGGAAACAGGTACAAAAGTGTCTATATCCACAGTAAATCGAGTCCTATATCGACTTAACCTGAAAGGCTGCTCAGCAAGGAAGAAGCCACTGCTCCAAAACAGCCATAAAAAAAGCCAGACTATGGTTTGCAACTGCACATGGGGACAAAGATCGTACTTTTTAGAGAAATTTCCTTTGGTCTGATGAAACAAAAATAGAACTGTTTGGCCATAATGACCATAATTATGTTTGGAGGAAAAAGGTGGAGGCTTGCAAGCCGAAGAACACCATCCCAACCGTGAAGCACGGGGGTGGCAGCTACATGTTGTGGAGGTGCTTTGCTGCAGGAGGGACTGGTGCACTTCACAAAATAGATGGCATCATGAGGCAGGAAAATTATGTGGATATATTGAAGCAACATCTCAAGACATCAGTCAGGAAGTTAAAGATTGGTCGCAAATGGGTCTTCCAAAAAGACAATGACCCCAAGCATACTTCCAAAGTTGTGGCAAAATGGCTTAAGGACAACACAGTCAAGGTATTGGAGTGACCGTCACAAAGCCCTGACCTCAATCCTATAGAAAATTTGTGGGCAGAACTGAAAAAGCGTGTGCGAGCAAGGAGGCCTACAAACCTGACTCAGCTACACCAGCTCTGTCAGGAGGAATGGGCCAAAATTCACCCAACTTATTGTGCGAAGCTTGTGGAAGGCTACACGAAACGTTTGACTCAAGTTAAACAATTTAAAGGCAATGCTACCAAATACTAATTGAGTATGTAAACTTCTGACCCACTGGGAATGTGATGAAAGAAACAAAAGCTGAAATAAATCATTCTCTCTACTATTATTCTGAGATTTCACATTCTTAAAATAAAGTGGTGATCCTAACTGACCTAAAACAGGGAATTTTTACAAGGATTAAATGCCAGGAATTGTGAAAAACTGAGTTTAAATGTATTTGGCTAAGGTGTATGTAAACTTCAACTGTGTGTACACACACACACACACAAAAGTTTGGACACACCTACTCATTCCAGGGTTTTTCTTAATTTTTTACATTGTAGAATATATATACTCTCTATAAAATATGTATGATTTAATTGCCAAAGTAATACTACGTGGTGGGTGTACCTGTAAGTGAAATCTCTAATATAGTGTCTAATGTAATCTACATAATCCATATCAAGCAGATTAGACATACAGCTCAGACATGGCATGTCTTAATGTGTCCTCCATTAAATCAGAGTGCACTGCAGCTGCATCATCATCTGTGTGTTAGAGAGTGGATCTTTCCTTACTCCCTTATGCGTTTGGAGAGCTTTTGATTTGGCAGTGCAGCTTTCCGGAACGCATTTCCGACCCAGAGGCTACAGTTAGCACTTGGCAAAGATACAGCAAGCCTAGAAAATGGTTTGAATTGTGCAGGACAAAATACAGACAGTATAGACGTTGAGTTAGATAATTTAGTTTTCTTGTTTGGCATTTCTGTAATGTTTAGGGTTTAAATTATTGGGTGATATGATGGCCCGACAATGGGAGAGGGTCAAGGAATGGAGATTGTGTAAGTAAATAATTATTACTTACTCCTCTAGCAAATCTCTCTCTCTCACACACACACACACACACACTCTCTAATCAGTCCACGCCCCCTTGAAATACAGACTAGCATTATTCAAGAGCAACAGGAGACACAGATAGCACATGACAGCTCCTGGGCTGTGATCAACTGGGAAGTGGGGTTACGCATGAGTGCATCATACAGCAGCCGTCCCAGCCCCCATCTCCAAAACCCCATGCTGCCCTGCTATAACCCTCCCCACGCTCTTCAGTCTCCACTATCTGCCAATAGGTCGGAGTACAGGAGCAACCAATAACTACTAGGTCTTCCTCTCTGTAGAAGTGTCTCTCTTCTATCTTCATCTCAAACACAAACACAACCAACCACCCTAGGTCAAATCTACACTGGAGTTGCTTACCAAATCGACAAGGTCAAATCTACACTGGAGTTGCTTACCAAGACGACATCGAGCCTCTGTCTAGATACTAAGAGCTAGGTCATAAGGGCGGTAAGCAATGAAGGAGGGGAGAGATAGGAAAAGCGAGGGGAAAACTGGATTATCATGCTGTATCTTCTTTCCATTAATGGACCTTTGCACTGGTTTCCAGTAGGGCCGGGATGATACCAGTATGACGATACTTGTTAGTATCATAGCAAGGAAACAAAGCGCAAAGCAGAAATAACTTCTTCAGGAAAACAGCCCTAATGTTGGAAACATACATCATTATGTTGTCATCCAGAGTCACATGTGTTTATTTTCCTAGCTATAGCAGACAATATTTTATGTATAAAAGGTTTTTAAATTACCAAAGTTTGGTCTGCTTCATGTTATCATTTTTGCCATGGAAAAAAATACTGGTATCTACTGTAACCTCTTAGTTTCCAGGTGGTTACAGTAGACCATGGCCTCTCCCACATCCTCTCTCTTCGTCCTGTTACTGAGCAGAGCTGAGCCAGGCTCCACAGTGGGCTCTGCACTGCAGCCTCAGTAAATCTAACTGTCATCTGACTCTTAGAGTGAATCTATTTGTCTGATCAATTACTCTATACCATCAGTTTGATGGGCAACTGGTCCAATTCTCAGACATACGCCTAGAACTAGAGCTTTCACAGTGGAGGTAAACTCACAGCCACCCATGCAACACAACCCTGTCAGTCTAACCCAGATGCAGTAGTTCATCCAAATCTGGACATGGACTCCTTCCACTGGCTCTGCAAACAGAAGGCTGTGTAAAAGAGAGACATCCATTAGTGTTTCTCAAACCCCGATACATGAACCAGATGGTTCGCTGAAACTAATTTAAACAGTTCTCAAATGCAAGTTGTACAATCGGTGGGCCTCAGAGAACAATTGCGTGCCAGTCCTTGGGAAAGGGTTGAGAAACACTGCCTCAGTGTAGTGTAACCTCCCTCCACCATTCCCAAAGGGATCCCAAACTAGCCATTAGCTGATGCTAATTGAATGAGACAGCGAGGAAAGCTACACTGAGGCTATGCTAACTAATGAAAATCGAATGAGTTAGCAAAGCTATACTGATGCTACGCCAAGTGATGGTCAACGATTGAGAGAGCATGGAAAGCTATACTAGTGCTATATTCTAACAAGCAAATCAAATGGATGAGGAAGCGTGATGCAGGATAGGCTTCCATTACCATGCTGCACTGCACGTGGTGCTCTATCAGAGCAAAGCATTACACCACACTACGCCACCACCCATCTCTCACAGTGACTCAATGACAGCAGGGGACATCCCTGTAGACATTACAAGCAGCACTTAGCTTTCCGCGGGAATTATACATTATCTTTGCAGTCCACCTGGCTTGACCCCACAGAGTCTTCTAGTTACTCAAGTTCCCAGACATCAATGTTGAAACCACAGTTAGAGACTGTTTAGACATTCAGTATAGCTCATGCATTTTCTCCCGTGTCTTAGACAGTGAGCTGGCACCCAGTTGAGGTATTGCTACGCAAAGACAGAGAAATAACCTTTTCAGTTGGCTATGTATTCAGTCTGACTGTATACAGTATGTGTGTGAGATTGGGTGGGGAGCTAAGGGGGAACTGAAAGGGGCTTTGAAGGGTCCTTTAATATTTGATGGGGCGTCTTTTAGGAGCCAGGTTAGAGATGTGTAGCATACTCCACACAAGTCTCTCACACAAGGCAGTGTTCGGAGCAATGAAAGTGACAGTGGCAAAGTTAGAGTACTGTACATGAAAGAAAGGGTACATGCCACCAAGAGATCATTCACACACAATTTACCCTGAAAAGCTGAAGTGGCATTTCTCAGTGTGAAACTAGTCACAAGCACACAACTGTGACTACTAAAAGAAATATCAACTTGGCAATAGCTATGAGAACCCATTTTAGAGGGCTCAACAGACACATTTCAGAGGGATATCTGCCTGTAAACAGGATCTGTTATCGGTCTATTAAAGATACCGTGTCAATCAGTGAAGGCTGCTGAGGGGAGGACGGCTCATAATAATGCTGTAATTGAGTAAATGGAATTCCATGCACTCCTTTCCAGACATTATTATGAGCAGTCTTCCCCTCAGCAGCTTCCACTGGTTTCAAGTTGTTCCCCAGTCAGTCAGACATGCCCAGTAAAAAATAAGAACTATTGAGAATGTTCCTCAATAGCCACTCTTTACAAGCTTCTGTAATGTCATACACCATCTTGATTTGCATTCAACCTTGGCTTATTTTCACATCACATTTATTCTAGCTGCAGAATGGTTCTCGACCATTGATGGCCTGATAAATCCTACCCCTGCAAACCTATGTGAACTTTCCTCCACATCTAAATGTGATGAGTTTGCAGCATATTTCAGAGATAAGATGACACCCATTAGGCTGGGTATCAGTCAAGCAAAACCTGATGAGAAGTTTGATGACATGTGCCCTAGCATATCACGCAAAGGCACTATGGATAACATTTCCCTGGTTGACACAGACATGTTCAGGAAAGTGATCTCAATTTAAGCCCTTTACCTGCCTTCTCGATCCTATCCCCACCACCTTCTTCAAAACAGTTTTTAACTGCATATCTGAAAAAGTGCAAACTATTGTTAATCCCTCCCTGTTAACAGGCACTTTCCCCACTGCACTAAAAACCTGCTATGGTGAAACTCTGTCTGAAGAAAAATAATCTAGATTCTTCAGGTTTTAGTAATTTTCAGCCAGTCTCCAACCTTAAATTCTTAAGCAAAATTCTGGAGCAATTGGTTTTCAAACGGCTAAATGATAACTCTATTTTTGAAAAATGTCAATCTGGTTTCCGGGCCCCCCACAGCATAGAGGACCCCTTAGTTAAAGTGGTAAATGAACTTAAAGCCAATACAGATGCCAAACAGCTCTCTGTCCTTGTATTCTTGGATTTAAGTGCTGCATTTGACACTGTTGACTATGATGCCCTTCTGGACAGAATGTAGAGATGGGTTGGCTTCTCCGGTCCAGTTCTAAATTGGTTTAGGACGTATTTAACCGGTCAGAGTTTTTTGTCACCCTTGGTAAACATAACTCAGAGAGAATACATATCACATGGTGTTTCACAAGGTCCGATTTTGGGTCTGGTACTGTTCAGTTTATATATGTTACCCCTTGGCAGCGTTATCAGAAATCACAGCATTGAATTTCACTGCTACGCAGACGATACACAACTTTACATTTCTGTGTCACCAGAGGATATTAGCTCTGTGGATAAATTATTAGACCGTATTAGTTATTTAAATACTTGGATGGCTCACAACTTCCTCCAGCTAAATCAAGACAAGACCGAGGTACTTATTGTTGGAGCCAAAGTACAGAGAGAGAATCTGGCCACACATTTTATTTCACAGCAATAAAGATAAAACCCCAGTTATAAAGCCTAGGTGTTATTCTATATATCTGAACTCAATTTCGAATCACACATTATTAATGTGACCAAAATAGCTTTTTACCACCTGAGGAACATTGCCACATGCGCTGAATACAACAGGTGTAGACCTTACAGTGGAATGCTTACTTATGAATAGGCGCCCTGTGTGAAAATTTTATGAGAAACAGTGACATATACTCTGAATGACCTATAATCATAAATCCCATATTGTTCTTTCAGTCAGGCCAACCCAAGCTTCACTCTGCAAGTAGGCTAATAGTAGGCCTACTATTGAAACAGATAAATGAGGCTGTCACCTGAGGTCACCTATTTTGGATTCAAAACGGTAAACTTCGTCAAAAGGTGACTAGTTTGCATCCCTGATTACAGAACAACTCTATTGACCTGAAATTAGTGCTGATTACAGGTAAAAAATAAGTATATGTTGTTCTCTAGAGTGCATACAAATAACACTGATGATTTAAGCACATGAACTTTGGTTGGTGTCCATATTGATCGTGTCCCTGCTTACAAATATCTGGGCATATGGATAGATGAAAACCTGTCTTTTAAAAAGCATATTGATGAGTTAGTTAAGAAGCTGAGAATAAAAATGGTCTTCTTCTATAGAAATCTCGCTAAATAGTAGAAAAGAGATCATTCAGTCAATGTTCCTATCGGTCCTAGACTATGATGACATCATCTATATGAGCGCAGCTGCCACTTTATTAAAGCAGTTAGATGCAGTTTATCATAGCGCACTGTGCTTTATTAAGGTTGACAGTTTTAGTACTCATCACTGCATTACCTAGCAGAAAGTTGGTTGGCCCTCTCTGATGTCACGTAGGTTGATAGATTGCTATGTTTTTATTGATAAAGCCTTTCCACAAGAAGATCCAGTGTCCCTAACATCATTACTAAACTTACCACACCCGCTCTCAGGGATGGCTAACTCTGGAAATTCCTTTGGTCTTTACTTAGTTAGGTAAATCAGCGTTTTATTTTCTTGCACCTTATTTGCGTAACAATCTTCAAAATGTTCTTAAATTTGATGTTCTGGTGCCTCTAGGGCAATTCAGAAAGTTGATTGAGGACCTTATTACTGATGAGATGAATGTGTTCATTTTTTATGACAGTGTTTTCTTCTTTCTGCTTGTATTTTGATGTGTGTATTTTCTGTAATGTACAGTATGTAATTCAGAGCTCATCTGTAAAAGAGAGCTTGGTCTCAGTATGACTCCCTGATCAAATAAAGGTTAAATACAAATGTCAAAGTGGAATTCTGTTTTTACACATTTTTACAAATGAATTACAAATGAAAAGCTGAAATGTCTTGAGTCCATAAGTATTCAACCTCTTTACGGGGAGTCTAAATAAGTTCAGGAGTAAAATTGTGCATAACAAGTCACATAAGTTGCACGGACTCTCTATGTGCAATAATGGTGTTTAACATGATTTTTGAATGACTATCTCATATCTGTACCCCACACACACAACTTTCTGTAAGGTCCCAAAGTTGAACACTGAATTGCAAACACAGATTCAACCACAAAGACCAGGGAGGTTTTCCAATGCCTTGCAAATAAGGGCACTTATTGGTAGATGAGGTTAAAAAAAAAAGCTGACATTGAATATCCCTTTGAGCATGGTGAAATTATTAATTACACTTTGGATGATGTAGCAATACACCCAGTCACGACAAAGATACAGGCATAATTCCTAACTCAGTTGCCGGAGAGGAAGGAAACCGCTCAGGGATTTCACCATGAAGCCAATGGTGACCGTTACAGATTTAAATGGCTTTGTTTCGAGAAAATTGAGGATGCATCAACAACATTGTAGTTACTCCACAATACTAACATAAATGACCGAGTGAAAAGAAGGAAGCACGTACAGAATAAAAATATTCCAGAACATATATCCTGTTTGCAATAAGGCACTTAAGTAAAACAAAAACAAAAAGTGGCAATGAAATGTCCTGACTACAAAGCATTATGTCTGGGGCAAATCCAACACAACAGATCACCGAGTACCACTCTTCATATTTTCAAGCATGGGAGTGGCTGCATCATGTTATGGGTATGCTTGTCATCGGCAAGGACTGGGGAGTTGAGGCATAATCCTAGAGGAAAAGCTGGTTCAGTCTGCTTTCCAACAGACACTAGGAGACAAATTCACCTTTCAGCAGGACAATAACCTAAAATACAAGGTCAAATCTACACTGGAGTTGCTTACCAAGACGACATTGAATTTTCCTGAATGGCCTTGTTAAAGTTTTGACTTAAAATCCACTTGAAAATCTATGGCAAGACTTGAAAATACCTGTCTAGTAATGATCAACAACAGAGTTGACAAAGCCTGAATAATAAGAATAATGTCCAAATATTGTACCATCCAGGTGTGCAAAGCTCTTAGAGACTTACCCAGAAAGACTCACAGCTGTAATCACTGCCAAAGGTGATAATAACATGTATTGACTCAGGGGTATGAATACCTTTGTAAATGAGATATTTCTGTATTTCATTTTCAATATATTTGCTAACATTTCTAAAAACAAGTTTTCACTTATAGAGTATTGTGTGTAGATGGGTGAGAAGTATTATTTTTGTAATCCATTTTTAATTCAGGCTGTAAATGTGGAATAATTCAAGGGGTATGAATACTTTCTGAAGGCACTGTCTTTTATAAAGAAAGACCTCCTCATATGCGTTCTCCTGTTCTATTGGTTTTCTTTAAACTTTCTTTCATTGTCTAGCAGCCAAAGGCATTATCCTAGTCATATTAGCAACCCATGATAGTTGATGAATCTTAAAATCTCCCCTCTTTCTATATTTCTAATTTCCATCTCTGTCCATAAAACCACTTGCATGAGCAGTGCGCATTTTACAACAGTGTTTATCTGCACATTTTGGAACATTCGCCCATAGGCCTATTGACGTGTGCACATTGCTGCACTTAAATGGGAAAAAAATAGTTCATCAACATTTTAAGCTAAACATTGTGATCTGTTCCATCAGCCTTACCTATTGATACTGTGTATACCTCCACTACACTACTTTGATATGCAGCACGGGGATTAAGAAGTGAGTACACGCAATTTCCACTGAAAAATAAGTGGGTATACGGGATATACCTGCATATACCCTCCACAACACCACTGACCCACCCTGTCTTCAAGAGCATATCGTGTCTCAACCGATGGCAGGTACAAAACAAAAACCTCAGATGATATAAAGTACAACATATGTGAATATGAAGAAAAAACTAATTTTTTGATAATTCACTATACCATGACAACCCTGTTTGTAAGCTTTTAAATGATATCAAACTCAACTGTTTATCTTTACCAGTGATGAAGACATGGATGTCTCATGGTATGGTGGGGTATGCAAAATGGGTCAACTTTGAGGAACTCCATCTCTTGAATGTTTTGGCATTCAGGTCCAAAAAGTGGACAAACATGTATGGAAGGTTTTGTTTAATTAAAAGGGATGCTGTTAAAAAGTGCTTGAATTCATATGGATTTAACATGTCTCTTATCAATCACTGCTCCCCTCCAGGCTTCCAGAGTGGTGCAGCGGTCTAAGGCACTACATCGCAGTGCTAGAGGCATCACTACAGACCTGGGTTCAATCCCGGGCTATATCACAACCGCCTGTTATCGGGAGTCCCAAAAGGCGGCGCACAATTGGCCCAGTGTCGTCCGGGTTAGCAGTGGGTTTGGCCGGGGTAGGCCGTCATTGTAAATAAGAATTTGTTCTTAACTGACTTGCCTAGTTAAATAAAGCTTAAATAAATAGTCTATTGATTACTGAATCAATATCGAGAGAAAATAACTAATAGTGATACAGTAGCAACTCAGAACCGCCGTCACAAACATTGAATCTAATTTCTCCATTAAACATTATAATGACTCCCTAATATGATGTGTGGTTCCGGATAATGGCCCTGTGCGCTGCTGCAGTGCGAGTCAGGTTAGAATTTTAATATAGGAAATGTGACTTGAAAAGGCTTGAACAGCTATATCACTGAAATCACATTTCCCAACAAATCAAATCAAGTTTATTTTGTATAGCCCTTCGTACATCAGCTAATATCTCGAAGTGCTGTACAGAAACCCAGCCTAAAACCCCAAACAGCAAGCAATGCAGGTGTAGACGCACGTCTACACCTGCAACAACAGCAATCTCTTATCTTCTTAACACTCAGCCGTGTCCTGTGCAGTGTGCAGGCGTGTTCATGCTCATATGACCTTCGACATCAAACACTGTTAGAAGACTGCAGTGCGTTTGACAACCCATTTACTTCTTGGCCTCTGATTGGCTGCGGGGGAGAGCGAGGCTGATGAGTGTCCTGCAGCAGCGTTGGTGGTGTCAATCACTGTCAGTGAAGTCATTAAAGGAGTTTATCGAGCGACAGGAGGACATACTTACCTCTACTCTCTCACCCATAGAAAATAATATAATACTTATGCTCACATGCCTTTTGCCATTGATAAAAGGGTAGAGGTGAGAATCCATTGGTAATTACATTTTAGTCACCGTCATCAGATGCTCTTATTAATCCAATAATGACTTCAACTCTAAAGTAGGCATCAAATCTGTGCTCAGTACTTCTGACGTATTAGAACACATAGCCATATTCTTTATTTGCTGATGTGGAAATCACGTCTTTATTCCTGGCTGGTGGAGGAGGAATGTCCCTTGCAATGCCTGAGCAAAGACATGTTACAAGGAGCTGAACAGGCACGCTGGGCATGTGCCTAGGGAACCACCAACCAATTATTTTGTTTGGAGAGAGATAAGCCTTGCTTTTTCTTTCTGTGGCTGTACCACTGTGTGGAAGTCATGTGACATTCATATGACCCAGCTTTCACGTACTTTAGACACACACAATTACACTGGAGGGTTGTGAACAGCACAAAGAAAATATGGAGATCATTTACCTTGAGAAATGGTGCATCAAGCTACTATGAGTTAGCCTGGTCACTGTGTTCACCATTCTGTCATATATTGAAGTCAAATACCTTTTTAGATATCAGATATTGCAAACAATTTGTGATCCCGCCGGCAGATATATTATTATACGGGGTACCTTGCTGTCCGAGCAGTTGACTTTAATTAATGTGTATGGTCCCAACAAAGATGACTCTATAAATTCTTTCACAATTTGTTTCTAAACCTTTCCACACTTACAGTAAATTATATTGTTGCAGGAGACTTTAATTGCACTTTAGATCTTGTTAAAGATCGCACCTCAGGTTCAAACTACTCCCACACCTAATGTAGGAAAACCATACAGCATTTTATGAAGGATTCAATTTAGAGATTTGGAGAAACATGAAACCAGATGATGTGGAATATTCGTGTTACTTTATCACTCACCAGACCTATTCCCGAATCAACTATTTTTTGATCTCAGCAGCAATACGCTCTAAAATTTAACTTTGCTTTTATTATAGCATTGTCATCTCTGCCCATGCTCCAGCATCTCTTATATATTCCGATTCTAATTTAGTATGTGACCCACCTAAATGGCGCTTCCAACCTAAATGGCTGCAAGATACAAGTTTTACAGAATACATTGGACAGCAAATTGACCTATACTTTTCAATTAATATAACACTGACTTCAGCTTGTACTAGATGGGAAGTCTTTAAAGCTTCATAAGGGGTCAAATTATACATTTCACCAGCTCCAAGATAAAAAAAATACTTGTCAAAAAATGAAATTACTTGAAACCAAAATTAAAACTCAGGAGAGAGAAATTTTCCTCACTAATGCCACAGGTGCACACAAGGAGTTGCTCTTGCTCAGGGCTCAATATAACAGAATGTATGCGGGAGCTGCAGCAAGCTTATTGAGACTAAACCAATCATATTATGACCAGGGTGAAAAAGCTGGGAAGCTGTTGGCCTTGCGAATCAAACAGCAGCAAGCAGAGAGAGCAATCAATTAAACTCAGAATGCAGAGGGAGCTGTGATGGTGGACCCTCGGGAGACAAACAATACCTTTAAATCCTTTTATGAAAAAGCATATGCATCAGAGTATCCTCCTAAAACTGATACCCAGGCTAGCTTTTTAGATAGAATAATCTGAAGTATTGGGAAACTCCGATCTAAGGATATTCTTAATGCTGAGCTGACAGTGGAGGAAATGTCCAATGCAATTGATAGTATGAGGGCGGGGGCCATCTGATGGCCCAGATGGGCTGCCCGTTGACATCTACAAGAGATTTAAGATCAAACTATGCACTCCCCTCCTGGAGATGTTTTTGGAATCTTACGAAAATGCCCCCTTCTTTGAGAGGTAAAACCTGGAAAGCTGCATATCAAATGTGATTCCTATCGTGCCATTTCACTTTTGAATTCTGACACTAAGGTTCTTTGTAAAGCACATAGCAAAAAAATATGACATTCCTAGAATTAAAAAATATATATATTTACAGCTAAGGAGCTTCCTCGTGGCTGCCCAAAACCTAACAGAACCCCTTCTGTCCACTTTAGAAAATATGATCTCAACCCATTGTAATGGTAAGGGTAGAATTTCAGCTCTATGCAATATGCTAGAGTCTGGCTCAACAGAATACTCTGCGCACAAACTGAACTCTTGGAACAAAGATATTTGCGAGTTCCTCTGTCCAGTGTCTGTGTTCTTTTGCCCATCTTCATCTTTGCTTTTTATTGGCCAGTCTGAGATGGCTTTTTCTTTGCAACTCTGCCTAGAAGGCCAGCATCCCGGAGTCGCCTCTTCACTGTTGATGTTGAGACTGGTGTTTTGCGGGTACTATTTAATGAAGCTGCCAGTTGAGGACTTGTGAGGCATCTGTTTCTCAAACTAGACACTCTAATGTACTTGTCCTCTTGCTCAGTTGTGCACGGGGGCCTACCAATCCTCTTTCTATTCTGGTTAGAGCCAGTTTGCGCTGTTCTGTGAAGGCCTGTAATCGAAGCCACAAATGCAGATGCTCCAGATACTCAACTAGTCTAAAAAGGACAGTTTTATTGCGTCTTTACATCAGGACAACAGTTTTCAGCTGTGCTAACAATTGCAAAAGGGTTTTCTAATGATCAATTAGCCTTTAAAAATGATAAACTTGGATTAGATTACCTAACGTGCCATTGGAACACAGGAGTGATGGTTGCTGATAATGGGCCTCTGTGCGCCTATGTAGATATTCCATAAAAAATCTGCAATTTCCAGCTACAATAGTCATTTACAACATTAACAATATCTACACTGTATTTCTGATATATTTGATGTTATTTTAATGGACCAAATGTTTTTCTTTCAAAAACAAGGAAATTTGTAAGTGACCCCAAGTGACCCCAAAGTAGTGTATAAATATATATATATATATATATGTTGTTCATCAACTACAGCTCAACCTTCAACATAGTGCCTTCCAAGCTCATCACTAATCTCGCGGCCCTGGGTCTGAACCCCGCCCTGCGCAACTGGATCCTGGACTTTCTGACGGGTGTCCCCAGGTGGTGAAGGTAGGCAACAACAGCTCCACTACACTGATCCTCAACACGGGGGCCACACAAGGGTGCATGCTCAACCCCCTCCTAAACTCGCAGTTTACCCATGACTGCGTGGCCATGCACATCTCCAACTCAATCATTAAGTTTGCAGATGACACAACTGTGGTAGGCCTGATTACCAACAACAATGAGAGAGCCTACAGAGAGGAGGTGAGGGCCCTGGCAGAGTGATCCCAGGAAAATAACCTCTCCCTCAGTGTCAACAAACTTAAGGAGCTGATCGTAGACAGCATAGAGAGCACTCGCCCATCCACATCGACAGGGACCGCAGTGGAGCGGGTGAAAAGCTTCAAGTTTCTCGACGTGCCCATCACTGACAACCTGAAATGGTTATCCACACAGACAGTGTGGTGAAGAAGGATCTCAGCCACCCGACCCACGGCCTGTTCACCCCAATACCATCTAGCAGGCAGAGACAGTACAGGTCCATCAAAGCTGGGACCGAAAGACTGATAAGACAGCTTCTATCTCCTGGCCATCAGACTGTTAAAACAGTCACCACTAGTCATCCTCCACCCAGTACCCTGCCCTGAACTTTAGTCAATGTTACTAGCCGGCTACCACCCAGTACTCAACCCTGTTCCTTAGAGAATGTTGCCCTATGTACATAGTCACTGAACACTGATCACTTTAATAATGTTTACATAATGTTTTATGTATTTTAGAGTATCCTATATAATAACTACTGCTGTACACATCTTTCTATTAATTTACTGCCTATAATGTAAATATACACCATTATATAAATATATATTTATAATCCGGACTCTGACATTGCTCGTTCTAATATTTCTATATTTCTTAATTCCTTTCTTTATATTTTGGGGGATTTGTGTGTATTGTCCCACTCCTTGAAAGCGGCAGCTCTACCATTTAGCTCAGTGCGGATGTTGCCTGTAATCCATGGCTTCTGGTTGGGGTATGTACGTACAGTCACTGTGGGGATGACATCCTCGATGCACTGATAAAACTAGTCACTGACGTGGTGTACTCCTCAATGCCATCAGAGGAATCCCAGAACACATTCCAATCTGTGCTAGTAAAACAGTCCAGTAGTTTATCATCTGCTTCATCTGACCACTTTTTTATAGACCGAATCACTGGTGCTTCCTGCTTTAATTTTTGCTTGTAAGCAAGAATCAGGAGGATAGAATTATGGTCAGATTTGCCAATTGGAGGGTGATGGAAAGCATTGTACGCATCTCTGTGTGTGGAGTAAAGGTGGTCTAGAGTTTCTTTCCCTCTGGTTGCACATTTAACATGCTGATAGGAGGTAAAACTGATTTAAGTTTCCCTGCATTAAAGTCCCCGGCCACTAGGAGCACCACCTCTGGATGAGCATTTTCCTGTTTGCTTATGGCAGTATACAGCTCATTGAGTGTGGTTTTAGTGCCAGCATCAATCTGTGGTGGTATGTAAACAGCTACAGTAAAATACAGATAAACTCTCTAGGTAGATAGAGTATCTCATGATAAGATGTAGACCACACTACCTCAGGCGAGCAAAACCTTGAGACTTCCTTAGATATCGTGCACCAGCTGTTGTTTACATATATGCATAGGCCCCCGCCCTGTACCCTATGTGACATCTGTATAACCACTAAAGCGCACCAACTATTGTACTTTACTACTTTCCCTACCTGCTAACTCAGTAGAGGTCAGACTAACAGACCAATAACACTGCACTGACAGTCACTGAGGTGAAAGCTCAGCGTAATTTCATTGACATGTTTAGGGTTCTCCTCACATGACACAGACAGACTGGCAGACTCAAAACAGATGCTCAAAACAGACATGCCACAAGTTCAATCACTTCAATTGCAGTCCTCAGCCAC
The DNA here is from genome assembly GCF_016432855.1 of Salvelinus namaycush. Classification (NCBI taxonomy): domain Eukaryota; kingdom Metazoa; phylum Chordata; class Actinopteri; order Salmoniformes; family Salmonidae; genus Salvelinus; species Salvelinus namaycush. The sequence goes on from NC_052328.1 coordinate 23,941,979, forward strand.
AATCCACTGATACCAACAATGGCATCACTCACAACCCTCCCTTTGCTGTAAAGTGATACGACACTCCTCTCATATCTCATTTGACATATGTAACAAGATCAGACAACCATGACTGCTTATGAGTCATATGATGGATGCTAGCCAATCATAATGGGGGGTATGAGAGTGATGTAGATCAATGCTAATGTAGTTGGATTCAATACACACCCTATAGCTTCTTAGTCCACAATGTGTTTAAAATAGTAGTCTTTTATTAGCTCCATCTCATTTCCATGTCTTTAGCCAGTAGGAGGGGCATGCTATTGGGCTGTGTATTGAACAGGAGAGCACTGGTTTCAAATGTCACCATCTCATAAATAAGTGATATCAAAGTGTTACCAAGACCACAATCAGGTTGTTAGAGAGGCTATGTAGTGGTAGGTGGGAAGAGAGATCCCATCTGACAGTGAGTGCTTGGCATATCCTAAGCAAACTCTTTGGGAAGAATAACAGCTTGCAGTAGGTGGAATGTTTATGGCAATGTTGAATAACAAAATGAAAAATAGTGGAATGGATTTACTCCAATATTTGACACAAGAAGAAACCAATTCAAAAGAGAGGACGCTGAATGTCATCCTCGCGGGTTATATGTTCAGGAAAACACCCTCGTGGCAGTTTAGCGTCACATTAGCCTGCATATTGGACGGCTATTTTAAATGTATAAGAGCTTTTTTAAGAGAGCAACAGACTACATTAGACATGGTGATGCTTGGAATTGGAATAACTCAGCAGTTTAGAGTGCAGAAATCCAAAGCCAGCATACTAAAGCTCTTGCATATAGGGCATTGTTCACACACAGACATGCAAACACCCATGTACACTTTCTATAAAAGCACCAGTTCAGAGTGCAGCAGCAGTCCATAAGCAGCACTTATTGGTCCGAGCCCTAGCCCTGGGGGCAAAGAGCAGAACCTATGCTGAAACTAGTATCACATGACAAGGAGGGGGGGGGGGGTATTATTGAATGAAACAACATGGAGGCCTAATGGAGGGGGCCTCTGGGGCCTCGTATAGGAAGGTCTCAAGGGAGCTGCCAGCTGCTGCTGGGAGCTGGAGGGCATTACTAAGACACTGGAAACAGCACATATGCTGCTTGTCATCCAAACACAGAGCCAAGATGGCAGTCAGCACAAATCAGACTTGAGGTGGGACACATCATGCTGATGCCTTGTCTAGCCTTAGTATACACATTGATACAACACACCTGTCTGCCAGTATTAGCAACCCCTGCACATTATTAATCTACTTCAGTGCAACGAGGCTCATAAATATCCTATGATTCAAAACACTCCCAATCAAACAAAGATCCATAATCTTACCCATCACACCTGTGTACACACAGTCCCTTCACATGCATGTCACAGTGTTGCTTTTGGCTAGTGCAAAGTCCAATCACATTCTGAGAGTCTGTTTATTACTAATTTAGGTGAAAAGGATATGGGATTCGATGTTGCTTTATTGACAATGAGAGACTAAAAACAGTGCCACGCACACCTTCCACCGGACCGTGAAACACATAGCTCTGTCAGATAGCAGCGATAAGCTGGGCTAAATATAGCTGTAATGATAGGCCCCATCGTGAGACTGTGGAGACGGAGAAACAGATCAGACTACCGTCAAAGTCACATCAAGCCCACATTACAACCAGCTCTACTGAAACTTTTCAGAGTGGGGTTTGTGGGCCACTCTGGCATTCATGTTCTACTGTTAGACACACAGTCTTCTATTGAGCACTACTACCCAAATCCTCTCTGGGGTCAGACATTCAATTATTATAGTAATGTTATAACACATTGCTAAACCACAATACAATTAAAAACAACAGACATGAGATTACACTGCCAGGCCACTCTGGCAATAAAGGTGTTGAGTTTAAACCAAGCTGTTAAATACTCAGTTGTTCAATGCTCACTCACCTTAAAAATAGCAGGTTAGTTGTAAATTCAAGTCCTTGAGATACAAGTAAACTCTTGACTCTCAGTGACACAGTGCCTTGACTAAACATGCAACCTTTATGCTGGTGTGGTCTAGTAATGACATCTTATCTGCTCAACTAGACAGTTTTTCAGGGCCACCGCCATTGCTGGGTATGACTGGTTTGTGCTGCTTTCACACACCGGCCATGACAGATTGTGTGTATTAGAAATACACGCACATATATACAGACATACACACGACCCGAGTATACCCTGATACTACGAGTTGTGGAGGTCCTCCGTGGGCAGAACCTCTGTGGAGACATTCAGCTGTTGTGGGGTAGTGTGGTCGTAAACACAAACTAGCCAACGCAGCAGGCTGGGACCTACACAGACAGGTGCCAGGGGAACACACACAGAGATATGTGGAAGTGGAGGAGAACGCCTCCATCAGAGCACCAAGGAATGTCCAGCTCACTTACACTATGGAGTGTCAAAACTGGCAATGAATACAATCCCAGTCAGAGGAATTCCACTTGTTTTGTACATTTGGGGTGATGGTACAGAGAGCTTAGCGCTGTCTGGGTTATCTATTTCACTTGGCAGACAGTATCAGATGTCATTGATTGACAATAACTGGTCTTGGTGGATTATGTATCGAAATCATGTGTATTAAAAGATGCAGTCAGGGAACTTAAGCATAACAAATGTGTAACATATTGTACGAATTAGATTCATAACATAGGTTATGCAGTGCCTTCGGAAAGTTATATATTTGCCGTGCCTTCGGAAAGTATTCAGACCACTTGACATTTTGTTACGTTACAGCCTTATTCTAACGTTGATTAAATTTTAAAAATGTTCCCTCGATCTACACACAATACCCCATTATGACAAAGCAAAAACTGGTTTTTAAAAATGTCCGCTAATATATTATAAATAAAAAACGGAAATATAACATTTACATAAGTATTCAGACCCCTATACTCAGTACTTTGTTGAAGCACTTTAGGCAGCGTTTAAAACATCGAGTCTTCTTTGGTATGACGCTACAAGCTTGGCACACCTGTATTTGGGGAGTTTCTCCCATTCTTCTCTGCAGATCCTCTCAATCTCTGTCAGGTTGGATGGGGAGCGTTGCTGCACAGCTAATTTCAGGTTCCTCCAGAGATGTTTGATCGGGTTCAAGTCCGGGTTCTGGCTGGGCCACTCAAGGACATTCAGAGACTTGTCCCGAAGCCACTCCTGCGTTGTCTTGGCAGTGTGGTTAGGGTCGTTGTCCTTTGGGAAGGTGAACCTTCACCCCAGTCTGAGGTCCTGAGTGCTCTGGAACAGGTTTTCATAAAGGATCTCTCTGTACTTTGCTCCATTCATCTTTCCCTCGATCCTGACTAGTCTCCCAGTCCCTGCGGCTGAAAAACATCCCCACAGCATGAAGCTGCCACCACCATGCTTTACCGTAGGGATGGTGCCAGGTTTCCTCCAGACGTGACACTTGGCATTCAGGTCAAAGAGTTCAACCTTTGTTTCATCAGACCAGAGAATCTGGTTTCTCATGGTCTGAGAGTCTTTAGGTACCTTTATGGCCACTACCATAAAGGCCTGATTGGTGGAGTGCTGCAGAGATGGTTATCCTTCTGCAAGGTTCTCCCATCTCCACAGAGGAACTCTAGAGCTCTGTCAGAGTGACCATCGGGTTCTTGGTCACCTCCCTGACCAAGGCCCTTCTCCCCCGATTGCTCAGTTTGGCCAAGTGGCCAGCTCTAGGAAGAGTCTTGGCAGTTCCAAACTTCTTCCATTTAAGAATGATGGAGGCCACTGTGTTCATGGGGACCTTCAATGCTGCAAAAATGTTTTTATACCCTTCCCCAGATCTGTGCCTCGACATAATCCTGTCTCAGAGGATGGGGGTATTTGTGTGTAGATTGCTGAGGAATTGTTTTTATTAATCAATTTTAGAATAAGGCTGTAACATAACAAAATGTGGGAAAAGTCAAAGGGTCTGAATACTCTCCGAAGGAACTGTATGTATAGTTGTTTTTTTGAGGACGTATGAGATCATATGAAATGGATGACATAGTACACAAACTGGGACCCGTTTTGGCTTGTGAGCACAACTTCCATAACTACTGGCTGAAATTATACAAAAGATCTGGAGCGTCACATTAAGTGCCCTCTAGTACAAATGTGAACAAAAAATATGAATAATAATACGTCAATGAACAGTTACATAATTCCCATGGTTATTTTATACCACGATTACATAAATGTCTAAGCATAACATAAACATTCACGGTACAGTAACATCCCCAGGGTTATAACAGTTTGTCTTCTGCATGGCTGGAGAGCAGTAGGGAAAGAGAGCGTTTGTACTATTGGCCTTAGTTAGGATGATCGGTTGACAGATGCAGAGCCGTCGGAAAACGTGTGGGGAGGCGGCATTTACCACAGCATTTTTCAATTATGTGTGGCAGCGCCACACCACTATTGATTTAGTTTAACAAAATATATTGACGCAAACATTAAAATAGTTGTTTTTTTAGACTGATTTGCCTCATGATTTGTCAACTCAGACACAATTTCATCTGTCCTTCACATCAGAGTGTTGCTTGAGGTTCTTTGCAAGTCGTGGCCAATCAGATTCACAGAAATCGGTTGTGCAGGCCGGGCACAAAGCACAAAGCTCAAGGCGTGCTCTTCACTATCCTCCAGTATTTATTTAGCAAGCGTGATAACACATCACTCCCGACAGACACAAGCAAAAACTTCATACATCTAACACTAGAGATCTGAAGTATGGCATGGAAATGAGACTATTTTTCAGTCTGATCAACTGTAGGCTACTATCAACATCAGCTGCATAGTCTAGCCTACTACAGTATGCGCCCTGTCCCTCTAGCCAGGGTAAACGAAGCGGTAACGCTGTGTATTTATAGTCCATTTGATTGTGAGAAAATGTGAATGGGATCAAATTTGGTTTATATTCAAACATGGGCTGACTAGGCAACCTAGACTTTTTCAATCCAAAATGCTTACCTGGAATTAATCAATAATCACAATAGCTGACATAGATTGAGTAAATGTTTTATTAGGCCTACAGTTGCACAGGGCAGAACTACACAATGTCAACCTGGATGAAGCAAGCTCAGCCCTGTGAGTTTTATTGTCCAATCATGATGCTTTCTCTGTGTATAGAAAACCCTGTTCTTTAAAATATAATTCATATGTACAAGTACAAGGCTGCTGCAGTTTGACAGGTTTTTTTATATTCCCCAAGGTGTGGAGTTTTTCTAAACCATGTGACCTGATTCTAAAAACTTTGGTCCCATCATAGCCCATATTAAACCTTTTTACAACAGATTAATCATGTCATACCATATAAGATCCAGGGTTTTACCTGGGTAGGTTACCAGATCAGGAAAATCTATTGGACCCAGAATAGTTTTTCCGCCACTAAGGCTGTAGCGGTCATGACATTTTGTCAGCCGGTGATTGCCATGCAAATAACTACCGGTCTCACGGTAATTGATCGTTAATTAACATAAACACGTTTAGCATCTCCTGGCTTCCACACATAGCCTACAAGCCACAGAAGCACACCGTTGGAACATCTACATTTTAAAACGTTTTTTAAAAAGCCTACACCATCACAATAAATCCATGATTTATTTTAGGTCTAAAGAAACATGATATGAAGAAAATGTAGCCTATTTCAGAAGAACAGAATAGCATATTTTGAGTTGTCCTTATGTTAGGCCCTGATCTGGCTACGCCATATGGCTGTGGGCTACACTATTTAATTTAGCTGACAAGATTTGCTTAGAATTCTGTGGCATTATTTTATATTATTTTATAGTATGAATAATAGAATTGAACATAGCCAAATAAAATAGAAAGTATATTTTCCACAAATGATTTGAGGGAATGCGCACATGAGGCTATTCTGTGTTGAGCAGTTAACAGAGAAACAGATGCTGCTATATGCTTAATTTAGAGTTTGTCGTAGCTGAATCAGAATTAGTTAGGTAACATAGATAAATAAGATATTTTATTTACTTTCATACTATGCAGAATATCAGAAAGGGAGAAGGGCTCCACTATGTCTGTACGCTAGTCACTCCCTTCTTTTCCCATTGGGGGGAGGAGTATGGAAGTGTCTGGAATCATTGTATTACCCCTCTCATACTGTTGAACTTATCTTTCATGGTATATGACCTAGAGAATCACTCCCCTTTCTGAGCTTGTCCAGGAGGGGGTGTATTTGAGATGGGTGTATCTAGAATTGACAATTGATATATGCCATTGGATGAGGTAATGTTTTGGTCCTAAGTGGTACCAAGAACGAGATTAGAACCTCGGTTAAAGAGACCAAACTGAACAATAATTTATAGCTAATGCTATAAATTATGGGATACTCCTCTTTCAAGTAAAAGGTTCTTTGTGAACTGTTCCTAAGATCTGTGTTTCGTCATGTGAGTTGAGAGGGGTGTGTCTTGGCTATAAATGATACTAAGAATTGTTTTGTAGGGACTCTCAGAGAATTAATCTGAGGGTCAAAAGGGCTATGGTGAAGCTCATATACTTAAAGATGGACGTTATAATATAACTCTGACTTGTGTGTGGTTTGCTCTCTCATCACATAGTAATACAGGAAATTACCACAACAAGTTATTTATGCAACTTGGGGCGGCGTTGGGCCAGTAACAAAAAGGTTGCTAGATCGAATCCCCGAGCTGACAAGGTAAAAATCTGTTGTTCCGCCCCTGAACAAGGCAGTTAACCCACTGGCTGCATAATGCGACGAGTGATGATTTGAAAAAAGTTGCATGAAAGACATGAGCTCTGCTCTGTTTCTTGTGCAGCCTGAACACCAGTGGAGGCTCCTCGGAGGAGTAAGGGGAGGACTTCTTAGTGAAATTCATAAAAATAAAAAGTTAAACATTAAAAAAGTTATTATTTTTAGATAAAACTATACTAAATATATTCAAGTAATCAAATCATTTTTTACAACACACTGTTTTGCAATGAAGGTCTACAGTAGCGTCACGACTTCCGCCGAAGTTGGTCCCTCTCCTTGTTCGATCCACTTTTCATTTTCCATTGGTTTTGTCTTGTCTTCCATCACACCTGGTTCCAATTCCATCAATTACATGTTGTGTATTTAACCCTCTGTTCCCCCCCCATGTCGTTGTCCGTAATTGTTTCTTGTAGTGCTTGTGCACAGTATGCTGGTGATTACCGGGTTTTGTTTGACCCATTTCATGTATTGTTCTGTTGACGGTGGTTTACGTTTATTAAACAACACTGTTGTAAATCAGTTTTCGCTCTCTTGCGCCTGACTTCTCTGCCGCCAGTACGCACCTCATTACAAGTAGCCTCAGTAGCACTCTGTAGGGTAGCACCATGGTGTAGTCGGATGACAGCTAGCTTCTGTCCTCCTCTGGGTACATTGACTTCTATACAAAATCTAGGAGACTCATGGTTCTCAACCCCTTCCATAGACTTACACAGTAATTATGTCAACTTCTGGAGGACTTCAACCTATCAGAGCTCTTGCAGCATGAATTGACATGTCGTCCATCCAATCAAAGGATCAGAAAATTAATCTAGGTCTTAAACCATAAGCTACAGCTGGCTAGCACTGCAGTGCATAAACTGTGGTGAGTTGTTGATTTAAAAAGAGAGAAATACAGTAGTTAAAAAGTTTGAACAAGGGCCTCCCGGGTGGCGCAGTGGTCTAGGGCACTGCATCGCAGCGCTAGCTGCGCCACCAGAGTCTCTGGGTTCGCGCCCAGGCTCTGTCGCAGCCGGCCGCGACCGGGAGGTCCGTGGGGCGACGCACAATTGGCCCAGCGTCGTCCGGGTTAGGGAGGGTTTGGCCGGTAGGGATATCCTTGTCTCATCGCGCTCCAGCGACTCCTGTGGCGGGCCGGGCGCAGTGCGCGCTAACCAAGGGGGCCAGGTGCACGGTGTTACCTCCGACACATTGGTGCGGCTGGCTTCCGGGTTGGAGGCGCGCTGTGTTAAGAAGCAGTGCGGCTTGGTTGGGTTGTGCTTCAGAGGACGCATGGCTTTCGACCTTCGTCTCTCCCGAGCCCGTACGGGAGTTGTAGCGATGAGACAAGATAGTAATTACTAGCGATTGGATACCACGAAAATTGGGGAGAAAAGGGGGTAAAATGTAAAAAATATATAAAAAATAATAATAATAAGTTTGAACAAATTGACTTCTTCCTAAATTAAGGAGAAGCAAGAGAGAAAGAGCTATATTTGGATGTATTATTTTTATTTATTTGTACTTTCACTTAGCTAGCCAATTCAGCTAGCTAGTTTAGTCTACTCAAACACCCAGCTCAAACAGAGAGGGATACTATGTTAGCTAGCTGGCTGTGGCTATCCAACACTGGAACTCTTCCAAGTCAAGGTAAGCTTTTGGTTTTATAAATGTATTGCCACTGGGTCCCACCAGTGTAACTGCTAAATTTCTTTGGCAGCTAGCAAGTTTAGCCTACTCAAACACCCAACTCAAACAGAGAGTAATGCTATGTTAGCTAGCTGGCTATGGCTATCCAACACTGGAACTCTTCCAAGTCAAGGTAAGCTTTTGGTTTTATAAATGTATTGCCAAGGGGCCCGCAGGTGTAACTGAAAAACTGTTTCTTACTGTACACTGTACTGCATGATTGTAGCGGGTTTACTAACACATTAGTTCTAGTAGTTCTAGTTGACTATGATGTGACAACTATGTAGGCTGTGTGTAGCTCTTAGCGGTCATGATATGAAGGTTTGGCTTGGAAAGTTGTTTTTTCGCCTGGTCAAAGATAGCGGATTTGTTGTGCACTGAAGTCCACATGCGAAGGGAAAAGGTGAAAGGAGGAGAATGTGTAGATAGTTGTGAGAAGGAATTATATAAACAATGAGGAAAGTGATTGTGCTGTTTTTATGTGGCTGCTATGAAAGTGAACTGTTTATGTGTGATCAACGAAAAACATTTCTTAAACGGAAGCAACCGGAGTGAAAAAGGGATAAACATACCTGAATTTGTCTAATAGAAACTCTCATTTGCAACTGTTGGACTAATGATTACGTCCTAGATTAGCTAGATGCAGGCAAGCGTGTGCAAGGCAGTATTGAACATGTCACTGTCTGTCACCTTGATAACTCAAAATTCTCTTGACCTTTGCACCTACATTGTAAACTTTCATTAATAGGCTAGGTTGTAGCAACCTCATGATGGGTACAGGGAAAATTTGAGGAGCATGTAAGAGCCTAAACCTATTGATGTTACATTGAGAGGGGTGAATGGAATATGAATGACAGTCATCCAATACGCTGTGATAGAAATAAGGCCATGCTCATAAAGAAAATAATCTTAAAAGGCACCGACCACCACCGCTGCACAGACTTCATCAAATCAAATTGTATTAGTCACATGCGCCGAATACAACAGGTGTAGACTTTACAGTGAAATGCTTACTTACGAGCCCATAAACAACAGTGCAGTTTAAAAAAATACAGATAAGTATAAAAAATAAAAGTAACAAGTAATTAAAGTACAGCAGTAAAATAACAATAGCGAGACTATATACAGGGGGGTACCGGTACAGAGTCAATGTGCGGGGGCACCGGTTAGTTGAGGTAATATGTACACGTAGGTAGAGTTATTAAAGTGACTATGCATTGATGATAACAACAGAGCGTAGCAGCGGTGTAAAAGAGGGGGGGGGGGGGGGGGGGGGGGCAATGCAAATAGTCTGGGTAGCCATTTGATTAGGTGTTCAGGAGTCTTATGACTTGGGGGGATAGAAGCTGTTTAGAAGCCTCTTGACCTAGACTTGATGCTCCGGTACCGCTTGCCGTGCGGTAACAGAGAGAACAGTCTATGACTAGGGTGGCTGGAGGCTTTGACATTTTTCAGGGGCCTTCCTCTGACACCGCCTGGTATAGAGGTCCTGGATGGCAGAAAGATTGGCCCCAGTGATGTACTGAGCCGTTCGCACTACCCTCTGTAGCACCTTGCGGTCGGAGGCCGAGCAGTTGCCATACCAGGCAGTGATGCAACCAGTCAGGATGCTCTCGATGGTGCAGCTATAGATCCTCAAAAGTTTCTGAGGACCCATGCCAAATCTTTTCAGTCTCCTGAGGGGGAATAGGTTTTGTCGTGCCCTCTTCATGACTGTCTTGGTGTACTTGGACCATGTTAGTTTGTTGGTGATGTGGACACCAAGGAACTTGAAGCTCTCAACCTGCTCCAATGCAGCACCGTCCTGTAGTCCACAATCATTTCCTTTGTCTTGATCACATTGTGGGAGAGGTTGTTGTCCTGGCACCACACGGTCAAGTCTCTGACCTCCTGCCTATAGCCTGTCTCATCGTTGTCTGTGATCAGGACTACCACTGTTGTGTCATCGGCAAACTTAATGATGGTATTGGATTCGTGCCTGGCCATGCAGTCATGAGTGAACAGGGAGCACAGGACGGGACTGAGCACGCACCCCTGAGGAGCTCCAGTGTTGAGGATCAGTGTGGCGGATGTGTTGTTACCTACCCTTACCACCTGGGGGCAGCCCGTCAGGAAGTCCTGAATCCAGTTGCAGAGGGAGGTGTTTAGTCCCAGGGTCCTTAGCTTAGTGATGAGCTTGAGGGCACTATGGTGTTTAACGCTGAGCTGTAGTCAATGAATAACATTCTCACATAGGTGTTCCTTTAGTCCAGGTGGGAAAGGGCAGTGTGGAATGCAATAGAGATTGCATCTGTGGATCTGTTGGGGCGGTATGCAAATTGGAGTGGGTCTAGGGTTACTGGGATAATGGTGTGATGTGAGCCATGACCAGCCTTTCAAAGCACTTCATGGCTACAGATGTGAGTGCTATGGGTCAGTAGTCAATTAGGCAGGTTACCTTAGTGTTCTTGGGCACAGGCACTATGGTGGTCTGATTAAAACGTTGGTATTACAGGACAGGGAGAGGTTGAAAATGTCAGTGTCACTTGCCAGTTGGTCAGCTCATGCTCGCAGTACACGTCCTGGTAATCCTTGTGAATGCTGACCTCTTTAAAGGTCTTACTCACATTGGCTGCGGAGAGCATGATCACACAGTCTTCCGGAACAGCTGGTGCTCTCATGCATGTGTCAGTGCCATTTGCCTCGAAGCGAGCATAGTAGTTTAGCTCGTCTGGTAGGCTTGTGTCACTGGGCAGCTCTCGGCTGTGCTTCCCCTCATAGTCTGTCATGGTTTGCAAGCCCTGCCACATCCGACGAGCATCAGAGTCGGTGTAGTACGATTCGATCTTAGTCCTTTATTGACACTTTGCCTGTTTGATGGTTCGTCGGAGGGCATAGTGGGATTTCTTATAAGATTCCGGGTACGAGTCCTGCTCCTTGAAAGCTGCAGCTTTAGCCTTTAGCTCAGTGTGGATGTTGCCTGTAATCCATGGCTTCTGGTTGGGGTATGTACGTATGGTCGCTGTGGCGACAACATCATCAATGCACTTATTGATGAAGCCAATGACTGATGTGGTGTACCCCTCAATGCCATCGGAGGAATCCCAGAACATATTCCAGTCTGTGCAAGCAAAACCGTCCTGTAGCTTAGCATCTGCTTCATCCGACCACTTTTTTATTGATCTAGTCACTGGTGCTTCCTGCTTAAATTTTTGCTTGTAAGCAGGAATCAGGAGGATAGAATTATGGTCAGATTTGCCAACTGGAGGGAGCGCCGCCTCTGGGTGAGCGTCATCTTGTTTGCTTATGGCGGAATACAGCTCATTCAGTGCTGTGTTAGTGCCAGCCTCTGACTGTGGTGGTATGTAAACAGCTACGAAAAATACAGATGAAAACTCTCTAGGTAGATAGTGTGGTCTACAGTTTATCATGAGATACTCTACCTCAGGCGAGCAATAGCTCGAGACTTCCTTAGATATTGTGCACCAGTTGTTATTTACAAAAATACATAGTCCGCCGCCTCTTGTCTTATCAGACGCCGCTGTTCTATCCTGCAGGTACAGCGTACAACCAGCCAGCTGTATGTTGATAGTGTAGCTGTTCAGCCATGACTCTGTGAAGCATAAGATATTACAGTTTTGAATGTCCCGTTGGTAGTTTAATCTTCCGCATAGGTCATCGATTTTATTCTCCAAAGATTGCACGTTTGCCAGCAGAATGGAAGGAAGTGGGGGTTTATTCGATCGCCTACGAATTCTCAGAAGGCAGCCTGCCCTCTGGGCCTGTTGCCGAGAAAGTAGTATATCATTCGCGTCGGGCTCGTCAGACTCGTTAAAGGAAAAAAAGGATTCTGCCAGTCCATGGTGAGTAATCGCAGTCCTGATGTCCATTAGTTATTTTCGGTCATAAGAGACAGTAGCGGCAACATTATGTACAAAATAAGTAAAAAAATAAGTTACAAACATCCCAAATAAACGAATAAAAAAACACAATCGGTTGGGGACACGTAAAACATCTGCCTTCTTCTACGGCGCAATTTTATCAGTCTCTCATTCACAATTTGACAAGCACTTGATAATATTCTCACCCATCGGACTATTCTTAATTTAATCTGGTCTTTACATTTAGCCTATAGGTGGAATTATTTTTAATTTAGAATGGCCCACCTCTGGATGGATGAGAGAGCACACTAGGTTGACATGAGTTATGAATCATGGCACGACCCAGAAGACTACCTCTAATTATATACTGGGTGGTTCGAGCCCTGAATGCTGATTGGCTGACAGCTGTGGTATATCAGACTGTATACCACGAGTATGACCAAACATTTATTTTTACTACTCTAATTATGTTGTTAACCAGTTTATAATAGCAATAAGGCACCTTGGGGGTTTGTGATATATGGCTAATATACCATGCATGGCTAAGGGCTGTATCCAGGCACTCCACGTTGCGTCATACTTAAGAACAGCCCTTAGCCGTGGTATACTGGCCATATACCACACCTCCTCTGGCCTTATTGCCTAATAATAAACTGGGTGGTTTGAGCAATGAATGCTAATTAGCTGAAAGTCGTGGTATATACCACAAGTATGACAAAACATATTTGTACTGTTCTAATTACATTAGCAACCAGTTTATAAGAGCAATAAGGCACCTATGGGGTTTATGGTATACGGCCAATATACCACGGCTAAGGGCTGTATCCAGGCACTTTGTGTTGCGTGCATAAGAACAGCCCTTAGCCATGGTATATTGGCCATATACCTGTACCCCCTCATGCTTATTGCTTAAATATACCAGTGACTAAACACAACAGTGATGAGACAGAGAACAACCATTTGAGCCATTGCAATGAGTCAAGTTCTGATTCTATGCCCATTCTAGAAAATATTACATAAATTAATTTACAAGTAATCCATGTATTGTACTTTATATTCCTTACTCTTCTACAGAAGGACTCAAATGATTACCCTGAGTAATGACTTCTGTTATTTACATGTTATTGTGGTTATCAGAAAAGTACTACAGAGTAGTAGACAAATGGTACATTTTGAATTAGTATAGTGATAAACTTTTTTTTTAAGTAAAATGGACTCCTACCTGGAAGAACAGAATTATGAAGTTATTCAGTCAGGTTTACTAGGGTCCACGGTCCAAGGAAGGCAAGTGTCAGATGAAGGCAGTGGCTGTCCTGAAGTTGAAGTTATCCTCTTGGTATCACCATCGCCAAGTTTGTTTCTCTATGTAAGAACAGTTTTCTTTAGAATTTGAACAATAAGTGGAAAACGCAACAACAAAAAATGGCAGAAAGAGAATTAAACCGCATTTTCTCACTAAAGCCTTCTAAACTATTCTTGTTGTTCAAGAAAACATTATCTTGAGTCTTGACGTTGAAATGTGGTTACAATTCAATTATTGAAATATGCCTAATGTAAAGAACCTTGGAAATAACCCCAGGTTTCGCTATAATCTCGTCCCCAGACACTTCCGCTTTTTGGCGCAATAGCCTGGGGACGAGGTTAGTTGCACTTTAGTCATGACAAACGCAAACTACAGCATTATCTTGTCAACACCGATACAATGTAATGATAACGTCGAATGATGTTCAGAAGCAACAATCATACATATCCACGTGTCCGTGCCGTCAAATAATTCAAACGTCCATCAGAAAACAGTTCAGCGGAATTCTCAAAGGAGATTAGATGCATGATGCTTTATCATTCCAGCATCCTCTTCTACTCGATGGGCGGAGCGTTCAGACGTCACCTGGACCTCAATAGAGTCCCGCGGCGGAGGTGTCATAATACCCATAAAACCTAGCAGTCAAACAGGGAAATGGTTCCAATCGTTTTTCCATCTTTAATTTTTCCCATAAGATATTTCAGAAACACTTAAAATAATGTCTGTGTTTCGTGTAGGCTTACCATGGCATGACGTTTTGATAACCATGTACTTCTCTCTTGGACAAGATTACTTTTATCAATATACTCAGCTCTATTTACTCTCAGATTTGAAAATGCTAATTGATATCAAAGTAGACATGCAAAACTACAAATCCCTGCAAGCTCCTGCACATGATCTCTAGCTGACACCTTTGCTAACAGGTATTGTGTGAATGTAAAATTTGAACAAAACAGTTTACAGAATTGTCCATTTGAAGAAATGTTGCCAATTTATTCATTACTACATTTAGCTAACATTAGATAATTAATCCAGAGATTCTAACCTTTGCCTTGATTTAGCAGTCTCAAACCGATCATCATGGCATTTGTAGTTCTTTATGATAGCCACATTAGCAGCTAATCAGCTTTTCATTTTTGGGGGGTAAATACAGGTGAATATATTGATAAAAGTCACCTTGTCATAGAGAGATTCACACGGTTATCAAAACATCACGCCAGGGTAAGTCTACACAAAACACAGCCCTTATTTTAGTGTTTCTAAAATCCCCTATGGGAAAAATGAGTGTGGTAAAATGATTGGAACCATTTCCCTGTTTGACCACTAGGTTTTATGAGTATTACGAGTATTATTACCAAAATATTATTACCAAAATACTCAGAGTAATATTATTCATGGGCAATATTTTGGGTGGCAGGTAGCCTAGTGGTTAGAGTGTTGGGCCAGTAACCAAAAGGTATCTGGATCAAATCCCCAAGCTGACAGGGTAAAAATGTGTAATTTTGCCCCTGAACAAGGCAGTGTTCCCTGGTAGGCTGTCATTGTAATTAAGAATTTGTTCTTAACTGACTTGCCTAGTTAAATTTAAAAAATATTTAAAAAATTATGACTCATGTTGTGGTACTCTATGGCTTGGCAACATCTCTAATCTCAACGTGTGAGATAACAAGTGATGCAAATAATTTCATTTTAGTAGAACCCCCATTTGGACGGTTCGATAACAAAAGTAAAAGCCGTTAGAAATGTTGCATATCTTTCCCAATTTGAATAACTAGTCCACATGATCGACAGGAGTCATGATTCATGTTTTTCTGCCTTCCCAAGCTTCGACCTCAGTCATTCTCATTAGCGCTGTTGACACTGACGTCAGCTGTCATATTTTCATCCTGCCCTCAGTGTAAATGTGCACGCTCACTAGTATGAGTTTTTGCGCACGTATGGGATATACAGTAAGGCAGGCACATGTGTTATCAGAGAGTAAGGTATGTAAAACATTTGCATAAAAAACATAATGAAAATAGGGAGTTGGATCATTTCTGCACATAAATAATCTCAAACGTTCCTGTATACGTCCCTACCATGGTCCCTACCCCCCACCTTCTCTCTTTCTCTCTAGCTCGCTCTCTCTCACTTGCACACGCATACACACACACACACACATACACAGTATATGACTCCTTCTCTTCTCACATCAATACACGTACACTGAACAATTTTCAGAGGGATAAAAGTGCATGTTTTCGTTCCACTCTTAGCAGTTACCTCTCAAATCCCCTTTGATGATCATCCATGTGAAGGGAAGCTTCTCTTCATGACATTTTAATCTAGTGAGAAACCTGAGAGCTCTCTGGTCTAAACGTTTACAACCAATAAACGAAGGGAAGAACTTACATTCGAATAGAAAATACAATCATAAAAATGGAGGTTCTGTTGTGGGATCATGTACAGTACAATAAACCAAGTTATTCATGTCATGATATGTCTAATAAAATCTGTATAGTGGTCATGCATCACAATGACCACTAGGTGACAGTGTTAAGCTTCTCCTGACATCGCCCCCTAGTCAGTCAGTCATCTCCCCATCTCACTATCTTCAGCCCCCAACAAACTGTGTAAAGTGTGTCCCTTTATAAGGACTGGGGAAAATATTGGATGTTCATACCTAGAAGTTTCTCTGAAAACTGAGAAAAGCAATTGCTAGGGGCATCATATGTTTGTCCATTGTGATTACAACACTCCCAGGACCTCTATACCAGGAGCTGTCAGAGGAAGGCCCTAAAATGTGTCTAAGACTCCAGCCACCCAAATCATAGACTGTACTCTCTGCTGCCGCACAGCAAGCTGTACCGATGCACCAAGTCTGGAACCAACAGGACCCTGAACAGCTTCTACCCTCAAGCCATAAGACTGCTAAATAGTTAGTTAAATAGTTAACTTAATAGCTTCTTGGAGTATCTGCATTGACCCTATTTGCACTAACTTTTTTGACTCCTCACATATGCTGCTGCTACTGTTTATTATCTATCCTGTTGCCTAGTCATTCTATTCCTAGTTGTATGTACAGTTGAAGTCGGGAGTTTACATACACTTAGGTTGGAGTCATTAAAACTCGTTTTTCAACCACTCCACAAATTTCTTGTTAATAAACTATAGTTTTGGAAAGTCGGTTAGGACATCTACTTTGTGCATGACACAAGTATTTTTCCAACAATTGTTTACAGACAGATTATTTAATTTATAATTCACTGTATCACAATTCCAGTGGGTCAGAAGTTTACATACACTAAGTTGACTGTGTCTTTAATAAACATCTTGGAAAATTCCAGAAAATGATATCACAGTTTAGAAGCTTTTGATAAGCTAATTGACATTATTTGAGTCAATTGGAGGTGTACCTGTGGATGTATTTCAAGGCCTACCTTCAAACTCAGTGCCTCTTTGCTTGACATCATGGGAAAATCCAAAGAAATCAGCCAAGACCTCAGAAAAAAAAGTGTAGACCTCCATAAGTCTGGTTCATCCTTGGGAGCAATTTCCAAACGCCTGAAGGTACCACGTTCATCTGTACAAACAATAGTACGCAAGTTTAAACACCATGGGACCACACAGCCATCATACCGCTCAAGAAGGAGACGCGTTCTGTCTCCTAGAGATGAACGTATTTTGGTGCGAAAAGTGCAAATCAATCCCAGAACAACAGCAAAGGACCTTGTGAAGATGCTGGATTAAACAGGTACAAAAGTATCTATATCCACAGTAAAACGAGTCCTATATCGACATAACCTGAAAGGCCGCTCAGCAAGGAAGAAGCCACTGCTCCAAAACCGACATAAAAAAGCCAGACTACGGTTTGCAACTGCACATGGGGACAAAGATCGTACTTTTTGGAGGAATTTCCTCTGGTCTGATGAAACAAAAATATAACTGTTTGGCCATAATGACCAGCGTTATGTTTGGAGGAAAATGGGGAAGGCTTGCAAGCCGAAGAACACCATCCAAACTGTGAAGCACGGGGGTGGAGGCATCATGTTGTGGGGGTGCTTTGCTGCAGGAGGGACTGGTGTACTTCACAAAATAGATGGCATCATGAGGGAGGAAAATTATGTGAATTTATTGAAGCAACATCTCAAGACATCAGTCAGGAAGTTAAAGCTTGGTCGCAAATGGGTCTTCCAACTGGACAAATACCCCAAGCATACTTCCAAAGTTGTGGCAAAATGGCTTAAGGACAACCAAGTCAAGGTATTGGAGTGGCCATCACAAAGCCCTGACCTCAATCCTATAGAAAATGTGTGGGCAGAACTGAAAAAGCGTGTGCGAGCAAGGAGGCCTACAAACCTGACTCAGTTACACCAGCTTTGTCAGGAGGAATGGGCCAAAATTCACCCACCTTGTTGTGGGAAGCTTGTGGAAGGCTACCCGAAATGTTTGACCCAAGTTAAACAATTTAAAGGCAATGCTACCAAATACTAATTGAGTGTATGTAAACCTCTGACCCACTGGGAATGTGATGAAAGAAATAAAAGCTGAAATAAATAATTCTCTCTACTATTATTCCAACATTTCACATTCTTAAAATAAAGTGGTGATCCTAACTGACCTAAGACAGGGATTTTTAAATAGGATTAAATGTCAGGAATTGTAAAAAACTGAGTTTAAATGAATTTGGCTAAGGTGTATGTAAACTTCTGACTCCAACTGTACATATCTACATCAATTACCTCGTACCCCTACACATAGACTCGGTACTAGTACCCCCTGTATATACCAAAGTTATCGTTACTCATTGTGTATTGTATTTATTATTACGTGTTATTACTTTTCTATTATTTCTCTGTTTTCTTTCTCTGCATTGTTGGGAAGTGTAAGCATTTCGCTGTTTGTCTACTACACCTGTTGTATCAGACGGCTACAGTATCACGGTCCGCTAATACTAGTAATTGTTTTATTCTTCTGATTTTTCTGGTTTTTGCTGCAGCACTCTCAGCACCCCTACTTCCCGCGGCTATTAGGAAAGGGGAACTGGTTCTCATTGAGGCTGGCAGTTCATCACAGACACATACATTTACAGGCCAGAGCACACATGGATTCAGCCAATACATCTCTCTCTCTCTCTCTTTACATCATAAGTCAAATCAAACCCCCTAATAAACACTCTCACAACACCTACTGTCTGTCTGAATTGCATTTTCTGTTTTCATCTAATTGATTGATTGACTGATTGACTGACTGAAGGTGCATATATTTTCTCTGAGTATTTTGGTCTGCTGATGTGGCCTATAAACAGGGGGCTATTGTGAACTGAAGATTAAGAGGAGGAGGTAGAAAGGAGGGGAGAGGAGGGGCAGATAAGGCAGGATTGTAAGAATAGGAGATCAAATAAAAGGAGGGAGAAAGTATAGGCAGCAGAACTTAAAAACAGATACCTTTAAGGAACGGGTGTAAAGGAGAGGGAAAGATATGTAGCTGGCAAGACACAGAACAGCAAGCGGAATAGCAATAGAGGATAGAAGCAAGCGAAACTCTGGTAAGATTTCTGAAGCTGTCTGGGAAAATGACTTGTTCCATATAATGACTTCCTCTGTTGATGGCTAATGTCCTCCTGTCCATGTAACTCAATCGGTCTCCTACAGCACAGTAATTGGAAATTATTGCTTTCTTTTGACTGAGCCTCATTGTTTTTTTCTGGATTATTGGAATGACTGGTGAATAATGGAGGGAAATTACACCAAATAAGAAAATATGTGTATGTTGTCCAAGCATATATTGACAATCTCAAAGTTATATTTCTCTTTCACTCTTCCGTAAGGGTTGTTTTACAGTGAATCATATGAAAGGAAATTGTTTTATTTAATTCATTTGATATACAAGTAGTATACATAAATTGGCCATGTCACTGAAATAGTTCTGTTTGGTTTATTTCTCCTGCAGGACTGTTAGCAACTCTCTTCTCTCGCGTTCAGCCTGACTATGAACCTGCTCTACCTGCTGGCCCTGGCTTTTCACCCTGACCTGGCCATGGTGAGTATAACCTTTCTCCTCATTACATTAGGAGGCTGGGACCTGTTCAGGAGAGTGCAATGTTACAGAAGGTTCAGACAGAAATGTTACAGAAGATTGTAGAACAGATATAATTGTTTGTCTGTCACAGTCTATGGTCTGTCATGTCGAATAGTGAATGTTGTCAGCTCTATTCATTATATATCTATCTGCAACGTTCTACATTTTTGATCTCGTTAAATACGTCCCAAGTAGGACGGAAAGTTGGGACTTTTATACCTTGAAGAATGTTCATAGACGTCAACGCATACTTTTATATCCAGCCAGGCACCTGGTAAAAGTGTGTGTATAGCTGAGGAAATCACTTGGTATGTCAAAACAACTGAAGGAAAAATAGTAGGTCTTTACTGAAATAGGACAACCTTTCATGTAGCATACACATTGAGAAATTTTCCCACATGTTGGAATGAGTTGGAGATAAATCAACATTCCTCTGTTTGTTATTGAGATGGATTTGAGTTGGAGTTGTTAGGCAATAAATTCATGTTAAAGGAAAACTCCACCCAAAACTAGCTTTTGGTATTTGTGTAATTAGTCCAATGTTAATATAGTAAAAATATATTTTGCATGTCAGCAATCAAGTTTTCAAGATATATCACTTTCAAAATACAGAAATCATATGATGCTAAATGCATCATGCCAGCAGTATTTCTGCGCCACCTCCCGGGTGGCGCAGTGGTGTAGGGCACTGCATCGCAGTGCTAGCTAGCTGCGCCACCAGAGTCTCTGGGTTCGCGCCCAGGCTGGGCTGGGTTCGCGCCCAGGCTCTGTCGCAGCCGGCCGCAACCGGGAGGTCCGTGGGGCGACGCACAATTGGCATAGCGTCGTCCGGGTTAGGGAGGGTTTGGCCGGTAGGGATATCCTTGTCTCAGTATGTAAAATGTAATAAAATGTATGCACTCTACTGTAAGTCACTCTGGATAAGAGCGTCTGCTAAATGACTAAAATGTAAATGTAAAATGTATTTTGAAAGTGATATATCTTGAAAACTTGATTGCTGACATGCAAAACATTTTGGGACTATATCAACAATGGACTAATGAAACAATTGGGCTTTGGGAGCTGAAGGAGCTAAAGGAGCTGAGGCCCCAGTATTTTGGGTCACAACCCACTGGGCACAGACGTCAACGTGCATTCCACATTATTTCAACGTAATTTCATTGAAATGACGTGGAAACAATGTTGATTCAACCAGTGTGTGCCCAGTGGGAATGCACCTGTTTCTCATCAGGTGCATTCAGGGCAGATGTGGGTCTGGCTCAGACTACAAAGACCATAGTAGTGGATTGAGGATAGTGGGGATTTGGGGGGTTTGGAGCATCCCCCCTTGCAGTGGGGGCTGTTCTATGCCAGTCAGGGTTTCATACACTACAGAGGTTATAGAGGAGACAAGTCATCGATTAACATAGCTTCAATATGAACAGTGAAAGGACTTGAATTGGCTTGAAATTATTTGCTATCAGTGGCAGACTGTCAGGCATGTACAGATTTATCATGGTTGAAGATAAATCTGAAAATTTGGGAGAGGTTCTGACTGTTGCTTGGCCTCTATTTGTCTGAGAACCCAACCACCCAAAATATAATTCAACACAAAAGTCTGTATACAAAACAGAGCAGTTAAGTTGTCTACTCATGTTGAGTGGATAGGCCCTTCTAAAAGAAGAAGAAACGCACACCTATTTAGGCGAGGTGCTGGCTAGTGGAGTAGAACACTTAAAAATAAAGGAGAGCCGCATACTCTAGGAGCTCAGATGCAAAAATGTAATATCCAACGTTTCGACAGCCAAGCTGTCTTCATCAGGGTATAATCACAAACACTGCGGGATGACTCGTTTATATAGTGTCAAACAATATGCTGTACTAGTACAGCATTTTCAAAAGAACACAGCATTAAAAGACAAACACATGTTCAAGGTTTATTCCATGTTACAAACTGATAACAGACGGGTCTGTCTCTTTTTGCTGCCGAATTCTATGTGTTTCAGGGAGGCAGAGCCCAGCGCAAACAATGGCAGGCTGAGAGCAGTCTGAGACCATATCTGGGTAGAGTGGACCCAGGTGAGATACAGTTGAAGTTGAAAGTTTACATATACCTTTGGCAAATACATTTAAACTCAGTTTTTCACAATTCCTGACATTTATTCAGAGTAAAAATTCCCTGTCTTAGGTCAGTTAGGATCAACACTTTATTTTAAGAATGTGAAATGTCGGAATAATAGTAGAGAGAATTATTTATTTCAGCTTTTATTTATTTCATCACATTCCAGGTGGGTCAGAAGTTTACATATACTCAATTAGTATTTAGTAGCATTGCCTTTGAATTGTTTAACTTGGGTCAAACGTTTTGAGTGGCCTTCCACAAGCTTCCCACAATAAGTTGTGTGAATTGTGGCTCATTCCTCCTGACAGAGCTGGTGTAACTGAGTCAGGTTTGTAGGCCTCCTTGCTCGCACACGCTTTTTCAGTTCTGCCCACACATTTTCTATAGGATTGAAGTCTGGGCTTTGTGCTGGCCACTCCAATACCTTGACTGTGTTGTCCTTAAGCCATTTTGCCACAACTTTGGAAGTATGCTTGGGGTCATTGTCCATTTGGAAGACCCATTTGCGACCAAGCTTTAACTTCCTGACTGATGTCTTGAGATGTTGCTTCAATAAATTCACATAATTTTCCTCCCTCATGATGCCATCTATTTTGTGAAGTGCACCAGTCCCTCCTGCAGCAAAGCACCCCCGCAACATGATGCTGCCACCCCCGTGCTTCACGGTTGGGATGGTGTTCTTCGGCTTGCAAGCCTCCCCTTTTTCCTCCAAACATAACAATGGTCATTATGACCAAACAGTTCTATTTTGGTTTCATCAGACCAGAGGACATTTCTCCAAAAAGTACGATCTTTGTCCCTAGCAGCAGTGGCTTCTTCCTTGCTTAGCAGCCTTTCAGGTTATGTCGATATAGGACTCGTTTTACTGTGGATATAGATACTTTTGTACCTGTTTAATCCAACATCTTCACAAGGTCCTTTGCTGTTGTTCTGGGATTGATTTGCCCTTTTCGCACCAAAGTACGTTCATCTCTAGGAGACAGAACGCGTTTCCTTCCCGAGCAGTATGACGGCTGCGTAGTCCCATGGTGTTTATACTTGCGTACTATTGTTTGTACAGATGAACGTGGTACCTTCAGGCATTTGGAAATTGCTCCCAATGATAAACCTGACTGGTGGTGGTCTACAATTTTTTTTCTGAGGTCTTGGCTGATTTTTTTTGATTTTCCAATGATGTCAAGCAAAGAGGCACTGAGTTTGAAGGTAGGCATTGAAATACATTCACAGGTACACCTCCAATTGACTCAAATTATATCAATTAGCCTATCAGAAGCTTCTAAAGCCATAACATGATTTTCTGGAATTTTCCAAGCTGTTTATTAAAGGCACAGTCAACTTACTGTATGTAAACTTCTGACCCACTGGAATTGTGATATAGTGAAATAATCTGTCTGTAAACAATTGTTGGAAAAATTACTTGTGTCATGCATGTTCTAACCGACTTACCAAAACTATAGTTTATGAAGTGGCTGAAAAACGAGTCTTAATGACACCAACCTAAGTGTATGTAAACTTCTGACTTCAACTGTAAGTCTGCCATCATTAACCCTAAAAGCGCCAAATTGGTAATGTTAGCAAAGAGGCACTGTCTGTCAAGCAGTAACACTTTCTCTTTTATTAACCTTTTGTAACACAAGTAAATGGTTTTAATTCCCCCAAATAAACATATCTTTTAACATTTGCACACATTTATAGTGAAATTTGATGTTTAAAACACATTGACCTTGTTTGTTTAGACTGCAAATAACCCCATTGTAGTTCTGTATCGACTGATTTTATGTTCAAAGCATGAAGTCTCTTCCACCTCCCTCCCTTCCTCCCTCCCTCTCCATTTCTCCATCTATCCATATGCAAGTCCTACTATGTGAGCTTCTGAAGTGTCACAGTCCAATGGGCTCCTGGTGCCAGGTGGTGCAGGACAACGGAGTCCTCTTCCCAAAGTGTGTGTGTCCTAAGACCTGCCCACGGTAGGGCCACACCACAAACGTAATTAAGTTGTATTCAAGTGATAAAGAAAGGTGCCTTGCACTACAGTATGTCATTGTGCTTGTAATGACCTATGTGTGCAGGCAGGGGGCACCAGTGTGCAGTGTTCTGGGAAAGACCTATGGGAACGAGTGTCTGCTGCATAGAGAAGCCTGCCGCAAGAGACGTCACATTGGACTGGCTCATAAAGGGCCTTGTCTGGGTAGGACTCACAAACACACACAGTACTGCAGTACTATACCTACATAATAAGTCTTCTTCAAGACCAGGTTCCACTTCATGCTTTATTATATTTGTTTCCAAGTTTCCAAGGCAAACTGTACAGAGGAGGAGTATGGCCAGTTCCCATACCGCCTCATGGACTGGTTCCTCCTATTGAGTCGCATGGGAGAGTCCTACGCCCCCTACGCCCCGCCTCAGAGCTGCCTGAGCCACGCCCAGCGCTCCCAACTAGCCCAGGTAACAGACAAGACAGAGGAATAGGGCTGGGCTACTCTGGTCCTGGAGGGCTGCAGTGTCCGCAAGATCTACCGCACCTAATTACACTTATCATGAACTAACTTGAGGAGCATGAAGAGCACTTTGATTTGTGTTGTGGTGTGAAATTGGTACAGTTACCGGGAGCAGATGTCATTTAAGGTTAAAAAACTCCTGTGTAGCTTATTGTGTGGTCTTCCACTACTCAGAATGAGGGAGCATTCAGGAACCCCAGTATAAATAGACTTAGTCAATAATCACTAAATGATTCAATAAGAAAGATAACTGGGTGGTAATATTATATCCTCATTCCTGCCTTCCTGACCTCTAGCCCTCCCTTTATCTATTCAATTAACCACATCTTTAACCCAGCTTTGTCCTCCTTCCTCCCTCTCTAGACTCTGTCCATCCTCCTTTTAGGTAAATTGGCATTAGGAGTGCTGGGGTGAATAGCTCATTGTTGTCATTCAATATTCCTCTACTTCGATGTCTCCTCTCTCTCCTGAATTGTATAGCGGAGGTTTGGCCTGCTGGACAAGAACAAGGATGGAAAGCTGAGCCGGAAAGACCTGAGGAAGCTACGCTACAAAAGAATGCCTCTAGAGCACTGTGCTACCTCCTTCTTCCAGTGAGCCCCACTCTGAATACACACTTACACTTAATCTTTCTTGTCCTCTATGCACCACATGCAAATGATGACATGTCCAAATCCCATTATGTTTATCCCTGTCTTTATCAGTTGCCAACTGTCAACATCCTTTAATCTCAGTCAATACAGGAAATTAATTCAAATTCAACTGATAATTTGAGAACGTTATGGAAAAATGTGAAATTGGGGGCAATGACCTATTTGTAAAGAGAAGGTCAAATGATTTCCTTAGTGTAAAGGATTAAAATGTCAATCGCCCCCATTCCATGTTGCACCTCCCATCCGCATGTTCTCTCTGCACCCCATCCTCAGCAGACATCCTCTGTGCCAACCCCCTTCCTGTGAGCCCCCCCTCTCCCTCTACTACTCAGCCAACCCACCTCCCCACTCATCACACTCTCCTCTCTATCTCATCCATCCCTCTAACACTCCCTCCTCCATACCCCATGTCCTCATCCCTCTCTTTCCTCCCTACTAAGTCTATCCTCTCTCTCTCCACCCCTCTCCCGCCTCAGTCGTAAAGCTGCTGTGTGTTGCCAGTCTGCAGTGACAGGTTTTGTGGGAGTGGGGCTGGCTGGCTCAATGTCAACCTATTCCCAGCAATGATAATGTTTATTACCCACTGTGCTTCCCACTGTGTGTGGATTAGCACAAATGGAAACGGTACCCTTCAAAGATAATGTTTCTGTGTGGGTGAAGACAAATGTCAGTCTGTTCATATTGTATGCAGATGTGTTTGTTTGCATAAGTCCTTTGTGTTTGTGTGTGTGTCTGCGTGTGTGCATGCATGCATGTGTGTGTGTGTGTGTGTGTGTGTGTGTGTGTGTGTGTGTATTTGCAATAGTATATGTTTGTTTGTGTGTATTTGTATTTATTAAGGATCTAAGGCAGCAGCTACTCTTCCTGGGGTGCAGCAACATAAAGGCAGTTATATACATTACATTTCATATCACTTTTCACAACATATTAAGTGTGTGCCTTCAGGCCACTACTCTACTACCGCATATCTACAATACAAAATCCATGTGTGCGTGTGTGTAGAGTGTGTGTGTTATCATGTGTATGCGTGTGTCTGTGCCTGTGGGAGCGTCTCTTCACAGTCCCCGCTGTCCACTGTGTATTTTTATCTGTTTTTGAAATCTGATTCTATTGCTTGCATCAGTTACCTGATGTGGAATAGAGTTCCATGCAGCCATGGCTCTATGTAGTACTGTGTGCCTCCCATAGTCTGTTCTGGACTTTGGGATTGTGAAGAGACCTCTGGTGGTATGTCTTGTGGGGTATGCATGGGTGTCTGAGCTGTGTGCTAGTAGTTTAAACAGACACCTCGGTGCATTCAGCATGTTAATACTTTTTACAAAAACAAGCAGTGATGAAGTCAATATTTCTTCCACTTTGAGCCATAAGAGATTGACATGCATGTTATTAATGTTAGGTCACTGTGTATATTTAAGAGCCATCTTAAATTAAGTTAAACATGTATTGTAAATGTTTATCAGCACAGCATTATGACAGCATTTTCTAAACTGCAGAGCCAATTGTAATTTTCCTAAGTCCCTCTTTGTGGCACCTGACCACACAACTGGACAGTAGTCCAGGTGCGACAAAACTAGGGCCTGTAGGACCTGTCTTGTTGATAGTGTTGTTTTAAGAAGGCAAAGCAATGCTTTATTATGGACAGACTTCTCCCCATCTTAGCTACTGTTTCATCAACATGTTTTGACCATGATTGTTTACAATCCAGGTTTACTCCAAGCAGTTTAGTCACCTCAACTTGCTTAATTTCCACAGTATTCATTGCAAGATTTAGTTGAGGTTTAGGGTTTGGTAAATTGTTTTTCAAAATGGAATGCTTTTAGTTTTTGAAATATATAACTTATTTTTTGCCACCCATTCTGAAACTGACTGCACCTCTTTGTTAAGTGTTGCAGTAAATTCACTCGCTGTGGTAGCTGACGTATAAAGTATAGAGTCATCCGCATATATAGAAACACTAGCTTTACTCAATGTTATAAGTAAATATTGAAAAAGGTACAGAGCCTAGACAGCTGCCCTGGGGAATTCCTGATTCTACCTGGATTATGTTGGTGAGGCTTCCATTAAAGAACACCCTCTGTGTTCTGTTAGATAGGTAACTATTTATCTACAATATAGCAGGGGGTGTAAAGCCATAAAACATATTGTATGACCTCTTATATACTATATTAGGCCCAGCCTTTTGAACTTTGGTTTTCCTAGATATGGCTACTATATTGTGATCACTACATCTGATGGATTTGGATAACTTTAAAGCAAATTTCTGCAGCATTAGAAAAGATGTGATCAATACATGTTGATGATTTCATTCCTGTGCTGTTTGTAAATACCCTGGTAGGTTGATTGATAACCTGAACCAGGTTGCAGGCACTGGTTACAGTTTGAAGCTTTTTTTTGAGTGGACAGTTTGATGAAAGCCAGTCAACGTTAAGGTCACTCAGAAAATATATCTCTCTGTTGATATCACATACATTATCAAGCATTTCACAAATATTATCCAGACACTAACTGTTAGCATTTGGTGGTCTATAGCATCTTCCCACAAGAATGGGCTTTAGGTGAGGCAGGTGAACATGTAGCCATATTACTTCAACAGTATTTAACAGTAGATCCTCTCTAAGCTTCACAGGAATGTGGTTCTGAATATAGTCTGCAACACCGCCCCTATTGGCATTTCTGTATTTTTTATAACCATGTATTGCTACAACTGTATCATCATCACTGTAAACTCTCCTTCCAGACTCATATTAAACATCTCCAATCCAAAATTAAATCTAGAATCGGCTTCCGATTTCTCAACAAAGCCTCCTTCACTCACGGCGCCAAACATACCCTCGTAAAACTGACTATCCTACCGATCCTCGACTTTGGCGATGTCATTTACAAAATAGCCAATACTCTACTCAGCAAACTGGATGCAGTCTATCACAGTGCCATCCGTTTTGTCACCAAAGCCCCTTATACCACCCACCACTGCGACCTGTATGCTCTAGTCGGCTGGCCCTCGCTGCACACTGGCTCCAGGTCATCTATAAGTCTATGCTAGGTAAAGCTCCGCCTTATCTCAGCTCACTGGTCACCATAACAACACCCACCCGTAGCAAGCGCTCCAGCAGGTATATCTCACTGGTCATCCCCAAAGCCAACACCTCCTTTGGCCGCCTTTCCTTCCAGTTCTCTGCTGCCAATGACTGGAACGAATTGCAAAAATCGCTGAAACTGGAGACTTGTATTTCCCTCATTAACTTTAAACATCAGCTAACCGATTGCTGCAGCTGTACATAGCCCATCTGTAAATAGCCAACCCAATCTACCTACTTTATCCCCATATTGTTTTTATTTACTTTTCTGCTCTTTTGCACACCAGTATTTCTACTTGAACATCACCATCTATCACTTCAGTGTTCATTTGCTAAATTGTAATTGCTTCGCTACTATGGCTTATTTATTGCATTACCTCCTCATGCCATTTGCACAAACTGTATATAGACTTTATTTTTTCTCTATTGTGTTATTGACTGTACACTTGTTTATTCCATGTGTAACTCTGTGTTGTTTGTGTCGCACTGCTTTGCTTTATCTTGGCCAGGTCGCAGTTGTAAATGACAACTCATTCTCAACTAGCCTACCTGGTTAAATAAAGGTGAAATAAATAAAAAATGTAAACATGTATTATTTAAGTGAGTTTCAGAGATAGTCAGAATATGAATGTCGTCAGTTACTAGCAAGTTATTAGTGCCATGAACATTGTTTCTTAGGCTACAGTATGTTAATGTGGGCTATTTTTAGCACTTTTCTGGGATGCTAGATTGTTTGTATTGCTTTACTGGGAAGCCTATCAGCAGTAGACATGACAATGTTATTTATGTTTGAGCTGATAGTGCAGGGTGAACTGCACAGTGGGGCAAACCTCCTCAGTGCTAACAGTATAACTCTGGTTCATAGGCACACGATTACTGTATACAATAGCTGTAGGATCGACAGAGGCATTCAGGGGAGTTAGAGGGACATAAATTAGGTTACTTACATTGTGACTGCCAACACCCCTGGGATAATGTACATTTGCTGCAGCATTACAACAACGACACAATGGTAGGGATTATCTGAGCTGGGCTTGGGTCATTGATAAGTCATTGTCTCAACGCAGCCTTGAAATTTGTGGACAGATTCCAGGGGTCAAGATGATTTGGATGGACTCCGTCATTCCTGTAGAGCATCTTCTGTTTCCAAAAGGTGTCAAAATAAATGTTATTCCAACAGAGCTACAGTAATCCTTTATGTGGTATTGTGTATGTTTATTCTCTGCATACAGGTCGTGTGACCATAACAAGAACAGTAAGGTGACCCTGCATGAATGGATCTCCTGTCTGGTGGATCGCTCAGAGATCTGGTTCCACAGCTTCATGTGTGGGTCCCTTAACTTCACTATCTAAACTATGCAACATTATCAAATCAAATTGTATTTGTCACATTCTTCGTAAACAACAGGTGTAGACTAACAGTGGAATGAGTACTTACGGGCCCTTCCCAATAACACGTAATAATACAAGTAATAATAAATACACAATGAGCAACGATAACTTGGCCATTACCCTTAAATCCTAGTGAGTCATCTGTTTCGTCTTTAATTGAACTAAATTTGATTACAGCAAATGCTTTGATTACAACAATTGATTATAGCAAATGCTTCTTTCTCTCTCTGACAGCTATGAAAATGGGATCCGGTAAGCTGTGTCCCATGAAGACTGACAACCACCTTTGACCTGGATATGAACACCTCTCCTCTCGAATTGTGTATTTATTCCTTGTTACTTCTCATTTTTATCTCTCTGCATTGTTGGGAAGGGCCTGTCAGTAAGCATTTCAATGTTAGTCTACACCTGTTGTTTATGAAGCATGTGACAAATAACATTTGATTTTATTTTAATTTGATTTGTCTACATGTGCATCTGTTTATCAATGCTATCTACATTCTACAATCATCAGCATCAATTAATTATCCACTGCCAGTATCATATTTCCACTACTCCCTCTAACGGTCACACTCAGTACTGCATTTGTTTTTGATTAATGACATCATCTGTTTTGAGAAGTCCACTGTAGATTCGTCTGTGTGGAGAAATGGCCTGTAATAAATGTCTATGAGGCTTGGCTACCCTCTTAGTGTCTACATGGGGATGGACGGAGGAGAGAGGGGCTCATTAAGAACCAGGAGGACGTGTTGCATGGATCAAGCATTCAATTACTGTGGAAGGAGAGATAGATGGTGAAAGCCTCACAGAGACAATGGGATACTGTGATGGAGGGAGGATGGAGGGAAGAGATAGAAAAGAGATGATGTAAGGAAAGGAAGCTTAGTGTGAGAAGCCGTTACCAGGGAAGGGAACAAGGGATAATAGGGGGAGACGGGGGAAGAAAGAGGAGTGTGGTAATGCACTGTAAACGAAGGACGGAAATAAGAAAGTGTGTTTATGGAAGGGGGGGTAATGCACTGTATATGGGGAGTAGAGATGGCGGTGGGTAAAGTAATGCATGAAAAATGGATCAGAAATGAGAGAAAGAACAAAAGGGGGATGGAATAGTCTGAGAGAAGTGGGAGTGTAACGTCCTGACCAGAGTTCTTATGTGTTTTGCTTGTTTAGTGTTGGTCAGGACGTGAGCTGGGTGGGAATTCTATGTTGTGTGTCTAGTTCGTCTGTTTCTGTGTCCAGCCTAATATGGTTCTCAATCAGAGGCAGCTGTCAATCGTTGTCCCTGATTGAGAATCATATATAGGTGGCTTGTTTTGTGTTGGGGATTGTGGGTGGTTGTTTCCTGTCTTTGTGTTTTGTCTGCACCAGCTAGGACTGTATCGGTTTGCCACTTTTTGTTATTTTGTATCATTGTAAGTGTTCACTGTTTCGTTTCATTAAACATGTTGAGCACTGGCTACGCTGCGTGTTGGTCCGATCCCTGCTACACTCTCTCTTCTAGTGAAGAGAGGGAAGGCTGCCATTACAGAACCACCCACCAAACTCGGACCAAGCAGCGTAGCAACGGGCAGCAGCGGCAGCAGCAGCAGCAGCGGGACCAGGAGAAATTGACATGGGAGGACGAGCTGGACGGAAAAGGACCCTGGGCAGAGCCAGAGGAGTATCGCCGCCCCAAAGCAGAGCTGGAGGCAGCAAAAGCAGAGAGGCGGCGTTTCGAGGAGCTAGCTCGGCAGCAGGAGCCGGATCTGGGTTACACCACTTGGGAGGAAATAGACAGGTGGTCGGTTGACCCAGGGAGAGTGCCGGAGCCCGCCTGGGATTCGATGGAGCAATGTGCAGAGGGATACCGGCGAATGAGGTTAGCACGACGACGCGGTAAGAAGCCCGTGAAGAAACCCCAAACATTTCTTGGGGGGGGGGGCTAAAGGATAGTGTGGCGAAGTCAGGTAGGAGACCTGCGCCCACTTCCCATGCTTACCGTGGAGAGCGGGAGTACGGGCAGACACCGTGTTATGCGGAAGAGCGCACGGTGTCTCCTGTACGTGTGCATAGCCCGGTGCGGGTTATTCCACCTCCCCGCACTGGCCGGGCTAGATTGAGCATTGAGCCAAGTGCCATGAAGCCGGCTCTACATATCTGGCCTCCAGTACGTCTCCTCGGGCCGGTGTACATGGCACCAACCTTACGCATGGTGTCCCCGGTTCGCCAACACAGCCCAGTGCGGGTTATTCCACCTCCCCGCACTGGACGGGCTACGGGGAGCATTCAACCAGGTAAGGTTGGGCAGGCTCGGTGCTCAAGGGAGCCAGTACGCCTGCACGGTCCGGTATATCCGGCGCCACCTTCCCGCCCCAGCCCAGTACCACCAGTGCCTACACCACGCACCAGGCTTCCAGTGTGTCTCGAGAGCCCTGTTCCTCCTCCACGCACTCTCCCTGTGGTGCGTGTCTCCAGCCCAGTACCTCCAGTTCCGGCACCACGCATCAAGCCTCCTGTGCGTCTCCAGAGCCCTGTACGCACTGTTCCTTCTCCCCGCACTCGCCCTGAGGTGCGTGCCCTCAGCCCGGTACCACCAGTGCCGGTACCACGCACCAGGCCTATAGTGCGCTTTGAGAGTCCAGTGTGCCCTGTTCCTGCTCCCCGCACTAGCCTTAAGGTGCGTGTCTCCAGTCCGGTACCACCAGTTCCGGCACCACGCACCAGGCCTACTGTGCGCCTCAGCAGGTCAGAGTCGGCCGTCTGCCCAACGCCGCCTGCACTGCTCGTCTGCCCAGCACCGTCTGTACTGCCTGCCTGCCCAACGCCGCCTGCACTGCTCGTCTGCCCAGCGCCATCTGAGCTGCCTACACTGCTCGTCTGCCCAGCACCGTCTGAGCTGCCTGCCTGCCCAGCACCATCTGAGCCATCCGTCTGCCCAGCGCCGTCTGAGCCATCCGTCTGCCCGGCGCCGTCTGAGCCATCTGTCTGCCCAGCGCCGTCTGAGCCATCTGTCTGCCCAGCGCCGTCTGAGCCATCCATCTGCCCAGCGCCATCTGAGCCATCCGTCTGCCCAGCGCCATCTGAGCCATCCGTCTGCCCAGCGCCATCTGAGCCATCCGTCTGCCCAGCGCCATCTGAGCCATCCGTCTGCCCAGCGCCATCTGAGCCATCCGTCTGCCCAGCACCATCTGAGCCATCCGTCTGCCCAGCGCCGTCTGAGCCATCCGTCTGCCCAGCGCCATCTGAGCCATCCGTCTGCCCAGCGCCATCTGAGCCATCCGTCTGCCCAGCGCCATCTGAGCCATCCGTCTGCCCAGCGCCTTCAGAGCCATCCGTCTGCCCAGCGCCATCTGAGCCATCCGTCTGCCCAGCGCCATCTGAGCCATCCGTCTGCCACGAGCCTTCAGAGCCGCCCGTCTGTCCCGAGCCATTAGAGCCGCCCGTCAGTCAGGAGCCGCTAGAGCCGTCAGCCAGTCAGGAGCTGCCAGAGCCGCCAGCCAGTCAGGAGCTGCCAGAGCCGCCAGCCAGTCAGGAGCTGCCAGAGCCGCCAGCCAGTCAGGAGCTGCCAGAGCCGCCAGCCAGTCAGGAGCTGCCAGAGCCGCCAGCCAGTCAGGAGCTGCCAGAGCCGCCAGCCAGTCATGAGCTGCCCGCCAGTCATGAGCTGCCCGCCAATCATGAGCTGCCCGCCAGTCATGAGCTGCCCTCCAGTCATGAGCTGCCTTCCAGTCATGAGCTGCACTCCAGTCATGAGCTGCCCTCCAGTCATGAGCTGCCCTCCAGTCATGAGCTGCCTTCCAGTCATGAGCTGCCTTCCAGTCATGAGCTGCCCTACAGTCATGAGCTGCCCTACAGTCATGAGCTGCCCTACAGTCATGAGCTGCCCTACAGTCATGAGCTGCCACTCAGTCATGAGCTGCCACTCAGTCCGGAGCTGCCACTCAGTCCGGAGCTGCCACTCAGTCCGGAGCTGCCACTCAGTCCGGAGCTGCCATTCAGTCCGGAGCTGCCATTAGTCCAGAGCTGCCTCTCTGTCCGGAGTTGCCCCTCTGTCCTGAGCTACCTCTCTGTCCTGAGCTACCTCTCTGTCCTGAGCTACCTCTCTGTCCTGAGCTACCTCTCTGTCCTGAGCTACCTCCTAAATCATGTGGGGGCCTTGGGGAGGATTCTTAGGCCAAGGTCGTGGGCGAGGGTCGCCACTCAAAGGACGCTAAGGAGGGGGACAAAGACAGTGGTGTCCTCGTCCGGCGCCGGAGCCGCCACCGCGGACAGATGCCCACCCAGACCCTCCTCTTGAGTTTTAGGGGTGCGTTCGGAGTCCGCACCTCAGGAGGGGGGTACTGTAACGTCCTGACCAGAGTTCTTATGTGTTTTGCTTGTTTAGTGTTGGTCAGGACGTGAGCTGGGTGGGAATTCTATGTTGTGTGTCTAGTTCGTCTGTTTCTGTGTCCAGCCTAATATGGTTCTCAATCAGAGGCAGCTGTCAATCGTTGTCCCTGATTGAGAATCATATATAGGTGGCTTGTTTTGTGTTGGGGATTGTGGGTGGTTGTTTCCTGTCTTTGTGTTTTGTCTGCACCAGCTAGGACTGTATCGGTTTGCCACTTTTTGTTATTTTGTATCATTGTAAGTGTTCACTGTTTCGTTTAATTAAACATGTTGAGCACTGGCTACGCTGCGTGGTGGTCCGATCCCTGCTACACTCTCTCTTCTAGTGAAGAGAGGGAAGGCTGCCGTTACAGGGAGAAGAACTGTAACTGAGAAGAGGTTTTATGTTGTAGGAATAGTAGCCATGGCGTATGATATTTGTCAACAGGAAGCAGGAAATGAAGAAATAATGCCCTCTTGTAAGGTCAAAGAGCCAAATCATCAGCCCTTACACAGTCCAGTACATCATTTTGAGATATTTGATCTGATGCCTCAGCTTTTCCACAGCTCTCATTGTGTTTTGTTTCGTCTGTGCGTGTGTGTATTCTAAAAGTTCAATAGGGGATGTGCGTGGCCCGGGGTGGGTTCCTCGGTTCCACTGGTGTCTCTGGATTAATTATCCCTCACATTTTTCTTCGCCGGGAGGAGGAAAGATAGAGAGAGATATTTCAATATTCAACATTAGATACAGATGCTTCTCAGACACGGGGCAACAGAGGCTTGAGATTTGCAATGTGCCCAGATAAACCCCCAAAGAATCAAAACAAGATTTTTTCCCTGATGTCTCAGATTCACTCTCGTCACTTCTGATTAAAACGAGACCACTGGAGGCAGTATCAGAGTTTTAGAAAAGAAGAGAGGAAAAAACAGACGGTGAGAGGAGCTGTAAATGAACAGATATAGGAGCTTGATCGGAGATCAGCCAATTGAGAGCAGGCTGTATGAACTAATGAGTGACCTGCACATCAAGCTGTTAACACAGTCACCACGGCAAGTGGAAAGGAGCTCTGAATACAAATTCCATCCCCCCTTCAATTGCTCCCCATCCCAGGGGACTCGCTCCTTTATCTGTGAAAATGAAATGTGTTGTTGGGGCCACCCCTGGAGGTCCCTGCCTCCCTCCCTCTTTGCGTCTTCATCCCCTACATTAATAGATTCCCACTCATTACCTCAAGACCTCCTGCCCCACCTCCAACTCCACCACCCCCCATCCCCCACACCCAGGGGAGGGTAAAACTGATCCACAGGGCCCCCCTCCTGTCCTGCCCGTTGTCCCTCCCCCCCTCTATACTTACTCACACTCACCTACAATCTTCTTCTCCTCTTTCTGTTGTCACATGTTGGATGTTGTATAGCTAGATCTTTCACATCCCCCAACCTAACCTTCTCCCCTCCCCATGGTGATCTGATCTGAGATGGTGAGATAGTGTATGTCTCTGTCTTCCCCCTCCCTCTCTCTCTTTCTCTCCCTTTCTCTCTCCCTCCCTCTCTCTCTTTCTCTCTCTTTCTCTCCCTTTCTCTCTCCCTCCCTCTCTCTCTTACTCTCTCTCTCTCTCTCTCTCTCTCTCTCTCTCTCTCTCTCTCTCTCTAGGGACCCTCTGCCAGCTCAGGAGCAGATGGGTGGCTGGTGATGATACGTTGTTAAAAATAAAGATTCCTGTTAACCCGTTGTCAGCTAGCAACCTCTCTCTCAATTCAATTCAATTCAAGGGCTTTATTGGCATGGGAAACACATGTTAACATTGCCAAATATCTCTATCTCAAACACTGGCCAGGCAACACTCCACAACACAGTGTGTTGCTACATCCAGTCACTCTACAAACAGTCACCATGCTGTTTGTCCCGTACAACTGAGCCCCCAACCCTAAAAATATTCCATTTAATACATGATCGTCATAAAGACGGTGCCTGCATTATGCATGACTTGTAAGCAGACATAAATAATGAATGAAAGTGGCAATTGTGCAGTTTCTTTCATGCAATTATTTAAATGAAATTTTCTCTCTTGGTTTTTGTTGCTCTCAGCGGACGGAGTTAGTCCAGTGACTGTTCGTTGATAAATTATTAAGGGCAATATAAGAGAGGGAAAGCTGTGAGATCAAAAGAAATATCCAGGCCAGCTCTGATGGCGCAAACCCCACCAAAGAAAGAGAGAGAAACTGAGAGATGGAGAGAGGCTCTGCGTTTTGTGGGTGTCTGACCTGGTATACCTGTCATAGGCTAGCAGGCAAGCTGAGTTACCTGACAGATACAACGGCGGCAGAGGTGGATTCTGGAACAGGAATACTTACCTGACATTACTTTCGGAAATGCTGATCCATTTCCCCCCACTAAACAGCAGCACTGAAATAAATGTAATATGCACGCAGTCAGTTGTAAATAGGCTATAACCCCCAAAGGTCAATCAGAATCTAGCCTTCAAAGCATCAGCTATATCGTGCTCTGCCAGATTTTCAACTTTTAAAACTTCAGAGGGATTCTAAAGTGGGCCAGGGAGGGAGAAATAGGGGGAGAGCTGATAGCTTTGAAAGAGTCCAGCAGCGGTGAGGGGTCCTTCCTAAAAAGGGTGACAGATTTTGATACTGCTTTGCAGGAGGTATTGCTTTCAGCCCCCATATTGCAGAGGGCTCTGAGGTTAGTGTAATGACAGACAATACCCCCTCTGGGTGAACTGGCTCCATTCAGAGCTCCTCAATAGCCTTGCTGAAGTAGCTAAAGAATGGGTCAGAAAAGCCCTGGTGATGGAAAAGAGAGGGGGGTAGCACACAATGCAAACGATATTGATTAAAGACCGGAGCAAAGAGTACCTACGTGAGGCACTCCATTGTGTGTCTTTGTGTGGAGATGAGAGGGAAGGCTGGGTGGGGTTGGAGAGCCACTGATATCAATGTGCTTCTTGCTCCTCTGAGAGCTGTACTTGTCCCCTACGTGGCTCCGTACCTCCTCCCACCACACCACTCCAACCTAGTTCCCGGCTTTAGACATTGCTTTCCCCACGCTATACTGTGTTGTGCTACTGTCACTGGCTGGTGTGGACACAGTGGTATTTCAATGACATTGTCTTCTGTCTGTTAAGCCGTTATTCTTGTGTTCATAGTCAATTAGAGGAACTCTTGGCATCAAATCAAATGCCAGAACAAGATGTGATCTCATGCTCCCAGTTCATAATCAAGACAGATCTTATCAGATCCTCCAGCGAATGGTTAATGTGGGCAAGTTTTGTATCATCACCCTCTCCCCATCCTCTGCCATTGCTCCTGACAACCCCCCCCCCCCCTTCTGCACACTCCCTTCACCACAACCCCCACTCTGCGACCTCACCATCCGTCCCCTCACTCTCACCCACTTACTCACTCAGTCACTCTCAGTCTGAACAGACACACACACACATTAACACTACACACGTGTCAACCTCTGTTCGATTTTTGCTACTCACTTGCCAGTGAGCTTGGAACAGGACTGGAGAATAGGAGAGAAAAAGAGAAGAAAAGAGGAGAGGAGAAGAGAGGAGAAGAGGAGAAGAGGGGAGAAGAGAGAGAAGCTTTACTCACGGACTGGCTGACATTCACATAACGATCACAGATCTTCTAGGACACGTACAGAGCAAGGCTCCACGTGTGACTGAGTGGGACCTGCAGATACCCAATACTGTGCCTTGGGACCTGAACACACACATTGGGAGTTGTGCTGTGGTAGCCAGACACCTATTAAAGCAGAGAGGCAAACCCCAAGGAAGGGAAGGGGGCGTCCAACAACAACCTGAGTGTTGACTCGAGCTCCTCCTCCCGTCCGTCTCTCATCCTCCTCTTGTCCATCTCTCCTCTCATCCTTCGTATTCTGCTCTGGAGTGCACTGTGAGGTAAGGACACGCATGTTGTCGTTGTCAAGTGCCTGTGTGTGCATCATCTTGAAATGTTCACATCGATAAACAAGCCTGGATGTTATTCAAACTTGATTTCTACATCAGAGCCTTTTTTTCTCTCAGTCTCAGGAGGTTGGAGAAAGCTATGTGGGGGTTTGGAGTACTTTGCATTTGTTGTCGGTGGGACAAATAGATGACGCAGATAGTGAAGCTTTTATGTAGTTCTTCTTGTTTTTATTTATATCATTTTCTACATAGCTTTCCTCTAAACCATTGTATGTTTGACTATGACTGCTTGCCTGTTAATCATTTGTCTGGCTGTCTCTCCGTCAGACTGCCTCGTTCTCTGTGTCTCTCTGTTGGCCTGTATCTCAGTCTCTTCCTCTAGTTCCCCAGAAGAGTTGTTAAGTGTGAATGTGTAGTGGGAAGTGATAGCAGAAGGAAAGAGGACCTATGCAATGAAGATCTAGCAAGAGAGTGTGTGTGTGTGTGTGTGTGTGTGTGTGTGTGTGTGTGTGTGTGTGTGTGTGTGTGTGTGTGTGTGTGTGTGTGTGTGTGTGTGTGTGTGTGTGTGTGTGTGTGTGTGTGTGTGTGTGTGTGTGTGTGTGTGTGTGTGTGTGTGTGTGTATGTGGGTGTGTGTGCACATGTGTGCGTGTGTGACAGAGAGAGAGAAGGAGAGAGAGAAAGAAGGGGTGGTAGATGTGAGGGAGAGCGAGAAGGCTAACACACTCAGACACTAGCAATGGGGTAGAAAAAACAGCCGTAAAATCTTATCAAGGTCCAGCTCCCCCTACCCTCCACCTCCCACCCCCTCGCCATATCATGCACCCCCCCATGCCATTTAATCTGTCCCTCCAACCCACTCACAGGAGGCAGATGGGACCCCTGAGTCTAGGACAGAAGGCATCTGACACCGTGTCCCTACTGATAACTTACAGTAGGACTGAGCACTCTGAAACTGACTCCAGGCCTGTGTGCACCAAGACTCAGTGAAGGCTGATTAGAGATAGTGGCTATACAAGAGAAAAGTAGAAGGATTTATGTAAATGTACATTTAGTGCTGAAAAACAAATGAAACAAGCAAAAATAAAGAAATTAGATAGGAGCGACTTACTCTAAGAGAGACAGAAATGAGAGATGGAGGAAGAAAGAGA
Source organism: Salvelinus namaycush (assembly GCF_016432855.1). NCBI lineage: Eukaryota > Metazoa > Chordata > Actinopteri > Salmoniformes > Salmonidae > Salvelinus > Salvelinus namaycush. Next base: position 23,980,763 of record NC_052328.1, read on the forward strand.
GACATGATAATAAACTCAATGCCCTGTGTAAAGCAGTGTATTTATAGAGCGCTTTGGTTAAGTTCACTATGCTCTCTCTCTCCCTCTCTCTCTCTCTCTCTCTCTCTCTCTCTCTCTCTCTCTCTCTCTCTCTCTCTCCACTCTTAGAGAAAAAGGTGCTCTATAGAACCTAAAAGGGTTCTTAGGCTTTCCTCATAGGAGAACCCTTTGAACAACCCTTTTTCGTTCCAGGAAATACCCGTTTGGTTCCAAGTAGAACCGTTTTGGGCTCTAACTCTTTCCACAGAAGATTATATTTAGACCCCAAAAGGGTTCTACCTGGAACCAAAAGGGGATTTATCTGGAACCAAAAAGGGTTATCCTTTTGGCTGTAATTTGCTGAGGAGACGTATGCATATTTTATCAGCAGGCACATTTAGAGAAAAAACAAGTCTGAATGAGAGAGAGAAAGACACAGAGAGACAGAAAGAGAGAGAAGGGGTGTGTGAGAGAGAAGAGGACAGAGAGAGAAAAATAGAGAAGGGGACAGAGGGGGTGGGGGGGCAGAGGTCTGGTTTATAGTATGCATGTGGCACCAGTTATGAGCCCATTAGACATGGAGCTGTAGTAAACACCACTTAGCTTAATTTGTGTGCCTTCTTCCATCACACTTTCTCTTATTTTCCTGTCACAGTCTCTCTCCATTTCTCATTCTCTATTACTCTGGACCCCATGTCCTTACCCTCCTCTCATTCTCTATTACTCTGGACCCCATGCCCTTCCCCTCCTCTCATTCTCTATTACTCTGGACCCCATGTCCTTACCCTCCTCTCATTCTCTATTACTCTGGACCCCATGTCCTTCCCCTCCTCTCATTCTCTATTACTCTGGACCCCATGTCCTTCCCCTCCTCTCATTCTCTATTACTCTGGACCCCATGCCCTTCCCCTCCTCTCATTCTCTATTACTCTGGACCCCATGTCCTTCCCCTCCTCTCATTCCCTATTACTCTGGACCCATGTCCTTCCCCTACTCTCATTCTCTATTGCTCTGGATCCCATGTCCTTACACTCCTCTCATTTCTCTCATTACTCTCTCTCTCTCTCACTCCCCCTCCCTCTGTCATTTATCTTTCTCCCCATCTCCCTCCCTCTCTGTAAAAGCTTTATGGGTTGCTCACTCCTCTACTGAGATAATGAGATCCTCCGTACTTTGTAATGATGCAGCTGTTGTTGGTGTGGAACTTGGAGGTCCCAGGGCCTGATCAAAACTCAGATTCATCTGCCTAGTGCCTATGTACGATTGTCATCTGATCTGCAGGGCACAGCCTTGACGCTGACAAACACACGCCAACAAGAGGACGTTTTTGAAGACTGTGACTTTGAACGAACGCATTTTCTCTCTGGAGACAAGAGCCAAGACCTGTAATCATATCTACAAATCATCACAACCGCGAGAACAGGACAGAAAAAAAACATCCCAATCTGAAAACGGTTTCAAAGTTCTTGCAGCTTTGTCTGCTTTTGTCAAAAGAATCTGTATTCCAATTGGATTATACTAAAGCACCTCCAGGTGTTGTTTACGTTAATCCAAAGTAAATTGGCTGCTTTTCTCCGATAACATGGGATGTAAAGACCATGAAAACATACCCTATATTTAGAGAACAAACCCATTTGAACTACCTTACTATAAATAGAGATATACAGTAAATTCAAAGGAATCCACTTCTGAGTGATATTTGCAATCCACTTCACACTTTGAAAGTCGTAAAATGAGGCATTTTTCACCAAGTGTCAAGCTGCGCCATACAGATCCAGAGTATTATAGCAAGACAGTTTGCTTTCCTGCATGAATAATTCTGTGTGAACAGCGGAAATGTTACCTCGTATTAATGAATCATCTGCTGCTAGACCTCTTTAGTACTTGATGAATGGTAGGAGCAGAACTACGTGATGGAACTGATGGATGCTTTTTACCTTTCCCCTGTTCTTTCAGTTCCTGGGGGACGGCATAGTGGTGTCCGAGTGTGAATGATGGCAGCGATGGCCTGGTATCTCTGCCTGGCCGTGTCTCTCCTCTGTGGCCCCTCCTGGCCCCAAGGACACTCAGCTCTGGCTCCTGAGAACGAGGTGCCACTCCGCCCCACCGCCTGGCTGCCTGATGGAAAGGTCACCACCATACATCTGCCCAAAGGACGCACCCGGAGGTACAGCACAGAGACCCCATCAGGGGAGGTGGATAGTATTCCACACTAAATGTTTATGTTCCATGTCCTGGACATAGATTGAAATACTTAAGAGAGGCCTCTGTTTAATATCCTGTCTTTGTCCAACTTTATACTGTCACTACAAAGGGCTATAATTACAAGTTACCTACATGGTGATTTCCTGTGTAATTCTTCATGGGTTTGAGCAACAACAATGATAGCCTTAATCTTAATAGCCATTCCTTTAGTTGTTGGAAAGGCAGCGGTTCAGTGCTGTGGCCCCATGGGCAGGAAGAGCAGCCCACTTGGCCCAGGCTCTGCTGATCAGTGCCAGTTGTAGAGCTCTAACACTGGGAGCTGTAAATTGGAATATGGGCATCCGTGTGAGCTGCAGTCTGTCCATTGATGCATTTGTGCATAATGAAACAAAATGTTTAGAAAATGAGAAAAAAATCTGCTAATGATGATTCTAATGAATCAAGTCAATTAAACCAAGTATTACCCTTCACAACTTTAGCATGGCACAGCTGTTGAGAAACAGCAGCACAGTAGCAGTTGATCCAGAACATACATGTAAAAGAAGGACGATACTTTTCAAAGGGCAAAGTAAATATTCTGGAGGCTGTGATAACATAGAGGTCAATTACATTACGTCTCGATATTGAATGACTCACCTTGATGAGTGATGTTGGTGACAGTACAAAGACGATCAAATAAGGATGTCAGAATCAGTCGGTGATAATGATGTAATGGTCAGTAGGTGAGTTTGAATCTAATTCTATTGTGAAGATGAACAATAAGCTTGTAGAAGGAGACTATAATGTCTAAGCACAGAGATGTGGTGGGTCTAATGTGGAGATATGAGCAAAGAGATCTCTATCTGTACAGCGCAGGTCCATGGAAGCTCATCACAGATTGTTAGTTGAACTCTTCTTGTTAACTTTATGGGTTTATCAGTGTATGGAGAAAAAAGCTGATAGACATTTTGTACATTTTTTTAATGCTTTGGTGGCTACATGTTACAGTACCTTTCTAAGTGTGGGACGAAAAAGGCATGAAAACATTTGAAGTGGAATCCCTTTTTTGTGTGGTACCTATCTTTGTGCAGGCTGTACTTCACACTGAAGAAGAAGGTTGTGATGATGTCTGTGACCGTCAGTCCCTGTGACCTCCCCATCGAGTGGACCCTTGAAGCCCGAACCCTGAAGGACAAACCGCCTAAGAGTCTGCACTGTGAGTGTGAAACACTGATAGACAATAAAAGCAATTGCACACAACACCCTCTCACATGTCATTTCTATTCATATCAATTCGGTTTCATTACACCACAATCCAATTCAAACTGGAGACATTTATTTTTGACATAGTGGCCATTAAAAGACTAACCCTGGTCATAAATGTCTACAAGATAGGAGAGACTTAATCAATCCATTGGTCTTGTTCTCTCTTTCCACATCTCTGTTTTCCTCTCTCCCTCTCTCTTACTCACACACACAGTACTGAGCCCAGGATACTGAATAAAACCGCTTTAGTATATCACTGGACAATCTTTCCAAGCATTTTACCTTTTGCTTTCTTTAATTTCAAAGCAAGAAGGACAGTAATATATCTAAATGCCACACTTTTTTCCTGAATGTAAGAGAGATTAGACTGAAGTATTGCCAGTACTTGAGAATGAGAGAGTTAAAACATTTGCCATTTCAAATAAGACATACACTGAGAGCGAAATAGATAGGTTTGTACAGAACGGCATGCAAGTTCTACCCTGTACAGTATAAACTGAAATTCAGCTTAAGTTAGACCTTTAGCATTCTATTGAAAATGTATCATATTCACGCCCAAGATCAGACTCTGCAGTTTTTATTTGTGATGCTATGGGCTAAGTGAAACCCGAAATAGAGCATATCTGGTGAAAACCTCTTCAAGAGTTGCAAAGATATAACTTGAGTGACAAAATAAAGAACAGATAAATCTAAGCTACATAACTACATTCATTTAAATGTTATAATAATCTATGGTTGTGCATTAAAAAAAAAAGATTTTGTGCATCGATTAAACACAAAAGTTGCCTTTTTAGGCCAGCAATGAACATCCACCATGACCCTCACCAGCCTGCTTAGTTAAAATCAGTGGGTATTTTAGATGGACAGACAGCTTTATGAAGTTAACAGTGACACATACACTGAGTGTGCAAAACATGAGTATTTTTCTGAGGGCAAAGGGGGGTGTAACTCAATACTATGAAGCCGTTCCTAATGTTTTGTACACTCAGTGTAAATCATTCAGTGTATGAACCCAAGGCTTCCCAACCTCTGCCTAAATTATTCAGTTAGATTGTGTAACATTTGGTACCCTTTCATTTCCGTAATAAAAAGTAATTGCCCCTAAGAACCCAGGAATCCCTTTGAAAACAGTATGTGTGGCATTGATGTCAGAAACATTTATTCTAGTGTCAAAATTGACTAAAAAGTGTACATTGGATACATTTGGTAATAAAGTCAGTATCGTCTAAAACGGAGTTTGGAACCTCCGTGCTTCACAAGGAGTAAATGAAGGTTGGGTTTGGATTACGATGTCAACATATCATGCCCCCTTTTTCCAAGCTCCACGTGCACAACGCCCCTCCCTTCCTTGAATGTGGCTTCATTATTTCATCGCCCTCCACGCGTTCTAAAAATCACGGCGTGAAAAGACCAATACGGATTGCACAGCCAACAACTATGGTTTGCATGCCCTGCCGAAGGACCCTATCACGCGGAATAGGTGGTTGGAGTTTATTGCGGTCTCCAGTGGTGGTGAGTATACCCGTAGCTAGACCATAGACTGAAGGTGGTGTATATTTTGATCATCATTATCACTGTGATCTCTAGCATAGCTGACTTTAGCTAACTAGTTAGGTACCAAGCTAACGTTAGCCTACCTCAATACAACTCGGATTTGGCTTGGAAACACGATAACATTTCAAAAGAAGGCAAATAATTAGTAGCAACACCTTTTGTAATGATTCTGATGTCACCAGATAGCCAGCCAACTAATATTGAGGAAACCACCATATTTTAGCTAGCTAACGTTAGCATTGCTAGCTATCTTTGACGAACTTTTCTAGTAACAATAATGACAACATTGGCATCTCCCTAAAGTAAATTTGATGACATCATAATATGGCAAAGTTGTTTCCTAATAATTATTTGCGTACTTTAACAATGTCGTCATATTTCCATGCAGCTCTAAATTAGTGTAATTTAGACGAAACTGTCACATTAGCCTCCGAGGCGAGATGCAACCCATGTAGGGCACAAATAGATACTGAATGCAGCTAGTTATGGTGGTACTAGCTAACTCATGTCTGACAACAACAGTGTAGTGACTAGCAGCAACAAACTCAAACCAACCCAGGGCCATAGCAAAATATGTCATAGTTGGTTGCATAGTGTAACGGCATCACTGCCCTGAATCTGATCCAATCTGGAGCCAGTCAGTTTACATCTGTAAAACATAGAATTACGATCCAAATGAAATTACGTTATTTTTCGAGCTCTGTTTATAATTGAGGGATGATGATAATCCTTGACCCTGTTTTTCTGTTAGATAAAGTGCACAGTTGGGTGCCAGACTGATCCCCTGGTCATGAATGGACCTACCAAAAGGAGCAAAGGTGGGTATCATAAAATGTCCAGCAATGTGATTGCAATGGTTTAGAGACCTCCAAAAATAATTTAGTTCACTTGTTATTTTCACAGCTTGTAAGGTAAGACCTCAGAATAAAAGTTGTCATGCGACACAATTACTCTTGTGACACCTATGTTGCCATTCTCCCTCAACGATGAAAAGGACACGCCATCATGAGGCCTCTGATAGTGGCCGCGTTACTGGACTGATGACACAGTCGGCTTCAACAACGACAGGGAAGTGCATTAGCAAAAAGCTTTGTCCTTTCTTTAGAACAAAATGCAATGTACTACTTGGCTGTCTATTATATCACCCTGTCACAGGCCCTCCCTGTCAACACAACCTCATAAGATTGCCTGCTACAGTTGTTCGAGAGCTGTCCAGTTTATAGCCAAACATGCAGCATAGAGAAGACCAACAAGGGGGCCCTCATCAGCATCATGCAGACATGCCCTGGCTGTGAGCATTCCTATGAATGGAACAGTCAATCACATGTTGGCAAGTATCTGGTTAGCAACCTTCACCTATCGGCGGCAACTGCTTTCACAGGGTCACCTTCTGTGCAAATACAGAAGGTAACCTATTTCATTACTTTGATAAATTATGTTTCACAATTGGGTTATCAAATGTATGTAAACTGATATTATTTGTTGCTTATTTTCTAATTCTTAGATGCATGTAGTGTCCAGGGCATAACCTAGCCTGGTGGAACCAGCCTGATCGCTGTTTTCATCATTCTACTTCACATTTTATGATATCTGAAGTGAAATAGAAAGGTGAACGCAGTGATCAGGTTGGTTCCACCAGGCTAGTCATAACCACCATTGATAATGTAATCGTGTGTGACCAACCAGTATCTTTGATAAGGGTCCAGGAGCTGTTCTATGCTGCTATGCCCATCAATGGGGCTCTGGCAAAGACCTCGCCTCACCTCTTGCCTGCTCACCAACGGTCGTCGATAGCAAGACCAGACTCACGTAGGTTTAGTCTGACCTGTTCAGACTTCTACATAGTACCCTTTTGTGTGTCGGATGTGACCTATGTGTTCACAGAAACATGTATGGAGCCAGCACATGTAGACTTGCAAGATTATGTGATGAAGTCCAGACAGGCTTGATACTGATGTTTTTGAATGGAGACCTGGCACTCAGCATTAAAATGTAACTAGACACAACTTATTTGTATTGTCTTTTTTGTTTGTTATTTAATGCTATCAGTCAATATGGGGAGAGAGAAACCTTGTGTATTCTGCACTGTGATCATGGAACTCCTGTTATATACAGTACAACACACAGGAAGGTATGACTATACTTGACATGTTTGCCAAGGTAACCCCATTACCACCAGACAAAATACCAATAGGCACAGTATCCGTTTCGCCTGGGAATGACAATGAAAGGTGTACATTGTTATGTTAGCTGAACACTGCTTCTATGGCAGTGGTATTAAAACTTGTTCAGCGGGGACACCCGCTGCCGACCCCATCTCACCCCAAATCTAATGACAACCTTAACAATCTGTAAAATTTGATTTTCACAACAACAAATAACAAAATTGAGAACTGTTGCATACATTTACTCAATTGTATTTTTCAAATGATCTTCCTCAGGAAGGTTTGTATATTGTCCCATACAATAATCTGTACTCTGAATGTTTTATTTGTTATGTGAAGGGTTGTTTATTCTACATGGGCCTGTTACTACATATGAAAATGATCAAAACTCTTAGTTTAGAATATCTACATAAATTCAGCAATTGCATTCTTCCCATGTCACTCTGTAGGATACTGACCTATTCAAAACTTCCTCCAACATCTGACCATACATCTGCCTGTAGTTATTGAACTCAACCTGCAGGAGGTTTGGTGTGATTGAGTTTGGGGGAAACGGCTGCGGGCAAGGTTCTGTCAGATGGGTGTCTTGGTGGTGGAAAGGATACACCCACATCAAATGACACCTCCAAGCCAACTCATGTTTGGCTTCTGTCATGGCCGTCATCAATCACATTTATTTATAAAGCCCTTATTACATCAGCAGTTGTCACAAAGTGCTTATACAGAAACGCAGCCTAAAAACACAAAGAGCAAGCAATGCAGATGTAGAAGCACAGTGGTTAGGAAAACCTCCCAAGGCAGGAACTTACAAAGAAACCTAGAGAGGAACCAGGCTCTGAGGGATGGACAGTCCTCTTCTGGCTGTGCCGGGTGGAGATTATAAGAGTACATGGCTATTAATGCCAGATCGTTTTTCAAGATGTTCAAATGTTCATAGATGACCAGCAGGGTCAAATAATAATCCCAGTGGTTATAGAGGGTGCAACAGGTCAGCACCTCAGGAGTAAATGTCAGTTGGCTTTTCATAGCTGAGCATTCAGAGGTCGAGACAGCAGGTGCAGTAGATTTTGGGGGGGGGGTTCAAAACAGCAGGTCCTGGACAAGGCAGTGCGTCCGGTGAGAGAGATGGGAGAATTAGAGGGAGCATACCTAAGATCACACAAGACACCAGATAAGACAGGAGAATTACACCAGATAGGACAGACTGACCCTTGCCCCCCAGCACACAGCCTACTGTAGCATTGATACTGGAGACTGCGAGGGGGGGTCGGGGGAAACTGTGGCCCCTTCAGGCAGGATATAACCCCACCCACTTTTCCAAAGCACAGCCCACACCAAAGTGATATCACTAACTTAGTACCCTGAGACAAGGCAGAGTAAAGCCCACAAAGTTCTTCCCCACCGCATGAGCCATAGGGGACGCAAAACCGGACAAAAAGATCACATCAGTGACTCAATGCCGCCAGCATTTCTTGAGGCGCAAGCCAAAAACCTAGGCCAAATCAGCAGGTGCAGTTCCCCTTTATGTCAGGAGAAACTGTAAATGCTTATGGTGAAAAGGGGTTCATATGAATAAGGTAAACTCTTTTTAGCACTTCATTGATTATAGTTGAGTACTGTATGAATTAAAAGTAATCAAGATACATATTGAACTGTAAGACTCTTCAATGACTGTTCTGTCTAGTTAGTGTAAGTCTGTGTGTGGCACTGTGTGCATGTGTGAGGCAGAATATTCATGACCTGTGGCTTAACTGTTTTCTGCACAGGGAGTACCAAGAAGAGTATGCCAGAGGTGTGGTGGAGAGGACCTGGAACTGAAGCCAAGATACACACCTACACTGGCAACGCCATGAACACCTACACAGGTCCTTCGTACGCCCCAGCATCTATCTACATCCTCAGGCTGCGGTCCAAGGATCAGGACACCAGGGCTACTGTGTACCTCCATGAGGGCTCTGGGATCTCCTGGGCCTTTCCACAGCTTCCCTCTGACTCCCGTGTCCACACCCTGGGTGTAGGAATGACCAGTGTCACCCTCAGCTGGGCCCCCAGTGCCTCCCTCAAAAGGCTGCACACTCAACGCAGCTATGACTACTGTGTCCTCATAAATCGCAAACACAACTACCGCAACCTTTGTGCCGCCCAGGAGGGCATCAGGAAGGAGCGGGAGAAAGACAAGAAAAGGGAGAAGAAGGACAAACAGAGGAAAGTAACTGTGTGGCCGATTCTCAAAGACTGGTGGTGGCAGCAGTGGGATGCTGACACTGAGCTCCGGTCACCCGCTGCGCTCCGTGACGACTATGGTCATCTCCAATGTGTTTGTAAGGGAACAGAGAGCGTGTGCACTGTCTCTGAGCTCGTCCCTGACACGCAATACTACTTTGACGTATTTTTGATTGACAGGCTAAATGGAACCAGTGCCGCATATACTGGAACATTCGCTCAAACACACGAGGAGGCCCGAGCAGCTATCACACCACTCAGGGAAGGGGAGCTCCGGTGGGTGACCTTCCGGGATGGAGGCTCAACCTCTGGGGAGTTCTTTAGCTTCCGCCCCCGGGGCTGGCAACAGAGTGGCCTGCTCACTCTACAGAGCTGCGGAAGCAGTGAGAAGATCAACATCACCGTTTCCAGCAAGGGCAAAGAGCTGAGCTCCCAGGCTGTGGGAGAAAACCTGGCTCAGATCTGGCTCCAGGGCAGCCTTTCCTACCTCATCCACTTGGAGAAAGAGGGAACGGCGGCTCCCAGACAAGCTGCTCCAGGAGTACTGAAGGCCTCTGTTAAGATGCAGGCGTCCTCCACTTACCATCGTCAAGGGATACCTTCGCTCCCCTCCACTCTGCAGATAAAGTCTTTCAACAGGCTCAGGAGCTGTGAATCTGTCACCCTGGCCTGGATGGGCACAGAGGAGAGGAGCCTTTACTGCGTGTACCGCCAGAGGCTGGGTAAAGGGGGGGGTAAGAAGGGAGGGACGGCACCCTGCCTGGGGCCTGAGTCACGGTCGGACACTGAGAGGGTCCTGTGTAAATACTTCCAGGAGCTCAACCCTCGACGGGCTGTCACGACAGCCGTGATCGGAGGCCTGGAGCCTGGGGTGGCCTACATATTTGATGTCTATCTAATGAGACGCTGGGGGATCCCCATAAAGTACAGCAGCAAGACAGTAAGAACCAGGAAGGAGTGCTGAGCTGCTGCCCACTCCTAGTCTCAGTCTGCAGCAGCATTGGACTAACAAAGAGGTGATTTAAAAAGACTTACCATGACAAAGTCATTCTACTACGAGGGAGACTGTTACGAAATGTGGTACACCCTCTGAAGAGTGGTCACATTTGAACACTGGTACTCATGGATTGGGTAGGAGTAGCAGAGGGGCGACTGCACACCAGCAAAATTCATTCCATTTCAGTAACCTGTGCTTTTTGTCTTTTTGTTTATAGTTGTTGATGATGTGCCAGTTGTCCAGGTACTAATTGTGTGACTGAGTACAAAGGAGGATATACGTTTTTGATTAATACAAATTTTCAGTGAAGACTGTGCCAAGAAATATGCAACAGAAGCAGATAGAGATTTGATTATACTTTGCAATGGGGAGAGAGAACTTATGGCAAGAACCTACAGTATATATTTAGTGCTGCATTGTTTTGTTTCAATATTCTACAGGCTTAAAACACAGATAGGGTAATCTATTGATGCTTAGCGCAAAGTCAATGTGTATCTTGTGTTCTGCTTTCGCATGAAGTAGATCAAATTTGTTAGCGACTAGCTTCATTGTCGTTGATGTATTATTGTGCTATACTTCAAATACACCAATAAACACACATTAGGTATCTGTATCCTGGTATCAACATTCATCACTATCCTCTTTTGGTTGACTTGTCTCTTTGCTTAGTTAGTTGAGAAAACAAATTGAGAGATCAACGCACCCCTACCCTATACTAACTTGCATTTATTTATCTCTAGGCTACTTGGATGATTACTACAAAACTAAAGAGTAAAACTAAAGATCATAAATGTATCATAACAAATATCTCAAATCTAAAGAACTTGATTTAAAATACTTTCGATGACAATATTATTGATATAGAGGCAATAATGATTGAGAGATCACTGCACTTCCTGATTTGACCTCATTAAGAAATGCTAGCGGCCATGACTGAATTCAAACTTGAGTTGGTTTTTGGGTGTGGTTTGATGTGGGTGTCTCTTGTGTGTTTTAAGGTGGGAACAGGTAGCCAAATTATATTGCCAGTTAGCTTCAGCTGGCTGGTGTGCAATAGTGGCGAAGTTGTTTGGACATTGGATAGCCTATCTCTGGGGATAGTTAGGAGCTGTCAATAAATTACACAATGTAAATGGGACAATATTTTAATGTTGCACAACTTTTAGTTGACTAAATTATTTAAATTCATATATGAATTTCTGGTTTGATGTTTTTAGGTCATTGAAATTTGACTTTAAAAAATATTGTCCCATGTACATTATATAATTTACTTATGGTCCGTAACTAGCCTCATAGGGATATCGAATGGTCCATGCCATCTGGAGTACGTCCCTACCCCATTGAAGTTGAAATTTAAAATGGTACGGGATGGTTAGGATTTAGGGTAGGTATGTCCCAAGGATCCCGGATAACACTGACAAATATCAAACAAAACTGACCATGGGCTTTACAATGGCATCGCCTGCAGCTACTCCGAATTGATGATTACTTGGGAGCTGCCAGCTGTGGCAGGCTTAAATTAATCCAAGCCAAGGAAAACTGTTAGGATATTATGCTTCATTCAGTTAAAAAAAAATTCCTATCAATCTCAGTTTTGGACAAGACTGACTTTATGACCAACATTTACCTATTTACACTTTGTAGTCAATTTTGACACTATAATAAATGTTTCTGACTCAATTCCACATAGGCCATTTTCAGAACGAGAAGTTTTGTAGGCGAAGTCGCTCTTTAAGTCACTGTTTTTATTCACTGTAAAAAAAAAAAAAAAAAAAAGTACTACTTTTTCTCCCAAATTTCGTGGTATCCAATTGGCAGTTACAGTCTTGTCTCATCGCTGCCACTCCCGTACGGACTCGGGAAAGCCGTGCGTCCTGCGAAACACAACCCAACCAAGCCGCACTGCTTCTTGATACAATGCCCGCTGAACGCGGAAGCCAGCCGCACCAATCGCGTTTTGAACCACGTGCTATAAGACCCAAACGGCGTTTCATACGACAGAGCCTGGACTCACTCGAACCCAGATTCTCTAGTGGCACTGTGATGCTGTGCCCGACCACCCCGCTACTCGTTAAGTCACTGTACCTGCTTCAACAGACAGAATTGGTGTTCATCAACCTGTGCCTAAAATGATTGACACAAATGGGTCGTCACTAGTTACCATGGTCACAAAGACCTAAACCCCGCCCATTAAAAAAAGTATCTTCTTAAAATGAGATTTGAAAGCTAACCTTCACCAAACTGTTAACTGTATGCCTAACACTAACCTTAAATTAAGACATATTAAGCACGTTTTTCATTATATTTTACGATAGACTTTGTGGCGGTGGTAACTAGTGAAAGCCACACAAATGTAACATACGCTAAAAAACGTGACCAAGAGAGGTACGTTTACGCTACGTACACTCCGTTGACAGGACAGCGCGCCAAATTTAGTAAACAAAGCAAGTGAAGCTTTCAACCAGTTATCCACCATTTTGATAAAGATTTCAAGGTAGGTAGAGGTTTTAAAACGCTATTACAAATAACGTTATGAATAATGTATGCAGACAATAATTGTTTTGTTATAATTTACAGGGGCTTTTAAAAAAAACAACAAAGGGGCGACATTGACACTGTTTTAGTAAACAAGAGGGCTGGAGAAATGTAGCCAAGTAACGTTACGTAAGCGAACCACTCAAAATCCATGGACAAACCTAGCTATGCATGCATACATACAGTAACTACAAGGACTGAACATCAATGGGAATAAAATTGCAGTTTTAATCATGTTTTGAGGCTATATAGTGTTAGCCTAAAATGTCATTGTTTACAAACAATGGAGTTAAACAATTATTGTATTTTGGGTTCTGATGGGGTACAGCAGTTGAACTAAGCTCATTAGTGATTTATAAGTTATATTCTTCAAGAATCATTGGCTATAACGTTATGTGGTTACATTTCTCCAGCCCTTAGTGTTATATATATATATATAAATACACAGTTGAAGTCGGAAGTTTACATACACCTTAGCCAAATACATTTAAACTCAGTTTTTCACAATTCCTGATATTTTATCCTAGTAAAAATTCCCTGTTTTAGGTCAGTTAGGATCACCACTTTATTTTAAGAATGTGAAATGTCAGAATAATAGTAGAGAGAATGATTTATTTCAGATTTGATTTATTTCATCACATTGCCAGTGGGTCAGAAGTTTACATACACTCAATTAGTATTTGGTAGCATTGTCATTAAATTGTTTAACTTGGGTCAAACGTTTCAGCTAGCCTTCCACAAGCTTCCCACAATAAGTTGGGTGAATTTTGGCCAATTCCTCCTGACAGAGCTGGTGTAACTGAGACAGGTTTGTAGGCCTCCTTGCTCGCACACGCTTTTCCCACACATTTCTATAGGATTGAGGTCAGGGCTTTGTGATGGCTACTCCAATACCTTGACTTTGTTGTTTTTAAACCATTTTGCTTGGGGTCATTGTCCATTTGGAAGACCCATTTGCGACCAAGCTTTAACTTCAATTGTCTTGAGATGTTGCTTCAATACATCCACATAATTTTCATCCCTCATGATGCCATCTATTTTGTGAAATGCACCAGTCCCTCCTGCAGCAAAGCACCCCCACAACATGATGCTGCCCTCCCGTGCTTCAAGGTTGGGATGGTGTTCGTCGGCTTGCAAGTCTCCTCCCTTTTCCTCCAAACATAACAATGGTCATTAAGGCCAAACAGTTATATTTTTGTTTCATCAGACCAGAGGAAATTTCTCCAAAAAGTACGATCTTTGTCCCCATGTGCAGTTGCAAACCGTAGTCTGGCTTTTTTTAATGGTAGTTTTGGAGCAGTGGCTTCTTCCTTGCTGAGCAGCCTTTCAGGTTACGTCGATATAGGACTTGTTTTACTGTGGATATCAATACTTTTGTACCCGTTTCCTCCAGCATCTTCACAAGGTCCTTTGCTGTTGTTCTGGGATTGATTTGCACTTTTCGCACCTAAGTACGTTCATCTCTAGGAGACAGAATGCATCTTCTTCCTTAGCGGTATGACGGCTGCCTGGTCCCATGGTGTTTATACTTTCTTGCTATTGTTTGTACAGATGAACATGGTACTTTCAGGCATTTGGAAATTGCTCCCAAGGATGAACCAGACTTGTGAAGGTCTACAATTGTTTTTCTGAGGTCTTGGCTGATTTCTTTTGATTTTCCCATGATGTTAAGCAAAGAGGCACTGAGTTTGAAGGTAGGCCTTGAAATACATCCACAGGTACACCTCCAATTGACTCAAATGATGTCAATTAGCCTATCAGAAGCTTCTAAAGCTATGACATAATTTTCTGGAATTTCCCAAGCTGTTTAAAGGCACAGTCAACTTAGTGTATGTAAACTTCTGACCCACTGGAATTGTGATACAGTGAATTATAAGTGAAATAATCTGTCTGTAAACAATTGTTGGAAAAAGGACTTGTGTCATGCACAAAGTAGATGTCCTAACCGACTTGCCAAAACTATAGTTTGTTATTAACAAGAAATTTGGGGAGTGGTTGAAAACGTGTTTTAATGACTCCAACCTAAGTGTATGTAAATTTACGACTTCAACTGTATATACAGTACCAGTCAAAAGTTTGGACACACCTACTCATTCAAGTTTATTTTGTACTATTTTCTACATTGTAGAATAATAGTGAAGACATCAACACTTTTTTTTTGTTTTTTTGTTGCTATTTTGCACCCCAGTATCTCTACTTGCACATCATCATCTGCACATCTATTCCGTCATTAGTCCTTTGTCCTTGTCTTGTCGTGTACCGTGTGTATATATATATTTACATATTTCTTCGCATATCTTTTATATATTTTCTTTTCCAAAAACTCAACTTCAAAACACTCTCCTGCAACCCGCCTCACCAATTAAAAAAAAGAAAGTATTATTTACCTCAAATCTGAAATCCACAATAGAAGCTAGCCAGAAGCTAGCCAGTTTACTGGCTAACGTTAGTATTCAGCTAACCACGGTTTGTGGTCATCAGCTATCCTTTAGCTCGAAAAGCTATCGCCAGTTTTGTACAACGCGACTCAGACCAGAACATACTGGACCTATTTTTCTCTCCATATCCCCGGATTTCAACCGCAAGCTCTGGACATTTACACCTGGATATCGCAGCTAGCTAGCTGCTATCAGTGTGACTATTGGCTTACGTCGATCCCGGAGCAAACATCAATTATTCCGGAGCTAGCCAGCTGAAGAGTTCTATCAGCCACTCCTGGGCTACAATCACCTATCCGGACCCGTTTTACTGCCGATGCGGAGCCCCACCGAGCCTTCACGACTGGACTACCGACGTTATCTGCCCGGGGGAGTTATCCAACTCGCCCCTCCGTCGCGACGTTACCTGAACGCCCATCTCCGGCTCGCTAATCGTTAGCTGTCTTATCGGCTGCTATCTGAATAGGTCTATCGGACTATTTCTCTTGGGTCACTATAACTATATCTATTTTGCCAATTGGATTGATCCCCTCTACCACACGGAACCGCACGAGGTGGCTAAAAACAGACCTCCATCCTATGCTAGCTTGCTACCGATGGCCCGGCTAGCTGTCTGAATCGCCGTTACCCCAACCAACCTCACTACTCACTGGACCCTTATGATCACTCGACTAAGCATGCCTCTCCTTAATGTCAATATGCCTTGTCCACTGCTGTTCTGGTTAGTGTTTATTGGCTTATTTCACTGTAGAGCCTCTAGCCCTGCTCTTTATACCTTATCCAACCTTTCAGTTCCACCACCCACACATGTGATGACATCACCTGGTTTCAATTATGTTTCTAGAGACAATATCTCTCTCATCATCACTCAATACCTAGGTTTACCTCCACTGTATTCACATCCTACCATACCTTTGTCTGTATAGCTATTTTATCGCCCCCAGAAACCTCCTTTTACCCTCTGTTCCGGACGTTCTAGACGACCAATTCTCATAGCTTTTAGCCGTACTCTTATCCTATTCCTCCTCTGTTCCTCTGGTGATGTAGAGGTGAATCCAGGCCCTGCAGTGCCTAGCTCAACTCCTATTCCCCAGGCGCTCTCTTTTTATGACTTCTGTAACCGTAATAGCCTTGGTTTCATGCATGTTAACATTAGAAGCCTCCTCCCTAAGTTTGTTTTATTCACT
The DNA here is from genome assembly GCF_016432855.1 of Salvelinus namaycush. Lineage (NCBI taxonomy): Eukaryota > Metazoa > Chordata > Actinopteri > Salmoniformes > Salmonidae > Salvelinus > Salvelinus namaycush. Next base: position 23,997,330 of record NC_052328.1, read on the forward strand.
GCTTTAGCACACTCTGCCAACCCGGATGTTCTAGCCGTGTCTGAATCCTGGCTTAGGAAGACCACCAAAAATTCTGAAATCTCCATTCCTAACTACAACATTTTCAGACAAGATAGAACGGCCAAAGGAGGCGGTGTTGCAATCTACTGCAAAGATAGCCTGCAGAGTTCTGTCCTACTATCCAGGTCTGTACCCAAGATATTTGAACTTCTACTTTTAAAAATCCACCTCTCTAAAAACAAGTCTCTCACCGTTGCCGCCTGCTATAGACCACCCTCTGCCCCCAGCTGTGCTCTGGACACCATATGTGAACTGATTGCCCCCCATCTATCTTCAGAGCTCGTGCTGCTAGGCGACCTAAACTGGAACATGCTTAACACCCCAGCCATCTTACAATCTAAGCTTGATGCCCTCAATCTCACACAAATTATCAATGAACCTACCAGGTACCACCCCAAAGCCGTAAACACGGGCACCCTCATAGATATCATCCTAACCAACTTGCCCTCTAAATACACCTCTGCTGTTTTCAACCAAGATCTCAGCGATCACTACCTCATTGCCTGCATCCGTAATGGGTCAGCGGTCAAACGACCTCCACTCATCACTGTCAAACGCTCCCTGAAACACTTCAGCGAGCAGGCCTTTCTAATCGATCCTGGAAGGATATAGATCTCATCCCGTCAGTAGAGGATGCCTGGTTATTTTTTTTTTTAAATGCCTTCCTCACCATCTTAAATAAGCATGCCCCATTCAAGAAATTTAGAACCAGGAACAGATATAGCCCTTGGTTCTCTCCAGACCTGACTGCCCTTAACCAACACAAAAACATCCTATGGCGTTCTGCATTAGCATCGAACAGCCCCCGTGATATGCAACTTTTCAGGGAAGCTAGAAACCAATATACACAGGCAGTTAGAAAAGCCAAGGCTAGCTTTTTCAAGCAGAAATTTGCTTCCTGCAACACAAACTCAAAAAAGTTCTGTGACACTGTAAAGTCCATGGAGAATAAGAACACCTCCTCCCAGCTGCCCACTGCACTGAGGACAGGAAACACTGTCACCACCGATAAATCCACTATAATTGAGAATTTCAATAAGCATTTTTCTACGGCTGGCCATGCTTTCCACCTGGCTACCCCTACCCCGGTCAACAGCACTGCATGCCCCACAGCAACTCGCCCAAGCCTTCCCCGTTTCTCCTTCTCCCAAATCCAGTCAGCTGATGTTCTGAAAGAGCTGCAAAATCTGGACCCCTACAAATCAGCCGGGCTAGACAATCTGGACCCTTTCTTTCTAAAATTATCTGCCGAAATTATTGCAACTCCTATTACTAGCCTGTTCAACCTCTCTTTCGTGTCGTCTGTGATTCCCAAAGATTGGAAAGCAGCTGCGGTCATCCCCCTCTTCAAAGGGGGGGACACTCTTGACCCAAACTGCTACAGACCTATATCTATCCTACCCTTCCTTTCTAAGGTCTTCGAAAGCCAAGTCAACAAACAGATTACCAACCATTTCGAATCCCACCATACCTTCTCCGCTATGCAATCTGGTTTCAGAGCTGGTCATTGGTGCACCTCAGCCACGCTCAAGGTCCTAAACGATATCCTAACCGCCATCGATAAGAAACAATACTGTGCAGCCGTATTCATTGACCTTGCCAAGGCTTTCGACTGTGTCAATCACCACATCCTCATCGGCAGACTCGATAGCCTTGGTTTCTCAAATGATTGCCTCGCCTGGTTCACCAACTACTTCTCTGATAGAGTTCAGTGTGTCAAATCGGAGGGCCTGTTGTCCGGGCCTCTGGCAGTCTCTATGGGGGTGCCACAGGGTTCAATTCTTGGACCGACTCTCTTCTCTGTATACATCAATGATGTCGCTCTTGCTGCTGGTGAGTCTCTGATCCACCTCTACGCAGACGACACCATTCTGTATACTTCTGGCCCTTCTTTGGACACTGTGTTAACAACCCTCCAGACGAGCTTCAATGCCATACAACTCTCCTTCCGTGGCCTCCAATTGCTCTTAAATACAAGTAAAACTAAATACATGCTCTTCAACCGATCGATGCCTGCACCTGCCCGCCCGTCCAACATCACTACTCTGGACGGTTCTGACTTAGAATATGTGGACAAATACCTAGGTGTCTGGTTAGACTGTAAACTCTCCTTCCAGACTCACATCAAACATCTCCAATCCAAAGTTAAATCTAGAATTGGCTTCCTATTTCGCAACAAAGCATCCTTCACTCATGCTGCCAAACATACCCTTGTAAAACTGACCATCCTACCGATCCTCGACTTCGGCGATGTCATTTACAAAATAGCCTCCAATACCCTACTCAATAAATAGGATGCAGTCTATCACAGTGCCATCCGTTTTGTCACCAAAGCCCCATATACTACCCACCACTGCGACCTGTACGCTCTCGTTGGCTGGCCCTCGCTTCATACTCGTCGCCAAACCCACTGGCTCCAGGTCATCTACAAGACCCTGCTAGGTAAAGTCCCCCCTTATCTCAGCTCGCTGGTCACCATAGCAGCACCCACCTGTAGCACACGCTCCAACAGGTATATCTCTCTGGTCACCCCCAAAACCATTTCTTACTTTGGCCGCCTCTCCTTCCAGTTCTCTGCTGCCAATGACTGGAATGAACGACAAAAATCTCTGAAACTGGAAGCACTTATCTCCCTCACTAGCTTTAAGCACCAGCTGTCAGAGCAGCTCACAGATTACTGCACCTGTACATAGCCCATCTATAATTTAGCCCAAACAACTACCTCTCCCCCTACTGTATTTATTTATTTATTTTGCTCCTTTGCACCCCATTATGTCTATCTCTACTTTGCACATTCTTCCACTGCAAATCTACCATTACAGTGTTTTACTTGCTATATTGTATTTACTTCGCCACCATGGCCTTTTTTTTGCCTTTACCTCCCTTATCTCACCTCAGTTGCTCACATTGTATATAAACTTATTTTTCTACTGTATTATTGACTGTATGTTTGTTTTACTCCATGTGTAACTATGTGTTGTTGTATGTGTCGAACTGCTTTGCCTAATCTTGGCCAGGTCGCAATTGTAAATGAGAACTTGTTCTCAACTTGCCTACCTGGTTAAATAAAGGTGAAATAAAATAAATAAATAAATCTATCACTCTAGTGTTAATGCTAAATTGTAATTATTTCGCCTCTATGGCCTATTTATTGCCTTACCTCCCTAATCTTACTACATTTGCACACACTGTACATAGATTTTTGTATTATGTTATTGACTGTACGTTTGTTTATCCCATGTGTAACTCTGTGTTGTTGTTTTTGTCACACTGCTTTATCTTTATCAAGTCGCAGTTGTAAATGAGAACTTGTTCTCAACTGTCCTACCTGGTTAAAGAAAGGTGAAATATATATATTTTTTAAAAGATGGAATCATGTAGTAACCAAACAAGTGTTAAATAAAGTAGCCACCCGTTGCCTTGATGACAGCTTTGCACAATATTGGCACTCTCAACCAGCTTCACCTGGAATGCTTTTCCAACAGTCTTGAAGGAGTTCCCACATATGCTGAGCACTTGTTGGCTGCTTTTCCTTCACTCTGAGGTCCAACTCATCCCAAACCATCTCAATTGTTTTGAGGTCGGGTGATTGTGGAGGCCAGGCAAGTCTCTTCTTCTTATTGGTGACCTTTAGTAGTGGTTTCTCTGCAGAAATTTGACCATGAAGGCCTGATTCATGCAGTCTCTTCTGAACAGCTGATGTTGAGGTGTGTCTGTTACTTGAACTCTGTGAAGCATTTATTTGGTCTGCAATTTCTGAAGCTGGTAACTCTAATGAACTTATCCTCTGCAGCATAGGTAACTCTGGGTCTTCCTTTCCTGTGGCGGTCCTCATGAGAGCCAGTTTCATCATAGCGCTTGATAGTTTTTGCGACTGCACTTGAATACATGTTCAATGTTCTTGAAATTTTCCGCATTGGCTGACCTTCATGTCTTAAAGTAATGATGGAATGTCAGTTTAATTGTTCTTCTGTATTTTCTTAGGCACACACATACAAGTTCAAATCCTAAGCTACGCCTTGCTCAGACAGTCTGTTTTTCCACTATACAGATACATTGTTTAATCTAATCCTGACTAAAACTACACACATCATCAGATTATAATTTTATGATTCTAATCAATTATAAGGTTTCAGAGTGGAATTATTTACCAAATAGGGCTATCTTCTGTATACCCGCCTACCTTGTCACAAGACAACTGATTTGTCTCAAACGCAAAGGAAAGAAATTCCACAAATTAACTTTTAGGAAGGCATACCTGTTAATTGAAATGCATTCTAGGTGACTATCTCATGAAGCTTGTTGAGAGAATGCCAAGAATGTGCAAAGCTGTCATCAAGGCAAAGGGTGGCTACTTTGAAGAATCTCAAACATTAAATATGTTTAGATTTGTTGTACACTTTTTTCGTTACTACATGATTCGATGTGTGTTATTTCATAGTTTCAATCGCAGATTTCCCTTTTAACCTAAAGTTGACAGATAGGGATGTGGCTACTCGACCAGTGTCAAGCACTGTTCAACACCTCCAGCCTCTATGGGGTGCTGGGCGTCTCCAAGGAGGCGACAGACGCAGAGATCCGACACAGCTACTACAAGGTGTCGCTCAGGGTTCACCCAGATCGTGCTCCTGAAGACCTGCAGGCAACAGAGAAATTTCAGGTGGGAAAGTGTCAACTAAAACACCTACTCAAATCTGCAGTTAGCCTAGTTCACCTAGCTAACTGGTTAGAATTGTATTTTACTGTATTTACCTAGCCCCTTTCTTTCAGGTGCTTGGGAAGTTATATGCAGTGTTGAGTGACAAGGAGCAGAGGGCAGTGTATGATGAGCAGAAACTTGTGGCTGAGGAATCTGACTCACTGCAGCAGGACCAATGCTGGGAGGAGTACTGGAGGTTGCTGTTCCCTAAGGTAGCCTAACTATATAACTATCTAAAGCTGATTAACATCTTCACCATACACCGTATTTACTTTTTAGGCCCTCCTGAGAGAACTTTTCTTTTTCATACCGTAGCCATAAAATAGTCACTAGACGTGTGTAATTTTGAGTAATGTACCTTAATCATTACAAGACTGTCATCAGCATCACCCAGTACCATCTTCCTCTGTATCTCCCCAGCTTCTTGACTTTCTTTATCCGCCTGGAAGCAAATAACAAACACCCAGTATAATGTCACAATTAGAATTTGTTATAACAACCATCTCTCCTTCATTAGATCACATTGGAGGACATCCAGGAGTTTGAGAGGAAGTACAAAGGCACGGAGGAGGAGAGGCAGGATGTGATGCAGATTTACCTGCAGCACCAGGGGGACATGGACGCCATCATGGCCTCAGCCCTGTGCTGCTCTCAGGAGGACGAGCCCAGGATCACAGCCCTTATACAGACAGCCATCCAGGCAGGGGAGCTCACGGCCTACCCTGCATTCACCCAGGAGAGCACCAGGAAGAAGAAAACACGCAAACAGAAGGTACAGTGTGCTTTATACAAATACTTGTACACACTCACTTCCTCGGTTGGTAATTTTTTTTAGTTCACATTTGTGAGAATACTTTGTTGTTATTTCCTTCCAGGCTGATGAAGAAAGACAAGAAGCTGAGGAGATGCAGAGAGAGATGGGACTCAATGATGCTGATGACAGTCTTGTACTGATGTTAAAGGTAAGTTGAATCACACAACCAAGATCTTAACTGGTGACTGTTTTAGGCGTTCAGGTAAGGCATTAATGGTGTGTATTTCTGTCTCGTTAACAGCAAAAGCAGAATTCCAGAGAGCAGAATTTTAACTCTTTCCTGTCTGACCTGGAAGCCAAATACTCCAAGGGAGGAAAAGCCAAAGCAGGAGGGAAAGGAAAAAAGTGAAGACTTCAAACCCTTGAAGTTAAGACAAGGTAGACGTGTGTAATTTTGAGTAATGTACCTTAATCATTACAAGACTGTCATCAGCATCACCCAGTACCATCTTCCAGGTCAAATTTTTATCAAAACTTGACACCTGCATGCCCCCTAGTCACACATCTATCACGTATTTCTATACAAATTATCTTCCTGATCTAAGCTCCGCTAGCACCTCTGCTGAAAGTAGAATATGGCTTCTACTGCAGTGAGGTGAATTGTCCCAGTACTTAAACAGCCCCTCTATTCCCTCGAAAGTCTCCTGTGGCTTACACTAAGCCCTCATCACGTTAAGGTTTGTTAGGAAAACATCTAATACCTACCTTTTAGTTGGCGTCTCTCTAAGGCTTGTCTTTTCTCTTCCTGTTAAGGTATGCTATGTGAAACCCCAAAGTTTTGTGCTTGTCTTTTTTACATGGGAAAATAAAAGTCATGTCCTTATAAAAGTACAAAGCAGCCAGTCGAAGCATGTCAGTGTTCAAAAGGCTTTTGTTCCTCCCTGTATAGTTGGACTTGCCATTCGGGTCATCCTACGAAAATTGTCTTTCCTGTCCCCTGCCTTAACCACCAGGAAAAACACTTATGTTAGATAATGACATGTTGTTTTAATTTAAGTGTTTTGTTAATAAAACATATGTAAAACAGATATTGCAAACTATTTATATATAGTGCGTTCGGAAAGTATTCAGACCCCTTGATTTTTTCCCCACAGTTTTACTTTACAGCCTTATTCTAAAATGTATTAAAAAACATGTTTTTCCTCAATCTACACACAATACCCCATAATGACAAAGCAAAAACTGTTTTTTAGACATTTTTGCAAATGTATTTAAAATGAACTATCATATTTACATAAGTATTCAGACCCTTTACTCAGTACCTTGTTGAAGCACCTTTGGCAGCGATTACAGCCTCGAGCCTTCTTGGGTATGACGCTACAAGCTTAGCACACCTGTATTTGGGGAGTATCTCCCATTCTTCTCTGCAGATCCTCAAGCTCTGTCAGGTTGGATAGGGATCGTCACTGCACAGCTATTTTCAGGTCTCTCCAGAGATGTTCGATTGGGTTCAAGTCCGGGCTCTGGCTGGGCCACTCAATGACATTCAGAGCCTTGTCTCAAAGCCACTCCTGCATTGTCTTGGCTGTGTGCTTAGGGTCGTTGTCCTGTTGGAAGGTGAAGCTTTTCCCCAGTCTGAGGTCCTGAGCACTCTGAAGCAGGTTTTCATCAAGGATCTCTCTGTACTTTGCTCTGTTCATCTTTCCCTTTATCCTGACTAGTCTCCCAGTCCCTGACACTGGAAAACATCCCCACAGCATGATGCTGCCACCACCATGCTTCACTGTAGGGGTGGTGCCATGTTTCTTCCAGATGTGACGCTTGGCATTCTGGCCAGAGTTCAATCTTGGTTTCATCAAGATTCATCTATAACGTAACAAAATGTGGAAAAAGGGAAGGGGTCTGAATACTTTCCAAGTGCACTATATATACGCAGTTGAAGTCAGAAGTTTACATACACCTTCGCCAAATACATTTAAACCCAGTATTTCACAATTCCTGACATTTAATCCTAGTAAGAATTCCCTGTCTTAGGTCAGTTAGGATCACCACTTTATTTAAAAAATGTGAAATGTCAGAATAATAGTTGAGAGAATGATTTTTCAGCTTTTATTTATTTCATCACATTCCCAGTGGGTCAGAAGTTTACATATACTCAATTAGTATTTGGTAGCATTGCCTTTTTAAATTGTTTAACTTGGGTCAAAGGTTTCAGGAAGCCTTCCATAAGCTTCCCACAATAAGTTGGGTGAATTTTGGCCCATTCCTCCTGACAGAGCTGGTGTAGCTGAGTCAGGTTTGTAGGCCTCCTTGCTCGCACACGCTTTTTCAGTTCTGCCCACAAATGTTCCATAGGATTGAGGTCAGGGCTTTGTGATGGCTACTCCAATACCTTGACTTTGTGGTCATTAAGCCATTTTTCTACAACTTTGGAAGTATGCTTGGGGTCATTGTCCATTTGGAAGACCCATTTGCGACCAAGCTTTAACTTCCTGACTGATGTCTTGAGATGTTGCTTCAATATATCCACATAATTTTCCTGCCTCATGATGCCATCTATTTTGTGAAGCGCACCAGTCCCTCCTGCAGCAAAGCACCCCCACAACATGGTGCCACCCCAGTGCTTCAAGGTTGAAAGGGTGTTCTTCGGGCTTGCAAGCATCCCCCTTTTTCCTCCAAACATAACGATGGTCATTAAGGCCAAACAGTTCTATTTTTGTTTCATCAGACCAGAGGACATTTCTCCAAAAAGTACGATCTTTGTCCTCATGTGCAGTTGCAAACTGTAGTCTGGCTTTTTTTATGGCAGTTTTGGAGCAGTGGCTTCTTCCTTGCTGAGCGGCCTTTCAGGTTAAGTCGATATAGGACTCGTTTTTACTGTGGATATCGATACTTTTGTACCTGTTTCCTCCAGCATCTTCACAAGGTCCTTTGTTGTTGTTCTGGGATTGATTTGCACTTTTCGCACATAAGTACGTTCATCTATAGGAGACAGAATGCGTCTCCTTCCTTAGCGGTATGATGGCTGCGTGGTCCCATGGTGTTTATACTTGCGTACTATTGTTTGTACAGATGAACGTGGTACCTTCAGGCATTTGGAAATTGCTCCCAAGGATGAACCAGACTTGTGAAGGTCTAAAAAAAAAAAAAAAATGTGGAGGTCTTGGCTGATTTCTTTTCCTTTTCCCATGATGTCAAGCAGAGGCACTGATTTTGAAGGTAGGCCTTGAAATACATCCACAGATACACCTCCAATTGACTCAAATGATGTCAATTAGCCTATCAGAAGCTTCTAACATTTTCTTGAATTTCCCAAGCTGTTTAAAGGCACAGTCAACTTAGTGTATGTAAACTTCTGACCCACTGGAATTGTGATACAGTGAATTATAAGTGAAATATTCTGTCTTTAAACAATTGTTGGAATAAGGACTTGTGTGTCATGTACAAAGTAGATGTCCTAACCGACTTGCCAAAACTATAGTTTGTTATTAACAAGAAATTTGTGGAGTGGATTTTTTTCCCCACTCTAAATGTCATACATTAGAAAGTATTAGGTATTTAGTGGATTACTTAAACTAATATCAACTAAATATAACTAATTTACAGGGAATAGCTCTCCCTCAATTTCATGTCAATGGTGTTACGCCATTAAATACAATTTTAAAAGGCAACATCCTTGTGAATTTTTCCTGGGTCAAATGTTCATTGGAGCTGTTTTTGAAAAGGACATGGTGAGTCTGCAGTCTCTTCATGTTAGCAATTTGATCATTCATTTGGTAATTTCATGCAACGCTTTAAGATCGGTCGCTGGTGTTAGTTTATAGTATGGGGAAAAGGAAATTTGATTAAAATAATTTATCAAATCACATGATTTAAGTCATTTATTCACAATTTAAGAAGTGTGGTTTGAGCTACTGTGGCCACCATCTTAGATATTCTATTTTTTTTCACTGGTTATTGTTCCTGCTGTTTTTATTAGAACAGTCTGATGATTTGTCACTGGTGTTATAGAAGAATGTGTTTTGTTTAAAGAAAATGTTTTTATTTTATCATTAACCTTTTTTGTCTTGGATTATATATGTAAAGTAAATACTCAAATTACATTCTGGAAAGCCTTAATTGTCATTAAAATATAGGGAACACCGGTGACAAAGGCAACACAAGCATTTTAATGTAATATACAACAACAAAAAATACGCTGTCATTTATTTTCATTAACGTTGTTACAGCATTAACTATTATCTGACTAATTTGTAAAAACTTTTTATTGGCTGGTCAAAAAGCCACCATTTTCGTAGAACGACTCATTCCCTGCATAGAATAATTTAAGAGTATAGAGATCAGAGAACATATACATTGACATATATCCATCCAAACATACAGTATATACCAACATACATACAGTTAGGTTTAATAAGACAGGTTACTGTTTTTGGCAGCCAGGTAAACAGAGTTCCAACATACAAAAATAGGGCTCTAGAAAAACAAAAAATAGCATCAAATAAAATCACCTAACAGTACAATGTGGAAATGTTCCTTGTTGTATAAAGTGTTGTTTGAAGGCCCCGTTGGGAGTGGCAGCAGGGCCTTGCATCCTGCCGGGCTGAGGTTGGTGGAGGTGGCCGAGGATGATAACCCAGCCACAAAGCCAAATTCCACTGCCAAAGTCAAAATTGGCAAAAAATGTATAGCTTTTTATTTTTTACTTTAAAGTTAGGCATATGGTTAGCAGTGTGGTTAGGTTCAAAATCATATTGTAGAAATGGGCGGGGTTTAATGATAATTATGACTTTGTGGCTGTGTTAACTAATGACAACCGGTTGAAGGTGCTACAACCCAGGTCTGCTACTGCGGGATGTGAAGCCCCCCCGGCTGTAGGAGCGTGCTGGGACTGACACAGGCACCAGTACAGCTGAGAAGAGAGGAGAGCAGGACAAAGATGAGTGTTAATGAGCATTGAGTTATTATTCAAATCATCTGTCTGAAAATAATGACTTTTCTCGTTAGATAACCAGAGGCTACAACCGAATTCTCTCAAACATAATTAGACCGCAACCCAGCGACATGTTTTATAAATGAGGAGGACCACAGATGGCTCCTACTGACCTGGGGGAGGGGCTTGTGTGTCAGGCTCCTCCTCATCCTTGATGGGGGAGTGGCCCAGAGGGTGGTGGATGAAGGAGTCCAGGAAGGAGGAGCTGCTGATGCCCAGACTGATGCCCAGACTGATGCCCATCACTCCGATGCCCAAAGAGTCTGCCAGTGTACCAGACAGAGACTCAATGAGTCAGCCACAAAAATTCATGCGTAGAAATTGTGTACAGTATTCAATGTAAAACGAGATGCCCACCTGTACCCAAAGATTCTCTGCCAGGACGCCCCTGTCCAATGTTGTCCAGCACCGTGAAGGAACGGCGGTAAGGTGTGTCTGACTGCAACAGAACCCAGAGTTAAATCTCACGGACTGGGACGCAGGCAAACATATTCCATATTTATCCATTACAATATAAACCTACAAAATGCCTAAATCGTTCTGTAGCGGTATAATAACTTTTACCGTGTGTGACTATAGCCATACCCTGTAGGTGTGGGTGGTGTTGGGACGGGAGAATACGTCCAATTGATGAAGCCGATCCCGAGGAAGCAAACTACCAGCTTCATCTGTAACAGCACTATGGGCACGACTGGACAAGCCTCTATGCCGCTACACACACAAAATAAAATAGTGTTGTGTTATTAGCAGGTGATAGTATTAAGTGTTGTCAAGTCAGTGCAAGATGTACAACTAGTATGCAGAGTTCTACTCGTCCAATACCTGAGTAGGTCTGAAGTGCTGTCCAGAATGCGTGGGTTCAGCTTCTCCTGTGCCGATGGGGGGAAGGAGTGTGTTCCTGCTCAGAGGTATCAGAGGCGAGGCCAGGCAGTCACTGGCTGTGGGTCTGGAGAGAGTAACAGCCCCGTTCACTTTCCACAAAGTTACACAAGTCCCTTTAACATGGAGCAGACTAAATCATTCCACACGAGGGCAAATGATACTGTATGCTTCACACAGATCTTTAACTCAGGGTTCATTACAAGTTCACCCGTTGGTACTTAATCACACACAACTCCTTACATCTCTTCCACTTCCCTTCTGCTGAACAGAACGCCACAAGGCAAGAGTTAAACGGCAAACAGCTTTCAAAGTAATCTCTCTGCACAGACGGTTCTCCAGCTTCAGAGCAATAAATAAGACGGGAGTGAGGAGGGCGGCGATGTACATGGAAGAGGACAGGGACCAGATGGAGAATGGGTAACCCCGTTTAAGTTAACTCACAGGCGTGTCCCACGGATGACCTCCTCCATGGAGCCGGCGGCACTGAACTGTGTCAGGCAGGGAACCAAGGGCAGAAGGGTGCGTGGGGGGGGGTTACGGCGTAGCGCCGACTGGGGCGGACGGGACAGGGAGGAAGAGCTCTGCTCTAGCGCCCGGCGAGGACGGGGCTTGCTGGACGGGATCACGCTGGACCCTGGCCGATGGGTCACCACCACCCTCTCCTCAGGGTCCCTGAGAAGGAAGCAGTGAACCTTAACTCAAAGTAACATATGCACAAACCTACATATCCATAGTTAATAACCGTTCCCTCCTCTCTTATTTAATGATAAGAGGTGAGTGGTTCACGGCTACAGTTAATTCCTTATGCTACACTCTACTAATAAAGATTGTTATAGTATCAGCATGAGTATGATCAGTCTCCATACTGGGCTCTCTCCATCGCGCCCAGGTTCCTCTGCTGCAGGGGGATGCCGTGGATCACTATGAGGTCGTTGAGGTTGTGATGCGTCACCGCTGCCCCTACTGGTACCCGACTGGACTGTAGGAGGGAGGGGGGCAGAAGAAGATGCAGAGTTATACTAGGCAAAAGTGGTCATTCACCTAAAAAAGCTACAGCCACATCATCACTACGGACACTTGCACGTCACCACAGTCAGCTCCAACTTAGATTTTCTACATGCAACCGAGTGGAGACGACATACCACCACCCACTTGAGATGATTAGACAAAATAGCAAATTAAAGCGGGAAGTAAATAAAAGCATTCCAAAATGGTCATTATTGAATGAAATAAGAGACGTGTGTAAAAAAAATACTCAACAGTTGGTTAAGAAGTATGAAAGTGACTAAAAGTGGTATGGTTTGTGTTATTCAACAGGCACAAGCACATTCAGTCTAGGAGTGAATAATAACATGCCGCTGTGGATGGCGTCGATCGGCGCCATTTTGGCTCTGGGTGAGAGTTACATACAGTGGATGGCTTTTTCTGCTTTTTGGATTTCCGTCTGGACTTGTGCTTTGAGACCCTTGATTTTGTGGTCTTTGGGGGGAAAACGGATGACCAAATGAGAGAGAGAAAAGGAGAGAGTGAGGTGTACAGATACAAGGTTGTTGGTTTGAAATGTGTGAAACAGACCAAGGAACAAGACAGAGTAGGGGACAAAAAGAAGGAAGGAAAGAAAAAAGGATTAAAGTTAATGAATTGATAGCCTTCAAAACAAGAGTGAGAAGAACTACGGACAGCAGGGGAAAACAATTCAGCATCAGTGTGACTGTTTTCAGTTTGCCGAATTTGTCCTAAACTCTCAAACACATCTGAAGGTTATTATGGAGTTCAATTACAGTGCTTATTAACATTTCTTATTGACATAAAACCTACATCCTAGGAGTAGGATGTTCCACTCTCCGAGGAGGTGGTCCTTCAACCCCCTCTCAGGGCACTGACCTGGGGTTGCAGGCTGCCTGTTAGCTGGGGCACCCTGATCTGGCCTAGCCTGGGGAGAAGGGTGGGAAGTGTGGACAGAAGCAGGAAAGAATTCTCAGCATCAGACTGTGATGGGCTGAAGTTCACTGCAGTCTTCTCATCATCTGTCAATAAGAAGGGGGCAGAATACTGTCAATTTGACAATAATGGAGTTGTTGGTTTAAAAGTCAATGACAAGTCTAAAGTGCATATAAGACATAGCCCTGTGGTCCTACTTGAGACATAGCCCTGTGGTCCTACCTGAGACACAGCCCTGTGGTCCTACCTGAGACACAGCCCTGTGGTCCTACCTGAGACACAGCCCTGTGGTCCTACCTGAGACACAGCCCTGTGGTCCTACTTGAGACATAGCCCTGTCGTCCTACTTGAGACATAGCCCTGTCGTCCTACTTGAGACATAGCCCTGTGGTCCTACCTGAGACATAGCCCTGTGGTCCTACCTGAGACATAGCCCTGTGGTCCTACCTGAGACATAGCCCTCCCAATGCCTGCGGACCAGCTCCTCCATCCAGCCAACCAGCTCTCGCCACACGTCGTCAAAGAGCAAGTCCAGGGCCGCCTGTCTGCGACAGCGATAGGGAGACACAGGAGGCAGGCAGTACCGCCGCCGACCAGCCCCCACCCACCCCCGCTCCCACTCGTCATCCCTGTAAAAGTCAAACCACAGATTAAACCATCAACACAACAGACCTTAAGCAAAATAATGTCAAAGCCTTTCAAATACTAAGCTTTGTTTTAGGTTACTTGGTACAATGGAACCCTTGGGATAATCCTAAAAGTAGGCTACAAGCTCAATCAAGTGCACCATACTTTAAAGTATTTGAAATGCCCCTATAGTTAAAGGGTCCTAAATAGGAGAGCTGGGTGGTGACTCACATGTCCCTGCTGTCAAAGGCCAGGTACTCCTCCATCAGGCCTTCAGCCTCGATCACCTTGGGCCGGTCATGACCTCTGGATCCACTGGGAGTACCAGGGGGGTGGTCAACTGCCACACAGGGCCTGGACAGCACAGCCCTTTTCCCCTGCACACACAGACTGGACACACAAACAACATGGTTCACACTGACATCGGTTTCTCAACAGCATCAGTCCAAACTTTTTAGCTAGCCAAAGTAGACTAGCCAGTGCCAGTATGCCTTGTGTTACTTAGTTCACTTGCTGTTTGACAAGCCACACAGTATGTAGGTCACAAAACCACAAAGCTAACGGTAATCTATAATTGATGGTTAACAGCATCAGTAGCCAGTGCTCACTCTGTGCTGGGGCCGGGCTTGTCCTTATCCTGGGGCTTGCTACTACTGCTGTCCTTCTGTCCAGCTGCAGTGGTGCTGGCGGGTGTCCCGGTCCCCTTCCCTGAGGTGGCGTACCACTGAAAGCCCTCGTCACTGGGACACACCAGCTGACTACCCAGAATCCTGTGGGTTCACATAGTAGGGTGGATAGGAGGTGAAACAGTAATTAGAACTTCAATGAATCCAACCGACAGGAAAATGAATTTATTTGATTAACAATTGAATTTTGTAATGCTGAGCCAATGGTCTAGGACACATTTTCTCATTGTGTATAGGGGCCCAATGGTTTTGGGCAGATCATTATGTGGTAAGTAGTTCCTTCTCGGGTTTGCAAACACATCTAAATCAGATTTATCTTAGGTACCTTTAAGTTAGACTGCTCTTTTTAAGAAGTATAACTGTACAGCAGCCAAATGACGTTCAGCGATACATTTACAGGTGAGGAGTGGAAGGAGCCAGGCTAGAGTGGCAGTAATGTGTGACAGTGTGTGAGAAGTGAGAGATGAGGAGGTGTAGGGTGAGGACCCACCGTAAGTGAGGGAACCTGAATGCCCACTGATGACACTCATCTTGCAGCCCCAGTAGATGCGCCCCACCCCGCCCCTCGTAAAGCTCCTCATCAATCTCCTCAAACATCTGCTGCACCTGTCGCGACGCCGCCTTGTCAAACTCCTGAGGGATGGAGAGAGGGAAGGGAAAAAGAGACAGTGAGAGGAGCCCCTACAGAGAGGCACACTATGACAGAAGGTTGTTGCTTTTCAAGCTACTTATCAATTATTAGCAGCACGTTGCTGAGCGCTGTTCATTTCACAGCAGGCTACATGGCTCCCAGGTGACTGTGTGTGAGTGATTGTGCTGGAGCAAGTAATACCATTTGCATGTATATTTCAGAGACTGTGTGTGCGTGCACAGGCGAGTGTTTGTGTGTACTGTACAATATTACGTTCGTAACTTAGGACTGTAGGGGTATGAGTTCTATGAGGCCTTCTGAGGACATGGCTGTGTAAATAAATCAGAGTTTTTTTGTTTTGTTTCTGAAGGCAAGCTCTAGAAAGCTCAGCATCACGACGAAGCGAAACCATGAGTGAAATGACCTCTGCAGACAGAGCAGATTGTCCTCATTACTAAGTCATTACAATACAAACATGATTACTCTAATGTAATCATGTTTGTACTACCGCCCCGTAGCACTCACTTCCGTCATCTTGAAGTGTTTTGAGAGACTAGTCAAGGACCATATCACCTCCACCCTACCTGACACCCTAGACCCACTCCAATTTGCTTACCGACCCAATAGGTCCACAGACGATGCAATCGCAACCACACTGCACACTGCCCTAACCCATCTGGACAAGAGGAATACCTATGTGAGAATGCTGTTCATCAACTACAGCTCAGCATTTAACACCATAGTACCCTCCAAACTCGTCATCAAGCTCGAGACCCTGGGTCTCGACCCCGCCCTGTGCAACTGGGTCCTGGACTTCCTGACGGGCCGCCCCCAGGTGGTGAGGGTAGGTGACAACATCTCCACCCCGCTGATCCTCAACACCGGGGCCCCACAAGGGTGCGTTCTGAGCCCTCTCCTGTACTCCCTGTTCACCCACGACTGCGTGGCCATGCACGCCTCCAACTCAATCATCAAGTTTGATTACCAACAACGACGAGACGGCCTACAGAGAGGAGGTGAGGGCCCTCGGAGTGTGGTGTCAGGAAAATAACCTCACACTCAACGTCAACAAAACAAAGGAGATGATTGTGGACTTCAGGAAACAGCAGAGGGAGCACCCCCCTATCCACATCGACGGGACAGTAGTGGAGAAGGTGGAAAGTTTTAAGTTCCTCGGTGTACACATCACGGACAAACTGAATTGGTCCACCCACACAGACAGCGTTGTGAAGAAGGCGCAATAGCGCCTCTTCAACCTCAGGAGGCTGAAGAAATTCGGCTTGTCACCAAAAGCACTCACAAACTTCTACAGATGCACAATCGAGAGCATCCTGTCGGGCTGTATCACCACCTGGTACGGCAACTGCTCCGCCCACAACCGTAAGGCTCTCCAGAGGGTAGTGAGGTCTGCACAACGCATCACCGGGGGAAAACTACCCGCCCTCCAGGACACCTACACCACCCGATGTCACAGGAAGGCCATAAAGACCATCAAGGACAACAACCACCCAAGCCACTGCCTGTTCACCCCGCTATCATCCAGAAGGCGAGGTCAGTACAGGTGCATCAAAGCAGGGACCAAAAGACTGAAAAACAGCTTCTATCTCAAGGCCATCAGACTGTTAAACAGCCACCACTAACATTTAGTGGCCGCTGCCAACATACTGACTCAACTCCAGCCACTTTAATAATGGGAATTGATGGAAATTATGTAAAAATGTACCACTAGCCACTTTAAACAATGCCACTTAATATAATGTTTACATACCCTACATTACTCATCTCATATGTATATGTATATACTGTACTCTATATCATCTACTGCATCTTGCCATCTTTATGTAATACATGTATCACTAGCCACTTTAAACTATGCCACTTTATGTTTACATACCGTACATTACTCATCTCATATGTATATACTGTACTCTATACCATCTACTGCATCTTGCCTATGCCGTTCTGTACCATCACTCATTCATATATCTTTATGTACATGTACATATTCTTTATCCCTTTACACTTGTGTGTATAAGGTAGTAGTTGTGGAATTGTTAGGTTAGATTACTTGTTGGTTATTACTGCATTGTCGGAACTAGAAGCACAAGCATTTCGCTACACTCGCATTAACATCTGCTAACCATGTGTATGTGACAAATAAAATTTGATTTGATTTGATGGTAATCTGCATACAAGACTGTTGTAGCATTCAGCATGGCTATGCCTAGCTATATATGCACTTCAAAATACTCAGCACATAGGGCATTTGAACTGAAAGATTCTGGCAGCCAGCTGAGAAGGTGAGGTGAGACTTACATCATAGCCCCAGGAGAAGACAGAGCTCCTCTCTGTAGAGATGCCTGTCCCTGTGTAGCTGTGGATCCCAGACCAGGCCCGCGTTGTGTTTCCAGTGGTGACCGTTGGAGAGTCTGACCGGTTAGAGGCTGCAGACGTCGTCTCAGAGCTGCAAAAGAGGACAGACATTGTTTACATGTTGCTGTACGTTACAGTGTTGTGTGTTGTTGAGTGTACCAGTGAGCAGTGAGGTATATTACTGTGCTGTTCAGATTATGTAACTGGCTACCTCCCTCTATTTTGTCTCCTTGCCTTCACTTGTAGGGCTGCTCCCTACAAGTGTACATGGTTTCACCTGTCCGGTTCATCGAAAACAGGTCATACCTGTTGTAAGTGGAGACAGCTTCCTGAAGGTCATGGAGGTGCTGGGGGAGGAAGTCATTGTCTACCTCTTCTGGGAGAGGGTGATGGTCAAGGTGGCTTCGGGATAAGCCACGACTGCAGAGAAGGGAAAATATAGCTGAATAAAACATGAATAAGCAATAGCATTGATAGATATATCTTTCATTGTAATACTTTGGTGGGTTGATATTTATTGTTGTAAAAAGACATTGATCCCAAACAAACAAGGAGTGAAATATGAGGTAGGAGTGGGACCCTTACGTCATCAGTTTACAGCATTGAACAACATCATCCTATTGCATCCATATGTGTAATGGAGGCAACTGACCATGGCTTGGTTTGACAAATGGGGTGTCACGTGTGACATGGTCACTACATTATCCTTTACGTTGTCACCCGATAATTAGCCAACCAACAATCTAACTTTAGTCAATCAGGTTACCATATTTCAATCTCGAATGACAGAAATTACAATTAACAAAGAATGACAAGCTTGTCCACTAGCTAGCAACCATTACTTACATCTCAAGACTGTGCGTTACCGGCCGCCTGGTGTATCGCGAAATCATCCTTTTCTCCGTTTTTATCGCCTCATGCCCCCCCGAGTGTCCTCTCTCACCGTGCTTCCCTCTGATTCATGGCTCCACTTGCTCTTTTGGCAGAGGTTTGTCATTTTCAGGCGGCGGCGGTTCAATATCACTTGTACACCCTAGCAAGTTACCTAGCTAGCTTTGATGTGGAACTTAATTGCAGCGAACTTGCTAACGTTAACAAACATTAGCTAGCAATCTAGCTACTAGATTCGCTAACGTTAGCTAACTGAGAGGGAGAACCAAACCGCGCCTTTGTGCACGAAGTGGCCTATTAATATACAATGCAATGGAATACTTCAAATAAAACGCCGCCTAAAAGTATTATGGTATTATAAGTATTATAGGTTGTGTTTCAGGCAGCGCCAGTAAAATAATCAATATAGCCATTTACTACAGCATCCCTCACGACAAGAGAGAATTAGCACTACAACAACAATAACAAGGCTGTCATGGATACCTAACTTTCTTATCCCTATACCTCACGGGAAATGTATTTTGATCTCCTCTAAAATGACCTTTTGCAAAAATATAAAAGACTACAACTCCCTGTGTTCTGTGCGATGTTACTATTGCGCTACAAAATTATGTCCGTCTCTCACCTGGAAGCATTGTCTACGCATAGAATTCAAAACAATTGTAATTCCACATTTTATGTAAATTGTACAACTTTTCTATTGATTCGTTTTGTGTATCGTAATTTTGAAGCAAAATTTCATCGAAGTATATTATTATTTCTGGGATAAATGCGTGTCATATAGGAACAAATTACAAACACGGTAGTATTATAACCGAGATGGTAGGAGAAAAAACAGTGCCTCTAACGGCATGAGAATGACAAAACCTTGACAACTCATTTTATTTTTTATGGGATTCCTTCTTGAAGATTAACGTTAAAACATATACATAATAGACAAGGCAAGATAAGACCTCTCTCAGGACTGTGACTAAGTTAACGTTAATTGATCATGCGATTAGCTGGTAAAGACACTGACTAGTTAGGATGCTAGCTTCATTTTATTGACATGACTTCGTTTGCAAATGTCATGTAATGTTCAGTTTAAAAGAGTAGGCCTATCATTGAAGACTTATAGATCAAGATATCATGTGATCAATGGCAGTTACATATAGTTAAACAATAAGTTTATCATAAAATACAAGCTGCCTGTCTGAACAGTTTGGAAGCTGAGCTTGTACCCTATAATTCAGTTATGATTCAAATGTCATTATAGAGATGTCGTATGACCTGACCTACAACAGTCTCTGCTGATTACAAAGCAAAGGAACATAACTTATCTTGTTATTGTTCATATCATAGGTTCATCAAGCCACCACCACTATGGACCCACTTAGGAGAACAGCTGTGCAAGAGGACATGGTCCAGTACTATTTCTTCTTGGTTCAGCCTAACCTCTTAGACACACAGTCTGATGATCTACGTCTGCAACAGCTAGTGTAGGAGATTTTGGCCAAGGTTGCCCCTCTCCTTGTGCAGTATATCTGGCAACAGCAGCCATTCAACCTCAAGTACCACACTGAGAAAGGTACAGTACTGGTTCTGACCTGGATACAAATGTTCTTTGAGGATTGAAGGATTTGTTATACAAATCATTTTGATGCTTTGACTGAATGAATGGTGATCACGTCTTGATTGTACCTGCAGGGGGAGTTCCTGCACACATTGAAGGCAGCGCTGTGTTTGGGGACAGTGTGGAGGATGAGTGGTTCATCTTATACCTCCTGCTTCAGATCACACAAGCCTTCCCAGAACTTGCTGCCAGGTAGAGTGGAGCACACGGTCTGCAAAGCTCTGTATTACTTCCAGTTAGTTTCAACTTGCCAGTGATATTTACTTTAACTTGCAGGTTAGAGAACAATGACGGGGAGTTCCTTCTGATCGAAGCAGCAGATTATCTTCCCATCTGGTTGAACCCAGAGAGCAGTGGAAACCGAGTAAGTTGTCTACGTGTGATGTAGCCCATTTAGCGCCTATTTACGATAGTATTTTCTGTCCAGGGAGTTGTGTTAAGAGCCCTGACACTTGCACTAAAAGTTAACACGCATGTGGTACTATTTTTACATCAAATGAAATTTTATTTGTCACATGCGCCAAATACAACAGATGTAGTCCTTACAGTGAAATGCTTACTTACAAGCCCTTAACCAACGATGCAGTTTTAAGAAAATACCTTAAAAAAAGTAAGAGATAAGAAAAAACAAATAATTAAAGAGCAGCAGTAAATAACAATAGCGGGGCTATATACAGGCGGTACCGGTACAGAGTCAATGTGTCAATGTGCCGGGGCACCGGTGTTGAGGTAATTGAGATATTTATGTACATGCAGGTAGGGTTGTTAAAGTGGCTATGCATAGATAATAACAGAGAGTAGTAGCAGGAGTCTTATGGCTTGGGGGTAGAAGCTGTTTAGAAGCCTCTTGGACCTAGACTTGGCTCTCCGGTACCGCTTACCGTGCGGTAGCAGAGAGAACAGTCTATGACTAGGGTGGCTGGAGTCTTTGATGATTTTCATGGCCTTCCTCTGACACCGCCTGGTATAGAGGTCCTGGATGGCAGGAAGCTTGGCCCCGTTGATGTACTGGGCCGTACGCACTACCCTCTGTAGTGCCTTGCGGTCGGAGGTCGAACAGTTGCCATATCAGGCAGTGATGCAACCCGTCAGGATGCTCTCGATGGTGCAGCTGTAAATTATTTTGAAGATCTGAGCCATGCCAAATCTCCTGAGGTTAGGTTTTGTCGTGCCCTCTTCACGACTGTCTTGGTGTGCTTGGACCATGTTAGTTTGTTGATGTTTTGGAAACAAAAGGAACATTTGTACACTTTTTTATAGGGTTAGGGTTCCCACATGGCCATATTTCCATGTTACAGCAGTTGTTTACGTAAAACAGATGGAAGGCAGTCGACTACCTGTGCTAATTAGCTATCTGCGTCTCTGAACACCTGTGCGTAAATGGAAGACGGACACCATAAACCTGTTTTCACTGAAAAATACCGTCGGCTGCAACTGCGTTTAAAACAGTGTACGACCGTGTGTATTTTACATTTGTGAAATAATTGATGTGATATGAAAGTAGATGGCTTTATGTTTCTAGAACCGTACTGCAATTGACAATCGATTCACGTTTACATGGAATGTTTGGGCTGCCAGAGCCAATTCTCCTTTAAACAGAACATGTAAGGTCCTTGAACTATAAGGAGTAACATCAGGCTACATTATTAGGCTATGTGTGATGATGACTACAAATTGTTTATCACTCTGTCTGTCACTCTGTCTGTACATCTCTTCACATAGCTGACTATCCCTTCGTTTGTTGTCTCTGTAGGCCTATATCAGTCTGTCCATCTGTGTCTCTCCCCCTGGTTCTGGTCTGCTAGGTGTTCCTCCACAGGGGTGAGCTGTACATCCTGCCCTGACCTCCCGCTGTAGTGGAGTTGGCCTGCCCATGAATGCAGTGCCCAGCGTGAACCAGGCTCTGGTCCTGCTCTCGTCCCACACACAGGCCTGTCTGGCCAGCCCCAAGATCCGCACTACACTGGGGAAAAGACTGGAGGGGTGAGTGACGCAGCAGAAATAACACTATGAAGTGTTGAAGTGATTGTAAGGTTTCTGTTTGAGGGTAGATTTGAGCCTTATGATTAGGGCCAGGCCTTTGGCTGTTTTCTTTCTAGCCCGCATTTCGATCATCTGACCTCAAGAGGCCGATATAGCGCCTTCTCACACCACATGTGAATTAATTGTCACGTGTGCATACCGTGACAATCTAATGTAATTATCCAATTAGTCCAAAATAAATTCCCAACCATGTGGATTGACTTCAAGTCAATTGTTTGCTGACAATTGTCATCAGCAGCCTACACTTTAGACTAATGCACCAATTATTACTATCAACATAAATATTTAACTTGTTTGTTATCAACATTATATAGGAATAATCCGCATTTTATCTAAGAAAATGGAGCCTATTGCCGAACAAAGTAGCCATTTTCATTCGCTATAGAAATACATGTAAATGTTGAGGATATGCAAGCGCCAATATCCCAAAATGTGCGATTTCATTAACAAGTAAAACCATATAGCCATTTTCCAACCAAGGAGAGGTGTCAAAAAAGTCAGAAATAGTGTTAAAATTAATCACTTACCTTTGATGATCTTCATCTGATGCCACTCCCAGGTCTCCATGTTAGACAACAAATGTTCGTTTTGTTCAATAAAGTTCATCTTTATGTCCAAATACCTTTTTTTTGTTCGCGCGTTTAGTCCAGTAATCCAAATGCGCGGGCACTAAGTCCAGACGAAAAGTCAAAATAGTTCCATTACAGTTTGTAGAAACATGTCAAACGATGTATAGAATCAATCTTTAGGATGTTTTTGTCATAAATCTTCAATAATATTCCACCTGGACAATTCCTTTGTCATTAGAAATGAAAGGGAACGGAGCTTGTGCTCACGGCCGCGCGCGCATGACTAAACTAAAGGCTTTCAGCCTGATCACTGGTTCAAACAGCTCTTATTCGCTCCCCTTTCATAGTAGAAGCCTGAAACAACGTTCTAAAGACTGTTGACATCTAGTGGAAGCCTTAGGAAGTGCAATCTGACCCCATAGACACAGTATATTGGATAGGCAATCACTTGAAAAACTACAAACCTCAGATTTCCCACTTCCTGGTTGGATTTTTCTCAGGTTTTCGCCTGCCATATGAGTTCTGTTATACTCACAGACATCATTCAAACAGTTTTAGAAACTTCAGAGTGTTTTCTATCCAAATCTACTAATAATATGCATATCCTTGCCTCTGGGCCTGAGTAGCAGGCAGTTTACTCTGGGCACGCTTTTCATCCAGATGTGAAAATACTGCCCCCTACACCAAAGAAGTTTTAACTTCTTAGCAAGAGCAGTTTCTCCAGCAAAAAAAAAATTGAGTGGGGAGGGGAAAACTGAAAATTAGCTGTTATTGGCAGAGAGGTTTGGAACTCTTTCTTATTGGTCTATTAACTAATTAACTGCCAAAACTCCATCCCACCAAAACATGCTGAAATTTAAGGCTGTCTGTTCAAGCAGCTCTTACACTAAAAGGTCATTATCATAATTGTCATAGTATTGTTCCAATCTCATAGTGTGAAAAAATATATATATATTATATATACACACACACACACACACAAACACACAGTTGAAGTTGGAAGTTTACATAAACCTTAGACAAAAACATTTAAACTCAGTTTTTTTTTACAATTCCTGATATTTAATCCTAGTAAAAATTCCCTGTCTTAGGTCAATTAGGATCACCACTTTATTTTAAGAATGTGAAATGTCAGAATAATAGTAGAGAATGATTGATTTATTTCAGCTTTTATTTATTTCATCACATTCCCAGTGGGTCAGAAGTTTACATACACTCAATTAGTATCTGGTAGCATTGCCTTTAAATTGTTTAACTTGGGTCAAACGTTTCGGGTAGCCTTACACAAGCTTCCCACAAGAAGTTGGGTGAATTTTGGCCCATTCCTCCTGACAGAGCTGGTTTAACTGAGTCAGGGTTGTAGGCCTCCTTGCTCGCACATGCTTTTTCAGTTCTGCCCACAAATTTTCTATAGGATTGAGGTCAGGGATTTGTGATGGCCACTCCAATACCTTGACTTTGTTGTCCTTAAGCCATTTTGCCACAAATTTGGAAGTATGCTTGGGGTCATTGTCTATTTGGAAGACCCATTTGTAACCAAGCTTTAACTTCCTGACTGATGTCTTGAGATGTTGCTTCAATATATCCACATAATTTTCCTGCCTCAAGATGCCATCTATTTTGTGAAGTGCACCAGTCCCTCCTGCAGCAAAGCACTCCAACATCATGATGCTGCCCCCCCCCCCCCTGTGCTTCACGGTTGGGATGGGTGTTCTACTGCTTGCAAGCCTCCCCCTTTTTCCTCCAAACACAATGATGGTCATTATGGCCAAACAGTTCTATTTTTGTTTCATCAGACCAGAGGACATTTCTCCAAAAAGTACAATCTTTGTCCCCATGTGCAGTTGCAAACCGTAGTCTGGCTTTTTTATGGCGGTTTTGGAGCAGTGGCTTCATCCTTGCTGAGTGGCCTTTCAGGTTATGTTGATATAGGACTCGTTTTACTGTGGATATAGATACCGCCTATCTAAATTGTCTTGGGTAGACGCATTCTTCTGAGACAGCGTAATGTGTTTTCTTTTATTTCAGATGGCAGTCTATCGTTTCTTTCCATTTATAATCTAATGTTAAATTGCAGGTTTTGCAGAATATATTGTTGTCATCTGCGATGATAATCGCAGCGGGGTACTGGCACGCTCTTTTTTTCAAGCTATATTCTGATTTTGAATTTTTTATATTTTCTGGTTGGATTCATATGCCTTGTTCACATTGACAGTTTGAAGTGACTCAAAGGAAAAACAAATTGCATATCGGATTCAAATCAGTTATTTTTCCAGCAGTCTGAACAGCCCAAAAGCACAGAATCAAATATTTCAAACCACATTTAAAATCACCTTCGTAAGTGGTTTAAAGTCAGATACAAATCAGATTCCTGGCCATGCAGCTTGTCTGAATGGTCAAATATGATTTTTTTTGCCCTCAAACGGTTTTTAGACTGTTAATTGGCATATCTTGTTGCTTGTTAGTTAATCTGTTGACAGTTTGACAAGAACATGTGCTAACTTGTTAATTGATTACAAACAAATTAGGTAATGTTCTAGAAAGCTAAACAGCTACGTAGCTGGCAAAGTGACTGCTGTGGCTAGTCAAAAAGGACTCGTTTTAAAAGTTGGATCATCTTATCCTTTTGTTACACTATGATTCATTCAAAGCAACTAGGAAATGTCAATGGCGGACATTGTTGTCATCTTAGCTCAGTACATAACTTGTGAGTGATAGGAAGCACGAGCACCACTGTCTGAACACACACAACCGATTTGGTCACTTGTAACTTGCTGTTTGGACAGTCCAATATTCCAAAACGGATTTGAATGACATCGTCAGTGTGCATCGTGTGATTTTAACCAATTATGAGTTGGCATTGCCTACTAATTGTCTACTAATTGGTTGATGTCATTGGAAACACTTGTCTATCTTTTTAATACATAGAAAGTGCCATTTTCACATGTTGGGGTGGTGCTGGAGATGCTGAATATGAAGTTGAACATGTTTTTAATTTCCCTTTAAGACCTGCAGTGTGAACATGGCTATATATAGTCTCTCCCCTTTAACTGTCCTAATTAGCCCATTTTTATAACCTCCGATGATCAGAGATTGAGTCTGTTGGAGATGGTCAGCTTAAGCAAAAAAGAGGTCTAGAATCACTGATATACAAATAGTATTCCCTGCCAAATAATAGACTTTGCAATTTAAGATTCATAGAGCTTTGCCCATCCCTGGCTTAGGATAAATTCATTAGAGTTAACTGCACCTCAGATTGCAGCCCAAATAAATGCTTTACAGAGTTCAAGTAACAGACACATCTCAACATCAACTGTTCAAAGGAGACTGTGTGAATCAGGCCTTCATGGTCGAATTGCTGCAAAGAAACCACTACTAAATGACACCAATAAGAAGAAGAGACTTGAAACACGTCCAAGAAACACGAGCAACGGACATTAGACCAGTGGAAATTTGTCCTTTGGTCTGGAGTCCAAATTGGAGATTTTTGGTTCTAGCCGCCATGTCTTTGTAAGACACGGTGTGGGTGAACAGATGATCTCCGCATGTGTGGTTCCCACCGTGAAGCATGGAGGAGGTGTGATGGTGTGGGTGGGGGTGTGTGCTTTGCTGGTGACACTGTCTGTGATTTGTTTTGAATTCAAGGCACCCTTAACCAGCATGACTACCACAGCATTCTGCAGCGATACGCTGGTTTGCGCTTAGTGGGACTATCATTTGTTTTTCAACAGCTCTATGACCCAACACACCTCCAGGCTGTGTAAGGGCTATTTGACCAAGAAGGAGAGTGATGGAGTGCTGCATCAGATGACCTGGCCTCCACAATCACCCAACCCCAACCCAATTGAGATGATTTGGGAGGAGTTGGACTGCAGAGTGAAGGAAAAGCAGCCAACAAGTGCTCAGCATTTGTTTTCCATTTAACTAGGCAAGTCAGTTAAGAACAAAATCTTATTTACAATGACGGCCTACCCTGGCCTAACCCAGACGACGCTGGGCCAATTGTGCGCTGCCCTATGGGACTCCCAATCGTGGCCAGATGTGATGCGGTCTGGATTCGAACCAGGTACTGCAGTGACACCTCTTGCACTGCAATGCAGTGTCTTAGACCACTGCGCCACTCGGGAGCCCTATGTGGGAACTCCTTCAAGATTGTTGGAAAAGCATTCCTCATGAAGCTGGTTGAGAGAATGCCAAGAGTGTGCAAAGCTGTCATCAAGGCAAAAGGTGGCTTGACACACTGGTGTCTGTTTGTCTACATGTGTGCCTGCATATATGTGTGTGAATACACTCTATCGTGTGTGTGTGTGTGTGTGTGTTTAACTCTGGTGACAGGGCCCCAGGTGAGGAGATCCTTCAGCTGCTACAGAGCTGGGATCCCTGCAACATGGAAGAACTGAGGAAACGCGAGGCCCATCTGCCCCCAGAGGACAGTGGGTAAACACCTCCTATTACTACAGTACAGCAGTCACTCAGTCTAGTACCAGCTCAGGTGTATTGAGTAAAGTCCCTGTTATTATATGACACTTAGCGCGCTGATATGTTCACACCACAAAGTAGACTGCTGGCTTTCGTGTCAGATAAAACCACACGGGCATAAGGCCTGCTGATTTTTTTAGAGGAAGGGTTCAGCCTTTACTGAACATACCCATATCGTAAACTGGGTAAATAAGCGGTTTCCATAATGATGAGCTAGAATGAGCTTATCAAGGTTGGTTGAAACACTGATTTTCTCATGTCTCCCCCATCTCCAGGTGAGAGTTGGCTGGATATTTCAGCCCAGGAGCTGGAGCATCTGTTGGGGGAGGGGAGGAGTGGGGGTGGGCGGCTTAAGCCCATCCACACCGAACAGACGCAGGGGGGGAAGGGGTGAGGAGGGGGGCAGCTACAGCCTGGTGGCTGTGACCCAAGGCATAAAGAACGTCATCAACGCCATGTCTTCACATGAGGGGGCCCAACTACCCTGGTGAGACTGACGGTCTGTCTGTCCACACTGTTCTACTTAGCCCTGTATGCGGTATGCTAACTGCTATGAGATAATACTGTGTAGAATGCTAACGTCTGCTAGCTGCTGACTGGCTGACTGTAACGGGTATCATTGTAATTTGCCTTTGTTTATGTTACAGGTCCCATTCAAATTAGCCTTTCGGGTTTGATCCAGACTCTATGGCCAGTGCACTGGACAGACTACTGGGTATGTAGTTGCTAGTAGTAAGTTCTATATGAAGGCCGTATGTCACAGGTGGTCAGTGTACTTTTCACCTATGTGCTATGTAAATATGTCAGGGGCTAAGGATGAGGAGTTGGATTCAGATGACCTAGATGATGTCGATGAGGATGAGGCCGTGGATGGTACCGGACCATCTGTGCTGAACTCTGACTGCTCATTATGTCCTACAAAGAAAATCACCCAACACCTAGTTCTTACTGTCTGCGCAGCCTAGATACACTGGCCTTTAAACTTTTTGCTCACATAGAGTACACCATGGACCACACCAGAATCAATAATGTACATCAGGACAGTGGTTTGACAACTGGATGATGTTTGCCATTCTGAATGCAGGATCTAAAAGGTAACTGTAACCCTAAAATTTTGTGATCCTAATGTAGAGGCACTTTCATCCCTTTTGGATATTTGAATCTGATTGTCCTAAATATAATGTAGTTTCAAATGTTTTTGTTGTTGTACAGCACTTAAATCATTACTTAGTCAAATAATAAAGCCGTACAGCACTTTGATATATCAGCTGATGTAAGAAGGGCTATATAAATACATTTGATTTGATTATTTTTTGGGACAAAATGTGTAGTCATTTTCTAAATATATGATGTTAAATGAGGTTAAGGCAGTGAAAATATTATTTTCTTCACTTACCCTGTGCCTTATTATTACACAATCTCATTGTGATTCAATATTAACCAAAGCCCAGCCAATTTTGGTAATACATTTGAGATAAACATGTGGACTTGCTCAATGTTAACTTTTATTGTTTCATGTGGAGATTTGAAAAACCTTGAGGAAGACATAGTGTGTCTCTATGCAGGGTTTCCCAAACCTTATCTTCGGGACCCCAAGGGGTGCACGTTTTGGTGTAGGCCCTGTTTTGCTTCAGCTTTGTAGTTCTAGGGCAAAAACCAAAACGTGGACCCCTTGGGGTCCTGAGGACCAAGTTTGGGAAACACTGCTGTATTGGTTTCTAGCACTTGGAGTAGAGATCACTTTCTGAGTCTAAATGCAAGCTGAGATCTACTGCTCAGATTTTAACTATGCAATTAAAAACAGTTCTGTATCAATGAGGTTTGTGCAATAGGCTATAGGCCCAGTACATTATCACTGCCAATTGGCTATGCTTGAATTGCCCTGCCAGTGTTGTTCTACTCAAACTATTTTGAAATGATATACAAAAAAATAGGAATATGATCACACTGGTAGTATATAATTTGTTGTATTACTTGTGAGGCTGACGAGCATAATATACAGCGCATTCGGGAAAGTATTCAGACCCCTTCACTTTTTCCACATTTTGTTACGTCACAGCCTTATTCTAAAATTGATTAAATTACAATGTTTTCCTCATCAATCTACTCACAATACCCCGCAATGACAAATCAAAAACAGGCTTTCAGACATTTCTGCAAATTTATAAAAAACTGAAATATCTTATTTACTTAAGTATTCAGACCCTTCCAGAAGGACAACCATCTCTGCAGCACTCCACCAATCAGACCTTTATGGTAGAGTGGCCAGACGGAAGCCACTACGCAAAGGCACTATGGATTTATTTTCCCTGGTTGACACAGACATGTTCAGGAAAGTGATATCACAACTTAATCCTTCTACCTGCCTTCTCGATCCTATCCCCACCACCTTCTTCAAAACAGTTTTTAATTGCATATCTGGAGAACGGCAAGCTATTGTTTATAATCACTCCCTGTTCAATGGCACCTTCCCCACTGCACTAAAAACTGCTATGGTGAAACTCCGTCTGAAAAGTAATCTAGATTCTTCAGCACTTAGAAATGTTAAGCCAATCTCCAACATTCCATTCTTAAGCAAAATTCTGTTGAAATTGGTGTTCAAACAGCTAAATTATTTATTTTTTGCCAACTAACTCTATTATTTTTTATTCCATTAGTTAAAGTTAAAGTGGTAAATGATCTTAGAGCCAATACAGATGCCATATAGCTCTCTGTTCTTGTGCTCTTGGATTTAAGTGCTGCATTTGACACTTGACTATGATGCCCTTCTGGACAGAATGTAGAGATGGGTTGTCCTCTCTGGTCCAGTTCTAAATTGGTTTAGGACGTATTTAACCAGTCAAGAGTTTTTTGTCACCCTTGGTGAACATAACTCAGAGAAAATACATATCACATGGCGTTCTACAAGGTTCGATTTTGCATCCGGTACTGTTCAGTTTATATATGTTACCCCTTGGCAGCATTATCAGAAATCACAGCATTGATTTTCACTGCTACGCAGACGATACACAACTTTACATTTCTGTGTTATCAGAGGATATTAGCTCCACGGATAAATTATTAGACTGTATTAGTGATTAAAATACTTGGATGGCTCACAACTTCCTCCAGCTAAATTAAGACAAGACCGAGGTATTTGATGTTGGAGCCAAAGCACAGAGAGAGAATCTAGCCGCACATTTGAATTCACAGGCAATAAAGATAAAACAGCAGGTAAAAAACCGAGGTGTTATTTTAGATTCTGAACAAAATTTCAAATCACACATTAGGAATGTGATCAAAATAGCTTTTTACCACCTGAGGAACATTGCCAAGGTGCATCCGTTTCTCTCTCGTGCTGATACAGAGAGACTCATCCATGCTTTTATTACAAGCTGGCTTGACTACTGTAATGCTCTCCTGTCTAGTCTACCAAAACAATCCTGCAAAAAATATAGAATGCTGCAGCATGGGTACTGACCAAGACCAGACGGAGAGCACACAATACACCGGTTTCAAGGTCTGCACTGGCAGAACTGAGTTTTAGAATGAATTTTAAGATTATTTTATTGTTTTTTAAAATCAATCCATGATTGTGTATGCCAATACACGTCAAATCAAATTATATTAATCACATGCTTCGAGACTATATACAGGGGGGTACCGGTACAGAGTCAATGTACGGGGGCACTTGTTAGTCAAGGTAATTGAGGTAATATGTAGAGTTAAAGTGACTATGCATAGACGATAACAGAGTGACTCATCCATGCTGTTTAAAATGGCTAGACATGTTTAAAATGTCAGACATGCTTTTAAGTTATGTACCCAGTAGGTCCCTCAGTTCCTCTGGCACTGGCCTTTTAACTATCCCAAATCCCATTTTAGTCGTTCAGTTTGTGTCATTCTTTCATTTTTTATCTTATGTTTGTTGTGTAGTAAATATTTCAGCTTTTATTTCCATAATTGTAATTTTTTTCTTGTAATGCACATTGCATTGCATTCCATGTCTGAAATGTGCTGTATAAATAAAGCTTGATTGGATTTTATTCAAGTCACCTGATAATTCCTGTGTGGTTGAAGTTAACAATCAAATCAATCCAGCCCAAAGGTTAGGAACAAAATGCAATCGTAGTAAAAGTCCCAAGCGATGCACCATGGGAGTTGAAGTCTTGCTCCTAGAGTGAATAATACTGCTCTGTAGTAAAGCTATGTATCCTGCTCCTGGCACAGATCTAGGATCAGATTATCCTTGACAAATCCTCCCTTTAATCATTAGGAGGAATGCAAAACTGACTTCAGACTGATTAGTCTCTACGATCAACTTCATCCTCCTCTATGTTGGATCTCTACAACAGGCTGTACAAAGGTCTTGTTAATCCACGTGCTGTGTGTAGTAGTGCTGCAGCCAGCGGTGAGAAGGCCAGAGCGGCCATGTTGACCAAGAGATTCTGTAGCGCTCCCAGCAGCAGTATGGCCAGCAGGTACCCCATGAATAGCAGGCTATGCCAGCTACCCTCGCCCAGTGCCCGGGGGCCCTCCGGGTGCAGCAGACACAGGAAGCCCAGCACCAGGCTCTGGTTCACCATCAGGGTGAAGTACAGGTCAAAGGGCGAGGTGTGGGAGCTGATGTGGCGCCGGTGCTCGTTCTCAGCCACCTTGGCCAGCCAGGTCAGAGAGAGGCTGTGGAGAAGGAGGGCCAGTGGGGCGTAGAGATACTCCAGAACCTCCACTGACGGGACACCCTGAGACACTGCAGGGAGAAGGGGTGAGTTAGTGTACTGACACAACAGATGATTGACACACCATCACATTTGAGACTATTAGTCTGTTATTAACTGGTAAATGCTGGTTAGAGAGCCGGCTTTCCCCTCAAGCTAAACACTGTAAACACATTTACCTGTGATAGTGACAGAGGTGAAAGTGATGACTGTGATAAGGCCCGTTAGGTGGACTGACGGGAGTAGTGCCAGTTGCAGGCCATGGCTCCAGCCCACACAGAGCAGGGGCAGCAGGCCCATGGTGAGTGGGTACATGCCAGAGTGGGCACTGGCCTCTGCCCACACACCCAGCACAGCCTGGGCACTCCCACAGATAGAGGGCACCAGCAGGCGCTCTCCCAGAGACAGAGAGTAGGGCTTCAGTGGTGCCAGGCCCACGGCATGGAGGACCAGCAAGTATAGCAGAGTCACCAGCACCTGGGAGAGACATGCCATAAACACAGGTAAACATTAGCCATCATTAGCCATTTTAAACATTAGCCATCATTAGCCATTTTAAACATTAGCCATCATTAGCCATTTTAAACATTAGCCATCCTGGAGATTGCAAGAGGTAGCCGATTATGTCCTGCAGTATCAAGAAAAAAACAAACTCAGGTGATTTAGGGTATTTTTTGCCTTGGGCCTGGGTCTTCCAATCATGCATGTGCAACACATGTACTGTATCAATTCACCCAGGGTCTCACTCACAGATATACTGTAGTTCAACTTCACATGCGCAAGTACAGTGAAATTCTTCACTTGCAAGCTCAACCCAACAGTGCAGTAATCAATATCAAATTAGTATAACTAATAAAAAATTTAATGTATATATATATTTTTTTAAGCACAATAAATAAGAGAAGAAGCTATATACAGGGTCAGTGCCAGTACCACATGTACAATGTGCAGGGATACTGAAGTATTTGAGGTAGATATGTACATGTAGGCGGGGATTAGGAGAAAGTGACTGGTAGCAGGATAAATAATAAATATGATAATAATAACTAGAAGGCTTGCTAAAGCTCTTTTAAAGGTATTTTTGTGATAGTGAAAGAAGTTTAAAAAGTTGTACTTTGATTATATAACTTGAATAGTGAAATCATTTAAAAATCTATTGATAGTCAGTAGTGATCAGAAGATTTGGTCAGTAGTTGTGTGGTTCAGTAGTTGTGGTCAGTAGTTGTGTGGTTGTGGTCAAAAGTTGTGTGGATATAGTAGTTAGATATGTGGTCAGAAGTTATGTGGTTGTGGTCACTAGATGTGCTCAGCAGTTGTGTGGTTGTGGTCAGTTGTTGTGGTCAGTAGATAAGTGGTCAGTAGTTGTGTGGTCAGAAATTTTGCGGTTGTGGTCAGTATTTGTGTGGTTGTGGTCAGAAGTTGCGTGGTTGTGGTCAGTAGTTGTGTGGTTGTGGTCACTAGATGTGGTAAGCAGTTGTGTGGTTGTGGTCATTAGATGTTGTAAGAAACTGTTTTTGTGGTCAGAAGTTGGGTGGTTGTGGTCAGGAGTTGTGGTCAGGAGTTGTGGTCAGCAGTTGAGTTGTCAGTAGTTGTTTGGTAAGAAGTTGTGTGCTTCTGGTCTAAATTGTGTAGTTGTGGTCAGTAGTTGTGTGGTTGTGGTCAGAAGTTGTGTGGTTGTGGTCAGTAGTTGTGGTCAGTAGATGAGAGATCAGTATTTGTGATATCAGAAGTTGTGTGGTTGTGGTCAGTAGTTGTGTGGTTGTGGTTACTAGATGTAGTAAGCAGTTGTGTTGTTATGGTCAGAAGTTGTGTGGTTGTGGTCAGTTGTAGTGGTCAGTAGTTGAGTGGTCAGTAGTTTTGTGGTTGTGGTCACTAGATGTGGTCAGCAATTGTGTAGTTATGGTCAAAAGTTGTGTGGTTGTGGTCAGTTGTAGTGGTCAGTAGTTGTGTGGTCAGAAGTTTTGCGGTTGTGGTCAGAAGTTGTGTGGTTGTGGTTAGAATTTGCATTCTGAAGTTATGTTGTTGTCAGTAGTTGTGTGTTTGTGGTCACTAGATGTGGTCAGAAGTTGTGTGTTTGTGGTCAGTACTTGTGTGGTTGTGGTCAGAAATTGTGCAGTTGTGGTCAGTAGTTATGTTTTAATGGTCACTAGATGTGGTCAGCAGTGGTGTCGTTGTGGTCAGAAGTTATGTGGTTGTGGTCAGTAGCTGTGGTCAGCAGTCGAATGGTCGGTAGGTGTGTTCTCATAAGTTGTGTGATTGTGGTCAGTAGCTGTGTGGTTGTGGTCAGTAGTTGTGTGGTTGTGGTCAGTAGCTGTGGTCAGCAGTCGAATGGTCGGTAGGTGTGTTCTCATAAGTTGTGTCGTTGTGGTCAGAAGTTATGTGGTTGTGGTCAGTAGTTGTGTGGTTGTGGTCAGTAGCTTTGTGGTTGTGGTCAGTAGTTGTGGTCAGCAGTCGAATGGTCAGCAGGTGTGTTCTCATAAGTTACGTGGTGGGGGTCAGTAGTTGTGGTCAGCAGTTGAATGTCAGTAGGTGTGTTATCATAAGTTGTGTGGTTGTGGTCAGTAGTTGTGGTCAGCAGTTGAATGTCAGTAGGTGTGTTATCATAAGTTGTGTGGTTGTGGTCAGTAGTTGTGTGGTTGTGGTCAGTAGTTGTTTGGTTATGGTCATTAGTTGTGTGGTTTTGGTCAGTAGTTGTAGTAGGGAGTTGTGTGGTTGTGGTCAGTAGTTGTGTGGTTGTGGTCAGAAGTTGTGTGGTTGTGGTCAGAAGTTGTGTGGTTGTGGTCAGAAGTTGTGTGGTTGTGGTCAGAAGTTGTGTGGTTGTGGTCAGAAGTTGTGGTCAGTAGAAGAGAGGTCAGTAGTTGTGTGGTCAGAGTTGTGTGCTTGTGGTAAGTAGTTGTGTGGTTGTGGTCAGTAGTTGTGGTCAGTGGTTGTGTGGTTGTGGTTGTGGTCAGCAGTTGAGTGGTCAGAAGGTGTGCTATCATAAGTTGTGTGGTTCTGGTCAGAAGTTGTGTGGTTGTTGTCAGTATCTCTGTGGTTGTGGTCACTAGATGCTGTCACACGTTGTGTGGTTGTGGTCAGTAGTTGTGTGGTTGTGGTCAGAAGTTGTGTGGTTTTATCAGTAGTTGTGGTAAAAAGTTGAGTAGTAGGAAGTTGTGTGGTTGTGGTCAGACATTGTGTGGTTGTGGTCACTAGATGTGGTCAGAAGTTGTGTGGTTGTGGTCAGAAGTTGTGTGGTTGTGGTCAGAAGTTGTGTGGTTGTGGTCAGTAGTTGTGGCCAGTAGAAGAGAGGTCAATAGTTGTGTGGTCAGAGTTGTGTGGTTGTGGTAAGTAGTTGTGTGGTTGTGGTTGTGGTCACTAGATGTGGTAAGAAGCTGTGTGGTTGTGGTCAGCAGTTGAGTGGTCAGTAGTTGAGTGATCAGTGGTTTTGTGGTTGTGGTCACTAGATGTGGTCAGCAGTTGTGTGGTTATGGTCAGAAGTTTTGCGGTTGTGGTCAGAAGTTGTGTGGTTGTGGTTAGAAGTTGCGTTCTTGTGGCCTGAAGTTGTGTTGTTGTGTGTTTGTGGTCACTAGATGTGGTCAAATTGTGCAGTTGTGGTCAGTAGTTATGTTTTAATGGTCACTAGATGTGGTCAGCAGTGGTGTGGTTGTGGTCAGAAGTTATGTGGTTGTGGTCAGTAGCTGTGGTCAGCAGTCGAATGGTCGGTAGGTGTGTTCTCATACGTTGTGTGGTTGTGGTCAGTAGCTGTGTGGTTGTGGTCAGCAGTCGAATGGTCAGCAGGTGTGTTCTCATAAGTTGCGTGTTTGTGGTCAGTAGTTGTGGTCAGCAGTTGAATGTCAGTAGGTGTGTTATCATAAGTTGTGTGGTTGTGGTCAGTAGTTGTGTGGTTGTGGCCAGTAGTTGTGTGGTTGTGGTCAGTAGTTGCGTGGTTGTGGTCAGTAGTTGTGTGGTTGTGGTCAATAGTTGTGTGGTCAGTAGTTGTGTGGTTGTGGTCAGTAGTTGTGTGGTTGTGGCCAGTAGTTGTGTGGTTGTGGTCAGTAGTTGTGTGGTTGTGGTCAGTAGCTGTGTGGTTGTGGTCAGTAGCTGTGTGGTTGTGGTCAGTAGTTGTGTGATTGTGGTCAGTAGCTTTGTGGTTGTGGTCAGTAGTTGTGGTCAGCAGTCGAATGGTCGGCAGGTGTGTTCTCATAAGTTGCGTGGTTGTGGTCAGTTGTTGTGGTCAGCAGTTGAATGTCAGTAGGTGTGTTATCATAAGTTGTGTGGTTGTGGTCAGTAGTTGTGTGGTTGTGGTCAGTAGTTGTGTGGTTGTGGTCAGTAGTTGCATGGTTTTGGTCAGTAGTTGTGGTAGGGAGTTGTGTGGTTGTGGTCAATAGTTGTGTGGTCAGTAGTCGTGTGGTTGTGGTCAGAAGTTGTGTGGTTGTGGTCAGTAGTTGTGTGGTTGTGGTCAGAAGTTGTGTGGTTGTGGTCAGTAGTTTTGTGGTTGTGGTCAGAAGTTGTGTGGTTGTGGTAAGTAGTTGTGTGGTTGTGGTCAGTAATTGTGGTCAGTGGTTGTGGTCAGCTGTTGAGTGGTCAGAAGGTGTGCTATCATAAGTTGTGTGGTTGTGGTCAGTTGTTGTGTGGTTGTGGTCAGTAGTTGTGTGGTTGTGGTAAGTCATTGTGTGGTTGTGGTCAGTTGTTGTGTGGTTGTGGTCAGTAGTTGTGTGGTTGTGGTAAGTCATTGTGTGGTTGTGGTCACTAGATATGGTAACCAATTGTCTTATTGTGGTCAGATGTTGTGTCATTGTGGTCAATAGTTGTGTGGTTGTGGTCAGTAGTTGTGTGGTTGTGGTAAGTCATTGTGTGTTTGTGGTCACTAGATATGGTAAGCAATTGTCTTATTGTGGTCAGACGTTGTGTCATTGTGGTCAGAAGTTGTGTGGTTGTGGTCAGTAGTTGTGTGGTTGTGGTAAGTCATTGTGTGGTTGTGGTAAGTCATTGTGTGTTTGTGGTCACTAGATAAGGTAGGCAATTGTCTTATTGTGGTCAGAAGTTGTGTGGTTGTGGTCAGTAGTTGTGTGGTTGTCGTCAGAAGTTGTGGTAGGGAGTTGTGTGGTTGTGGTCAATAGTTGTGTGGTCAGTAGTCGTGTGGTTGTGGTTAGAAGTTGTGTGGTTGTGGTCAGTAGTTGTGTGGTTGTGGGCAGAAGTTGTGTGGTTGTGGTCAATAGTTGTGTGGTTGTGGTCAGAAGTTGTGTGGTTGTGGTCAGTGGTTGTGTGGTTGTGGTCAGTAGCTCGGTGGTTGTGGTCACTAGATGTGGTCAGAAGTTGTGTGATTGTGGTCAGTAGTTGTGCGGTTGTGGTCAAAAGGTGTGTGGTTTTGGTTAGTAGTTGTTGTCAAAAGTTTGAGTGATCAGTAGTTGTGTGGTTGTGGTCAGAAGTTGTGTGGTTGTGGTCAATAGATGTGGTCAGTAGTTGTGTGGTTGTGGTCTGTAGTTGTGTGTTCAATATTTGTGTAGTTGTGATCAGTAATTGTGGTCACTCTCTTCACTCTCGTCATCGTTTTTGCCCTCTGTGTCTGTGAGTATCAATAGCAACGGTGTCACGTTCCTGACCGGTTTTCTGTTATTTTGTATGTGTTTGATGGTCAGGGCGTGAGTTTGGGTGGGTAGTCTATGTTATGTGTTTCTATGTTTGTTAAAGGGTGACCTGATATGGTTCTCAATTAGAGGCAGGTGGTTTTCATTTCCTCTGATTGAGAGCCATATTAAGGTAGGTGTTTTCACATTGTTTGTTGTGGGTGGTTGTCTCCTGTGTCTGTGTATGTTGCGCCACACGGGACTGTTTCGGTTTGTTTGTTTGTTCGTTTGTTTTGTGTAGTCTGTTTTTCCTGTTCGTGCGTTCTTCGTTACATGTAAGTTCTTACGTTCAGGTCAGTCTACATTCGTTTTGTTATTTTGTTTAGTATCAAGTATAGTTCGTTTTTTGTCTTGTTTAAATAAATCATGTCAAACTACCACGCTGCATATTGGTCATCTGATCCGTCTCGCCTCTCCTCGTCCGAGGAGGAGGAAGAGCTAGAGAATCGTTACAGAACCACCCACCGAACCAGGACCAAGCAGCGTGAGTTCGAGCAGTGGAATACTAAACAGGAAGGGACATGGGAGGACGTGTTAAACGGCAAGGGTTGCTACACATGGGAGGAGATCCTGGCTGGAAGGGATCGCCTCCCATGGGAACAGCTGGAGGCAGTGAGGAGAGCAGAGGCAACCGGAGAGAGGAACCGAAGATATGAAGGTACGCGGCTAGCACGGAAGCCCGTGAAGAAACCCCAAAAATTTATTGGGGGGGGGGGGGGGGGCTAAGAGGTAGTGGGCCGAGGGCAGGTAGGAGACCTGCGCCCACTTCCCAGGCTAACCGTGGAGAGCGGGAGTACGGGCAGACACCGTGTTACGCAGTAGAGAGCACGGTGTCTCCTGTACGTGTTCATAGCCCGGTGCGGGTTATTCCACCTCCCCGCACTGGTAGGGCTAGATTGGGCATTGAGCCAAGTGCCATGAAGCCGGCTCTACATATATGGCCTCCAGTACGTCTCCTTGGGCCGGCTTACATGGCACCAGCCTTACGCATGGTGTCCCCGGTTCGCCTACATAGCCCGGTGCGGGTTATTCCACCTCCCCGCACTGGGCGGGCGACGGGGAGCATTCAACCAGGTAAGGTTGGGCAGGCTCGGTGCTCAAGGGAGCCAGTACGCCTGCACGGTCCGGTATTTCCGGCGCCACCTCCCCGCCCCAGCCCAGTAC
Organism: Salvelinus namaycush; assembly: GCF_016432855.1. Lineage (NCBI taxonomy): Eukaryota > Metazoa > Chordata > Actinopteri > Salmoniformes > Salmonidae > Salvelinus > Salvelinus namaycush. The sequence continues at coordinate 24,036,037 of NC_052328.1, forward strand.
CACCAGTGCCTACTCCACGCACCAGGCTTCCAGTGCGTTTCCAGAGCCCTGTTCCTCCTCCACGCACTCTCCCTATGGTGCGTGTCTCCAGCCCAGTGCCTCCAGTTCCGGCACCACGCACTAAACCACCTGTGCGTCTCCAGAGCCCTGTACACACTGTTCCTTCTCCCCGTACTCGTCCTGATGTGCGTGCCCTCAGCCCGGTGCCACCAGTGCCGGTACCACGCACCAGGTCCATAGTGCGTTTTGAGAGTCCAGTGTGCCCTGTCCCTGCTCCCCGCACTAGCCTGGAGGTGCGTGTCCTTAGCCCGGTGCCTCCAGTTCCGGCACCACGCACCAGGCCTACAGTGCGCCTCATCCGGCCAGAGCCATCCGTCTCCCCAGCGCCATCTGAGCCATCCGTCTCCCCAGCGCCATCTGAGCCATCCGTCTCCCCAGCGCCATCTGAGCTATCCGTCTCCCCAGCGCCGTCTGAGCCATCCGTCTGTCCCGAGCCATTAGAGCCGCCCGTCTGTCCCGAGCCGTCAGAGCCGTTAGTCAGTCAGGAGCCGCTAGAGCCATTCGTCAGTCAGGATCTGCCAGAGCCGCCAACCAGACAGGATCTGCCAGAGCCGCCAACCAGACAGGATCTGCCAGAGCCGCCAACCAGACAGGATCTGCCAGAGCCGCCAACCAGACAGGATCTGCCAGAGCCGCCAACCAGACAGGATCTGCCAGAGCCGCCAACCAGACAGGATCTGCCAGAGCCGCCAACCAGACAGGATCTGCCAGACCCGCCAACCAGACAGGATCTGCCAGAGCCGTCAGCGAGCCATGAGCGTCCAGAGCCGTCAGCCAGCCATGAGCGTCCAGAGCCGTCAGCCAGCCATGAGCGTCCAGAGCCGTCAGCCAGCCATGAGCGTCCAGAGCCGTCAGCCAGCCATGAGCGTCCAGAGCCGTCAGCCAGCCATGAGCGTCCAGAGCCGTCAGCGAGCCATGAGCGTCCAGAGCCGTCAGCCAGCCATGAGCGTCCAGAGCCGTCAGCCAGCCATGAGCGTCCAGAGCCGTCAGCCAGCCATGAGCGTCCAGAGCCGTCAGCCAGCCATGAGCGTCCAGAGCCGTCAGCCAGCCATGAGCGTCCAGAGCCGTCAGCCAGTCATGAGCTGCCCCTCAGCCCAGAGGTGCCATTTATCCAGAACTGCCCCTCAGTCCAGAGCTGTCTCTCTGTCCGGAGCTGCCCTTCAGTCCGGAGTTGCCCCTCTATCCTGAGCTACCTCTCTATCCTGACCTACCTCTCTGTCCTGAGCTACCTTATCCCGGTGCTGCCCCTTGTCCCGGTGCTGCCCCTTATCTTAAGGTTACCATTTAAATTAAGTGGGTGTAATATGAGGGTGGTCATTCTAAGGGGGAGACGTAAGCTGGGATTGACTATGGTGGGGTGGGGACCTCGCCCAGAGCCTGAGCCACCACCGTGGTCAGACGCCCACCCAGACCCTCCCCTAGACTTTTGGTGGTGCGTTCGGAGTACGCACCTTGAGGGGGGTGTTATGTCACGTTCCTGACCGGTTTTCTGTTATTTTGTATGTGTTTGACGGTCAGGGCGTGAGTTTGGGTGGGTAGTCTATGTTATGTGTTTCTATGTTTGTTAAAGGGTGACCTGATATGGTTCTCAATTAGAGGCAGGTGGTTTTCATTTCCTCTGATTGAGAGCCATATTAAGGTAGGTGTTTTCACATTGTTTGTTGTGGGTGGTTGTCTCCTGTGTCTGTGTATGTTGCGCCACACGGGACTGTTTCGGTTTGTTTGTTCGTTCGTTTGTTTTGTGTAGTCTGTTTTTCCTGTTCGTGCGTTCTTCGTTACATGTAAGTTCTTACGTTCAGGTCAGTCTACATTCGTTTTGTTATTTTGTTTAGTATCAAGTATAGTTCGTTTTTTGTCTTGTTTAAATAAATCATGTCAAACTACCACGCTGCATATTGGTCATCTGATCCGTCTCGCCTCTCCTCGTCCGAGGAGGAGGAAGAGCTAGAGAATCGTTACAAACGGCTCCATTTTGGCTGCTCAATGATGACACAGAGACCTGTTAGTACACGTGAGCTAGAATTTTTTTGTCGCTCTCAACTCTGTCAAACATCTAACTTTTTATTGGTATAAACTATTCCTAATCCGCTCTATCCAGTCAGAGGGGTACACCCCACCCTTCTCTTTAGAGACAGACTAGCCAGTTAAGTTATTTAGAGCACTAAGCATGATCCTGCAAAGGAGCACAAAGCTAGTAAGCATTAGAAATCTTCTCTTTATCATTCCAGGTCGTCCAGACCGGGAAAGTATTCTTAATCTTAACGCTAGCTGTTTGGTCTGAAACAGATTGACAAATCATGGGAATTTGAAGAGTTATGGAGACATTCATTGAAGCGAGTCAAGCATTGCTAGGCAACAGTAGCCTTGGCAACACTGCTGCCTTTTGGCTAAAGCAAGTGTGAGAAACATGCTAACATACATTTAGCATTCGGAAAGAATTCCCTTCCCTTTTTCGACAATTTTTTTTGTTACGGCCTTATTCTAAAATGTGTTAAATCATTTTTTCCCCTCATCAATCTACACATATTACCCAATAATGACAAAAGCGAAAACAGGTTTTTAGAAATGTTTGCAAATGTATTCAAATAAAAAAACAGAAATACATTTTTTTACATAAGTATTCAGACCCTTTGCTATGAGACTCGAAATTGAGCTCAGGTGTTTCCATTGATTGGAGTCCACCTGTGGTAAATTCTATTCATTAGACATGATTTGGAAAAGCACACACCTGTTTATATAAGGTCCGACAGTTGACAGTGCATGTGAGAACAAAAAACAAAGCATGAGGTCGAAGGAATTGTCCATAGAGCTCCGAGACAGGAGTGCGTCGACGCACAGATCTGGGGAAGGGTGCCCCAGAAAATGTTGCGCCATTGACGGTCTCGAAGAACACAGTGGCCTCCATAATTTTTAAATGGAAGTAGTTCGGAACCACCAAGACTCTTCCTTAAGCTGGCTTCCCGGCCAAACTGAGCAATCGTGGAGAGAAGGGCCTTGGTCAGGGAGGTGGCCAAGAACCCGATGGTCACTCTGACATAGCTCCAGAGTTTCTCTGGGGAGATGGGAGAACCTTCCAGAAGGACAACCGTTTCTGCAGCACTCCACCAATCAGGCCTTTATGGTAGAGTGGCCAGACGGAAGCCACTCCTCAGTAAAAGGCACATGAAAGCCCGCTTGGAGTTTGCCAAAAGGCACCTAAAGGACACTCAGACCATGAAAAACAAGATTCTCTGGTCTGATGAAACCAAGATTAAACTCTTTGGCCTGAATGCCAAGTGTCACGTCTGGAGGAAACCTGGCACCATCCCTACGGTAAAGCATGGTGGTGGCAGCATCATGCTGTGAGGATGTTTTTCAGCGGCAGGGACTGGGAGACTAGTCAGGATCGAGGGGAAGATGAACGGAGCAAAGTATATAGAGATCCTTGATGAAAACCTGCTCCAGGTAACCACGCTCAGGACCTCAGACTGGGGCGAAGGCTCACCTTCCAACAGGACAGCGACCCTAAGCACACAGCCACGACAACGCAGGAGTGGCTTCGGGATAAGTCTCTGAATGTCCTTGAGTGCCCCAGCCAGAGCCCGGACTTGAACCCATTCGAACATCTCTGGAGAGATCTAAAAATAGCTGTGCAGTAACACTCCCCATCCAACCTGACAGAGCTTGAGAGGATCTGCAGAGAAGAATGGGAGAAACTCCCCAAATACAGGTGTGCCAAGCTTGTAGCATCATACCCAAGAAGGCTCGAGGCTGTAATCACTTCCAAAGGTGCTTCAACAAAGTACTGGGTCTGAATACTTATGTAAATGTGATATTTCACTTTTCTATTTATAATACATTTGCAAAAAAAAACAGTTTTTGCTTTGTCATTATGGGGTATCGTGTGTAGATTGATGAGATTAAAAAAAATCTATTTTAGATTAAGGCTGTAACGTAACAAAGTGTGAAAAAAGTCAAGGGGCCTGAATACTTTCTGAAAGTCAAGTGCACCTATAGGCCTACAGCTGGCCAATCAGATAGCTCAGATCACCCTGTCTGCACATTTTCCTCAAGCTATAGACTGTAAAAACAAATCTTGAATGCACAGCAAGTTGATACAGTGAGATTTCAAAACTTGTAAAACCATGACTAGAGAGAGAGACTCAATGAATACAGCAAAGACCTGCAGTGTTTATGAGTAAGTTGTTATTCAGCACTGTCAACACTTTGTTCGACTATTTTTTTTTTTTATTATATTTTTTTTTTTCAGGGGGTGGATCAGCTTATTATTCAATGTAATTGTCTGCATCATTTCCAATCCCATTTGGAGTAAACTGATAAACATTAACATTTAGGTTTATATACAGTTTATATACATATTATACACATTTTACAGACACAATCTACTTTACAATAGTTATATTTTGTTTGTTTTTAGTCCTTCCTCTATTTCTGATGTCCATCCAGTTTGATTTCTATTTGTAACTGTGCTATTTCACGACATTTTTAACCTATATACATTTTACAGACCCTGTGTGTTTTACGTTGGTTATCTTGTTGTTATTAGTTCCACCCTTCAGCTCCATTCAACCCCTCCCATCTATCTCTTAACACCATCCATTTTGGATTTCTATTTGCCATATATTTTTCCATTGTGCTGTGATGCTTCACAAAAGTACTGAACCTTTCTATTCTCATAGATTCTACAGATTGTAAATTAAACATTTTTGCTAAAATAATTATTATATTATTGATCGATTGACTATGACTTTTCAAATCACCCAGTGTTGCTATCAGCAGAGTTAGTTAAAGGTAAATGTTGCTATTCTTCAGCCATTCCTGGACCTGTGACCAAAAATGAGCTACATATGGACAGTACCAAAATAAATGATCTAATGACTCTGCCTCCTCACAGCAAAATCTGCAGAGCTGAGAAGATTGTATCCCCCATATATATAACATTCTATTAGTTGCAAGAATTTTGTATAATAATTTAAATAGAAAAATGTGAAGTTTTGAATCCGACATCGTTTTGCGTGTCAAATCATAAACCATGTGCCATGGAATCGGTACATCGAAAATCTCTTCCCAACTATTTTGCAATTTGTATGGCACAACTGTCATTTTTTTGGTCCTTAATTGAAATTGGTATATATTTTTATTTATCACAATTTTCTTTAACCATTTTTGGTCTTTAATGCAAGCCGGACAGACAAGTTCCTTACTTTTTCCCCCTTCCACTTGCCTCTTCCATTTTTGTGGTAATGCTGCAATTAGTTGGTTGTAATTTTGGGTAGAGCAGACATTTCCATATGTCTGTGGTAGCTGCATGTGTGACAACTCCACCAGTGCTAAAAACTATACCTTAAAAAATATATATATTGAAAAATATTTTTGGGGGGGATCAATTAGTATATTTGAGTTTAACCACAATATTTGTTGTATTATTTGTTCTGTCTTCTTAGATGGATTAAACTGAAATTGCAACCAACTTTCTAAGGCTTGTTTAGTTTTAAAAAATAACATATTTTGGAGATTATTTTGTTTTCAAATAACCGAAAGTGAGCAGTTGTAATCTAAATAAAGGGGAAAAGGCCTTTCTTGAAAATGGGGTGAGACATTCTTACTAATTTACTAGAAAACCATTTCGGAATTAAGTATAACTTTTGTATGACTGATGCCTTTAGTGAGAGGTCTAATGCTTTAATATTTAATCATTTCTGCCCTCCGAATTCATATTTGTTATATTAATAGGCCCTTTTAATTTTGTCTGGCTTGCCAATCCAAATAAAATTGAATATTTTTTGTTCATGTAATTTAAAAAGCAGGTCACTAGGTGTAGGCAAAACCATAAGCAAATAGGTAAACTGTGATATGACTAAAAAGTTAATCAGGGTGATTTTTCCACAAACAGACAGGTATTTTCCTTTCCGTGGTAGCAAGATCTTGTCTATTTTTGCTAACTTTCTATTAAAATGTATTGGAGTAAGATCATTTCTTTCTTTTGGGATTTGTATACCGAGTATGTCCACATCTCCGTCAGACCATTTAATTGGTAAACTACACGGTAATGTAAAATTTGCATTTTTTAGTGATCCAATACGTAATATTATCATAATTTGGTTTTAATCCAGGGAGGTTAGAAAAAGTATCTAGATCCTCTATGAGGCTGTGGAGGAATTCTAATTGTAGTTTTAAAAGAAAACATGAATCAGCGCACAATGACACCTTTGTTTTTAAGCCACGGATGTCTAATCCCTTAATATTATTGTTGGATCTAATTTTAACAGCTAACATTTAGATGGCAATAAGAAATTGATATGCCCGATAGTGGACAACCTTGTTTTACTCCTCTTGACAGTTTAGAACTTTCTGAAATGTAGCCATTATTTACTATTTTACACCTAGGGTTACTATACATAACTTTAACCCATTTTATAAGAGATTCTCCAAAATGTAAATATTCTATGTATAAACTCCACTCCTACTTTATCAAAAGCCTTTTCAAAATCAGCTATGAAACCAGGCCTGGTTTCCCCGATATTTCATAGTATTCTATTGTTTCCAGTACTTGTCTTATATTATCTCCAATGTATCGTCCATGTAAAAAAAACTGTCTTATTAGGATGAATAATATCTGACAATACTTTTTTAATTCTATGCTCCAAGCATTTAGCTAGAATTTTTGCATTACAGCACTGAAGTGTAACAGGCCTCCAATTTTTTAAACGGACTGGATCTTCATATATACCACTTGGATCCTGTTTGGTATACTTCCACTGGTATGCCATCCAGCCCTGGAGTTTTCCCAGACTTAAAGGCTTTAATTGCATCAAGAAGTTCTTCCTCTGTAATTTGGCCTTCACGTGAGTCTTTCTGTACAGATGTAAATTTTACATTAATAATAGGGAAAAAATCTATACAATTAGCTTCGGTTACTGGAGATGGAGGAGACTGAAATGAAAACATATTCTTAAAGTACTTCACTTCCTCTTTCAAAATATCGTTCGGTGAATCATGCATGACTCCATCATTTGTAACAAGTTTCAATAAAAACATTGGTAGCATTTCTATGTTGAAGGCTGAAAAATAATTTGGTCCATTTTTCCCCATATTCCATCCAGTCCATTTCTTTTTATAATATATTACACTGGATCTTTCTTGAATAAGTTCCTCCATTTCTTTTTCCTCTATCTTAACTTATGCCTCTATAGTACAGTTTTTATTGCTATCAAACTGTACTGTTAGTCCTTCAATTTCCTTTGTTAATATGTACTCTTTTGACCTAAATTGCTTTTGTTTTATAGATGAGTACTGAATTGCATGGCCTCTAAAGGCACATTTAAAAGTGTCCCATACAATAAGGGGAAGATGTACATTCTCCCTACTTCCACTCACACTACAACCAGCACTGCAGCTGCAATGAATGAGTGTAGCAAAGTGTTCCGATGAGCTTCCGTTGTTATTATTAGCGGCTTCTGTCTTCTTTATTATCAAGGAATATTTCACTTTCTCTGGTCATAAGAGTAATGCAGGAATGCAGGAATAATGCAGTGTGACTTGAGTTTTGCCATCAGCTGGACGACTGTGTCCCCTTTTCTCAGTGGAGGGAAAGTGGAGGGACGGTGAGTTGGGTGAGAGGCAGCCTCACCGCTGCTCCCTCCCTCCCCTCAGACTGACCATCAGATGCAGGCCATCAGCCCAGTAAAAAAAAAGCTAATGATTATGCTCACTCAGCTGTGCCTCACAAATTATACAGCAAATGACCTATTACCAGTGTGATCATATACTGTACACGTTTTTTTTTACATGTGTATATATGGATGATTTCAAAATGGTCAGAGAAGAACAACATTGGCAGGGCAATTCAAGCATAGCCAATATGCAGTGATAATGTATTGGGCCTATAGCCTACTACACAAACGCCATTGCTACAGAACTGTTTTTAATTGGTTAATGTTGCATAAGCTTACGTTGTTTAAGTCATGTTTAAAAAAAATCTGAGCGGTAGATCTCGGCTTGACTCAGAAATGGATCTTGACTCAGAAAAGGTTGGTGACCACTGCTGTAAGTGTACACATACACGGAGACTCCCTAATATACAAGCACACACTCATAACCACATTCTATAAGCACATAAATCAAATCAAATGTTATTGGTCACATACACATATTTAGCAGATGTTATTGCAGTTGTAGTGAAATGCTTGTGTTCCTAGCTCCAACAGTACTAGCATCAGGGGAGTACCCATACTAATCTATGGGAACAGATTGAGAATATGTGACTAGAAGCACATTTCAGGAAATAGCTATATTATTACTTGTAAAAGTTACTATAGCAAAGGCCTAATGATGATAAGAAACATTATGTTGGCTCATGCAAAATCCTAACACCACAACTCAAAACCCAACACAGATTATTCCTATAATAACCCTGAACAAATGGTGGCCTACCTGTACAAAGGTGATTGGTACAGCAAACGGGTAGTGGTACTGGGGAATGAAGATGTCAGCTACAAAGCTGCGGAGCCGATCTGCCAGGGCATATAACACCACGACCACAAGGGTGGCACTAAAGCAGAGTAATGGCACAAGAGGCTTCCATACATCAGATGAAAGCCTCCTCAGTGTACAAGCACTCCTCCTCCATCTCATACACCAGGGACTGCACAGGGAACACAATGGTACAGAGTGTTACGGATGGAGTGTAGTTCATGAGATTATTGATTAACACATACACTAATTGGAATGCACTGCAATTAACTGCTTATCAAACAAGTGTCTACATTTAAGTACTATTCAACTATTGTCTACTATTATATAAAACAGGTGAATACCATTCTGTGAGGAGACAGCTCACGGTAGTGGGGTGGGTACCCCTGTGGTTCATTGTCATAGTCCAACTGCCTCTCAGCGAGGGGAAGAGGGGCTGGAGTCAAACTATCAGCCCTTTTACTGCAGCAGGTAATGGAGGTAGAGTCATCGTTCCTCCACTCCCTAAATATTGGGCGATCACCGATCACTTCCATGGTACAAATCACATTGATATCTTTATTTCTTTATTATTTTAACTTACCATTGCGGTGAGGTACTGTAGTTGTAATTGCCAAAACACTTTGACAGAACAATAAATGGAATACACCCTATATATACTCAGACACTAATCTATAAGCTCTGAACTTTAGACTCTGTCACTAACCGGCTACCACCTGGTACTCTACCCTGCACCTTAGAGACTACTGCCCTACACTCTTAGAAAAAAGGTGCTATCTAGAACCAAAAAGGGTTCTTCGGCTGTCCTCATTGAAGAACCCTTTGAAAAAACCCTTTTGGTTCCAGGTAGAACCCTTTAGAACCCGTTCTACCTGCAATCAAAAAGGGATCTCCTATGGGGACAGAACCCTTTTTTTCTTAGAGTGTATGTGCTGTACATAGTCATTGAACACTGGTCACTTTAATAATGTTTACATACTGTCTTACCCACTTCATATGTATATACTGTATTCTAGTCAAGGCTTATCCTATTTAACTACTGCTGTACACACCTTTTCTATTCACCTACTGTCTATACTGTCTATACACATAGCTAATTTCCTGCAATTCTATCCATTTTGCATGGGGTTTTGTACTGTGTATTTATATACTGGATTCTTGGCATAGCTCACTCTAATATATCTACACTACATATCATTCTTAGTATATCTTGTGTAAATTCATCCGGTGTATATATGTATAGATTGCATTTGGATTACTGTTACAGTGCTATTTCGTTCTAGATTTCTTAATTTCTTGTTATTTTAATAATTTTCTATTTGTGTACTTGTTTGACATTTTACTGCATTGTTAAGAGCTAGTAAAATAAGCATTTCGCTGCACCCGCTATAACATCCCTTAAACTGTCTACGCAACCAACAAACTTTGATTTGATTTATAAGAAAATGTTCTGTTGTTTCCTAGACATTTCATATCCACCTTTCTATCTGTAATCTGTAATATAGGGTGAGAAGATTGGTTTGTTTTTACAAAAGGGCATGCTATTAGTAACATTATGAGATTGCAAATGTCATTATGTAAATAAACCATGCATATTGTACTTATTTTACATCTTGGCAAACGGAACTTACTGAAGGGACGATGATACTGTACAATGGTAGTGTACATAGCTAGTCTGCATGTAACCTCACACACGACATTCATAAACATGTGACATAGGCACCATAAAACTCAAATAGACCCAAGCATAAGAACAGCAAATCTAACATTGTTACACTTAATATGTGCACGATGAAAACTGTCAAACTGATGGACTTACCATTGAGTCTCAATTCCATCATGGTGTTTTTACAGTAGGTGTTTATTCCACTTATTCAACATTACACAATCTCCTCCAGCGTCCCTCTTCTTCCTCTCCTCTCCAAGCAATATCCACATATGAAACAGGTTGGTGGGGTATATTAACCACAGAAGCGTGTTCCATATGAACCAGGTTTAAAACAGTGCCCTTCCTCTGTTCTGTGTGGCAGCGGTGGAGTGTGTGATGGCCAATGGCCTGAGCGGAATGCATTTTCCATGAGAACCTACATGAACACTAAGCACTCAGTTAGGTATTGACATCTAGATGGACTTTAACCTCACAAAGTGTCTCTGTTGGTAGGCAAAAACCACTAACAAATAAAGTATGTGTCTATATATTCTTGAATAGGGAAATATTGTTACATTTGCATTGCATCAAACTCCATCTCTATTTTGTTGAACAGAAAAGGATTAAGAAACAGCAGCCCTCTAAAATGAGTGATGAACAGTTGTTCTACACACCATATGTAAATAGATCACCCAAAGGTGGTTGATATAATCCCTAAAAGGAGAGGTGTTTTCAGATAGAACAATCTGACAGATTTTACCCCATGCATGCCAGCTGGTTATATACCCAGGATGCAATTGTAGGCATTGTATACCCTGAAGCTATTTGGAAAATAACTGTGAGCCACATTGTAGATGGTCGTAAACTTTGACACATTGTACAAATATCATGGCTTGGTCCTGGTTTTATGCTATATGCTTGTAGAGCTTATACTGTATGTAGCCTATTGTTAAAAGCACATATACAGTACCTGTGTGTGTCATGACTGCTTTATATACTGTATGGAAGTTCTGTTCGACCTATGTCTGATCTTTGACTTTCCTTTCTTAAATTCCTAAATAAACTATGTATTTGTCTGATCTATGCTCAGCATTTGTAGCCATACATATTTACCTTATCATTCAACTAGGATACTGGAACACAAATGTGACATGCCATACTGCTTAGTATGACTTCATGGAGGTGTGTCTAATCCTACAGTAACCCTGGTGGGAATCTCATCACTGATCATTCACAGCGTGGTACAGACATCTGCTTGTGACATTGTTGACCCCCCCCCCCCCATTCAAAGGGCCTTATTGGCATGGGAAACATATGTTTACATTGCCAAAGAAAGTAAAATAGATAATAAACAATAGTGAAATAAACAATAAAAAATGTACAGTAAACATTACACTCACAGAGACATTTTAAATGTCATATTTCTCTCTCCTCTCGCTCTCTCTGTCTCTCTCTCTCTCTGTCCTAACTCTCCGCAACACTGACACTCCTGTGCTATTCCAGCAGAGGAGAACAGCAATTATCAAGTATTTCTGAAAAAGTTTTTTTTTGTTGCCTGAACAAATTACTGAAAATACATGTGTTAGTGAACACAGAACATGCATGTGAGTGTGTGTACTAGCTGGCCTCTGTATCTCCCTACCAAACTTCACAACACCTCAGAAATGTGTAGTAACCTGAGCCATGCAGCCATCTGGGCAAAGCGCTCAAAGTAAACAGACTCATGTGACTTGAGAAGAGAAGGAGGTTCTCTGGTCTCTGTATTCAAACAGCAGAGAGGACCTAATGCATAGCCAGGGTACTATAGCAACATGCCTGATCAAACTAGCACACAACACAGTACTTTGATGGAACCTGGAGAGATGGATTCATCAAGATTGGTTGATACTTTATCAGTAACATCAACAGTTCTACTTATTAAAATAATTAATCAAGCTGATGTCCTCACCATTGTGTGGTTGTGTTGTATTGTATAATCATATAAGCTTATACCCCTAATATATTTCAGTGTCTATGACTGCCATAGGTATTCATAAAAAGATCAACAATTGAAATATCTGTTGAACATGTTGGAGGTGTTTAATGGATCTGTCGATTGTAGAATAATATAGAATAATTATTGACAGAATCATTTGATTTGGGAGCGATGGAGTCATACAACAGGGGTCCATGAGGAAAACCTGATTTGGGGTGGTGTTCATGGTCTGACTATATGGTAGAGTGAGACCGAAGGCCGTTCTCTTCTTTCTATCACTCTCCTCCCTCACCTGTCACAGCCAGCACCCATGTGGCATTCTAGAGTACTTATCACTGCTAAGTCGTCAAGGCAACCCGCTAAAATAAGGCCCTGACAAGGAGGTGTGAGAGTGACTGAGAAAAAAGGCAAGGAAAACAACTCTTTTACATCGGAGCCAAGCAAACCAGTTTTGTGGCAATTTGACAGACATTTAACCATATATATATTTGGTTGGCTAGTCAAGAATTTGCCAGAAATTTTGACTATTCTCACTATGGAAGGATATCTCCCTGATTAGGGGGCAGCAGCTGCGCCTCCCAAATGTCTGGCACTGGGAAACAACATGGGCATAGTGGTGTCCAGGTGAGTGTAAGGTCTAACTGCTAGCTATAGGCATCTCAGCTTGTGTCAGTAGTCTAATATGGGTTGCATGCATCCCTGAAGAATATAATTCTGTTGGTCAAATATATTGCTGAATAAATAATACATCTAATGTCCTTTGTTAACGCTGGGTAATGCAGCTCTGTCTTTGTGTATTTGTCTCAGAGTGACTAACTGTCGTATAGAACCATCCAGAAAACGCAGCAACGCCTTGCAACCTAAAAACAACACCCCCTACAGGAAGGTCAATGGTACTATCAAATCATCCCAATGTCACACACTGACTCCAGTGCAGAGACAGACCCAAGGTAGGTTATCAGCCCATATTAGATCAAGTGGATATAAGATTAAGTATAAATGTGGATTTAAAGTTGTGACTGGAGTTATCATGAGGGGATTTATGATCAAAGGACCACAATCTGGGCCTCCCGAGTGGTGCAGCGGTCTAAAGCACTGTATAGCAATGCTAGATGCGTTACTACAGACCTGGGTTCATTCCTGGGCTGTGCCACGATCGGCCATGGCCGGGAGTCCCATAGGACGGCACACAATTGTCCGGGCGAGGGGAGGGTTTGGCTGATGGGGCTTTACTTGGCTCATCATCATCACGCTCTAGCGACTCCTTGTGGCGGGCCGGGTGCCTGCAAGCTGAACCCAGTCGCCAGTTGAACATTGATTGCAATATGCATTTCGGCTCTGTGTGTATGATTTTCTCTGATGTGTGTGTGTGTGAGCGCAGGTACATGTGTGTGTGCATACTGTTGTCCAGTAGTGTGTGAGCCTGAGGTGCAGGAGGTGTTAATTCCTGCCTTCCCAGAGAGGGTGAGTGTGCAGCGAGGCTACATCACCCCCCAGCAGGTATATAACCTGTTGAATGCAGAGGCTGGACATCCCGCTCTACATGATCCGAATTACATCCTCATCCTGGACTGTCGCAGTGCAGAGAGGTGGGAGCACTCACGCAACACACCTTCAGAACACAAACATGCACACCCAATGTAGCCACTTGATCACACCTCACAGACTTGTTGTAGATACGTGGAAGTAGTGTAGGGGCCTGAGGGCACAGACTTAATGTGTTGTGAAATCTGTTAAAATTGTATAACTGCCTTCATTTTGCTGGACCCCAGGAAGAGTAGCTTCTGCCTTGGCAGGAACTAATGGGGATTCATAATAAATACAAATACTTACTGTAAAAGCATTGTGTTGATATGTGTGTGTTCATTGGTTGTCAGGTACAAGCAGAGTCATCTGGTTACAGCCAGGGCTAGTGTGACAGTGATCCACCCAGATCTGGGCTGTCTGATCAGCTGTGTGCAGCTCCAGGAGTTCTCTATCATATTGCTGTACGCTGAGGAGGGCCACAGCCCAGGTAATACACTGCACACTCCTTTGCTACAACATAGGGAGCATCAGACACAATCAACACAGACACTGTACAACCTCAGCAACACAAAAGCACCCTTCTAACCTTCACTGTGTGGTTGTTTTATGTCTGTCTGTGTGTGTATCAGTGGGCAGTGTGGAGGCTAGGGCAGCCTCCCCGTTCCTCCAGCGCTGCTTCTTCCAGCTCAGTGACCTGGGCATGGACCCTGTCATCCTCCTAGGGGGCTTCGCCGCCTTCCACACCCTCTACCCCTTCCTCTGCACCTCCCGCATGGCTCTTCTAGAGCCCGACAGGTACGCCCTCACCATCTACCCCTCTGAGATCCTGGAGGGGGAGCTCTACCAGGGCTCAGCTGCCCAGGCCTCTGACTACCACATCCTTGAGAACCTTAACATCACCCATGTGGTCAACGCTACGGCTGAATACCCTGATGCATTTCCCAGCACCCTCAGCTACCTTAGGCTGCGGCTGAGCGATGACGCCCAGCAGGACTTGGTGGAGGCGCTGCCCCAGGCGGCGAGGTTCATTGCTGGGGCCCTGAGCAGCGAGGTTGGGGGTAGGGTGCTGGTGCACTGCAGCATGGGGCGGAGCCGTAGCTCGGCGCTAACGCTAGCCTTCCTAATGCAGCACCAGCGGTGGACACTGCTGCACGCCATCCGCTGGCTGAAGGAGAGGAGAGCATGCACGGCGCCCAACGTGAACTTCCTGCTGCAGCTGTTGACCTACGAGGAGCAGCTGTTCGGACGAAGGCTTACCTCGCTGGACGACATCCGCCTGTGAAGTTATGTGGTTTGCGCAGTGCAGTTTCTGTGCATAATTCATGGAGAGGGAGGTGGACTGTGGACAGAGCCCACTGTGATTCAAATAATGGCGTTTTTAAAGACTCATTGGGAGAGTTGTATGACCTTGATGGTCTTAATAACTTTAAGCTGTTTGGTTTTCTTTGTCATTGTTGCCCTAGGTCTAGGACTGTATTTTATTAAGGGTTATTTGAGGGATGATGTTTTTTCAGAACACTGGGACGCTGATGTTGCAGCATTACAGTGGATAAGGGGAGAGGAAGTGAATGTATTTGCATCAGTGCTGATACCAGCTTATGCAGAGGCCATCTGTGTATTCAAAGCTTGGTTAGAAACTTGTTCAGCTCTAATATTTTGTCTGGGACCTGGTAGAGCTACGAATAATATAAACATATTTCCCTGTTTCTCCTATCACTGAACATAAAACTACTGAACAGTTATGCTTAGAAGAAAGCAGAGTCATCTGGTGGCTACTAGACATTTTGCATTCAAAGTGAGGATGCTCTGTGTATGAAACACGTGGACATAAATTCCAGTTGAAAGGGCCTCAAGTGGTCAAAGTTGGGTTGTTATTGCCATATCGTTTACACCTGTGTCCAGGCCTTTGAATGGAGTAAAGAAAGGCGGAGGAAATGGAGGAAGTAACCTACATAAATTGGTACAATAGTGTGTTTTAAAAACTGTGAACAGGTCACTGCAGGGATAAAGGAGAATGGGTATTGAGTTCTTTTTTCCCCAATACAAAAGTGGACACACATACAAGAGTTTGTTCACACTGACTGTACCATGCAGAAAGGTACTTTCTTCCAAATTAATAGATGGCCGTTTCTGTACACAGGGCTAACAGTGGATTATCCCATTTGATTCATAAGACTGAATGTGACTAAATGTGGCTGTATTGCCCCCCCCCCCCCCCCCCCCCACATACACCAAGCTCCTCCCCTGCAGCTCTCTCCAGCCAGCTTCCTTCTAGAAAAACTGGGAAGCAGATCAAGAATCTTCTGGAATGTGGAAGGACCACATGATAAATGACCCCGCCTCCTACTACTGGGGTGAAATTGGCCAAAAAGTTCTTAGTACCTGTGCCTGTTAAAGAAATAGCCATGAAACTTACAGTAAATAAATCCAAATAGAAAAATTAAGTTTGGTGTGACTTTTGGAGCCTGGCCTTTAGGCTAAGGGCCTATAATGGCTTACATTGCTTAAATTATTTGCATACACATATTACATTTTTAGGGGCAAACTGTCAAAGTAAGAATCAACCAACATAAAAGGACAAAAACTTTTTTTAGTAGGGCTTGGGTCTAGGCTAATTGAATGTAAAAGTGTTCAGATGTGGACATAAACCAAACACCAGTGGTCATCCACAATACACACTGTAAACAGTAGTGCATTCTGGAATGCCTAACAGACTAATTCTTCATCATATTTAGGAGTAACATCATTTTATCACGTGTCTGGAGCAAAACGTCCATGCTAATTGTTATATCCCAATAATGACAGGGAAGTAAGGGAACACTTCAGAATTGGTGTGGACGCATGCTCAAAAATTCTCCCCTGAAATTCCCCAGTACCAAACTAGGGTTGAGTGCGTGTGTGCGACTCTGCACGTAGCAGTTTCCGAGGATAGAACCTGCCGCCAGATGGCGAGCCGAGGACCGATGACACGCTGAGGATAAGAGCGACTGGAGGTTGGGGCTGTCATAAACGGTACCAAAGCAACGAGCAGGGACACCTTTGGAGAGCTTGCGAGCGGCTGCCGGGAATATATTTTGGCCACCGGAGTGTTTTTGTGCCACCGTTCCAAGACAAGTCTCTCTTATCATTTCGGTAATAATTCATGTTTGTTTGCATGTTGACAATTATCTGTTTGTTTAAACCTAGCCTAGTGTTAAATTTGATTACCATATCGGATGAGACCTGTATTATTAATAGATAACTTTCTCAATAACTTTCTCTACAAACACGTTGCATGTCCAATATGTGATATCAATTGCTTTTAGTCAGTCTATTGTCTCTATTCTATCAATCAAACTCGTCTTGTCATTTATTTATTTGTAGCCTACTTTACGCACAAAACCTAGCGCCAGGCATCCTATTCCAAACCCATCCACTGCGTAAAATTCCGATACAACGTGGGTATGAGTTTATTTACACATGACTGTGCCTGCGAAATCTCTCCGTCTCAATAGACTAGAATGCTATGAAAACGTTCCAGATATTGCTTTATTAGGCTATTTTTTAAAAGTGACATACTTATGAATATGCCATGGCACTAGCAGGCTATCAAAAGGAAATGTTACAAGCCTTCCTTGGCTAAAATGAATAAACCTGACACTAAACGAAATCGACAACCGTGGCTGTTACATCGTTGTTAGTGATTGTTACATAGCGGCAAGTCATTTATGCACACGTTGTTACAAAATTAACGTGTGTTTACTGACCTACAAAGGCAAATTGTGTTTATTGGCTTAAGGGGCTAACTGAGTTACTTACTGAATTAACAAATTGTCTCAATATCCAGTTTCTTGCCGATTGCAGGTAGTAGAGCAATCACATCATTCACAAACTCACATCCTAAGAAACGTCCTTGCGGGGGAGGGGCGAAGACGTGGCAGTACTCTCCACCTTCTCTCTGACTGATTCTGGAACTTTCACTCATAACTACACTACCGGTCAAAAGTTTTGGAACACCTACTCATTCAAGGGTTTTTCTTTATTTTTACTATTTTCTACATTGTAGAATAATAGTGAAGACATCAAAACTATGAAATAACACATATGGAATCATGTGGTAACCAAAAAAGTGTTAAACAGATCAAAATATATTTGAGATTTGAGACTCTTCAAATAGCCACCCTTTGCCTTGATGACAGCTTTGCACACTCTTGCCATTATCTCAACCAGCTTCATGAGATAGTCACATGGAATGCATTTCAATGAACAGGTGTGCCTTCTTAAAAGTTAATTTGTGGAATTTCTTTCCTTAATACGTTTGAGCCAATCAGTTGTGTTGTGACAAGGAAGGGGGTTATACAGAAGATAGTCCTATTTGGTAAAAGACCAAGTCCATATTATGGCAAGAACAGCTCAAATAAGCAAAGAGAAACAACAGTTCATCATTAGTTTAAGACATGAAGGTCAATCAATACGGAAAATTTCAAGAACTTTTCAAGTTTCTTCAAGTGCAGTTGCAAAAACCATCAAGCGCTATGATGAAACTGGCTCTCATGAGGACTGCCACAGGAAAGGAAGACCCAGAGTTATCTCTGCTGCAGAGGATAAGTCCATTAGAGTTACCAGCCTCAGAAAATGCAGCCCAAATAAATGCTTCAAAGAGTTCAGGGAACAGACACATCTCAGCATCAACTGTTCAGAGGAGACTGTGTAAATCAGGCCTTCATGGTCGAATTGCTGCAAATAAACCATTACTAAAGGACACCAATAAGAAGAGACTTGCTTGGTCCAAGAAACACGAGCAATGGACATTAGACCAGTGGAAATTTGTCCTTTGGTCTGGAGTCCAAATTGGAGATTTTTGGTTCCAGCCGCCATGTCTTTGTGAGACACGGTGTGGGTGAACGGATGATCTCCGCATGTCTATTTCCCACCGTAAAGCATGGAGGAGGAGGTGTTATGGTGTGGGGGTGCTTTGCTGGTGACACTGTCTGTGATTTGTTTAGAATTCAAAGCACACTTAACCAGCATGGCTACCACAGAATTCTGCAGCGATACGCCATCCCATCTGGTTTGGGCTTAGTGGGACTATCATTTGTTTTTCAACATTACAATGACCCAACACACTTCTAGGAAGAGCTATTTTACCAAGAAGGAGAGTGATGGAGTGCTGCAACAGATGACCTGGCCTCCACAAACCCCCGACCTCAACCAAATTGAGATGGTTTGGGATCAGTCGGACCGCAGAGTGAAGGAAAAGCAGCCATCAAGGCAAAGGGTCGCTATTTGAAAAATCTCAAATATAAAATATTTTTTGATGTCTCCCGGGTGGCGCAGTGGTCTAAGGCACTGCATTGCAGTGCTAGCTGTGCCATCAGAGACTCTGGGTTTGAGCCCAGGCTCTGTCGCGACCGGGAGGTCCATGGGGTGACGCACAATTGGCCTAGTGTCGTCCGGGTTAGGGAGGGTTTGGCCGGTAGGGACTTAAATCCGGAACACTAAATTGAGTATGTTAAGCTTGGCATGGTTACATAAGACAGAAGGTTACTTAACACAAATACGAAAGTAGGGTGGCTGGGTAGGCATATAATGAGAATGTCATGCAACATGTTCGAATCTCATCACAGACAAGTTTCGAATTTGTGCTAATTAACAACTTTGCAACTACTTAGCATGTTAGCTAAACCTAACCGTTTAACATAACTCCTAACCTTATCCCCTAGCCTAGCTAACATTAGCCACCTAGCTAATGTTAGCATTAGCCACCTTGGTAACGTTAGTCACAACAAATTGGAATTTGTAATATATCTTATGTTTTTCAAATTCATAACATATTGTATGAATTGCAATTAGTAACATATTGTACAAATTGCAATTAGTAACATATCATACTAAATGGATGATGGACATCCACAAATTAACCTGTTTGGCGTGCAAGCCCGACGTCGGTACACTTATGACAACAGCCAGCTCAAAGTGCAGGGTGCGAAATTCAAAAGATATTTTTTTTAAATATTTAACTTTCACACATTAACAAGTCCAATACAGCATATGAAAGGTACACATCTTGTGAATCAAGCCAACATGTCCGATTTTTAAAATGTTTTACAGGGAAGACAGAATATGTAAATCTATTAGCTAACCACGTTAGCAAAAGACACCACTTTTCTTACTCCATCAGTTTTTTACTCCATCAGTAGCTATCACAAATTCGACCAAATAAAGATATAAATAGCCACTAACCAAGAAACAACTTCATCAGATGACAGTCTGATAACATATTTATTGTATAGCATATGTTTTGTTAGAAAAATGTGCATATTTCAGGTATAAATCATAGTTTACATTGCAGCTACAGTCAGAAATTGCACCGAAAGCAGACAGAAAAATTACAGACACCAACGCCAAATAACTAAATACTCATCATAAAACATTTCTGAAAAATACATAGTGTACAGCAATTGAAAGACAGGCATCTTGTGATTCCAGACAATATTTCCGATTTATCAAGTGTTTTACAGCGAAAACACAATATAGCGTTATATTAGCGTAGCCACAATAGCCAGAAACACTTGGGCGCCGACGACCAGTTCACATGCACGACAGATATTAGAAATAGCATCATAAAATGTTTCTTACTTTTGGTGATCTTCCGTCAGAATGTTGGACAAGGTGTCCTTTGTCCAGAACAGTCGTTGTTTGGATCTGGAACGGCAAATTTCCCTCTTGATTTAGCATGGGCACTTGCCAAGTGGCACGGATCTCTCCAACGTCAACAAAGTCAGAGAACGGAACACGGCAAAACTCCCGAAAAAATTTCAATAATCTGATTAAACTATATTGAAAAAACATACTTTACGATGATATGGTCACATGTATCAAATAAAATCTAAACCGGAGATGTTAGTCGTCCATAACGACAGCTAAACAGAAGGCAAATCCATGTCCCCTTTCGCGCGCTCCAGAAACAGGAAATGGACGGTCACGTCATACAAAGAGCTTTAATTCCACCTCAGACCAAGATAAACACGAAATTTCTTCTCTCACCGCCTCTTGACAACCAGGGGAAGGTGTATGAAGTGTACGTAGACTCTTACTTATCATGCCCATGTATAGGCAGGAAGTTGAACAGAGCATCGATTTCTGACATTCCACTTCCTGGTCAGGAAATGTGCTGCAGAATGAGTTCTGTTTCACTCAGAGAAATAATTCAAACGGTTTTAGAAACTAGAGAGTGTTTTCTATCCAATAGTAATAATAATATGCATATTGTACGAGCAAGAATTGAGTACGAGGCCGTTTGAAATGGGCACGATTTAACTGGCTACTCAATACTGCCCCTTGCAGCCATAAGAAGTTAACACATACAGTACCATACGAAACGTAACATATCATACTAATTTGAGTATCCTGGATTTACATTTACTATGTTACGTCTACCCCTGCATCCAGGTTGTTATTCTCCCAAAAATGACTGTAGTACAGTTTGGGGATTTTTTACCTTTCAGGTTTATGTAAGTATTTGGGCTTCAGCAGCCCTCAAATATATGGACTATAGTAATAGAATGAATTGATGTCACATTTCAAGTTTGTTTTTGGTGTCAGGTTGTGTGACCTTTGAGCCTCCCCTTTCACTGACATTTCTCACCAGACCAGGATAATACTAAACTGGGCCAATGATGTCCTGTCAAATGGTGCATTTTGAGCTCTTGTGTGTTGGTGCCCTTGTATGGCACACTTAATCTAGTGGGGTCTTTTTGTGAAAACCATGGCCACTGTTAAAGAATTACGACTGAGGATAACAATATTACTTTGAAGGTTGTAGCTATCAATTGTCCTATTAACAATCACCCATATTAGCAAACGTATTTAATTTCAAACTTCACATTTCTCTAGTAGCGCCCTATAGGTTATTTATTGTAATGAACAATATCAGCAAAATCTCCATGATAAGTGGTCGGTTTTGTCGGTGTCGATCATTTCTGGATTTCCACCTATAGTGTGGGGTCATTGTATCAGGGGCGCAACTTTGGTTTTAGAAGTGGGGGGGGGGAATAATAATAATAATTCTTATTACATTTTTTTGATCCAGTCGGATATAACACTCCAAACAGCCTACCCGACCACTCGGAGACGTCCGCATGGTCCCACCGTGGCCTCGTTTTGTATCACATTCCAATGATAAAACTGGGGGGGATAAAAATGCAATTTCAGAATGTGAGGGGGGGCATGTCCCCCGTCCCCAGTGAAAGTTGCGCCCCTGCATTGTATGGTTTATGTTGTATAAAATTGTAAAGATAAGACCTTTATTAAATGACTTGCGAGGTTAATACTTCTCTTCTATAATATCAGTGCTTTTGTATGTCTAGGATATTGCAGGTTTTACAGAATATCTGTACAGATGGGTGCTCCACGACTCTCCCTGAAAACCACAGGAATGGAGCCTTCATATCTACATTTCAAGTGTGAAGTCATGCAGTCTGAAATTTCTCCATGGCCTACACTCTTAGAAAAATAGGTGCTATCAAGAACCTAAATGGGTTCTTCGGCTTTCCCCATAGAAGAACCCTTTGAAGAACCCTTTTTGGTTCCAGTTAGAACTGATTTCCAGAGAGGGTTCTACCTGGAACCCTTTTTTGTCTTTGTGATCATAACAGATCAGTTAGCATCTATCATATCAGGTGATTTTTATTTAACTAGGCAAGTCAGTTAAGAACAAATTCTTATTTACAATGATGGCCTACCGGGGAACAGTGGGTTAACTGCCTTGTTCAGGGGCAGAATGACAAATTTTTGCCTTGTCAGCTCTGGGATTCAATCCAGCAACCTTTCAGTTACTGGCCCAACACGCTAACCACTAGGCTACCTGCCACCCCCTGTGCTTATAAGATATTCCAGTTGAAGGTGAAACAAAGCTCAAACAGTAGTCTGAATTCAACATCATACAATAAGGATGTGTGCGTGCGTGTGGGTGTGCGCGCGCGTGCGTTTGAAGTACCAGAATGCTCACTTTGGTCAGACACAGGAAGGTTTCATTCTAATAGTGTAGGATGTTGACACTTAGTCTGGTCATCCAAAGGTTAGTCATGACTGTGTGTGTTTCATCCAGCCTTTGAAATACACTAACAGCCCCTATAACTCCCTTTTAAAGCAAATTTAATACAGTCATTAGTTATATTACAACTTCACTTCACAAATGGCGAAACTGTAACAATGTGAGGCTAATGATCTAAAACTAAAAAAAATGTGATTGACAGACCGGGAAGGTTTTTTCACTCACAAGTGATATTCTGTCTGTGGCACTGGCACAATACCTCTATTACCTAATATAACCACCAGCTGCTTTGCCAATCCCTTGTCCATCCCTTGTCCATCCCTTGTCTATCCCTTGTCTATCCCTTGTCTATCCCTTGTCTATCCCTTGTCTATCCCTTGTCTATCCCTTGTCAATATTTAATTTTCCCACTGACTTGCCCTCTATTTGCCATGCGTTAGTAACTGGAGGGTAATGACTGACTTCTGTAAGTGTAGCTTGGACATAAGCCTCAAACTGTGAATGAGTGATTGAACCTCATTGAGGTGTGTGTGTTTCCCAGGTAACACAGTGTAATGAGAGAGTTGACGTAAAAGGACTTAACTCTACAGTAGCACTGGATAACACTAACCTCAGGCTTGTTTGAAACAAGTAGGCCCTACAGGCATATGACAAGTACTAACGGATTATTGGTCCAAGGAGGTTAAACCTCAGGGAAAGAACGCAGACTCATTTTGTAAAGTGGTTCATCTGTTTTCTATACAGGCAAAGTGATTTCTCCTGGGACTGGTTACTGCTAGTTGAAACCCAGTTACGTACGGGCGTCTGTAGAGCAGCCATTTGAGGTTAGTGGCTCTCTTAGAGGCTTGGTAATTAACAGTAACACTTTACATGCTCTGGCATAACACTTTGAGGCCATTATCATAACAGTGACACTGTCACTACTGTCACTCTGCACTCTGCAATAAGGTTGATATTCTTATGCTGCCAATCTGCTATAAAACTCATAAGTGAAGTGTTACTTTCATTTGAGCACCAGTGAGAAACATTACTGTAAGTGGTGTAGTACTGTGTAAGACAACTCTGTGTCTCTCTGTGATAAATAGAATTTAACACGTGAACGTATAAAGCATTTAACGTGTACCCACCGTTTTGCACTTACAGTTCTTGGCTTCTGGCTCTTTCCACTCCCTGTTGACCTTCATAGAAATATCACCTGTATGTGTTTCCTTTGTTTTCAATCAAATCCTCACTCTGTTTAAGAAAATGAGGACTTGCCTAAGCCTGTCCATTACCTAAACCTTCAGTAGATAGAGTCTCTGTTGGCTGAGTTGGTGCCAGAGGGGGGAAGGTACGTGCAATGACCTTTACATTGGCAGCGGGTTAGTATTTTTTATATATACTTCATATTGGTGCTGCTTTCAATCCTGTCTCTCTTTGACCTCCTTATTCATAATATGGTGAGTTATGCGTAAAGGTAATCCTATATGCCATAATTATAGATATCCAAATATTAGAAATTGTACTTGTGACCTTATTTTTTGGGTCCTTCCTACTTCCTCAGCCTTCATCTCATGTGCACAGTAGAATGCAGATGTGTGTCACCAGCTTGTATGTTTTAGATGTTAGTGATCGTCAGTCCTGTGTCAAGTGTCTTCCAAACTATCTTCGAGGTTGCCAGATTGGTATTTCCGTATCAGTGCAGCTAGGATTTAGATGTATGCACCTGTTCTTAGTTATGTTTTGCCAGCAGTATTTAAACAATATAAACTCTTATGCTAGGATGAATTGGGTGTGTGTCAGCTACAGGACAAAGAGTGCTACTGCTTTCAGCCAGATCAGCTACTGTTAACACAGAGAGGTTATACTGCAGGCTTTGTCCAATGTTGCCATTCGTTCTTACATGCTTAATGAGTAGTAGGTATGCTAGATAAGCTAATGTGTAGAGGGGTGATTCATTTTTGTTGCTAAATAGAGAAATCTGCTGGATAGTACTGTAGCATTCACGGAACTTCCAGTGTTAAAGTTTCCCGCAATGTGGACTTGTCTCTATTGATGAGGTATTGTCTGTGTGTTTTAAAGACCCCAGGCTAATAGGGACGTGTGTTTGTGAAATAGAGGTAATGTCTATGTGTGAAGTCCCCTCCTCCCCTCCTCCCATTTCTGGCCCATCCGTCCGCCTCCATGTCCATCCCTGAGGGCAATATAGACAGGCATGTTTGTTCAAACAAGGCCCACGCTACTTCCCTGACACACACACACTGGACGACTAGTGGAGGCTCGCTATGGGGGTAGGAAGAGCACAGTACCACTCCCGCAGGGCTAAGTCATGTCTAGATAGGGGCAGCCAGGCAAAAGCCATGACAGTGCCAACTCCAGAGCTCATGTGCCAAGCTAGGCACTCTATGGCCACATCCAAGGGGTTATATTCATCTCAGTGTGGTGGGTGAGGCAGAGAGGAAGTCATTCAATGTAATACTGTTTTAGAGGACTACTCTCTTTGAAACACACTAACACACGCGCATGCATGCACACACCCACCCACACACTAACACTCCCTTTCTTTTTTCTGTTTGCTATTTCCCTATGGCTTATTCTTCCACGGCCTCACACTGACGAAACCACTCTTTGGGGGTTGAGGATTGAGGCCTTGCTGTGTCAGCCTGCAGACAGCCAGGGTTAGGGTTTGTCCTGCCTTCAAGGAATGTCCATTCCCACTTCTATTTTAAGTATTTGAGAGGCAGCACAGGTATAGCTAATTGTATGTGTTTTCTGACCTGTGTGTCAGGATAGTCTAAACTCTGGGGGAAAAGATGAGTGGACTATGATGCTATAAGTTTCACATGTATCGGAGAAATTCTGGGAAATATAATTCGCAATTATATTCTTCATCAATAAATTCTCTCCTGTAGATCATTGGACCATTCTGTCAAAAGGGAACGCCCCTGTTGATTATGACTATTTCTAGTACATTAGCTGACAGAGTGTTCGAGTGAGCAAACAACATACGTTCATTGTCCTTCTTTCACTCCTCCTCATTCTGGCCTCCTCTCTTTTCCTCTCTCTGCCACCCCCTCTCTCTCTCTCTATCTCTCTGTCTTTCTCTCTCCCAGTATGTCCAGGATGGAGGGACAGTGTTGGTGGTATTTACTGGTGTTGAGCTGCCTGTTCCAGACTCTTTCAGCCCACAGTGACTTTTACACATCCATCGGTGAGACTCCTCCCGTCCCTATGAGATACATAGTCATATGGTTGTGAGACAGGTGTTGGGTCTGCCCTCAAAGCCTGTCTGTCAAGCACATACTGTGCATTTTATCTACCCGGAAGTACGGGTTTCTACCCGAAAGTACGGGTTCTTATTTTTTCTCATCTACACAGAAGTTGAAAGATATAGTACACAGTGTATTCCTTATCATCATGTGTATGATTGGTTTAACTAAACTTAAAATAAAGTTTGATAATGTGTGCATTTTCCTCCCTTAGGTCACATGACAGATCTGTTGTACACAGAGAAAGACTTAGTCACTTCACTGAAGAATTATATCACGGCAGAGGAGAACAAGCTGAAGCAGGTTAAACAGTGAGTGTCCACACGCACACGCGCACACGCACACGCACACGCACACAGAGTAGCTGAATTGTGTCTCTTCTCCCATCCCTCTCTTAGGTGGGCAGAGAAGCTGGATGTGTTATCAGCCATAGCCATGCAGGACCCCGAGGGCTTCCTGGGAAACCCGGTCAACGCCTTCAAACTGATGAAGAGGCTGAACACAGAATGGGGAGACCTGGAGAGCCTGGTGCTGAAGGACACCAAGGACGGTTAGATATGATGACACTATGAAGTTCACATTAGAAGAGATGAAAAGGAAGTTGAAAAGTAGTCACAAAGCAGAAATGACAGATACTAGTTTTTTAACATAAAATATTTGCTGCAATGTTTGTTTGTCTTTTAGATGCTCACAGTGAGCATCCTCACTAATGAGGATCTCTGTCCTTCTCTCAGGCTTCATCTCTAACCTGACCCTCCAGAGGCAACACTTCCCTACCGATGAGGACCAGACAGGCGCAGCCAAGGCACTGCTCAGACTGCAGGACACCTACAGACTGGACACCATCACCATCTCTACAGGAGACCTGCCAGGTAATGTTAGGGAGCGCTAGAGAGAGAACCTCAGGCCTTTCATAATTTGTAGGTTTGTAATCACTGACTCATCCACAGGAGTGACGCACAAGAGCCCCATGACAGTGGAGGACTGCTTTGAGCTGGGGAAAATTGCCTACAGCGAGGTGGACTACTACCACACTGAGCTATGGACGGAACAGGCCCTAAAGCAGCTGGACGAAGGAGAGGAGTCTACCGTGGACAAGGTCACCGTGTTGGACTACCTCAGCTATGCTATTTACCAGCAGGGGGATCTAGGCAGGGCCCTGGAGCTCACCAAGAGGCTACTCATGCTGGGTGAGTTACCCTAATGCGGCTCAGAATGAAAGGAGTTAAACTAGTCACACCGGGAGCGAGGATTTGAAGGACACACTGACAGAGTTAAAGGAGAGCACACTAAAGGAGCTAAGTTATGGGATGGGTATACTTGGAGGTTAACTGGTAGTGTAACACTGTGAATGTTAATGAGTGCTGAGGGAATATGATGCCCTCCGGGTGAATCATTGAACAACAGTTGCTGTCCTGTATGCCCATCATAAACTGGTATAGAGGATTACTCATGAAATGTCCCAGGTGGCAGTAGGGTCTGAAGTTAGTGATTCAGATAGATCCAGATGAAAATTCTAAATGACTCTTCCTTGTCTGTTTACTGTATGAGCATCAGTATTCCATCTCACTGTCCCCTCTCTCACCTCACTCCAGACCCGGAACACCAGCGTGCCAACGGCAACCTGAAGTACTTTGAGTTTCAACTGATAAATCAGAGGAAGGCCCAGGCCCAGGAGGCCCAGAAGGCCCGGGAGGAGGGCAAGGAGCGAAGGAAGAGACTGACGAGTGATGCCTCCAAGAAGAAGAAGCGCTTCAGGGAGCCTGTCCCAGAGAGGAAGATGTATGAGATGCTGTGTCGAGGGGAGGGCATCAAGCTGGTGAGGAGGAATTACTCACTCACACACACACACACACACGAAAAATGTATCAACCCCTACAAAAATGTCCATTCATTATAATCAACATAATAATGAATATTTCCTGTTACTGCAGGATTATTTTCCTGCTATAGCAACTGGCTCAAATTAAGATCCTACGTCTGTACGTGTAAATCTGTCTGTCTTACCTCCCTCTATCCACCCCGTCTCTGCCTTGTAGACCCCCCGCAGACAGAGACGGCTTTTCTGCCGTTACTTTGACAACCACGGTCACCCCAAGTACCTCCTGAGCCCGGTGAAGCAGGAGGATGAGTGGGACCGGCCCTACATAGTCCGCTACCATGACATCATCTCTCACGGCGAGATTGAGAAGGTCAAAGAGCTGGCCAAGCCCAGAGTGAGTTCCACTCTCTGTCAGTGTGTGTGTGCTATATTGAGATAATAAGGGTTCAGAAGGGTGTCATGGCCACACAGATGTGTCTGAGAGAAGGGTTTCATGGTCCTACAGAAGTGGATTTGCTGTGGATATGTTCTGTGGTAATCAGAGAGGCTCGTACTAGTAACTGTCTGACCAGCTGCAGCTGTGTCTGCAGAGTCAAGGCCACTAGTAGACAGAATGAATAGGAAATGTTCATGCTAAACATAAACACTCTTCCCACTGGGCACAAACATCATTTCAACGTCTAGTTTTGATTTACATTTGGTTGAGTTGTCAACTAACATCAATTCAACAAAACATGTCACCATGTCATTGGATTTAGGTTAAAAGACAACATTTCCTTACATTGATGACTTTTTCAAATCCAATCAGTCAGACATGGAAACAACATTGATTCAACCAGTTTTTGCCCAGTGGGATGACAGTATGTATTGATCAATTCAATGAGTGTTGACTTACTTCTAGACACATATTCAGACTATTAGTAGAGGTCTTTGAACTTGATGTTGACCAAGTAGTAGTTGCCAAGAGTCCATGAAAAAAGTGATTTTCAGACAAAGGCCTATTGCTATAAATGGTTAGACAGGACGTATTCTCAGAGGGAACAGCAAGCTTTTAGTGTGTGTGGTGAGGGGTGTATATCAAATAGCCATGGAAGTGGAGGTAGGTTGAGCCCTGTTAGCCCACGCAAAGCAGGGTCTGGGGGGTGGAGGTGGGTGATGAAGGTGGTGTCAGGGTACCCTCTAAACCCCCTCTCCCTGCCTTATAGCTCCGCCGGGCCACCATCTCCAACCCCATCACTGGTGTGCTCGAGACTGCCCCCTACAGGATCAGCAAGAGGTAAGGTGTAGCCAGGTGCAGGCAGGGGGGAGGAGGGTGTCAAGGGGAGGGGTGGAACAGGAGGGGGAGCACCCATAAACCCTCTCCTCATTCGCACCCCAGCTCAAACCCCTCCTCTTACACCTGCCACTGGCCTATGCCTCTGTGTCCGGACCGTATTCCTCCCTCCCTCCAACGCTGAAAGACTCCTCTGCAGAAGCACGGAACCATACTTTTACTGAACCCTCCTTCACTCTCTCTCTGATTCATTTTCTTAGTCTAACCATAAATCAGATTCTAGAATAGTTCAGGGGTGTTCTAGAAGTTCAGAGTATAAGCTAATGAATAAGGAGAGATGATTGTATGGTCCTGTCTGTGGTGAAAATGTGTTTCTGCTCAGGAGTTCTCTAGGATATGAACCCAGTGGAGTGGGAGGAGAAAAGGTGTAGTTGCTTTTGGCCAACTAAGGGTGTGTCGGGAGCAGTACTTTTCACAAATACTCTGTTCCTTTCATCACTAATGTACATTTACATTTACATTTAAGTCATTTAGCAGACGCTCTTATCCAGAGCGACTTACAAATTGGAAGTAGAGGGAATCACTAGTTCAGCATTCTCCTAAACTATTCTCCTAAACTAGAGAATAAACCATTAAGTTATACTACCCTTGGGTTAAAGGACTGGCCCTGAAACAACCCCTGGCATACTGCTGGAATAACATTAACCGCTTGTGACCAAATCTGCTTTTCTCTCTCCTCTCTCTGTTTCTTTCACTTCCCGTTTCCCTCTACTTCATCTATCGTTTTGGTGTGTTACCTCTCTCTCTCTCTCTGTCTGTTTTTTCTTGTGCCCGGGCAACTAGCTATGGCAGCCACAGTACATGACCCCCTAACTGGGAAACTCACCACGGCCATGTACAGAGTCTCCAAGAGGTAAGGGGTCAAAGGTCATAATACATTTGGGTCTCCAGAGACCCCCCCCCCATCCCCTCTGGTCTCCCATACCATACCACCTGACCTGCCCTGCATCCCCAGGATGTGCTATCCAGGTTTTGGCATGTCTTTGGGTCAGTAGGGCCACCTCACCACCTTTTTCTGCAATGAATCTATGCTGCTCTCTTACAATCAGATGAATGAGGTCATTCTGTCTTCTCTCCTCCTCTGTGCTACTGTGCAGACAGGGCCAATTACACCTCAAGTTTGTGCACACGAACGAACGCACATCCACCCACATTCCCTCTCTCTCGCTCTCTCTCTCAGTTCATAATTTTGATGAATAGTGAGTGCCCACTTGTGTAGATACACCACTAATACACCAGACAACCCCAATCTATGGTCAGACTGCTGATTGTAGGGGAACATGGTGGAACAAACTCCCTCACGACGCCAGGTCAGCGGAGTCAATCACCACCTTCCGGAGACACCTGAAACCCCACCTCTTTAAGGAATATCTAGGATAGGATAAAGTAATCCTTCTAACCCCCCCCCCCCCCCCTTGAAAGATTTAGATGCACTATTGTAAAGTGGCTGTTCCACTGGATATCATAAGGTGAATGCACCAATTTGTAAGTCGCTCTGGATAAGAGCGTCTGCTAAATGACTTAAATGTAAATGTAAATGTAACATGCCAATCTTTAGTCATAGTTCTTTTAATAACTTTCATCTTCTTAAAAATAGAAATGCTCATGCCACACCCATACCACCCCCATACCACCCCACATCACTTTGGTTTTACTGCCCCTGCTTATTACTGTGTATATTGGAGTGTGTATTTGTGTGTGTGTTTGCTAGGGTGTGCACGTGTGTCTGCATGCAAGTGTAGATGTGTGTGTGTGTCTATCTGCCTGTGGGTCTGGGTCTGTGTCTTCGTGTTGAAGTATGTGCAACTGTGTGTGTGGTGAAGGGTTAACTGAACTGAGCGTGAACCTCATTTAAACTGACAACGAGGTCAAAGTGGGAGAGTAATCACAGCAGGGGAGAGAATTTGAAGGAAGAGAAACTTTTTGACCTAACCAGCACTCTATCATGTCCAATTTATGTTTTACTGTCTTCACTTCCCTAACAGCAACTTCTAATAAATCACTTTACTCACACACACATAGACTAACACACATCTTAGTTTTGAATTTGGCTAACCTTACAAGGAATTTCAGTATTAAGTAATACACACAGTGTATTGCACTGGGAAAGAGGAGTCATCTTATTGGCTGAGAGATTCAACAATGTATCCAATAAAAAGGGATGGTGTGTGTAGAGCAGATGGCTGAACTTGAATGGACCTCAAACTTTAGCCCTCTCGCCGTGAAAACATTACGGCCACAACTGCTACAACTCTCACTTTATGCAGTGTATGGCAAATCTATTAAGCAGAGAATCTACCATTTTAATGCTATTTTCTGTGGTTTGACGCTTTTTCATTTTCACACTGTGCCCTGTGGTGCATGACCCAGAAAAACGACTACAAAATAATCTTGAGGTCCATGAAATGACAGATAAGTTATTGTCACGTCTTTATATGATATGTGAAAGAAGCCATGACTCCCAGTGAGAATGGAATGCTCCCTGTTGGAGGGGGTGGTTTAGACCACTGGGCCAGGGTGGATGGTGAAAGACTGGTAGTGTTCACTAAAAGCATTCAAAAAAATCTCCCCTCTGGGCCCCTAAAGTAAACTCATCAACCACCAAAGCCCTTGTGACCTCCAGAACTCTCCCAAGTCACGCGATGACTGCAAACTCAGAGCTTCAGCCTATAGAAGGCTTACATGATTGAAAAGTACATAAATAATACACACAACTTTATTTAGTTACTCCTAAACTTCACTCTGACCAATGTACGCTGAGCTGATTGGAGACTCTGTCGGGACGCTTTCTAAAGTCCTTCCTCTTCCTGTCTCAACGCTCCTCCCACTTCTCATGTATCATCTGCACGTAACACATGAACCTACTGTAGTGTATATATTTCATCTTCAGCAGTAGCTTGCAGCATGCTTTGTCTGTTCTCTCTCTCTCCTAGACTGTTCATCCGTAATAACTACTATACTATAGTGACTCTACCACCCCCCTGTGACGATTTACACACCCTGTATTTGACCTGTTATCCCTGCACCCCTGTGTCCTTCCCCTGTCCCAGTGCTTGGCTGACAGCGTATGAACACCCAATGATTGACCAGATAAACCAGCGGATTGAGGACCTCACAGGACTGGAGATGGACACTGCGGAAGAGTTGCAGGTAAAGTGTGTGTGTTTGAGTGTGTGTCGTTGTTTGAGATGGTTGACAGTTACATTTCCAATATTAATGATCTCACTGTTGCTTTGCAGGTTGCAAACTATGGTGTGGGTGGGCAGTATGAGCCCCACTTTGACTTTGGACGGGTTAGTATTGCCCTGCAGCCTTGATTTAATGACTGCACACATTATTGCTGTAAGATGTTTTTGGATTGCATATAGCAGGGATCATCAACTAGATTCAGCAGCTAGACTATTTTTTTCTTGAGCAGATGGACAGGGGGCCGGACCATAATTACTAATAATTTGTAGACTGCAAATTGACCGCAAGAAGCCCAAACAGATATACTGTATGTGATTGTACACAAATGTTAGCAAGGCTTGAAATGATTATGTTTTAGTCAAATGATATATCTCTCTATTATGCGTGGGATTACTTTGGAACAGAATTCCAAAATTCAAATAACTCTGAGCTGTTTTGATGGTGTTGTTAGAGTCTTTTATGTAAACAACAAAATTGAATGGGCAACAGTGACACTTAGGATGTGGCATTTCTGCTCATAATGATCACGTGATGTCATGATAACTTGTGTTTCTCGCTCTACAGAAAGATGAGCCTGATGCCTTCAAAGAGCTGGGAACTGGAAACCGCATAGCCACCTGGCTTTTCTATGTGAGTGCTCTGTATTCATGAGACTGCTTCCTTCTTTGCCCCCTGCCCTAAAATAAATACTATTTTTTTGGTCTCTTGAAGAGTCCACGGTGATAATAGTTGATGACTAGTTCCTGTTTTCTCGGTTCTAGATGAGTGACGTGGCAGCAGGAGGTGCTACAGTATTCCCAGATGTGGGTGCTGCAGTATGGCCCAAAAAGGTGACTAAATGCTTGTGAGCAATGAGCATGTGTATTTGCAGCCTACAGTATGTGTATGACTGTAGGTACATAGTTCCCTGTAACCTGTCTCTACTGTGTGTGATGTATTACAGGGGACTGCCGTGTTCTGGTACAACCTGTTTCCCAGTGGGGAGGGAGACTACAGTACAAGGCACGCAGCCTGCCCAGTATTGGTGGGCAACAAGTGGGGTGAGTTTGTGTGTTGAAACGACCTAAATGTAGCTGTGTAAATGTCTATGACACTGTTATAACCATAGACATCCTATTAAATGACCATTATTACTAGTATTGTAATTCCTAAATCTGTAGTTATAACTCCCACCACGGTCATTCCTTTACTTTTCTCAAGTGATCATTGTTGTGGTCTTCACCAAGTTCTCTGATATAAACTGAGTGTACAAAACATTAAGAACACCTTCCTAATATTGAGTTGACCTCAGAAACAGCCTCAAATCATCGGGGCATGGACTCTACAAGGTGTCGAAAGCGTTCCACTGGGATGCTGGCCCATGTTGACCCCAATGTTTCCCACAGTTGTGTCAAGTTGGCTGGATGTCCTTTGGATGGTGGACCATTCTTAATACACACGGGAAACTGTTGAGAGTGAAAAACCTACTACTACCATACCCAGTTCAAAGGCACTTAAATATTTTGCCATGCCCATTCACCATCTGGATGGCACACATACATAATCCATGTCTCAATTGTCTAAAGGCTTAAAAATCCTTCTTGAACCTTTCTCCTCTCCTTCATCTACACTGATTGAAGTGGATTTAACAAGTCATAGCTTTCACCTGGATTCACCTGCTCAGTCTATGTCATGGAAAGAGCAGATTTTCCTAATGTTTTGTACACAGTATTGCAGACTAGAGTACTGTAGATTTTTTACCAGACTAGGCTATGGTACAGTAGCTAACGTCTTTCTCTGTTCTCCTTGTCACCCTCAGTATCAAACAAATGGATCCATGAAAGAGGGCAGGAGTTCCGGCGACCCTGTGGCCTGAATGAGACTGCATGATGAGGGAAGGCTTTTCCCTTCCATGCCCTCTTCCTCTACCCCTCTCCTCCTCTATCCTTCTCTTCCTCTACCCCTCTTCAACCCCAGGGTCTGAGAGCACTGCTGTGGATGACAGGCCGTGAAAAGTGGGCCATTGGCATCCCTCCTTCTCCTCCTCTTCCTCCCTCCTTCACGTCATCCGTTCCTTACCCCCGCTCTGTACCTCTGAGCCCAGGATGTTTTGGGGCTTTCAGCTTGGACAGTATTAGTGGTGTTCTGACTGACATGGTGCTCTCATGGCTCTTTGATATGTCTCAAATGAATACGTGTGTTCACCCTTATGTCTTTGTTTGCACTTTTTACGGGCTCTGTACACAGCAAAAAATTGTCATTTCAGAGCACAGGTTCTGCATCTTGCTCTGTTCTAATGTAAATAATATCTCCTCTCTAAGTGCATGTCCATAGTATTCCATGGACTGTTTTCTCAATTCAGGTCAAGTGTTTACTCCATCTCTTATTTCAACACTGATGTCACTCCAGTTTATACTAACATATCTCTCTCAAAAACACACACCACACACACAGACATACACTCCCACGTACAGCACAGACAATCTTATCTGACGTTTAACTGTTTATAGCTGGGGTATCATTTGTTTTTTAAGATCTGGTTTGGTATTTAACTGACTTTGGATTTGAATACTCACTCACGTTTTTAACAGAACATTTGATTCTTTGGCCATACAGATGAGTTGCGCTTCCCCATTTGTGTGATGGAAAAGAGGGAGGGAGAAACATTGGACATGGTGTCTTTAAAATCTTGGAAAATTCACTCAGATTCATGCAACCTTAAAGTGTATAGATGTGGGCCCATCCATAAAAAGTAGTGGTGTTTTTTTAGAAGGCAAGACAAAGAATTTCTGGTGTTTTCCCCACTGAAAAGTATTTTGAGGCCTGTTTCTTTATGTAATACTATCTGGGGGCCTCAAGGAAGAAACATGATATTTATATCTGACAAGATTCACCCATTGTGTGGTTTGTACATCCTTTCAAATATGCAGGAATATTTTTGGAAGTGTGAAATTAATATTTTCTATAGAAATAAAGTCTAAATGTCATTGCTACCCACCTGAGTGATGTTGTTTTTTTCCCTCTCTGTTACGTTCGTCGATGGAAGGATCGGACCAAGGTGCAGTGTGGTAGGCGTACATCTTTCTTTATTTAATGAACACCGAAAAAACAACAAATACAAAACGTCTAGTAGGGCTAAACAGCACAGTACCAAAAACAAGATCCCACAAACTACAGGTGGAAAAAAGGCTGCCTAAGTATGATCCCCAATCAGAGACAACGATAGACAGCTGCCTCTGATTGGGAACCATACCCGGCCAACAAAGAAATAGAAAACATAGATTGCCCACCCTAGTCACACCCTGACCTAACCAAATAGAGAATTAAAAGGATCTCTAAGGTCAAGGCGTGACACTCTCATCAACTACATTTTTAAAGCCCTCAGCTATGACCCCTACATTTTCAGGTGGGTGTTTTGTAGGCCATCTTCACTAAAATATCCAATAGGAAGTACTGTAGTCTATGATGGTTTATAAAAGCTACAATGGATGTGAGATGCTATGTACTGTTTATGTGTGAGGAAGGAAGAGAAAGTGTGTGTGTGGTCAGCTGTAGACACACAGGGCCATATCAGAACACTGGCCTGGCTCCAGATTGATTGGAAGGGAGGAGGCCTCTGTCTGTGTTGGTGAATGAAAGAATGTGTTTGGTATCATCAGAAATACAATATTGTGTGCGTGGGTGGGTGCAGACGCGCCTGTTAAATCACTGCTAGGACCTGATTGCTGTCACACCCCCTTGCCTTATTAGAGTCCAGAATAACATTCCTAAGGTCTGCACTGTTGGAGGGGACAGTGTCCAGACCTGGGAATTAAATTCCAAGAGCTATCTGTGGCTTCTCTCCCTAATCACTTCAATTATCCTATGGTGTCCTACAGTGCCTCTGTGTGTACACAGATGGGAAAGCACTTATTATCTCCAAAGTTATTATCACTAGGGACATTTTATTTTATTTTTTTACCTGGTATTTCCAGCATTATCCACTAGGTTTGCTGCCTGTAGAAAATATGAAGAATAATTATATAATTGACACAAGCTGTCTCCAATCAATGAATCCGACCGGGACTCAAACCCGGGTCTAGCACCTGTCAAGCCAACAAAATGAACTATAGAGTACCACAGTATGAGTCATAAGTACTACTACTG
Source organism: Salvelinus namaycush (assembly GCF_016432855.1). Taxonomy (NCBI): domain Eukaryota; kingdom Metazoa; phylum Chordata; class Actinopteri; order Salmoniformes; family Salmonidae; genus Salvelinus; species Salvelinus namaycush. Next base: position 24,072,470 of record NC_052328.1, read on the forward strand.
CAACCACATCAGTTGAAATGATATTGTCAATGCTTTGGATGCTAAGATGAATTGTGCTGCTCTATTTCTAGATTTGTCAAAAGCTTTTGATGCAGTTGATCATTCAATCTTATAGAGTAAGCTGTCTGTGTTAAGCCTTGGCACTGATGCCTGTATGGTTTCAGAATTATCTTAGCGACAGAACCCAGGCTTTTATGATAGACGGCGTTAACCTCTTAAATATGTTTAATATTGTGTATTATGTGTTTTATTATAGTGTGTTTTATTTGTAATGTATACAGTGCATTCGGAAAGTATTCAGACCCCTTGACTTACAGCCTTATTCTAAAATGGATTCAATTGTTTTTTCCCTCTCATCAATCTACATACTCTACCGCATAATGACAAAGCATAAAACAGGATTTTAGAATTTTTGGCAAATTAATAAAAAATAAAAAATTGAACAATCTCATTTACAGAAGTATTCAGACCCTTTACTCAGTACTTTGTTGAAGCACCTTTGGCAGCGATTACAGCCTCAAGTCTTCTTGGGTATGACGCTATAAGTGTGGCACACCTGTATTTGGGGAGTTTCTTCCATTCTTATCTGCAGATCTTCTCAAGCTCTGTCAGGTTGGATGGGGAGTGTCACTGCACAGCTATTTTCAGGTCTCTCCAGAGATGTTCGATCAGGTTCAAGTCCTGGGTCTGGCTGGGCCACTCAAGGACATTCAGAGACTTGTCCTGAAGCCACTCCTGCGTTGTCTTGGCTGTGTGCTTAGGGTCGTTGTCCTTTTGGAAGGGGAACCTTCGCCCCCAGTCTGAGGTCCTGAGCAGAGATGGAAAAAGTACCCAATTGTCATACTTGATTAAAATTAAAGATACCGTAATAGAAAATGACTCAAGTAAAAGGGAAAGTCACCCAGTAAAATAATACTTGCGTCAAAGTCTAAAAGTATTTGGTTTTAAATATACTTTAAGTATCAAAAGTAAATGTAATTGTTATATACTTAAGTATCAAAACTAAAAGTATATATTACATTTCACATTCCTTATGTTAAAACCTCTACGGGATCGGGGTCCCCCCCGTCGGACGGTTGAGCTAACGTAGGCTAATGTGATTAGCATGAGGTTATAAGTAACAACAAAAAAATCCCAGGACATAGACAGATCTGATATGGGCAGAAAGCTTAAATTCTTGTTAAATCTAACTGCACTGTCCAATTTACAGTAGCTATTACAGTGAAAGAATACCATGCTATTGTTTGAGGAGAGTGCACAATTATGAACTTGAAAATGTATAAATAAACCAATAAGGCATATTTGGGCAGTCTTGACACAACATTTTGAACAGATATGCAATGGTTCATTGGATCAGTCTAATACTTTGCACATACACTGCTGCCATCTAGTGGCCAAAATCTAAATTGCACCTGGACTGGAAAATTATGGCCTTTCTCTTGCATTTCAAGGATGATGGTCCAAAACAATCAAAATAAATAAACGCATGTTTTTTTTCTTTGTATTATCTTTTACCAGATCTAATATGTTATATTCTCCTACATTAATTTCCCATTTCCACAAACTTCAAAATGTTTTCTTTCAAATGGAATCAAGAATATGCATATCCTCGCTTCAGGTCCTGATCTACAGGCAGTTCGATTTGGGTTTTTGGGTAGATTTTAAGTAAAAGGGTCGGATCCTTTAAGCCAGGTATTCCTAAAATACATTTCTTCACATTTTCAAACAGTCCATTTATGAGTAGCCTCGTATCACTGCCCAAAATTGTATTAAATAATCGTGTGTTCTGCGAAATAACAACACAATGTCAAATACAGGTAGCCTAGTCAAATAATTAACATCCAATCACATTAACCGTTACTCTCTCGTGGGAATTCCACTAACGGTCCTTATGTAGCCAAATGTAGCTGCTGCTCATTCCATTTGCTCGAAAATTGATGAATGGTTAAAAAAAGTAAGGCCCACGTCCATAGAAACACATACCAGCTCTACTGGTAGTACTGCTACTACCAGCAGTACTACCAGCAGTACTACACCTGCACCTGTCGACGACACAAGTTGTTCTTCCACAAGCACATCCAATGCTAATTCTATATTTGTTGTTAACCCAGCTAGCATGGACTCTGACGGTTGTGAATCTGATGCAGCCGAAGAGCTACTGCCCCCTTACCTGGGAAAGCACTGAACAACAGACAGGGACGTTGGACCATCGAAGAGGCGCAAATATGATGAGAACTACATTGTTTTGGGGTTCACTTATATTGGGAGTAGTGCCTTTTCTCAGCCACAGTGTGTTATATGTGCAAAAGTACTATCTCACAACTAGATGAAACCACTCTTCAGCAGGCATTTGGAAACAAAACATGCCAATTTGAAAAATAAGCCACGGGAGGTTTTATTGCGTGAATTAAGACGACTTTCAAGTAGTAAGACATGTAAAAGCAACAGATACCATTAATAAGAAGGGGCTAGAAGCGTCTTATATGGTGAGCTACCGAGTGGCTAGGACAGGCAAGCCCCATACTATTGCGGAGGACTTAACTCTTCCTGCTGCCGCGGATATGGCTGGGGCAATGCTGGGGGGAAAGGACAAAAAAACTATACAGGCAATGCCTTCATCAAACAACACTGTTTCACGATGCATCAGTGACATGGCAGGAGATGTTTTGAAACACTTACTGCTTCGCATACAAGCCAGTGAATTATATGCGTTACAGCTGGATGAGTCAACAGACGTGGCGGGCCTGGCACAACTTCTGGTATATGTCTGTTACGTTTATGAGGGGTCAATTAAGGAAGACATCCTCTTCTGCAAACCACTGGAAACCAGGACAATGGGAGAGGATATTTTTTAATTATTGGACAGCTTGTGACATCAAATGGACTTTGGTGTTCAAGATGTGTTGGTATCTGTACTGAATCGTGCAAAAGCCATGACAGGGAAACATAGTGGAGCGGTAACACGCGTGCAAGCAGTTGCTCCCGACGCCATGTGGGTACACTGCAGCATCCATCGAGAGATTCTTGCTGCCAAAGGAATGCCTGACATTTTGAAAGACGTTTTGGACACTACAGTGAAAATGGTTAACTTTGTTAAAGCAAGGCCCTTGAACTCTTGTGTATTTTCTGCACTATGCAATGATATGGGCAGCGACCATGTAACACTTTCACAACATACAGAAGTGTGCTGGTTATCAAGGGTAAAGTATTGACACGTTTTGAGAGACGAGCTTAAAGTTTTCTTTACTGACCATAATTTTCACTTGTCTGAACGCTTGCATAATGACGAGTTTCTCACACGACTGGCCTATCTGGGTGATGTTTTTTCTCGCCTGAATGATCTGAATCTAAGATTACAGCGCAGGTACTTTCCAGAAACGGATGACACTAACGATCTTCTTCATCTGAGGAAAAGGAAAGATCGGACCAAAATGCAGCGTGGTAAGTGTCCATGTTAATTTAATATAACTTTTGCATCTGAGCTCCTAGAGTGTGCGGCTCTCCTTTATTTTTAAGTTTTCTACTCCGCTAGCCAGCACCTCGCCTAAATAGGTGTGCGTTTCTTTTTATTCTAATTTAATATAACTGAACACGAAATACAAAAATAACAAAGTGAAACAACAAAAATCGAAACAGTCCTGAAAGGTGACACAACACAAAACAGGAAACAACTACCCACAAACACCAGGTGGGAAAAGGCTACCTAAGTATGGTTCTCAATCAGATACAACGATAGACAGCTGCCTCTGATTGGGAACCATACCAGGCCAAACAAATAGAAATGAAAACATAGGGAAAAAAACATAGAATGCCCACCCCAACTGACGCCCTGACCAAACCAAAATAGAGACATTAAAAAAGGAACTAAGGTCAGGGCGTGACAGACACAAACAACTGGATTCGTTATCCCTTTCATGCCCTGCCCCCAGTCCACTTACCAATATCTGAACAAGAGAGCCTCATCGAAATTGCAACAAGCGGTTCTGTGAAAATTGAATTTAATCAGAAGCCACTGCCAGATTTCTGGATTGGGCTGCGCTCAGAGTATCCTGCCTTGGCAAATCGCGTGGTTAAGACACTGATGCCCTTTGCAACCACGTACCTATGTGAGAGTGGATTCTTGGCCCTCACTAGCATGAAGACTAAATACAGGCACAGACTGTATGTGGAAAATGATTTAAGACTGGGACTCTCTCCAATACAACCCAACATTGCAGAGTTACGTGCATCCTTTCAAGCACACCCTTCTCATTAACCTGTGGTGAGTTATTCACAATTTTCGATGAACAAATAAGGTTTTATATGTAAGATGGCTAAATAAAGAGCAAAATTATTGATTATTATTAGATTATTATTTGTGCCCTGTTCCTATAAGAGCTCTTTGTCACTTCCCACGAGCCGGGTTGTGACAAAAACTCACACTCATTCTTATGTTTAATAAATGCATCGTATAGTGTGTGGCAGGCTTACAATGATGGCAAAAAACAACATTTGAGAGTGCGCTGACCCTGGTGCTAGAGGGGGTACACAGCTGGAGTTTGAATGTTTGAAGGGGTACGGAACTATAAAAGGTTTGGGAACCACCGCTTTAAGCAAACCAGACGACACAATTACATTTTTTATTTATGGATATCCAGGGGCACAATCCAACACTTAAACATAATTTACAAACAAAGCATTTGTGTTTAGTGAGTCCGCCAGATCAGAATCAGTAGGGATGACCAGGGATGTTCTCTTGATAAGTGTGTGAATTTGACCATTTTCCTGTCCTGCTAAGCTTTTGAAATGTAAGAAGTACTTTTGGATGTCAGGGGAAATGTATGTAGTTAAAAGTAAATTATTTTCTTTAGAAAAGTGGGGGAGTAAAAGTAAAAGTAGTAAAAATATAAATAGTAAAGTAGAATACAGACACCCCAAAAAACTACTTAAGTAATACTTTAAAGTCTTTTTACTTAATTACTTTACACCACTGGTCCTGAGCGCTCTAGAGCAGGTTTTCATCAAGGATCTCTCTGTTCATCTTTCCCTCAATCCCGACTTATCTCCCAGTCCTTGTCATTGAAAAGCATCTTATTAGCATGATGCTGCCACCACCATGCTTCACCGTAGGGATGGTGCTATATTTCCTCCAGATGTAACACTTGGCATTTAGGCCAAAGAGTTCAATCTTGGTTTCATCAGAACAGAGAGTCTTGGTTCTCATGGTCTGAGAGTCCTTTAGGTGCCATTTGGCAAATTCCAACTGGGCTGTTATGTACCTTTTACTGAGGAGTGGCTTCCGTCAGGACACTTTACTATAAAAGCCTGATTGGTGGAGTGTTGCAGAGATGGTTGTCCTTCTGGAAGGTTCTCCCATCTCCACAGAGGAACTCTGGAGCTCTGTCAGAGTGACCATTGGGTTCTTGGTCACCTCCCTGACCATGGCCCTTCTCCCCCGATTGCTCAGTTTGGCTGTGCGGCCAGCTGACAGGTGTGTGCCTTTCCAAATCATGTCCAATCAATTGAATTTACCACAGCTAGACTCCAATCAAGTTCTAGAAACATTTCAAGGAGGATCAATGAAAACAGGTTGCACCTGACCTCAATTTCGGGTCTCATAGCAAAGGGTCTGAATACTTATGTAAATAAGGTATTTCTGTTTTAGTTTTTTTTATACATTTGCATTTTTATACATTTTCTAAAAACCAGTTTTTTCCTTGTCATTATGGGGTATTGTGTGTAGATTGATGAGGACATTTTTTTATTTAATCCATTTTAGAATAAGGCTGTAATGTAAGAAAATGTGGAAAAAGGGAAGGGGTCTGAATACTTTCTGAATGCACTATTGTGTTTTATTTATGTATTGTGTTTTATTTGTAAACATATACAGGGCTCTCTTGTAAAATATTTTTTATCTCAATGTGAATCCGTTTAAATAAAGGTTTATACAAAATAAATAATACCCATTAAACCTAGCGGTCAAACAGGGAAATGGTTCCAATCGTTTTTCCACGATTAATTTTTCCGGTAGGGGATTTTAGAATCGCTTAAAATAAGGGCTGTGTTTTGTGTAAGTTTATCCAGGCGTGATGTTTTGGTAACCATGTAAATCTCTCTAGGACAAGGTGACCCAAAAATGAAATGCTAATTAGCTGCTATTGTGCCTATCATAAAGAACTACAAATGCCATGATGGTATGGACGAAGCTGCCAAATCGAGGCAAAGGTAAGAATCTCTGGATTAACTATCTAATGTTAGATAAATGTAGTAATGAATAAATGGGAAAAATGTCTTTAAATGGACAATTTTGTGAACTGTCTTGTGCAAGTTTTAAATTAACACAACACCTTTTAGCAAAGGTCTCAGCTAGAGATGACACGCAGGAGCTTGCAGGGATTTGTAGTTTTGCTTGATGTCTACTTTGATGCTGATTAGCATTCTCGAATCTGAGAGTAAATAGATCTGAATATATTGATAAAAGTCACCTTGTCTGAGAGAGATTTACATGGTTATCAAAACGTCATGCCAGGGTAAGCCTACATGATGCACAGCCCTTATTTTAGTGTTTCTAAAATCCCCCCTGGGAAAAATGAACGGTGGAAAAACGATTGGAACCATTTCCCTGTTTGGCCACTAGGTTTTATGGGTATTATGACACCTCCACTATGTGACTCTATGCCAAGAGCTCTGAACCTCTTGAGGAGCCTGAGGTCATTACATTATCCCTTTCCTAAAGCATATCTTATGCTTCCCAGCTGAAACATTTCACGCATATATTTTGACAACATTTCGTGACGTTTTTGTTTTTGGTCTTAGTCCCCCAAAAAATGTGGCTGTTTGTGCACAAGTCGAAGTCCAGTAGTCAAGGTCTAGGCCCCTTCGTTGGTGATTGATCAACAGTAATACTCCTAGTTAAAGTGGAAACATTAAGTCATTAAGTGTTTGTTGTCATCCAACAATAGATGACTAATTTTCATGAAAAAAATGTCACTCTCCGAAATACTGCTGTAAAATTGCAAGACTAACCTCTGCAAAAACCTCAACATTAATGACAGACCTCTTTATTTATCTTAAATTAAATCAGACACTATTGAGAGTGTTTTTGAATATGTTGTTGCTACGGTGGCTCAAGAGGGACAAACAACAGTAATATTGCAGCTTTTTTCTTGTTTTTCAAGCGAAGGTCTTTCGGGAGTATGCATTGCATAGCCGAGTTCTGCCAGGAGCAAACCGAACCTATCTATGCGCACACTATAAGGGGATAGCGTTTCTTCATTTTTCTCTATACCAAGCCTCTCACTTGTACACAGCTCTCCGATGACCTCTCCGATGACAAGACAGTCAAGCCAACACATGAACCATTACGCCAATAGGTCGGACATTTTGGCTTAACGGTTAAGGTGTTGGCTGGACAGTCACTGGGTTCGAGTCCAGGTCCTCCCTACTCCCCGAGTTCGCCACAACATGGTTTCATTGTCTCAACTGCCCCTAATTTACTACAACTTCCGAGTGCTTAGGAGAGGGTCAGCTTGAGCAAAGTGAGGTGTAGAATCACTGATCTACAAATAGGATTCCTTGACAAATTATAGGCTTTGTCCAATTAAGATTCGTAGAGTGACGCCTCCCCTGGCTTATTAGCCGATCCGCCTACCGATCCCCCACAATCATGATGGGGCACACTCTTTTCACGCCACTTCGATACAAAGTGATATTCGTAGCAGGTTAGGGAAGCATTTTCACTAACCCTTTCCCTAACTTTAACCTCAGTCTCCTAACCTGCTGCATACGTTTCCCTAACCTGCTACATCGAAGTGGCGTGATAAGAGTGTTTCCTCTGAGTGTATAGCGCCCTGCGCGCCTGCCATGTGACCTGTCAGTACTAATTGCTATCAGCATTTGTTCCACTGTGGCAACTGCGGCCAGACCGAACACCGGCAAGCGTGTGAGAGAGGGAGTCAAATAGAAAGATAGGGAGACAGAGGAAGTTACCCAGCCCAGAAAAAAATATTAAATTATCAGAGTCTAAATAGATAAGGATATTGGAGGACAAAAACGATTTGAATTTGGGGGAATACAAAGACTTAAGACGCAATGATGACCCAAATAGAGACGACAGTGCATTATAATAACGGATTCGGGGATGAGGAGGACTACATGATACAGGAGGATGAGTGGGACAGGGACATGTTGCTGGACCCTGCCTGGGAAAAACAGCAAAGAAAGGTAAGTCAAGAGAAGATGACCTGCAGATAACCAATTTAACAAATTAACGTTACGCAGTACAGTAGGACTACTTTACGCACGGGATTGGGAGTTCATATGAGAGCAAATTAACATTTGTTTGCATTTCCATTGTTTTATTAATTTAATATTGAGTTATTCACGTTGAGCGCAGGCTCAAAACTCTGTCTCTTGTTCCTGGTATTTGGTTCAGCCGGAGCCGGGGGTCTGTCTTGGCTCCAGTTGACGGGAATATTGACGGACGGATGCGGTGGGTACCAGCTAACAATAGCTCAATGAGCGGCTCTTAAGACTGTTGCCATTCCACTGATACGCGAGGAATGAGAACTGTCAACAGATGCTTCTAACACATGATGACGTCCTTGGGATTAGAATGAATGCTATATCTAATTTTAACTTCGAGACCAAAAGGCATTATAGTAGGTTAATCCAGTGTCCTTAGTGTGGAACTATTTTGTTTATAGAAACCACAAAATACTGTTCCAAGCATGTGAATATTAGGCCCCCAACTCAGTATCCATGAACTGGTCTCAAACAAAAGGTTATTATGTCTTCCTTCGAAATGCTCATCGCAGCGGGAAGAAGGGGTGCTGAGGGTGCTGCAGCACCCCTGATAAATCACAATTTGTAACCTTTATTTAACTAGGCAAGTCAGTTAAGAACAAATTTGTATTTAAAATGACGGCCTACACCGGCCAAACCCAGACGATGCTGGGCCAATTATGCGCCGCCCTGTGGGACTCCCAATCACGAGTGGTGCAGTGCTCTAAATGTGATATATATATATATATATACACACACACACACCTGCTCATTCAAGGGTTTTTCTTTATTTTGACTATTTTCTACATTGTAGAATAATAGTGAAGACATCAAAACTATGAAATAACACGTAGTAACCAAAAAAGTGTTAAACAAATCAAAATATATTTTAGATTTGAGATTCTTCAAAGTAGCCACCCTTTGCCTTGATGACAGCTTTGCACACTCTTGGCATTCTCTCAACCAGCTTCACCTGGAATGCTTTTCCAAAAGTTGAAGGCGTTCCCACATATACTGAGCACTTGTTGGCTGCTTTTCCTTCACTCTGCGGTCCAACTCATCCCAAAACATCTCAATTGGGTTGAGGTCGGGTGACTGTGGATGCCAGGTCATCTAATGCAGCACTCCATCACTCTCCTTCTTGCTCAAACAGCCCTTACACAGCCTGGAGGTGTGTTGGGTCATTATCCTGTTGAAAAACAAATGATAGTCCACTAAGCGGACACCAGATGTGATGGCGTATCGCTGCAGAATGCTGTGGTAGCCATAATGGTTAAGTGTGCCTTGAATTCTAAATAAATAACCGACAGTGTCACCAGCAAACTCCCCGCACACCATCACACCTCCTCCTCCATGCTTCACGATGGGAACCACACATGCGGAGATCATCCGTTCACCTACACTGCGTCTCACAAAGATAGGGCGGTTGGAACCAAAAATCTCAAATTTGGACTCATCAGACCAAAGAACAGATTTCCACCGGTCTAATGTCCATTGCTCATGTTTCTTGGCCCAGGCAAGTCTCTTCTTATTATTGGTGGCCTTTAGTAGTGGTTTCTTTGCAGCATTTTCGACCATGAAGGCCTGATTCACGCAGTCTCCTCTGAACAGTTGATGTTGAGAAGTGTCTTTTACTTGACCTCTGTAAAGCATTTATTTGGGCTGCAATTTCTGAGGCTGGTAACTCTAATGAACTTATCCTCTGCAGCAGAGGTAACTCTGGGTCTTCTTTTCCTGTGGCGATCCTCATGAGAGCCAGTTTCATCATAGTGATGGTTAGTTTTTGTGACTGTACTTGAAAACTTTAAAAGTTCTTGACATTTTCCGTATTGACTGACATTCATGTCTTAAATTAATGATGGACTGTCATTTTTCTTTGCAAATTTGAGCTGTTCTTGCAATAATATGGATTTGGTCTTTTACCAATTAGAGCTATCTTCTGTGTACCACCCCTACCTTGTCACCTCACAACTGATTGGCTCAAACGCATTAAGAAGGAAAGACATCCCACAAATAAACTTTTAACAAGACGGATCCCAGGTGACTACCTCATGAAGCTGGTTGAGAGAATGCCAAGAGTGTGCAAAGTTGTCATCAAGCCAAAGGTTGGCTACTTTGAAGAATCTCAAATATACTTTTTTGGTTACTACATGATTCCATATGTGTTATTTAATAGTTTTGATGTCGTCACTATTATTCTACAACGCAGAAAATAGTAAAAATAATGAAAAACCCTGGATAGAGTAGGTGTGTCCAAACTTTTGACTTGTAATGTATATACAAAAATAATAATATTTGTGCACTAGGCCTTTATTACTACTGTATGAGCGGGTTGAAAAATACTTGTCAGCAGAGCATTTCACCATTTCCACAAACTTTATTGCTATGGAAGAGGTTGAACTGTTCCTCAAATATCTTGGTTTAATGAGGCAAAACAAATATTTATTTTAGGTGCGTGCTAAAGAAGACCTACAGTTGAAGTCGGAAGTTTACATACACTTAGGTCGGAGTCATTAAAACTCGTTTTTCAACCACTCAACAAATTTCTTGTCAACAAACTGTAGTTTTGGCAAGTCGTTTAGGACATCTACTTTGTGCATGACACAAGTAATCTTTCCAACAATTGTTTACAGACAGATTATTTCACTTATAACTCACTGTATCACAATTCCAGTGGGTCAGAAGTTTACATACACTAAGTTGACTGTGCCTTTAAACAGCTTGGAAAATTCTAGAAAATTATGTCATGGTTTTAGAAGCTTCTGATAGGCTAATTGACATAATTTGAGTCAATTGGAGGTGTACCTGTGGATGTATTTCAAGGCCTACCTTGAAACTCAGTGCCTCTTTGCTTGACATAATGGGAAAATCAAAAGAAATCAGCCAAGACCTCAGAAAAAAATGTGTAGACCTCCACAAGTCTGGTTCATCCTTGGGAACAATTTCCAAATGCCAGAAGGTACCACGTTCATCTGTACAAACAATAGTACGCAAGTATAAACACCATGGGACTACGCAGCCGTCATACCGCTCAGGAAGGAGACACGTTCTCTCTCCTAGAGATGAACGTACTTTGGTGTGAAAAGTGAAAATCAATCCCAGAACAACAGCAAAGGCCCTTGTGAAGATGCTGGAGGAAACAGGCACAAAAGTATCTATATCCACAGTTAAACGAGACCTATATCGACATAACCTGAAATGCCGCTCAGCAAGGAAGAAGCCACTGCTCCAAAACCGGCATAAAAAAGCAAGACTACGGTTTGCAACTGCACATGGGGACAAAGATTGTACTTTTTGGAGAAATGTCCTCTGGTCTGATGAATCAAAAATAGAACTGTTTAGCCATAATGACCAGCGTTATGTTTGGAGGAAAAAGGGGGAGGCTTGCAAGCCGAAGAACACCATCCCAACCGTGAAGCACGGGGGTGGAGGCATCATGTTGTGGGGGTGCTTTGTTGCAGGAGGGACTGGTCCACTTCACAAAATAGATGGCATCATGAGACAGGAAAATTATGTGGATATATTGAAGCAACATCTCAAGACATCAGTCGGGAAGTTAAAGCTTGGTCACAAATGGGTCTTCCAAATGGACAATGACCCCAAGCATACTTCCAAAGTTGTGGCAAAATGGCTTAAGGACAACAAAGTCAAGGTATTGGAGTGGCCATCACAAAGCCCTGACCTCATACCTATAGAACATTTGTGGGCAGAACTGAAAAAGTGTGTGCGACCAAGGAGGCGTACAAACCTGACTCATTTACACCAGCTCTGTCAGGAGGAATGGGCCAAAATTCTTATTGTGGGAAGGCTACCCAAAACATTTGACTCAAGTTAAACAATTTAAAGGCAATGCTACCAAATACTAATTGAGTGTATGTAAACTTCTGACCCACTGGGAATGTGATGAAAGAAATAAAAGCTGAAATAAATCCTTCTCTCTACTATTATTCTGACATTTCACATTCTTAAAATAAAGTGGTGATCCTAACTGACCTAAGACAGGGAGTTTTTACTAGGATTAAATGTCAGAAATTGTGAAAAACTGAGTTTAAATGTATTTGGCTAAGGTGTATGTAAACTCCCGACTTCAACTGTATGTGCCTACTGAGGGCCTTCTGCCTGGTATAGTTGGATAGCAATTTTGACCACGTGGGATTTGTTTCAGTTCTCAGTATCTTCTCTGGCGTCTTAAGTGGGACTATATTAGCTTTCCCTAATAATTTCCCTTAACTTTAATCCTATTACCCAGTAAGAGCCACAGGGGAAGACAGGGCTGGCCTTGAATAAGACCTGCTGACACCCTGAACTGTTCTTACCTTTATCCTAACATGCCCATTACGCTACAATGTTGTAGCACATGCTAGGTGTTCCACCTGACACAACCAGGTATGCCACCCACTGATTTGGCCTGGTGTCGTGAAAATAACCTTGGCACATAAGACATTCTTGGAATCAAGACTGAAAACAATGAAGAAACAGCCTCAGGTGTTTGAACAAGTTTGAAATGATCTAGTAAAATCACCTATTTTTCTTTTATATAAAAATAAATGTAGGATTCTTAGACACCTTACAAAACATTATTGAACTTAGATTCTTTACCTCCGGAACACACCCCATAAAGTCACAAAGGCTCAGCTACTTCAATGACGGGTGGTCCTCATTGGACATGATTCATAAATATATTTAGCTCTGATCGTCAGGGCTGATGGAGGGGGGAAAAGGGGTGGGGGGTCGACAACTCTGGCGGGATCGGGTCTGGAGGGCCAGCCATGTTCTAAAGAGGAGGCAGCCGTTCAATGTCACGTACACTTTGGTCTCTTTTGTTATGTGTAATGCAGCCTTTGTTTCAAAGCCTCTAATATTCCTAATTAGGACAGTCATTCCCCCGGGCAGTCTCTCCAGATGGGTGACATTAACCCACAGCCTCTGGGGGACCAGGCTATGTGCTATAAGAACTTAAGGGCCAGAGGATCACTCTCCCAGTCATGCTGTGTGAACTGGAATGGCTTGAAAACACAGCATGTCAATAAAGCCTACAAACATTCCCTGTGTTTACACACACTACCGTCAACACTGTAGATGGAAGCTGGAGGCAGATTTAGAAATCACATTCCTGGTTGTTGTAAGGAGTCTAATTGAGGCTGATCCACTGAGGCCATTTGAGAAGAGATGTTCAAAGTATCCAATTCAATTTACTTTAGATCACTCCCAGTTTGTGACACATCCAAGAAATTACATATTTAGGTGTTTCAATTTAGTCCCATAGCCCTCCACCCGTTTTAGCCTCTGCCCTATCGGTATTCACATACCTGGAAGGGCTGGATAGATTGGGAAAGCAATATGGCAATAGCTCCACTTAGCATTTTTTATTTACCCAACAGTAGTTAACATTTTAGTAAAAGTGTGTCTCTTTTCTTTGCAAAGAGAAACAAGTGAGAGAAGAATGCACTGTTTGCATGTGGCATTTTCATCTCATCTTGATATTCAGTGAAAATGTTTTCTCCCTGTCTCTTATCACTAGGACCACGAGAGCATGCTAAATTGAACACCTTATATCCTCTGGAAAGTGAGCTGGGGTCTGCTCAGGGCTTTCAACTGTACAGTGTTGATTGCCTTTGCGTTCTGGTTGCTGTTGTGAGATAACTTAATATAAACATAGCAGGAGAGAGTGCTCATGTTGAAGTCTTGCATAATAATACAGTACAAAGCATGAACACATAATTAAAATCAAATTCCTGTGTATGTGGGAGCACAAATTATTTTATCCTTTACAATAGGCGCTAGGTTGGTTGGAGGGAAGGTGTTATTTTAAACCAAGGGGTTTGCTGACCGTCAACAAATAGGTTAATCTCAATATGTGGCACTTGCCATAGGTACCAGAGTCATCACAATTTATGACCTCCGGCTAAGTCCTGCTAAGCTGTTCTCTTGTATGTTTACAACCAGGCTATATACTAGAGCTGGGCGATATGGACAAAAATCCATATTGTGATGAAAGAAATTGGGGAGGTAGCTACTTTCATAACGTTGGTTGGCAAACACTTTCAAATGGGAAGCGTATATGATCCTTCCAATTGGAAAAGGTCATGTCAAATTCACTGTTCAAGTTTTAAACCGCTGTGGAACATCCTACTTTAGATGAATAAGACCATTAATGGAAAACTCACTCAAGGTTCACTGATGAGCTCACAGGAAGTCTCTATCATCAATGCTCAACCCCATCCTAATTTGAAATCACTGCATCAAAGTTATGTGAAGATTAAATTGTACTATTTGTATTTTACTCACCAAAATAAAATTTCCTTTGTAGACCTTCACAGCTTGGTGTAACTCCCACCTGAGGAAAGCAGGAACACAGATTGAGAACATTGAGGACGACTTTAGGAATGGCCTCAAACTCATGCTTCTCTTGGAAGTTATTTCAGGTAATGTTTGTTGAATATATAGTTGAATACATTGATTGGTAGTCATTACACTTAGAGTTAAATGCTGTTTGTTTCTCCCAGGTGAGAGGTTACCCAAGCCTGACAGAGGGAAGATGCGTTTTCACAAGATTGCCAACGTCAACAAAGCCTTAGATTTCATCACCAGCAAAGGAGTGAAACTTGTCTCTATTGGAGCTGAAGGTGATGTTTTATTCAGGCAGTACTTCATGTTCAGGCAGCTCAGTATCTTTTGATTTATTTGATTGATCCATTCATTATTTTATATTTTAGTCATTTAGCAGACACTTTTATCCAGAGTAATTTACAGGAGCAATTAGGGTTAAGTGCCTTGCTCAAGGAGACAACGATAGATTTTTCACCTAGTTGGCTCATGGATTCGAACCAGCGACCTTTCAGTCACTGGCCCATCACTTTTAATCGCTAGCCTACCTGCCACCCCATTATCTTTTTGCAGTTCCCACTCTAATTATGTGATGGATCTGATGGTAATTGGATGTTTTCCCCTCAGAAATTGTGGATGGTAACATTAAGATGACACTTGGAATGATATGGACCATCATCCTCCGCTTTGCCATCCAGGACATCTCTGTAGAAGGTAAGATACAACAATTCAAACAAAATAGGATACTTAAAAATATGCCTTTATTACCATTGTATAATAGATTATGTCCTGCATATGGATTCACAGTGTTTTTATACTGTAGCTACCTTCTTGGCCAGGTCTCCCTTGAAAAGAGATGATCTGTATTGACTTCCTGGTTTAATTAAATAGAGATCTCACTGGGGAATAGCGCTGTTGAAGAACTATTTATCTCTCCTCTCAGAAACCTCTGCAAAGGAAGGCCTTCTCTTGTGGTGTCAGAGAAAGACTGCCCCCTACAGGAACGTCAATGTCCAGAACTTCCATGTTAGGTGAGAACACTTTTTAGGCTTTGACTAATATGTCTTTTTTCTATTTTATTATATTCTGTACTAATGTGTTAGTACTAAGTGATAAGACAGGCAAAGCTTGCAAACACTGTAGCTCTCTAGGACCAGCACTGGTAAACTCTGCTTTACTCAGTTATCATACCACTCTGACTTCTGACCTCTGACCTGGTTATCTCTGCTGCCTGCTGGTGAAGCTGGAAGGACGGACTGGCCTTCTGTGCCCTGATTCACAGACACAGGCCTGACCTCATCGACTACGCTAAGCTCAACAAGGTCTCTTGTGTGTCCCAAACACTAACCATGATGGTGTCAAGTGCCTCCCACATACTAACAGAGAAGGAAGGGTTCCCTATGTCCAGAGTAATAACTCCAGTCTTTTCACACAGCGTGGATTAACAGAAAGTTATTGACTTTAGAAAAGCAGATATTAGAGTGCTTTGTTATGTTTAACTCGCCCAATTTCTCCTTACTGATGTCTGCATTCACTGTCTTAATGACATGCTCACCTGGCCCACCATTGTATAAAGCTGGAAGGACGGTTTAGCCTTCTGTGCCCTGATACACAAACACAGGCCAGATCTAATCAACTATCACAATCTGAAGGTATCGTATGTGTAAATAAAAAGTAGACGATGTTGTGTGTAGAATTGCGTGTGCACTGTGTAGTTGTATGCTGTTCTAGGCTTATCCTTTGGTAGACTGGGTCACTATAGTGCGTTCATTAGAGTTCAAGAGTATATTGGTGTATCGGTGTTCAGGTGTTGTGTATAGACACATTTTGTCAAATAAAATGTGTAAGTGTAAAGAGTAGGCCACAGTGTGGAATATACATGTTTCTCCTTACACCTTGTAAGCTGTGGTCTTTTTAATAGTGACTGACATTTAAATCTCCATCCTGAACTGACTTAGTCCTGACTGGGAATAGACAGAGAAATGTGAGTCACATCCCAGGAGAGCCCAGGGTTTACCTCAGCTGTGGCTGGCAGATACCTGTGCCTGGTAATGCTCTTTATAGGGCAATCAATCTATTCACGGTTGTTTGGAAATAGACAGGAAAATGGATAGATCTGTGGAACCCAAATCTTTTGGAAAGCCAGAGGCTTTGGGTTTCAGTAGAGGTGTCCCCCCTCTCTCGTACATATGCACACACACACACGCGCACGCACACACCTATATCAGAATCACCTTTATATGCCCCTCTGCCCCCCCAACACTCCCACGCGTGCATTGAGCCTAGACAGACCCTGTCAGCTGTCATGTCTGGCTCCAGGTGAGCGGGCTCAGTAAGCCCTGAGTGTTAGCTTGCTGAAATGTCTCCGTGTGGGGAACAGGCTCATGGGTATCTGCCCGCCCTGGATCTCTGCAGCTGCCACTGTCCTGTAACAGGCCTTTTCCCCTCGGCCGGCATCAGTGGAACAGACTTAGGACAATAGCAGCAGCATGAGCCCTCTCCTCCCACTAAACACACTGACTCACCCTACCCCATTAGTGAGGAGGCACTTACTGACTGTCTGTCACCTGTTTGGTTAATTCCATCACTGGATACACGACAGTTTGTAAACTGGTTTCAAATACTGTACACATGCACATGTTTTCTCATATAAAAAGTAAATGAGAACATGACTTTGTTTATTAGTTTAATTGGAAAGTATGTTTCTATAATATTTATACTTTTCTAGGATGATCCTATGGGGAACCTGAACCTGGCATTTGAAATAGCAGAGAAGCACCTGGATATTCCCAAGATGCTGGACGCAGAAGGTAATGTCTTCTAAGGAAACAACGTTTTGAAAATCGCCATTAGCTATAGGCATGTCATTCTGCTCATTATGAAAACATAAACCATCTTACCTGGTACTGTAATGGTGGGAGTCAGACTGTGGGTTTTGTTACAGGATTGCCTGGAAGAGATTGCCAGGAAGATTGTCTGTACTTGTATGCACATTGTAATGATGAAGTCCTATGTGCCTGGTCTCCCCACACAGATTTTATAAGCGCAGCCAGGCCAGACGACAGGACTGTTATGACCTATATGTCCAGTTTGTATCACACATTTGCAGTGGTACAGAAGGTGAGGGGACATTGATGCTGTGTAGTCCTAGTGTCAACGTGACCTGGTCCTTGTTTAGATCTCTTTGCCATAGACCACCCCACCTTCCCTCCAGGATAGCCCTGCGCTACGATGTTCAGGTTTGGAGTCGATCTGTGGTCCTTTTCCTCTGTCAGTGTTCTTGTGTTTCCTGTCTCCACCTTCCCTATCTTCCTCCTTTTGTACTTGTTGTCTGTCACCCTTTTCTGTCCCTCCCTCCCTCTGTAGACATCATCAACACCCCCAAGCCTGATGAGAGAGCTATCATGACCTATGTGTCCTGCTTCTATCATGCATTTGCTGGAGCCGAGCAGGTATACAGCTTGCACCATGAACAGTTTGAATTGCGTTTGTGAATGCAATGTGTTGTGGGTACAATACCTCCAAAACCAATTGATGATGATTACCATATGTCAATCACTCCTCTCTAGCCTACGAGTTGTTTGAGGTCATAATTCTATTAAGTTGGCAAATTGTGAGTTTCACTTTGAAATTAATGTTTTTGGAACGATGCACACAGATTGCGTTAAAAGTATGACTTAAATGGTGTGCGTGTTGGGGGTGGGGGGGGTGTACTGTATGAGGAATTGTATTGCATGAGAAATTGCATTAGATATGAGACAAGAACCACCTCACCTCTCTTTCTCACCTCAGCTCTCTTTCCCCCCTCCCCTCACTTCTCCTTCCCCCTCCCCTAACCTCTTTCCCCCCTCCCCTCAACTCTCTTTCCCCCCTCCCCTCCCCTCACTTCTCCTACCCCCCTCCCCTCACCACTCTTTCCCCACTCCCCTCAACTCTCTTTCCCCCCCATCCCTCACCACTCTTTCCCCCCTCCCCTCAACTCTCTTTCCTCCCTTCCCTCACTTCTCCTTCCCCCTCCCCTCAACTCTTTCCCCCCTTCCCTTACTTCTCCTTCCCCCTCCCCTCACTTCTCCTTCCCCCCTCCCCTCACTTCTCCCCTCCCCTCATCTCTCTTTCCCCCTCCCCTCACCACTCTTTCCCCCCTCCCCTTACCTCTCTTTCCCCCTCCCCTCAAATCTCTTTCCCCCCTTCCCTCACTTCTCCTTCTCCCCTCCCCTTCCATCCCCTCACCTCTCTTTCCTCCCTCACCACTCTTTCTCCTCTCCACTCACCTCTCTTTCCTCCCTCCCCTTGGTAGGCTGAGACGGCGGCTAACAGGATCTGTAAAGTGCTGGGTGTGAACCAGGAGAATGAGAAACTGATGGAGGAATACGAGAGGCTGGCCAGCGAGGTAAAGCAACACAGAAGCATACATTTGGACATATGCTTTCATATTGGTAAACTTTCTTAGGAGAGCTACTTCTACCCCAATCTGAATACTCAAAAAGTCCATTGTCTTACACAAACTTGTAGGAATAGAATTTCCCAGTATTTAAATAAAATTCAATGTCGAATTCCTACTTAACTGAATTGAGAGGAATGACAACAAATGAACCGCAAATGAAGCTCCACCCCATCATCACCCACTGTGTTCCGTAGCTACTGGAGTGGGTCTGCCGGACCACCCCATGGTTGGAGAACAGGACTGCAGAGAAGACCATGGTTGAGATGCAGAGAAAGCTAGAAGATTTCAGAGACTACCGCCGCATGCACAAGCCCCCCAAGGTGCAGGAGAAGTGCCAGCTGGAGATCAGCTTCAACACCCTGCAGACCAAGCTGCGCATCAGCAACCGTCCCGCTTTCATGCCCTCGGAGGGAAAGATGGTGTCTGTAAGTGTAAACACCCAGCATTCAATGATACATCATATCAAACTGATGAAACAGTCATCAGTCAAATCACAGTAGTTATAGATAGCTTTGGATATAGATCATCCAAAATACCAAGGTAAACACCAAGGCACTTTTGCCAAAACGCTGATAGAGTTAAAAGCCTTTTTAATAGCATATCTACTGAGCGTGGTGCTTTGCTGGTTTTGACCCGTGTCTTTGTGTCTCGATGTGGCTGTAGGACATAGCCAGTGCATGGCAGGGGCTGGAGGGGGCAGAGAAAGGCTACGAGGAGTGGCTTCTGACAGAGATCCGAAAGCTCGAGAGACTGGACCACCTGGCTGAAAAGTTCTGCCAGAAAGCCAGCACCCATGAGACCTGGGCTAATGGTATGTCTGGGATATGATTGTCTGTCTGTCTGTAGAGGGTTTACTTATGTTTCTGGTTTGTCTCGAGTTTGAAGTTTGAATGTAATTGATTAGCTCCAAATCCTTAGAGCTATGTCAATGGGAAAATGTCAGTAAATCTTCAACATTTGTTTTGGCTAATGTCTCAGTTTCTCTCGCTGTCTGTGTGTATGACCCAGGTAAAGAGCTGATTCTATCTCAGAAGGACTACGAGACGGCCACCCTGACAGAGGTGCGGGCGTTGCTACGGAAACACGAGTCGTTTGAGAGTGACCTGGCTGCTCATCAGGACAGGGTGGAGCAGATCGCTGCCATCGCACAGGAGCTCAAGTATGGATCCTTCCTTTAATCTTCAGGCTAGGCGTCCCGCTAGCGGGACAACTTCCGGTGAACCTGGAGGGCGCACAATTCAAATAAATAATCATAAAAATGATGGATATTAAACATTTAGGTACATACAAGTGTCTTATATCGGTTGAAAGCTTAAATTATTGTTAGTTTAACTGCACTGTCCGATTTACAGTAGGATTTACAGCGAAAGCATGCCATGCGATTGTTTGAGGACGGCGCCCCGCATCAAAATATTTTTCCACCGGCACAGGTTTCATAAATTCACAAATAGCGATTACATATTCACTTACTTTTTGAACATCATCCTCTGATTTGTCATCCAAAGGGTCCCAGCTATAACATGTAGTCCCTTCTTTATATCCCAAAAAGTCAGTTTAGTTGGCGCCATCGATTTGAGTAATCCACTCGTTCAACATGCCAAGATAGGAATCGGAAATCTACCCCTAACCTTTGTTTCAACAAGTCAAAATACATTTCTATTTAATCCTCAGATACCCTAAAATGTAATCAAACTATAATATTTCATACGGAAAGTAATATGTTCAATAGGAAACCAATATTAGCAGGTGCGTGTTCTCTTCATGGCGCGCTCACACACGGATTTCCAAGACTGTGTCCCTGTAGTTAAACTCAGTATTCTTACTCGTTTTGGAAGAAACAAGCCTGAAGCCTTGAACATTGAGTGCTGACACCTAGTGGAAGCCATAGGAATTGCATACTGGGAGCTAGATTTAATTATTTCCCTATACGTTCCATTGTAAGAGCATGGGCTCTCAAAAAAAAAGAATTCTGGTTGGTTTTTCTTTGGATTTTCTCCCACCATATCTATGGTGTTATAGTCGCCTACATTATTTTAACATTTCTACAAACTTCAAAGTGTCTTCTTTCCAATGGTGCCAATTATATGCATATCCTGGCTTCAGGGCCTGAGCAACAGGCAGTTTACTTTGGGCATGTCAGTCAGGCGGAAATTGAGAAAAAAGGACCCTCTAACCCTCCTAACCATCATCCCAACCAAGTCCTATTCCTAAAATCATGGCTTTGACAAGGACTACGACTGGAATTCTTCTTAAATAATACCAAACAGTCTGAAGTTGCTCTTCATTGACCTGTATGCTTCCTGTGGTGTTGTGCAGTGAGCTGGACTATTATGATGTGGCTGCTGTCAACCAGAGGTGCCAGAGAATCTGTGACCTGTGGGATCAACTTGGTACACTGACCCAGAAGAGGAGAGAGGCTCTGGAGGTGAGTGAAGGGGGTTGAAGTTTGGGACATGACATGTTATATTCCCAGCTAAGGTAAACTGGCTAAGCTGCTGTGCCAAGTGAAAAGTAAGCCAGCACAGTACAGCTTGGTAGTGTGGGAATAAGAACCAGTTCCATCAATCCAGAAGAGAGCTGAAGAGGTAAGGCCATGAATGACGTTACCTTGGGGTGGGGTGGATTGTTCACAGGACAACTTAACCCATAATAATTCTAAATCTCATGTATATTATATTGAGATAGCTACGGGTGAGATATGAATACACAGCTGATTGAGGAGGGTGGGGTAATGTGTCCACTTAGTCTACTGATGGCACATTTGCAGTGCCTTCAGAAAGTATTCACACCCCTTGACTTTTCCCACATGAAGTTGTGTTACAGCCTGAATTTAAATGATATTATATTGAGATTTATGGTCACTGGCCTAAACACACAATAACCCATAATGTCAAAGTGGAATTGTGTTTTTAGAACTGCTTACAAATAAATAAAACATGACAAGCTGTAATGTCTTGAGTCAATAAGTATTAAACCACTTTGTTGTGGCAATCCTAAATAAGTTCAGGAGTAAATCATTTTCTTATCAAGTCACATAATAAGTTGCATGAACTCGGTTTGTGTGCAATAATAGTGTTTAACAGGATTTTTGAATAACTACCTCATCTCTGTACCCCACATATTCAATTATCTGTAAGGTCCCTCAGTTGAGCAGTGAATTTCAAACACAGATTAAACCACAAAGACTAGGCCGGTTTTCCAATGTCTCGCATAGAAGGGAACCTATTGGTAGATGGTTAAAAATGTAAATAGCAGATATTGAATATCCCTTTGAGCATGGTGAAGTTATTAATTACACTTGGGATGGTGTATCAATACTCCCAGTCATTGCAAAGATACAGCCTTCCTTCCTAACTCAGTTGCCATAAGGCCAATGGTGACTGTAAAACAGTTACAGAGTTTAATGGCTGAGGATGAATCAACAATATTGTAGTAACACAATATTAACCTAATTGACAGAGGGAAAAGAAGGAAACCAGTACAGAATAAAAACATTCCAAAACATGCATCCTGTTTACAACAAGGCGCTAAAGTAATACTGCAAAAATTGTGTCAAAGCAATTCACTTTTTGTTCTGAATACAAAGTGTTATATGTTTGTAGCAAATCCAATCCAATCCATTCCTAAGTACCACTCGTTAAGGACTGGGTAGTATTTCAGGATAAAAAAGAAATGGAATAGAGATGAGCACAGGCAAAATCCTAGAGGAAAACCTGGTTCAGTCTGCTTTCCACCAGACACTGGGAGATGAATTCACCTTTCAGCAGGACAATAACCTAAAACACAAGGCCGAATCTACACTGGAGTTGCTTACCAAGAAGACAGTGAATGTTCCTGAGCGGCTGAGATACAGTTTTGACTTAAATCTACTTGAAAATCTATGGCAAGACGTGAAAATGGTTGTCTAACAATGATCGACAACACATTTGACAGAGCTTGAAGAATTTTATAAAATAATGGACAAATGTTGCAAAAGCTAGGTGTGGATGGTTCTTAGAGACTTATGTAAATTAGGTATTTCTGTATTGCATTTTCAATAAAACATGTTTTCACTTTGTCATTATGGGGTATTGTGTGTAGATGGGTGAATTCAGGCTGTAACACAACAAAATGTGGAATAAATCAAGGGGTATGAATAATTTCTGAAGGCACTGTATGTAGATATGGTTACCGGTCCAGCATCTGGCTGGCAGGATGCCCACAGTCCTTTTCCTCTGATCCACACTGGGCACTCATGACCTACAAATGTGTCAAGAAAAACAGCCAGGCCTGGGATTAGGGTGACTGACATGGGCTGCTGTCTGCCCCCTCTACCTGCCCAAAGGAAGGGGTCTAATATGGATTAGACCCCTTCCTTTGGGCAGGGAGACCACCTTGCCAATTCAGCGGTCAATTGGGTCATGTCAATGTGATGCATCCTGGGATTAGCAGTCCAAACAGGCAATGTTGATGAATTGTCAATGAGATTAATGACAAGTGTTTTTTTCTCTCCTATTTTCCAGAGGACAGAGAAGTTGCTGGAAACCATTGATCAGTTGTTCCTGGAGTTTGCCAAGAGATCAGCACCCTTCAACAACTGGATGGAAGGGGCCATGGAGGATCTGCAGGACATGTTTATTGTACACACTATCGATGAGGTTCAGGTACATCATTTTTATTTATTTAACTAGGCAAGTCAGTTAAGAACAAATTCTTATTTTCAATGACGGTCTAGGAACAGTGGGTTAACAGGCTTGTTCTGTGGCAGAACAACATATTTTGACCTTGTCAGCTTGGGGATTCGATCTTGCAACCTTTCGGTTACTAGTCCAACGCTCTAACCACTAGGCTACCTGCCACCCCATAATGCTCGCTATAAGTATTTTAATCATTCTATGGTTGTTACAACTGTTACGTCATTTTGACACAGTGCCCTTTACTTGCCATGTTTTTGTAAGTACAAGCCAACATGGCAACTTCTCCTCTCCTCCTTCCCTGCAGAGCCTGATCTCTTCCCATGAGCAGTTCAAGGCCACCCTCCCAGAGGCAGACGGAGAGAGACAGGCCGTCCTGGGGATCCACATGGAGGTGCAGAAGATCTCCCAGAGCTATGGCATCAAGGCCAACCTCATCAACCCCTACAGCACCATCACCACCGAGGAAGTCCTCGCCAAGTGGGACAGGGTAGGACCTCTAAATTCACATACGTACACTTGAGACACGGATGCATATACTCAGTGACTTTCTGTCAGGTTGATGTATGTGTTGTCGTCATGTTGCTGACCAGGTGAAGAAGCTGGTTCCCCAGAGAGAAGGCTCCCTCCAGGAAGAGCTAGCCCGGCAGCATGCTAGCGAGAGGCTGAGACGGCAGTTTGCTGTCCAGGCTAACCTCATCGGACCATGGATACAGACAAGGATGGAGGTCAGAGAGTCAGCCATCTGTTTATTGTCTAGGGCAGGGGTCTCTAACACTGTTCCTGGAGAGCTACTCTCTGGTTGTAACCTACAGGATGGTAGCTCTTCAGGAACAGGGTTGGAGAGCCCTGGTCTAGGGGTATCTTTGGAACTGGAACAAAAACCTGAATTGCTCATATGTGTGGTTCTGACAGGAGATTGGCCGCTGCTCCCTGGAGGTGGGTGGTACCCTGGAGGACCAGATGACCCAGCTGAAGCAGTTTGAGCACGTCATCGTCACCTACAAGCCCAACATCGACAAGCTGGAGGGAGACCACCAGCTCATCCAGGAGTCTCTGGTGTTTGACAACAAGCACACCAACTACACTATGGAGGTACTGCAGAGCACCACAGAGAGACGGTCTCTGCATGCAGTCTATTAAGATTAGATGTGGTCATGGGGATAATGATGATGGATGTCTTTGAGATTTCATTGGCAGCTGGTTAATCTGCCTGTCTGTGTCTATATCTGTCTTGTCATCATGGTAACAGCACATCCGTGTGGGCTGGGAGCTCCTCCTCACCACCATCGCCCGCACCATCAACGAGATCGAGACCCAGATCCTGACCCGTGATGCCAAGGGCATCAGCCAGGAACAGATGCACGAGTTCCGCTCTTCCTTCAACCACTTTGATCGGGTACAGTGCTCCTTCCGCTTCCTGTACTCCCGGTTCTCTGATTCATATATTAACATTTAACCTGAATGGCATAATGTATAGGTCTATAAAAAAAACTAAGTATTTTGATACATGTTATAGACACTTGCATGTGTGTGAGAGAGAGACACTTCTGAGTGTGACTAACACCCCCTCTAACACCTGGCCCCAGGAGAACACAGGCAAACTGCGTTGTGAGGAGTTCAAGGCCTGTCTGATCAGCCTGGGTCATGTGGGCAATGACCATCAGGTACTCAACCCTACTGACCTCTAACCTTTCATGATCCCTGACTGCCCTCTCGCTGATGACTTGGGCTTCTTCCCTCCCTTCTAGAGTAGACCACACCTGCTGCTACCTCTCATATTTTTTTAGTTGTATCGATATTTTGACAGTTGGGCTCTACAGCATGACAATGTTGGTGGCAGCAGCTTTGGCCTATTATGACAGTTCATTTAGAATTGACTACTAAAGTATTTATTGTCTCTCTCTCCATGTCTTCTAATGTTACTGTCTTTGTCACTGTGTCCATCTGTCTGGTTGTGTCTATGTGTCCATTTCTCTGTGTTAGCTTTGGCCTTCTCCCATTCCTGATCTCCACTGCTCTGCCATCCACCTTCTCTTGGTCTCCCTTCTCCTCCCTGTCCCATCCCTTCTCCTCCCTGTGCTGTGACCCACTCCCAACCTCCACCCTACGACCCTTGACCTCTGACTACAGAAGAAACACGGGGCGATGGACACTGATGACTTTAGAGCCTGTCTGATCTCCATGGGTTATGATTTGGTAGGAGTCTCAATATGCTCATGCAGAATTACAGTATGGAAACAATGCATAATAATACCAAGAGCTATTGATAATATACTGTATGTGTAATGACGCAATGACGAATAAAGATATGTGTTCTTTTCTCTGATTTCTCTCTCCCTGATCTCTGTCTCTCTTTGACTGTCAGGGTGAAGTGGAATTTGCCCGCATCATGATGCTGGTAGATCCCAGTGCCACTGGCATGGTGTCTTTCCAATCCTTTATCGATTTTATGACCAGAGAAACCACTGACACAGACACAGCCGACCAGGTCGTGGCATCCTTCAGGATCCTGGCAGCCGATAAGGTATGTGTGTGCGAGAGAAAGAGAAAGTGAATGGGAGTGTGGAAATTGAGTGGACCATGTCAATCACACAGAAGGGGTGAATTCAGTATAACAGTAAACAGGCATATTATTCTGTCAGATTAGGAAAATTTGGTAGAGCGGACTTCTCTAAATGAGCCCGTTCTCTCCCCCTACCCCTTCTCCTCCCCCCTCCACAGCCCTACATCCTGGTTGAGGAGCTGAGGAGGGAGCTCCCCCCTGATCAGGCAGAGTACTGCATCTTGAGGATGGCCCCCTACAGTGGTCCAGG
The DNA here is from genome assembly GCF_016432855.1 of Salvelinus namaycush. Lineage (NCBI taxonomy): Eukaryota > Metazoa > Chordata > Actinopteri > Salmoniformes > Salmonidae > Salvelinus > Salvelinus namaycush. The sequence continues at coordinate 24,098,992 of NC_052328.1, forward strand.
GGGACCCGTGGGGGCTCTAGACTACACTGCCTTCTCCACTGCCCTCTACGGAGAGAGTGACCTCTAACTCTGCAAGATGACCCCCAAGATTGACCTTTTGACTCCAGCCAAAACTTCTGGATGAAATCCCCTTTAATCCACTGTAAAAGCAAGGATTATGATTATTTAAATGTTGGGATATCTGTTTGCTGATTTGAGAGAATAGATCTGGACTATTTTAGCAAAAGCTTGATTGAAATGACAGTAAAGTATGCCATTTAAGTATCATAATAGGTTCTATGATAGCACACTGATAACAGTGTAAGGTTATCAAGTGTGCCTCTCATACTCCATTCTAAAAAGTATTGACACACATGTTGTTTATGTCAACAAAATGTACTTGTGATATAATCATAGCACATGGTGCCTGCTCTATGCTAACTTTTCTCGCAAGTTACCCAATATAAATGAAGAACAATTTGGCTAAAGGCTATGAGTGATTGATTGAACAATACGTTACACAGTTCACACAAAATATATACATCTCAAACCCAAAGCTAAGAGCCTCTTCACACACTTACTAGACATTTTTCGTAAACATGTCGGCTACACGTTACTCAAATGTAAACCTCTGGAGGTAGTGCACAACACTCTCTCAACAGCTGCCCCCCTTGAAGCAGTGTAAACAGAATTGTCTTGTTAATTGAGCCAACACACCTACAGTATAAATGGTAATAGTAGAGCAATGTTTTTCAAACAGTTGAAATGTATAGACATTTTCCTAATATTTGAGACTGAATATTGCAGTAACAGCCAGTTACATTCTGAAACTGTTGCAGTAGCTGTCGGCTGCACTGAGCCAGGTAAAACTATGGAAGCCCATCCTCACCACCAAAAACATGTCAAATGATGGCTATGTTTTTTTTTTTTTTTTTGTAACATTGTGTGGTGATTTCAGAGGTGGCTCCACAGGTCCCAGAGTGGTGGGAGAAAATTGTTTTCCTAGGGCCCGTTTTTCATGATCTGGCAGTAGGCTAACCTAACCAACTCTGTACCCTAGTTGTAGCATTTGACATAGTAATAAATCAGCTGTACAAAAAAAAGGTTTTATATGGGCTATGATGGCATCAGATAATTTTTCTAATCAAGTCATATGTGTTTTTTAAAAGCCCCTGGAAAACTCCTGGCCCTAGGGAGGATGGAAACATTAAAACCCTTTACACAGACAAAGAAAGAACAACTGCGATTGGACAAAAACAGACAAAAAATGAACAGATCTGAGCTCGCTGTATGCAGGATTGCATCATTTAGGCCTTTGCATCTGTAATTAAAAAGATACTCATACTGAATGTCATCACTATTGTGTTGATTCATTAATTCCAGTCAATACTTGTTTTTTTTTAAAGGCATAGGTAGCCTAGCCACCCGAAGTGTGAATATAAACCAAATATGATCACATTCACATTTTCCTAAAATGTGGGATATTTTGGGCTATAAATACATGTCTTATGCTATAAAATCATGATGTTAAGTTTTCCCTGGCCAGGCCCAGATAGGATCAGAGCACAAAGGCTGTTTCTCTAGGCTACCTGCAGCTGTCGTTGTTATCTGTAGGCTACAGTTGAACAGACGAAAGCACAGACTAATTGTGCATGTTGGCAAATCACGATTCATACAATTAAATACAATTGGTGGCGTTATGGGCTTCCATATAAAACAGCTCATCACGGTAAATTATCTTATACCCACGTTTTCAGTCGCAATTATTTGCTTCTAACATGTAATGATTTGCATGATTTTTTTATCAAAATTAAGCCTGGTTTGTTGTAATACTGTAAGGTAGTCCTTCTGTACTTTTATATTCGTGTGAGAAGGTTAATCGTTTGTTTTTGATAGGCTAACGTTACACTACTTGAAGACATGCCATTATAGCAACGCCGTGACTTTGTCTTGAAGCTAAAATGTAATGAGTGTAGCCTACAGACGAGAAAATAAACGCCTTTAATTTTTGAATTATTCAAGATTGTAATATTGTAATGACCTGACTAGATCATAAATGAACAATTGTCCAGACAGAGGCTTGAGTTTGCGAATTGACGGTTTATTAAACCAACTTTACACAGGCTACTGTTCGGGCCGTAGCACACGCCAAATAAATGACAGATAACCCACAAGCCAATCGTGACCTTCTCTTGTGAAGCCCAGACGTAAGAGAGAGAACAAAGGCGAAACCTGGTCTTAACTTCCAATGCTCCATCCCCCTGCCCAACCCCCCTCCACGCCACTCCGCCAACGGCCAGGATGCCCGGCATCAGAACATTCCAGGCATTCCCGTGATTGGCAGATAGCAGGTTGATTGACATGTCGGACCCCGCGAACACTGGGTACTGGTCAGTACAACACAACCACCTACTAGCCTAACACATAACACACAGCTGTCTGTGCGGGTCGCTACACAGCCCCCCCACCACAAAGTCCCTCGTCCCCGAGGGAACAAACAAAGTCTCTGAAGCGACCCGGAGGTCTCCTTTGCCTGCGTGGCCGTGATGGTCGCAGAGTGCCCCTCTGGGAACCAGGCGATGAAGGCAGGGATATGGGGGACAAGGAAGCGGGAACGGGTAATACAGTCCGTGGCTCTGGGGAACCACGCGGTGACACAGGGGGGGAGACAGGGGGAGTGGGCTGTCTGGAGCCTTGTCTGCGGCACCTGGGGGTGGGTGCCTGGAGAATGGCATTGCCAGAGAGGGGAATTGTGGGGGTTCCTGGGGTTTGGGGAGAAGAGGCCCCTCTGTATGGGGCTAACCTGCTAACCTAGTGCGGGTCTTGTGCATACCCAGCCTCTCACACATGGTGGCGAACACACGGGACTCAAAGTTTCTGCCCTGGTCGCTGTGGATGGACTCTGCAGCTCCAAACCTGCTGAACATCCCCGCTGTCAGGGCGTCGACGATGGTCTCTGCCTCCTGGTCAGGCAGAGCATAGGCCTCGGGCCATTTTGTGAAATAGTCCATGGCCGTGAGCACCCAGCGGTTTCCACTGTCTGTGGTGGGGAACGGCCCAACTACATCCACTCCCACCCTCTCCATGGGAGCCCCCACTGGGAACTGTTGGAGCTGAGCATGAGAGCGGCCTGGGGGGCCCTTTCTCGCTGTGCAGTTGTCACAGCGGCGACAAAAGTCCTCCACATCCCTCTTGTGCTGCCCCCAGTAGAAGCCCTGACGGAGACGGCGCAGTGTTTTTGTGACCCCAAAGTGTCCAGTCCCCACCCCGCCATGAGTACTCTGGAGCACAGCCTCCCGCAATGCTTTTGGGACCACCACCTGCCACCTCTCCTCTCCCGTAGCTGACTCCTTCCATGCCCGCTGTAGCACGCCATCAGCCAGCCGCAGTCTCTCAAACTTTGACCACAACCCTTTGGTCGCGAGTGAGAGCGCTGTCACCTCTTCCCATGGTGGCCTCACCTGCGCCTCTACCCACTGTAGCACTGGCTGTAGGTCTGTGTCCCGTCCCTGCTGCTGCCGCCATTCAGCCACGTCGACAGTCTGCAGCTCACAGCAGACAGGCCCGCTCGCCCGACACACTGTGGCACAGACCCCCTCTGCACACAGCTCTCTCTCCCGTCCCTCTCTCCGTTCACAGTGGCGGCAGCCGTCTGCAGTACAGGGCCGACGGGACATGGCGTCGGCGTTGGAGTGGCGTGCCCCTGCCCTGTGCACCACCGTGAAGTCATACGGCTGAAGCTCCTCCAACCAGCGTGCCACCTGCCCCTCTGGCTCTCTGAAAGACATGAGCCACTGGAGAACAGAGTGGTCAGTCCTTACAGTAAAGGGCAGACCACCCAGGTAGTACTTGAAGTGTTTGACGGAAGCCACAACAGCCAAGAGCTCCCGCCGGGTGACACAGTAGCAGCGCTCATGTTTGTCAAATGTTTTGCTGAAGTACGCCACCACTCTCTCCCCCTCTGGCCCCACCTGGGCCAGCACCCCACCCATGCCCACATTGCTCGCGTCTGTGTCCAGGATAAAGGGCAAGGTGAGGTCAGGGGGGGCGAGCACGGGGGCCTCGATCAGTGCACGTTTGAGGGTGTTGAACGCCTCCTCACACTCCACTGTCCAAGTGAAAGCCTTGTCCTTCGACAGCAGGCGGTTCAGTGGAGCAGCAACGCTTGAGAAGCCCCGTACAAACCTCCTGTAGTACGAGGCCAGGCCCAGGAAGCTCTTCAGCTGACGCTGGTCGGTGGGGGTGGGCCAGTCTCTGACAGCCCCTACCTTGTCCTCCATGGTGCTGATCCCCTCCTTCCCCACTCGGTGGCCCAAGAAGGACACCTCTCTCCTCATGAAGTGGCACTTCTCGGGGTGGAGCTTCAGACCTGCGGCAGCCACCCTCTCCAGCACACGCCGTAGCGCCCCCAGGGCTGACTGGAAGGAGCTGCCATGGGCCAGGATGTCATCGAGGTATACCAGACACTGCTGTCTGGGGATGCCATCCAGCACCCTGTCCATCAAACGCTCAAAAGTAGCTGGAGCGTTGCACAGGCCAAAGCACAGGACCTTGAACTGCCAGTGTCCTCTGTTAGTGGAGAATGCAGTTTTGGCTCTGGCCTCTGGGGAGAGGGGCACCTGCCAGTAGCCACTGCGGAGGTCTAGTGAGGAGAACCAGGAGGACCCCCTAACCAGGTCCAGCGACTCATCGATACGTGGTATGGGGTATGAGTCCTTCCTGGTTACCTCATTCAGCCGCCTGTAGTCCGCACAGAACCTCAGCTTGCCCCCCTTCTTCGGAACCATGACGACTGGCGCCGCCCAGGGGCTGTCTGAGGGCTCAATGAAGTCTGCCCGCTGCATCTCCAACACAGCCTTGTCTGCCGCCTCCTGGCGTGCCAGCGGGATACGGCGGGGACGCATCTTGATGGGTCGATCTCATGCTGCACCAGATGAGTCTGACCCACCTCTTCCTCACTCAGCGCAAAGCTGTCTCTGAATTCAAACAGCAACTGCCACAACCGTTCCTGCTGCTCGGGGTCAAGACCAACACAGTTCCTCCCCCATATCTCCCTCACTGCAGACAGTGTCCTCTCCTCTCCCATCTGGGGTAGCTGGGCTGGGGGGGCGCGGCCTGGGCTCACAGAGGGCTGTGTCATGGAGGTAGCTGGGGGAATGTAACACACCGCCGTAGGTGACAGGGGGGCTGGGGAAAAGTCACACACAGCTGTGGGGGAGGGGGGGCAGCCATGAGTCTCTGCTGCTTTAACTGTTGGAGTAAAGGGTTTGTTGGGTTGAGTGAATGTGACATTAGGGGGGGCCATGGTGACTTCCGGCCCTCCCTGGAAGCTCAGTGTGCCCCTATTTAGGTCTAACTGGCAGCCTGTGCTCCTAAGAAAGTCCAACCCCAGGATACAAGGGTCCTGCACAGCCGCCACCCACACAGGATGACGCACAGTCCTGCCCCCTACTGTCAGAGTCATTATTCCCTTCCCTTTCATGGGTGCCAGCTCACCTGTGACTGTGCGGAGCTGCACAGTTGTAGGCTCACACTGAGTCCAACCTGGCACAATATCTGGCCTCACCAGGGTTACTGTGGACCCAGTGTCCACCAGGGCGGAGCAGGGCACCCCCTCCACAGTGACAGGGACATGACAAAAGTCCCCAACACAGGTCCGGCCCACCACAACAACAGGCTCCATCCGCTTGCTCTCGTCTGCTTCTGGGGGAAGTGGAGCCTTGCTTCCCCGTCTGTGCCGATGGGCTCCTCCTGAAGATGATGGTGGTTGGGATAGAAAGCCAGGGGTCCGCACTACCCGGTCTATGCGGACCCCGAGCCGTTTCCCTGAGCTCTGGGGGACATGGGACAATTTCGGCGCAGATGGCCTGGCTGGCCACAACCCCAGCAGACCCTGGGACCAGGGTGTGTGTTTCGTGCCGCCTGTAGCGACACAGCACGAATGAGTTCTGTCATTTCAGCCACCCATGCAGGCTTTTCCGGCTCCGGGCTGCTCTGCCCCCCAGCTCGCACAGAGGGTGTGTCTCCCTGCACCCCCACCAAAGCCCCAGCTGAAGCCCCAACCCACACCAGCTCCCTCTCCAAAGCCATCTCCAAGGCTATCTGCAATGACTCAGGATGAGCCAGCTGGGTCTGTATGCGCAGCTCCGTAGGAGAGAGCGCCTGTATGAACTGGTCCCGTGCTAGCTCGCTCTGCACGGAGGGGGGCATGTGAGCATATGCCCGCCGAGAGAGGCTCTCAATGTCATTAGCTAGCACCCGTAGAGGCTCTCCAGGCTGCCTGCGTCTATTACTCAGTTCGGAGCGCAGTAGCCCGGGCTGTACACACTGTCCATAGCGCCTCCTCAGTGCTCCCACTAAAGCACCATAATCATGTCTGTCCTCGGGGCTAATCAATATCAAACAGGCCAGAGCTTCATCCGTGAGGCATAAAGCCAACTGCAGTGCCCTTTCTTCATCCGACCACCCCCTAAAATGAGCTAACAGTTCAAACTGAGCATGAAAAGCTTCCCAATCCGCCTTACCGGAATACTTCGGGGTCTTAACAGATACGGACGCAGCCGGGAACTGGGCGCCGCCATGTTTGTTTACATCCTGAGCCCCAGATTCCTCGTCCCGCCGCGTCGACGTCACCACTTCGGCCCGCCCACCAGAATCCGCGCGAAACACAGTCGACGAGGCGCTCATGCCCGCTTCAGCCGCCATCACTCTAGCGTCCTCCCTCAAGCGGCCTCTGCGCTCCGACGCCCTGGCGATCTCCTCAGCCAGAACCTCCGACGTCCATGCACACGCACCTCCTTGGCCATAATCGTCCCCTACCTCCACCTTCACTTTCGGATTCCCTCGAAGCATTTTCAACCCCCGTTCTCACCTACGGTAGCTAGCCACATAAGTCAGCTAGCTAGCTGGCTAACTTTTATCAACGTTTTTACTTCTGACACCAATGTAATGACCTGACTAGATCATAAATGAACAATTGTCCAGACAGAGGCTTGAGTTTGCGAATTGACGGTTTATTAAACCAACTTTACACAGGCTACTGTTCGGGCCGTAGCACACGCCAAATAAATGACAGATAACCCACAAGCCAATTGTGACCTTCTCTTGTGAAGCCCAGACGTAAGAGAGAGAACAAAGGCGAAACCTGGTCTTAACTTCCAATGCTCCATCCCCCTGCCCAACCCCCCTCCACGCCACTCCGCCAACGGCCAGGATGCCCGGCATCAGAACATTCCAGGCATTCCCGTGATTGGCAGATAGCAGGTTGATTGACATGTCGGACCCCGCGAACACTGGGTACTGGTCAGTACAACACAACCACCTACTAGCCTAACACATAACACACAGCTGTCTGTGCGGGTCGCTACAATATGATTTGGTTGCATTATTCAATAGTGCAATATGTTTTACAAGAAAGGTTTCTGTCATTGTTGAATAGTTTGTGCTTACCGGCTAATGGATACCGTGATATTTAAGGTCAATTTGAGCTGCGGTCTCGGACCAAGAATGTTCCGTTGCCAGCCACAAAAAAAGGTAAGCAAAGATTATTGATATAATGACAAGACACTTGTCTCTCCTCCCTAACAATGAGAGTTTTTGTCCAGTGGCACATCGGGCTGTCTAGCTCCCGCCTATCCTTTCTTTGGATTGGTGCATACATCTAATTATTTTAATACTTAAAAAAATATTCGATGAGGGTTGTTGACGTCAACCACATGTACTCAATGGAGAGCGATGCTACGCTACTAGCTTTATTTCATGAATATGCATAGGCATCTCAAGACAACTCCAATATAAAGTGTTTTTTCTCAAAGTTACCATCACGTGTCCTACTTATCAATAGAGTAGTAACAAACTAAGCATGACGTAACTTCAATTTGATCAAATAAACCTCACTTAGCAAATAAGCCATACATTTTTTCCGACGCTCATTGACGTCCATACAAAAACTCATTGGTGGGTGAAAAAAACGCCACCTGCTGGAGGGAGACAGATTTTCAGCCGAGTTGGGCCTCTTTGCCTGCTCTCTGAGGTAAAGCAAGGATTTAATGTGAATTGAAAATTAGAATTCTCTTTGCCACACACCATTTTCTTATTTGCGGACAAAAGGAGTTTGGTCACACCAAAATGAATAGCTTTGCCTGTTTGATGATATTGCTTATTGCCTTAAACAATTCCTATCAAATTCCTACATACTTTGTATCAAACCTCAGTGGGTTTAGCCAACTGGATTTCCCAGTTGAAGATGGGGAGGGAGGAGATAATCACTGTACTAAATGTGTGACTGTTTGAGACACTGTAATGTTGACAAGAGTAGTATACTTTGCGCTTTGAAGTGAATCGATTATTCAATAAACCCTTATCACTTATGTTTATTTTACTTTACATATTAAGAGAGCACAGTTAAATACAACATTGTGTTTCTCTCTTTGGGGTAGAAGTGTGGAAACTAGACTTTTTGTAGGCCTAGACTGTAAAAGCCATATTTCCGTTTCTTACAGTTGATTAAAGTAGGCTACTGGTATAAGAAACTGAAAATTAAATTCACAATTCAAACATATGAATACAGATGTAGGATCTTAATTTGATCATCCAGTTGCAGGATAACTTTCCTGTGATGCTGGAAATGTCAAAAGTTTAAAACTTTAAATAAGCTTCCACTTTGACATTTCAGACTTGATTTTTACCTACGAAAGATGTATCAACCCCTACAAAAATGTAAATTCATTGTAATCCACATAATAAATCACATTTCCTTTTGCTGCAGGATTGTTTTCCTGCTGTAGCAGACTGGCTCAAATTAAGATCCTACATCTGTATAATCAAATAAAAATTGTCTGTAAAATCCGATGTGAATATGTCCTACATTTGATAAGATTGGCAGGGCAAGGGCTGTCAATGGTGGCATTCCTGTAGATAGGAGCTACTGTATGCTATGCAAATCAATCTAGGCCTAGATTTATGTGGTAGTGGAGTATGGGCCTGAGGGCACACACTTAGTGTGTTGTGAATTCTGTAATGAATGTATTGTAATGTTTTTTAAATTGTTTAACTGCCTTAATTTTTTACGGACCCCAGGAAGAGTAGCTGCCTTGGCAGCAGCTAATGGTGATCCATAATAAATACAAAATACAAAATACTGTATGAGTGTGATTATGAGCCCAAAGAGGGCCATCATCATCTGTGTAGTGGTGCACCATTTCCGCTACATACAAACTATTTAATGTTGCTAAATAAAGTTAGACATTAACTATAAAAATATGTGACCCACACTGAAAAACATTTTCTTCAGCGTTTATTGATGCGAATGTCGCGTACAGTCTAACGGTTGTCCTCCTCCTCTTCGGAAGAAGAGGAGGAGTAGGGATTGGACCAAAGCGCAGCGTTGTGATATGACAATTATATTTATTAAAGTAAAGACGAAACACGAAAATACTTCAACAAACTACAAAACAAATAAACGAACGTAGACAGACCTGAACTAGAGAACTTACATATACACGAAGAACTTACATATACAGACTACACAAATGAACAAACGAAACAGTCCCGTGTGGTGCACAGACACGGAAGACAACCACCCACAAACAAACAGTGTGAACAGCCTACCTTTATATGGTTCTCAATCAGAGGAAACGTTAAACACCTGTCCCTGATTGAGAACCATATAAGGCTAATTACCACTGACCTAAACATAGAAACACAAAACATAGAATGCCCACCCCAACTCACGCCCTGACCAACTAAACACATACAAAAACAAGAGAAAACAGGTCAGGAACGTGACATAACCTCCCCCTCAAGGTGCGAACTCCGGACGCACCACCAAAAGTCTAGGGGAGGGTCTGGGTGGGCATCTGTCCACGGTGGCGGCTCAGGCTCTGGGCGTGGTCCCCATCCCACCATAGTCAATCCCCGCTTTTGTAGCCTCCTTCCAATGACCACCCTCCAAATTAAACCCACCGGATTAAGGGGCAGCACCGGACTAAGGGGCAGCACCGGACTGAGGGGCAACACCGGATTGGATGGCGGATCCTGGCTGGCTGGCTCTGGCGGATCCTGGCTGGCTGGCTCTGGCAGGTCATGGCTGGATGACGGCTCTGGCTGGTCATGGCTGGATGACGGCTCTGGCTGGTCATGGCTGGATGACGGCTCTGGCTGGTCATGGCTGGCTGACGGCTCTGGCTGGTCATGGCTGGATGACGGCTCTGGCTGGTCATGGCTGGATGACGGCTCTGGCTGGTCATGGCTGGCTGACGGCTCTGGCTGGTCATGGCTGGCTGACGGCTCTGGCTGGTCATGGCTGGCTGACGGCTCTGGCTGGTCATGGCTGGCTGACGGCTCTGGCTGGTCATGGCTGGCTGACGGCTCTGGCTGGTCATGGCTGGCTGACGGCTCTGGCTGGTCATGGCTCTGGCTGGTCATGGCTCGCTGACGGCTCTGGCTGATCCTGTCTGGCGGAAGGCTCTGGCTGATCCTGTCTGGCGGAAGGCTCTGGCTGATCCTGTCTGGCGGAAGGCTCTGGCTGATCCTGTCTGGCGGAAGGCTCTAGCGGCTCCTGTCTGGCGGAAGGCTCTAGCGGCTCCTGTCTGGCGGACGGCTCTGAAGGATCATGGCAGACGGGCGGCTTTGCAGGCTCAGTACAGACGGGCGGCTTTGAAGGCTCAGTACAGACGGGCAGTTCATGCGGCGCTTGGCAGACGGACAGTTCAGACGGCGTTGGGCAGACGGGCAGTTCAGGCGCCGTTGGGCAGACGGGCAGTTCAGGCGCCGTTGGGCAGACGGGCAGTTCAGGCGCCGCTGGGCAGACGGGCAGTTCAGGCGCCGCTGGGCAGACGGGCAGTTCAGGCGCCGCTGGGCAGATGGCAGACTCTGGCCGGCTGAGACGCACTGTAGGCCTGGTGCGTGGTGCCGGAACTGGAGGTACCGGGCTAAGGACACGCACCTTCAGGCTAGTGCGGGGAACAACAACAGGGCACACTGGACTCTCAAGGCGTACTATAGGCCTGGTGCGTGGTACCGGCACTGGTGGTACCGGGCTGAGGGTACGCACATCAGGGCGAGTACGGGGAGAAGGAACAGTGCGTACAGGGCTCTGGAGACGCACAGGAGGCTTGGTGCGTGGTGCCGGAACTGGTGGTACTGGGCTGGAGACACGCACCACAGGGAGAGTGCGTGGAGGAGGAACAGGGCTCTGGAGACGCACTGGAAGCCTGGTGCGTGGTGTAGGCACTGGTGGTACTGGGCTGGAGCGGGGAGGTGGCGCCGGAAATACCGGACCGTGCAGGCGTACTGGCTCCCTTGAGCACTGAGCCTGCCCAACCTTACCTGGTTGTATGCTCCCCGTCGCCCGACCAGTGCGGGGAGGTGGAATAACCCGCACCGGGCTATGTAGGCGAACCGGGGACACCATGCGTAAGGCTGGTGCCATGTAAACCGACCCGAGGAGACGTACTGGTGGCCAGATATGTAGGGCCGGCTTCATGACATCCGGCTCAATACTCAATCTAGCCCTGCCAGTGCGGGGAGGTGGAATAACCCGCACCGGGCTATGCACACGTACAGGAGACACCATGCGCGCTACTGCGTAACACGGTGTCTGCCCGTACTCTCGCTCTCCACGGTAAGTACAGGGAGTAGGCGCAGGTCTCCTACCTGACTTCGCCACTCTCCCTCTTAGCTCCCCCCCAAGAAATTTTTGGGGTTTACTCACAGGCTTCCTACCGCGTCGTCGTGCTGCCTCCATTCGCCGGTATCCCTCCTCGCACTGCGCCAGAGAATCCCAGGCGGGCTCCGGCATTCGCCCTGGGTCGATCGCCCACCTGTCGATCTCCTCCCACGTAGTGTAGCCCAGATCCTTCTCCTGCTTCCGAGCTAGCTCCTCGAAACGCCGCCTCTCTGCTTTCGCTGCCTCCAGCTCAGCTTTGGGGGAGGAGGAGTAGGGATTGGACCAAAGCGCAGCGTTGTGATATGACATAATTATATTTATTAAAGTAAAGACGAAACACGAAAATACTTCAACAAACTACAAAACAAATAAACGAACGTAGACAGACCTGAACTAGAGAACTTACATATACACGAAGAACTTACATATACAGACTACACAAACGAACAAACGAAACAGTCCCGTGTGGTGCACAGACACAAACACGGAAGACAACCACCCACAAACAAACAGTGTGAACAGCCTACCTTTATATGGTTCTCAATCAGAGGAAACGTTAAACACCTGTCCCTGATTGAGAACCATATAAGGCTAATTACCACTGACCTAAACATAGAAACACAAAACATAGAATGCCCACCCCAACTCACGCCCTGACCAACTAAACACATACAAAAACAAGAGAAAACAGGTCAGGAACGTGACATAACCCCCCCCCTCAAGGTGCGAACTCCGGACGCACCACCAAAAGTCTGGGTGGGCATCTGTCCACGGTGGCGGCTCAGGCTCTGGGCGTGGTCCCCATCCCACCATAGTCAATCCCCGCTTTTGTAGCCTCCTTCCAATGACCACCCTCCAAATTAAACCCACCGGATTAAGGGGCAGCACCGGACTAAGGGGCAGCACCGGACTGAGGGGCAACACCGGATTGAGGGGCAACACCGGATTGAGGGGCAACACCGGATTGGATGGCGGATCCTGGCTGGCTGGCTCTGGCGGATCCTGGCTGGCTGGCTCTGGCAGGTCATGGCTGGATGACGGCTCTGGCTGGTCATGGCTGGATGACGGCTCTGGCTGGTCATGGCTGGATGACGGCTCTGGCTGGTCATGGCTGGATGACGGCTCTGGCTGGTCATGTTAACATATTAATATCTCAGACATATTCCCTGTAGCTCATTAAAATTGTTGTCAATATCTTCCTGCCTTTTGAGAAATTTTTGTTGTCAATAAAGTATTCAAGAAAAACTTTTCTTACCTGTATCTTGTCTATGTTTCCCAGGGGAGGGGTATGTTGCTTATGTGTGCATGCGCCCAGTGGAGTGCAGGTAGTAGTTTATGAATAAGCGTATACATTGTCGTGTTGCGATGGGGTGTTTACTTTGTAAGACACATATTCATTTTTTGAGTACTTTTGTGCCAACATGGCAATGTCCCACTAGGCACAAACATCAATTCAACGTCTATTCCACGTTGATTCAACGTAATTTCATTGAAATTACATGAAAACAACATTGATTCAATCATTGTGTGCCCATTGGGGTAGGACAAAAATTGTGATAACGTGGTCTAGTTACCTGACGCCACATGTTTATACAGTGTATGGGGATAGTAGGCCTATATTCCACAAGCACATGCTTTCTGACAAAGAGGAGTATTTAAATCAGTTAATTGGTTTCAGCTCTTCAGATGAGAAGGCCGGGAACAGACAGATGTATGGTACGATATGTCAAGTTTGGTCCAATTTATTTCGCTACAGGTTATTTGCAATGTCACACTGAGCCCAAGTGTCTTTCTTTGGAATACATTTTTTTTCTCCTTTAGTATTGAGCACACGAATGCAATCTGAATGACTAGAAATGTAAGTTTACATTAAGTAAAATATTGTGACTTGCTTCAGCTCTTTAAAAGTATTTTTGTGTTAGTTGAAGAAGTTTAAAATGTTTTACTCAAGTGAAGCAGTGAAATATATAGTTAAAGTTAAATATATGAAAATATCTGGTCTGATTACTTTGACAGACTACTATATCAACCTTGGTGTCTCACCTAACTATCTTAAGTTGAATCCACTAATGTAAGCTCTGCTAAATGACTAAAATGTAAAAATGTAACCTTATAATTTTTGGAGTGTTGGGCAGTTAGATCACATATTTCATCACAAGCAACTACACTCAGAATACTACACATTTAATCAAAAGGAATTAGAAAAGGGGCACTTACTCTGGTACAGTTTCATTGCCATGGCCATTCATACTGTACTGAATACTGAATATCCACTGTTAATGTGGATATATTCAATAACAACACATTTGTACTCTTTCTCTGCTGCTGATTAATTTCCTAGTATTTTTCTCACTTCCCCTATGTCAGATTGTTACAGTATTACTGCTGCTCTACTTACTGTATGGTTTGAAACTTAACGTATACATTTCTAATTATAATACACTAATTATTCTGTAATAATAACCAGCAACATACACAGTTAAATTATTCACTTTTTTTTTTTTTAAAGGTCAAACTGACACAATTATCCCAAATAAAATATCATCATGGCTGCCTCTGCATGCATGCAATACATCCTCCAGACTTATGCTGCAATCATTTCATCAGAGATTATATATCAGTCCCTCCGGGATTTTGCAGGGATTTTTGTTATATTTGCGGGCAGAAATGCTTGATTTTGCTGCTGCAATTCTGAAATTTTGCATGGCAATATGCAATGATTTTATCCAATTGTTGCGAAAATGTGCTGACGAGGGAAATAGTTTGTTGATGTGTGGCTTGATTGAACCATATATGATTGAACCATTATTTTTGTACTGCGGTGATGGGTCAGTTTTGTGCAATAATATTGAGATGATTTGACTGTTTTATGCAGAAATAGTGTAAGATTGGTAAAAATTTGCAAGCCCTCGCATTGAGATCGCAGAATCACAGAATCCTGGAGGCACTGATATATGATAATTCCGATTGATTCATACTATGACAAATCATCATTCTATGAACTCTATGGGTTTGGAGAGGCACTTCTCACTATCATGCCTGTTGGTTTGTGGTCTCTCTCTCTCTCCCTCTCTGCCTGTTTGTCTGTTCATGATAGCAACAAACAAAGTCTTAACACATGGAACACACCTTCATGACCCATAATTACTGTGATGAAGTTAAAGACCTTTAAAGCACTCAAATTATCCAGATAGTTTGCCAGGAGTGATGTGCAGGCAGTTTCCAAGAACCTTACTTACAGTCATTTGAACTTCTTTGAATAAAACTCGTGCCCTCTTTCTTTCTGTTCTTGACTGGTGGCACATTAATTAGACAGTGATTGTGCAATTAATTCTGTAGCTAGCAAGTATTATTGGCTTCAAAACATTCACTATCAGTTTTTCACACAGTCAGAACTACCCAGCGTTAGCGTTAGATGGCCATTGCTCTCTGTTCTATTGGTGAATGTGCAATCACTGGAGAACAAACTGGATGAGCTCCTGTTCGAGGCTATCCTATCAACGGGACCTGAAAAACTGTAATATATTATGTTTCTTGTGGCTGATCGAGGAAATGAATATACCAGTCAAAAGTTTGGACACACCTACTAATTCAAGGGTTTTTCTTTATTTTGACTATTGTCTACATTGTAGAATAGTAGTGAATACATCAGAACTATGAAATAACATATACATAATTATGTAGTAACCAAAAAAGTGTAAAACAAATCTAAATATATCTTATATTTGAGATTCTTCAAAGTAGCCACCCTTTGCCTTTATGACAGCTTTGCACACTCTTGGCGTTCTCTCAACCAGCTTCATGATGTAGTTACCTGGAATACATTTCAATTAACAGGTGTGCCTTGTTAAAAGATAATTTGTGGAATTTCTTTCCTTCTTAATGCGTTTGAGCTAATCAGTTGTGACGATGTCTCGCTGGTTTTGCTATGCATTGTCAAGACCGAATGGAAGACTCTGGTAAGACGAAGGGAGGAGGGGCGTGTCTCTTTGTTAACAACAGCTGGTGTGTGATCTCTAATGTTTATAAGGAAGTTTAAAGTTTTTGCTTACCTGATTTAGAATACGTCATAATAAGCTGCAGACCATACTATTTACCATGAGAATTTTCATCTATATTTTTCATAGCTGTCTGTTTAACACTACAAACTGATGCTGGCACTAAGACCACACTCAAAGAGCTTTATAGGACCATAAGCAAACAAGAAAATGTACATTCAGAGGTCGCATTTCTCATGGCCGGTGATTTTAATGCAGGGAAACTGAAATCCATTTTACTACATTTTTACAAGTATGTCACCTGGTGAACTAAACAAAACCTACAGGGGACAATGACACAACATCCCCAAAATGTCCAAAAAACGTCCTCTGGGACCAATCAGTAACTAGACAAAACTTCTAGGGGACCATGACACAACGTCTTTAGGCAACCATTTTGTGATGTGCCAGGGACGTTGTAACGACTCATTATTGCTTGCAGGGTATCGCCCGTGTCGTAGACAATCGGTTCAAATATAACGCTGACAAGAACTTGTGAAATCAATTAGGCTTTTAATACAAAGTATATCAAAGCCTGGAATGGCCCGCGGAACACACACACCACTTCCCAGCCCCGGCTCCAGCATTTATACACATACAACATATAGGTCCAACCCATATGCAAATAAGCATACTTCCCCTAATTCTTCCTGTCACCATTATCTTTTTAATTCAGTGCCTCAGTATGTTCTCTGGTATGTGTGCCCTTATTGGAATCGGCAGACTATGTGTCTCTTCTTATCATTAGTGTGTCCAGTTGCCCTAGGCGCATATTTCTCTGGTATGTGTGTCTCTTAATGAAATCAGCAGACTATATGTCTAGTGTGTCCAGTTGCCCTAGGCGCATATTTCTCTGGTATGTGTGTCTTTAGTGGAATCAGCAGACTATGTGTCTCTTCTCTTCATGTGGTCTGTTTTTTTAATGTTCAGCTGTCCTATGCCTTTATATGTTATCCATGTGTCTCATTTACTCCTACACCCGTAGCACATGTTTATAGCTATGAAATTATTTGAAAGGCTGGTCATGGTTCACATCAACACCATCATCCCAGACACCCTGGACCCCCTCCAATTCGTATACCGTCCCAACAGATCCACAGATGATGCAATCACTATTGCACTCCACATTGCCATCGCCCACCTGGACAAAAGGAATACCTATGTAACATGCTGACCAGACCGGACACGTCGCGTGCGCGAGCGTCGCAAAATAAATTTAGAAATCCATGTTATTCAATTATTGCTCCCACACTGCTCGCGCGCGCCAACGAGCGTCTGCGACGCCAAGGGCTAAATTAGAACTCATTCCTATTTCTGACGCAGATCGCGCTGCAAGTCCTGCCTCTCCCTTCTCCTCATTGGTTTATAGAAGTAGGTACCCACGTGCCATCTCCTCATTGGTTATACCCACGTGGGTGATAGAAAGACTGTTTTGCCGGTAGTCGTGGTAATACAATGAAAGTTTAGATGCGATCCCCATATAATTTAAACGATGAAAAAGCCTGGAAGGAGGAGAGATGACTAGAAATGATTCGGTTGGCTGTTTTATGTGTGGATTAATTGTCGGAGTAGAGATCCTTGTGCATTTCAGGTAAAATAACAACTCAATGTTTATATCCCAGGACAAATTAGCTAGCAACAGCAAGCTAGCTAAATAGGACAAATTAACGTTAGCTAGCAAGTGCAAGCTAACTAGCTAAATTACCATACATGTTTAATGCTTTTCGACCTGTCCCCAAATTAATGTCATTGGTTCAGAGTTTGTTTTGATATTTTAACCTGCGTGTCGTGATCGCGTTTGGTGTGGGGGGGCAAAATAAATTTATGCACGATAGCGCACGATGGCGCACGCGCGCAGCCGGTTTGGGCAAGGTGTAAGAATGCTGTTGAGCTCTCCCCGTAGATTTTGCGGTGACGTAGTGTCCCCATGAGTGACAGAACACTGAGCCAATCACTGAGCAACTAGAGAACATTACCAACTCTTACACTCTGTTTTTTCTGTTGGTTGCCCCACCACCACAGAAAGCACTGAGCTAGGCTGGAACACCTGCATTTTGAAGCTGCTTAACTCAAGAAAGCAAAAACGAGACCATATTTGTATGCGACTTTATTAACTCAAAAGTTTTTTGTATTTTTTTTTGTTTACATTGTTTGCAAACTGATATGTGACATGTATTAATTCCAAAATAACATGCAAAACAGGTAACAACAAAAAAAAAACGGTGGGGCTCAAACAGGTGAGGTCACCCTGAATGAAGGGTTGCTACTGATAACAATAAATCATTTTTACAATATTTAAAGTGGGAACTCTTGCTGTGGCAAGTCTTATTCATTAGGCCTACTCTGCACTATTCAATAAATCGTCTTGCCTCATGTGGTATATATAGGGCTACCTGTCCTATCACCTCCATTGGCTGCCTGTGAGATATTGTGCGCCTTGACAATGAGAGATGTGGGTGGCCAAACTATTGAGCAACAGTAAATTTAGCAGATTGCGCTTTTAATGCACGGAATTGCGCAGGTTGGTCGATGCACGTGCGTGGTCGTGGACAATGGTAGACTGTAGCCTATTTTTACCTGCCAAGCGCGCGCTGGGTCAAAAATGATAAAGCGCCATCCAATGAGCGTTGGTCAATCTCACAGATTATTTTTCAACTAGGCCTTCTACAGACAGTGAACTGCTTTACATATTCGGACATGGCTGAATCAGGAGAAAGCGAAGATGAAATCCAATTTCTACGTACGGTAAGTAGGCTAATGCTACGGAGTATTTAACTCTGGTGGTGGCATTTGCGGCAAAATTGGAAGAAGGTTGGGTTATGCAGGGCATCGATACGGTAGCCAGAAATTGAAACATTTACAGGTGTATAATAATCACTGGTACATTCGGCCACAATTATCAGGTGTAACGTTACATGCTTTTTTACTTGTTAACTTTTTCCCACGGTCACTCACTTGTTTGAAAACTTCTTAAACAAATAAGAAAAGCCAAACCTTTGTTTTCATGATAGAGTTTAGAGTAGAAACTGTTAATTTTTGGTCTATTTGAAAGTTACTAGGCTGTATTGAATGGCCATTACTTGTCTTTAAAACTAACTGTGTGTTGGCTACCATGACATGTTTTGTTTGCTAATGAAGCAAGAGTTCCAGAATTGTTACTCTCTATTGCTCTCCTCTCATTTGAGCGAATAACAACAACCATTTATTTCTTTTTTTTTGTCACTGACAAATTAATTGCTAACCTTTACTCCAAATTCAAACTCATTAACCTATTTTTGTAGAAATATATTAGTTTATTTATTTTTTCTGTGCAACTACTTGGGCTACAGTAAATTGAGCTTAAGCATTTGTTCTATTTTTAACTGTATTTTCAACCACAGAGAATGATGGAGGCCTATCATTCTCTGTGGTTGTGAGTCCTCTCATGGCTTGGTATCTCAGCTCTCTGATAAAGACATGTCACTAGTGGAGTGCTGGTTGATGCTGTGTGGGACAGTCACATGCTTCGGTTGACTGGTGAGGGCCGTGGTGACAGATACTGGTTCAGGCATTATGGTCTCTCAGACCATACTAAAAGTTTCTGAAACTAAGTAACTTTATGCAGTTCATTTTCAGTGTTTCCCCTATGATTTTTTTCAGCAGTGGTGGCAAAGTTGAGAGAACATTTGCCAAGGGGCTGAAAGAACATGTGCAGTTTAAAGCTAATTTCCTGCAATTCTACACATTTTGTCATGGCTTACGCGGTGTTCTTTCAGTGCCTTCAAAGTATTCCAACCCCTTGACTTTTTACACATTTTGTTGTGTTACAGCCTGAATTTAAAATAGATTAAATGGAGATTTTTTGTCACTGGCCTACACAATACCCCATAATGTCAAAGTTGAATTAGGTTTTTATAAATTTGTACAAATTCATTAAAAATGAAAAGCTGAAATGTCTTGAGTCAATAAGTATTCACCCCTTTGTTATGGCAAGCCTAAATAAGTTCATCATTAAAATGTGCTTAACAAGTCACATAATAAGTTGCATGGATTCACTCCCTGTGCAGTAATAGTGTTTAACATGATTTTTTAATTACTCCCTCATCTCTGTACCCCACATATACAATTATCTGTAACGTCTTCCAGTCGAGCAGTGAATTTCAAACAAAGATTCAACCACAAAGACCAGGGAGGTTTTCCAATTGTCACGTTCGTTCTCCTCCTCGTCTGAGGAGGTGCATGGATCGGACCAATACGCAGAGTGATATGAAAACATCTTCCCTTTTATTATATAACGAAGATGAACACGAAACGAAACACTTTTACAAACTATACAAAAAAACAACAAACGTGAAGCTACAAAACGAAAGTGCGCACACACACACGCTACTAACGTTTAGACATAGACAATTACCCACAACACCTAAAGCCTATGGCTGCCTTAAATATGGCTCCCAATCAGGGACAACAATAAACAGCTGTCTCTGATTGAGAACCAAACCAGGCAACCATAGACTTTCCTAAACACCTACACTGAACACAACCCCATACATTCTACAAAACCCCCCTAAACAATACACACACCCTAAACTAGACAAAACACACAAACATCCCCCATGTCACACCCTGACCTAACTAAACTAATAAAGAAAATCAATATAACAGAGGCCAGGGTGTGACACCAATGCCTCGCAAAGAAGGGCACCTATTGGTAGATGGGTACAAATAAAAAAGGCAGACATTGAATATACCTTTGAGCAGGGTGAAGTTATTAATTACAATTTGAATGGACTATCAATACACCCAGTCACCACAAAGAGACAGGCGTCCTTCCTAACATAGTTGCCGGAGAGGAAGGAAACTGCTCAGGGATTTCACCATGAGGCCAATGGTGACTTTAAAATGACTGTGATAGAAGAAAACTGAGGATGGATCAACAACATTGTAGTTACACCACAATATTAACCTAATTGACAGAGTGAAAAGAAGGAAGCCTGTACAGAATAAAAATATTCCAAAACATGCATCCTGTTTGCAACAAGGCACTAAAGTTATAATGCAAAAAATGTGGGAATGCAATTCACTTTTTGCCCTGAATACAAAGTTATATGTTTGGGGCAAATCCAATACAACAGATTACTGAGTACCACTCTCCATAATTTCAAGCATAGTGTTAGCTGCGTATGCTTGTAATTGTTGGGGAGTTTTTCAGGATAAAAAATAAATGGAATGGAGCTAAGCAACAGCAAAATCCTAGAGGAAAACCTGGTTCAGTCTTCTTTCCACCAGACACTGGGAAATGAATTCACCTTTCAGCAGGACAGTAACCTGAAACACAAGGCCAAATCTACATTGGAGTTGCTTACCAAGAAGACAGTGAATGTTCCTGAGTGTCTGAGTTACAGTTTTGACTTAAATCGACTTGAAAATCTGTGGCAAGACAGGAGAATGGTTGTCTAGCAATGATCAACAACCAATTTGACAGAGCTTGAAGAATTTAGAAAATAATAAATGGGCAAATGTTGCGCAATCCAGGTGTGGGAAAGCTCTAAGAGACTTAACCAGAAAAACTCACAGATGTAATCGCTGCCAAAGGTGCTTCAACAAATTATTGACTCAGGGGTGGGAATACTGTATTTCTGGTTTTAGTCATTTAAGTTTACACTGAACACATTTGACCAACTATTATATTTTTTTACAATGTTTTTTGGAGTGGTGGCAATAATTTAGAAGTGGTGGCCCGCTGCTGTTAAATTAATATGGGGAAAACTGATTTGGCTGTGGCCCTTATCTCTGTTCGTAAAGAACTTGTGATGGGCCATGTTAGCCTCTCTGCCCTGACCTGACTGACTCTGCAATGCATGATTGAGGTCAGGATCCAATTCAGACCCTTTGAAAGCTTATGGGATATTGACCTTTTTTTATTTATGGCCTGAGTGGAAATGGCATTCTTGACCTCAGCCAGCTCTGAGCCCTATTCCTTATTCAGTTAGGTCCCTAAGTGGTTCTACTGTGCAGCGGGACTGATAAAGTCCAGAGGTTGCTGATAGTAGGGTGGAATGGAGTGTGAGGCAGGGGTCAGACAACAGTGACACCTCAGTGGTGGCATCATGCCCTGGGCACTGAGAGGTGTTCCAGTCTGGCTGCTAGTCCCTCCTCTCTCCACAGTCTCTCAGCTCT
Organism: Salvelinus namaycush; assembly: GCF_016432855.1. Taxonomy (NCBI): domain Eukaryota; kingdom Metazoa; phylum Chordata; class Actinopteri; order Salmoniformes; family Salmonidae; genus Salvelinus; species Salvelinus namaycush. The sequence continues at coordinate 24,120,835 of NC_052328.1, forward strand.
CCTTATATGGCTGTGACCTGATTCCCTTGGAGTGCACTTTAAAAAGGAGTTAACCACTCACTGTTATACAATGTTGAAGTACTGTCTAAGTTCATTTTACAGCATGAAATTATTTCTGTCAGTTTCATTGAATGTTTTTCAGGTGAAAACAACTAGCTCACAATATTTATTAACAGCAATGTGGTATACTATGTGCCCCTGCCTCTGTCAGAATGATGAGGTGGTGCTGCAGTGCATCTTCACATCCCAACAGGAGCATCTGAAACTGTGCCTGGCTGCAGAGGGCTTTGGCTGCAGACTCTGCTGTCTGGAGTCCACCTCCAACTGCAAGGTATAGCTTCATCCCACAGCATGGTCTTTGGAATCAGAGAATGCCAGATCAGAGGATTGATAAGATTCTGATTAATCAGGAGTATGTGCACTGTGTTCCCCAGAATGTTCCTCCAGACCTGTCGGTGTGTTCCTTTGTGCTGGCCCAGTGTCTGTCTGTCAGAGCTCTGCAGGAGATGCTGGCTAACAGGGAGGACCAAGCAGCAGGGGTGAGCTAACAGCTTGGGTCTCATTCTAGCCTAACTATAATGGATTTCTGTGAAGTCATGGTTCATGGTTGTGTTCTAATAAGAGCTGTAGTTATGTTGTGTTGTGCAGGCTGGTCAGGGAGGTGGTCATCGCACCCTCCTCTACGGTCATGCTGTACTGCTCATACACTCCTACAGCAGGATGGTGAGCTTTCTCAACCAATCACAGTATCTGTCTGGAGAACTAAGACTTTTCATTTTGGTTGTGTAAATCCCATGAGGAAACCTGTGTGTTTGATTATGCCGTTTATTCCAGTCATAAGGGGTTGTTCAAGGTTTAAATGGACCTTTCTACGTTTTCTTCTTCTTCAGTATCTTTGCTGTTTGTCCACATCCCAGTCTTCGACAGATAAGCTAGCGTTTGATGTTGGTCTGCAGGATGATAAAACAGGTATTTCACATCATTTTAAAGATGTGTTCCAGTGCTTGGTGGAACATCAGAAAGTGCTTGTTTTGATGATGTTTAGATATCAATTCAGTAGGCCTATGAGTAGTATGCCCTTTGTTCTGGCAATCAACCACATTCCATACAAATTACCTGTGTGTCCAGGTGAGGCATGCTGGTGGACCATTCACCCTGCATCCAAGCAGAGGTCAGAGGGGGAGAAGGTCCGTGTCGGGGACGACCTCATCCTGGTCAGTGTGTCATCTGAGAGATACCTGGTGAGTGACCAGAGAAGTGCATGTAGAGATATAATGAGATGGCAGACAAGGCAGGTACCCTTCAAAGAGGAGATAAATAGCTAAAGTGCTAATGTTTGAATAAACTTCAATAGTGTCTGAAATAGACCCCAGAAAAATAGCAGCCACTTTATGGATGGTTTATTTAGAAACGGTTTCCATTATGTGAAATCCTTGTAAATCCTGATCTCTCTTGATTCTCCATAACTGTCATGATCTTGTTAAGGCTCTTGTCTTGGTTGTTTCCCTGCAGCATTTGTCCTATGGGAGTGTGATAGACAATACGAGTGAGAGTGGCAGCCTCATTGTGGACGCAGCCTTCCAGCAGACCCTCTGGAGGGTCGCCCCCATCTGTTCTGGGAGTGGAGTTGCTCAAGGCAGGTTGCCTCTTTCTGTCAATACAGAGAACACAACCTAAATGCACATTACAACCCTGCCATTTTGGGAGTGTACTGTATATTGGATATTATTACGTGTTATTTCTTGATTGTAATCCTTGACTTTCCTTTGTGTGCTAATCGTAGGGTATCTGAAGGGAGGGGACACGTTGAGGCTGCTGCATGGACACACAGACGAATGTCTGACTGTCCCATCTACAGACCAGGGGGAGGAGCTACGCAAGTAAGTCCCAGAGTCACACCCATACACACGACCAAGCATTTTGATTATTTAAATGCTCCCAATCATTCACTCATGCAAGCCTGTGCTCTCTCATCGCTCATTCTCTTGCTCTCTCTCATGTCCTTAGGGTGGTGCACTACGAGGGTGGAGCAGTGTCCAGTCATGCCCGCTCTCTCTGGAGGCTCGAGATCCTGCGTGTTGCGTAAGTCTCTCACATCTTTTTCCCATACCCTTCATACACTGATTTTCCAAATCCACCCCATAAGATGCAGGCATGTGTATCTGTGGTCGTTAAAGATACGCTCACTTGTATTTGGTCAGGTAGAGTGGTAACGGTAAGATAAGGCAAAAATAATTATATTATTTGAGTGAGGACAGCATTCCTCCCTCTCCTTACCGCTGCTGCCATAGCTCCATGCACTTACTGCATACTGACTGAGCTCTAACTGACTGAGCATAACAACTATTTCCAACAGCTGGAGTAGTAGCCACACACGCTGGGGTCAGCCATTCCGGCTCCGCCATGTCACCACAGGGAGGTACCTGAGTCTGACCGAGGAGAGAGGCCTTCACCTGGTGGACAGGGAGAGGGCTGACGTGAAGTCCACATCCTTCTGCTTCCGACCCTCCAAGGTCTGAGGTCAAATGCCAAATTCATAGTTTTTTTGCCTACCCCAAATACATAGACCAAATCTGATAACCAGCGGTGTCAATTGTTGATGGTGATCAGAATTACATTTCCACATCACTCTTTAGGAGAAGCTAGAATGTGGCCCAAAGAAGGACATTGATGGTATGGGTGCCTCAGAGATCAAGTATGGAGACTCCATGTGCTACGTCCAGCATGTGGACTCTGGTCTGTGGCTCACCTATCAAGCCATTGATGCCAAGTGTGCCCGCTTGGGAGCAGTGCAGCGCAAGGTAATATAATGTATTTTTCCAGTACTAATTTCTGCTGAACTTCATCACACTGTAGGCTTACTCAGTATTTGAGTCATTGCTTGGACATATGCGTAGCTTTTAGTTGTTTACTTTTTTTCTGTTAAATGTGTACTGTATTGTGTTTTATTGTCACATTGTCCTATGACCTTTTCTCCAGGCCATTATGCACAGTGAGGGTCACATGGATGACGGTCTGAGCCTGTCCCGTTCTCAGTGGGAGGAGTCCCACACGGCCAGACTCATCCGCAGCACCGTCCTCCTCTTCACAGGCTTCATCAGGTAGGCCATCACACAGCCCTCTAGGAACCTGGCTAACTGGGTTCCCCAAGTGAGGGATTTAGCTGAGGTAACAGTGTGATTGGTTGAGAGTGCAGAGTGTAAATGATGGAGCCATTGTGTAGTTTGTGGACATTTGGGCTCGTACTAGCAAGGCCTGGACAAAAAGTATTGGAAAATCTTGGAAATTTTCTATCTTCTCTCAATCTCCTCTCTTGTTTTTAGGAGACTTGATGGTCTCAGTCAGCGAGCGAACACCCCCTCCTTAAACCTGCCACTAGAGACAGTGGCCCTAAGTTTGCAGGATCTGATTGGCTACCTCCAGCCACCTGGGGAGGGGCTAGGACATGAGGCTAGGCAGAACAGTGTGCGAGCTCTGAAGAACAGACAGAATCTATTTCAAGAGGAGGTAATAGTGATTTCTTTAGCCTTGGGGCCCTTGAATCTATTGTCCCCAGAAGTGGCATGACAAAATACGTTTTCTGCATCTGTATGGTTCAAGGATGTTTTTGTTCGGAAATGTGCTATTTTATCTCTTGATATCTCTTTCTCTTTCAGGGGGTCATCGGTTTAGTTCTTGACTGTATTGACCGTTTACACCTATACAGCAGTGCCTCTCATTTTGCTGCAGCTGCTGGGAAGGAGGCAGGAGATGACTGGGAGAACATCCTCAACTCCTTCTATGAACTACTGGGTGAGAATGACCCACTCAGCATTAAATACTCTGTGTATAAGAACTTCATGCACTACCACCCCACATTCGACTGACTATAAAAATGATGCATGGGAAATCTGTATAGATCTACAAGTAAAAAGTCATACTTAGTTTCATCCTTTGTTTTCTATTCCCCTCCAGCTGCTCTTATCAGGGGAAATCGCAGGAACTGTGCCCAGTTCTCAGGCTCCCTGGACTGGCTGGTGAGCAGGCTGGAGGGACTGGAGGCCTCCACTGGTAAGTGCATCATTTTGGGGTTCTACTTTTACCCATGACCTCTTAGGACAAGAATGGTCCCTTTCAGAAAAACCCCATGATTTCACATGTGGAAAATCACATGATTTCACGTGAAAACATGTGTTTTTGGAACAATTCACATGTGATCACGTGAAATACATGTGGTTTTTCCGTAAAGGGGTGACACACATTAGATTTTACATGTAGATGCTGCGACTAAGTTGTGTCTGTTGTGTAGGTGTCCTGGAGGTTTTACACTGTGTCCTTGTAGAGAGTCCTGAGACTCTCAACTTTATAAGGGAAGGACACATTAAATCCATCATCTCTCTACTGGATAAGCATGGGCGGAACCACAAGGTACGTACACTCTCAGTACCTTTTCTCTGTTAAATAATTGTGTTTTATTGAAATATTAACCTGATTTCTTGACATATTAACCTGTGTATGGTTTTATCCCAGGTCCTGGATGTGCTGTGTTCTCTCTGTGTGTGTCATGGTATGGCAGTGCGTTCCAACCAGCATCTGATCTGTGATAACCTGCTACCAGAGCGAGACCTGCTTCTCCAGACTCGCCTCGTCAACCAGGTCACCAGGTACACAACCATTATTCACCCTCTGACTCACACTGACATTTCCATTCGTTAATACATACAGTTGAAGTCAGAAGTTTACATACACCTAGCCAAATACATTTAAACTCAGTTTTTCACAATTCCTGACATTTAATCCTAGTAAAAATTCCATGTCTTAGGTCAGTTAGGATCACCACTTTATTTTAAGAATGTGAAATCTCAGAAAAATAGTAGAGAGAATGATTTATCTCAGCTTTTATTTCTTTCATCACATTCCCAGTGGGTCAGAAGTTTACATACACTCAATTAGTATTTGGTACCATTGCCTTTAAATTGTTTAACTTGAGTCAAATGTTTTGGGTAGCCTTCCCACAATAAGAATTTTGGCCCATTCCTCCTGACAGAGCTGGTTTAAATGAGTCAGGTTTGTAGGCCTCCTTGCTCGCACACGCTTTTTCAGTTCTGCCCACAAATGTTCTATAGGATTAAGGTCAGGGCTTTGTAATGGCCACTCCAATACCTTGACTTTTTTATCCTTAAGCCATTTTGCCACAACTTTGGAAGTATGCTTGGGGTCATTTTCCTGTCTCATGATGCCATCTATTTTGTAAAGTGCATCAGTCCCTCCTGCAACAAAGCACCCCCACAACATGATGCTGCCACCTCCGTGCTTCACGGTTGGGATGGTGTTCTTCGGCTTGCAAGCATCCCCCTTTTTCCTCCAAACATAACGCTGGTCATTATGGCTAAACAGTTCTATTTTTGTTTCATCAGACCAGAGGACATTTCTCCAAAAGGTATGATCTTTGTCCTCATGTGCAGTTGCAAACCGTAGTCTGGCTTTTTTATGGCGGTTTTGGAGCAGTGTCTTCTTCCTTGCTGAGCGGCCTTTCAGGTTATGTCGATATAGGACTCGTTTTACTGTGGATATAGATACTTTTGTACCTGTTTCCTCCAGCATCTTCACGATGTCCTTTGCTGTTGTTCTGGGATTGATTTGCACTTTTCGCACCAAAGTACGTTCATCTCTAGGAGACAGAACGCTTCTCCTTCATGAGCGGTATGACGGCTGCGTGGTCCCATGGTGTTTATACTTGCGTACTTTGTTTGTACAGATGAACGTGGTACCTTCAGTTGTTTGGAAATTTTTCCCAAGGATGAACCAGACTTGTGGAGGTCTACAATTTTTCTTCTGAGGTATTGGTGGATTTTTTTTAATTTTCCCATGATGTCAAGCAAAGAGGCACAGAGTTTGAAGGTAGGCCTTGAAATACATCCACAGGTACACCTCCAATTGACTCAAATTATGTAAATTAGCCTATCAGAAGCTTCTAAAGCCATGACAATTATCTGGAATTTTCCAAGCTGTTTAAAGGCACAGTCAACTTAGTGCGTGTAAACTTCTGACCCACTTGAATTGTGATACTGTGAATTATAAGTGAAATAATCTGTCTGTAAACAATTGTTGGAAAAATTACTTGTGTCATGCACAAAGTAGATGTCCTAACCGACTTGCCTAAACTATAGTTTGTTAACAAGATATTTTTGGAGTGGTTGAAAAATGAGTTTTAATGACCAACCTAAGTGTATGTAAACTTCTGACTTCAACTGTACATTTTATTCCCAAGTATTGCCATTGTTATTTAAAGAGAAACAGCTTCTGTGAAAGTGTCACCAAAACACCTTAGTTCGTTACATGTAAATTGTGACTAGTAATTTGACAGGATCTCAGCTGTCAATGATTTATGGAGTTAGTGAAACCAAATCATGACATTCTGTTGATTAACCATTTATAATTCAGAAATGATAAGGGATGTTTTTGTGGTAGTAAACTACTTTTTATATTTTAATATATATATATATTTTTTTTAATTCCTTCTCACCACCCCTCTGTTTCTGTCAATTCACCATTACTTAGGAAACCACCTGGTGAAGATTTTCCCTTTCCCTTGATATTCTCGTTTTCCATTTCAACACTTGACTGCTCTTTATCTTCTGAGCTCTCAAAGGCAGATTCACGAGCAACGTCTCTGTCACTCCCACAGCTCTTTATATTTTCACCGCTCCCCTGCTTCTTCTCTCTGCTCTTAATGCTCCCACAGCACTTGTCAATCTTCCTCTCCTTAAATGTTGTCCTGCTTTGCTTGGTCCACCTATCTCCTCTCCTTCATTTTCATTACTTTTTCTCCATCCCTGCAAGGCTCAGATGCTCCCTCCATCTCTCTCACCATCACTTATTTCTCTAGAGGTCCCAGCCTCTTCTTCTCTCATCTCCTCTGCCATTTTCTCCATCTCCAACCTCCTTTTTTCTTCTTGTACCCTTTGATCGAGGGAACTCTACATCTCTTTCTGGAGATCATCCCTCTTCCTGCCCAACTCCCTCTTTATCTTCTTCTCCCTTTTTAGTTTCTCTCTCTCCATTTCTGCCCTCTGTCTCCCTGATCTCGGCAATAGTCTCCATTTCCATCATTCTCCTGTCTTCTCTCTGTCTCTTTTCCTCTACCTTCCTCTCTCGTTCTGTCACACTTTCCTCCTGTCCCACCAACTCCTTTCTCAGCTCGTCCACCATCTACAACCGTCAGGGAGCACTCACTCTCGTAGTGCTATTGCTTATATGTTTTCTAGTCTCTATAAAATTAGAATTACATTGTGATATTGCACTGGGTCATGTTGCCATAGACACTTTTATTCTACAGTTACTTTGTCAACAATCTCATGACGTCATTCTGACATAATGTTTGATAACCATGACTATAGTTCTGTGCAGCGGTGTACACGTCATACAAATATTTAAGGGATAATCAACAATGGTCTATGCGTTCTCTGGGACATAATGAATGACGTGGAGTGGAGCCAACCTTCCACGGAGTTGTATTATTTTCCAGAGAACGCATAGAGCCCAGAGTTGATTAGCCCTTTTATACCATAGCTATAATTGAACACATTTGCCACTAGCAATGTGTTCAATTGCAGGTAGAAATGTGTTCAACATCCACTGAAGTAGCTAACAAGTTTCTAGATAGTGACAGTTGTTGCCTTGGTTACCAAACAAACAGACCTGCTAGTTTAGCTAACCATCAATCAAATGGCAATAATGTTTTCAGTTTTACTTTTGCTTTCAAAAGCAGCATAGAACATGTATGAACTATAGCCATTGAATTGTGCCGTGCAAATATACTGTGCGTTATAGGGAAATAATGCACGCTCCATAATGCCTTCAAGCCAATCAGAAACGAGTATTCAACAATGCCATGTTATAAAATGATGATATTATATGGTACACATATCAGAGATGTCGTTAAAGTAATGATGACCATACCAATAAAACCAATGCCAGTGACCACATAATTACATCCTTCACCATCAAATATACAGAGAAGATGAGCATTTGATTGAAATTAGTTATCATATTTTTATGATCATTTCAATATGATAATATGAAACCACGTGGCTAAGGCAATAGAAAATGCCATCAGGAAGAGAGCAGAACTGCTGTTTTCCCGCGATTAGAAGAATTGTTGTACATTGAGTGCTTGTCAGAATGCATATTTCCCTCCCTATGGCACTCGTAACTTGAATGCACCTCGAGAGGAATATTTCTCTCATAGAACACACAACAAGCTGACTAGGTAAATAGATAAACTATTCTACAATGGGGTTGTCAGATTTATTTTATTCATTACTCGTTTTGTTTGCAGAGGAAAGGTAAATGTGGACTGTTGTAGCCACTTCAAAGTGCCTCAGCAGAAATATTAGTTAATGTTCTATATTTTTTTGCCATGGTGTCAATGATTTTGCAATGGCGCAGCGCCACAGCTAACTGACTGCAGCGGAAACACTGATTTTAGTATTATTTCATACCAGTGTTTGATAGTTAAATACTTTTTCAGTACCAAGTTAAATACTTTTTCAGTACCAACATGGAGCGTTTCGCTAAATATTTAGGAATGAGTGCTTACTCTATTACTCTTTGTTGCTCTGTACTGGATATTGCTAGGCTATGATAATCAGGATACATAGCTATCTTTATGGTTTCTGCTCTCTGTTGAAAGAACTGACAGAATGCCGTTTCAACTGATGTTCTCCTGAATTAGAATCTTCATTCTCTTGTGATGGCATGGTTCTTTCTAACATCATCAACTGTAATGTCATAATCAGTTGATATTGAGGTAGTGATTAAAACAGCTTTATGGCCAACAGTATCACATTTAAAATGTAAGAAATAACTATTTGTATTTCATCATCAATAAGACCTGGCTCAGTATACAGGAATAAGAAGTACTAGCCTACCACATTCCACTACACATCAACATTAAATCATTCTGATTTAAAAAATCTATCTAGTTTCATCTGACATGTTTTTATTTAAGCCCTCCACATCTGATTGCTTTTCGTCTTTAAAGTTTTCAATTGTTTTAATGTTTATTGAATAGGGCGCTAACAGTATCACCATTACCCCTTTATTCATCCCTCCTGAACAAAAAAACAAACAATTCCCTCTAGCAAAACAAACAAACAAAATAAGAAACAAACAAACGAATTAAACTAATATCTGTTAGACCAGTCACTATAAGACAAACAAGTGCTCCAGTGTCATAAGTCTTTTGTCCAGTTGCTGAAAGTAGTGAGGAACTTCAACAAGCATTTCTCAACGGCTGGCCATGAATTCCACCTGGCTACTCCAACCTCGGCCAACAGCTCCGCCCCCCCCGCAGCTACTCGCCCAAGCGTCCCCAGCTTCTCCTTTACCCAAATCCAGATAGCAGATGTTCTGAAAGAGCTGCAAAACCTGGACCCATACAAATCAGCTGGGCTTGACAATCTAGACCCTCTATTTCTGAAACTATCCGCCGCCATTGTCGCAACCCCTATTACCAGCCTGTTCAACCTCTCTTTCATATCGTCTGAGATCCCCAAGGATTGGAAAGCTGCCGCGGTCATCCCCCTCTTCAAAGGGGGAGACACCCTGGACCCAAACTGTTACAGACCGATATCCATCCTGCCCTGCCTATCTAAGGTCTTCGAAAGCCAAGTTAATAAACAGATCACTGACCATCTCGAATCCCACCGTACCTTCTCCGCTGTGCAGTCCGGTTTCCGAGCCGGTCACGGGTGCACCTCAGCCACGCTCAAGGTACTAAACGATATCATAACCGCCATCGATAAAAGACAGTACTGCAGACTCAGTAGCTTCGGTTTTTCTGATGACTGCCTTGCCTGGTTCACCAACTACTTTGCAGACAGAGTTCAGTGTGTCAAATCGGAGGGCATGTTGTCCAGTCCTCTGGCAGTCTCTATGGGGGTGCCACAGGGTTCAATTCTCGGGCCGACTCTTTTCTCTGTATATATCAATGATGTTGCTCTTGCTGCGGGCGATTCCCTGATCCACCTCTACGCAGACGACACCATTCTGTATACTTCTGGCCCTTCCTTGGACACTGGGCTATCTAACCTCCAAACGAGCTTCAATGCCATACAACACTCCTTCCGTGGCCTCCAACTGCTCTTAAACGCTAGTAAAACCAAATGCATGCTTTTCAACCGTTCGCTGCCTGCACCCGCCCACCCGACTAGCATCACCACCCTGGACAGTTCCGACCTAGAATATGTGGACATCTATAAATACCTAGGTGTCTGGCTAGACTGTAAACTCTCCTTCCAGACTCATATTAAACATCTCCAATCAAAAATCAAATCAAGAATCGGCTTTCTATTTCGCAACAAAGCCTCCTTCACTCACGCCGACAAACTTACCCTAGTAAAACTGACTATCCTACCGATCCTCGACTTCGGCGATGTCATCTACAAAATAGCTTCCAATACTCTACTCAGCAAACTAGATGCAGTTTATCATAGTGCCATCCGTTTTGTTACTTAAACACCTTATACCACCCACCACCTGTATGCTCTAGTCGGCTGGCCCTCGCTACATATTCGTCGCCAGACCCACTGGCTCCAGGTCATCTATAAGTCCATGCTAGGTAAAGCTCTGCCTTATCTCAGTTCACTGGTCACGATAACAACACCCACCCGTAGCACGCGCTCCAGCAGGTATATCTCACTGATCATCCCAAAAGCCAACACCTCATTTGGCCGCCTTTCCTTCCAGTTACATTTACATTTAAGTCATTTAGCAGACGCTCTTATCCAGAGCGACTTACAAATTGGTGCATTCACCTTATGATATCCAGTGGAACAACCACTTTACAATAGTGCATCTAACTCTTTTAAGGGGGGGGAGGGGGGGGTTAGAAGGATTACTTACTTATTATTATTACTTAGCCAGTTCTCTGCTGCCTGTGACTGGAACGAATTGCAAAAATCGCTGAAGTTGGAGACTTTTATTTCCCTCACCAACTTTAAACATCTGCTATCTGAGCAGCTAACCGATCGCTGCAGCTGTACATAGTCCATCTGTAAACAGCCCACCCAATTTACCTACCTCATCCCCTTACTGTTTTTATTTATTTACTTTTCTGCTCTTTTGCACACCAGTATCTCTACTTGCACATGATCATCTGATGATTTATCACTCCAGTGTTAATCTGCTAAATTGTAATTATTCGCTCCTATGGCCTATTTATTGCCTACCTCCTCATGCATTTTGCACACAATGTATATACACTCATTTTTCCCCCTACTGTGTTAATGACTTGTTTATTGTTTACTCCATGTGTAACTCTGTGTTGTTGTCTGTTCACACTGCTATGCTTTATCTTGGCCAGGTCGCAGTTGTAAATGAGAACTTGTTCTCAACTAGCCTACCTGGTTAAATAAAGGTGAAATAAAAATAAATAAATAAATAAAATCTCCCCTCTCCTCTTTACCAAAGCATGAGGCCCAACATCTTCCTGGCCCTGGGTGATGACTCGGCCCAGTACAGGAGGTGGTACTATGAGATGACTGTAGACCAGGTGGAGCCCTTCCTCACGGCTGAGCCCACTCACCTGCGTGTGGGCTGGGCCAACACTGAGGGTTACAACCCCTATCTCACGGGTGGAGAGGCCTGGGGGGGCAACGGGGTAGGAGATGACCTAAGCTCCTATGGCTTTGACGGGCTGTACCTCTGGTCAGGTGAGGGAACACTACGAGAAGGGAAGATTAATGAATGTTCGCTGGTGTTATTATGTGCTGGATAGGAGCAGTTTCATTGAAAAAGTCTTCACAATCATGAAGCAAATGCATCTGTCATTTCTGCCATGAACTTTTTGTGATTAGTTTATTATGTTTTATTACATACTCAGGTTACAGGGGAAAGCATTTCATACAGAATCTACGTCTGCCAACTATGAATGTAAAGTCTGGCACTCTATCTGTCCTGTACATCAGGCTGTGTTGGCCGGAGAGTGAGCTCTCCCTATCACCACCTTCTGAGGGAGGACGATGTGGTCAGCTGCTGCATTGACCTCGTTGCCCCCTGCATCTCCTTCCGGGTCAACGGGCAGCCGGTCCAGGGCATGCTGGAAAACTTCAACACTGACGGACTGCTCTTCCCAGTGGTCAGCTTCTCTGCTGGTGTCAAGTGAGAGTATTACCTATGTGTTGTTGGCATACTTTCCGTTCTTTCAATGCATCTACCTATATTTCTGGAGTGCTTTTCTGAAAACACAATTTCCCATTTCTCTATGAATGTGATCTGATTCTGTTTCAATGTCCAAGTAATAAATGTGTGGCTCTGTCTGATCAAATCTATCTGTCTGTCTGGACTGTGTGACCACAGGGTGCGTTTTCTGCTGGGTGGGAGACATGGAGAGTTCCGTTTCCTGCCCCCTCCAGGCTTCGCCCCGTGTTCCGAGGCTCTGCTCCCCAGGGTGAAGCTGAGGGTGGAGCCGTGTCAGGACTTCACCCAGGAGCAATACCTTCTGGGCCCCACTGTACCCCTCACCCCAGCAACCTTTACCCCTAGTCCAGTAGACATCAGCCAGGTACCAAATCCAGTAGTACTTTGACCTCTGTACTGTCTTTGCACATTTGTCCATGGCCTTTAAAGCATGTCGGTGCATACAACCTACTTTAGCTAAGTGAAAACAGACCTATCTTTCTTCCATCTTTTATCATATACCCCAACCCATGTGGTTCCTTAGGTGGTGTTGCCTGTTCAACTGGAGCATATTCGTGAGAGACTAGCAGAAAACACCCATGAGCTGTGGGTCATGGACAAGATTGACCTTGGATGGACCCATGGAGCTGTGAGTGATGCAACTACTGAATGGGTTATGGCCTTGTATCCAAATCCCTTACATACATTCCGGGTTTCTTGGTCTACTGATTGTATGGTTTCCATAGCAAGCTGCTCACAGCTGTTCATGTCAACAGTGTATATGTATTTTGACAGATGTGTATTGTGATGTAGGTTAGAGATGACAGTAAGAAGCAGGACCCCTGTCTGGTGGAGTTCTCCAGGCTCCCAGAACAGGAGCGGAACCACAGCCTTCAGATGTCCCAGGACACTCTCCGGTAAGCCTCCTCTGCCATTTACACATTCACATCAAAAGGACCTGTCAAGACACTTATTTTGTCTTTATTCTACTTCTTTGTGAAGGACTCTCGTTGCCCTTGGTTTGCATATTGGACTGGCAGATGGCCGTGCTGATGAGGGAGTGAGATACCTGAGGCTCTCCAACAAGTATGTAGCTCTACTCTTGAGACTCTTTATGAGTGAGTGTTCCTCCTGTTTTTTGTACTAAATTAACCTTTCCTCTCCTGTCTAGGTATGAGATGCCTAGTGGGTACAGACCAGCCCCGGTAGAACTGAGCCACATCATCCTGAGTCCTGCCCAGGAGGCGGTGGTGGAGCTGCTGGCTGAGAACGATCACAACGTGTGGGCCAGGGACCGGATCAGGCAGGGCTGGACCTACAGCTCACACCAGGTAGGCTTTGATACAAGGGTAGACCTAGCCAAACTACAGCAGCGGGATTAATTAAATATCTGCTTTACCAAGAGCCTTGAAATAGAAGTCCATAAAAATGTTAGCTGGTCTTTTGATAGTGGTAAGCCTGGTTTGTAGTTGTGGATGAGATGACCTTCCTGATATGTCTTGATGAAGGATTTGAAGTAGCAGACTAGTTTGGTCTGTACAGTGAGTGTACAAAACATTAAGAACACCTTCCTAATATTGAGTTGCACCACCTTTTGCCCTTAGTACAGCCTCAATTTGTCTGGGCATGGATTCTATAAGGTGTCGAAAGCAATCCACGGGGATGCTGGCCCATGTTGACTCCAATGCTTCCCACAATTGTGTCAAGTTGGCTGGATGTCCTTTGGGTGGTGGACTGTTGTTGATACACACAAGAAACTGTTATTTAAAAAACCCAGCAGCGTTGCAGTTCTTGACACACTCAAACCGGTGCGCCTGGCACCTACTACCATACCCCATTCAAAGGCACTTAAATATTTTGTTTTTCCCATTCACCCTCTGAATGGCACACATACACAATCCATGTCTCAATTGTCTCAAGGTTTGAAAATCATTCTTTAACCTGTCTCCTCCCCTTCATCTACACTGATTGAAGTGGATTTAACAAGTGACATCAATAAGGGATCATAGCTTTCTCCTGGATTCACCTGGTCAGTCTAATGTTTTGTACACTCAGTGTATGTGATAGTAATATAGCGGTAATGAGTGCTAATTCATTCTCTCTGTTTTTTCTAGGATGTGAAGGCCAAGCGGAGCCCCCACCTGGTGCCCTACAGCCTGCTGGATGAGAGGAGCAGACAATCTGGCAGAGACGGTGTGAGGGAGGCTGTGTGCACCCTGCTGGGCTACGGCTACAGTCTGGAGCCCCTGGACCAGGACAGAGGTATGGATGATTTCACGTTCCACTTTAGCAATCATTTTAATCATTATTATAATCTTGTGCACCTCTAATAATTATTCAAAGGTTATTTTAATGTGCTGTGTGGTGGAAAATTTGTCATGCTATCCCGTGTTTTACTGCTTAAACTATTGTCTCTTGTTATATGCTAGTATTTCTGTGCTGTTACTCCTTTGGATTTCAGCTGTGATGCCAGACCCATGTCACACAGCGGCTGAGAAGTTCAGGGTCTTCAGGGCAGACAAGTTGTATGCTGTGACCAGGGGGAAGTGGTACTTTGAGTTTGAGGCGGTGACGGAAGGGGACATGAGGGTAGGCTGGGCTCGTCCCCACTGCACACCGAATGGGGAACTAGGATCAGACATGCAGGCTTTTGTGTTTGACGGCTCCAAGGTGAGAAGACTGAAATGACTACTGGTGACATGCTGTCATCAATAATATTATTTAGGATACATAGATAAGCTCCCACCGTTAGAAGCGAGTCATGGATTGGACATTACACACAGCTAAGCGTGTAGCCATTGGTAAGTTTTCTTGCAATTGCTCACTTCTGTCTCTCACACACAGGCCCAGTGGTGTCACCAGGGAGGTGAGCCCCTGGGTCGGCCCTGGCAGAGTGGTGATGTGGTGGGCTGCATGGTTGACATGGGTGAATGCACCATGATGGTCACTCTCAATGGAGAGGTGCTTTTGAACGACCGCGGATCAGAGCTGGCTGCCAAGGACTTTGACATCAACCAGGGTTTGTTAATTTGGTCAATCTCTTCTACCTCATAAACACCAACTTGATGTGTTAACCTGATGGTTTTCCCTCCTTCCCCTGTTCCTGTCATTGCTAGGCTTCCTCCCTGTGTGTAGTCTCGGGGTGAACCAGAAGGCCAGGCTGAATCTGGGTCGTGACGTGGCCTCACTGTGTTACTTCACAGAGTGTGGCCTACAGGAAGGTTATAAGCCATTTGCTGTAAACATGGCCAGAGACCCAGCTCTGTGGATGAGCTGGAGACAACCACAGTTCATCCCTGTACAGACAGACCATGATAGCATACAGGTTAGTCACCACACATCCACAAGCCAACATGACCTGAACCAGGGGGTACACTACAAAGCAGGATCAATGAGTCAGCCAGCTAACTTTGGTAAACAACCAGAAATAACTATTGATTTGATTAGGGCTGACCCCATTTAGTCGACTGGTCGATTGTTTGGTCGATAGGCTGTTGGTCGACCCAGGTTTTTTTGTTGTTGAGCAGTCTAAAATATCAGTTTTTTATGGCACATGAGACACCTGTCTTATTCACGCCTGTCTCAGTGGACTTTAAAACTTCTTATGGATCAAATCCCGTTAGCGGGATCGATTTCACAACATCCGGTGAAATGGCAGAGCGCGAAATTCAAAAAAAATTATTTGAAATATTTAATTCATACATTCACAAGTGCAATACACCAAATTAAAGCTAAACTTCTTGTTGATCTAGCCACTGTGTCAGATTTCAAAAAGGCTTTACGGCGAAAGCAAACCATGCGATTATCTGAGGACAGCACCCCATCAAACAAACACATGACAATCATATTTCAACTCGCCAGGCGCGACACAAAACTCAGAAATAACGATATAATTCATGCCTTACCTTTGAAGAGCTTCTTCTGTTGGCACTCCAATATGTCCCATAAACATCACAAATGGTCCTTTTGTTCGATTAATTCCGTCGTTATATCCCCAAAAGGTCAATTTATTTGGCGCATTTGATTCAGAAAAACACTGGTTCCAACTCGCCCAGCATGACTACAAAATATCTAATAAGTTACCTGTAAACTTTGTCCAAACATTTCAAACAACTTTCCTAATCCAACTTTAAGTATTTTAAAAGTATTTAAAAAAAAATTTAAGACGGGATAAACTGTGTTCAATAGAGGATAAAATGAAAGTGGAGCGAGCTTCAGGTCACGCGCCCCAAACAAAAGAGTACACTTGGCTATACACCCAGAAAGGAAAGGGCTACTTCTTCACTACTCAAAGGAAAAACATCAACCAATTTCTAAAGACTGTTGACATCTGTTGGAAGCCATAGGAACTGCAAGCATATTTCTATTAAAACGGGCTTGACATAGGAAAACAATGGAAAACAGATTGACGTAAAAAATGTTTTTCCCCTGGATGGATTGTGCTCTGGGTTTCCCCTGCCAAATCAGTTATGTTATACTCACAGACATTATTCAAATAGTTTTAGGAACTTCAGAGTGTTTCCTATCCAAATCTACTAATGATATGCATATCCTAGCTTCTGGGCCTGAGTAGCAGGCAGTTTACTTTGGGCACGCTTTTCATCCGGACGTGAAAATACCGCCCCCTATCCCAGAGAGGTTTTAAACCTTGCGCAAATGGCCTACAGCTGTGTCTGTCTGGAGCTCACTGGAAGAGAAACTCTGAGGGCACAGAATATTTTATACAATGTTGCAAGTTTGCTAGCAGGAGCTTCAGGCCTGACCAAAGTTAATAGTTGATACAATGTTTCAAGTTCCGTGCAGACAGTCCATGCGTAGCCAATGTGATTCATAGCATGTTTATTTTTATCAGGATATTTTCAACCTGCAGGCTGCAATGTTTTTTTTTGTTGGCTTTATGTAGGCTATTTTTACATAGATGGCAATAGAAGTTACTTTTAGAATTTTGATTAACCACATGATAATGATGTTGAAATATGAAGACTATTATAAATGAAATGAAACTGTTCCACAAAAATGTTAATATAAAAGTCATAACTGGTACGCAGATCGGTAGAAATGGTAAGATAAATTGGCACTCCAAATGGAAAAGGTTGCCGTTCCCTGGTGTAGCTTATTAGGAGCGTAACAGCAGGAGCGTAACAGCAGAATCTGCAAAAGCCAGCAGCAGTGGGAGGAACAGGTTTTTTTTCTTCTGGTTAGGCTATCTTGATCTCTGGCTCCCTCGATTCATTTGTGTGTCTTAATTATTTAATCACAGTGTGCTTAAAGCATCAGACTTTCTCAGTAGCCTACATATAGTTGATTTTATTAAAACACATAGGGTTTGTCTATATAGGGAAAAATACACGTTTAAACATTTTGACCAATCGATTGGTTGAAAGAACAAATTACTCTAGGTCAACCAAGATTTTTGGGGGTTGGGGACAGCCCTAGATTTGATACCTACTTACTAAAGTTAAACTTAAATACTGTATGTGTTTGGTTTTTCAGTCAATTAGACCATGCCCATTTCAAGCTTATCTTTCTAAAAAATGTAAAGTTATTTCAGAATATTTATTCAAGTCATTGATCTTGCTTTGTAGTATACCCCTCAGTAATGTATGGGTCAATCTCTCGACTACAAGCATGTACAAGGGAGTTTAATCTTACCATTATATTTAGTAGCATAGGTCTTATTGTAGAAATGTGAGTATAATTCTATAAGTTGTCTTGTTTTACAAGGTGACAAGAATCCCTGGGTCCACTGAGAGCCCACCGTGCCTAAAGGTAACACAGAGGTCATTGGGGCCCCAGAGTTGTGGCAGTGACATGGGGTTCTACAGACTCAGTATGCCTATAGAGTGTGCTGAGGCCTTCTCCAGACCAGTAGGGGCTACTCTACCTATCAGCAGCAGTGTCTCCACAGCCAGGAAAGACCTGCAGGAGTTTGAGGTGGACTCTGACTTTGAGATGCTGCTGAAATCAGCTCATGTTTACACTGGCTCCAGGGATGAGCTTAACCACAAGGACTACAGCCATGATAAAACATCCAAACTCAAACAACGGTATGGAGAAGAGACCAGGCTATGACAAACAATACATATACTGTATAATGGTTTGGGAACATTTTCAGAGGGAAAAATGCTCGCATTTCATGGTGTTGATATGCATTTTTAAATAAAAGTAAATCTGTGTATGTGTGCTCCTAGGTTCATGTTGAAGAAACCCAAACCAGAGTTGAACAAAAGCCACTCATCTGCCCGTCTACTGCAGGAGGTTCATGCTGACAAAGATGACTATGACCATCTGGCCCAGTCCACTACGGTAATACTCTTCAACAATTTTTTACCCATTTCAGACAGAATATGTGGTATATTACCTGTACAAAAATATAAGGCAATGTTTATATGATTCCCTTTCAAACAGCCCCTTATGAACCACTTTCTTGCAGGTATACCCCTTTAATAATAATAACTTTATTTGTGTAGCGCTTTTCAATACAGGTAACAAAGTGATTCACATCATAAAATAATACAATAAAATAAAAAATACTAACAAAGAAACAAAAACAAAAGGAGAAAAAAAAGATATGTAATTAAAATCATACATTGAAATCCAGCATCTTCATAAAAGTGTCTTCAGCAGGGAGATTAAAAGAGGCACTGAATCTGCAAGCCTGATCTCCTCTGGCAGACCATTTCAAAGTCTAGGGGCCCTAATGGAAAATGACAGGTCTCCTTTAGTTTTCACACAGGCCTAGAGGTGTCACCAGGTTGGTGAGCCCCTGGGTTGGCCCTGGCATAGTGGTGAAGTGGTGGGCTATATGGTTGACATGAGAGAATGCATCATGTCATGGTTAACAGTGTCCTGGCTCGTAGGGAGATAACAGATCTGAGATTTAGGATGGAGCTAAACCAAGCCTAGCCTTAAACGTGATTAATAACATTTTAAAATATATTCTAAAAGTGACTGGTAGTATAGAGCAGCTAAAATAGGTGTGATATGGTTAAATTACCTGGTGCCTGTTAAAAGCCGAGCAGCAGCGTTTTGAACTAATTGCAGACGTTGGAGTGAGTTTTGACTGAGACAGGTATACAAAGAGTTACAGTAATCCTGGCGTGAGGAAATCAGTGACTGAGTGACTTTTATACATATCAGTGGGTAATTGGCAAATTGGGAGGGGTGGGGGGTGTTGTTAAACCATGGAGTCTGTTTGCATTTGAAATTAGGGAGGTGTTAAACAATGAAAGTGTTAATGAATTTACCTGCAGAAAGCAGAGAACCATTCACACAACCCCAATAGCTGTATTTTGGTAACCGTGTCTGTGAAAATGAAGGAATCATGACTAGGTCTTTAGGTGGGTATTATTTTTCCATGTTTTTTACCCCCTACCGCTTTCTGATGTACAAATGGTAAAAAGAAGCAGGCATGGTAAAATAGTTAGATTTTTGTCTGTGTATGGAAGGGGTAAAGATAGCAAAGTCAATCGAGGGCATTTGTTAAAGGAAAATCAGTAACTCCCTGTAATCTTCCACAGTACTATTACTCAGTGAGGGTGTTACCTGGTCAGGACCCATCCACTGTCTGGGTGGGCTGGGTCACCTCTGACTTCCACCAGCACCAGCTGACCTTTGACCTGGAAAAGATCCGCACAGTGACCGTCACCCTCGGAAATGACATGGGCAAGGTCCATGAGAGGTCGGTTCAATAAGGGACAAAGCAACATCATTTTGTGTCTACATTTTCTCTAGACATGTTTTGATCATAATGTTTAAAAAGTGTTTTACAATCACTGTATTATTATTACAATAATGCTTTCAGACTAAAGTTCGATTTTGACATTCCCACCTTGTATTTCTGTATGTCAGTGTGAAACGTAGTAACTGCTACATGGTGTGCGCCGGAGAGAGCACGGGCCTGGGGCAGAGCAGGAGGAGTGCAGGCCTGGCCATAGGCTGTCTGATAGACACCACCACTGGACTGTTAACATTCAGCTCCAACGGCATGGAGCTGGGGACCTTCTTTCAGGTAAAGTCAACTGTTAAAGGCAACTAACAATGTTGCAAAGACAATGTTGCTGTGACAAAGAGAAGAAGGCTCCGAAAGCAAATACATATTAGTCATTAGTATTTCATGTGAATTTGTGTTTTTCTCAATAGGTTGATTTATAAAGAGAAGTTCCTACCAGTTGGGATATGATAGAATGTGTCTCTGAGCTATTCTTATTAACTGACCAAACTGCTATCAACCAGGTGGAGCCCAGCACTAGGCTGTTTCCTGCAGTCTTTGCCAAGGCCAACAGCTCCAATGTGTTCCAGTTTGAGCTAGGGCGCGTAAAGGTAACCTAAATGTTTTATTCATTGGTCACACTGTGATGACTCTCTCAGTTTGTCCAATTTCAAATGTGTTGTTTACAATACTATACAATCCCCAATGCATGTCCATACTGTTTAAAAATATATACATGTATATATTACCATAATGGCCCTGCTACCGCATCCACAGGGCTACTTAACATTGTCATGAATGAAAAGCCTTGTGTTATTCTCTGTTCAGAACATGCTGCCCCTGTCAGCGGGTCTGTTCAGGAGCCAGAGGAGGAATGCTATGCCCCAGTGTCCCCCCAGGCTGCAGGTGCAGGTGCTGTCGCCCATCCTTTGGACCCGTGTACCAGACCACACCCTGAGGGTGCAGGCTGCCCACCCTGAAGACCGCCTCGGCTGGAGGGTCCAGTGCTTAGAGCCCCTGCAGGTCATGACCCTGCTCATCCCAGAGGAGAACAGGTCAGAGGTCAAAGGTCATATTTACTAATGCCTCAGAGCTTTCCAGGAGGAACGTATTGAGTCAGGAATGAATTTTCTGTCAAAGCAAAGACACATTGTAACATTGCACTTAAAAAGAAATAAAGTTGCACACTCTAAATATGCTCCCAACAATTTAATGGGTAAACCTGAGCTTTTTTTACATTGCATTTAGGTTATACTATTTATCTCTCCCCCTGTAGGTGTGTGGACATCCTGGAACTCTCTGAGTTAGGTGACCTTCTGTCTTTCCATCACCACACCCTGCTCCTCTACTCTGCCCTCTGTGCTCTGGGCAATACTCGTGTGGGCCACGCCCTCTGCAGCCACCTGGACCAATCACAGCTCCTCTATGCCATCCAGAGCCCCCGCCTCCCCGGGCCACTCCGCTCCGCCTTCTACCACCTCCTGGGCCAGGTGCACCTCAGCACCCACGCCACGGCCCGCCTCGCTATGAACCACGAGTACATCGTCCCCATGACGGAGCAGACCAGGGCCATCACCCTCTACCCCAGCCCCAGGGCTAGTCGAAGCCCCCAGTGGGTTCCCAGAATGGGCCTCAGCACCTCCCTCAGACCCCGGATGCACTTCACCTCCCCCTGCTTCATCAGAGGAGATGGCATGGGAGTCAATGGGGATACTTGTGGTGATGGCGTGGTTCCGACTGGGGAAGGCATCCATATAGACAGCCCAGAGATCCCACTGGAACTTCTGAAGGACCTGACAGGGAATATGCTGACTGAGGCTGTGTGGGCTGTGGGGCAGGGTGTGAGGGATCCTGAAGGGGGCAGCATTGAGCTGCTGCTGGTGCCCCTAATTCGGCTGTTCCACACCCTGCTGGTGATGGGGTTGTTTGGGGACGAGGATCTAGGGAAAGTGCTGACACTGATCGAGCCTGGGGTCTTCTCCCGACCTGCAGATTGTTCCCAAGAAGAGGAGCAGGAGGAGGAAGAGGAAGAGCAGGAGGATGAAAATGTGCCAGATAGTGATAGGGAAAGTGTGATGGAGAGGGAGGGGGATAAAAGGAGGAAAATTCCAAAGCTTCCAACAAAAGGACTGCTTCAGATGAAGCTACCAGAAGCTGTCAAACTTGAGGTACACTTTAGGAAGAAATACCTTGATTTTGGATATGATGTTTTCCTTTGTGGTACATGATCTGTCTTCTTTGTCAATAGAAAAATTGACTGACTTGACATGAGCTCACCCCCCTAACCTGGATGTTCCTGTCCCTCTCTGTCCAGATCTGCCACCTGTTCCAATACCTGTGTGACTGTCAGGTGCGTCACAGGGTGGAGGCGGTGGTGGCCTTCTCAGACACTTTTGTGGGGTACCTGCAGGAGAACCAGCGCTTCCGCTACAACGAGGTGATACAGGCTCTCCACATGTCTGCTGCCCTCACCGCCCGCAAGACCAAGGAGTTCCGCTCCCCGCCACAAGAACAGGTCGGGTCAGAGAGGAGACTGCTAAGGGAAATGTACACATCTGGTCTAAGTGGCTAGGATTATTGGAGGGATTAAATAACTTGAATATAAAATAGACACAGAGAGAGACTTTTTGTTCAAATCAAATCACATTTTATTTGTCACATGCGCTGAATACCGTGAAATGCTTACTTACAAGCCCTTAACCAACAATTCAGTTCAAGAAATAGAGTTAAGAAAATATTTACTAAATAAAATAAAAAGTAACACAATAAAATTACATATACAGGGGGTACCGGTACCGAGTCAATGTGTGGAGGTACAGGTTAGTTGAGGTAATTTGTACATGTAGGTAGGGGTAAAGTGACTATGCATAGATAATAAACAGTGAGGAGCAGCAGTGTAAAAACAAGGGGGGGGTGCTAATGTAAATAGTTGGGGTGGCCATTTGATTAATTGTTCAGCAGTCTTATAGCTTGGGGGTAGAAGCTGTTAAGTAGCCTTTTGGACCTAGACTTGCCGCACTTGCTGTGCGGTAGCAGAGAGAACAGTCTGACTGGGTGACTGGAGTCTGGAGTCTTTGACAAATGTTTTGGGACTTCTTCTGACACCGCCTAGTATAGAGGTCCTGGATGGCAGGAAGCTTGGCCCCAGTGATGTACTGGGCCATACGCACTACCCTCTGTAGCGCGTTACGGTCGGATGCCGAGCAGTTGCCATACCAGGCAGTGATGCAACCGGTCAGGATGCTCTCGATGGTGTAGTTGTAGAACCTTTTGAGGATCTGAGGACCCATGGAAAAGGTGTTGTTGTGCCCTCTTCGCGACTGTCTTGGTGTGTTTGGACCATGATAGTTTGTTGGTGATGTGGACACCAAGCAACTTGAAACTCTCGACCCGGTCCACTACAGGCCCCTCGATGTTAATGGGGGCCTGTTTAGCCCTCCTTTTCCTATAATCCACGATCAGCTCCTTTGTCTTGCTCACATTGAGGGAGAGGTTGTTTATCTGGCACCACACTGACAGGTCTCTGACCTCCTCCCTATAGGCTGTCTTATCGTTGTTGGTGATCAGGCCTACCACTGTTGTGTCGTCAGCAAACTTAATGATGGTGTTGGAGTCGTGCTTGGCCACGCAGTCGTGGGTGAACAGGGAGTACAGGAGGGGACTGAGCACGCACCCCTGAGTGGCTCCAGTGTTGAGGATCGGCATGGCAGGTGTGTTGTTGCCTACCCTCACCACCTGGGGGCGGCCCTTCTGGAAGTCCAGGAACCATTTGCAGAGGGAGGTGTTTAGTCCCAGGGTCCTTAGCTTATTGATGAACTTTGTGGGCACTATGGTGTTGAACACTGAGCTGTAGTCAATGAAGAGCATTCTCACATACAGTAGGTGTTCCTTTTGTCCAGGTAGGAAAGGGCAGTGTGGAGTGCGATTGAGATTGCGTTATCTGCAGATCTGTTAGAGCGGTATGTGAATTGGAGTGGGTCTAGGGTTTCCGGGATGATGGTGTTGATGTGAACCATGACCAACCTTTTCAAAGCACTTCATGGCTACTGACGTGAGTGCCACAGGGCAGTAATCATTTAGGCCGTTTACCTTCGCATTCTTGGGCACAGGGACTATGGTGGTCTGCTTGAAACATGTAGATATTACATACTCGGTCAGGGAGAGATTGAAAATGTCAGTGAAGACACTTGCCAGTCCTGGTAATCCGTCTGGCCCTGCGGCCTTGTGAATGTTGACCTGTTTAAAGGTCTTGCTCACGTCGGCTACGGAGCGCGTGATCACACAGTCGTCCAGAAGAGCTGGTGCTCTCATGCAGGGGGGCATTTGTAGTTCATAGTTGTATCTATGTCCATAAAGTGTAAAATTATATAATAAGATCTTTATCTACTGGAGCATTACTGTATCTCCTCTACTCCCATCCACGCAGATCAACATGTTACTGGGCTTCAGAGAGGAGCAGGGGGACTGTCCGTGTCCAGAGGACATCAGAGAGCAGCTGCTGGACTTCCACCAGGACCTCATGACTCACTGTGGTAGGTACCAGATCAATCTAGACTACTGTGCTTCTGTCCTCATGACTCATTGTGGTTGGTAACCAGATCAATCTAGACTACTGTACTCCTGTCCTCATGACTCACTGTGGTAGGTCATAGAGAATAACCTGAACAAGTGGGGTGTCATACAACAGCGTAAGCTTGTGTAAGAGAGCATACAGTTACTAACTTATCCTACTATGCTTTCTAGAGACTTTGAAAGGGCATGGGATGGTACCTGGAATGGTACGTCCTGGGTTTTTGTTTTTTTACATGTATTTCTCCAATGCCTTATACAATGATCTGTTGGTTGGCTTACTACAGTGGCAAGAAAAAGCATGTGAACCCTTTGGAATTACCTGGATTTCTGCATAAATTGGTCATAAAATTTGATCTGATCTTCATCTAAGTCACAACAATAGACAAAGGCAGTGTGAATAAATTATTAACACACAAATTCTTGGATTTTTCTTGTCTATATTGAATACATAATTTAAACTTTCACAGTGTAGGTTGGAAAAATTATGTGAACCCCTAGGCTAATGACTTCTCCAAAAGCTAATTGGAGTCAGGAGTCAGCTAACCTGGAGTCCAATCAATGAGACGAGATTGGAGATGTTGGTTAGAGCTGCCCTGCCCTATAAAAAACACTCACAACATTTTTGTTTGTTATTCATTTTTCTTATTCAGAAGAAGCATTGCCTGTTGTGAACCATGCCTTTAAGAAAAGAGATATCAAAAGACCTAGGATTAAGAATTGTTGACTTGCATAATGATGGAAATGGTTACAAAAGTATCTCTAAAAGCTTGATGTTCATCAGTCCACGGTAAGACAAATTATCTATAAATGGAGAAAGTTCAGCACTGTTGCTACTCTCCCTAGGAGTGACCGTCCTGCAAAGACGACTGCAAGAGCACAGTGCAGAATGCTAAATGAAGTTAAGAAGAATCCTAGAATGTCAGCTAAAGACTTACAGAAATCTCTGGGACATGCTAGCACCTCTGTTGACGAGTATACGATACGTAAAGCACTAAACAAGAATGATGATCATGGGAGGACACCACGGAAGAAGCCACTGCTGTCCAAAAAAAACATTGAGGTTCGCAAAAGAGCACCTGGATGTTCCACAGCGCTACTGGAAAAATATTCTGTGGACAGACGAAACTACAGTTGAGTTGTTTGGAAGGAACACACAACACTATGTGAGTAGAAAAAAAGGCACAGCACACCAACATCAAAACCTCATCCCAACTGTAAAGTATGGTGGCGGGAGCATCATGGTTTGGGGCTGCTTTGCTGCCGCAGGGCCTGGACAGCTTGCTATCATCGATGGAAAAATGTATTCCCAAGTTTATCAAGACATTTTGCAGGATAATGTAAGGCTATCTGTCTGGCAATTGAAGCTCAACAGAAGTTGGGTGATGCAACAGGACAATGACAAAAAACACAGAAGTAAATGAACAACAGTAGGCTTCAACAGAAGAAAATACGCCTTCTGGAGTGGCCCAGTCAGAGTCCTGATCTCAACCCGATTGAGATGATGTAGCATGACCTCAAAAGAGCGGTTAAATAACTTAACTAATACAGAGGAATGGCCCAAAATTCCTCCTGACCGTTGTGCAGGTTTGATCCACAACTACAAAAAATGTTTGGTTCACGTTATTGCTGCAAAAAGGAGGGTCAACCAGTTATTAAATCCAAAGGTTCACATACTTTTCCCACCCTGCACTGTGAATGTTTACACAGTGTGTTCAATAAAGACATGAAAACGTCTAATTGTTATTTCTTTTAATTTTCTTTTTGGGGGTGGATCAGCTTAATATTGCAGAAAGATTGTTGCTTCCATCAATGTAATTATCTGCATAATTTCCAATCCCCCATATATATATATATTACATCATTTAGCAGACGCTCTTATCCAGAGCGACTTACAAATTGGAAAGTTCATACATATTCATCCTGGTCCCCCCGTGGGAATTGAACCCTGGTCCCCCCGTGGGAATTGAACCCACAACCCTGGCGTTGCAAGCGCCATGCTCTACCAACTGAGCCACACAGGACCACGTGTAGACATACATACTTTTTTTTTGAATATACCTTTATTATTCCCCGCAAACCCTACCACCCTTCCCCCAATTGGAGTAAACTAATAAACAATAAGACTTAGGCTTCTACCTTCAGTATATACATCTTATACACATTTTACAGACACAATCTATTTTACAATAGTTATATTTTGTTTGTTTTTAGTCCTTCCTCTATTTCTGATATCCATCCAGTTCTATTTGTAACTGTGCTATTTCACAAAATTTCTGAACCTATATACATTTTACAGACCCTGTATGTTTTACATTGGTTATCTTGTTATTAGTCCCACCCTTCAGCTCCATTCAACCCCTCCCATCTATCTCAACACCATCCATTTTGGATTTCTATTTGACATGTATTTTTCAACTGTGCTGTGATGCTTGACAAAACTACTGAACCTTTCTATTCTCACAGCTTCTACAGATTGTAAATTAAAAATAAACATTTTTGCTAAAATAATTATTATATAATTGAGTGATTGACTATGACTTTTCAAATCACCCAGTATTGCTATCTGCAGCGTTAGTTCTAGGCAAATGTTGCAATTCTTCAGCCATTCCTGGACCTGTGACCAAAAACGAGCTACATATGGACAATATAAAAATAAATTATCTAATGACTCTGCCTCCTCACAGCAAAATCTGCAGAGCTGGGAAGATTGTATCCCCCATATATATAACATTCTATTGGTTACAAGAATTTAGTAATAATAATTTCAATGTAAAAATTTGAAGTTTTGAATCCGGCGTTGTTTTGCGTATCAATTCATAAACCATGTGCCATGGAATGGGTACATCGAAAATCTCTTCCCAACTATTTTGCAATTTATATGGTATGGCACAGCTGTCAGTTTTTTGGTCCTTAAATTAAATTGGTATATGTTTTTATTTATCAAACTTTTTATCACAACGAATAATTCTTTGTGTGTTATTAGTTTAAGCAGAGTGTGTTTGTCTATTGTTGTGACTTAGATGAAGATAACATTTTATGACAAATCTATGCAGAAATCCAGGTAATTCCAAAGGGTTCACATATTGTTTCTTGCCACTCTATGTGCAGGAATTGAAGTTGACCATGACACAGAGGTTGTGGAGGATTCCAATCGCTCCATCAAAGATCGTCTCTTCAGCTTGGTTGGGAGAGTAATCAGCTTGAAGAGGAGATCTGCAGATCCTGAAGAGGAAGACAGAGCACAGAATACCAGTAAGCCAAGCTCCACAACGGGGGATGGGGGGGGGGGGGGGGGGGTGGATCTTACGACACAACATTAAGGATGATTTTTTATATTGTCAAGCTAGAAGTAGGCTACTAACAGTGGTCTTTGTGTCTCCCCCATAGTGACTCTTCAGCAGCTCATCTCTGACACAGTGGTGCGCTGGGCCCAGGAGTGTGTGATAGAGAACCCAGCTCTGGTCAGGGCTATGTTCTCTCTGTTGCACCGGCAGTACGAGGGCTTGGGGGGCCAGATGGGCACTCCCCTCCACAAGGCCTACACCATCAGCCAGGTGTCAGTGGAGGACACCATGGCCTTGCTGGCCTCTCTGGTGCAGATTCGTTCTCTGCTCAGCGTCCGCATGGGCAAGGAGGAGGAGAGACTCATGATCCGGGGACTGGGGTACGAATGGAGAACTACTGCTAGTTCTCTGCTAGCTCTACTCTTGCCTCTACATAAATGCCAAGCTAACCCATGTCTTGATTCATAATACAAGCTCTGTTCTGTGGAAATGTTCAAATGTAATTGAATTTACTTCTAAAAATGTGATCGCAACATTGAGCCCAAAAACACATTCATAATATCTGTTCACCAATCTTCAGCCCTGGCGCTGAACCCCTCCATTGTTTATTTCCTGTGCAGAGACATAATGAACAATAAGGTGTTCTACCAGCACCCCAACCTGATGAGAGCTCTGGGAATGCATGAGACCGTCATGGAGGTGATGGTGAACGTCCTGGGGGAGGGAGAGTCCAAGGTGAGACTGATGTGATATGTATCGAAAAAGAATGAACGTGTCCATTGTGAGAAAAGTGAATTAAGTGTGAGTTGTTCTCTCTGCTTCTTTAGGAGATCACCTTTCCTAAGATGGTGGCCCATTGCTGTCGCTTCCTTTGTTACTTCTGTCGCATCAGTAGGCACAATCAGGGATCCATGTTCGAGCACCTCAGCTACCTGTTGGATAATAGCAGTGTTGGCCTAGGTGAGCTGTGGAAGACTATGATTACTATCAACAGTAACTTGAAATGCCATTCTCTCTGTATGTTTCCCAGTGTCAGCAACAGCAAATCAGCAACACTGTAAGCCTTATACTTATTATTCTTTTTAATTATCCCAGTGAGGATTTAAATATGTTTAGTACTCTCCTTAGCATCTCCGTCCATGCGTGGAGCAACCCCTCTGGACGTGGCCGCTGCCTCTGTGATGGACAACAACGAGCTGGCTCTGGCCCTGAGGGAACCAGACCTGGAAAAAGTGAGAAAGATCTGTCCCTCCTTCTTTATCTCCCTCAATCTTTTTTCTGTCCCTGACTGCATACAGTATGTTATCCTCTTTTGTCTGTTCAGCTCTCTCCTTTAACTTTATTCTCTCTCTCTCTCTGTCCTCTGTGTCTCTCTGTAGGTGGTGCAGTACTTGGCAGGCTGTGGTCTACAGAGTTGTCCCATGCTGGTGTCTAAAGGCTACCCTGACATTGGTTGGAACCCTGTGGAGGGGGAACGCTACCTGGACTTCCTACGCTTTGCTGTCTTTTGCAACGGTAACCTGTTACAACTGACTATACAGATACTCTAACTGTAGATGTAGTTCATGACTGATAACAGCTAGACTACAGAGTAGAAATTAGGCTAATAATCATTCGATTCCTGACAGGGGAGAGTGTGGAGGAGAATGCCTACTCGGTAGTGAGGCTGCTGATTCGCCGTCCGGAGTGTTTTGGCCCCGCCCTGCGAGGTGAGGGTGGCGATGGTCTCCTGGCAGCCATGGAGGAAGCCATCAGGATCTCAGAGGACCTGACTGGACCCTCCACGACCTACGAGTCCAACAGAACACTGTGAGTTAGAAAGGGAACACTGGAAGAACAAGTCTTTTGCCCTAGTAAACCAGTGATTTTTGGTTTTTCCTACTGGTCAGCCAGAAGATAGGCTTCCCCACACACAATTAGAAGACAAATACTATATATATATATATATATATATATACACTATATTGTGTGTACTGTAATTCTATGACCGTCCCCTCTTCAGCTTGATTCAATAAGGCATCTAGTTATGTCAACTGACCTTTAAACATGAGTAAAATCATTATGTTGCACAGCACCTGAGTCATGTAAACGCTTCTCTCTTCCCGCCCACATAGGAACGTGCTGCAGGATGAGGAGGATGACATAATCCACATGGGCCACTCCATCATGACCTTCTACTCCGCCCTCATCGACCTGCTGGGCCGCTGTGCCCCGGAGATGCACGTTAGTCTGTTTCACCTCCTGATGGGACCCTGTCAATAGTCCAATATACTAGTGCTCTAATGTAGGACTAGAAAAAGCTCCCCTGGGGCTACATTGATTGGCCATGCAGTGATTGACACTGCAGAATAATCCAAACCTTATGGGTTAATAAGCTTTATTTGTGTCTGTGTCATATGTGTACCTTTGGCAACTGTGTCATTTGTGTCATGTGTCTGTCATATGCTGCACATTACCTGACAGCTAGATCATTTGACGTTGGCTGTTTCTCTAAAGTCTTTGAAGACATTGGAATGAATGGCAAAGCTTAAGAATAAAAGACCAATAAAGCTGATCACTTTGACTTGATTATGTTTGTCCAGCTGATCCATGCTGGGAAGGGTGAGGCCATCCGTATCCGGGCCATCCTGAGGTCCCTCATCCCCATCCAGGACCTGGAGGGAGTCATCGGCATCCCCTTCCAAATCCCCTCTCTAGCAAAAGGTCAGTCCTCTGTGAGAAGTCACTATAGTCTTATGTGGTTGTCAACCCAATCTTTGCAGCTTGTACAGTACTGTTTACATTTTTTTTTACAGATACGTTTGTTCTAGTCTCATCCTCCCACTGGTGCTTTCTCTGTTATATGGTAGCAATTAGCCTGGGGTTAAGTTGGCTCAAGTTTTGAGACGGCTCGCCAAGCATGTATTACAGAACCACCATCATTTAAAATTAGCCAAAATATAATGTGGTGAAATGATTGTCCAAATCTCCTTCTGTGCTTGTCATTTATCCAGATGGCACCATAGTCGAACCAGACCCATCCACTGTGTTCTGCCCGGACCACAAGGCAGCCATGGTGCTGTTCCTGGACCGTGTGTACGGCATCGAGGACCAGAACTTCCTGCTCCACCTGTTGGAAGTGGGCTTCCTGCCAGACCTGCAGGCTGTGGCCTCTTTGGACACAGTGAGGGAGACATTGACCATACTGACACAGCACCACTGGAATGATCCACTGGACTTGAGGGACCTACAGGAATGCCCACTGGAGTGATTCACTATAACCCCATTGGAGTGTTCAGCCACTGCACATTGTGGGACACAGAGTGAGACTATCACATCACAAGGATTACCCTGTAACGCAAATGACCACCATTAATACATTCATGAGATTTGAGTTAGGGTTAGTGTTGGAGATCTAGGCTTTGTAGTGTCTACTAAAGAACACGGTGGGGCAGTGTTACCTTACTCACTGCATCTTTCCTCACTCACTCACCATTCACTCCCCCTTCCACTCATTCTTACTAGTCTTCAATGTCCTATCCCTCTCCATTTTTGAGTCTGTCAGACTTTTATGGATCAAATCCTTTTTTCTCTCTGTCTCTTTTGCCTCCCCTAGGCTAAAACTGCCCCTCTCTTTTTGGTCCTGACACTTCTGTAAACAAAATTTCACCTGGCTGCTCCTCTCCCTGCAGACTGATCTGAGTGCCACAGACATGGCCCTGGCACTGAACAGGTACCTGTGTACGGCTGTGCTGCCCCTGCTCACTAAGTGCTCCAGCCTGTTGTCTGGGACAGAGGGCCAGGGGCCGCTAGTGGATGCTCTCCTCCAGGCCGTCTACCGCCTGTCCAGGGCCCTCAGCCTCACCAAGGCCCAGAGAGACGCCATCGAGGACTGCATGCTGGCCATATGCAGGTGGGGACATGGAGGAACTAATATTATTATAGTCACTCCACACAGCTCACTTCTCTCCTCTATCACTTGCACACCTTCACACCATAAAGGCAGAACGGGAGCAGTTATTTAGAATCAGATATAATTCAAAGGGAATTGTCGGTGCATACTCTATTTCTGTGTATGTGTTCTGCTTGTGTCCTCAGTAAGCTCAGGCCGTCCATGATGCAACCTCTACTCCGACGGCTTGTTTTTGATGTGCCCCTTCTGACAAATCACACTAAAATACCACTCAAGGTTAGTTATATAATAGTAGTCACACACATACACAGGCCATGTAATGTATGTGTGTATTTGGACATATACGACATTTCTGAAGAAATTGACTTTCGCCACTCCCTCCTTCCAGCTGTTGACCAATCACTATGAGCAGAGCTGGAAGTACTACTGTCTGATTGGAGGTTTGGGGCACCTGGGCTCCGCCTCAGAGGAGGAGCTTCACCTCTGCAGGAAGCTGTTCTGGGGAGTGTTCAATGCTCTGTCCAGGAAGGTACAGTTGGACCAACTCTTCAGCCTGTCTCAAAACAACCATTTGATGTTAACAGAGCTAATGGGATGAGTGTAAGCAATAGCCTGCAATGGGAACTCCCAAAAGCCTATTTGAAGGATAAGTCATATTGTAATTGGATCCCTTCACATCTATAAACATCTATTGGATAGGGCATGGGGTTTGTTTTCAGACCAAGCGTTAATGCTACTGCCCACACTAACCCACCCAGTCTATGATTTATATTACGTATGTCTTTTCCTATGTAGCCCCAAGGCATGTGTTTGTTCATCTCCCTGTCTCCTCTCCTAAACAGCACTATGACACTGAGCTCTCCAAGCTGGCTCTGCAGTGTCTGGCAGCTGCAGCTGGAGCCCTCCCTCCTGACCACATGGACCCTGGCTGTGTAGCCTGGATTAAGAGACACCCCTCCATGGACGCACAGGGACACTTTGACCCCCAGCCTGTAGACACCTCCAAGTGAGCCTGTGGCTAGAACCTTAGTGATACCATTATTCATCTCCTCTCTTGTGGAAATGCTCTTTAAATGGATATATATATATAATAATTAAGTGGGTGCTTACATTTGTCCTATTTCACACATGTGAATTGGACATTTGCATATCTTACTTCTCCTGAGAGTGGGGTCAGAGCCAGGGATCAGCCATTATTGATGGCGACCCTGGAGCAATTAGGGTTAAGTGCCTTGCTCAAGAACACATCGACCGATTTTTCACCTAGTCGGCTTGGGGATTTGAACCAGCGACCTTTCGGTTACTGGCCCAGCGCTCCTAACTGCTAGGCTACCTGTCGCCCTCTATATATATTATAAAATATATATGTCCATTTAAAGAGCATTTTATATATTATATTGTTCTGATATGTGTTATAAAGTTATTATTTTTTCCCGTTATTAGTGTGTCAGTACCAGAGAAACTGGAATTTGTGGTGAATAAATATGCAGAACACACCCATGAGAAGTGGTCAATGGACAAGGTAACTGAGCTTTGAGTTTACTATGAGTATATTAGTTTTGAGTTTAAAATATGTACTGTACAAGAACTCTGTGGACACTGTCATTCTATGTAATGTGTGAACTGCTGTGTATGAAGAAGATTATGCTGTGTGTGTATAGGAATATCATACTGTATATGATTAATTATGTATGTTTATCTTTCCTATGTCTCAGTTTGCCAATGGCTGGGTCCATGGGGAGCTCTGTGAAAAGACCAAAGTACACCCTCTCCTGAAGCCTTACAGAGCTCTGGCTGAGAGGGTAGGTCTAAGCTACAACATACAGAGTACTGTTTGTTTTAGGATTTGATTGATATTTCGAATAAAATATCGATTTGTCTAATATTTGTCTGTCGTGAACATATTGCAGTTCAAAAGTTTTATCATCCTGCTACTGTCACATTGGTTTTCCTCAGGACAAAGAGGCGTATCGCTGGTCTGTAAAGGAGACCGTGCGAAGTATGTTGGCCTTTGGCTGGACCATAGCGAGAACTAAAGAGGGAGATGGCCTTGGCCTACTCACCTGCTCACGCCGCTTCTCCCAGGCTGGACAGGTAAAGTACTACAGTATTATAGGACCTGGATCCATAAGACCTCACACAGTACTGTTGGCATGATCTTGTTTAAGTCCTGCTCTGATATGAACCTGTTGACTTTTTTGCATTTCTTCCTTCCTTGCTTTCTTCTTTGAAACTGACCAGCTGTACTGTCCATATTGTTGTTGTAGATGTTGTTCCCATTTGTTATTGCTGTTGCTTTCATTCACACTGAATTTACTGAACTATTGCAATGGATGCATAAAAAGATGTAAATGAATGCATGTCTCTGTCTCTGAGGTTTAGCTGTCGTTTGAAGGAGCATCAACTTTCACCCCCAAGCCAATGGACATGAGCAGTGTGACACTCTCATGGGACCAGTGTGTAAGTCAGGACATAGACATACTGTATTCATATACAATTAGGATTGTTATTGACTGTATTGACTGATTGTTTTATACTTTCCTTCAGTCTGTGACTGAATTGCTGGCTGAGAACTACCATAACACCTGGTCCAGGAAGAAGAAGCAGGAAGTGGATGCTAAAGGTAGCATTTCATCACAAACCATGATGAATTAAGCTCTAACAGGGTTTTTGCCTCTACTATAGGTGATTTCGTGTACCTCTGGCAACTTGAAACCAGGCCAAAAAGTTACTCAGTGGTTCTAAAGCAAAGTGCTGTGCAGAATGATTCATCTACATAATGACTTTTCATCTCAAATAAATGCTTATGTGAAAAAGATTGGTCAATTCTCTTAAATGTGCTGGCTATCCTTTCTGAATTTCATATACGTTAATCTATTATACTTTGATCTAATTTGTTACTCCAGGGGGAGGGGGTCATTCTACGCTGGTGCCCTATGATACCCTCCCTACCAAGGAGAAAGCCAAACTGAGAGAGAAAGCCCAGGATGTCCTGAAGTTCTTCCAGCTGAACGGCTACACAGTGTGGAGGTGAGGAACTGGCTGTCAATGACTATGACAACTGATGCTAGTGGTCATTGTTCTGTAGCCCTTTACACTTGTACCTGTATACAGGTTGATAATGGCAGATTTGGACACTGTTGGAGCTAGAAACACAAGCATTTCGTTACACCTGCAATAACATCTGCTAAACACGTGTATGTGACCAATAAAATGTGATTTGATTTGATAAGCGCCTACATTGGAACACAGTGGATGTACAGTAACATGCTATACATGACATCAGAGCTCTGGGTCTGCACTTCACAGTGCTGAATGGGTTTTGACTGACAGCCGTTCTGAACTTGAGCACCGCAAGCATCGAGAAGTTGCCCCTATCCTTCCTGCTAATTGTGCAACTTTTGCAAAAATAATTGCTGTCATTTATTGTCAAAGATGAGACGTTGAGGATTATAATGCATTCCGCTTTGATGTCATACAAGCAAGCCAAACACCCGTGAATCTGAATGTGCACTTCATATTTCCATATCATAAACCTCATAATGTTTGATGTACAGTTTCAAGATGACATGACGTTATACCCTGGGTTGTTCTGACCATGAATGAGCCTATGTTTGTTGTATTGTGAAGAAAATCTCCTGCGGACCGCGCATCTGAATGCACTCATGACTCCATTCTATGCATATGAATTGCTTAGTGAAAGCCTAACACTATAAGGTCGTATTTTATAATTTAGCTATTCACGTTGGCAATAGAAGAAGCTTTCAAATTAGGCCCACCTGACCCAGATTGCAATTTATAATGGACCGTTTTTGGATTGCGTAAACAACAACACTAATTTTGTGAAGGTGGGGATGCAGAGTTATGTTCCAAAGAAAATAACTACAAGTGTTTCTGCTCTAGTTCCTCAACGGCACAGCTAGGAGTGCTAAGAAAAGCACCATATAGTTGAAGACTCTTCTTTGAGTCATAAAAGTGCAGCGAATTTACGTAGGAACTGTTCACACTTTGGAGAGGTGTGTGGCCACTTGGAAATACCAGTTAGACCTCGCACTCAAACCCTTGTCATTTTTTGGTCTTATGTTGCGCCTACCCCAAATTCTTCAAGAATATTCTTATGTTACTGAATGTATCCAGAGTATTTTCTGATTTTGTTGTCAACAAATGCAGCGAAAAGAACAGTAATGCACATGAAATCAACAGTGTAACGTTTGGATTCAGTCTTGTGTCAGGTGAACTGTTGTGTCCTCACCTTTTAGTCTAATCATTTTCCCATAATCTCCAAACTGTTACTTTTTAATTGCTACAATATGTATGCATATGCTATCCATATTGTTTCAATGTAGCCATATCCATATAGTCCAATTCCCACCAGTGTAAGGGTTTAATCATTGTCGTGCATCCTTAACCTAAAACGTTCATTAAATATCGAACTGTTATGTGCCTTACTCAGATGTATTCAGTAAACCTCTATTAGCCTCAGTGTCCAGACAATCTGTCTTCCTGACTTCTTGACGACATCACTGTGCTGCATCTCTGCACAGGGACAGAAAGGCAGCAGAGATGGACTCACCAGCCATAGCAAACCGTTTTGCCTACACTTTCCTACAGCAGCTCCTCTCATACACAGAGGAGACCCAAGAATACATGCAGGAGCTGGGTAAGGATGGTAGCCATACATCATCAGACATCTTTCCTTTTACAAGTGACGTCAGAAGTTTCACTCATCTCTTACAACACATAGCATGTAATTGGATATGTTGTGTTTTTCCTCAGAGCTTATGCAGGCAAGAGGTCAGATGCCAATAGAGGCTCCCCACCAACAGCAGGTTGACTTTTTCAGCAAGGTTTGTAAACGTAAAACCACTTTTATTTTCCAGTCCAACAACTGAGATGGGCATGTACTGTAGGTGGATGTGAAAGAACAGTTTCCACTCTGTTGTCCTGCTTGATTTGTCCCTGGCTATTATTCATTTCTTTACAACCACACACTGATATAGGCTAATTTGTTTTGTTGGGAGGTTGCCATGGGCAACTCAGTAAGTGAAAGCTATTGTGGCTCCAGGAATTGATACAGCCATTTTGGAAACCCATGTGGGCGTGTCGATTGCCATCAGACCGTTGATTAAGCCTCCCACGCTCCCTGTAAAGAGACAGAAAATAAAAGGGTCTAATTCCCACTGATGGGACCGCTGATTCATGCTGCAGCCAGCCATGTATCTCTGCAGTCTCCACACAGAGAACAATGCTAAGACATAGGAACAAATACAGCACAACAACTATGACTTTTCCATAGGAAATAACTCAAAACAGACACAATGGGTAAAAACAGGGTCAATTTACCAAACTACATTGATAAAGTGATATGAATAGTCCATATTGGTGTGCTGACACAAATAAATAGTGTGTTAGGTTTATTGGGTTAGATTTTCCTAAAAACACGTCTCCCACAGGTGGCGTTACCCCTTCTGGAGCAGTACCTGAAGAACCATCGCCTCTACTTCCTTTCCACCGCAGCCAGATCACGAGGCAACGGAGGTCATGCCTCCAATAAGGAGAAGGAGATGGTCACCAGGTATCGGTCATTAACATATTACAATAATAACATGTTAGCAGCATTTAGCTTTTAAGTGTTTTTGTCATAACTGTCTATGCACTTTAAAATGGGCATTTAAACCAACTTGGCTTTAAATGTGCCCAGGAACATAGAGGTGTCCTCTGTCTTCTCTACCTTTTACATTCTCATCATATTTCATATTCCTCTTCTCTCCATCCCTCTCTCTTGTCCCATCTTCAGCCTGTTCTGCAAATTGGGAGCTCTTGTCAGACAAAGGATCTCTCTGTTTGGTAAGGATGGTGTAAAGTTAACATGAAGCTTATTTACTCAAGATCTGTTTACATCTCATGTCCCTGTTCATGTTTTCATATTGCTACTGTTTGCGTTCATCTGCATATACAATAGAAAATGATTTGGGAAGGGTGTAACACGACTCAGGAGATGGGCGACACCTGGAGGGGGGTAGAGACTAGCACAAGACAGGTGAAACGGATCAGGGTGATGGTTTTATGTGGAATCATACTGCCCCACAGAACCCTTCCAGCCCTTCAATGGTTCTTTGCAGTTCAAAAAATGTTTCTTTCCTCTTTTAGTAATAATTATAATGTAGGGCCGGTGGCTTATTCAGATATTTTGGGGCATGTATTTTTATGCAACAATGAATGAGAGTGTCAGTTCAGTTTATCTAATCTATTGTGTTATGCTATTGCATGTTAAACATAACTATGGCCAGTGACGGTGTCTTGTGAAAGACTCACGTATGGCCTTGTGTAATTTGAGAACTGTTGACTAAGTCAGTAGTTCTCAATTCTCTCCTCAGGGACTCCCAGCTGTTCCAGAGCTAGCACACCTAATTCAACTTGTTAATACACACACCTATAAACACAACCTGTAATTGTAACTATTTAATATGGCTATTACAAAAGAATAAAAAACCTTGAATGGTTCAACAAAGAACCTTTGAGATTGAGCAAGGTTCTTTATTGAAGGTTATATAAAGAACCATAAAAATGGGTTCTATATAGCCCTAAAAAGGGTTGTAACTAGTGGAATCCTTTTTTGGTTCTTTTTTAGCACCATACATGGGTTCTTTGTAGCACCATACATGTTCCATTTAGAACCTTGAGCATGGTTCTTTATAGAACCTTCAAAAAAGGTTCCATATAGCACCAAAAAGGGTTCCGCTATGGTTACAAGCCAAATAAGCCTTATTTGGCACTATATAGAACCATTTGTTCTTAGTGTGTACAAAGACACATAACCTATCCGTCTCCACACACCTAAGCCCCAGATCCTATTAGCAGTTTATGAGATTGTGATCCCTATGATTTTGATTTCCCCTGTGTGTGTTTCCTCAGGGAGCGATGCACCTTCCATCGTCAGCTGTCTTCTCATACTGGCCCAGTCTCTTGATGTCAGGTAGATAACACCGTCTCACTGTTACCCAGATCGGCTGAGCTGTTGTCACTCAGGCACTTGATGTTATCTGATATCTGTTGGTATCGCTGTTGGTGGCAGGGCTGCATTGTAAGATTGCGATCTCAATGGAACTCACCTGCTTAGATAAAGGATTCAGTTGATAAATTAACAAATAGTGTTGCCAATAGCTAGAGGACTCATGTGTAGTAGTCTTTCTTTAGTGAGCAGATATATTTGATGAGGAAAAAGACTATATAAAAATGCTCTTCATTCATGTTTGCAAATTACACTCTTTGACATTATAAACAGTATATTGCTAATTTAGACCAGATGTTATATATGAGCCAATAATGGCATTCAATTCATTCAATAATATGGGTAACCTCCTTCAGGACTTTGATGAAGACTGCTCCAGAATCAGCCAGGGTCTCGCTACGGTCCTTCTTCGAGGCTGCAGCGGTGGACCTGGAGATGACCGTGGAGAACCTCTCTATGACCCAGAGCTGGACCCAGTCCAGAGGGGTGGCCCAGATCCTGGACTACACCAATACCACCCTGCTGCCGACTCTCACCTCCATTTTTGAACACCTCAGCCACAATCAGTATGGAGAGGACCTCTTGGGTATGTGTGGCTCTGTATCCTGGGAGGTAGAATAATATGTGTGGTGTTATTATGAGAGTTTGTCAGTTTGGGGAGGCCCTACATCAGAATAATCATTCATCCTCTCAAAGTTGAGTAAGGTATTTATGGTTACTGGTGGGATAAATGGATGTCTTGTGTATTTTCCAGGTTGATGTTTATTGGAATGAGTCTTGTGCTGGAGGCAGAACTGAGTGATTTCTACTACATAGGCCAGCTGGAAAATTGGCAATATTGTAAAAATTTATGAAAACGGAAATTAGCTTTTTGGTCTTAATTTAAGTTTAGGGTTAGGCATTAGGGTCAGCAGTGTGGTTAGGGTAAGGTTTAAAATCAGATTTTATGACTTTGTGGCTGTGCCAGCTAGTGACAACTGCAGAGCTGACTCCAGAACAAGATTCATGACGAAAAATGCTAATCTGCTGGCTGTATGAGTCACTCTCAAAACCCACAGTATCAATAGTGTAAATACAATCATCCAAGTCAATCTGTAATCACAACCTCTTGTCTTCCAACCACATTGTCCACAAGAGCCCATCTTCCATCATACCGTACATTGTCAATGTCCTCCATATGTCTGCTAGCGGGTGAGACGCCAGTGAGCAGCTGGATTTAAGACCTCTTAAATCATTCAGAGATGCCCTCCCCTCTCAGCCAGCTTCCATTCCTCATCTCATTAAATCTCAGTCATTTACATGGCGAGGTGGCACATTCTCTCTGCCAGTGATCACGATTGCTATTCACTAATTATTTATTACATTAATCAAATCTCACCCACTGTGAGCCCTCGTTGTCTCTACATATCAACTTCCCTCTAGCCTTCACACTGTAGCCACTAGCCAACACTCAGGAAGTTGTCTGGAAATCTTAAGCTTCAGAGGGATTTATACAGCGAGTCTCACCTTCTCCTTTACAGTGGACAGTGTCCAGGTGTCCTGTTATAAGATCCTCAACAGCCTCCACTCACTTGGCCTCAGCAAAAGTTTCTACGTGGAGGGGTACTTTTTGTCATTTAGCTTTGTGTGATGTAGCATTCCAGTATTTGACAGTTAATGTATATGTTTGTAAATGCTCCAGATTAATACAGTCGTAAAGTATGCACGACTTTGTACACATCAATATTCCTCTCTCTCCGTGGCTTAATATGGCTGTGTTGTCATGCACATGGTGTATTGTGTGGGAGACAGAGTGGTCAGCAATCTGTGCGTGTGTTTGTAGGCAGAGGCCGTCAGCAGGAGCGTGTCTGGCAGCGCTGTCAGGGGCTTTCCCTGTGTGTTTCCTGGAGCCAGCTCTGAATGAGGACAACCCGTACTCCATCTACAACACCATGAGCCCCAGAGAGCGAGAGGGTAACCGTACACACACCTACTACTCTGTTTAGTTACACTCTAAGAGAAAAAGTTGCTATCTAGAACCTAAAAGGGTTATTTGGCTGTCCCCATAGGGGAACCTTTTGAAGAAACCTTTTTGGTTCCAGGTAGAAGAACTCTTTTGGGTTTCTTGTAGAGCCCTTTCCACAAATAACCCTTTTTTTCTTGGAGTGTAGCTGAGGTGTTTGAATCTGTCCCTTCTCCTTTGTTTCAGATGTGGGAGTTCCGGACGAGGTGGAGGAGGTGTGTCCTCTCTTGCCATCTCTGCAGCAGCTTCTGGGGGAGGTGGAGGAGCTGGCAGGGGCAGGCTCAGGGGCAC
The DNA here is from genome assembly GCF_016432855.1 of Salvelinus namaycush. Classification (NCBI taxonomy): domain Eukaryota; kingdom Metazoa; phylum Chordata; class Actinopteri; order Salmoniformes; family Salmonidae; genus Salvelinus; species Salvelinus namaycush. The sequence continues at coordinate 24,161,761 of NC_052328.1, forward strand.
GCCAAGCCCAGTACAGCCATGTCACCGAGATCACCCTACCCTTGCTCTGCAGCTACGTGTCCCGTTGGTGGCAGCACGGTCCCGAGGGCCAGCTGGAGAGCCCGGTCTGCACCTCAGTCACCTCCCAGCATGCAAGCACACTGCTGGGCAACATCCTCCGCATCATCCACAACCACCTGGGAACAGGCCAGGGAGACTGGATGAAGCGCCTGGCAGGTAGCCCTATACTGCTCTCTTTTCCATCTGCATCTTCTGTCTACCCTAAGGATGATATATTAGTTGTCATCACAGCCCTGCACAGGATCCAGTTGTCTTCAGTCCATATGTTTGCCTCATAGCCTCAATCACTCACTATTACTCATTGTTTGTGGCACCATGAAACAGTGTTCATTTAAACACTTTCAGGCCTAATTTCCCAGTTGTTTCATCTAGACATGCCTTCCACTCATGTCATGATTGTATCAATCAGTTATCTCATTCTAAAGCACTAATTGTCAGTCTCTCTGAATAAAAGCGTCTGCTGAATGACTAAATTAATTAGACTAAATTAATCCTTCCTTTCAGTTTTCTCTCAGCCAATCATCTGCCAGGCCCACCCCCAGTTGCTGAGGAGCCACTTCCTGCCTCTGATGGAGAAACTGAAGAAGAGGGCAGAATCAGTGCTTCAGGAGGAGGAGCAGATAAAGGCTGAGGGGAGGGCCGATGCGTCTGAGGCGGAGCTACAGATTCAGGAGAAATTCATTGTGCTGGTGCGAGACCTCTACGCCTTTTACCCTGTCCTCATCCCATTCGTGGACTACAATAGGTAAGGCATCCTGCCCAGGGGATGGGGATATGGGAGGGAAAATTATAATGTTCACTGATCATTATTGAATACATAACAAACCAGTAATATATCAACATGTGACTAACAGTCAAGGTTATATTTTGACAACATGGAAAGTGGTGTTTTCTTATAATTTTTACATCTGAGATTCTGACAATATTATACTGAACAAAAATATAAACACAACATGCAACAATTTCAAAGATTTTACTGAGTTACAGTTCATGTAAGGAAATGAGTCAGTTAAAATAAATGAATTATGCCCTAATATATGGATTTCACATGACTGGAATACAGATATGCATCTACTGGTCACAGATACCTTAAAAAAAACAGGTAGGGGTGTGGATCAGAAAACCAGTCAGTATGTGGTGTGACCACCATTTGCCTCATGCAGCGCAACATCTCCTTCGCATAGAGTTAGTCAGGCTGTTTGTGGCCTGTGGAATGTTGTCCCACTCCTCTTCAATGGCTGTGCAAAGTTACGGGAACTGGAACACGCTGTCGTACACTTTGATCCAGAGCATCCCAAACATGCTCAATGGGTGACATGTCTGGTGAGTATGCAGGCCATGGAAGAACTGGGATATTTTCAGATTCCAGGAATTGTGTACAAATCCTTGTGATATGGGGCTGTGCATTATGCTGAAACATGAGGTGATGGCGGCGGATGAATGGCACAACAATGGGCCTCAGGATCGCGCCACAGTATCTCTGTGCATTCAAATTGCCATTGATAAAATGCAATTGTGTTTGTTGTCTGTAGCTTATGCCTGCACATACCATAACTCCACCGCCACCATGAGGTACTCTGTTCACATCGTTGACATCAGCAAACCCCTCGCCCACACAACGCCATACATGTGGTCTACGATTGTTAGGACGGTTGGACGTACTGCCAAATTCTCTAAAACAACGTTGGAGGCGGCTTATGGTATAGAAATTAACATTAGAGTCTCCGGCAACAGCTCTGGTGGACATTCCTGCATTCAGCACGCCAATTGCACGCTCCCTCAAAACTTGAGACATCTGTGGCATTATGCTGTGTGACAAAGCTTCACATTTTAGAGTCATTTTATTGTCCCCAGCACAAGGTGCACTTGTGCACTTGTGTCTGGATATCATAAGGTGAATGCACCAATTTGTAAGTCGCTCTGGATAAGAGCGTCTGCTAAATGACTTAAATGTAAATGTGTAATGATTTACGCTGTTTAATCAGCTTATTGATATGCTACACTTGTCAGGTGGATGGATTACCTTGGCAAAGGAGAAATGCTCACTACCAGGGATGTAAACAAATTTGTTTACAAAACTTGAGAGAAATAAGCTTTTTGTGCGTACGGAACATTTCTGGGATATTTTATTTCAGCTCATGAAACATGGAACCAACACTTTACATGTTGTGTTTATATTTTTGTTCAGTGTAGAATGTGTTGATGCATTTTGTTTACAGCTCTCACATATTGTTGTTTCAGAGCAAGTTGGCTACGGGAACCGAACCATGAGGCTGAGAAGATGTTCGGCATGGTGGCAGAGATCTTCATATTCTGGGCCAAGTCTCACGTGTGTGAAATAACAAAGATTTGGATGTTGCCTCACATCTTAATGATGTTCTCACTTGTAACCCGTCTGATTTGCTATTGCAGAACTTCAAATGGGAGGAACAGAACTATGTGGTCCAGAATGAGATCAACAACATGGCTTTCTTGGTCAATAATAACAATCACAAAATGTCCAAGGTGAGAACCTTACAGATTTGTTTCTTAACTACCACAAACAGCACTGGGTGTCCATTATGTGTGCTTTGTGGTTGCGTAAAACATATGAATAAATAATTTACATTCTAACCATGCAAAGTGAATGATTGAAGTATAAGTCAACTATGTATTTCTATTCATGGTTTTTAATGAGCAGGTGTCAGACCAGGAGAGGAGGAAGATGAAGCGGAAAGGGGATCGCTACTCCACACAGACCTCTCTCATCGTAGCCTCCCTGAAGAGATTGCTTCCTGTGGGACTGAGTGCGTGTTCCCCAGCAGACCGCGGCCTTATCACACTGGCCAAGAGCCGCTTCACTCAGGTATGGAATTTGGTATTTTATTAGGATCCCCAATAGCTGTTGCAAAAGCAGCAGCTACTCTTCCTGGGGTCCACACAAAACATGAAACATAATACAGAATGACATAATACAGAACATCAATAGACAAGAACAGCTCAGACAGAACTACATTAAAAAAAATGTGAAAGGCACACGTAGCCTACATATCAATCCTTTGTTTAATCCCAGTGGCAGGTCATTGGTAAAAATAGAAACGAGAGCTGCCCTGTGCTACACCACACTTTACATGTTTGACATTAGAGAAGCTTCTATTAAAGAAAACCCTTTGTTCTATTAGATAGATAGCATTGAATCCACGATATGGCAGAGGTTGAAAAGCCATAACACGGGCCTCCCGGGTGGCGCAGTGGTCTAGGGCACTGCATCGCAGTGCTAACTGCGCCACCAGAGTCTCTGGGTTCGCGCCCAGGCTCTGTCGCAGCCGGCCGCGACCGGGAGGTCCGTGGGGCGACGCACAATTGGCATAGCGTCGTCCGGGTTAGGGAGGGTTTGGCCGGTAGGGATATCCTTGTCTCATCGCGCTCCAGCGACTCCTGTGGCGGGCCGGGCGCAGTGCGTGCTAACCAAGGGGGCCAGGTACACGGTGTTTCCTCCGACACATTGGTGCGGCTGGCTTCCGGGTTGGAGGCGCGCTGTGTTAAGAAGCAGTTAGGATTGGTTGGGTTGTGCTTCGGAGGACGCATGGCTTTCGACCTTCGTCTCTCCCGAGCCCGTACGGGAGTTGTAACGATGAGACAAGATAGTAATTACTAGCGATTGGATACCACGAAAATTGGGGAGAAAATGGGATAAAATAAAAAAATAAAAATAAATAAATAAAAAGAAAAGCCATAACACATACGTGTTTATTCAACAACACGAGCCCGTACGGGAGTTGTAACGATGAGACAAGATAGTAATTACTAGCGATTGGATACCACGAAAATTGGGGAGAAAATGGGATAAAATAAAAAAATAAAAATAAATAAATAAAAAGAAAAGCCATAACACATACGTGTTTATTCAACAACACGTATGTGTTATGGCTTTTCAACCTCTGCCGTATTGTGGATTCAGAGCTATGTGTACTAAACACACACCGTCGTCTTTCACTGCACAGTGAACTACAATGGAATTTTTTGTTTCACCTTTATTTATACAGGTAAGTCAGTTAAGAACAAATTCTTATTTACAATGACGGCCTGTCAGGGACCGAGTGCAGCACGTAAATGACATGTCACCTGATACTGCTCAAAGATGTTTTGTCACTGTATGTCATGTAATGGCAATGTGCAAACCCCATGTTTTGTGTCTCCAATCTGCTATTGTTAATAATGACAGCTCACTGCTTTTCACAGAAGGACACAGAGGACGAGATTCGAGAGAGCATTCATAATGGCCTGCTACGTCTTCAGAGCAAAGTAATTGCAATCATAGTACATATGATTTAAACCCCATGGTTTTCCTTGTCGTACTCATAGCACACAGAATACACAGGAACCATAGGTCCAAACCATCTATTAACTTGCCCACATCTTATGTAGCTATTACAACGATTCTTATTTTGCCACTTCGATTCTCATATGACATAAATGAACTGAATATATCCATGTATAAAACACACATGATCAGCTCCAGTAATCTAACCCCACTAACTAGAACTGCCAATGATGTCTTTTGAGCATCATGTGAATTGAAAATTTCAAGTCATGCCCCCCCCGTCCTTGACTTTTCCTAAATAGTCTATTTAACACACTGATGTTGTCCTGCGGGGGGGCAGTGGATGGGGTCTTCCTGGGGCATACATTAACACTTCATTATAATTACATTTATAAAACATTTTTGCAGTGGAGCTGTTAAATGCATATATGGGAAAGACTGAATGTGTATGTGCCAAGTCCCAGCGACGCTTGTGCTAACAGTCTGCTCTCTGTGTTGTACCAGCGGGAGGCCCCAGGGGCTCGGTGGCAGGATGTCCTGTTCAGGGACTTCCCAGGCCCCACACGGGACACCTCTGACCCTCTGAGGACAGTAGAAAGGGTCCTGGACATTGCTTGCGTGCTTTACCACCTGGACCAGGTGGGCTTAGAGAATGCTGCTCTCTTACCCTATCATATGCTATTAGTAGAGCTTTTAGTAAAGCCTTGAATCACAGAAGTTAGCTACTCTCTGGCTCCCAAAGCTATTTAGACTTGGCTATGGTTGTGTAACAAAATACCTTTTGAAAAGTAGCTAAAAACGCTATTTGATTGTTATCTGAATCTGAACATTTGCCTTTGTCTGTAGGTAGAGCATCCCCAGAGGAAGAAGGCAGTGTGGCACAAGGTGTTATCCAAACAGAGGAAGAGAGCTGTGGTGGCCTGCCTTAGAATGGCTCCTCTCTACAACCTACCCAGGTATCCCAGAAACCTCAGCTAGTGGATGATTGGTGTCAGGTTTTATTACCTTTCTGAACCACCCATCCCGGTATCGGGATAATTGTCATCAGCAACGCTGAATAGCATAGCGCCACAGTCAAATAATATTGCTAAAAAATATTCATATTCATGAAATCACAAGTGCAATACTGCAAAACACAGCTTAGCCTTTTGTTAATCCACCTGTCGTCTCAGATTTTCGCTCGACAAAACATTAAGTACACTTAGCATCAGGTAACTTGGTCACGAAAATCAGAAAAGCAATCAAATTAATCATTTACCTTTGATGATCTTCGGATATTTTCACTCGGGAGACTCCCAGTTAGACAACAAATGTTCCTTTTGTTCCATAAAGATTATTTTTATATCCAAATACCTTTCGTTTTGCGCGTTATCCTCAGAAATCCACAGGAAAGAGCGGTCACGACAACGCAGACGAAAATTCCAGATAATATCCATAATGTCCACAGAAACATGTCAAACGTTTTTTATAATCAATCCTCAGGTTGTTTTTCAAATATCTATTCGATAATATATCAACCGGGAGTGTTGGTTTTTCAATAGGACCGGGATAAACAATGGCCGCCTTTCTCTGTTGCGCAAAACTCACTCTGAGAGCCCCCACCTATCCACTTACGCAATGTGATCGTTCTCGCTCATTTTTCAAAATAAAAGCCTGAAACTATGTCTAAAGGCTGTTGACACCTTAGGGAAGCCATAGAAAAAGGAATCTGGTTGATATCCCTTTAAATGGGTGATAGGGATGCATAAGAACAGAGAGGTTTCAAAAAAAGAGGCACTTCCTGATTGGATTTTCCTCAGGTTTTCGCTTGCAATATCAGTTCTGTTAAACTCACAGACAATATTTTGACAGTTTTGAAAACTTTAGAGTGTTTTCTATCCTAATCTGACAATTATATGCATATTCTAGTTTCGGGGGGTGAGAAATAGGCAGTTTCAAATGGGTATGTTTTTTAGCCAAAAACGAAAATACTGCCCCCTATACTTAAGAAGTTTTAATAGAAAAGACATGGCTGTTGATCTCATGTTTCCGATGCGTACAGGAACTGAGCACAGTTTCATTTACCAATAGACCACAGTAAACAGTGGTCCATTTGGTAAGTACAGTGAGAATATGAAACGGCAGAGCAGGATATTGTAGTAGTGTGGTGATTGGGATGCACTGTAAAACCCAGAGATGACCCACTGGGCACAAACTGTTTGAATCAACATTGTTTCAGTGTAATTTGTCAATGTATTGTGACGTGGAAACTATGTGTAAAATGCATTTGATTTGAAAAAAGTAATCAAAAGTAATCAACCCTCAACTGTTGTTTTGGTGGTGAAATTTCAACCACAAGATTGTTATCCTGGTAACCAAATTTCAACATAGACAAACCCTTTAGAAAATATGTCAGATCTTCAATGTTATATCCACTATCAGAAAAAAAACAATAGGCTGGACAGTACCTCCTACTGGACAATTGATTTACAGCTACCTTTTGGTCTCCCGTCCAGGGTTTTAACCAAGCCCAGTTTAGCTATGTTTGTCACTGGCTATTACCAATGTGCTATCGTGAGAATGATTGTAAAGAGATCTCCACTTAAGAACTAAATAGATTCATTGTTGTTATCAAAGTCATTCCAAAGAGTAGATTTAGCAGAGACAATCAAATGTGACCAGACTTTATCACTCAAATATCATCAATGATGCTATTTATGCCTACAGTATATAGCATCTGCAAAGTAATCAACAGCTATTGTTTCAATTCAACCCATAATTAAACTAAAAATAGACAATATAATAGGCCTAGTGTTTCAAGCTCTGGTTGATTTCAAATGTAATGATATTTTGTGATATTGAATTGTGTTTGGTTGTCAACGCAACCAAATATCAACATTTGAAGGAGATGTACAGTATATTTTGCTTGGATAGTTCCATCTGTGCCACTGACTTAGTCTGGCTTTAATTTCAGTTTGTCGGCAAATTAATAATTGATATGTTGGATTCACTTCTCCATCTCAACCAGAAATCTAAGCTAAACAATAGGACTAAATCAAATCAAACATGATTTAAAGTATGTTTAAGGTTTGATTTGATTTAGTCATATTCTTGATGGGATTCCAGCATATCAATTATTAAAAGTAATATTAAATTGTAATAATGAAAAGTGATATTGTGTTTGGGTGACAATGCAACCAAATATCAACATTAAAAGAGATGTATCTACTGCTTGAATAGTTCCATTTGAGCCACTGGCATAATCCCATTCTTTAACTTTTTTGAAATACCTTTTAAAAGCATATTAACTTGTTAACAAATTATATGTTGGATTCACATCTCCAACTCAACCAAAAAAGTTAAAGAATGGGATTATGCCAGTGGCTCAAATGGAATAATCCAACAATCTCTTTTAAATGTTGATATTTGATTGTGTTGTTAACCAAACAATTCAATATTACTTTGTAATACAATAAATATCCCTAAGCTAAGTCTATTTTACAAACTAATGTAACATTAGACCTTAAAATGAGTAACATCCATGGCCACATTTTGAGGTTACTGTAACTATTAATGTCTTATGTAATTATATAAAACATGAATGTTCAAGATAGCATGCATAGGTCATCGCAGGTCTCTGGAGATCTTCACAATTTCTACGTCTGTGCAGAATCTCCAACAGCATTGATCAGTTGCACCATGTACTTTTAATGTAATCTCAACCTTAATCCAGGTCATTTGGTTCTGCTATTAGTTGAAGCACAGTGATAAGACATTGATCTGTTGTGTAAATAAACAAATATATATCTGACATTGTATTTTGAACTTTCCTGTTCTTTTATATTGTTGAAAGTGCAGTGAAAGACATTTGGGTGACAACTAAACCAAAGATCTGACATTGTTTTCCATTGGAATTTTGTTGTGCTTTAAGATGGTTGAAAGCATAGTGATAACACATTGTAAATTCAACAACATTTTGGCTGTCTTCTTGAGTGGGTGAATATAGGTTGTAATCTCATTGATCAACGTCTCAACCAAATATTACCCAATTATCCACGTTGAAATGGCGTGGTGTTCTCAGTGGGAAGTCCATATAACCATACCCCTGTCAGGCAGGTTATATGAACACAGCAATGTTAGCATAGTAAAAGGCTTGTGGGTTTGTACAGTGATATAACTTCTAGATTTACATACAAGATTAACATATAAACTAGCAGCCCCAAGACAGTTCTCCACCATCTGTCCAATGTAAAGGGATCCTGAGTTAGATTAAATAAGAAGCCTTGAATTCATGAGTCTAATCACAACTCATTCCTATACGCTATTCCTTCCTGTGTCTCGATTCTCCCTCTCTCCCTCCCTCCCCCGCTTCACTTACCTCCTCTATAGGCACCGGGCTGTCAACCTCTTTCTACAGGGCTATGACAAGTCCTGGATATCTGCTGAGGATCACTCCTTTGAGGAAAAGTTGGTTGACGATTTGGCTGTAAGTGTCAGTGTGAGCATTCTCAACCGACAACAGTGTGAAAGTTTAATTCAACTCATTACTTCATCTTTGTACATCTCTTTCACACGGTCTTATTATAGCTATCCATTCATTCATGTTTTCTGGTGTTTCTGGTGTTTCATTACTACTTCATTCATTGTTTGATTGGACACATTTGCCATTGAGTTTTACCTAGTGATTATTTGTGAGGGCTCTTATATTTGGGTTGTCACTCTTACGTAAAAAAACACGTGATTTTCAACATTTAAAATCATGTTGTTTTTCTGTGAGGGAATTGTTACTCTGGGTTCAATTAGAACTTTGTTTCTCTCCATGGAAGTCGGATTGAGGGAAATAACATGGCAAAGCTCAATTCCCAGACACTTCCGGCACTCAGTGGGCTTAACAACTAAATAGAGTGCTAAAAAGGGTGTTAACTCTATCAGTCCCAAGGCCCCAGCAAAAATTGGCTTTTCATTTATCTGACTTTCATTTATCTGCATGTCCAGCCCTTATATTTAGCCTCACAATAAAGTGTTTTACCATTTTATTTTCAGGACAACCAGAGCACAAAACAATTTGACATTAACAGTTGCATTCATAAGTTTAAAGGTCCACCAAAGCAAAAAGCTAATAAAAAATGAATTTATATTAATGCTGTAAGTACAGACATGGTTTACTCAGTGGGAAATTAATATCCAACTAGTCAGGGATAACTGTGTGGAGTTTGGGGTTTGTGACAGCAACTACAGTGCATTCAGAAAGTATTCATACCCCTTGACTTATTCCACATTTTGATGTGTTACAGACGGAATTCAAATTGTATTAAATAAAACATTCTCACCCATCTACACACAATACCCCATATTGACAAAATGGTTATTGTCCTGCTGAAAGGTGAATTTGTATCCCAGTGTCTGTTGGAAAGCAGACTGAAAAAGGTTATCTAGGATTTATTCCATTTATTTTTATCCATATAAACTTCCTAGTCCTTACCGATGACAAGCATACCCATAACATGATTCACCATGCTAGAAAATATGAAGAGTGGTACTCAGTACTCAGTGTTGTGTTGGATTTGCCCCAAACACAACGCTTTGTATTCAGGATATAAAGTTCATTTCTTTTGTCACAATTCTGTAACCATTTAAAGTCATTGGCCTCATGGTGAAATCCCTAAGCGGTTTCCTTCCTCTCTGGCAACTGAGTTAGGAAGGACACTTCTATCTTTGTAGTGACTGGGTGTTATTGACACACCATCCAAAGTGTAATTAATAACTTCATGCTCAAAGAGATATTCAATGTCAGTTTTTTTTTACCCATCTACCAATAGATTCCCTTCTTTGCGAGGCATTGGAAAACCTCCCTGGTCTTTGTGGTTGAATCTGTGTTTGAAATTCACTGCTCGACTGAGGGGCCTTACAGATAATTGTATGTGTGGCGTACAGAAATTAGGTAGTCATTCAAAAATCATGTTATACACTATTGCTCACAGAGTCCATGCAACTTATTATATGACTTGTTAAGCTCATTTTACTCCTGAACTTATTTAGGCTTGCCATAACAAAGGGGATGAATACCTACTGACTCAAGACATTTCAGCTATTCATTTTTTATTAATTTATAAACATTTCTAAAAACATCATTTCACTTTGACATTATGGGTATTGTGTGTAGTTGGTCAAGTCCTAAATCACGTCAGCGTTACGGTGGGACTCATTGGGTTAAGGGATGGGTGACTGAATTTATGTATATGACATTGGGTCTGAGGGGGGGTCAGGCATGGGCGCCTATACTGTAGATAGACGGTCAGTGTGACGCACATGTACAGAGTGGGTGTTGTGGGTGTTGAGCCAAAAGGCTCCTTAACAGCTTATACCTCCAAGCCATGAGACTGCTGAACAATTAATCAAATGGCCACCCGGACTATTTGCATTGACACCCTCCCCTTTGTTTTTACACTGCTGTTTATTATCTACGCATAGTCATTTTACGCCTACCTATATGTACAAATTACCTCGACTAACCTGTACCCCCGCACACTGACTCGGTACCCCCTGAATATAGCCTCATTATTGATATTTTAGTGTGTTACTTTTTTTATTTTATTCTTTTTTACTTTAGTTGATTTAGTCAATATTTTCTTAACTCTATTTTCTTAAAACTGCATTGTTGGTTAAGGGCTTGTAAGTAAGCATTTCACAGTAAGGTCTCTACACCTGTATTCGGCGCTTGTGACAAATACAATTGTATTTGATTAGTGGTGTGTTTACGTTGCAGAGAGCTGGAAAGCAGGAGCGTTCTGAGAGAGAGGAGGAAGGAGAGGACGATGACGAACAGATTGATCCGCTCCTGCAGCTCATCACACTGTTCAGTCGGAGTGCTCTGACCGAGAGGTGTGTGTGTGTGTGCGTGTGTGTGTGTGTGTGCACATGCCAGTGTTATTCCTGTATTAAGGACAATCAGAGGTAAAACATCAGAATATTGGGCCTCCCAAGTGGGGCAGCAGTCTAAGACACTGCATCGCAGTGATTGAAGCATCACTACAGCCCGGGTTCGATCCCAGGCTGTGTCACAACCGGCTGTGACTGGGAGTCCCATAGGGCGGCGCACAATTGGCCCAGCGTCGTTCGTGTTAGGGGAGGTTTTTGCTGGGGGGGCTTTACTTGGCTCATCAAGCTCTAGCGACTCCTTGTGGCGGGCCAGGCACCTGTGGGTGTTTCCTCCGACACATTGGTGCGGCTGGCTTCTGGGTTAAGCCGAGCGGGTGTTAAGAAGCGCGGTTTTGCGTGTCATGTTTCGGAGGACGCATGACTCGACCTTCGCCTCTCCTGAGCCCGTTGGGGAGTTGCAGTGATGAGAAAAGATCTTAATTGGATATCACAAAATTGGGGAGAAAAAGGGAGTAAATAAAAAATAAACATCAGATTATTAAACTTTCTAGTTTTATTGAATTAGAAACATTTGCCTTATCTGTTTTTTATACGGGGCAATATAGTTTAATCAGCTGTGCAATGAGTCATTATCTTTTCCTATACTTAGTTGCAAAGGAAAGTTAATTGAAATGTTTATTCAAATTCTAAAGCAATTAGCCTTGCCTGCGCTGACATTTCTCTGCCACTTCCCATGTCCACAGTAAGCTTGGCGATGACAGTCTTTACATGTCCTATGCTGCCATAATGGCAAAGGTAAGACAGAGTATACAGTAGCAGTGTGTATTTCTATACTTGGGAATGTTCTTATTCATCACTGTTCATCTGAGATTCTCAACTTCTGCTCAATCCATCTTTCTGTCCAATCAAATCTCCCCAGAGTTGCTGTGGTGAAGAGGATGAGGAGGTGAAAAGCTTTGAAGTAAGTGACTCAATTCCGCCTTTCAATACAATCTCATGATGGAAATACAATCTCATTATGGAAAGATAGGCACTTACACTACAGAGGAAGAGAAGGTGAAAAGCTTTGAAGTAAGTGACTCATTTCTCTCCTATGTAGTATGTTTTTCTATATTTCATTTATTTTGATCATTTTTATCATGAGATTGTATTGGTTTATTAATGAGTTGATAATTAGTTCATTGAGTGGTCTGTTGCTTTGTTTGCAATTGGGTCATTCAGTCCAATATTGATTAACTGACTGACATCAGATTGATTTGATTATTTTGTTGGATGGATCTATGAATGATCAGGAGAAGGAGATGGAGAAACAGAAGCTGTTGTATCAGCAGGCCAGGCTGCATGACCGTGGAGCTGCTCAGATGGTCCTCCAGACTATCAGTGCTAGTAAAGGTAACCAGAGTACCAACTGTTTTTGAATGTGGCTTTTTAGATATCACTAAAGTATTCTAAGTTACCTATAATCCAAAATACAGTAATGTTTAAACATTGTAAGTAAATTGAAAAATGGCTTGATTGTTGCAATTTGTGACATTGAGTTGATGTAATTATTTATTTCACAAAGGTGACATGGGGTCCATGGTGGCCTCCACTCTGAAGCTTGGTATTTCTATTCTGAATGGAGGAAATACCACTGTTCAGCAGGTACGGGCAGTCTTTGATAACATAATTAGTTATCGGTTTTAGCTACAGATGAGGACACTTTGTTCTGAATGCTGGTTCAGGTAAACACCGTTCAGGCTAAGAATAAACTGTATTTGTTACTTTTCCACACTTTCTCCAAGCATTTTTTTCACTATATAAATGTAGGATCTTAATTTGAGCCAGTTTGTAACAGCAGGAAAATAATCCTCCAGCAATAAGAAATGTGAATTATTATGTGGATTATAATTAATGGCCATTTTTGTAGGGGTTGATACAAAAAAATGTAAGGGAAAATCTAGTCTGAAATTTCTAAATGGAAATTACAAACTTCAGAAACCTCAAATACACTACAAGTTTTACATCTCCTGCATTGCAGGACAGTTATCCTGCAACAGGGTGATCAAATTAAGATCCTGCATCTGTACTGCAAGTTACATGGCTGTTACATACATGGTACAACATCATGGTGATATTCACAACAAGAGGAATATCCTTTCTCTTTGTCATGCAATATGGTCTCCTCATCCTATATACAGCTAATTGTTTGATGTTTTGTTTCACAGAAAATGTTGGATTACCTGAAAGAGAAGAGGGACGTGGGTTTCTTCCAGAGTGTGGCAGGACTCATGCAGTCTTGTAGGTGGGTACATACGGGGCCGGCTCCAGGCATAAGTGACCTAAGCTGTTGAAGTCGAAAGTTTACATACACTTAGGTTGGAGTCATTAAAACTTGTTTTTTTTTAACCACCACACATTTCTTGTTAACAAACTATAGTTTTGGCAAGTCGGTTAGGACATCTACTTTGTGCATGACACAAGTAATTTTTCCAGCAATTGTTTACAGACAGATTATTTAACTTATAATTCACTGTATCACAATTCCAGTGGGTCAGAAGTTTACATGCACTAAGTTGACTGTGCCTTTAAACAGCTTGGAAAATTCCAGAAAATGATGTCATGGCTTTAGAAGCTTCTGATAGGCTAATTGACATCATTTGAGTCAATTGGAGGTGTACCTGTGGATGTATTTCAAGGCCTACCTTCAAACTCTGTGCCTCTTTGCTTGACATCATGGGAAAATCCAAAGAAATCAGCCAAGACCTCAGAAAAACAATTGTAGACCTCCACAAGTCTGGTTCATCCTTGGGAGCAATTTCCAAACGCCTGAAGGTACCACGTTCATCTGTACAAACAATAGTACGCAAGTATAAACACCATGGGACCACGCTGCCGTCATACTGTTCAGGAAGGAGATGCGTTCTGTCTCCTAGAGATGAACGTACTTTGGTGCGAAAAGTGCAAATCAATCCCAGAACAACAGCAAAGGACCTTGTAAGATGCTGAAGGAAACAGGTACAAAAGTATCTATATCCACAGTAAAACGAGTCCTATATCGACATAACCTGAAAGGCCACTCAGCAAGGAAGAAGCCACTGCTCCAAAACGACATAAAAAAGCCAGACTACGGTTTGCAACTGCACATGGGGATAAAGATCGTACTTTTTTGGAGAAATTTCCTCTGGTCTGTTGAAACAAAAATAGAATTGTTTGGCCATAATGACCATTGTTATGTTTGGAGGAAAAAGGGGGAGGCTTGAAAGCCGAAGAACACCATTCCAATCGTGAAACACGGGGGTGGCAGCATTATGTTGTGGGGGTGCTTTGCTGCAGGAGGGACTGGTGCACTTCACAAAATAGATGGCATCATGAGATTGGAAAATGATGTGGATATATTGAAGCAACATCTCAAGACATCAGTCAGGAAGGTAAAGCTTGGTCGCAAATGGGTCTTCCAAATGGACAATGACCCCAAGCATACTTCCAAAGTTGTGGCAAAATGGCTTAAGGACAACAAAGTCAAGGTATAGGAGTGGCCATCACAAAGCGCTGACCTCAATCCTATAGAACATTTCTGGGCAGGACTGAAAAAGTGTGTGCGACCAAGGAGGCGTACAAACCTGACTCAGTTACACCAGCTCTGTCAGGAGGTATGGGTCAAAATTCACCAAACTTATTGTGGGAAGCTTGTGGAAGGCTACCCGAAATGTTTGACCCAAGTTAAACAATTTAAAGGCAATGCTACCAAATACTAATTGAGTGTATGTAAACTTCTGACCCACTGGGAATGTGATGAATGACATAAAAGCTGAAATAAATCATTCTCTCTACTATTATTCTGACATTTCACGTTCTTAAAATCAAGTGGTGATCCTAAGTGACTTAAGACAAGGAATTTTTACTAGGATTACATGTCAGGACTTGTGAAAAACTGAGTTTAAATGTATTTGGCTAAGGTGTATGTAAACTTCTGACTTCAACTGTATATACTACTGGTCAAAAGTTTTAGAACACCTACTCATTCCAGGGTTTTTGTTGTTTTTTACTATTTTATATATTGTAGAATAATAGTGAAGATATCAAAACTATGAAATGACACATATGGAATCATGTAGTAACCAAAAAAGTGTTAAACAAATAACAACATATTTTATATTTGATATTCTTCAAATAGCCACCATTTGCCTTGATGAAAGCTTTGCACTCTTGGCATTCTCTCATCCATCTTCATGAGGTGAGGTGCATTCCATCTTCACCTGGAATGCATTTCAATTAACGGACTTGCTTTCTTAAAAGTTAATTTGTAGAATTTCTTTACTTCTTGATACGTTTGAGCCAATCAGTTTGGCTCAAATAAGCAAAGAGAAACAACAGTCCATCATTACTTTGAGACATGAAGGTCAGTCAATACGGAACATTACAAGATCTTTGAATGTTTCTTCAAGTTCAGTTGCAAAAAGGCAATGCAAATAGTCTGGGTAGCCATTTGATTAGATGTTCAGGAGTCTTATGGCTTGGGGGTAGAAGTTGTTTAGAAGCCTCTTGGACCTAGACTTGGCGCGCCGGTACCGCTTGCCGTGCGATAGCAGAGTGAACAGTCTATGACTAGGGTGGCTGGAGTCTTCGACAATTTTTAGGGCCTTCCTCTGATACTGCCTGGTATAGAGGTCCTGGATGGCAGGAAGCTTGGCCCAGGTGATGTACTGGGCCGTACGCACTACACTCTGTAGTGCCTTGTGGTCGGAGGCTGAGCAGTTGCCATACCAGGCAGTGATGCAACCCGTCAGGATGCTCTCTATGGTGCAGCTGTAAAACCTTTTGAGGATCTGAGGACCCATGACAAATATTTTCATCGTCTCCTGAGGGGGAATAGGTTTTGTCGTGCCCTCTTCACGACTGTCATGGTGTGCCTGGAAAGTTGGATCCGCCTGTAGTGTGGTTTTCCACTTTAAATTTGAGTGTGACTCCAAATCCAGACCTCCATGGGTTGATACATTTGATTTCCATTGATAATTTTTGTGTGATTTTGTTGTCAGCACATTCAACTATGTAAAGAAAAGTATTTAATAAGAATATTTCATTCATTCAGATCTAGGATGTGTTATTTTAGTGTTCCCTTTATTTTTTTGATACTACCAGTCAAAAGTTTTAGAACATTCAAAGGTTTTTCTTTATTTTGTTGCATTACAACCTGTAATTTAAATGGATTTTTATTTGGATTTCATGTAATGGACATACACAAAATAGTCCAAATTGGTGAAGTGAAGTTAAAAAAATATCTTGTTTCAAAAAATTAAAAACAAATAAAAAACAGAAAAGTGATGCGTGCATATCTATTCACCCCCTTTGCTATGAAGCCCCTAAATAAGATCTGGTGCAACCAATTACCTTCAGAAGTCACATAATTAGTTAAATAAAGTCCACCTGTGTGCAATCTAAGTGTCACATGATCTCAGTATATGTACACGTGTTCTGAAAGGCCCCAGATTCTGGGGGCACCACCAAGCAAGGGGCACCACCAAGCAAGCGGCACTATGAAGACCAAGGAGCTCTCCAAACAGGTCAGGGACAAAGTTGTGGAGAAGTACAGATCATGGTTGGGTTATAAAAAATACCTGAAACTTTGAACATCCCACAGGCACCATTAAATCCATTATTAAAACATGGAAAGAATATGGCACCACAACAAACCTGCCAAGAGAGGGCCGCCCACCAAAACTCACAGACCAGGCAAGGAGGGCATTAATCAGAGGGGCAACAAAGAGACCAAAGATAACCCTGAAGGAGCTGCAAAGCTCTACAGCGGAGATTGGCGTGTCTGCCCATAGGACCACTTTAAGCCGTACACTCCACAGAGTTGGGCTTTACGGAAGAGTGGCCAGAAAAAAGCCATTGCTTAAACAAAAAAATAAGCAAACACGTTTGGTGTTTGCCAAAAGGCGTATGGGAGACTCCCCAAACATATAGAAGAAGGTACTCTGGTCAGATGAGACTAAAATTGTGCTTTTTGGCCACCAAGGAAAGAGCTATCTGGTTCACACCCAATACCTCTCATCACACCAAGAATAACATCCCCACAGTGAAGCAGGGTGGTGGCAGCATCTTGCTGTGGGCATGTTTTTCATCGGCAGGGACTGGGAAACTGGTCAGAATTGAAGGAATGATGGATGGCGCTAAATACAGGGAAAATCTTGAGGGAAACCTGTTCAGTCTTCCAGAGATTTGAGACTGGGACGGATATTCACCTTCCAGCAGGACAATGGCCCTAAGCATACTGCTAATGCAACACTCGAGTGGTTTAAGGGGAAACATTTAAATGTCTTGGAATGGCTTAGTCAATGCCCAGACCTCAATCCAATTGAGAATCTGTGGTATTACTTAAAGATTGCTGTACACCAGCGGAACCCATCCATCTTGAAGGAGCTGGAGCAGTTTTGCCTTGAAGAATGGGCAAAAATCCCAGTGGCTAGATGTGCAAAGTTTATAGAGACATACCCCAAGAGACTTACAGCTGTAATTGCTGCAAAAGGTGGCTCTACAAAGTAGTATTGACTTTGGGGAGGTGAATAGTTATGCACGCTTAAGTTTTCAGTTTTTTTTGTCTTATTTCTTGTTTGTTTCACAATAAAAAATATTTTGCATCGCCATAAATCCATTTTAATTGCAGGTTGTAAGGCAACAAAATAGGAAGTATGCCAAGGTGGGTGAATACTTTCGCAAGCCATTGTATATACAGTGGGGCAAAAAAGTATTTAGTCAGCCACCAATTGTGCAAGTTCTCCCACTTAAAAAGATGAGAGAGTCCTGTAATTTTCATCATAGGTACACTTCAACTATGACAGACAAAATGAGGGGAAAAAATCCAGAAAATCACATTGTAGGATTTTTAATGAATTTATTTGCAAATTATGGTGGAAAATAAGTATTTGGTCACCTACAAACAAGCAAGATTTCTGGCTCTCACAGATTTCTGGCTCAAACAACTGATTGGCTCAAACGCATTAAGAAGGAAAGAAATTCCACAAATTAGCTTTTAAGAAGCCACACTTTTTACTTGAAATGCATTCCAGGTGACTACCTCATGAAGCTGGTTGAGAGAATGCCAAGAGTGTGCAAAGCTGTCATCAAGGCAAAGGGTGGCTACTTTGAAGAATCTCAAACATAAAATATATTTAGATTCTTTTAACACTTTTTTTGGTTACTACATTATTCCATATGTGTTATTTCATAGTTTTGATGTCTTCACTATTATTGTACAATGTAAAAATAAAGAAAAACCCTTGAATGAGTAGGTGTGTCCAAACTTTTGACTGATACTGTATAAATATCGTCAGTTTTTCTCTTATGTCAGCCACTGACAGTCACTCAATTAGCCATGTCAGCTAACAATTTTTTGATTTGATTGGTTGTTAGTCTTGCCAGCTATCTAAACTTGTAGTAATCAAGGCCGAAAACTGACCCGGGGCCCTGACCTCCAGGTGGCCCCCATTTGATTTGGTTAGTCATTCTCATTGAGATATCATATTAACATGGCATAAGTCATAGCGAAATGTGTAGAATTGCACAAAAAAATGCATGAAATGTGTTGTAAAATTGCAAAATGTTCTCTACGCCCCATGGCAAAATGTGTAGAACTGAAGCAAATGAACATAACATTTTCGGTGGCCACAAAAATGTTTTGCCGCAAGGTGTGGGACCCACAAAAGGCTAGGGCTGTCCCTGTGTACATGGTAACATAATCCTCAATATCATCTGTCACAGAGGCTATACTTGGTGAACATGACAGGACTGACATGCAGGCATCCCTTTACGTCTTTTGTTGTCTTTTCTGACTCAGTGTGCTGGATTTGAATGCGTTTGAGAGGCAGAACAAAGCCGAAGGATTAGGGATGGTCATCCAGGAGAGCTCAGGTACATTATGGAAATGAAAAATTCACTGACCGCTAAGATCTGACTGCTGAAGTGAGTTAAGATTGAATGTAAAGAACCTTGGCTCTGATACCGTACTCATGATCTTTCATTCTGTACATATCTATTCTCTCTCTCTCTCTCTCTCTCTCTCTCTCTCTCTCTCTCTCTCTCTCTCTCTCTCTCAGGGGAGAAGGTTATGCCTGATGAGAAGTTGACCTGTGATCTTTTTCGCTTCCTACAGCTCCTCTGTGAAGGACACAACTCAGGTGCTCACCCTTAACCGTTTTAACCAAAGTGCACTTCTCTCTGTGTGTTATGGCAGAGGCTTGTTATTGGGCTGTTAAAAACTGATTACGCTTGCAAATTGTCCCATAGATTTTCAGAATTATTTGAGAACACAAACAGGAAACAACACGACTGTGAACATCATTATATCCACTGTGGACTACCTTCTCAGAGTGCAGGTTAACAATTTGATCTACGAGACATTATCTGTATGATACATTTTGATTGATTTGGCCTGTAACCTGATTCAATATAATTTACAAGCCTTTTAAATATTTTGGTACTATCATGATTTGAATCTCTTTCCTACTAATATGTCTCCAGGAGTCGATAAGTGATTTCTACTGGTATTACTCTGGGAAGGATGTGATTGACGAACATGGCCAGCGTAACTTCTCCAAGGCCATCAATGTGGCCAAACAGGTCTTCAACTCTCTCACAGAGTACATCCAGGTTGGTTGAGCCTTAGGTGCTGATTCATCCCACTGGGCACACACTGTTGAATCAACATTGTTTCAACGTCCCTAGGTGCTGATTCATCCCACTGGGCACACACTGTTGAATCAACATTGTTTCAACGTCATTTCAAGGAAATTACGTTGAACCAATGTGGAATAGACGTTGAATTGACATCTATGCCCAGTGGGTGTCATTTTCTCCACTGAGAGGTTGACCCATTTCAAATGGTATTTCATGTATTTAACTATTGTGAATTATGTTATGTGTGTTTTTACAGTATGTGTGTTTGTCTCAGTTCTGGCTATTGACAGTTTACCCAGCTGGGAAGCTAACTGGCTCATTGTATTACTGTCCTCTCCAGGGGCCGTGTACTGGTAACCAGCAGAGTCTGGCCCACAGTCGTCTATGGGATGCAGTGGTGGGCTTTCTCCATGTCTTTGCTCACATGCAGATGAAGCTGTCTCAGGTCAGTGTGGTGTAGAACTCAAGAGGTGGAGGACCAGGGTCAATAAGACCCATGAATATTCCAGTCATGTAAAGAATGCGTGTAGAGCTTAACAAGCTTTCCCTTTTTCCCAATGGGCCGTTTCATTGTTTAGGTTTTACACTTAATCAAACTAGTTGTTACATGTTTTGTTTTGGTGTTTTGTCATTTATAGGATTCCAGCCAAATTGAAATTCTGAAAGAATTGATGGATTTGCAAAAGGACATGGTTGTTATGTTGTTGTCCATGTTAGAAGGTAAGATTCAAACTAGTTGAGTTGTTTACATGGTGAATATATTTGTGAATTGCAATAGACAAAGCTAAACTTGTGAACTCATCTCACTTTCTTCTCTAGGTAATGTGGTAAATGGAACAATTGGCAAGCAGATGGTGGACATGTTGGTGGAATCATCTAGCAATGTTGAGATGATCCTAAAGTTCTTCGACATGTTCCTCAAACTCAAAGACCTGACATCCTCTGACGCATTCAAAGAGTATGATCACGACGGCAAAGGTCGCATCTCCAAAAAGGACTTCCAGAAGGCCATGGAGGCCTACAAGCGCTACTCTCAATCCGAGACCCAGTTCCTCCTCTCCTGCACGGAGACGGATGAAAGCGAGCTCCTGGATTATGAGGCCTTCGTGGATCGCTTCCACGAGCCAGCCAAAGACATTGGCTTCAACATTGCTGTTCTCCTAACCAACCTGTCCGAGCACATGCCTCACGATTCACGTCTTGGTACCTTTCTGCAGCTTGCAGAGTGTGTTCTGAGCTACTTCCAGCCCTACCTGGGCCGTATTGAGATCCTTGGCAGTGGCAAGCGCATCGAGAGGGTCTACTTTGAGATCAGCGAGTCCAGCCGCACGCAGTGGGAGAAGCCTCAGGTCAAAGAGTCCAAGAGACAGTTCATATTTGACGTGGTCAATGAGGGCGACGGGAAAGAGAAGATGGAGATGTTTGTCAACTTCTGCGAAGACACCATCTTTGAGATGCAGCTGGCTGCCCAGATATCAGGGACAGACACTGGGGAGAGGACCGCAGGCAAAGAGGCTGAAGAAGAGGAAGAAAAAGACAGGGGGAAGAATGACGAGGAGGAGTTGGGAAGATCCAAAATGGGATTTTTCTCCATGTCCACAATATGGCTCATCGTCTTCGCTCTACCTTATGGCTTGATGATGCTGATGTCTATGCTCTCTGTGAAAAACCTGAAGAAGCATATTAAGAAGACAACTCTGAGGAATTTAGTCATGGTATTTGCTTCCTTCTTCCAGGCCATGATCATGGGTCTGGTCCACTTTGTCTGTTCTGTAGTTCGCTTCTTCTTATATGTACTGTACATTGTTTTTGTAAGTGGAGGACTCATAGAGGGGGCCAAGAAGATAAGGGTGTTCGACCTTTTTGGAGGCATCCTTGACCCCACACTCGATGAGGTCACAGGGGGGTCAGGGGGTTACAGGGAGAGGAGATACAGCACAAGGTCCTCCCGGGACGAGCTGAGGGGGCTGGGCCAGTCAACAGTTTCTTCCAGTGACACCAATGTCCTGTCAGACATTTTCGGTCTGCGAGTGAGGAGAGAAGGAGGTCAATACAGACTAATGACTCATGACTTAACAGCCAGTCTGACTGACCTGTTCAACACAGCCACTGGCCAACAATCCCCTGCTGAGCCCAATGGGAAACAACAGGTATTATTGCAGTATTTTTATGACTGTTGTCCTTCGTGAGCTAGATATGGCATGCTTGGTTTGTTGGTGCCGTAGAACCATACTGTATTTATTCCATAAAATCTTTCCCTTCAACATTTTGCTCAGTTTAGGTCGAAACCTGTTGACAGTTTGTCCAAACACTATAGTGTGTGATCGAGGTTAGTAATGTACTCTTGGGTCATGTTTAATGCATATCCTATTAATGGCTTCAGGTTGAGGGTGCCAGAGAAGAAGATGGTAAAGAAGGAGAAGAGAAAGAGTCTGAGTTGGAGAAAGCAGAGTGAGTATTTTTCAAATTCACCTTTAAAGACCTGATTACATTCTGACCGTAATCCTGACTCAGAATAACTACAGGCAAATTGAAACTAAGAAAATGACTGAATATTTTGTTGTGTTAGCGTAATTTGTTTCCATCACAGGATGGAAACAAATTAATATAATACAGTTTAGGTTGACTTTGAGCTGAAGTTTAAAACTGACTTTGCAGAAGGGAAGATTCTGAGAAGGAGGCGGCGAAGGCTAAACTGAGAGTTAGGATATGCTCCAGCAAACCTGAGGAGCCAGAGCCTCAGGAATCAGCCTTCTGGGAAATGATAACCACTCACCAGAAGAGACTGTTGGTTAGAAACTCTCTATCACACAGACATACACACACACACACACACACACACACACACACACACACACACACACACACACACACACACACACACACACACACAAACAAGTATTTTCTCCCTCCTCTGAATTTGACCATATCTCATTTCTCAGAATTACTTTGCGAGGAATTTCTACAACATGCGGATGCTGGCTTTGTTTGTTGCCTTCTCTATCAACTTCATTCTCCTTTTCTACAAGGTGAGTTACTGTGTGACTGCCAGTGCAAATATTTAAATTGACATTTCCGGCTGGTCTGTGAAATTGAATGATTGTCTCACTGTCCTTAACTGTCTCATTGTTACTGTGTCCCAGGTGTCATCACCCTCTTCTGTAACTGAGGAAGAGGAGAAGGTGGCAGTGCTTTACGACAGCTCAGGGGACCTGGATGAAGAAGGCACCTTGGTCAATGACAACACCTCAGGCATTATGCAGTTTGTCCTGGAGGAGAGCACTGGTTACATGGAGCCCTCTCTCCGCTTCCTGTCCATCGCTCACACCCTCATCTCTTTCTGCTGTATCATTGGCTACTACTGCTTGAAGGTACGACAGCTCACAGGGAACAGACAGCCAATCAGTCCACTGTGACAGTGCATACCAATGAGTGTTGCGGCAATCTACATTACATCATATTCTGTCTTTAGTTTATAGTAGCTAGTAATTAGATCCATTGAGGGCTACACATCTTTGGTTTTCCAGCACCAACTACACTCTTAGAAAAAAGGGGTCATAAAGGGTTCTTTGGCTGTCCCCATAAGAGAACACTTTTTGGTTGCAGGTAGACTCCTTTTGGGTTCCATGTAGAACCTTTTCTACAGAGGGTTCGACCTGGAATCCAAAAGGGTTTTCCTATGGGGAACGTTTTGGTTCCAGGTAGAAAAAAAGTTCAAGGGTTCTCCTGTGGGGTCAGCCGAGGTACCCTTTAAGGTTCTAGATAGCATATTTTTTCTAAGAGTGTAAGGAGCAAATGTAGTGCATTTGAAATGTGAACTTTATAAGTAATAGTGTTTTTTCTACTTACTGCATCACTTTGTTGTTTGTTGTTTGGCTGCTACTGTAGGTCCCGCTGGTTATTTTTAAGCGGGAGAAAGACGTGGCGAGGAAGATGGAGTTTGACGGCCTCTATGTCACTGAGCAGCCACCTGATGAGGACATCAAAGGCCAATGGGACAGGCTTGTCATCACCACACAGTCAGTCCTCTCATAGGGCCTTTATAGCTGCTTAATAAACCCTGTCTATCGGCTACTTTGGTTGAACTACAACACTTTAAAGTCCTACATTCCTCTGATCTACAGTTCCGTGTAGTTCAGTGAGGAGCAGGCTGAATTCTGTAATGACATACAGAACCAGTGTGTCAGTGCATCACTGTGCATGCTCAGATCTCTCTCATAGACTCTCATAGACCGTTACAACTTTTATTGTGGAACTCTTTTTGATTTATTCTACAAAACAAGAAGTTGTGTTTTATGATGCTCGATTATGTTTTTTGTTTCAGATCATTTCCCAGTAATTACTGGGATAAATTTGTGAAAAGGAAGGTAGGTACAGTAGCCCTATTCACCTCACATGATTCTCTGTGTATAGTTGCGTCAGCGTCTACACATATATCACAGCACAGTCTAGTGTAATAAAAAGAGACTGGAGATCTATGAACCATGTAATGGCTTAAGGAATTATTCTCTCTCCATAGCATTGCCGTTAAAGTCAATCACCCTCAACCTTTCTCTTCAGGTGATGGACAAGTATGGGAAGTTTTATGGTTGTGACCGCATCAGTGAGCTGCTGGGGCTGGATAAGGCTGCTCTCGACTTCAGCTCCGAGGGACAGGAGAGGAGAAGGCCCAGGAGAGAGGGAGCCTGGACTGCTCTGTGAGTGGATATGTGTGATCCCTTAAATCCATGTACTGTTTACTGTACTATACTGTTCTGTACTGTACATACCTCCTGTGTGAGGCTAGAGTCTAGGTCTATCAGTCACCAACTTACATCGCTGAACTAAGTCGGCTGTAGCCACACCCTTCACTAGCCAGGAATAGATAGACGGGTTGGTTGTTTAGCATCAAAACCGACGCGTGCATAATTGTGGGGCAAAACAGACAGGGTTGGCTTAGATTGTTGACAACATGTAAACTATATTTCGTCTCCAATGTTTATTGAAAACATAAATTTGCACAATGAGCACTTGTTGTCTCTCAAATACATTGTTTCAGTTGTTGGTTAGCTAGCTAGCAAATGTTTTGCCATATTAGCATAGATGTGATATGACTCAAAATATCTCCAAACAAGACATGGTATCAATAAGAAGATAAAACTATCTGAAACAAGCCACCTACGATTCCCCACATGGCAGCTTCTTGTCGTTGTTGCTAGCTATCTGACCGTTCAGAATCATAACACTACACGGACTTCTGCCTCAACAGTGCGCACCCATCATTTTCGTGACATTGCCAGCCAACCCATCTATAGAATCCCCACAAATGTTTGTCTCTAAATAGAATATGTCATTCAATGACAGTGTGAAAGGTACTTTACAAAGAAAACATGATCTTGTATTCAGCAGCACTTTGAGCACTATCGGCTAAAGCGACAGCACTGATGTCAGGCGTGGGTGTGTCTGTGTCTGTGTGTATCACTTACTTGAAGAAATGAGAATAAAACCGAATGTGCAGTACTTTACATTCTGAAGTGTCTTGACAGAAGGTGGCAGTAATGTGCAGTTTGAATCAGGTTGTATTGCAATAATCCAATGTGTTTTGTAAATGGTTATGACAAATTATAAAACGGGACGTGTGAGTCCTTTTGGTTACATATCTGAGTAATATGTGGTTATTCAAACTCAAGGAGTTCTATGTTCAGTACAATATACAGGTAACTGCCTAAATAAAGAAAACACTAACATAAAGGGCGTTGGGCCACCACGAGCCGCCAGAACAGCTTCAATGAACCTTGGCATATATTCTACAAGTGTCTAGAACTCTATTGGAGGTATGCGACACCATTATTTCACGAGAAATTCCATAATTTGGTGTTTTGTTGATGGTGATGAAGAACACTGTCTCAGGCGCCACTCCAGAATCTCCCATAAGTATTCAATTGGGTTGCGATCTAGTGACTGAGACATACACACACCCTTTAAACCCCTTATGCTCCTTTGAGACCCCTCTGATCTCTTCTAGCCATGGTAGCCAAAATAATGGGCAACTGGGTATTTTTATACATGACCCTAAGCATGATGGGATGTTAATTGCTTAATTAACTCAGGAACCACGTGTGTGGAAGCACCTGCTTTCAATATACTTTGTATCCCTCATTTACTCAAGTGTTCCTTTTATTATGGCAGTTACCCGCATGAAGAAAGCTAGTATAAGGGTTTGTGCTCAGGCTGGAATGAAAGGCGGCCGTTGCGTGGGAGAGAAAATATGTGTAGAGTTAATAAAGTACTCACTCTCAAAACCATGAAAAGGAATAACCCAAGGAGGCCGATATGCTCCATTCCTTTTGAATTTTTATATAGCACCTTGCACTTTCACTTTTTGTATTCTTTTGAGCATGAATTAAATCAGTGATATTATTTTTGCATTTCGGCCTCCTTGGGTTATTCCTTTTCATGGTTTTGAGAGTGAGTACTTTTTGAACTCTACAGTTACCTGTATGACTCTCTTATTTGTATTGAGGGTGTCCCCTTAACTGAAGAGACCAGACAGGGATGTATCCATGCCTAAGAAGACTGACTTGATATGTCTGTTTCAGATTAAACTCAATTGATGTCAAGTATCAGGTGTGGAAACTAGGAGTAGTGTTCACTGACAACGTAAGTAAAGCAGCCGTTTACTTTATCGTCCTACTGTGTTCTATATATGATGATGACTCATCCTTACATATGTGTTTTATAGTCATTGTTTTCCATAGATAATAATGTAGATCATATGATGATAGCTGCTATAGTGTCTGTGATGTACCCAAGCTGTCTTCCTGTCTTATCTCGTGTGTGTACACAGTCCTTCCTGTACCTGGCATGGTATATGACCATGTCTGTCCTGGGCCACTATAATAACTTCTTCTTCGCTGCTCACCTGTTGGATATTGCCATGGGCTTTAAGACCCTTAGAACCATCCTGACCTCTGTTACCCACAATGGCAAACAGGTACAGTATAGACAACTATAAAACCCTGTTGCCATGTGGGGTGGGGGGGGGTGGGGGGGGCTTTAGAGAATATTACATTTCCATAATGCTGTATATGTTTGTCAGTTGGTCCTGACTTTAGGGCTGCTGGCAGTGGTGGTGTATCTCTACACCGTGGTGGCCTTCAACTTCTTCCGCAAGTTCTACAACAAGAGTGAAGATGGAGTAGCTCTGGACATGAAATGTGACGACATGCTCACTGTGAGTTCAGCACATGTAGTAGCACATGCATGCAGACACACTGACACATAGTCTAAACTAGCCACGGAGTCTGAGAAGCCAAAGAGAAGGATTTCTGACAGTGATGCCCATAGTTGAGGTGAACATAGCCTTTGCCTTAATGCCCCTCTATATCCACCCTAGATTGATGGACACTTGGATTAAGATAACCCTCTCCAGCCTGAGCTGGGCTCTTTGTCTCACTGGGAATGAATTCTCCACTTTAATATGGTCTTGTCTGTTTTATTCCAATATGGATTTCACTGTCACTCACTCAGGACAGACAGACTTGTTATGCTTTAGAAATGCATTGCATTACAATACAATACACCAGACTTGAAGGTTCACCGGTAATGTTAGTATGGCACGTAGATATGTACATGCATGCAATATCTCAGCAACAACATGTTTGGTTAAAGAATAAGATTGCTCAACTCGTTCATAATATGAGTTGTGAATGCCCCATGGACTACCCCAGCAATGTTAAGTAGCAAAGTCAATTGGCTACTCCTCCTTGTTCTCCAGTGCTATATGTTCCACATGTATGTGGGCGTGAGAGCGGGGGGTGGCATCGGTGATGAGATTGAGGACCCGGCCGGGGACGAGTTTGAGGTGGTCAGGATCATCTTTGACATCACCTTCTTCTTCTTCGTCATCGTCATCCTCCTGGCCATCATTCAGGGTGAGACAGAATGTAGACGCTACACACACACACACACATTTTTCTCCATTGTTCACCAGTGAGTCAGATAGATTTGTCGGTCTTTATGAATATTTCATATGTGATTGAGAATAGAGCAATGCTAATGTATCGGTTTATCCCTCCAGTGTCTTAAAGTTCTCCTGTAACCTGTCAGTTAATCATGCACAAATACTTGTGACACCAACACTCAAGTCTGTGTTTCCTGTAGGTTTGATAATTGATGCCTTTGGGGAGCTCCGTGACCAGCAGGAGCAGGTGAAAGAGGACATGGAGGTGAGAAGTTTCGTGCTTTCTTTAAAGCATTCACACACACCTATGTAATTATTTGAAGAACCTACCGCACCTGTAATTCTCTCTTTCAAACATTTCCTAAAACATTATCTGTAAAAGTGACTTATCAAAGGAAGTTATCCTTACCCTACCATAGCGCACTTTTGGGTGCAGTAACAATATTGGTTTTGCCATATGGACTATCTTGAGGTCAACTCTAATCAGTGTGTAAATTGATGAGACTGTGGCTCATGTTTTAAGCGGATTCAGAGAGTGTTGTCAGAGCGTGTTATTCAATCAGTAGTCTTAATGAGGATACACTTATCTCTAATGAGATGGAGATAATTAGACCATGTTTTGAAAAAAAGGTTGTAAATTGCATATGCAGATAACCTGGGCTGTGGTTTATCAGAAAATACATATACATACATCTTTAAATTGAAGTAGATGGGAACCTTTTAGAGACAACACTCAGATGCATGTGCATGTGCACGTGCACACACCACTTTAAGGAATAATGTGTTCTGAAAGTCGGAGAGTGTATTTGCGGCATAATGAATTGATCTTGTGAAATGCAAATGTGGTCATTTCTTCATTTGATTACTAGGGCTGTCAAATGAAGAAAATAAATGTAGGCAAGTCCCGTGTGGCTCAGATGGTACAGCATGGCACTTGCAACACCAGAGTTGTGGGTTCGATTCCCATGGGGGACCAGTACAAACAAAAAAAATATGAAACTGTATCCACTCGCTACTATGTTGCTCTGGATAAGTGCGTCTCGTAAAATGTTAATTGTCAGATGGGCTATGATTAATCGCGTTGTTGAGAAGCACACTTTAACCTCAATGTCAATTTGTTTTTACATCACATTGTAGATTTTAGGTATATACAGTGCCTTCGGAAAGTATTCAGACCCCTTGACTTTTTCCACATTTTGTTACGTTAGAGCCTTGTACTAAAATTTATTAAATCGTTTTCCCCCTCATCAGTCTACACACAATACCCCATAATGATAAAGCAAAAACAGGTTTTTATAAATTTTTGTATTCAGACCCTTGACTCAGTATTTTATTGAAGCACCTTTGGCAGCAATTACAGAATCGAGTCTTCTTGGGTATGATGCTACAAGCTTGGCACACCTATATTTGGGGAGTTTCTCCCATTCTTCTCTGCAGATCCTCTAAAGCTTTGTCAAGTTGGATTGGGAGTGTCGCTGCACAGCTATTTTCAGATCTCTCCAGAGATGTTCGAACGGGCTCTGGCTGGGCCACTCAAGGACATTGAGACTTGTTCCGAAGCCACTCCTGCGTCGTCTTGGCTGTGTGCTTAGGGTCGTTGTCCTGTTGGAAGGTCTTGAACACTCTGGAGCAGGTTTTCATCAAGGATCTCTCTATACTTTGCTCTGTTCATCTCCCTCGATCCTGACTAGTCTCCCAGTCCTTGCCGCTGAAAAACATCCCCACAGCATGATGGTGCCACCACCATGCTTCACCGTAGGGATGGTGCCAGGTTTCCTCCAGACGCTACTCTTGGCATTCAGGCCAAAGAGTTTGATCTTGGTTTCATCAGAACAGAGAATCTTGTTTCTCATTGTCTGAGAGTCTTTAGGTGCCTTTTGGCAAACTCAAAACAGGCTGTCATGTGCCTTTTACTGAGGAGTGGCTTCCGTCTGGCCACTCTACCATAAAGGCCTGATTGGTGGAATGCTGCAGTGATGGTTGTCCTTCTCGAGGGTTCTCCCATCTCCACAGAGGAATTCTAGAGCTCTGTCAGAGTGACACCTCCCTGACCAAGGCCCTTCTCACCCGATTGCTCAGTTTGGCCGGGTGGCCAGCTCTAGGAAGAGCCTTGGTGGTTCCAAACTTCTTCCATTTAAACTTCTTCGGGATCAGTGTCCCTTCCACGGGACGGTTGAGCTAATGTAGGCTAATGCGATTAGCATTAGGTTGTAAGTAACAAGAACATTTCCCAGGACATAGACATATCTGATATTTGCAGAAAGCTTAAATTCTTGTTAATCTAACTGCACTGTCCAATTTACAGTAGCTATTACAGTGAAATAATACCATGCTAATGATTGAGGAGAGTGCACCATTTTGAACATGTAAATAAACATATTAGGCACATTTGGGCAGTCTTGATAGAAAATGTTGAACAAAAATGCAATGGTTCATTGGATCAATCTAAAACTTTGCACATACAGTGAGGCTAGTGGCCTAGTGGCCATCTAGTGGCCAAAATCTAAATTGCACCTGTGCTGGAATAATACATTATGGCATTTCTCTTGCATTTCAAAGATGATGGTACGAAAAAAATACAAAACAACGGTTGTTTTTTTCTTTGTATTATCTTTTACCAGATCTATTGTGTTATATTCTCATACATTCTTTTCACATTTCCACAAACTTCAAAGTGTTTCCTTTCAAAGGGTAACAAGAAAATACATATCCTTGCTTCAGGGCCTGAGCTACAGGCAGTTAGAATTGGGTATGTCATTTTAGGCGAAAATTGAAAAAATGGGCCGGATTCTTCTGGAAGGTTCTCCCATCTCCACAGTGGAACTCGGCGGGTTCTTGGCCCAGGCCCTTCTCCACTGATTGCTCAGTTTGGCCGGGTGGCCAGTACTAGGAAGAGTCTTGGTGGTTCTAAACTTCTTCCACATTCTCCATCATGCTCTGGACACTACGCTGACAGACACAGCAAACCTTCTTGCCACAGCTCGCATTGATGTGCCATCCTGGATGAGCTGCACTACCTGAGCCACTTGTGTGGGTTGTAGACTCCGTCTCATGCTACCACTAGAGTGAAAGCACCGCCAGCATTCAAAAGTGACCAAAACATCAGCTAGGAAGCATAGGAACTGAGAAGTGGTCTGTGGTCACCACCTGCAGAACCACTCCTTTATTGGGGGTGTCTTGCTAATTGCCTATAATTTCCACCTTTTGTCTATTCCATTTGCACAACAGCATGTGAAATTTATTGTCAATCAGTGTTGCTTCCTAAGTGGACAGTTTGATTTCACAGAAGTGTGATTAACTTGGAGTTACATTGTGTTGTTTAAGTGTTCCCTTTATTTTTTTGAGCAGTGTATATACAGGTGTGTGCCTTTCCAAATCATGTCCAATCAATTGAATTTACCACAGGTGGACTCTAATCCAGTTGTATAAACATCTCAAGGATGATCAATGGAAAGAGGATGCGCCTGAGCTCAATTTCGAGTCTCATAGCAAAGGGTCTGAATACTTATTTATATAAGGTATTTCTGTTATGTATTTTTAATACATTTGCAAACATTTCTAAAAACCTGTTTTTGCTTTGTCGTTATGGGGTATTGTGTGTCGATTTAATTAGGATGTTTTTTGTATTTAATCCATTTTAGAATAAGGCTGTAATGTAACAAAATGTAGAAAAATACTCTGAATACTTTCCAAAGGCACTGCAGATGATGTATTTTGGATGTTTTCAGTGTATTTTCAATTCTTTCAAAAAATTGTGCACTAAAATTACAAAAAAGTTAACTCGAGTTAACTGATTAACAGCCCTAATGATTACCCAGTCTACAATGAATGACCTTTTACAATATTACAAATTACTTCTAGAATACAGTACGCATGAAAACAACTAAAGCAGAGTTAGAATTAGGGGAATGCATTCACTATCTTTAACACAATAAGTACTTGTCGTGTTGGTTGTCTCTATGTTATTCACATGGAACAATATGCATGTGCTATAAATGTGTTATGTAAATGTGAGATACCTCTCTCTTCCTTCCCTGCAGACCAAGTGTTTCATCTGTGGAATCGGGAATGACTACTTGGACAATGTGCCCCATGGATTCGAAACACACACTCTGCAGGAACACAACCTGGCCAACTATCTGTGAGTTGATACCTGCGGTCTAGTTTCACTGATATGTAACACTTTACTTAAATAAACCTGCCATCTGTAGCCTCGTGTGCCTGACGTCTAGGCTTTGGACTAACATGCTCTCAACACTGACATCCCACAATCACAGGAATGACATGCCTGTCATACGATGATTGCTGACATATCATACCTCTGCCTTACACGACTTGTTAAGCAGAACATTTTCTTATAGTCATTTAAAAAAAACTTTTGTGTGAAATTAGGTAATTGCTTGTCATGTACTTCCATCAGATATTTTTACAGGTGTAATGTAGTTTTGTAGGCAGTAATATGACCATGATTAGGTATAGCCATTTATAAGATCTGCTCTGTGATTAGTCAATGATTGAAGGAATCATTATCATGTCCACATTTGATTGCATCTCAATTCATGTGGAGCTTCACTTGTCCAACAGGAAATGTATATAGATGTCAATATATACTATTACATTAAATGTGGTGCTCAATGCTTAAATGGCCAC
Source organism: Salvelinus namaycush (assembly GCF_016432855.1). NCBI lineage: Eukaryota > Metazoa > Chordata > Actinopteri > Salmoniformes > Salmonidae > Salvelinus > Salvelinus namaycush. The sequence goes on from NC_052328.1 coordinate 24,194,232, forward strand.
TCTTAGCTCTCTTCAACAGTTTATTACTAATGTCAATATTAATGACCCGTTTCATTATTTAGGGTGTTTTATTTTAGCACTATTGGTTGATATGCATCTCTAATCATGTAAGCTGAGACTTATTATTTTATTATGAGTTGGAAATCACTGACATCGTTATAATTGGCGAGTCAATTATACCGGCCTCCCCATCAAAATTAGACGATACGTCCACAATAGTTTACTAAGGCCAGCTAACATTGCATGTGGTTATGTAACAGTCGTCACTGTGCTGCTTAGCAGTATTGCTTCCTTGCTCACAATATCCTTACCAGTACTTGTGCTCACGCTAGTAATGCACGGGTTGACTCCTAAAGTTAACGTCAATCCACAGAGGCAAAAAGGACAATGTCAAAGTTTCGTTCAATAGGAGAAAGCTGTGAAATGGAAAGTTGAAAATAAAGAGAAGGGAGGGCCAGAAAAGTAATGTTTGGGAAAGATTTTGTGAAGTGGTAAAAGAGGATGATACTGTGCAAATGAATGGCGCTGATGGGTAGCCTACCCAACTTGCTAACGGCCCTCACTAATGGCCTGGCAGTCCCTCTAATCACTCTAAACACTTCATGATTGCGAAGGATTTTTTTTATTTAATCCATTTTAGAATAAGGCTATAACGTAACAACTTGGAAAAAGTCAAGGGTTCGAATACTTTCCGAAGGCACTGTACACTCTTAGAAAAAAAGGTGCTATCTAGAACCTTGTCACGCCCTGACCTTAGAGATCCTTGTTATTCTCTATGTTTGGTTAGGTCAGGGTGTGATTTGGGTGGGCATTCTATGTTCTCTATTTCTTTGTGTTTGGCCGAGTATGGTTCCCAATCAGAGGCAGCTGTCTTTCATTGTCTCTGATTGGGGATCATACTTAGGCAGCCCTTTTTCCCTCCTTCAGTGTGGGATCTTGTCTTTGTTTGAGTGCATGTAGTTTGCACGACGAAGCTTTTCGTTCGTTGTATTGTTTTTTTTCTTGGTGGAACATTTAAATAAAAGAATGTACGCCTACCACGCTGCACCTTGGTCTCCTTCCGACGACAAACGTTACAAATCTATAATGGTTATTTGGCTGTCCACATACAATAACCCTTTGAAAAACCGTTTTTGTTTCCAGGTAGAACCATTTTGGATTACATGTAAAACCATTTTCACAGAGGGTTCTACATGGAACCCAAAATAGTTTTACCTACAATTAAAAAGGGTTCTACCTGGAACCAAAAGTGGTTCTCCTATTGGGATAGCCGAATAACCATTTTGGAACCTTTTTTTCAAAGAGTGTAGAGGTGCTATCTTTTTAAGCATCATAAAAGCTGATAATATTTCAACTCCATAAAATATGCATTCAAGCCAAACTGAAACCTAATCAGAAACATGTTAGGTTTTCCTAGCTTTTTATTTCGTTACATTTGGTCAAACTGATGTCATTTGGGAATTTTGTAAAGAAAAGTTATTGCATTTTCTCCACGGTCCCTAAATGTCTTTGCTCCTCAAAAAAAGCAGAGATGACAGAACTTTACCGTTGTCAATTAGATTTAAGCATTCATTCTATCATTTCTGACATTATTCTGGTGAGCAACAGTTTATTTAGTGTTCTAGGACAACATATAATGACAGAAAGGAAGCTGCATGTATCTAATTATAGACAAATAGCCTACCAACATGTATAAACATGAACTAAATCAGACAAAAAAAATCCTGCACCCCCTGTCAATTCCCGCTGTCTCTGACTGAAGCCTACAAGGCATTTTTGTATATTAGCGGGTTAGGGTTGGGTGCGGGCTTCGGAGTTTCACTTTATCACATATAGTCGGGCGGATGGGTTATTAGCAATTGCAGGCGGTTGCAGGTGAACAAACAGCTGACCCGCGCACCACTAGCTCAAGCCTTCTGCCTCGCCAACACGTGACTGTGCTGCTTTAGAACGTACTAACTATTTGCCCACTAAAAATGATTAAATTCATTGGAGCCATTTCAAGCTGTGGGGTGAGTTTATCCGGTACGATCTGACTCCATTACACTTACTGTTATTGTGTACTGTAACTTTCAACATGTGTTTTGCTACGAATACCATACATTTTCAATAGAGTAGAATGAGATTCCATTTTTTTGTTGTGAAAGCCCTCAACCCTGTTTCCAAATCGACCATGTTCTACTGCCTGTATCAGTCACATGTTGGTAGGAGTTTCTCAATGTGTCTCTCAACCTGTTCTTTCCTGACAGATTCTTTGTGATGTACCTCATTAACAAAGATGAAACAGAACACACGGGCCAGGTAATACTGCTGATATCCACCTATTCTGTGCATCAAGTTACATGAAAGATCATGATGTAGCCTAATATATGAATTCCTGTTGCCCTTGACACTGTTGACTTGTCCTTGACAGGAATCCTACGTATGGAAAATGTACCAGGAGCGATGCTGGGAATTCTTTCCTGTCGGTGACTGTTTCCGTAAACAGTATGAAGACCAGCTCTGCTGAAGGGATGAGGGATATCTGATGTGTGTCATGTTAACATCATCATATAGGATGACACGGTGCCTTCAGAAAGTATTCACACCCCTTGACTTTTTCCACATTTTGTTGTCACAGCCCAAATGTTATATTGATTATTTTGTGTCACTGGCCTATACACACTACCCCATAATGTAGAAGTCTAATTATGTTTTCAACATTTTTACACATTAATTACAAATGAAAAGCTGAAATGTCTTGAGTCAATAAGTATTCAACCCCTTTCTTAAGGCAAGCCTAAATAAGTTCAGGAGTGAAAATGTGCTTAACAAGTCACATAGAGCGAGTCCATGGAACTTATTATGTGCAACAATAGTGTTTAACATGATTTTTGAATGACTACCTCAGCTCTGTACCAAACACATACAATAATCTGTAAGGTCCCTCAGTCGAGCAGTGAATTTCAAGCACAGATTCAACCACAAAGACCAGGGAGGTTTTCCAATGCCTCGCAAAGAAGGGCACCTATTGGTAGATGGATAAAAATGCAATAAAAAGCAGACATTGAATATCCTTTTGAGCAGGGTGAAGTCATTATTACCGTTTGGATTGTGTATCAATACACCCAGTCACAAAAAATATACAGGCATCCTTCCTAACTCATTTGCCAGAGAGGAAGGAAACCGCTCAGGGATTTCACCATGAGGCCAATGGTGACTTTAAAACAGTTACAGAATTATGGCAAGAAAATTTACTTTATGTCCAGAAAACAAAGTGTTATGTTTGGGGCAAGTCCAACATAACACATCACTGAGTACCACTCTTTATATTTTCAAGCATGTTGGTGGCTGCATCATGTTATGGGTATGCAAGGACTATGGAGTTTTTTATGATACAAATAAACGGAATAGAGCTAAGCAAAGGCAAAATCCTAGGTTTTTGTCCTGTTATTGACCTAGTTACAGTTTTGACTTAAATCTACTTAAAAGATCTATGGCAAGACCTGAAAATGGTTGTCTAGCAATGATCAACAACCAATTTGACAGCTTGAGGAATTTAAAAAATAGTAAATGGCAAATAATGCACAATCCAGGTGTGGAAAGGTCTTAGAGGCTTACCCAGAAAGATTCACAGCTGTAATCGATGCCAAAGGTGACTCAGGAGTGTGAATTCTTATGTAAATTAGATATTTCTGTATGGATTTTTCAAAACATTTGCTAACATTAAAAAAAATACATGTTTTCACTTTGTCATTATGGATTATTGTGTGTACATGTGTGAGAAAAATATATTTAATCCATTTTGAATTCAGGCTGTAACACAACAAAATGTGGAATAAGTCAAGGGGTATGAATACTTTCTGAAGGCACTTTGGAATGAGGCTCAAACTCACCTTAAATATGGTATGCACTGAAGTCAACTACTGAATATTATCAACTGGGTGGTTCGAGCCCTGAATGCTGATTGGCTGACAGCCGTGGTATATTTTTATTTAACCTTCATTTAACTAGGCAAGTCAGTTAAGAACAACTTCTTATTTACAATGACGGCCTACCAAAAGGCAAAAGGCCTCCTGTGAGGACAGTGGGCTGGGATTAAAAATTAAACAAATATAAGACAAAACACGCATCACGACAAGAGAGACAACACTACATAAAGAGAGACCTAAGACAACAACAGCATGGCAGCAATACATGACAACACAGCATGGAAGCAACACAACATGACAACAACATGGTACTGTAGCAACACAACATGGTAGCAGAAATGGTACAAACATTATTGGGCACAGACAACAGCACAAAGGGCAAGAAAGGTAGAGACAACAATACATCACGTGAAGCAGCCGCAATTGTCAGTAAGAGTGTCCGTGATTGAGTCTTTAAATGAAGAGATGGAGATAAAACTGTCCAGTTTGAGTGTTTGTTGCAGCTCGTTCCAGTCGCTAGCTGCAGCAAACTGAAAAGAGTAGCAACCCAGGGATGTGTGTGCTTTGGGGACCTTTAACAGAATGTGACTGGCAGAACAGCTGTTGTATGTGGAGGATGAGGGCTGCAGTAGGTATCTCAGATAGGGGGGAGTGAGGCCTAAGAGGGTTTTATAATAAGCATCAACCAGTGGGTCTTGCGACGGGTATACATAGATGACCAGTTCACAGAGGAGTATAGAGTGCAGTGATGTGTCCTATAGGAAACATTGGTGGAAAATCTGATGGCCGAATGGCCAAAAACATCTAGCCCTTCGAGAGCACCCTTACCTGCCGATCTATAAATTACGTCTCCGTAATCTAGCATGGGTAGGATGGTCATCTGAATCAGGGTTAGTTTGGCAGCTGGGGTGAATCAAATCAAAAAAGAGGAGCAATTACGATAGAGAAAACCAAGTCTAGATTTAACCTTACAGGGAACCCAAACTAGATGCGCGCCATAGTGCATAAATGTATTTTGTCCCCCCCCACACCGAATGCGATCACGACACGCAGGTTAAAATATCACAACAAACTACATTAATTTGGGGACAGGTCGAAAAGCATTAAACATTCATGGCAATTTAGCTAGCTAGCTTGCACTTGCTAGCTAATTTGTCCTATTTACTAGCTTGCTGTTGCTAGCTAATTTGTCCTGGGATATAAACATTGAGTTGTTATTTTACCTGAAATGCACAAGGTCCTCTACTCCGACAATTAATCCACACATAAAACGGTGAACTGAATCGTTTCTAGTCATTTCTCCTAGGCTTTTTCTTCTCTTGACTTTATATTGCGATTGGCAACTTTCATAAATTAGGTGCATTACCGCCACTGACCTCGTTCGTCTTTCAGTCACCCACGTGGGTATAACCAATCAGGTGATGGCACGTGGGTACATGCTTCTATAAGCCAATGAGGAGATGGGAGAGGCAGAACTTGCAGCGCGATCTGCGTCACAAATAGAACTGACTTCTATTTTAGCCCTTGGCAACGCAGACGCTCGTTGGCACGCGTGAGCAGTGTGGGTGCAATAATTGAATAATATAGATTTCTACATTTATTTTGCAACGTGAGTGGTGTAGTCTTCCTGTTAGCCTGCAGCTTTGATATGTGCTGATATGATATATATCAGACAGTATACCACGGGTATTTTTACTGCTCTAATTACATTGGTAACCAGTTTATAATAGCAATAAGGCACCTTGGGGGTTTGTGGTTTATGGCCAATATACCACGGCTAAGGGCTATGTCCAGGCACTCCGCGATGCGTCGTGCGTAAGAACAGCCCAAAGCTGTGGTTTATTGGCCATATACCACACCCCCTCAGGCCTTATAGCTTAATGATCTATATATTTTTTATCACACTGCATCTGTTAACAGTTTACCACTCATTTAGTAGATTTCCTATCTTCCTATGTATAATCCAGAGTGACGAATGTGGACTGTCAAATGGAGAAGGATGATATCCACGTTTATCCCTGGTCTGAAAGCATAATGTATGTGTTTTGTGTGGAGAGAATTAGTCACTTAAATACACCAGCTCTGGTTGTTCTGAGATGACTGCCCTTACAAAAAAAAAAAGGAAAAATATGTGGTTTTCGGGCACGTGTGTGAACACGTGTAAACAAATCATGGAAAAATGTTCACGTGATGAAAAAATATTTTTTAAATCTTCACATGAGTCAGACAAATGGGTTTTTTGAGTTCACATGTTATTTTTCATCACTCCCAGCTACATCTGGTTTCCCATCCAGGCACCAACCACGACCAACCCTGCTTAGCCTCAGTGGCAAACCATCAGTGGGATGCAGGGTGCTATGTTGCTGGAATGAATGTGCCAAAACCTACAACTGGAAAAAAGGCAGGAAAGGCAAAGGCCAGGGTAACATCCAAAGATAGGGAAAATTGCAGGAAAGAAGGACGTGTTTATTTTAAAATCGTGTTACCATAAAAACAATTTGACTGAAAAAAAAAAAAAATCATCCATTTAAAATGTATTTCTTCTCGCATTTCGAAATTATTTCCTTGCAATGATTTAATAAGTTTGGCTTGATATTAACAGCACAAAAGTAACTCACTCACTAGAGGATTGCACCATATAATAACACTATTACTCTTATTCAAGGTGTTTAAAGCAGCAATCCTTAATTGAAACATTAACAAAGTTGACTCCCTGCCACAGTTGTGGTAAAAAGCTGAGGGACGGGGCTGCAGAAATGCAACCCCTCTGAAATCTATAGACGACATTATGGATTACATTTAACATTTTAGTTATTTAGCAGATGCTCTTATCCAGAGCGATTTACAGTTAGTGCAGTCATCTTAAGACAGCTAGGTGGGACAAACACACATCACAGTCATAGTAAGTACACTTTTCCTCAATAAAGTAGCTGTCAGCAAAGTCTGATGGCTACTAATGGTTGAGATAAGGAGGGGTATTATTTATGATACTCTTTGAAGAGGTAGGGTTTCAGGTGATTTCGGAAGAGGGATAGGGACTGCTGTCCTGAATAAGTTGCAGGGGTTTGATGGCACAAGCTGACTGTCCATGATATCAAAACTATAATTTTAACCATGTTTTGAGGCTATGCAGTAGTTGGTTACAAACATTGCAGGAAAACAAGGTCATATTTTGGGTATTGATGGGTTACAACAGCTGAACTAAGCTCATGAGGCATTTATACGTTATATTCTTTAAGAATCAATGGGTATATATAATTTATATGTCAAAAAATGGATGTAGCAACTAAGGATTGACCCTTTAACAGGCAGTTACCGTCATACAGTAGAACTATGTCGCCATTTGAACGTGATCCATTAACCTGCTCCCCAAAAACTGTTCTGCGAATGTCCCGCAAAATCCTTCCCTTGTTCCGCATTTGGGCATTTCAGATGTGATCACCCTAATTCCACCGGTGGAACATTGCTAGTGCAACATGTTAACACTATCTTTTCTCATGCGAGGAGAATATAACATTACTTAAACTCCACGTCAAATTCGATTTTCCCTTTCACATGTGGAATTGCAAGTTCACGGGAAAAACAATCACATGTAAAAAAACAAATTAGCATTTTCATATGTGAAAAACTTTCATGTGAAAATCTCACTTTCACCAGTGGAATTGTAAATTCACATGTGAAAAACAATCACGTGAATGTTTTTCACATGTGAAACTGAATATCCGATTTTCACATGAAACCACAAATTTGAAACTGCAATTCACATATGAGGTGACAACATGTTATCCTCCTTACATGTGAAAAGGTGGTGTTAACATGTGGACTCTAAATTAAATACATGTGAAAATATAGTTTCACGTGTAAAATTTAAAACAGCTATTTCACATATAAAACTGCAAATTTACATGTAATAAATGTCACATTAATTCAAGTGCATTAACTGTACATCAGTCGTTTTTCTTCCATTCATATTTTTATAAGCGTTTTGGATGCTACTACTTGAGTATTACCAAGAAGAAGTAGCAAACAAAAGTTGTGTGAATATAAGTCTGGGAGCATGTCAAATCTTCAGTCAGTCTCCAATCTGTCCATTCAGAGCCATGTCTCTCTGGTATGCCTCTCTTACACAGAGATAAACACTTTAGCTCTCACATCTGTTCCTCTCACCCTTCTACTATCAGGCTGACTCTCCAGTCTGAACAACGTTCGGAGCGGTGCAGGGCCAAACCCTCACCATGACTGTGAAATGAATCGCCCATGCTTAACAGCATGATGGACCACTGCTTCAGAGGGCCCTAGCGCGTTCTTAGAGGCTCTAAGCGCAACAAAATGATTACAGGACCGCGGTGAGGACAGTTAACCATTAAATGCTGTGTGTAGGAGATTGGCAGGAGTGAGACAGGGTCCTGCGTGCCACCTGCATATATCGTCCTCATTATGCTGAGGTCGATTAGCAAGCAGGGTATTACTGTGGCTTTGTTTTGATTTGTCTCATAAGACCTAGCAGGAAATTAGTGTTGCTTTGTTTTACTCCAGTTGATTGAACAAAGACAGGTTGAATACGTTCCCTGTTCATCATTGTGATCTCAATGAACTCGTTCAAGGGTCTTTTCATAAAATCATAAATGGGCCTGGATTATGTTCATTGTAACAACAACAATAAAAACTCCATTGCTGGGTCCTTTGCACATAACGTGGCAATTGTTCCATTGGAAATGTGCTACTTGGGGAAAATGAATGTCTCTAACATATTGAACATAAAGGAGGCCACCCAGATTTACCTACAGTAAAACAGACTATCCCAGGGCATGGATGGTTGAGATTATCTATGGTTGTCACATCCTTCCTCGTCCAGAGCAAGGACATGAAACCCCTCTCTCATCGAAACCCTCTCCCCGTTGAAAGGTATCCCATTCCAATGTGAATGAAGAACAGATGCCCAACTTGCCTTGTGGTTCCCTCGATGAACAGAAGCTAGCTGTTGAACCAGCTGAGCAGCCTTCTAAACGATTGTTACAGGAACACAGTGTGCTGAACCTTAGACACTCGTCCTTAAACCAACCCAAATAAAACATGTTGTGTTTAGTGGCTACCGGCCACCGAGCCTTGATCAAAGGCACCCAGGACAAGATGGATGATAGGAAAGCAGACAGCAATGCTATTTCCACGTAGCAGAGCAGACGGCGCCGTTTCCCAACATCCTTAAACAGTAGTTGAGTCATGTTGAGGACAGCTGGTCCTGGCTCTGCAGTCTGCAGCACGTCTGTGCCTGGCTGCTGCAGTGGAGTATGGACTAGAGGGCCACATGTGATCAGCCTCATTACTGGGGCTAACGGAGAAGTGTGGACAGCAGCACAGCCCGGGCTATCTGATAGCAACGCCGACCACAGCCCAGTTAGTAGAGAACTGCAGCTATCTGTAGCAGCTGCCGACTACACAAGAATGGCTTATGTACAGACATACTGTATATATTGTATTAGGCAGGCACATTATACCCCATACAAAGAAGAACACCATGCAAATACTGGAGAATAGAAATAGAGTTTACATAAGGTCTCATATCTCCTTGGTGAAATCCCCACTGGGTTTTCTGTCTGACATAAACCAATAATATAGAATATAGGGTGGCAGGTAGCCTAGCGGTTAAAGGTCGCTGGTTTGAATCCCTGAGCCGACTAAGTGAAAGGTGATTAACTCTAATTCTTTAAATTGCTTTGGATAATAGAACTGAAAGCACGAAACACCACATTTAACCATGGTAAGGTGACTGGGAATATACAAACAGTGTAGTTATTCCCTCCATTAGGCAATCAAACAGGCAAATGTCAGTACAGAGACAAAGTGGAGTCGCAATTCAACGGCTCAGACATGAGACGTATGTGGCAGGGACTACAGACAAACACGGATTACAAAGGGAAAAGCACTCATGTCGTCTTCTTCCCGGACCATCTAAAAACCTTCTTCGCCCGCTTTGAGGATAATACAGTGCCACCGACGGCGGGCCCGCTCCCAAGGACAGGGATCTCTTGTTCTCAGTGGCAGATGTAAGACATTTAAGCGTGTTAACCCTCGCAAGGCTGCCGGCCCAGACGGCATCCCTAGCCGCTTTCTCAGAGCATGCGCAGACCAGCTGGTTGGAGTGTTTATGGTCATATTCAATCTCTCCCTATCCCAGTCTGCTGTCCCCACTTGCTTCAAGATGTCCACCATTGTTCCTGTTCCCAAGAAAGCAAAGGTAACTGAACTAAATGACTATCTGTTGTGCTGCAGAATGAGGACCCAAAAGCGACGTAATAGTAACAGAGTCTTTATTCCAGAATAAAACAAATAATGATTCTCCTGGATACTATCCTCTCGTCAACAGAGAGGAACGACTGGAGACGCGACCACAGACTGCAGGTCGCTTCAGGAAGGCACTGGCCGTAGCTGACATTGACACCTGCTCACACGCAGCATCTGAAGAAGGCAAAGAACACGACAGGGCGGAACAAGGACACAGGAACAGCAAACGTCAAACAAGAATCCGACAAGGACAGAAGCGGAAAACAGAGGGAGAAATAGGGACTCTAATCAGAGGGCAAAATAGGGGACAGGTGTGAAAGAGTAAATGAGGTCGTTAGGAGAATGAGAAACAGCTGGGAGCAGGAACGGAACGATAGAGAGAGAGAAAGAGGGAAAGAACCTAATAAGACCAGCAGAGGGAAGCACAGGGACAAGACATGATGAAAGACAAAACATGACACTATCGCCCCGTAGCACTCACTTCTGTCATCATGAAGTGCTTTGAGAGGCTAGTTAAGGATCATATCACCTCTACCTTACCTAACACCCTAGACCCACTTCAATTTGCATACCGCCCCAATAGATAAACAAATGATGCAATCGCCATCACACTGCACACTACCCTATCCCATATGGACAAGATCTGGACAAGATGAATACCTATGTAAGAATGCTGTTCATTGACTATACAGTAGCTCAGCCTTCAACACCATAGTACCCTCCAAGCTCATCATAAAGCTTGGGGCCCTGGGTCTCAACCCTTCCCTGTGCAACTGGGTCCTGGATCCTGACAGCCATCCCCAGGTGGTGACGGTAGGAAACAAAATCTCCACTTCGCTGATCCTCAGCACAGGGACCCCACAAGGGTGTTTGCTCAGCTCCGTCCTGTACTCCCTGTTGGCCCATGACTGCGTGACCAGATGGCACAACAGTAGTAGGCCTGATTACCAACAATGACGAGACAGCCTACAGGGAGGAGGTAAGGGCCCTGGCGGAGTGGTGCCAGGAAAATAACCTAACGCAACAGTGCCTCTTCAACCTCAGGAGGCTGAAGAAATGTGGCTTGGCCCCTAAGACCCTCACAAACTTTTACAGATGCACATTTGAGAGCATCCTGTCAGGCTGTATCACCACCTGGTACGGCAACTGCACCACCCGCAACCGCAAGGCTCTCCAGAGGGTGGTGCGGTCTGCCCAACGCATCACTGGGGGCACACTGCCTGCCCTCCATGACACCTACAGCACCCAATGTCACAGGAAGGCCAAAAATATAATCAAGGACATCAACCACCTGAGCCACGGCCTGTTCACCCCGCTACAATCCAGAAGGCGAAATCAGTACAGGTGCATCAAAGCTGGGACTGAGAGACTGAAAAACAGCTTCTATCTCAAGGCCTTCAGACTGTTAAACAGCCATCACTAGCCAGTTACCACCCGGTTACTCATCCGCGCACCTTAGAGGCTGCTGCCCTATATATATATAGACATGGACCTGTCACTTGAATAATGTTTACATACTGCTTTACTCATTACATATGTATATACTGTATTCTATTCTCCTGCATTTTAGTCAATGCCACTCCGACATTGCTCGTCCTAATATTTACATATTCTTAATTCTATTATTTTACTTTTAGATTTGTGTGTATTGTTGTGAATTGTTACGTACTGCACTGTTGGAGCTAGAAACACAAGCATTTCGCTACACCCGCAATAACATCTGCTAAATATGTGTTTGTGACCAATACAATTTGATTTGATAAGAGTGTCTGCTAAATGATTCAACTTTAAATGTAAAAATGTGACATAAAGGAAATTGTAATTATTAGAACCAGTTGTCAGGCTTCAATGTGAATGGATCCATCAACTCTGCCCAAAGGTCCAAATTATACAAAAGCATTCAGATAATGTCCGTGTGGCTGGGAGTCAGGAATATGATTTTTTTTTTTATAGTCATGAACAGATAGATGGCTGTAGAACATCTGTGTATGCATCAAGGCAAGGTAGATACTGTTGGATCACTCAAGAAATCATCCTAATACTTCTTTCTTCAGAAACACCAGCAGAATATATGAAAATATAATACCGGCCATAAATCAATAAAAGATGACAAAAGGAAAGAAATGGGTGTAAACAGCAGAGGGAAGGAATACTAAAGCCACATCTCTACCATTGCCATTCTAAGGAAGTTCAGTTGACTAATTGGGTCAGATTATTTACCATTGCCTATGTCTGTCTTTCTGTATTTATGACTCAACAAAAATATATATGAAAAACTCCTATCCCTTCAGACTAACTTGGTCTCAAATACCATGACTTGTATTTTGATGTTTTTAGTTTGCTTTCAAAGCAACACAGTACAGTACTGTTATTCGTCATACTTGAATGACTTATTATAATTCCCACCGCTACTCCTCTTACAGCAGTTTGTAACTTTCGTCATTGGGAGAAAGAGAGGAGGACCAAGGTGCAGCGTGGTAAGTATTCATTATCTCTTTTAATGAAAACGAATACTCGAACAAAAACAACAAAACACGAGAACGAAACGAAACAGTCCTGAACGGTGAAAATACAAAACACAGAACAGAAAATAATCACCCATGAAACACAGGTGGAAAAAGGCTACCTAAGTATGAGTCTCAATCAGAGACAACTAACAACACCTGCCTCTGATTGAGAACCATACCAGGCCAAACGCAAAACACAACATAGAAAAACGAACATAGACAACCCACCCAACTCACGCCCTGACCATACTAAAACAAAGACAGAACGTGACAATGTTATGCAAAACAAACCATTTCAACAAAGGTGAAGGTGCAGAGGTGCAGAGAGTTCTAATTTGAGTTGCCTATATGTTTATTTTTGCTACTCAACATTATACTTTTAAACCATTTAACATGGAGGTCGATGGTGACCAAAATAGGACATTTTTGGAACACTGCTGTTCATACACCTTTTAAGATGCACACTCCAAACCTCGTAAAAATAAATCTAAACTATTATACCTTATACAATATTCAACTTTTTGTAACTCCAAAAACTCCTATTAGTTAACATGGTGTTTCAAAACAAAACTGAATTGCCTAGCAACCCAGCAACCAGGTTTATATGAACAGGTAACTCATGTTATCAGAATCATTCACCAAGTACATTTACAAATACTCAGAATTGTACTTGGTGATATGGTGCTGCTAGTTCTAGACAACATCTAGAGACAGAATACAGGCAAAAGAGTTTAAACAAAGTTGACATACATTATATACAACTAGGCAGAGTGAGCATAGAGCTGTAAGAGAATGAGCAGATGTACAAATGTACAGTTTGTGTATGGTTGATATACAGTGGATGTACAAATTTACAGTATCAGTATGAGTATATCTAAATGCAGAGAGATGCACAGAGTTCAATGCAGTTTAGTGCAGTTATTTAGTGTACAGTTAAGAGATGCCTTGATGTGGTGTGCAGGATAGAGTGCATAGTCCTTTAGTCTCTATGGGCCAGATGGCCAGTTGGTGAGGGCCACAGCCAGGGGGAAGAAACTGTTCAGGTGGTGGGAGGTTTTGGTCATGGGTGACATGAACCGCCTGCCAGGGGTGACCAAGGTGGGAGGGGTGGCGATGATCTTTCCTGCACGGCCCTGGAGTTGTTGCAATTCTACATATTATCACATAGCTTAAGCCAGGGATATCATCAACTAGATTCAGCCGGGGTCCGTTTTCTTCTTGAGCGCTTGGTCAGGGGGCCGGAACAAATAATTTGTAGACTGCAAATTGACCGCAAGAAGCCCAAAGAGATATAATATTTGCTACCTGGGGGATATTGTATGGTATTTTTTGGTTAGAAAATGCCCATATTAATGGTTGGTGGCAGTGACTAACCATATGATGGATTGCAGTCTCTCCTTGTCCATAAGAAACCAACATGTAAATATGTAATTCATTTGGGTAAACTATCCCTCTAAAATAGGACGGTAGAAAATCCTACCTAGAAGTAGCTCTCCAAGAGGGTTGGCTGCCAAGCCCTGATCTACAGTACCTGTCAAAAAAATTGGACACACCTACTTATTCCAGGGTTTTTCTTTATTTTTACTATTTTCTACATTGTAAAATAATAGTGAAGACATCAAAACTATGTAATAACACATTTGGAATGATGTAGTAACTAAACAAATCAAAATATATTTTATATTTGAGATTCTTCAAAGTTGCCACCCTTCGCCTTGATGACAGCTTTGCACACTCTTGGCATTCTCTCAACCAGCTTCATGAGGTAGTCACTTGGACTGCATTTCAATTAAGAGGCGAGCCTTGTTAAAAGTTCATTTGTGGAATTTATTTCCTTCTTAATGCATTTGAGCCAATCAGTTGTGTTGTGACAAGGTAGGGGTGGTATACAGAAGATAGCCCTATTTGGTAAAAGACCAAGACCATATTATGGCAAGAACAGCTCAAATAAGCAAAGAGAATCGACAGTCCATCATTACTTTAAGACATGAATATCAGTCAATCTGGAAAATGTGTGCAGTTGCAAAAACCATCAAGCGCTATGATGAAACTGGCTCTCATGAGGACTGCTGCAGAGGATAAGTTCATTAGAGTTAACTGCACCTCAGATTGCAGCCCAAATAAATGCTTCACAGAGTTCAATTAACAGACACATCTCAACATCAACTGTTCAGTGGAGACTGCATGAATCAGGCCTTCGAATTGCTGTAAAGAAACTACTACTAAAGGACACCAATAATAAGAATAGACTTGCTTGGGCCAAGAAACACGATCAATGGACATTAGACTGGTAGAAATCTGTCCTTTGGTCTGATGAGTCCAAATTTGATATTTTTGGTTCCAACTGCTGTGTCATTGTGAGACGCAGAGTAGGTGAACGGACGATCTCCACATGTGTGGTTCCCACCGTAAAGCATGGAGGAGGAGGTGTGATGGTGTGGGGGTGCTTTTCTGGTGACACTGTCTGTGATGGATTTAGAGTTCAAGGCACACTTAACCAGCATGGCTACCACAGCATTCTGCAGCGATACGCCATCCCATCTGGTGTGCGCTTAGTGGGACTATCATTTGGTTTTTAACAGGACAATGACCCAATACACCTCCAGGCTGTGTAAGGGCTATTTGACCAAGTAGGAGAGCGATGGAGTGCTGCATCAGATGACCTGGCATCAACAATCACCCGACCTCAACCCAATTGAGATAGTTTGGGATGAGTTGAACCGCAGAGTGAAGGAAAAGCAGCCAAGTGCTCAGCATATGTGGGAACTCCTTCAAGACAGTTGGAAAAGTATTCCTCATGAAGCTGGTTGAGAGAATGCAGAGAGTGTGCAAAGCTGTCATCAAGGCAAAGAGTGGCTACTTTGAAGAATCTCAAATCTCAAATATATTTTTATTTGTTTAACACTTTTTTGCTTACTACATGTTTCCATATGTGTTATTTCATAGTGTTGATGCCTTCACTATATTTCTACAATTTAGATAATAGTAAAAAAATATATAGAAATCCTTGAATGAGTAGGTGTGTCCAAACTTTTGTCTGGTACTGTATTTCATTATATCATTTCACTTACTCCTTTCTTCTCTGTAAATGCCGTCATGGCTGTATTTTTACTGTAGGACTAACACGGAACCCAAATCAGCTGCGCGCGTGCGCCATCGTGCATACATTTATTTTGTCCCCTTACACCAAACGTGATCACGACACGCAGGTTAAAATATCAAAACAAACTCTGAACCAATGACATTAATTTGGGGACAGTTCGAAAAGCATTAAACATGTATGGCAATTTAGCTAGTTAGCTTGCACTCGCTAGCTAATTTGTCCTATTTAGCTAGCTTGCTGTTGCTAGCTAATTTGTCCTGGGATATAAACATTGAGTTGTTATTTTACCTGAAATGCACAAGGTCCTCTACTCCGACAATTAATCCACACATAAAACAGCTAACCGAATCGTTTCTAGTCATCTCTCCTCCTTCCAGGCTTTTTCATCTTTGAACTTATATGGTGTTCCATCTAAACTTTCATAGTATTACCACGACAACCGACGAAACAGTTCGTCTTTCAATCACCCACGTGGGTATAACCAATGAGGAGATGGTGTAAAATGTGTAAAAAGTCAAGGGGTCTGAATACTTTCCGAATGCACTGTAGTTAGGAATATATAACAATTTAGGAATATATAACTACACGTCACCATAACTACACATGCAGGCTTGACGACTCATCCGTAAAGCGCAGTTAACAGTACAGATCACACCTTAGAAAATGATGAAGCTAGATGACATTTTGCTCCAATTTGCTTCCGCTAAACAGTGGCTCGCAGCACAAAAAATATGTCCAAAGAACGTTTTGGTAATTTGGTGTCACCCCAAGGTGCATCTTCTCTAACCAACACAAACTTTGCACCTAAAGTGGCAAGAAAAAGTATGTGAACCCTTTGGAATAACCTGGATTTCTGCATAAATTGGTCATAAAATGTGATCTTATCTTCATCTAAGTCACAACAATAGACAAACACAGTCTGCTTAAACTAATAACACACAAACAATTATATGTTTTCATGTCTTTATTTTATATTTTACTAGGCAAATCAGTTAAGAACAAATTCTTATTTTCAATGACGGCCTAGGAACAGTGGGTTAACTGCCTTGTTCAGTGGCAGAGCGACAGATTTTTACCTTGTCAGCTCGGGGATTCAATTTTCACCCCCACTTTTCTCCCCAATTTCGTGGTATCCAATTGGTAGTAGTTACAGTCTTGTCTCATCGCTGCAACTCCCGTACAGACTCGGGAGAGGCGAATGTCGAGAGCCATGCGTCCTCTGAAACACAACTCAACCAAGCCGCACTGCTTCTTGACACAATGCCCAACCAACCCGGAAGCCAGTTACACCAATGTGTCGGAGGAAACACCGTACACCTGGTGACCGTGTCAGCGTGCACTGTGCCTTGCCCGCCACAGAAGTCGCTAGTGCGCGATGAGACAAGGATATCCCTACCGGCCAAACCCTCCCTAACCCGGACGATGCTGGGCCAATTGTGCACCGCCCCATGAGCCTCGCGGTCGTGGCCGGCTGCGACAGAGCCTGGGCTCGAACCCAGAATCTCTAGTGGCACAGCTAGCACTGCGATGCAGTGCCTTAGACCACTGCGCCACTCAGGAGGCCCGCATCACCCAAATTCTGTTGAGCTTCAATTCGCGGACAGATAGCCTTACATTCTCCTGCAAAATGTCTTGATAAACTTGGGAATTCATTTTTCCATCGATGATAGCAAGCTGTCAAGGCCCTAAGGCAGCCCCAAACCATGATGCTCCCTCCACCATACTTTACAGTTGGGATGAGGTTTTGATGTTGGTGTGCTGGGCCTTTTTTTCTCCACAGTGTTGTGTGTTCCTTCCAAACAACTCAACTGCAGTTTCGTCTGTCCACAGAATATTTTGCCAGAAGCGCTGTGGAACATCCAGGTGCTCTTTTGCGAACTTCAGATGTGCAGCAATGTTTTTTCTGGACAGCAGTGGCTTCTTCCGTGGTGTCCTCCCATGAACACCATTCTTGTTTAGTGTTCTACGTATCATAGACTCGTCAACAGAGATGTTAGCATGTTCCAGAGATTTCTGTAAGTCTTTAGCTGACACTCTAGGATTCTTCTTAACCTCATTGAACATTCTGCGCTGTGCTCTTGCAGTCATCTTTGCAGGATGGCCACTCCTAGGGAGAGTAGCAACAGTGCTAAACTTTCTCCATTTATAGACAATTTGTCTTACTGTGGACTGATGAACATCAAGGCTTTTAGAGTTACTTTTGTAACCCTTTCCAGCATTATGCAAGTCAACAATTCTTAATCTTAGGTGTTCTGAGATCTCTTTTGTTTGAGGCATGGTTCACATCAGGCAATGTTTATTTTGAATAGAAAACTAACATTTTGAGTGTTTTTTATAGTGCAGAGCAACTAACCAACATCTCCAATCTCGTCTCATTGATTGGACTCCAGGTTAGCTGACTCCAATTAGCTTTTGGAGAAGTCATTAGCCTAGGGGTTCACATACTTTTTCCAATCTACACTGTGAATGTTAAAATGATGTATTCAATATAGACAAGAAAAATACAAAAATTTGTGTGTTATTATTTTAAGCACACTGTGTTTGCCTATTGTTGTGACTTAGATGAAGATCAGACCAAATTTTATGACCAATTTATGCTGAAATCAAGGTAATTCCAAAGTAGTGATGTCGTCTTAGAGCCGGCTCTTGTACGTGCACTTTGGGAGCCAGCTCGCATATCAGAAGAGCTGAATCTATTCATAAAAATATTTTTAAAATGTAGATATAAATAATCAAAAGATTTAAATGAATAGAATTAACTAATTCAAAGAACGAAAAAAGAAAGAAAATAATATAGGCCTAAATGCTCAAGCTCACACACATTCGTTCTGACTGTCTGCTCAGACTAACAGCCTCACCTGTTGTTCCTGTCAATCAGACACGCAGTGTCAACCAATGAACCAAAGACGCATGAGGGAGGGCCGAGCCAACTCACTCACAGTCACACACTTAGCAGCCGAGGAGAGCGAGGACAACAGCTGGAAAATGAGTCGGAAGCACAG
Source organism: Salvelinus namaycush (assembly GCF_016432855.1). NCBI lineage: Eukaryota > Metazoa > Chordata > Actinopteri > Salmoniformes > Salmonidae > Salvelinus > Salvelinus namaycush. The sequence goes on from NC_052328.1 coordinate 24,213,037, forward strand.
TAGCATTTGGATGCATTTTAGTAATGCAGACAATGTTAGAGCACAGTGTAGAATTTGCCAAAACAAAATCTCATATAAAGCCGGTTCTACGCACAACCTACACCAGCATATGCGAACTGTGCACCCAACTGTGAAGCTAGCTGTAGCTAGCTGTAGCGGAGCTTCGAGAAACTAGCGGGCCTGCTAGTGATAGTGGTGGAACCAGCACCTCCACACGTGGAGATGTATCCACTCAGTCAAGTAGGCCTACTCTGCGACCCACAGCAATGCAGTCCTTCTATGGACCAGTTTATGCCAAAGTCTATGTCTGTAGCAAAACAAGGCCAAAGTGATATTGCATTGGCTAAAATTATTGCCTCTGATTTCCAGCCATTTTGATCATGGAGGACAGAGGTTTTAGAAATTATTGGTCTAAATCCAATGTACACAATTCCAAGCAGGAAAACCCTTTCAAAATCACTTATTCCACAACTGTACGAGAGCATACAGGCTTCAGTGTGGGAAAGAGTCCAAAAAGCTACTGCAGTTTGCCTTAGCACTGACTGCTGGACATCAAGGGTAACCACTTCTTACATGTCGGTTACATGTCACTTCATTGAAGATTTTTTGATGTCTAGCTGTCTTCTGGACTACTTTGAGTTCAGCGACAGACACACCTCAGAGAACTTGGCAGAGGAACTGTTGAGAGTGGCCTGTGAATGGCAAGTAGATGGAAAAGCGACAATGCAGCTAACATAACCAAAGCCATGAAAATGTTACAATGGACCCATCATCTATGTCTTGCCCACACAATCAACCTGATTGTAAGATATACTCTGAAGGCGATGAAGCCCACTGTGGACAAAGTGAAAGCAGCTGTGGAATATTTCCACAGGAGCACAGTAGGTGCTGAAAACTAAAGTCTACACAACGCCAGATGAGGATGCCTGAGCTGAGGCCTAAACAAGACTGCACTACAAGGTGGAATTCAATGTGACAGCCTCAAAAATTATACTCTGTGTAAGGGTCTGCAGTGAATCACAGCCAGCCGCCAGAGAGAAGCAAATGTAACCACAGGACATGTGACAGAGTTGATGGACACCCTATGTTCATCAATGGACAGAAAGTTCCACAGAATGGAATATAATCACGTGCTATCAGAAGCCACTGCACTTGACCCCAGATTTAAGAAGTTAGCCTTCAGTGATGCCAGAGCAATTGATGAGGCTCTTCAAAGAATAACCTCAGCAGCAGGGAGGGACAGCCCCAGCAGTCAGCTGGCTCAGGCACCAGGGCAACAGGAAGAAGAGGGATCAGATGGAGCAGAAGCACCAGCAGTAGTGCCACAAACGTCTGCTGTTTGGATGCTGTTTGACAAGAGAGCAACTAGGGATGCAGCATGAAGGAATCCCTCAGCAGATGCCATAATGGAGGTCCGATCCTATTTGGAGGAGCCCCTCCTGCAGATCCTCTGAGCTGGTGGAAGAACAAGGCCTCTGTCTACCCACGGCTTACTAAAGTCATGACAGGAATACTCTGCATAGTGGTCACATCCGTTCCCTCTGAGAGGGTCTCCTCGAAAACGGGACAAATAATTACTGAGAAAAGAAACCGCATCAAAATTATACTCTGTGTAAGGGTCTGCAGTGAATCACAGCCAGCCGCCAGAGAGAAGCAAATGTAACCACAGGACATGTGACAGAGTTGATGGACACCCTATGTTCATCAATGGACAGAAAGTTCCACAGAATGGAATATAATCACGTGCTATCAGAAGCCACTGCACTTGACCCCAGATTTAAGAAGTTAGCCTTCAGTGATGCCAGAGCAATTGATGAGGCTCTTCAAAGAATAACCTCAGCAGCAGGGAGGGACAGCCCCAGCAGTCAGCTGGCTCAGGCACCAGGGCAACAGGAAGAAGAGGGATCAGATGGAGCAGAAGCACCAGCAGTAGTGCCACAAACGTCTGCTGTTTGGATGCTGTTTGACAAGAGAGCAACTAGGGATGCAGCATGAAGGAATCCCTCAGCAGATGCCATAATGGAGGTCCGATCCTATTTGGAGGAGCCCCTCCTGCAGATCCTCTGAGCTGGTGGAAGAACAAGGCCTCTGTCTACCCACGGCTTACTAAAGTCATGACAGGAATACTCTGCATAGTGGTCACATCCGTTCCCTCTGAGAGGGTCTTCTCGAAAACGGGACAAATAATTACTGAGAAAAGAAACCGCATCAGCCCCTCGAAAGTGAGGCAGCTTGCATTTCTGAATGCAAATCTCTCATAAAAGCAAAATATGGTCAGAATTTCTGTGTGCTGCTGGTTATAACATGGCAATAAAGAAGAGAGAAAAGATGGACCAGTTTAATGTTTTAAGTGGGGTGCTGCAGTTTTGCACATTGTTATTTATTTGTCTTTGATATGGTGAAATATTCTATTATTATGTTGTTCAGATTGTATTCGTTTTGAATTGTTACATTTATATGCACTTTGTTTATATACATTTATAAAGTTATACTTTAAATGCACATGTGTAATAGCATTCTTTTTTTTACATGTATTTCAATTTGTGGGATGCTGCAGTTTTGCAAATTGTAATTTATTTTTCTTTGATATGGTGCAATATTATATTATGCTGTTCAGATTGTATTCGTTTTGAATGGTTAGATTTATATGCACTTTGTTTATGTAACAGTATAGCTTCCGTCCCTCTCCTCGACCCTACCTGGGCACACATCTACACCTGACACCCACGAAGCATCGTTACCCATCGCTCCACAAAAGCCGCGGCCCTTGCAGAGCAAGAGGAACAACTACTTCAAGGTCTCAGAGCGAGTGATGTCACCGATTAAAACGCTATTAGCGAGCACCCCGCTAACTAGCTAGCCATTTCACATCGGTTACATTTATATACATTCAAAAGTTATACTTTAAATGCAAATGTTTAATACCATTATTTTTCATAACAAACCAAATAATTTCAAATACATTATGGTTAAGGTAGAGTATGATTTCATGTAATAATTGAATTTGAATTATTTTAACACCAATCATAGTCAAGCTATCGCAAACTGTTTGACTTGAAAAATACAAAACATATATTTTTTAAAGAGCCGTTTGGGAGCCAAAAGAGCCGGCTCTTTTTGGTGAGCTGAGTCGAACGAGCCGGCTCACGGAAAAGAGCCGGAATGCCCATCACTATTCCAAAGGGTTTACATACTTTTTCTTGCCACTGTATATATACCGGAACAGTAAATGGAAGTGTTCGAGGGCACTTGTCAAGAGGAGTGGGCAAATCAGCCATTACACGTTCAATAATTAACAATAGGCGAAAATAGACACTTATTTGATCATAACAGGCGGGGATAATGTCTCATACCACCTGTGGTCTACATATCCTTTACACATACAGTTTGTGGAAGCAGGCCTAGTGTATTCTATCATTAAATTACTAAATTATGTAACAGTAAGATATTCCCTAAAACATTGAATTAGCATTGTAGCATACATCGATCGCCTCCACTCTCGGTGCCAATTACTGTTACTATTGAAATCATGCAGCCGTTCAAATCAAATCAAATGTATTTATATAGCCCTTCTTACATCAGCTGATATCTCAAAGTGCTGTGCAGAAACCCAGCCTAAAACCCCAAACAGCAAGCAATGCAGGTGTAGAAGCACGGTGGCTAGGAAAAACTCCCTAGAAAGGCCAAAACCTAGGACGAAACCTAGAGAGGAACCAGGCTACGAGGGGAACCAGGCCAAGTTGTGGAAATTGTGGAAACAGTCAAGGGGTATGAATACTTTCCGAATGCACTGTATCTCACTATGTAAACTTCTTCCACTTCCATTAATAGTAATACTTTTAGTCAGTTGAGCAAACACACAAAATGTATTCTGAAACTTCCTTTTCTAGTTAATTTCTACCCTTCGTGTCAGCATGTGTGTCACAAAGCCTGGAGTGGTGGGTGCGGAGTCAAGCGCAGAGAGCAGAGGATAATGGGGAAACCGGACTTTATTTCGGCCTCCAATATTAACGCCCAAAACAACAGGCGAATAATCAAAAATTGTCCAACCCAACACAGGGCACAAACAGACAGGAACACTACACACACCAACCTCGACTGACAGAAAACAAGCCCGCACAAAAACAGGCGGGCCTAACAGGCTTAAATAGTCCTGAATCAAAACAAAATAAGAGACAGATGCAACCAATAAGACAAAACCAACAGAAAGGGAAAAGGGGATCGGTGGCAGCTAGTAGACCGGCGACGACGACCGCCGAGCGCCGCCCGAACAGGCAGGGGAGCCACCTTCGGTGGGAGTCGTGACAATGTGTTTGCAGTCGTTGAAGGACATGTCATTTAAGTGTGTTGACTCAAAGGTCAAGAGGTGGCTGTTTGTTCAGCCGTGTCTCATCCACATATCCTTAGACAGAAATGTCAACGAGTGTTTTCTTACTTTCTCAAACTTTCTCTAGTCTGTCAGAATCACTTGAGGTGTGCTTAATGGACTGAAGTGGAGATGTAAGATATAGAGATTCATCCCCTGATGCTCCTGGAGAGGCAGAGGCAGGCTCAATATCATGCATCCACAATGAGGCAAGTTCTCACTGTAGTCAGCCAGGTGTTACTCTATGCACTTGGGAGCTCATCACAGAAGTAGAGGAAGAAATATACAGTACTGTCAGCTAAAATGTGAGCTAGAAGTCCAGATAAAAAATGATCTTAGTTGAAATATACCTGTACTTATCTTCCTTGGTTTGATTCCCATAAGGCATTACATTGTGCTCCATCTGTTGGAAATGTCTAGCAAACATTATCACAATGATTCAAGCACTCGCGCTGGTTTGTTAACACATTTTTTTTTAAATCTTACCTTTCAATTATGGTTTTAGAATACATCAACTACATATGTCAGAATAAAATAACCATCAGACTAATGTTCAGACATTTTCAGAAAGGTCAGAAACCTTTCACTACACTACTTGAGGCTTCAAAGAGCCAATCTGGTTTTATTCTAATACCGGACCCAGCTGGGAACCTTCATCTTTAATAACTACAACTGCAGAAAATCAAACATGCCATTTCTTATCAGAAGTTCAAAGACTACAGCATTAATATTTCAATTGCACAAGGAGATGAAAAGATGGAATTCATAGGTACAGTATCAAACATTTCGTAGTAGTGAACATTTCGGTGTAGTTACATATTAAGAACATGCAGACATGCAGGTTTTTTGACGCAGTTTAAATATATACAGTAGCACCAAAATATAAAAGTTGGTGCAGGTTACAATTTGTGCAGAAAGCAAAATTCAACTTACAATGCACCCTGTCTGCACCTTGATTTCCAATGCACCTTGAAATTATAGGTAATATTGTCTCGCTAAGTTCTTTGTTGCTGTCTCTGTCTTGGGAACATTTTGCATAGGGAATAGAATGGTTTCATATCAGTGTTGCCAGTGTTTGACACAGTTCACTCTGACATACAGTACCAGTCAAAAGTTTGGACACACCTACTCATTCCAGGGTTTTACTTTATTTTTACTATTTTCTACATTGTAGAATAATAGTGAAGACATCAAAACTATGAAATAACACATATGGAATCATGTAGTAACCAAAAAAGTGTTAATAGGCGTGCCTTGTTAAAAGTTAATTTGTGGAATTTCTTTCCTTCTTAATGCGTTTGAGCCAATCAGTTGTGATGTGACAAGGTAGGGGTGGCATACAGAAGATAGCCCTATTTGGTAAAAGACCAAGTCCATATTACTGCAAGAACAGTTCAAAAAAGCTAAGAGAAATGACATCATTACATTAAGACATAAAGGTCAGTCAATCTAGAAAATTTGAAGAACTTTGAAAGTTTCTTCAAGTGCAGTCACAAAAACCATCAAGCGCTATGATGAAACTGGCTCTCATGAGGACTGCCACAGGAAAGGAAGACACAGAGTTACCTCTGCTGCAGAGAACAAGTTAATTAGACTTAACTGCACCTCAGATTACAGCCCAAATAAATGCTTCACCGAGGTCAAGTAACAGACACATCTCAACATCAACTGTTGATGAGACAGCATTCTGCAGCGATTCACAATCCCATCTGGTTTGCACCTATCATTTGTTTTTCAACAGGATAATGACCCAAAACACCTCCAGGCTGTGTAAGGCCTATTTGACCTAGAAGGAGAGTGATGGAGTGCTGCATCAGATGACCTGGCCTCCACAATCACTCGAACTCAACCAAATTGAGATGGTTTGGGATGAGTTGGACCCCACAATAAAGGAAAAGCAGCCAACATGTGCTCAGCATATGTGGGAACTCCTTCAAGACTGTTGGAAAAGCATTCCAGATAAAGCTGGTTGAGAGAATGCCAAGAGTGTGCAAAGCTGTCATCAAGGCAAAGGGTGGCTACTTTGAAGAATCTCAAATATAAAATATATTTTGATTTGTTTAACACTTGTTTAACACATGATTCCATATGTGTTATTTCATAGTTTTGATGTCTTCACTATCATTCTACAATGTAGAATAATAGTATAAATAAAGAAAACCCCTTGAATGAGTAGGTGTGTCCAAACATTTGACTGGTACTGTACAAAATCATAACTTTCTGATATCAGCTCTAATTTTCACTGCAGCAGAGCTAGAGTTTCTTGTAATGCTTCTCAGTAAACATGTATTACCATATGTGAGCAAGGGAGACAGAGGGCTCCCCACATTAGCATTTAGATTGGAGACCTCCATGCCAAGAGAAAGCCAATTAGCAATGAGGGTTTAGTAGGGAGGAAACAAAGCTAAAATGGCAGAGACCACAGAGGCGAGTTAACACCTCAACCTAGATTATCTCTATGAACCTCCACTTCTGATAGAAACCCTATGTCCATCCCCCTCTCTATTCAGGTTGGTGACCACTGTCCCCCCGTAGAACACCTTTGCCGGAGAGATGCAGAGGGTGGCAGTTGCTGGCATTAATAATTAAAATGTAAATGAGCTCACTCAAAGGTGGGCTGAAACAGTTGGGAAAATAATCTACTTTCCTGCTGCATCTGTGTTTTACATTGTCCCTGTTTTTCATGGAACTCTGTATTTCTGGTTTATCTTTGGGACTGATTGCGAGACCAATTAATTATATATGATACCTTAATCAGTCTTTTGAAATGTAATATATTGGTTTACACTGAAGGAATAATTGTGAATATTGAACATCTCAATCGTATTGTTATTGTTCATTAGTGCATGGAGCTAGACCTGATAGTGTTGTTTATGGCAAAGTTCTAAAATATACATTTTCTTGTGATCCATTCACAAATGTCAGGGCATCCGACAGATGTTACTGCTCAGTTTTTCTGTCTAGCATTTCTGACAAACATTCAGGGGTGCTTAGAGGGGAAAAGCTGAGGGAGAAAGAGCTGAGAGATTGAATATGTGTCGAGAGAATATAGGGAGGCAAAGATTGTTGGATTTTGTCAAAAAGGTGCAAAAGTGCAGTAAATATGAATCACTTTATTTGTCAGTTGCATTAATTTAAAAAATAACTACTTTTGCCAAACAACTCTCAAAATTGACCTCATGGCCTTTATTTCAAAATAAAGCTTTTCCCAAGAATAACTGCAGTTCCATGTGTTCAAAACATGAGCACTTGTGGTAGCATATAGCCTAGGCTACTAAGCACAAACTGGTAACATACTACAAGGTAAATGTTGCGCTATATTATGTTACTAGTTTGTGTTTAGTAGCTTAGGTTATATGCTACCACAAGTACTCCCGTTGTGAACACATAGAATGCTATTCTGTTCTTTTGAAATACATTTTCTTAGGTTTCTAATGTTTCTAAAGACCTGCCAAATGAAATAATAATGGATTTCTTTGTGATAGATTTAACACTTATTTACTTGAATTGTGGTGTTTTTTGCAGTTTTTATTTTTACATATAGTCTACAGTTACATAAAGTAATACAATGCTATTCAGTTACATAAAGTAATAGAAATGTATTCTTTGAAATATTACCTAATGTTACCTAAAACCTTCTTAAACACAACCAAAGTTGTATGAAATGTATTAGACTGTTAGAAGGTTGACGTCAAAATGACAGGTCATTGGCTCAGAACGGCATGGCACGAAGCCCGGCTTTTGTAGTGTTACATTTTGAAGTGACAAAGGCTTTTTATGTTCACCTGCAATATAAAGCACTCTCGTGCACCAAACATCCAGGCAGCCAATGTACTGTGTGCCTGAGTGGCTCTGGCATTTGCAGACTAGCAGATCCTCAATCACTGTCCAAACATATTGAGATCGGGAAAGGTCGCAACATAGCAAGAATGCAGTAACTTGGCTAGCCTAATGGCCTGAATGATGAGCAAGACATCTCTACTTCTTTCTTTCTCCCTCTCCCCACTATCTCGCTCTCTCTCTCACTCTCTCTCTCTGTGTCTTTCTGCCTCTCCCTCTCTCTCTGTCTCTCATAAATTTGAATTTTAATCTAAATACAGTCATCTAGTCCGTGTGAAGGTTTTAGCTCAAACCTAAAAACCTAAAATGATAGACCTTTCTGATTATTTACTCAGTTTGAAAAGCACCTTAATCCCAACACAATTTTACAGAATTAATTTATGTTGGTAAATTTCTCTGAGTACACATTTCTCTGAGAAATTGACTGCAGTAAAAAATCCCTTCGATGGGCAGTAGATTGCAAAACGATACAGGTATTAAAGTATTAAGGTCCAATCGATAGAGCTATAACAAATATCAGTGGGATAAGCCGAGATCATCAGCCTCCCATCAAAGCTTCCTGAGAGTGAGAGAGACAGAATGAGTGACAGGAGAGACCTGGATGTAATGTAATAATATCTCTGCTGCTGCTAGCCTACAGTTAAGACAATAGGACATGCAGAAGATGTTAGGTCTCTGCTCTCTCCCTTTTGTCACATTTTCCAGTTGAAGCCTTGTGTGTACAGTTGATTTAGATTTCTATAGAGTAGCACAGGGCGGCAGAGGTCCTGAGAACTGCTCGAGCCTGATCTGGACTACGTTGTTTCACCAGGCCTGTGAGCATGTGATTAACCTACATCGATACATGGCACCGGTCACCCTAGCCTGGCTGTGCTTGGATCTGCTTGGTTTCGGGGTCAGGAGGGAGAATGCCTGGGTGAAGATGGAGGTGTGATTTTGACTGGATGAATGGTGACAGCCGATATACTGCATGCTTGAAACTGGCTGTTAGTTATTACCTGATTTAACCCAGTGATTGTAAGGAAAGCGGCCGTTCATCACCTTATCTTGCTCCCTCAGGTGAGCCACTGAGACAGTGCACACTCTTAGAAAAAAGGGTTCCAACAGGGTTCTTCAGATGTCCCCATAGGAGAACCATTTTTGGTTCCAGGTAGAACCCTTTTGGGTTCCATATAGAACCCTCTGTAGAAAGGGTTCTATATGGAACCCAAAAGGTTTCTCCTATGAGGACAGCAGAAGAACCCTTTACCTTTATTCTTTTCTATGAGTGTAGGCTGGTCTTTTTGGTGCATTTCATGTTGCAAAGTCCAGTGAAACTGAGTAGAACAAACTTCGCTGCTTGATTCTGAACAGTTGTACAAAGAGCTCCAGCCTCAAACCAACAAACCTAAACCCAGCAGGAGACTCTATACTTCAGCAACTGTATTTTTTGATAAATCCTTTATACTGAAATATGAAATACCAAGCTCTATTGACATAAAAAACTGCACATCTTTCAATTCTGCTACCTTTTATCCTGTAGCCATTGGCTCTAAATACCTGATATGCTTGAGAACAGAAAATCAAAGGGTAAACAAGCTTCAATATGTTCCCTCATAAAAGACGGAAATTATGACTGGAATTTGTTTTGCCACTGTCAATGCCATGAAGGCCTCTCAGACCCAAGGGAAGTTCATGCTGGAGGTTATCCTGATTAATCTGATCGGCCATGGGCCGGCCGGCCGCTAGCCACAGATACTAATCCTTTACATTCTCCTCAGGTGTCAGAGTTCAGTCAACCTGACAGTATCAGTCAACCTGACAGAGTTCAGTCAACCTGACAGAGTTCAGTCAAAAGGACGTTGTGACATTTGGGATTACTCCTTGTCATTCAAAGTCTTTGATCTAAAATGGCATTGCCATCCACAGCCTGGCCCTCTATCCACAGCCTGGCCCTCTATCCACAGCCTGGCCCTCTAGCCACAGCCTGGCCCTCTAGCCACAGCCTGGCCCTCTATCCACAGCCTGGCGCTCTATCCACAGCCTGGCGCTCTATCCACAGCCTGGCCCTCTATCCACAGCCTGGCCCTCTATCCACAGCCTGGCCCTCTATCCACAGCCTGGCCCTCTAGCCACAGCCTGGCCCTCTATCCACAGCCTGGCCCTCTAGCCACAGCCTGGCCCTCTAGCCATTCCCTGCCTATCTGCCTCTCCTTTCATCTCCAGCACTTGGCTCCTGGTTTTTGAATCAGTCCTTTATTGTATTACATTTCAAGCTGACTGTAAAAAGTACCTATAGTTGAAGTCGGAAGTTTACATACACTGAGGTTGGAGTCATTGAAACTCGTTTTTCAACCACTCCACAAATTTCTTGTTAACAAACTATAGATTTGGCAAGTCGGTTAGGACATCTACTATGTGCATGACACAAGTCATTTTTTCAATAATTGTTTACAGACAGATTATTTAACTTATAATTCACTGTTTCACAATTCCAGTGGGTCAGACGTTTACATACACTAAGTTGACTGTACCTTTAAACAGCTTGGAAAATTTCAGAAAATGATGCCATGGCTTTAGAAGCTTCTGATAGGCTAATTGACATAATTTGAGTCAATTGGAGGTGTACCTGTGGATGTATTTCAAGGCCTACCTTCAAACTCAGTGCCTCTTTGCTTGACATCATGGGAAAATCAAAAGAAATCAGCCAAGACCTCAGAAAAAAATTGTAGACCTCCACAAGTCTGGTTCATCCTTGAGAGCAATTTCCAAACGCCTGAAGGTACCACGTTCATCTGTACAAACAATAGCACGCAAGTATAAACACCATGGGACCACGCAGCCTTCATACCGCTCAGGAAGGAGCGGTATGGAGAATTCTCTCCACTATTATTCTGACATTTCACATTCTTAAAATAAAGTGGTGATCCTAACTGACCTAAGACAGGGAATTTTTACTAGGATTAAATGTCAGGAATTGTGAAAAACTGAGTTTAAATGTACTTGGCTAAGGTGTATGTAAACTTCTGACTTCAACTGTATATTGACAAATTAAATTCTTTGAAGGGTATACATCCCATATATTTTGTACCCACCCTCTGGCAGCTACTTGTTTACCTTCAAAATAAATACTCTAGTTCCTCACATTGAGCACAAAGTCACTGTCACACTTGACTTACATTTTTGGCACAGAGCAACAACTCTTCTTTGCAGAGAGCCTGCAAATCAAATTTGCCACCTGATTACATTGACTACGTCTGGCTCTTGATTTCCTTTTTGATTATATTCAGTTCATTATTCTACCGGCCGTATACCAGAGCAATTATGCTTCCATGTTTATTATCCTAGCGTGTTTTCACTGTGATTATCTTGTAATCACTGTTACATCGACAACTATGGGGTCAATACGGAGGAAATTAGACGCATCTGAATTTGACCTTTCAGAGAAAATGTATGTGTTTATTTTTTGTTACCTCTAGACACTCCTCTATCCCTCCTACTTCCTTATCGTTCTTATCCTCACATCACACAACCTCTCAGGCCATGGACTGATTACTGCAGTCTGTCAACTTACTACTGGTTGAAATTCCAGCAATTCTATACCACTGCTGTGTCCTTGAGAATGAAGAAAGCCCACTATCTGTTTTGTTAGGCATCCCGCTGTAAAGCTGGGTAATGTCATCAATGTACACCATGTATGGTCTGCAGCATGTCTTTTCCAATAATCTTTAGTTTTTCGAAGAAAACAAGCAGGATACATACCACTGAAGTGAGAGAGCAGATTAACATCAAAGTCTATCCCCTCTCGGCTCATCTCATATAATCCTCCTGTGGCCAAGGATATAATATTAGTCTATTAGTCTATAGGTTAGAGGTCACCTGTTTTAAGCCAGGGGTTGGTCCCTACCTCCCACACATCACTGATATAATCTTTAGAGACTTTTGCAGTTGGAAGGAGCAACTGTGATCATCCTTAACATTTTTTATTCATGTTAACGACCTTCTTCTTCAATGACCATGGTCCAATATCCATAACGCCAAACGTCTGTCACTTAACAGCAAAGGAAATTACTACTTGTGAGTTAATGGATGTATTCCTGAAACAGTATGTGTACAAGATATATGATTAAAGGGTTAAATACGTTAAATTACAGTGTAATAAAGATGTCTCGCTCTACATGTTTTAAATAATTTGCAGAGATTGACTACACTGTAGAAATTGCTGCTAATTACAAGACTGTGATACTCATAATTCTGTGTTTACCAAATGTAATTTATCAATTACAGCAGAAACGATCCAGCAAGCAGTTTTAATCACTTACCATGAGAACAACCTTTTGAGTATGATAAGCATGTGTGATTCCCCTGCAAAAATGCTGCTGAACATTACTGTTCCTTTCCCTTTCATCCAACAGTGAGGAGTCTGAAGGGTCCTCTAGCAACAGCTGGATGCAGGTAGGACCAGATAAGGGGAGCAATTGTAACATTCCTTTAGATAAGAATGTGTTTAGTCAGATTAATGTTTGCAAGAAATGAAAACCTGCTGAGCATGACTGTACTTTCCCTCCAACAGTGAGGAGTCAGAAGAGTCCTCTAGCCACAGTTGGCCTCAGGCAGGGCCAAACAAGGGGAGAGACTGCAAATATCTGATGGTAGGGTGCTGGGACACTGCTCCTGCTGAATTCCCTTGGCTCTAGAGATTAGGGGGTGTTTGGAGGAGCCCACATTTGGTATTCTGGTCACATCTCTGCCCCCAGCTAGAAGAGTCTTACCCACCCGCGGATGCTCAAGGGCCAGTGTTGCCTGTCACCCCGGTGCAGATCTGTGAGATTCTAGATGAAGGACTAAAGATTGTGTATCTACCTGTCAAATATCCACTTCCTTTCAGTAATGCAGCTGCTGGAGTACTCTAGTACTGTATAAAAGGTTGAATAGATGGATAAAGCGGTGGATGGATGGATGGAGTGTTATTAGTAGTGAGTGATGTAGCAGTGGTGACTACAGTAGTAGTATTAGTATTGACTGCAGTACAGTATTAGTATTAGTACTGACTGCAGTACAGTAGTAGTATTATGATTGGCTGCAGTACAGTAGTAGTATTAGTACTGACCACAGTACAGTAGTAGCAGTTGTAGTAGTATTAACTACATTACAGTAGTAGTATTGGTACTGACTGCAGTACAGTAGTAGTATTAGTATTGACTGCAGTATAGTAGTAGCATTAGTATTGACTGCAGTACAGTAGTAGGCTAGTAGTATTTGAAGGACAATGGAAGTATGCTTAAAAAAACAATAAAAATACACGTTGTTAGGTCCATCATCATTCATCGTGTGTTTTCAGCAGGTGTCCTCGTTCTAGAGCCAGGTGTCCTCGTTCTAGAGCCAGGTGTCCTCGTTCTAGAGCCAGGTGTCCTCGTTCTAGAGCCAGGTGTCCTCGTTCTAGAGCCAGGTGTCCTCGTTCTAGAGCCAGGTGCCCTCGTTCTAGAGCCAGGTGCCCTCGTTCTAGAGCCAGGTGTCCTCGTTCTAGAGCCAGGTGTCCTCGTTCTAGAGCCAGGTGTCCTCGTTCTAGAGCCAGGTGTCCTCGTTCTAGAGCCAGGTGCCCTCGTCCAGCTGCAGGTGTATTCTAAAACTTTATTCTAGTATGGATAGATGGATGGATGGAGGTATTAAATGATAAAAGGAATGAACAAATATATTTTTATGATGGAATAAAATATTTTAATGTTTTTACAAACACACACACACACAATTATAAATTGTGAGGTGAAGATAATTGTTCACCCAACAGGGTTGTCCTTCATATGTGGTTTCACCAGTTGTCATCGTTCTGGAGCCAGGTGCCCTCGTCCAGCACATTTCCGTGCTCTCCAGTAATGAACCACCTGGCTTTGTAGCGTTGGTCTCCTCTGTCTTCCCCGAGGTCCCACACCTCCATAAACAGTATCTCTTCAGGCTCTTCCAAGCAGTCAGAAGTCAGGCCAAATTTCTGGAGATCGATAATCTAGATAATCTAGGAGTCTAGGTACTGGTCCAGGGCGGAGCTGAGGTGATTGGTTTGTGAATTCGACTGAGGCTGGTATTGCCTATTGAGGCCTGTCAGGTTATTCATAACCCCCAGACAATGGCACACAAAGAATACATTTTTTCCCCTTGCTTTCTTCATTGTCAAAAAGAAAAGAAGAATTATTGCTTCCAAAATGTAGAATTGGAACTAACAAACACGGTTGCATGGTAAAGGTCAACATTCCAAGTCAAGTATCCTTTGTGACATCGATATGATGAGAATGAGAATTAGATGATCACATCACGTTCTAATGTAATAATTCTCATAATCTCTCAGTTTCGATTTATTGGTTTATTCGGATCCCCATCAGCTTTTGCAGAGGCAGCAGCTACTTTTTCTGAGGTCCACAAAAACACAAAACATGACAACAAGACACTGATACACAAGTGACACAAATGTAAAATACAACAATATACAAACAAAACAACAACAAAATAGTACAAACATTACAACAACAAAAATAATGTGTGTGTCTGATATTGTTACCCTAAAGCTGATACCCCACATATGATGTTATTGCTCTTGTATAACTTTAGAGGAGAGTATACTCTTTACTCTCCCCTCTATCTCTCTCACACATACTATTATAAGTCGTGGGGTGCAGATATTCTGGATTTATACCAGTGGCGGTCAGTGCCATTTCAGATGAGACAGGACGATTTGTTTTTCATGAGCATGGCCTTATTTCTATTACAGCATATCAGATGACAGTCATTCATATTCCATTCACCTAGTTCAATGCAACAGCGATAGGTGTAGGCTACTACATGATACTCTAATTTTCCCTATACCCATCATGAGGTTGCTACAACCTAGCCTACTGTATGAATGAAAGTTTACAATGTAGGTGCACGCAGGTTGAGAGACAAATTTGATATGACAGACATGGACAGACAGTGACATTCAATACTGCCTTGCACACTCTTGCCTGCATCTAGCTGATAGTGGATGTAATCATTAGTCTAACAGTTGCAAACGAGATTTTCTATTGGACAAATTCAGGTATGTTTATCCCCGTTTTGTTCGCTTTGCTTCTGTTTAAGAAACATTTTTCAACAGAATCGACGGAATGAATACACCCCTGATCACGCATAAACACAGTTCACAGTTTCATAACAGCCACGTTGTATTCCTTCTCGCATCTACGTTATGCGCTCTCCTCCACTCACCTTTTCCCTTCACTTGTGAACTTCAATGCACAACACCTCAGCTGTATGTGACCAGGCGTAAAAAACTTTACAAGGCAAACCGCTACACACAGCCTACATTGTTGTCACCATATTAGCTAAAGTAACGTCATAGTCAGCATAGCTAATGGAACTAACGCATTAGTAAAACCTCCACAATCATGCAGTAATGTTACACCAGCGGGCCCCGGTGGCAATAAATTAGTAAAACCAAAAGCTACCCTTGACTTGGAAGAGTTCCAGTGTTGTGTTGGATAGTCATAGCCAGCTAGCTAACATAGCATCCCACTCTTTGAGCAGGGTGTTAGGATAAACTAGCTAGCTGCATTTGCTAGCTAAGTAAGTGAAACTGAAAATGAAAAAAAATGATACTCTCTCTCTCTATTTCACTCTTGCTTCTCCTTCATTTAGGAATAAATTCATTTGTTCAAAACTGTTCAACTATTTTCTTTCTGTCTCTTTGAGTCAACTACTCACCACATGCACTGTAGTGCTAGGTAGCTGTAGCTTATGCTTTCAGTACTAGATTAATTCTCTTATCCTTTGATTGGGTGGACAACATGTCAGTTCATGCTGCAATAGCTCTGATAGGTTGGAGGACATCCTCCAGAAGTTGTCATAATTACTGTGTAAGTCAAGGGAAGGGGGTGAAAACAATGAGCCTCCTAGGTTTTGTATTGAAGTCAATGTACTCAGAGGAGGACAGAAGCTAGCTGTCCTCCGGTTACACCATGGTGCTACACTACAGAGTGCTGTTGAGCCTACTGTAGACATTCTTTGCAAAATAGTGTGTTTTAATAAATGTTTTGGTGACATGATTATATTTAGTATAGTTTTATCTAAGAAGGTTAACTTTTTAAATGTTTAACATTTTACATTTTTACGAAATTCACAGAGGAGGATGGTCCTCCCCTTCCTCCTCTGAGGAGCCTCCATTGATTTATACTTATTCTCTACTCAGTGGTCCAGACATCCTCATTACCTCCATCACAAAAGCTACTCTACACTGAGTATACAAAACATTAGGAACACCTGCTCTTTCCATGACATAGACTGACCAGGTGAATCCAGGTGAAAGCTATGATCCCTTATTGATGTCACTTGTTAAATCCACTTCAATCAGTGTAGATGAAGTGGAAGAGACAGATTAAAGAAGGATTTTTAAGCCTTGAGACAATTCAGACATGGATTGTGTATGTGTGCCATTCAGAGGGTGAATGGGCAAGACAAAATATTTAAGTGCCTTTGAACGGGGTATGGTAGTAGGTGCCAGGCGCACCGATTTGAGTGTGTCAAGAACTGCAACACTGCTGGGTTTTTCACTCTCAACAGTTTCCTGTGTGTATCCAGAATGGTCCACCACCCAAAGGACAACCAGCCAACTTGACACAACTGTGGAAAGTATTGAAGTCAACATGGGCCAGCATCCCTGTGCAACGCTTTCGACGCCTTGCAGTCTATGCCCGACGAATTGAGGCTGTTCTGAGAGCAAAAGGGGGTGCAACTCAATATTAGGTGTTCCTAATATTTAGTATACTCAGTGTATTTTCTCTCTCTCCCATTGGTCTGCCTTTCTTTCGCTCTCTCTCTCTCTCTCTCTCTCTCTCTCTCTTTCTCTCTCTTTCTCTCTCTTTCTCTCTCTTTCTCTCAATATTCTCTGTGTGGATGAGCAGCATACAGGAAATTGGCAGAGCACCGAGAGGCATCTGATCCTTCAGCTAAATTGACCTTTGCCCCTTGGGTCCAGCAGTCTACCAGTCTAACAACTCCAGTATCAAATTGGGATCAAGTGTTCCAGCCTCTCTATCAGCTTACCTGGATTCTGTTGGAAGACATTAAAGGAGTGAAGTAGAGGTTTATTTTATGTCTTACCGAGGACATCGTATTGACATGCTGTCTGTTACTTAACTGAGGGAATACCAAAATGCTGGTTTAATTGTCCCAGTAAATTGGACTTAATTTCTGAGGCACAACTGCATTATTGTGATTGGCACAGTAGAAGATGAGAATTCAAACCCTCTGCTTCTCTAATTGGGTCCCCAACAAAACCAATTTCGATAGTGTGGTGCACGTCTCACAGATGAAGCCGGCTTCCGCCTGTCTGTTTTCTTAATGTTGTATATTTCATGTTAACAAAATACAACACCCTCTGAGTATACCCCAGCTTAGCTGTTTGATTTTGATATCAACACTTGCCAGGAACTTTATAATTGTTTTATTTTATTTATTTGGCTCAACCCTCCTTCCCACTCAAAGCATGTTGAGAAAAGGTTCATTTAAACCAAAATAGATCATTAGGATCTCACACTGCAACCCCATAGATGTAAACAACACCATTGAACAGTTTCAGAACTAAGCTCAGAATTCAAAACTAATTATTTTTTATTTAACTAGGCAAGTTAGTTAAGAACACATTCTTATTTACAATGACGGCCTACCCCAGCCAAACCCTAACAACGCTGGGCCAATTGTGCGCCGCCCTATGGGACTCCCAATCATGGCCGGTTGTGATACAGCCTAGAATCAAACCAGGGTCTGTAGTGACGCCTCTAGCACTGAGATGCAGTGCCTTAGACCGCTGCGCCACTCGAAAGCCCTTAACCAATAAGTTAAACTCTGTGACTGATCTGTGATTTTCTAAACCTAATTAGGGTGAATCATAAACAAGTACTCTGAGTGTACAAAACACTAGGAACACCTGCTCTTTCCATGACAGACTTACCAGGTGAATAAAGGTGAAAGCTATGGTCCACCACCCAAAGGACATCCACCCAAAGGACGCATTGGAGTCAACATGGGCCTGCATCCTGTGGAAAGCTTTCGACACCTTGTAGTCCATGCACCGATGAATTGAGGCTGTACTAAGGGCAAAAGGGGGTGCAACTCAATATTAGGAAGGTGTTTATCTCCCAGCTTAAAGGAGATTTTTGGTTGTTGGTTGTCAAACCTGAAGTGTTATTAACACAAGTAAGAAAGTGATTGAAGGACAGAGGAAGCTGGAGACACCCTAAGACCATTATCTAAAACCTTATCTGTGTGGGTTCCCAACAAATCTGTATATATGGCTGACCGTTTTCTATCAATGCTCTGGGATGTCGATGCAAGTTCCTCCTAGCATGGCTTGAGTGGCTAATTGTGTTCTTGTCCAATCAGCAAGCTGACCTGACCTGCCGTACACTCTCCTCTCAGTATGTGGCTAATGAAAAATGTGTGAATTTGTGAACATATCTGACAGAAAGGAATGTCCCTCATGATCCAATGTGGTGTGTGTATGTGTTCATGCATGCTTCCTGTTGGCAGTCTCTGTCCCGGATGTAATTTTCACCTGAGGCGGCTGCCAGTCTTAGCCCTGTAGTGTTGGCACCACCTTAGCAGAGCACTGTGTGCCAGACCTAATGAAGACACACAGATGTGCTGGTAAACAAATAATCCACTGGCACAATGGCACTGCCACACACATCTACCACCATTCAGGAAGACAGCCAGGGGACTTAAAAAATTCCCCAACTTTGCTCAGAGAGAGAGAGAGAGAGGGGGGAGAGAGAGAGGTCATGAGCAGATGAGCTTCTGCATTTTTCTGCAGTTCTTAGAAAAAGATAGATTTAGAGTTAGATAAACTTTTTATCAGCAAGGATTTTTCAGCAAGGACATATACAGGATACAACCCTCCACAACATAACCTTCACTCCAAATCAAAACTCAAAACCTACAACCTGATTTTGGACAGAATTACAGAATTACCTAGAAGGCTTACAACTACCAAAGATTATTATTCCCAAGCTATACAGCAAATGCTCTGTCAAACAAACAGAGGGGGTGTTACCTATGGGTGGAAACTCAGGATACTAGACAACAAGGACTCTGAGTCAGCTAATATACATCTCTATAAGTCTGGAACAGTATTGGTACAGGGAAACTGCAAACAGTTTCACCTGGACTTTCACCTAATCATAGAAATAGCTCAGCAGGAGAAGCTCTCCCTTGAGAAAAATACCCCCACTCTGAACGGGTCAGATCAGACCTCTTCATTACATAAACCCAAGAGACGAGCAACTCCAAGCGGAAAGTCAACCTCCGAACACAGAGTACTACTCCTTCATTGAAATGAAGGATAAATTCACCCAGCTGGAGGTAAGGCAGGTAGAGCTGGAACAGCAGGTGATTACACTCCAGTCAGCATAGACCCAGACAACAGTTCAGCACAACAACACCCCCTTAACTAGACCTGGAGAGCTGGAGGTGGAGAGACACATATCTGCACTCTGGACTGTAGTGAGACAACATCTACAGGAGAAAGAGCAGGAGCAGGAGAAGAACAGAGCACTAGAGGAGAGGTTCAGACTGCTGGAGGAGAGGGTGAGGGGGATGCTGTGTGACAGAGAACAACCCATTAGAAAGGTGGCCACCCCCACAGAGAAGCCAGCATAACAGCCAACCTCAGCTCCCGACAAAAGTCTCGACACCACAGGAGAACAGTCCACCCCAGACCCTGACCATAGCGCCAACAACTCAGCGGGACAGACAAATGAAGAAGCCCAAGCCCAGGTGATCCAATCCCCTCTGCGCAGCCCCATTGTCAGCCACCAAGATAGCCCTCCTGACAACCCCCCCCCCCCCCACCCACTGAGGACATACACAAGACACAGATTGTACTCCTTATGGACTCAAGAGGGAAATATATACAATAAAAAATAAAAAATTCCCAAACATAGAGTGTCTAAACTCTCAGCGCGCCCTAGACCTTCTGTCTGAGGACAAACTAGGATCACCCAGCCACATAATAATACACACAGGCACAAACGACCTGAGAGCACAGCAGGAAAGGGTGGCCACAGCACTCAAGGGAGTGATTGAAGAAGCTTCTTCTACTTTCCCCAACGCACAAGTGGTTATCTCCACCCTGCTACCATGAAAAGACTTCCACATCAATAGACACCCCGCCCAGACCAGCGAGATGCTCTCCCAGACATACGGGACACCCTCCCCCCCCCCCCCCCCCCCGAGGACCCACGCTGAGAGAACCTACATTCAGACCACAACACCACCAGCCCCCTCAGATCAGACCTATGCCCCTCCTGCCCATCCCATGCCCCCCACTCCCGCAAAGAGGGCCTCAACATGGAAGTCACACATACGCTGAGGCCGTGAGTGGGCAAACAAACCCAACCCCCACTCTTACACTAGCCCAAGCCAATGGAATGTACAAGATGCTCAGCAGGCTCTGCTCGCATTTTTTTTTTTCTAAGGGGCTTAATATTGCGGAAAGATTGTTGCTTCCATCAATGTGTGATTTCCTTTCCGGTCCATAGAGGTATTTAAGACCGTATTAAAATCTCCCACCATAATAATAGAGTCTAGTGTTGCTTGTAGAGTTGATAAATTCTTATATATATTTTCAAAGAAGCTTGGATCATCATTATTTGGACCGTATAAGTTAATAATCCATATCTGTTTATTGTCCAATAACATATTTAAAATAAGCCATCTACCTTGATCATCTGTTTGGAAAATTTGCACATTTGGATCAAAATTACTGTTAATTAAAACCATCACCCCTTTTGAATTTCTTTGCCCATGGGAGAAATATATTTTGCCTCCCCAGTCCTTTTTCCACATAACTTCATCTAAAATTGTTGAATGAGTTTCCTGTAAACAATAGATATTATACTCCTTCTCTTTTAGCCAGGTAAATACTGATCATCTTTTCTTATTATCTGCTAAGCCATTACAATTGTAACTGGCTATACTTATTTCACCACTTACCATAATAAGACACAACTTTCAATTCTATTTATCAAAATATATATTTGTAAACGTACCATTAAAAAGTAACATGATGATTGAGTGTCTATGTAGCTGTACCATGATATTTGCATTGCTACTAAGTAAACCTCCAATTGGTCCCCACTATTCTACTGGCTAGAAGCCCTCCTCATCCCGAGTTGGGTTGTCATCCCAATGCCCGGCAGACCACCCCCGACCCCTCGTATCCCATAGCCCTGAAGAGACTGGGATCCATCCTTCGAAAAGAGCACAGAGTGCCATTTACAGAACAGAAGTAGATCAACCGCCAAATGCATTTCCATCGCCCTCACCTCAATATGTATTATATATAGCCATCAATTAACTATTCATATTTGTAGTAATGTAGGCAATTTATGCAAAGGATTTTACCTCTCACCAGTATGCCCATTACCAAAATTACATTATTGCAAGCAATTATTATATTTGCAAACAATTATTGTGAATCATCCTATATTGTCCCTAACATCTTTTACTCCTTCGCAACAGTTGTGGGATACACAGGTACACCCACACACTCAAACACACTCAACCCTTTCCCCCCACACAACCATAGGCTCACATTCTCAACAGTTGCACCATCCCAGAGCCCAACTCAAGAAAGGTCTTGATTTACGAATGCATATACAGTTGCAGCTGTATGAGAAGGCCTGCAAGACTGTGCAAAAAAAAATTATGGGCAGAAATTGAGAGGTTTTATTAACCATTTTCCCTGAAACACCCACAACACGGTCCCCCGTACTGACCATATCCCCAAGCATCTCCATGCAGCAGTCAGACTTTTGTTTTTGTGCCACCAGGGCCACCAGGCTCTGCTCACACTTACTGGCCTGAGGCCAAACCACCAACAAATGACCAACAACAATGGACACTTTATGGAACACAAAGCCTTCACTATCTCATCCTGGAATATCTAAGGCCTGAGGTCATCTGCTTTTGGCCTAAAGAGCAGGAACCTGGACTTCATCAAATAAATCGGAAATACAGACATTGTCATCCTACAAGAAACATGGTATAGATGAGACGGACCCACTGGTTGCCCTCTAAGTTACAGAGAGCTGGTAGTCCCATCCACCAAACTACCAGGTGTGAAACAGGGAAGGGACTCAGGGGGTATGCTAATTTGGTATAGAGCAGACCTAACTCACTCTATGAAATTAATCAAACCAGGAACATTTTACATTTGGATAGAAATTCAACCTATATCCCCCCACTAGAATCCCCATACTTTAATGAAGACCGCTTCCCCATCCTGGAGGGGGAAATCAATCATTTCCAGGCCCAGGGACATGTACTAGTCTGTGGCGACCTAAATGCCAGAACCGGACAAGAATCTGACACCCTCAGCACACAGGGGGACAAACACCTGCCTGGAGGTAACAGCATTTCCTCCCACATATGCCCCCCTAGGCACAACTATGACAACATAACCAACAAAAACGGGTCTCAGCTCCTGCAGCTCTGTCGTACGCTAAGAATGTACATAGTCAATGGTAGGCTTCGAGGGGACTCCTATGGTAGGTACACCTATAGCTCATCTCTTGGCTGTAGTACTGTAGACTACTTCATCACTAACCTCAACCCAGAGTCTCTCAGAGCATTCACAGTCAGCCCACTGACACCCCTATCAGATCACAGCAAAATCACAGTCTACTTGAACAGAGTAATACACAATCATGAGGCATCAAAGCCAAAGAAACTGAGTAATATTAAGAAATGCTATAGATGGAAGGAATGTAGTGTGAAAACCTACCAAAAAACAATTAGGCAACAACAAATTCAATCCCTTTTAGACAAATTCCTTGACAAAACGTTCCACTGTAATA
Organism: Salvelinus namaycush; assembly: GCF_016432855.1. Classification (NCBI taxonomy): domain Eukaryota; kingdom Metazoa; phylum Chordata; class Actinopteri; order Salmoniformes; family Salmonidae; genus Salvelinus; species Salvelinus namaycush. The sequence continues at coordinate 24,236,101 of NC_052328.1, forward strand.
GTGAAGGTGTAAACTTGGCAGTAGAAAATCTAACAGTATATTTGACCTCCCAGCTTCCTTCCTCAAATCTAAAAATGTAAAACAGAAAACCGAAGAAAAAGAACAACAATGACAAATGGTTTGATGAAGAATGCAAAAACGCAAGAAAGAAATTGAGAAACCTGTCCAACCAAAAACATAGAGACCCAGAAAACCTGAATCTACGCCTTCCCTATGGTGAATCACTAAAACAATACAGAAATACACTACGGAAAAAGGAAGGAACAGCACTTTTGAAATCAACTCAATGTAATTGAAGAATCCATAGACTCTAACCACTTCTGGGAAAATTGGAAAACACTAAACTAACAACAACACAGAGAATTAAATCATAACCGCCATCGATAAAAGACAGGACTGTGCAGCCGTCTTCATCGACCTGGCCAAGGCTTTCGACTCTGTCAATCACCGTACTCTTATCGGCAGACTCAACAGCCTTGGTTTCTCTAATGACTGCCTCGCCTGGTTCACTATCTATTTCTCAGATAGAGTTCAGTGTGTCAAATCGGAGGACCTGTTATCCAGACCTCTGGCAGTCTCTATGGGGGTGTCACAGGGTTCAATTCTCGGGCCGACTCTTTTCTCTGTATATATCAATGATGTTGTTCTTGCTGTGGGTCATTCTTTGATCCACCTCTATGCAGATGACACCATTCTGTATACATCTGGCCCATCTTTGGACACTGTATTAACAAACCTCCAAATGAGCTTCAACGCCATATGATACTCCTTCCGTGGCTCCAATTGCTCTTAAATGCAAGTAAAACTAAATGCATGCTCTTCAACCGATCGCTGCCCGTACCTGCCTGCCCGACTAGCATCACTACTCTGGACGGTTCTGATTTAGAATATGTGGACAACTACAAATACCTACGTGTCTGGCTAGACTGTAAGCTCTCCTTCCAGACTCACATTAAGCATCTCCAATCCAAAGTTAAATCTAGAATCGGCTTCCTATTTCGCAACAAAGCCTCCTTCACTCATGCTGCCAAATATACCCTCGTAAAACTGACTATCCTACCGATCCTTGACTTCGGCGGTGTCATTTACAAAATAGCCTCCAAGACTCTACTCAGCAAACTGGATGCAGTCTATCACAGTGCCATCCTTTTTGTCACCGGAGCCCCTTATACCACCCACCCCTGCGACCTGTACGCTCTCGTTGGCTCGTCCTTGCTACATATTCGTCGCCAAACCCACTGGCTCCAGGTCATCTATAAGTCTTTGGTAGGTAAAGATCCGCCTTATCTCAGCTCACTGGTCACCATAGCAACACCCACCCGTAGCACGGGCTCCAGCAGGTATATTTCACTGGTCATCCCCAAAGCCAACACATCCTTTGGCCGCCTTTCCTTCCAGTTCTCTGCTGCCAATGCCTGGAAGGAATTGCAAAAATCACTGAAGTTGGAGACTTATAAATGTGAAATAAATAAAATTTAGATAAATAAATAAAAATCTATCCAAAATGGATAAAAAACTTCTCCAATCTTTTTGGCTCTATAACAAAGAACAAACAGCAAACACATATACATGATCAAATACAAATCTTAGAATCAACTATTAAAGACCCACTGGATTATCCAATTACCTTGAAGGAACTACAGGACAAAATAAAAACCCTCCAACCCAAAAAGGCCTGTTGATGGTATGCTCAATGAAATGATAAAATATACAGATAACAAATTCCAATTGGCTATGCTTAAACTCTTTAACATCATCCTTAGCTCTGGCATCTTTCCCAATATTTGGAATCAAGGACTGATCACCCCAATCCAAAAAAGTGGAGACAAATTTGACCCCAATAACTACCGTAGGATATGCGTCAACAGCAACCTTGGGAAAATCCTCTGCATTATCATTAACAGCAGACTTGTACATTTTCTCAGTGAAAACAATGTACTGAGCAAATGTCAAATTGACTTTTTACCAAATGATCATACGACAGACCACGCATTTGCCCTGCACACCCTAATTGACACAAACAAACAAACAAACAAACCAAAACAAAGGCAAAGTCTTCTCATGCTTTGTTGATTTCAAGAAAGCCTTTGACTCAATTTGGCATGCGGGTCTGCTATACAAGTTGATGGAAAGTGGTGTTGGGGGAAAAATATACGACATTATAAAATCCATGTACACAAACAACAAGTGTGTGGTTAAAATTGGCAAAAAACACACACATTTCTTCCCACAGGGCCGTGGGGTGAGACAGGGATGCAGCTTAAGCCCCACCCTCTTCAACATATATATCAACAAGTTGGTGAGGGCACTAGAACAGTCTGCAGCACCCAGCCTCACCCTACTAGAATCTGAAGTCAAATATCTACTGTTTGCTGATGAGCTGGTACTTCTGTCACCAACCAAGGGCCCACAGCAGCACCTAGATCTTCTGCATAGATTATGCCAGACCTGGGCCCTGACAGTAAATCTCAGTAAGAACAAAATAAGGGTATTCCAAAAAAGGTCCAGTTGCCAGGACCAAAAATACAAATTCCATCTAGACACCGTTGCCCTAGAGGACACAAAAAACGATACATACCTTGGCCTAAACATCAGCGCCACAGGTAACTTCTACAAAGCTGTGAACAATCTGAGAGACAAGGCAAGAAGGGCCTTCAATGCCATCAAAAGGAACAAAAAATGTGACATACCAATTAGGATCTGGCTAAAAATACTTGAATCAGTTATAGAACCCATTGCCCTTTATGGTTGTGAGGTCTGGGGTCCGCTCACTAACCAAGAATTCACAAAATGGGACAAACACCAAATTGAGACTGCATGCAGAATTTTGCAAAAATATCCTCTGTGTATAACGTAAATCACCAAATAATGCACGCAGAGCAGAATTAGGCCGATACGCACTAATTATCAAAATCCAGAAAAGAGCTGCTAAATTCTACAACCACCTAAAAGGAAGCGATTTCCAACCTTCCATAAAAAAGCCATCACCTACAGAGAGATTAACCTGGAGAAGAGTCCTCTAAGCAAGCTGGTCCTGGGGCTCTGTTGACAAACACAAACAGACCCCAGAAAGCCCCAGGACAGCAACACAATTAGACCCAACCAAATCATGAGAAAACAAAAAGATAATTACTAGACACATTGGAAAGAATTTACAAAAAGAGCAAACTAGAATGCTATTTGGCTCTAAACAGAGAGTACACAGTGGCAGAATACCTGACCACTGTGACTGACCCAAACTTAAATAAAGCTTTGACTATGTACAGACTCAGTGAGCATAGCCTTGCTATTGAGAAAGGCTGCCGAAGGCAGGCCTGGCTCTCAAGAGAAGACAGGCTATGTGCACACTGCCCACAAATGAGGTGGAAACTGAGATGCACATACTAACTTCCTGCCAAATGTATGACCATATTAGAGACACCTATTTCCCTCAGATTACACAGACCCAAAAAGAATTTGAAAACAAACCCGGTTTTGATAAACTCCCATATCTACTGGGTGAAATACCACAGTGTGCATCACAGCAGCAAGATTTGTGACCTGTTGCCACAAGAAAAGGGCAACCAGTGAAGAACACTCACCATTGTAAATACAACCCATATTTATGTTTATTTATTTTCCCTTTTGTACTTTAACTATTTGCACATCATTACAACACTGTATATAGACATAATATGACATTTGAAATGTCTTTATTCTTTTGGAACTTCTGTGAGTGTAATGTTTACTGTTCATTTTTATTGTTTATTTCACTTTTGTATATTATCTACTTCACTTGTTTTGGCAATGTTAACATATGCTAACATTCCTATGCCAATAAAGCGCCTTGAATTGAATTGAAAGAGAGAGAGAGAGAGAGAGAGAGAGAGAGACATAGGGTGGTGTTTAAGTTAAGACTCACTACTCTGAAAATGGATTTTTCCCTACAGCTATCTGTACAAACAGGTAACATATTGGTTTTTCTTAAATCGTTTGGTCAGAGCTCTATTCCACCTGAGGCTTTCCCAAAAAACACTGTGGGCTAAAACACAGCATACAAATAACAAACTTATTTTGAGGAAAGCCCAGCTACTCCCAACATGCGGAAAAATGTTTTGCTGCTGTGTTTTAGGCTGCCACACTGTAACCAATCATCAGATTTGGAATCCCATTTACTTTCTTAATTAAGCTTAGCGAAAGCTTTTTTATTTTCAAATGAGCTTGCCTTCTTTTACTTCATGCATTGTTCAGGCTAACAATTCAATTATTCCTCATTGTGCTTCACAAAGAGCATGACCTCAATAAAAATGTTTCCTCTTCCAAGGTATTAACACATGTAGGGATTTGACACAGTGGCATTCCCTCTTATGGAGTCCTACTGCATATCTGGGAAGTGAATGCTTTATGGAGAGGGATAAAACCAGGTGGTGAAGCCGCAATGTTTATCCACCTCACCTCAGGTATTGTTCTCATCCAATGTCAAGCCAATGGCAGCTGTATGGCTGTGCTGTGCTTGCTAGTTATCCACTTGAGAAAAGCAAATATTTAAGGTGGAGAAATTAGTTTCACAACGTGTCCCATCTTTTTACAGTGTAGCACTCTCACTTACTGTACCAGCGTCATTCACGCCCGTCTCATTGACTTTGGCTCTGTGGAGTGGAGTGAGTAACAGAATGTTCCCTACGGAGGTTATCATTGTCACAGAGAGGCTAAATGGTCAAAGGCAGAGAGCCTCTCTCTGGTTCCTACTCGGGTATTAGCCAGCTGTCATCTACTGCAATCACACCATAATCAAGGACTTCTTTTATGCTGCTGTTACGTACATGACTTTTATCTCACAGATTGATGCCCTTGGATATGATCTGGACTCAGGCCATGTTATATGAAAGTTGGCCTACTATAGAAGCATTCATGCAGTGGCATCATGTATACAGAGAAACATGAATTCCAACCTTACCATGAACTGTATAGAGTTAAATTAGATTTTTTTTATTAGATTTTTTATTCACTCCCATTTAAAATGAAACATCAAAGTTGGGAGTTATTTTACTCCAGTTAAGTCCTTTAGGACTATACTTCCATATGTATTTACTGTATACTATTTTTGTTCTTCATCTGTTTGTTGTAATTGTAGTAATCTCATTCATAATATTGTATTTTGTACAACTCCTGAGGCTCAACAGAAACGGCAGACATTAAACAGGCAGGATCCCACTTAGAGGTAATGCTATCTTATGTGTTATTGCCAGCGGCCTTCTCTGTGTCCATTAAATATGTTTTATCCAGCATTAAGCTCTGTGCTTGGCTGAAATGATTGTGTGATTATACCTGCATGGACTAGTAATATAAATTTAAATACCAGCTCCAGATGTGTATCATATCCTCTAGAAGTATAATGGAGGGTTAGACTGGCTACTGGCAGTTAGCTACTGTGTATCCCCTTCCCCATTATCATTTCTCTCCCTACAATACAGTGGGGCAAAAAAGTATTTAGTCAGCCACCAATTGTGCAAGTTCTCCCACTTAAAAAGATGAGAGAGGCCTGTAATTTTCATCATAGGTAGACTTCAACTATGACAGACAAAATGAGAAAAAAAATCCAGAAAATCACATTGTAGGATTTTTTATGAATTTATTTGCAAATTATGGTGGAAAATAAGTATTTGGTCAATAACAAAAGTTTATCTCAATACTTTGTTATATACCCTTTGTTGGCAATGACAGAGGTCAAACGTTTTCTGTAAGTCTTCACAAGGTTTTCACATACTGTTGCTGGTATTTTGGCCCATTCCTCCATGCAGATCTCCTCTAGAGCAGTGATGTTTTGGGGCTGTTGCTGGGCAACACGGACTTTCAACTCCCTCCAAAGATTTTCTATGGGGTTGAGATCTGAAGACTGGCTAGGCCACTCCAGGACCTTGAAATGCTTCTTACGAAGCCACTCCTTCGTTGCCCGGGCGGTGTGTTTGGGATCATTGTCATGCTGAAAGACCCAGCCACGTTTCATCTTCAATGCCCTTGCTGATGGAAGGAGGTTTTCACTCAAAATCTCACGATACATGGCCCCATTCATTCTTTCCTTTACACGGATCAGTCGTCCTGGTCCCTTTGCAGAAAAACAGCCCCAAAGCATGATGTTTCCACCCCCATGCTTCACAGTAGTTATGGTGTTCTTTGGATGCAACTCAGCATTCTTTGTCCTCCAAACACGACGAGTTGAGTTTTTACCAAAAAGTTCTATTTTGGTTTCATCTGACCATATGACATTCTCCCAATCTTCTTCTGGATCATCCAAATGCTCTCTAGCAAACTTCAGACGGGCCTGGACATGTACTGGCTTAAGCAGGGGGACATGTCTGGCACTGCAGGATTTGAGTCCCTGGCGGCGTAGTGTGTTACTGATGGTAGGCTTTGTTACTTTGGTCCCAGCTCTCTGCAGGTCATTCACTAGGTCCCCCCGTGTGGTTCTGGGATTTTTGCTCACCGTTCTTGTGATGGTATTTACTACAGTGTTTTTTGTTTACTATAGTTTCTACAGTATACTGCAACATTCTGTAGTAAGTACTACACATGATCAAGGGATAGTACAGTGTGTAGTATAGTATTCTACAGTAGTTTACTATAGAATTTTATAGTAAGTATTCTACAGTAAACTGTAGTATTTTTTATGTGGGGGTATCAACAACATCTGCCCACTCCTCATCTTCCTGTCTGGATGTCCAATTCCGAATTAATCAAGAATCCAAGAATCTGTTCTGGAGACAGTACGGATGAGAATCCATAGTTTTGGCCTTTGAAGGTAACCATCTTTCAGATACAGCAAAGAAAAATAAATAAGAAATTGTCTTTATTAGGCCTACACTTCTTTCTAATCTATCTCTGTTTCTCTGTCTCACACACACTTTACCCCTTCTGAACACTTGTCTTTTGAAGTGCGCCCAATGAAGAGCCTCTGACTTTCTCCCTTTACTAGTTGCTAATCAGCGGAAGCTGTGTGTATAATCAGGAAGGGGAATAGTGTATGTGAGGGATTCTGGGATTTTGGAGAAGGTAGGAGCGAGCCAATGAACATCTGGTGAACAGGTGTTACGGTAAGACACACTGAGTCACATAAGGCAGCGCACTTCAAAAGACAAGTGTTCAGAAGGGGTAAAGTGTGTGTGAGACAGAGAAACAGAGATAGATCTTCCTGTTCGGGTTGGCGCCCCCTCGTATTCGTTCCGTGGGGGAGATCTTCGTGGGCTATACTCTGCCTTCTCTCAGGGTAGTAAGTTGGTGGTTGAAGATATCCTTCTAGTGGTGTGGGGGCTGTGCTTTGGCAAAGTGGGTGGGGTTATATCCTGCCTGGTTGGCCCTGTCCGGGGGTATAGTCAGACGGGGCCACAGTGTCTCCCGACCCCTCCTGTCTCAGCCTCCAGTAATTATGCTGCAATAGTATTTGTGTCAGAGGGCTAGGGTCAGTCTGTTATATCGGGAGTATTTCTCCCGTCTTATTTGGTGTCCTGTGTGAATTTAAGTATGCTCCCTCTAATTCTCTCTCTTTCTCTCTTTCTCTTCTCTCGGAGGACCTGAGCCCTAGGACCATGCCTCAGGATTACCTGGCCTGATGACTCCTTGCTGTCCCCAGTCCACCTGGTAGTGCTGCTGCTCCAGTTTCAACTGTTCTGCCTGTGGCTACGGAACCCTGACCTGTTCACCAGACATGCTACCTTGTCCAGGACCTGCTGTTTTTCGACTCTCTCTACTCTCTCTCTCTACTTTACTGTGGCTTCACATAGGGAACTTGTATTAGTCTTAGAAACAATGATACCAAGAGGATCTGTCCAGATGCTCAACCAGACGGTTGTGAGAAAGTTGTTATTGTTTTCTAAAATCAATTTAATCGCAAGTCTTCTTCAGCACCACCCAAATTATTTTGTTATTGTGCATCTTCAGAAAGTGCACAAACTTGAAATTCAGTTGAGGTCAGTTAACTGATAAGCAGTTGCTTCTTATCATACATTTGCCCCATTTTCTTCAAATCAGTTCGAACCACCTCCCTCATATAATTTATTGTCAAGGTTAGATGCTTGAATGTTTACATCTTCGGAAAAAAGCTTAATGTTTGGTCCACGTTTCAGTACATCACAATTAGAATTTTGATGCATGTGATATTCAACCTTGATTCAACAGACATTTTTTCTCTGAATTTCCTATTGATGAATGTCCCAATGGAAGAGGGGTTGAAGAACTGAGAGAGAGAGAGAGAGAGAGAGAGAGAGAGAGAGAGAGAGAGAGAGAGAGAGAGAGAGAGAGAGAGAGAGAGAGAGAGAGAGAGAGAGAGAGAGAGAGAGAGAGAGAGAGAGAGAGAGAGAGAGAGAGAGAGAGAGAGAGAGAGAGAGAGAGAGAGAGAGAGAGAGAGAGAGAGAGAGAGAGAGAGAGAGACTGAATAATAACATCTGCATAGTAAGCAGTAACTTACTTATTATTACTATTATTGTTATTACTGTTATTGTTATTACTATTATTATTGTTGTTTATCATTCCAAGTAGTAACGGTATGGGTGGTAATGGTAATGATAGCAGTTTAATGATGGTGGTGGTGGTAGTAGTGGCAATGATGATAGTAGTTGTAGTACCGATGTAATGGTGAAGATGACCGTTATTTAGTTCTAAGTTAGTTATAGTTTCATTTTTTTATTACTTTACATTCGATTATTGACTACCATTTTATTGTTACTATTTTTATATTTAATTTTGGATTATTATTTACTGCCATTCTATATTATTATTTGTCATTGTTTATAATTTTATTACAATGTATATTGTATACATTGTTGCTTTGGCAATATTGACACAATGTTTTTCATGCCAATAAAGCAGCTTGAATTTGAATTGAATTTGAATTTGAATTTGAGAGAGAGAATCATTTAATTCAGTACTGTTATCTTTAGATATGTTCTATACCACTGATGGTGCTAATTAATTAGCTATTTGTATTAGTGTAATTAAAATGCTCTGTGATTTGTACATTGAGTCAGTGCAGAAATGTTAAGCCATAGGGGGCACGTGCACCTTCAGATTTGTCCTGTTAAAAAAAAAAAAAAAGGGTAATAGGGGGTAATACTACTAGCCACCTAACACTTTTCTGAAGTTGTCTTTAGCTAGCGCAGATAGGTTCCCAATCTCCCTACCCAATTTCAGGCTATCAATCGAGTTATAGTAGGTTGCTGGCAAGGTTGGTAGACTTTAGAAAAGCAAGCAATTTCTACATTTACTGAATAAGACTCACATTCCTTTTCATCCTTTACCCAGATTTTAGTGGAAATGCAGAGAAGCATATTTAGTTTCTTTAAAAAAATAACCATCAGTCAGGAGGATACAGACATCTCAAGAGGAATGCTGAGATATTCAGAAAAATATTAATATTATTTACATAGAATTAAGCATAATATTTATAGCTCTAGATACTCCCAGTCGATATTCACGTCATAAGAAGGAATTACCCTCGATCACGTCCACATATTGGGGAAAACAAACATTCTTTCCCATTGACCTCCATTGTAAAAGAGCCAACTTCATCGTCCATTTTTAGTTATATAGAAATTACAACACATACCGAAAAGCTGCTGTGTTGTTCAATGTACATGTTACCAGGTAAAACATCCTGACCTACGGTTTGCAATGCTCCCACGTAGCGACATAGAGACTGCGAAAGAGCCCTGTGGCTTCAGGCTATTCGGCGAATGGAAAATGGAAAATGTGGGGACCCGGTGTCCAAGCATACTACACGTAACTATGTGTGTGGAAATTCTTTAATCACAGGTGATACATTTAACTTGTTTAGTATAGTCAGTTTGTAACTCCATTCACTACTTGTAGCTGGATAGTCCATGTGTTTGTGTTGTTGGTGTTGGCTAGCTTAATGTTCTGGTCGGTAACTAGCTAGCACTCACTCACGTGACTGCTATCACCATCATGAAAAGGGGCATGAGGGAAGCCCTACAATATAATGTTTCCTAAGTAGTGAGAACGCTTGGGAGAAGGCAATGTTGAAAGTCATCTTTAGACATGTACTTTTTTAAATGTTATTTAATGACTAAAACAAGCAGACAACTAGAAAATTGCATTTGAAAAAGGTCACGTTTTTGCTGTGAGGCAATGGGGTAACCTACTGAAGGTAAACACAGGTTGTTAACCCCACAGGTGGGTAAGGCCTTCAACGTTCTATCTAATACCGACTGGGACTATTGCAGGTGTTTGAAAAATTCACAATTCTCCAACTAGCCCCCCTCCAGACCAACCCCCAGCCACTCTCACGTACTTTGTGCCCCCTCAGATATTTGGGGTGTATGACGCCCCTGTGGTAAGTGGTTGGTGTTATGACGGTGACAGTTACAGCTGGGTTTTAGATGACAAGAGGCAACAGTGTGGAACTGGGCTGCAATAGCCTGTTCTGAGAGCTTCATGTTGAGCTCAACATGGCATGGTGGGACACAGAATTGAGTACCGCTACTGTTTGTATTATTTTAAAGATGCATTTAGCACTACCAAGCTACAGTTGGAATGAACCTACAGTATTAAATCTTATATAAATATGTTTTGCTTTGGTCTGTGCTATAGTGTAGGGTGACACTCTGTCCAAGGTTGAGGTTGCTTCCTCCAATTGTCCTCATTTCTTTCTTTATTTGTCCACTAACTTGCATTGATGGATTAGGCTTAGGGATTTCATATGACATTCTATGGCCTCACCTTGATTTTCACAGTGAAAATATGCCTTCAAATGTGCTTTCAAACCATACACAAATGTTTTGTGGCACCCATTTGAGAGAAGGTAAAGTAATCCACTTTCTATTACGATTAAAGGGGAGAGAACGTGACAAAAATAAGTATGATTCAGGTGAACCCACTCGCTCTCTATAGTCATTGAAAGATTCAGAATGCTGAATGGCCATAGGTTTTATAGACTTTCTTGACACTGTGAGTGATGGTGATTGTATCCATTTCCGACATTGTAAGGGTCACAGGCTATAGGGTTCCTGAACAAGCTAAGTAGCACTGTGGATTGTAATTCCCACTACACCTTTCCAACAAATGAAAATCGTTGAGTCAATTCTTAGTGATTTACCAATTTGGCTTCATGTTGATTCCATTATGTTATATTGTGAGGTTTTGCTTCTTCCACTTTTCAAATCAGTGCATGGTTTACAGCTTGCTGAATGAAAATGTAGGAACTTGATTACATGTTTACAGATCAAAAAGATGTGAATTGTGAATCAAGAAAATGTGCTGAATACCATTTATGACGGATCGGGCTCCTGAAAAGGGGAACAATGCTCTGTGATTAGGCACATGCAGACTAAAGTGTCTGCTAGTACGTGACAAGCAGAATGAGTGGACTGAAAATCAAGTCAATTCATACGATTATTCCATCAAGCACCGAACAAAGATCAAACGCTATATAGCCTCAAAACATGGTTAAAACTATCATTTTTATATTGTGAATGATCAGTCCATCCATAGCTAGGTTTTTTAATTTGAGAGTGTTTAGATTTCTCCAGCCCGGTTCCTCAGCTTTCTACCAAAACAGTGGCGGGGAGTTTGCTTTGTTATTGTTTCAACAGCTAATTCCCCCTTTAAAGTTTTTGTGAGCACAATGTATAATGCACCCATTGAGAAAGTGTGCCTGAGAGTCAGTCAGTATTCAGACATGAATCATACCGACTTGTGATCAGTGTTTGAATGGGACTCCCATCCCATAGTAGCGCTCTAATAGTACCCTGCACTGTATGTCTGGGTGTGTTCCCAGCTCTGCTTCATGTCACACATTATTATTAACCCCCGGGCAGGCATTTGATAGCTGGGGCTGCTGTCCTATAGAAGGCCCTTACAATCAGAGCCCCCATAGAGAACATAGAGGTCCTGCAGAAAGGGAACTCTCTGAAGCTGACGAAAGCTGCTTGTATGCTAACGGGGATGACATGGAAAAGGATCAGAGCGAGAGTGAGAGAGAGTGAGAGAGAGAGAGAGAGAGATGAGAAGTAGAGGGGGAAGACAGTAGGGAGTGAACGAGTGAGTGAAAGAGAAAGTATGGTAAGCAGAGATAGAGAGGAGGAGAAGTGTCGGAGAGAGAGTGAGTCAGTAGGGCACTGTCGCTATGATGGAAAGCGAGAGGGCAATGTCGCTATGATGGAAAGCGGGAGAGCTCAGACAGAAAGGAGAGGAAAGGATATGTACGGAGAGAGGTTGGAGAGAGAAACAAAGACAGACACAGAGATGGATCAGAGCAGCTTTGGTTTAGTATTCTGGTCCAACAGTGAAATTCAATAACTCATATCTCATATTTACATATTATGCCAAGGACATACAGCAGCTATCCCTTGCCTATGAAGGAATAATTATACATGCCTACCAAATTGGTTGCCCTCCACAAAATTAATGCACTGCTCAGCGAGCATTCTGAAAGGGACTTTCATTGTCACAATAAGGTGATGTTATTAACATTTTGTATTGCTTGTATACCTTAGAAATAGTGAGATACATGCTCTTTTTTATCTACAGTAACATACAGTTGAAGTCGAAAGTTTACATACACCTAGGTTGGAGTCATTAAAACTCGTTTTTCAACGACTCCACACATTTATTGTTAACAAACTATAGTTTTGGCAAGTCGGTTAGGACATTTTTCCAACAATTGTTTACAGACAGACTATTTCACTTATAATTCACTGTATCACAATTCCAGTGGGTCAGAAGTTTACATACACTAAGTTGACTGCCTTTAAACAGGTTTGAAAATTCCAGAAAATGATGTCATGGCTTTAGAAGCTTATGATAGCTTATGACATCATTTGAGTCAATTGGAGGTGTACCTGTGGATGTATTTCAAGGCCTACCTTCAAACTCTGTGCCTCTTTACTTGACATCATGGGAAAATCAAAAGAAATCAGCCAAGACCTCAGAAAAAAATGTGTAGACCTCCACAAGTCTGGTTCATCCTTGGGAGCAAAATACCTGAAGGTACCATGTTCATCTGTACAAACAATAATACACAAGTATAAACACCATGGGACCACGCAGCCGTCATACCACTCAGGAAGGAGACGCATTTTGTCTCCTAGAGATGAATGTACTTTGGTGTGAAAAGTGCAAATCAATCCCAGAACAACAGCAAAGGACCTTGTGAAGATGCTGGAGGAAACAGGTGCAAAAGTATTTTTTATCCACAATAAAACAAGTCCTATATCGACATAACCTGAAAGGTTGCTCAGCAAGGAAGATGCTACTGCTCCAAACCCGCCATAAAAAAGCCAGACTACGGTTTGCAACTGCACATGGGGACAAGGATCGTACTTTTTGGAGAAATGTCCTCTGGTCTGATGGAACAAAAATAGAACTGTTTGGCCATAATGACCATCGATATGTTTTGAGGAAAAAGGGGAATGCTTGCAAGCCGAAGAACACCATCCCAACCGTGAAGCACGGGGGTGGCATCATTATGTTGTGGGGGTGTTTTGCTGCAGGAGGGACTGGTGCACTTCACAAAATAGATGGCATCATGAGGACGGGAAATGATGTCGATCTATTGAAGCAACATCTCAAGACATCAGTCAGGAAGTTAAAGCTGGTTCGCAAATGGGTCTTCCAAATGGACAATGACCCCAAGCATACTTCCAAAGTTATGGCAAAATGGCTTAAGGAGTGGCCATCACAAAGCCCTGACCTCAACCTATAGAAAATTTGTGGGCAGAACTGAAAAACCGTGTGCGAGCAAGGAGGCGTACAAACCTGACTCAGCTACATCAGCTCTGTCAGGAGAAATGGGCCAAAACTCACCCAACTTATTGTGGGAAGCTTGTGGAAGGCTACCCAAAACATTTGACCCAAGTTAAGCAATTTAAAGGCAATGCTACCAAATACTAATTGAGTGTATGTAAACTTCTGACTCACTGGGAATGTGATGAAAGAAATAAAAGCTGAAATAAATCATTCTCCCTACTATTATTCTAACATTTCACATTCTTAAAATAAAGTGGTGATCCTAACTGACCTAAGACAGAGAATTTTTGCTAGGATTAAATGTCAGGAATTGTGAAAAACGGAGTTTAAATGTATTTGGCTAAGGTGTATGTAAACTTCCGACTTCAACTATACACAAGGATGCAACTGGCATACATATTCTCTCTCAGCCACAGACGGAAATATTTAGTGGCACACAACTTTTATGATTGTATACCATCGTAAAACAAGATGACATTTGATAGTGATTTTACCTCATAAATATAATGTATGCTAATTCTGTGATTGTATGCACTGATTGACAATGAACATATACTGCTTTGCTTCACAAGTCCAAGATGGCGTAGCAGTCAGACGTCTTTGTCTTTGTCTTGTCTCGTCCCATGTATATATCTTTTTCTATCTTTTTCGTCGCATTCTTTTTAATATATTTTCTAAACCTCAACTTCAAAATACTCTCCTGCAACCCGCTTCACCCAATGTGGTGTGGATCTGTTTTTTTCTCTAAAGTATTTCTATTTACGTCCGAACTGGAATACCTCAACTGAAGCTAGCTTGCTAACTAGCTAACAGCTATCAGTCAGCTAACCACTGCTAGCGGTCATCAGCTAACCTTTAGCTCGCAAAGCTCTCGCCAGTTTGTACAACGCGTTTCAAACCAGAGCATACCGGACCTATTTTTCTCTCCATATCCCCGGATTCCTATCGCAAACTCTGAACCTTTTCATCTGGATCATCACAGCTAGCTAACCGCAACCCGGGTTGACTACTCCTGGATAATGTTTCCGTCCCGGAGCTAGCACCAACTAGCCTGGAGCTAACCCATGCTAGACCCATCTCCCGGATAGGGCTCCTAGGCTACTCCTGAAGCCCACTCCTCGGCTACAATATCGGGACCACTTCTACTGCCGGTACAGGGCACGGAACCCCGCCGATCCTTCACGACTGGAATACCGACATAATCTGTCCAAGGATCCCAACAGGCCCCTCAGGCGCGACGTCCCCTGAAGGCCCATTCTGGTAACCGCGGCCTGCTAGCTATCTAGAACATATTGGACTGTCAGCTCATCCATCGGCGAGTTTCTTGGACCACTATACCCATTTTGCCAATTGGACATGGACCCCTCTGCTACTTGGAACCTTACTAATTCCACGACTGGTCTATCGACGTCACCGCACAAGGAGGCAAAAACAGACTTTCCCCCATCGCGACGTTCATCTAAGGCACTTATGATAGCTTGCTAGCCCGGGACTACTAACTGTTAGCTTGCTAGCCCCGGCCTGCTAACTGTCTGAATCGCCGTGTCCCCAGCAAGCCCAACCACTCACTGGACCCATACGATCACTTGGCTACGCATGCCTCTCCCTAATATCAATATGCCTTGTCCATTACTGTCTTGGTTAGTGATTACTGTCTTATTTCACTGTAGAGCCTTTAGCCCCGCTCAATATGCCTTAACCAGCCATGTTGTTCCACCTCCCACATACGCGATGACATCACCTGGTTTAAACGTCTCTAGAGACTATATCTCTCTCATCATTACTCAATGCCTAGGTTTAACTCCAATGTACTATCTTCCTACCATACCTTTGTCTGTACATTATGCCTTGAATCTATGCTATCGTGCCCAGAAACCTGCTCCCGTTACTCTCTGTTCCGAACGTGCTAGACGGCCAGTTCTTATAGCCTTTAGCCGTACCCTTATCCTACTTCTCCTCTGTACCTTTGGTGATGTAGAGGTTAATCCAGGACCTGCAGTGCCCAGCTCCACTCCTACTCCCCAGGTTCTCTCATTTGTTGACTTCTGTAACCGTAAAAGCCTTGGTTTCATGCATGTTAACATTAGAAGCCTACTCCCTAAGTTTGCTTTATTCACTGCTTTAGCACATTCTGCTAACCCGGATGTCTTAGCCGTGTCTGAATCCTGGCTTAGGAAAACCACCAAAAACCCTGAAATTTCCATCCCTAACTATAACATTTTCCACCAAGATAGAACTGCCAAAGGGAGCGGGGTTGCAATCTACTGCAGAGATAGCCTGCAGATTTCTATCTTACTATCCAGGTCTGTACCAAAACAATTCGAGCTTCTACTTCTAAAGATTCACCTTTCCAGAAACAAGTCTCACCGTTGCCGCTTGCTATAGACCACCCTCTGCCCCAAGCTGTGCCCTGGACACCATATGTGAATTGATTGCCCCCCATCTATCTTCTGAGCTCGTGCTGCTAGGTGACCTAAACTGGGACATGCTTAACACCCCGGCCATCCTACAACTCAGCTTGATGCTCTCAATCTCACACAAATTATCTATGAACCTACCAGGTACAATCCCAAATCCGTAAATACTGGCACCCTCATAGATATCATCCTAACTAACTCGCCCTCCAAATACACCTGTTTTCAACCAAGATCTCAGCGATCACTGCCTCATTGCCTGCATCCATATGACCACCCTCATCACTGTCATACGCTTCCTAAAACACTTCAGCGAACAGGCCTTTCTATTCGACATGGCCGGGGTATCCTGGAATGACATTGACCTCATCCCGTCAGTAGAGGATGCCTGGTTATTCTTTAAAAGTGCCTTCCTCACCATCTTAAACAAGCATGCTCCATTCAAAAAATGTAGAACCAGGAATAGATATAGCCCTTGGTTCACTCCAGACCTGTCTGCCCTTGACCAGCTCAAAAACATCCTGTGGCGTTCTGCATTAGCATCGAATAGCCCCCGTGATATGCAACTTTTCAGGGAAGTTAGGAACCAATATACACAGGCAGTTAGGAAAGCTAAGGCTAGCTTTTTCAAACAGAAATTTGCATCCTGTAGTACAAACTCAAAAAAGTTCTGGGACACTGTAAAGCCCATGGAGAATAAGAACACCTCCTCCCAGCTGTCCACTGCATTGAGGCTAGGAAACACTGTCACTACCGATTAAATCCACAATAATTGAGAATTTCAATAAGCATTTTTCTACGGCTGGCCATGCTTTCCACCTGGCTACCCCTACCCCGGTCAACAGCCCTGCGCTCCCCACAGCAACTCGCCCAAACCTCCCCCACTTCTCCTTCACCCAAATCCAGATAGCTGATGTTCTGAAAGAGCTGGAAAATCTGGACCCCTACAAACCAGCCGGGCTAGACAATCTGGACCCTCTCTTTCTAAAATGAAAAAATTGCAACCCCTTTTACTAGCCTGTTCAAACTCTCTTTCGTATCGTCTGAGATTCCCATAGATTGTAAAGCTGCCGCGGTCATCCCCCTCTTCAAAGGGGGAGACACTCTAGACCCAAACTGCTACAGACCTATATCTATTCTACCCTGCCTTTCTAAGGTCTTTGAAAGCCAAGTTAATAAACAGATTACCGACCATTTCGAATCTCACCGTACCTTCTCCGCTATGCAATCTGGTTTCAGAGCTGGTCATGGGTGCACCTCAGCCACGCTCAAGGTCCTAAACGATATCATAACTGCCATCTATAAGAGACATAACTGTGCAGCCGTCTTCATCGACCTGGCTAAGACTTTCGACTCTGTCAATCACAACATTCTTATTGGCAGACTCAACAGCCTTGGTTTCTCAAATGATTGCCTCGCTTGGTTCAGCAACTACTTCTCCAATAGAGTTCAGTATGTCAAATCGGAGGGCCTGTTGTCCGGACCTCTGGCAGTCTCTATGGGGGTGCCACAGGGTTCAATTCTCGGGCCGACTCTCTTTTCTGTATACATCAATGATGTCGCTCTCGCTGCTGGTGATTCTTTGATCCACCTCTACGCAGACGACACCATTCTGTATACCTCTGGCCCTTCGTTGGACACTGTGTTAACTAACCTCCAGATGAGCTTCAATGCCATACAACTCTCCTTCCGTGGCCTCCAACTGCTCTTAAATGCAAGTAAAACTAAATGCATGCTCTTCAACCGATGGCTGCCCGTACCTGCCCGCCCGTCCAGCATCACTACTCTGGACGGTTCTGATTTAGAATATGTGGACAACTACAAATACCTAGGTGTCTGGTTAGACTGTAAACTCTCCTTCCAGACTCACATTAAACGTCTCCAATCCAAAATTAAATCTAGAATCGGCTTCCTATTTCGCAACAAAGCATCCTTCACTCATGCTGCCAAACATACCCTCGTAAAACTGACCATCCTACCGATCCCCGACTTCGGCGATGTCATTTACAAAATAGCCTCTAACACTCTACTCAACAAATTGTATGTAGTCTATCACAGTGCCTTCTGCTTTGTCACCAAAGCCCCATATACTACCCACCACTGCGACATGTATGCTCTCGTTGGCTGGCCCTCGCTTCATACTCTTCGCCAAACCCACTGGCTCCAGGTCATCTACAAGTCTCTGCTAGGTAAAGCCCCGCCTTTTCTCAGCTCACTGGTCACCATATCATCACCCACCCGTAGCACGCGCTCCAGCAGGTATATCTCACTGGTCACCCCCAAAGCCAATTCTTCCTTTGGCTGCCTCTCCTTCCAGTTCTCTGCTGCCAATGACTGGAACGAACTGCAAAAATCTCTGAAGCTGGAGACTCTTACCTCCCTCACTAGCTTTAAGCACCAGCTGTCAGAGCAGCTCACAGATCACTGCACCTGTACATAGCTCATCTGTAAATAGCCCATCCAATCTACCTCTTCCCCATACTATTTATTTATTTATCTTGCTCCTTTGCACCCCAGTATCTCAACTTGCACATTCATCCTCTGCACATTCTACCATTCCAGTATTTAATTGCTATATTGTAATTACTTTGCCACCATGGCCTATTTATTGCCTTACCTCTCTTATCCTACCTCATTTGTACATGTTGTATATAGATTTTCCTACTGTATTGATTGTATGTTAGTTTATTCCATGTGTAACTCTGTGTTGTTGTATGTGTCGAACTGCTTTGCTTTATCTTGGCCAGGTCACAGTTGCAAATGAGAACTTGTTCTCAACTAGCCTACCTGGTTAAATAAAGGTAAAATAAATATAATAAAATTAAAAATAATTATAAGAAGATGGGTTCTTGTGCCGAGATGTGAGTAGTGCTGAGCATATTCTTGTCACAACCAAAGTTCAAACATGGCTAACATGCTGACCACACTACTTGCATCGTGTGCGCGAGCATTGCAAAATAAATGTACACATACATGTTATTCAATCAGACGTTCGTTGGCGTGCGCCAACGAACGTCTGCATTGCCAGGCGCTAAAATAGATGTCAGCTCTATTTGTGATGCTGAACGCAGTGCAAGTCCTGCCTCTCCCATCTCCTCATTGGTTTATAGAAGCAGATACCCACGTGCCATCTCCTCATTGGTTGTACCCACGTGGGTGATTAAAATATGAACTGAGGTCGGTCAATCGTGGTAATACACCTATGAAAGTTAGATGTCAGTCGCCATATAAAGAAGAAAAAAGCCTGGAAGGAGGAGAGATGACTAGAAACGATTCGGTTGACCGTTTTATGTGTGGATTAATTACCGGCGTAGTGGACCTTGTGCATTTCAGGTAAAATAACAACTCAGCGTTTATATCCCAGGACAAATTAGCTAACAACAGCAAGCTATCTAAATAGGACACATTAGCTAGCAACTGCAAGCTAGCTAGCTAAATTGCCATACATGTTTAATGCTTTTCGATCTGTCCCCAAATGAATATAATTGGTTCAGAGTTTGTTTTGATAATTCAACCTGTGTGTCGTGATCGCGTTTGGTGTGGGGGGACAAAATCAATTTGTGCACGCGCTCGTCCGGTTAGGGTATGGTGTTAGAGGAAATTATGTTTACCATTACAGTGGCAAGGCCGTATTACCCTGTGTCTATTATTTTACAGATGAATGAGTATCATGAAAGCCACCCCAGATGACACTATAAAAGAGTATTGAAGGAGGGTAAGCTCCTGACTTTTGTTGTGAGGTTACAGACAGTGGGTCATATGTGTCCATACAAAAACACAATACTCCACAACCCCGAAAGAAAGCCTGGACTCCGTTGCACAATGGCAAGAGTGTGTGGAAGGCCACTGGTCCAAAACTTTTGCCTCTGACCAATTGACCTGCCATAGCAACAATGGTGGGCATGGGTGTAAAATTGGAAAAGTGTGAAATTGAAAGATGATGGGCTCACAATCTAATTTTCAGCTCTAGAGTGGGAAGGGGGGATGGTCAATTATCTTTCTTAAGGCAACGGGAACCTCAATTTAAAGACTAAATACTTTCCACCATGTAATCTGATTGAGAATAACTAATGATTATTATGATAAACCTATTATTTATTACAACTGCAGCTGCAGCAATCAATATCCTGTTTGCTTGGTTTTCTTGGGTGTAGTTTTTTATAAATTGGTTTTAAGGTCAATATTTGTCCTTGTTCTATTGTACTTTCTTTCTTTGTTTGTGTGTTTGTTTCTTTCTGGTATCGCTTTCTTAAATCTCTACAAGCACACCCACAGGATTTACCTAAAATCTAGGGACTATCTGATCACATGGTGAAGTGCTCACTCCAAAGGCCTCAGACACACCAACAGCGTTTTCTGGCTACTTAGCACCTCTGAAAGTAATTTGTGAACCGAGTGTGCACCGATTTTACATGTTGAATGGCATGAAAAAATGTCCGCAGTCAGACGTCTACAGCGGCTGGTCCCTAAAATACAGCGGCTGAACTATTGGCTGAAGGTTAGACCGCATTCGTTGCAATGTGTGCGAGCCTTTAAATATACATCACTCAATGACCTGAAGAGTCAACCCACATACAGCACTGCACTGTCTCAACATGACACACACGCACACGCATGACGATGATGATGATACGGTGTTTATCAGAAATGCTATTTAGATTATATCATTTAACCAGGGCTATACATTTGTCTGATTGTCAAAGGAATATAGAAGTTCTGAATTTAAATATGACGGTGGGGCTGGGCAGCAGTCTATGCTGGATAAATAAGTAGGGCGAGAGAGCCCATTCCCCAAGTCTCTGACAGTATTTATAATTGGTTTACACATTCCACCGCGGATTAACATTCACTTCTTATTTGTGTTTTAATCAATCAATTAAAACATTTGGTTTGGCGTCCTGTCTTGCACATGCTCGTGTCAAACCACACTTAATCATATCTACTGTAAATATATAGTTTTATTTCAACGGATTCATGTACTAAACACTAAATTATTGGAAACAAGGTTGTGTTTTTTAAACATGTGAGTGCCTTGGACACTGCAGCTTTGTTATTATGTTCAGCAACAACAACAAAAAACATTTGAAGATATGACAAGATGGTAATTACAGGATAGTAATTCAACGCACAATACGTGTCATTCCTCGCATAATTTGATCACTGTATCAAATGTTTCATCCACTAGAAATCCTTGCATTCCACACAGAGCTCCTGGAATGATCAATAAATCCTCGATAAAACGACGGTTGTGCCACCTGCTGGTACGTCATTGTCCTCCTGGCCAATCACACTAATGTACCCGGAGAGACACTTCCCGTGCGCTCCTGGAGATTCCACAGCCTTCCGTAATTAGTGCCCGGTCCTTGGCGGATACGCTGACCGGCGAACAGACTACAGTTAAGCAAGGCGCGAGCGGCAAGGCTGCGCACACTGTCAGAGGGCTTCAACGATTTTATTTGGACTGACCTATGAAACTGTGCGGAACTGTGGACTGCGTCCTTAAGCCAAATGTATCGTCCTTGGCTTTATCCGTCAATTAATACAGTTGTTTGTAAGAGGTAAGTACAAATGTGTGAGTAATATTACAATGTGTGTTTTGTAAAAATATTATATTTTATTAGGTTATATACTTTTTTTTCTTGGTCACGGTTTCTTGAATTTCTTTCTAGTAACGTTATATGCATAGTTGTACGCAGTTTCACCATCATGTTGCTGATTAATGTTGCAGTGTACCATTGTCATATTCTCTGAAATTACAGAAAATGTGATAATTATAATATTTGGAAATTGTTTAGTTGTGTCATTTACTGTTACACACCTTTTTATATTGTCTACATTCTAATATCGCTATTTTCTAAGTTTGAGGAAGCAAGTGCTAGCGCATATAGCTATAGCTTTTATTTTAATGTGCTGACGTTACACCCCAGCATCCTCTACTGCAAACTGGTCCCTGAAAATAAATGAAAAAATTTTGCTGCCTCTCTTCATCATTTAATTTCCTTGTATTCGTGCATGATAGTTATGTGCATTGTTAGAGAAAGGGAATTGAATTGTGCCCTTACATGGCATGTGGCAGCTTTCATGTATTGTGGTTAATGTTTATTTACAATGTCCAAAAATTGAAAGGCAAAGGGTACTTGAGGGTACTTTGACGTAGTGTCAGATAATGTCAAGCTTTATAGCATTGGTAACAAACTATGTAATCTACAGCCACCCCAGTGGTATAACTGTCTTATTCAAGCTTTATATAGGTTTTTAAAATATATTTTTACATTATTCCAAGCCAGATGTTTCACTCATATGTGTAGAGGCTTAAATCATATATGCTTGCCATTTTTTGGGAATTGTTGCATGATATACAAACTGTCAGCTATACCTGGAATGTGTTTGATAAAATATGTATTTACATGCGGAGACTGAGCCAGTTGACTGAACATTAGAGATACAGGTTTTGTGGTTTGGTATTTGTTACAGTTGCTATACTGTAGGTAAAGTGGCTTTGGCCTATAGATGGAAGGTTCCATGGGAATGTTGTGACAGCCTGAGATGATCATTGTTGACTAGCTACAGATTGTACCCCAGATAATGTGATATAACCAAAGATTTTTGGTGTCCATTACTGGGCGTTACAGGAAAGCCCAACATTTTTTGTTCTCGATTTGGCCAAAGTGGTATCTTATAAATGTCCATGTCCAGTTGCAGGTGGTTCGTTTGAATTTAAACACCCACCTATCTCCATCAATAAGAGAAGATTTGAAATAGGTAAGATGGTGGAGTATACATTGTTGGATTACTTCATGGAGCATTTTCAAAAATTCAAATTAACCGCCTGCAACTGGACACAGACATATATTTATAAGGTATTTATTTCGGGGCGGCAGGTAGCCTAGCGGTTAGAGCGTTGGGCCAGTAACCAGCAAGCCTTCAACATATTCTTATAGCCTACATATTCTTACCTCTATGTTAATTGATATCCATTGAATTGTGTCCATTCTATGTTTTGGAAAGTTTTGCATAAATATAAAAAGATAGATGGTATCATCATAAAACAATATCAATTTAGATCATACAAGGGACTAACAAACCTTACCTTAAATTGAGGAGATCTTTACATTTTTCAGTTAAGTGCCTTCACCTGCTGTCCTTTCAAATTCAAATTGAAATATTTCAGTTGGGCAGTTAGGTTCCTGCAAGAACCCCACCAACTAAGGAGTTTCCTCGATAAACCCCACCTCCTATGGGGTTCTTGGAAGAACCTTTTGGGTACCATTTTCATTGCCAAGAACCCTAAGGTTTTTCAAAACAATTTAGAAGAACCCTTGTTGAACCCCTCATTTTTAGTGTATTACATTATCTGGTGTACAATGTGTAGCTAATTTTTGACGTGTTTTCATGGTGTGGTACTGAAGGATATACAACGGGTGGGTTTAATCCTGGATGCTGATTGGTTAAAACCGTGTTCCAGCCAGTGTCTATTCCACAAGATAGCACCGGCTAAGGCAATGAGGTTGAAATGCTTATTTACTGTTCCATCTCATTGCGTAATCCACGGTCTCATCATCCCAACCAGGCAATTTATAAACTTGATCTCCACTGTAAGAAAGCATATAGACATTCTCTTCTTTCTTTTGGTTTTCAACAGCAGAGATTTGTATAAACCTTGCTATCTGTCTCTCCAACATTTGCAACATTGTTTCAATATTGAAATCTCCAGCTGGCCCATAGTAATAAACATGTTGGGAGTCGGGATGAGACAGACAGGCAACTTCTCTCAGCCAGTCGAAATCATGAATCAGCTTCATTTTTATGGATATGTCAATAGAAATACAGATCAAATGAAACAAAATGCAGATAGTTTGCTGTTTTTCCAGCAAACTGGGAGGGGGGCTAGTGCTGGCTATTCAGCAGCCTGATGGTCTGGGGGTAGAAGCTATTAGCCAGTCTGAAAGCTTTTGCTATGATGCTTCTATACTGCCTTTGTCTCATTGATGGAAGTGGGGAGAACAGGCCGTGGCTCGGGTGGCTGAGGTCCTTGATCTTCTTGGCCGTCCAGCGACACCTGGTGTTTGGGTGTTCTGTAGGGCAGGCAGTGTGCACCCAATGGTGCGTCCGGCTGAGCGTACCACCCTCTGTAGAGCCTTGCGGTCAGCAACCAGGTTGTGATACAGCCCGACAGTATGCTCTCGGTGGTGCTTCTGTAGAACACTATGAGGGCCCTCGAGGACAAGCAGGATAATGCCCTCGAAGCCAGTGTTTGGAGGATATATTGGCACGTTTTGGTCATTATCACTTAAATAATACACCCTTGGTTGGCCTTAGTGGGGCTGGTTAGACAATTGTTGCTCAGACAAAACTGCATTGCTGTTCTTGCTGTAAAGGTGAACTTTTCAATGTATTATAGTGAAAATATTTCAGTCCTTGACCTACATCATTGTAACCATACAGGTCCATTGTACTGTATATTGGCACAATTGTTGCATTTATTTGTGTTTTCCTGAGGAAATATGAGGGAGTGTTAAGGTCTCAAACTACTTTCCTTCACGATTGCATTTTTGTTACAACTCCTAAACAACACAGGCGTATCTTGAAGAAAGGTATTTCGTGTTCCAATTATTTTATGGTACATTGCAGTAGGAAGCTGTGTCTACTTTTAGAGCAGCAGTTATGGGCTTACTGCAGTCAGATGGCCAGACGCATCATCTATGTCACTCATTGAGCTTCATTAGTCTTCATCTTTATGTTAAATCCACTGTAATCCACTTTCCCAGGACTTCAGAACAGACCAGGACAGAGTGGCTATATTTAGACAGGCCACCACTCATTCCATGCCACTGCTTTTGTTTGTGACATCTCTTTTCAGATAGAAAACCTATCTAAGGGCAATCTTGCTTTGTTGGAAAACTCCTCAGCTATTGGGGATATTGCTTTTGAGCACTTTGTTACAATTTCCAGGTAAGGGCAAAAGCATTCTGGGAAATTTAGATGGAATGGTTCAATGGGAAGATAACTCTGCAAAGAGGCGGTTAGTTTGAAATACCTGTGAAGTATTGGAGAAGGTGTTGAAAGTCTCTGCAGATCATTCCTTTATTGTAAACACATGTATCAGGTATGAAGGTAAGACCCAGATGCAGACAACGTCGAATTAACCTCTTTGGGGCCACCTGGCCAACATCCAGTGAAATTGCAGAGCACGAAATTCAAAATACAAAATCCGTAATATTAAACATTCATGAAAATACAAGTGTTATACATCAGTTAAAAGCTCAACTTCTTGTTAATCCAGCCGCTTTGTCAGATTTCAAAAAGGCTTTACGGCAAAAGCATACCATGCGATTATCTGAAGACAGCGCCCCGCATACAAAAGCATTACAAACATTTTCCAAACAAGCAGAGGCGTCACGAAAGTCAGAAATAGCGCTAAAATAAATCACTTACCTTTGAAGATCTTCCTCTGTTTGCAATCCAAAGGGTCCCAGCTACATCACAAATGGTTGTTTTGTTCGATAAAGTCCTTCTTTATATCCCCAAAAAGTCAGTTTAGTTGGCGCGCTTGACTCAGTAATCCACCGGTTTCCCTTGTTCAGAATGCATACAAATGAATCCCGAAAGTTACCAATAAACTTCTTCCAAACAAGTCAAACAACGTTTCTAATCAATCCTCAGGTACCCTAATATGTAAATAAACGATCAAATTTAAGATGGAGAATAGTATGTTCATTACTGGAAATAAATAACGAAGTGCTCGCCCTCACCGACGCACGCCACAATACTACAGCCAAAATAGGAGACACCTAGAAAAACTACAAATTCGAGCTCATTTTTCAAAAATCAAGCCTGAAACTCTTTCTAAAGACTGTTGACATGTACTGGAAGCCCTAGGAACAGCAATCTTGGAGGTATTCCTTTGATATTCCCATAGACAGCCATTATAATGAGTGGTGAGCTCAACAACAAAAAATTCCCGGATGGATTCTCCTCGGCTTTTCGCCTGCTATATTAGTTCTGTTATACTCAGAGATTCTTTTAACAGTTTTGGAAACTTTAGAGTGTTTTCTATCCAATACTACCAACTATATGCATATCCTAGCTTCTGGGCCTGAGTAACAGGCAGTTTACTTTGGGCACCTCAGTCATCCAAACTTCCGAATACTGCCCCCTGCCCCAAAGAAGTTAACAATGGTTTAATAATCCAACAGGGGCAGGCAATAGATAGGTCAAGTCAGGCAGAGGTCAGTAAACCAGAGGTGGGGCAACGGTACCGGACGGCAGGCAGGCTCAGTGTCAGGCAGAATGGTCAGGCAGGCGGGCTCAAAGTCAGGACATGCAAGGGTCAAAACCAGGAGGGCGAGAAAAAGAGAGACTGGGAAAAGCAGGAGCTGAGACAAAAACACTAGTTGACTTGACAAACAAGATGAACAGGCAACAGACCAACAGAGAACACAGGTATAAATACACAGGGGATAATGGGGAAGATGGGCGACACCTGAAGGGGGGTGGAGACAATCACAAAGACAGGTGAAACAGATCAGGGTGTGACAGTACACCCCTCCCCTCCTCAAGGGGCGCCACCTGGCGTCCTACCTGGGCGCATACCTGGTTGACCGGGGTGCTGGCGGTGGAAGTTGGCGATGAGGGCTGGGTCCAGGATGTCTCTAGCAGGGATCCAGCACCTCTCCTCCGGGCCATAACCTTGATAGCACCCGTAGACCAGTTGATGAGGGGATTGTGTCGCTGGAGCCAGGAGAATCCCAAGACCACGAGAATCTGCGGGGGACTTGATGAGCAGGAATTGAATGGTCTCGCTGTGATTCCCTGACACACGTAGGTTGATGGGAGTGGTGATATGGGTGACCCGACCTATAGAGCGCGCGACCAGCACTCTAACATCCATGGGAATGGAGAGGGGCTGAGTGGGGATGTTCAGCTCGGAAGCCAGTGTGGCATCCAAAAAGCTCTCATCGGGCCCAGAGTCAATGAGGACCCAGAGAGATTTTGACTGGTTTCCCCACAGCAGAATGACATGAAAAGGTGTGCGAGTAAGGGAAGCAGAAAAGGTCTCCATATGGCCCACCAGAGTTCTCACTCCTACCGGTAAGCCTGGTCTTTTACCGGGCAAGAGGACACAAAATTACCAAATGTCCCGCAATACAGACAGCTCCTTGTGTTGATCCTGTGTTGCCGTTCCATGGGCGAGAGCCCAGCTCTGCCTAGTTGCATAGGTTCGGGACACAGTGCCTCGTCCGTCTTCGGTGACTCTCGAGGAAGGACGGGAAACCTCGGGTGCTCTTGGCAACGGGACCATCGGGGACTTCCGGGATGACTCGGAGGCGAGGTGGAATCCCTGGATGTGCAAGCAAAATTGAATTTCCTCTCCATCCATCGTTCGCGCAATCGTCCATCGATGCAGATGGTCAGAGCGATGAGGGAGTCGAGATCCGTGGGTAACTCCCGAGCAGCAAGCTCGTCCTTAACCTCCTTCGAGACGCCGTGCAGGAACATGTCGAACCGTGCTTCCTGGTTCCACGCACTCTCCGCTGCCAAAGTACGGAATCCACCGCAGAGTCGGCCACTCTGCAGGTGTCCTACCGGAGCTGGATTAGCTTCCGGGCAGCTTCTCCCCCGGAGAACGGGGCATCAAAAATCTTCCTCACCTCTCTCATGAACCCCTCCAGACTCACGCACATGGCCGGCTGTTGATCCCATATGGTGGTAGCCCAGGTGAGAGTCCTCCCAGACATCAGCGTGATGTGGTAGGCCATCTTGGAGCGATCCGAGGGGAAGGAGGAGGGCTGAAGCTCGAAAATGAGGGCACACTGAGCTAGAAACACCTGACAGGTGCTCGGCTCTCCATTAAAGCGTTCCGGGGGAGGGAAACGGGGCTCCCGGGAAGGTGGAGTGGCCGGTGGGGCGGCGCTGCTAACCGCCGAGTTACTGAGGGGCGCTGGGGGTACCACTGTGGCAGGCTGCCCCCAGACAGCAGCATGTCCAACGCCCGGTCATGGCGCTCAGCCAATGTTTGGACACCCTCCATAAGACAACAAAGCAATTCCTCATGCCAACCAATGGATGCTCCTTGGGAAGAGATGGTGTTGCACAGCTGGCCTGGGTCTGCTGGGTCAGTCATGGACAGTTCGTACTATCAGGTATGAAGGTAAGACCCAGATGCAGACAACGTCGAATTAACAATGGTTTAATAATCCAACAGGGGCAGGCAATAGACAGGTCAAGGCAGGCAGGGGATCAATAAACCAGAGGTGGGGCAACGGTACCGGACGGCAGGCAGGCTCAGGGTAGGCAGAGGTCAATAATCCAGAGGTGGGGCAAAGGTACAGGTCGACATGCAGGCTCAGGGTCAGGGGCAGGCAGAGTGTTCAGGCAGGTGGACTCAGAGTCAGGACAGACAAGGGTCAAAACCAGGAGGGCGAGAAAAAGAGAGACTGGGAAAAGCAGGAGCTGAGACACAAAAACGCTGGTTGACTTGACAAACAAGACGAACTGGCAACAGACCAACAGAGAACACAGGTATAAATACACAGGGGATAATGGGGAAGATGGGCGACACCTGGAGGGGGGTGGATACAATCACAATGACAGGTGAAACAGATCAGGGTGTGACAACATGGTTGGTGGTTCATCAACGTAGTAGCAAAATGCTCAAGGATCCACCCATGCAATCCATATGAAAGATCCGGCAGATAGCATAGTATGGTGGCAGGTAGCCTAGCAGTTAGAGTGTTGGGCTTTTAACGGAATGGTCGCTAGTTTGAATCCCAGAGCTGACAAGGTGAAACAGCTTTTGATGTTCCTTGAACAAGACACTTAACCCAAATTGTGCTATGGTTGCCGTTGATAATGGCTGACCCTGGCTGTGACCCCACTCTCGGGGAGTTGGGATATGCAAAAAATAAATGTAAAATATAATCACCCACCTAATTATTATTCCATGAAAGTCTATAAAAAAAATCCCTGTTGGCATAGTGGATGAAATCAGTATTAACTGACTGACTAGCAAATACCCCTGTTTTTTTGAAACTCTGGTCTAAGGTATATTGCCTGTTGTAAAACAATGATCAATCTGGTGTACAGTATAGCCTTCTCTTTACAGAGTCTCAGTAGTGTACTTAGACCCCAAGGGCCTGATTGTAGCAAGGCCTTGTGAGGTGACTGGCTGCTGTCTGTGCTGTCTCTGCTGCTGCTCTCACAAGGCCTGCTTAGCTTCACAGAAACTGGGAAAATAGACATTGCATCCAGTAGCATGTCGTGCCCCTCCTATATCCCAAACACATTTCAAAACACACAGCCTAGCTACGTATGCAGCCGATGTATGGGCTGCATTTAAAAAGAGCAATGATTACAATGGAGTTTAATGCACAGTTTTACTGCATCAGTAACAACTTCAGACAATGAAAGGCCTCCTATAGTCAGGGGCATTCAGTGTAGGCAATAGTTGATTGGACTATTGATTAGTTAATTAAATTGTTTTAGTAGTTGCAAAGTGCTCTTCATTCATTGACCTTTACCTCCAGGATGTGGCTTGGTGTGAAGTGCACCCTGGGCGTATAGTTAGGTGCTCTTATGAGTGCTGTTAAAGGAGCTTATTGTTTGTATTGGCATATTGTACTGTATCTACAGTTGGCTACTTAGAGATCCCCGACCAAAGTCAGATAATGAAAAGTGTGCAATGGGCAGATTTTGGGTAAAATGGGAAAATGCATTATGGTAGGAGAGTGGACATCATCAATCAGGACATTTTATAGCCAATGTTTTCCTTCAGTTGAAATCCCCACATTTCTTTGAGAACAGCACATCTAAAACAGCACATTGGATGTGCTGTTTTGACTGTAATGGAGACACTCCACAGTGCTGGTATTCATATTTCTATACTTATCAAATGTAAGTGTTGAGGACTGGTCCCCTTCAGGCAGCTCTTCTGTGCTGATGCCTTTCTCTTTCTCTGATAGTGCGAGTCGAGGGAATGTTGATTCATGGTTAATATACTGTATGGAGCCCTTTTTTGTGCCTGCTCTGTCTCTTCTATGTACATAAATCAATAAGGCCTAGCTGTCCATCATTTTGTGAGGAAGGGCGCATGAGAGGTGTAGAAGGAAAGAGATAGAAAGGGAAAGAGGGTGAGTGAGGGACAGAGATAGGGAGTAAAAATAAGTGAGAGGGAGGGAGGGATAGACAGACAGACCTGCTGTACCCTGGCCTTATATGACAGCCTGTTTATCCAAGGCAGCCTCTACTCCAGTCAAGGCGAGTCTATGGCCAGGCAGCTCCACTCCAGGCAAGGCGAGTCCAGGGCCAGGCAGCTGTGTGTGGAGGGATAGGGTACAGAGAGAGGGTGGAAATTAAAGGGATAGAGTTAGTGGAACAGACAGAAGGAGAAGGAGAAGGAGCGCGAGGTGGTGAGAGCAGCAGAGGAACAAAGCAAAAACACTGACAAACTCTCAATTACAGTGATTTGCTACTGTGTTTTCTTCAAACAAGCTGCTGACTGTGTTAGATGGTTTGTTTATAATTCCGAGCTAATGTAATGGCTCACAATACTGATATGATAAAATATTACTTTCTAAATGAAACTTCAATAGGTTGTTTCTTTTACTTCTTTGTGGCATACTAGTCAGTCATGTTGTTTTGGCTTTTTTTACTCCAAACAATTGTTGCATACAATTCTTTTCTCTGGGTATATTTCCAAGTAGGAATAGCAAAGTTTATTTTCTGAACGTCTCTTCAATATTTCCTTTGTGAGATGTACTGTAGCTAAGCAACTAATTTGATCAAAATGTGCAGAAGATAAAATGGTGAAAAACCATGTTGTGTGTCAATCCATGGGTTTCCCATTTGGGTTGTCTTTTCTCCTTGATTAAATAAACACCCAGTGTTAATCAGGCTGCCCACACACCCTCGTGTCTCACACAATAGAACCATCTAGAACACACATCTACTTCTTTGTGAGTCATCAGCTTAGAGGGAGTCAAGCTACAAAGGAAACCAGTGACAAATTGAATTCTAAGATAATGAGCTTTAAATGTATTGAATTGTTCCCCACAATGAAATCGGGGAAAGGACTGTGGATCTGTCTCCGTTTCGAGTAACATTAAAAAAATAAAATAATAATTGTAGCTTATAATTCAGAGTTTTCAGTTTATTAGATGTTGAATTATTCCACAAGGCTACATTAAATGTAAAATCATTAGGTTTTTGTCAAACGAACCCAGGAGAATCTGTAGCAGAGTTTCTTTCAATAAAGCTGTGGCATATTCAATTTGAAACATGTCTCCTGCTTGTTTTCCTCGTTGCCTAGCTGTGTTTGTTTCTCTTCGCCTCTCTGGTTCTTTGATGACACAACTCATCAACCACATCTTCAGCATGTCAAACATCATTTCAGACACTCTGCTAGAATGCATACCTGAAATACATTTTCTTCACAAGTTTTCGCATTAATTGTTTTTTTATTGTCTAGTGAGGTGAAGTGTTTTGTTGATAGACACTGATTCATTTATGCACCTTCTGCACCACACGTTTCCTAATTTCTGTCTTGTCATGTTTTTTTGTGGAGGAAGAAAGTAAATGTCCAGAGAAGGAAAGGTGCACAATATTGGATTAGTCCACAGAGCATTTGATCATTACTAGGGTTGCAAAGGGAGGGTATATTACTGGAAACTTTCTAAGTTTACCAGTGAACTACCAGAATTTGGATATCTTTCCGGGATTTTAAGTAATTTATCTCAAGACATCTAGTGGCCCTTTTGCGTATTTCAGATTATCACAGGTGTATGTAATTATCTCTGGCCCTCTCTCTGGCCTTGTCACATCTACATAAAATAGACAAAAAATAGAATGAAAAAGCTGTAAAACATTATCCTAAATATAAACCATCAACTTAGTGAATACCATTGGTGTTTAATATGAGGTTTTAAGCATGAAATATATTTTATATTAATTTTATACACTTTTATTTATTTTACTATATCAATATGTATTTGTTGTCAAACTTGTGGCAGTTGTGTACAAATCAGTAGTTGGACGAGTTGCAGAGGTAACTGAAAATAATGCTTGTTAATTAGATGCTTTTTTCATTAATTAGGCTGTTTTCTCTTGAACCGTATTGTCTATCTATTAGAAACTCATGGACAATATGAACACAGATATAAAAACATGAATACTATATATGAATCCATTTTTTTTTTTACAAGTTATTCAAGTATAAATAAGCAAAATTACGATAGATGGCCGTATATTTTCTGTTAATTACCAAAATTACTGAAGATTCTGGTAACTTTGGTAAATTACCAGTAGCTTTGCAACCCTAATCATTACCATTCCTCTCAAAGGCTGCACAGTTTGTCTTGTCAGAGCCTCCATAGTACCTACCAGTAAGAGATAAGAGATATAGACAGTCTGTAATATGCTGTCACTCCTTATGTCATGACGCCAGTGATTTTCAGGTTGGAAAGTTGTAGTTCTAGAAAGATGCGCGAGTTTTCGACTTGGAATTCTGAGTTGGATGACTGTTCAAAACGATTTTCCCAGTCAGAGGGCGTTTATTTATTTTTTGAATTCCCATTTGTTTTGAACACAGCAGTTTGTATTGTTCTCCCGTACTGTTCTCTCTGGGAGCACAAACCAACACCTGCTTAGAAACGTCACCATGGCTATGTGTGATTGATACATGCATGTCTATCAGTGCTACCAGGAGAGAGAGAGAGCCCTCTGGCCAACTCCTGGGAAGTACATTAAACAGGGAGAACTGTACCAACTAGCCTGGGGGCTTGGGAGATACATTCACTTTTCACAAAGAAACAGCAGTAATGGGAGCATTGCACATGAGATATGGAACTAGTTTCCTTCTCGTCATTGTAGCTAGCTATAAAGAAACCACTGGGGTCAAATGTTCTATTGTTAGATAGACAGCCTACTATGTAAAGACGGAATGTATGTATCCAGGATATATGATGACACATTGTACAGCAGACGGCCACCTATGATTTCTATGACATTTTACAGCTACAAATCAATAGAACAGGATTAGGAGAATCCAGATTTATTATCCACTTGTATTGGGAGACAAACAGTGGAGCTCAGTCTCTGTGTACATTCCCACGGTTGCCCCTGGTTATTCCAATACAAGCCGGTCGATGAGTGGCCAATGATAAATCAATTGGCTTTCCCTGAATTACTGCAAGATTAGATGTTCTTTTTACAACCCCCATCAGATGTTACAAATGCAAAATTATCCTGATTTGGGAGAATCCCTTGGTATCAGTCTGTTTTGTGCATAGGGTTGCAAAGCAATTATTTTGATAATTAACAGAAAATCTATCATCATTTTGGTAACTCATACTTGAATAACTTAATACAAAAATAAATATATATATAGAGTATTCATGTTTAAATCTGTGTCCATATTTTCCATGAGTTTCTAGTATATAGATCATATGGTTCAAGAGAAAATAGCCTAATTAATGAAAAAAGCATCTGCAACTTGTCCAACTATTGACTTTTTTTTACAACTGCCACCATTTTGATGCCAAAACATTGACAACAAATACATAGACATAGTCAAATAAATAAAACTGTATAAAATAAATATAAAATATATTTCATGCTGAAACCCTCATATTCATCACCAATGGTATTCACTAAATTGATTGGTTTATATTTAGGATAATGTTTTACAGCTTTGTCATTCTATTTTTTATTAGAAAATCATTATTTAATTATTTCTTATATTTTACATGTGATAAGGTCAGAGAGAGGGCCAGAGATAATTAGACACCTGTGATAATCTGAAAAACCCAGAAGGGCCACTAGATGTCCTGAGATAGATTACATAAAAACCTTGAAAGATACAAAAATTCTGGTATTTACTGGTACATTTTGAACGTTTCCAGTAATACACCCTCCCTTTGCAACCCTCCTTGTGCACAATCACATTTCCTTTTCATTATTCTTTCACCTCTTGACTGCCAGATCATAATAACATTTAACACACCCAGGGAATTGTCAGCGCTCCACAAGTGATAATAATCTGGAGCTCATGGTCATTCCTGGAATGTCGACATTTGGCGTGACATGACAGTGCTCTGATGGAAGTGTGAAGACATTGATTTTGACGTAAATTTTCCATATGGCTAATCTGTTTTAGTTCACTGTATTATCGCTGTTATAGAAAATGTCCTCAAGGCAAAAAGCGTAAAATCTTATTACATAAACAGTCTGTAATTTAGTGAAACAAATAGTTATTTTCCTATTAGTGGTAACTATATCAAATTGTGAACTTGGGAAATATTGAGATCCTACGATGCTGAAGGAAATTCTGAGCAAAAATTCTGAGCAATAATTAGGATCTGAAGTGGCTGAAGTGGAATCTTTGGATTGGACACAGTCCCTGAACAAGAAGGAATTAAATGGTTTGGCAAGGCTCCAACCAATGTATTCATGGCAGACATTCACTGGCAGACAGAAGTAAATTGTTTATTGCTTTGATGCTCTCTTGTTTTTTAAAAGTAATCATAATCTGAGCTCACTGCATTTCTTTATACACACACTGAATGGAGTAAATGCAAATTACTATCATTCAGCCAAAACAGAGCATACACATAAATATGACATTTAATTTGAAGCAACTTTCACCACCCTACATAAAAACTGACAGTATTAGAATCTACAAAAATATCATTGTTTAGTTTCTTGTGTCATTAAGGTAACATAGAAACACAGTTTTGAATATGACCTGTAGCTGACCTACAGTAGTTTGCCATGTAGGTCAAGTTAATTGTAAAGAGCTTGTTTACAGCAAGCTTATACTTCAGAGTTTTTGTCAAAAGAACCCAGAAGAATCCGTTGCGGTTTCCCTCGCTAAGTCGTTGCCTAGCTTTGTTTGTTTCACTTCACATCCCTGGTTCTTTGATGACACACCTCATCAACCACATCTTCAGCATGTCAAACATCATTTCAGACACTGCTAGAATGCATACCTGAATTACATTTCCTTCACAAGTTTTCAACTTCAGACGTTGTTTTAGGGTGAAGTGTTTTGTTGATCGACACTAATTAATTTATGCACCTTCTGCACCACACATTCTCATTTCTTGTTCATGTTATTTTGTGGAGGAAGAAAATACATGTCCCCAGAAGGAAAGGGAATTGGAATTGTCCATACAGAGCATTTGATCATTACTATTCCTCTCAACGGCTGCACAGTTTGTCTTGACAGAGCCTCCACAGTCTATACCATTCAGGGATAAGAGTTATAGACACTGTGATGGTTACTCCTTGTGTCCCTATGTCACCAACCTACATAACAGCTGACAGTATTAGAATCTACAAAAATATAATTGCTTAATTTCTTATGTCCAATGTTGTTTATAGGATTAGTTTGTCTTCCAAGAAAAGATTGTGGTTGAGAGAACTAGCTCTTGATAATTTGGCCCAGATCTGCATTGCCCTATCATCTAAAAACTGCTCCTCACAGGCTCCATCTTCAGTGCTTCAATGTCTGCCTTCCAGGATGCAATCATCTGGCGTATGTAAGTACTTACAGTACATCAGTCAATCCGTTAACTGCTGCAAAGTGTCAGGGGAGTCGGACGTCTTTGTGACCCTGTTGCTGCTCCTCTGACGTTTATTATTTACTTATAAAGATATCATGATATTATGTGATGTCATTAATAAATAACGAAAGCCTATTTAGAGCTTGAGGGAGCAGCTACGAGTCTGAGTCATTTCCCTGTCTTCTCCGTAAAGACTCATTCAGCCCAGGCAGGTCTGTTTCTAATAACCGAGAACTCCAGCCTTACATCATAATCAGGAGATGTCTGGCTTTATTTACATAGTTCCTAATCAAGTGTTGGGACCACCTTTTTTTGGGTGTGTTTCATGGCTTTAGTATTGTTAATGTGAAAAAGAAAAGGCCCAGATGCATGTGGGTAGGGTTCAGTCAGGTGTTTAATTGCCTGCTCGGTGGATGCCTCGGATGGAAAATCCTTAACTATTAAACGGTACACTTCATCATTGCCAAGAAGACAGAACTACAGTTGGCTTTCAAGAGCCAGCCATTAACCAAATTCCTCGATTAACCCTCGCCTTCACACATATTGTGTTTGGTCATCTAGCTGATGAAGCCAATCCATTTCCCTGTGTCAAAAAGCATGTAATGAAAAGAGAAATCTTTCACAATGCCCAACACATGGCAGTGTGTTTCTGGTAGCATTCTGAGTAGTGCATAACCAAAATACTGTCCTCTGAAAAAGCAGTCACTTCAAAATGTTGTTTGTGTCTTGGTACACTGGCCAGGTAGCCGCAATGAACCTTCTTTTTTGTTTCCTTTGATTAATATACAGTGGCAAGAAAAATTATGTGAACCCTTTGGAATTACCTGGATTTCTGCATAAATTGGTCATTACATTTGATCTGATCTTCATCTAAGTCACAACAATAGACAAACATAGTGTAATTAAACTAATAACACACACATTATTGTATTTTTCTTGTCTATATTGAATACATACATTAAACATTCACAGTGTATGTTGGAAAAGGTATGTGAACCTCTAGGCTAATGACTTCTCCAAAAGCTAATTGGAGTCAGTTAACCTGGAGTCCAATCAATGAGATGAAATTGGGGATGTTGGTTACAGCTGCCTTGCCCTATAAAAAACACTCACAAAATGTTAGTTTGCTATTCACAAGCATCATTCCCTGATGTGAACCATGCCTCGAACAAAAGAGATCTCAGAAGACCTAAGATTAGGAATTGTTGACTTGCATAATGCTGGAAAGGGTTACAAAAGTATCTCTAAAAGCCTTGTTGTTCATTAGTCCACGGTGAAACAAATTGTCTATAAATGGAGAAAGTTCAGCACTGTTGCTACTCTGCCTAGGAGTAGCCGTCCTGCAAAGATGACTGCAAGAGCACAGCGCAGAATGCGCCATGAGTGTCAGCTAAAGACTTA
Organism: Salvelinus namaycush; assembly: GCF_016432855.1. NCBI lineage: Eukaryota > Metazoa > Chordata > Actinopteri > Salmoniformes > Salmonidae > Salvelinus > Salvelinus namaycush. The sequence goes on from NC_052328.1 coordinate 24,273,212, forward strand.
TGGAAATCTCTGGAACATGCTAACATCTCTGTTGGCGAGTCTACAATACGTTAATTAAACACTAAGCAAGAATGGTGTTCATCGGAGGACACCACGGAAAAAGCCACTGTTGTCCAAAAAAAACATTGCTGCATGACTGAAGTTTGCAAAAGTGCACCTGGATGTTCTACAGCGCTACTGGCAAAATATTCTGTGGACAGATGAAACTACAGTTGAGTTGTTTGGAAGGAACACAAAACACTATGTGAGGAGAAAAAAAGGCACAGCACACCAACATCAAAACCTCATCCCAACTGTAAAGTATGGTGGAGGGAGCATAATGGTTTAGAGCTGCTTTGCTGCCTCAGGGCCCATTTAGCTTGCTATCATCGACAGAAAAAATGAATTCCCAAGTTTGTCAAGACATTTTGCGGAAGAATGTTAGGCTATCTGTCCGCGAATTGAAGCTCAACAGAAGTTGGGTGATGCAACAGGATAACGACCCAAAACACAGAAGTAAATCAACAACAGAATGGCTTCAACAGAATAAAATACACCTTCTGGAGTGGCCCAGTCAGAGTCCTGACCTCAACCCGATTGAGATGCTGTGGCATGACCTCAAGAGATGAACTCACACCAGACATCCCAAGAATATTGCTGATCTGAAACAGTTTTGTAAAGAGGAATGGTCCAAAATTCCTCCTGACCATTGTGCAGGTCTGATCCGCAACTACAGAAAGCATTTGGTTGAGGTTATTGCTGCTAAAGGAAGGTCAACCAGTTATTAAATCCAAGGGTTCATATACTTTTTTCACCCTGCATTGTGAATGTTTACACGGTGTGTTCAATAAAGACATGAAACGTATAATTGTTTGTGTGTTATTAGTTTAAGTAAACTGTGTTTGTCTGTTGTTGTGACCTAGATGAAGATCAGATCAAATTTTATGACCAATTTATGCAGAAATCCAGGTATTTCCAAAGGGTTCACATACTTTTTCCTGCCACTGTAGAACAAATATAAACATGGTTTGTATTGATTGCTTTTCTGAAAATAGCCAACTCGTTCATGTCTGTTATTGGACCCTGTCATTGTGTTTAAGTGGTGGTTAAGTCTTTGTGTTCACACTCAATGAGTCCATCAGTCAGTGGATGTGACATGCAAAACGTAAACATGACACAGGCCTTGTCTGAACAGCGGGCTCGGTCGATTGCTGCACCAAACACATCCATCATGGAGACATATGCAAATGATCCTAGCATACTGGGTCTGACATCGGTACTCTTCCTTTAGCCTGTTCATAAGTCTTGTCAGAACACAAGCTGAATAAAACAAGCAAGCATACACTTCTTTAGCCAGTTTTCTTCATCAGCATTAAAGGTTATAAGTTGTCCTCAAACTCGATAATAATCTTCATCATGAAAGGTTGATTTTCAGTTTACAACCATCATCATCATCATTATGGCTCTTGAAAAGCCAGAGAACTGTAGCGTAACCTTTTACAGTCCTATCAACTCAAGTGCTAAAGAGCCCTGGTCTGGGTCAATGTAACTTCAATGCAACAAAATGGAAAGTTAATTTAGAGTCGGCTTAGCAAGCAACAGAGATCATATTCATGAGCAATGACCAAACTTAGATTTTTAAGCTCTTGGTAAACTTTAAGTTCCCGTTTTTTCTGGAAAGCAAAATTTGTTCAATACATTTTGGTGGATTCCTACAGTCAACACATTCAATATTTTCTTTTTTTAATGCACCTTATGGTTATACAAGTCAACACTTGCATGCATAGCTGGGGGCTTTTCTATTTTTCGGACTGATGTTATGTCTGGCATGGATGGGACAAAATTAATTTCCCTCCATCACAGGCTCTCTGTTTGCTTACATTGGGCATAATGAACCATTAATTCACTGCTGTCGCCTGCAGACCGCAGTCATTTTGAGAAGAATTAGCTCTTGGAGAGACAGGGCAGATACAGAAAAATTAAGAGTCAAGGCATATAAGAGTTTCCATATACCCTGTGCCACAAGACACTGGTCATTTTAGTTAAGATGGGCATTTGTCTTAATGGTCTGCATTATTTGCAGACCCTAACCAGTAGGCCTAGCCCGAGAGCGTCATACACCTTAGTAGTGATTGCCATATTTGGTGTCGTTCTCACTGTGTTATACTATGTTGGTTATAGAAGTGGATGAAAGTGAGGGGGCCCATTCCAACCAGTTTGAAAGAGCTTGCCCCTGACCAGAACAACACAATATTAGAGCTAGTCTTAAAGCCCCCTCTCCCTGTAGGGCCCAGTCTGTCTCTGTTCCCTCTGTGAATTCTCTCTATTAAGTCCTCATCACTGCTGACTCTCCCATCTCCAGTGGACAGGGTTCAGCTGTTCTTTCCCCCTCAGTCGACCCAGTGAAAACAGCCTGCATAATTAGTATTAGAAGGGCCTCAACTATCTGTCACATCTGAGAGTCAATGCTGTTGGTTTAAGGTGTTGGTTTAAGGATCTGTGAGTATCTATATACTTGCGTGTCACTGAATGTGACATTGTGACAAGTTATTGAAATAAATAAGACTTCTAAAGGGTTTTAGTTAGGAGTGTTGTAAAGGAATCATTCTTATCTTTCTCAGTCAGATCAGTTTGAAATGTAAAAATAGATGCCGTTCTTGATTGAAGGCGGTACCACTTGCTGCTAATCGCTTGTACAGTACAGTATATCCTTCTGTACTTTTTACTTAGTAAGCTTTTACATAGCCACTGTTGCCACAGGTCTTCAATAATGTTTTTTAGGATCTAACAGTCTTTGACATATTCTTTGACGAAGTCTTTGTAAAGACAACCAACAAAACTTTCAATATTTCTGTTGTCTTTTCATCTTCTCTCAGTTTATACAATTTGTGTTGTTTGATGTTAAAGGTCTGGGAGCATAAGAAAGATATTGCATTGGAACATCAACTTTTTGTTCTTGTCAACACTGGATGGCTAAATATATATTTTTTTTAACTTTTAAAAGCAAAATAAAAAGCCTAAATATGCTGTTCCCATGATATCAGAATATTGACTTTGAATCCTACATGGAAATAACGATACATGCGAAAGTCTCAGCAGAGATGATTTGAAAACACAAACACTTCCCACTAGTGAGTGTGCCTTACTATGGAAAACGTATATGGGAAGGAGTTAACTAATAAGTCCTTCGGATGCCGTGAGAAAATATTGCTTGAGGATGGTTTGGTAGTGAAGTGTTTGTTTTAGTGACACACTATTTGAAGGGCCCCAAATGTCATCCTTAGACTGTTTGATTCCTGTTTGATTCCTCTCTCAACCTCTGACCTTTTTCCCCCAGTTTTCCATTCCACAGGAAAACCTTCACAGCATCTTACACAGCCTTTAAAGATCTGCAGTAGAAATAGTATGTCTCTTTTGATTGACTCTGCTAAAATATTTAAAGGGCAACTGCACTGCCTGATTTGGCCTCATTTTAGATTTGGTTCATTAAGAAAAGCCAGCGGCCATTACTGAATTCAAACAGGAGTTGGTTTCGGGGTGTGGTTTGATGTGGGTGTCTCTTGTGTGTGTTCACAGGTGGGAAGAGTTAGTCAGATTATTTAGCCAATTAGCTTCAGCCGGCTGGTGTGCGACCGTAGCAACATTTAATTGACTTTGGATAGCCTATCTCTGGGGATAGTTAAAGACCATCAATAAATTACACAATGTAAATGGAACAATATTTTAATGTTGCACATCTTTCAGTTGTCTCATTAAATGCTTTCAATATTTGCATATGAATTTCTATTTTCTTTTTTGGTTTTCGGTTTTTAAGTCATTGAAATTGGAGCTATTGACCTTTTAAAATATTGTCCCATGTACATTGTGTAATTTGCTGATGGTCCCTAACTAGCCCCAAATTGACCACGGGCATTACGATCGGGTTGTGTGCAGCTGCGCCCCGAATTGATGGTTACTTTGGTGCTGCCAGCTGTGGGCATGTGGGCAGGATTGAAATAAACCCAAACCACAGAAAACTGTTAGGATATCCTTCATTCCGTGACATACCATTTTCAAACTACATCTCACAAACCTCCGTTTTGGACGAGACTGACTTTATGATCAAAGTTATCCTATTTACACTTGGTAGTCAATTTTTACACCTGAATAAATATTTCTTATGGATATACAGTGCTTTCAGAAAGTATTCAGACTCCTTTTTCCACATTTTGTTGTTACAGCCTTTTTCTAAAATTCTCATTAATCTACACACAATACCCCATAATAACAAAGCGAAATCAGGTTTTTAGAAATGTTTGCAAATATATATATAAAAACTAGGTATTTACGTAAGTATTCAGACCTCTTGCTATGAGACTTGAAATTGAGCTCAGGTGCAGCCTGTTTCTATTTATCATCTTGAGATGCTTCTTCAACTTGATTGGAGTCCACCTGTGGTAAATTCAATTGATTGGACATGATGTGGAAAGGCACACACCTGTCTATATGAGGTCCCACCGTTGACAGTGCATGTCAGAACAAAAACCAAGCCATGAGGTTGAAGGAGTTGTCTGTAGAGCTCCGAGACAGGATTGTGTCGAGGCACAGATCTGGGGAAGGGTACCAAAAAATGTTTGCAGCATTGAAGGTCCCCTTCAATGGCCTCCATCATTCCATCATTCCATCACAGTGGCCTCCATCATTCTTAAATGGAAGAAGTTTGGAACCACCAAGACTCTTTCTAGAGCTAGCCGCCCGTCCAAACTGAGCAATCGGGGGAGAAGGGCCTTGGTCAGGGAAGTGACCAAGAACCCAATGGTCACTCTGACAGAGCTCCAGAGTTCCTCTGTGGAGATGGGAGTACCTTGCAGAAGGACAACCATCTCTGCAGCACTCCACCGATCAGACGTTTATGGTAGAGTGGCCAGACGGAAGCCACTCCTCAGTAAAAGGCACATGACAGGCCGCTTGGAGTTTGCCAAAAGGCACATAAAGACTCTCAGACCATGAGAAACAAGATTCTCTGGTCTGATGAAAACAAGATTGAATTCTTTGGCCTGAATGCCAAGCGTCACGTCTGGAGGAAACCTGGCACCATCCCTATGGTGAAGCATGGTGGTGGCAGCATCATGCTGTGGGGATGTTTTTCAGCGGCAGGGACTGGGAGACTAGTCAGAATTGAAGGAAAGATGAACGGAGCAAAGTTCAGAGAGATCCTTGCTCAGGACCTCAGACTGGGGCGAAGGTTCACCTTCCAACAAGACAATGACCCTAAGCACACAGCCAAGACAACGCAGGACTGGCTTCGGGACAAGTCTCTGAATGTCCTTGAGTGGCCGAGCCAGAGCCGGCACTTGAACCTGATCGAACATCTCTGGAGAGAATTGAAAATAGCTCTGCACCAACGCTCCCCATCCAACCCGAGAGAGCTTGAGAGGATCTGCAAGGAAGACTGAGAAACTCCCCAAATTCTGGTGTGCCAAGCTCATGGTGTCATACCCAAGAAGACTCAAGGCTGTAATTGCTGCCAAATGTGCTTCAACAAAGTACTGAGTAAAGGGTCTGAATACTGATATTTCAGTTTTTATTTTTTATAAATTTGCAGATTTTCCCCAAAATACGTTTTTTGCTTTCTCATTATGAAGTATTGTGTGTAGACTGATGAGGGGGGAAAAAACTATTTAATACATTTTAGAATAAGGCTGTAATGTAACAAAATGTCAAAAAAGTAAAGGGGTCTGAATACTTTCCGAATGCACTGTACATAGGCTATTTTCAATACAAGAAGTTGCATTTTAGGGGTAGTTGGTCTTTAAACACTTACTCTGTTGGCATTGGCACAGCAACAATTGCTTAATTATCTTTGAGAATTTAGAACAGGTTCTATCTCCGTTGGGTCATGGATATTGGCATTTGGGACATGAATATGAAATTTGTGTTCTATTCAACCCTTGAAATTACTGAATTTGGAGTAGAAATGACCCATGCTCTGATATTCAATATTATTCCTTTTATTTGCTGCATGGTGCTGAGATGAAAGGAGTGATGTAAAAAAAGCAATATCACCCCTCCCCTCACCCCTGCCCTCCCCTGCACCCCACCCTATATCACCTCTGCTGTAGCTTCCCCTCAGACAGTCACATATGGATGAGTGAGCATGGATCTCTGCGCGCGCACACACACACACACACCACACACACACACACACACACACACACACACACACACACACACACACACACACACACACACACACACACACACACACACACACACACACACAGTGATTCAGCTAGGAACTCTGTTGGAATGTTGGGTGCTGTGAAGCAGTGATGATGAACGCCTTGATGACAGTTGGCTCAATGGAGCATGCCGTCAGGATTATTAATTAAGTGTCAAAGGAACTCGACTGAGCTGTGTTCAATTACCCACCACAGATATCATATTATAAGCTACATCAGTTATCACATATTACTTTTCATTTTATCCATCCCTTTGTAGGAAGTGTTGGTATAAGTGTGAGGTAGTTTGAAAGTTAACTCCAAATACCAGAGCAAAATCAATGATCTGTCTGGTCTATTTTACTTGTGTAACGGCATTCCTCCTCCTCTTCATACGAAGAGGAGGAGTAGTGATTCGACCAAAATGCAGCGGGTTGTGAATACATAATGATTTATTAAAGCAAACGACGAAACACGAAAACAAACACTTGGAAGGATTACAAAATAACAAAAACGAATGTAGACTGACCTAAACCATGAGAACTTACATATAACACGAAGCACGTAGGAACAGGTACAGACTATAACAAACGAACGAACAAACGCTACAGTCCCGTGTGGTGCGCAGACACAGACACGGACGACAATCACCCACAAACAAACAGTGAGAACAACCTACCTTAATATGACTCTCAATCAGAGGAAACGTCAAACACCTGCCTCTAATTGAGAGCCATACCAGGCAACCCAAAACCAACATAGAAACAGAAAACATAGACTGCCCACCCAAAACTCACGCCCTGACCAATAAACACATACCAAACAACAGAAAACAGGTCAGGAACGTGACAGAACCCCCCCCTCAAGGTGCGAACTCCGGGCGCACCCCTACAACTCAAGGGGAGGGTCTGGGTGGGCATCTGTCCGCGGTGGCGGCTCCGGCGGTGGACGAGGACACCACTCCACCACTGTCTTTGTCCCCCTCCTTAGCGTCCTTTGAGTGGCGACCCTCGCCCCCGACCATGGTCCAGGAACCTTCACTAAGGCCCCTCCTACATAGAGGAGACAGCTCAGGACAGAGAGGTAGCTCAGGACAGAGAGGTAGCTCAGGACAGAGAGGTAGCTCCGGACAGAGAGGTAGCTCCGGACAGAGAGGTAGCTTAGGACAGAGGGACAACTCTGTACTAATGGCAGCTCCGGACTGAGTGGCAGCTCCGGACTGGGTGGCAGCTCCGGACTGAGTGGCAGCTCCGGACTGAGTGGCAGCTCCGGACTGAGTGGCAGCTCCGGACTGAGTGGCAGCTCCGGACTGAGTGGCAGTTCATGACTGAGTGGCAGCTCATGACTGAGTGGCAGCTCATGACTGGAGGGCAGCTCATGACTGTAGGGCAGCTCATGACTGGAAGGCAGCTCATGACTGTAGGGCAGCTCATGACTGTAGGGCAGCTCATGACTGGAGGGCAGCTCATGACTGGAGGGCAGCTCATGACTGGAGGGCAGCTCATGACTGGAGGGCAGCTCATGACTGTAGGGCAGCTCATGACTGGAGGGCAGCTCATGACTGGAGGGCAGCTCATGACTGGAGGGCAGCTCATGACTGAAGGGCAGCTCATGACTGAAGGGCAGCTCATGACTGAAGGGCAGCTCATGACTGTAGGGCAGTTCAGGATTAATGGCAGCTCTGGGCTGAGGGGCAGACGGATGGCTCAGAAGGCGCTGGGCAGACGGATGGCTCAGACGGCGTTGGGCAGACGGATGGCTCAGACGGCGTTGGGCAGACGGATGGCTCAGACGGCGCTGGGCAGACAGATGGCTCAGACGGCGCTGGACAGACGGATGGCTCAGACGGCGCTGGGCAGACAGATGGCTCAGACGGTGCTGGGCAGACAGATGGCTCAGACGGTGCTGGGCAGACAGATGGCTCAGACGGTGCTGGGCAGACTAACAGTGCAGGCGGCGTTGGGCAGACAGCTGACTCTGACCTGCTGAGGCGCACAGTAGGCCTGGTGCGTGGTGCCGAAACTGGAGGCACTGAGCTTGAGACACGCACCACAGGGAGAGTGCGTGGAGGAGGACCAGGGCTCTGGAGACGCACTGGAAGCCTGGTGCGTGGTGTAGGCACTGGTGGTACTGAGCTGGGGCGGGAAGGTGGCGCCGGATATACCGGACCGTGCAGGCGTACTGGCTCCCTTGAGCACTGAGCCTGCCCAACCTTACCTGGTTGCATGCTCCCCGTAGCCCGTCCAGGTGGAATAACCCGCACTGGGCTGTGTTGGCGAACCGGGGACACCATGCGTAAGGCTGGTGCCATGTACACCGGCCCGAGGAGACGTACTGGAGGCCAGATATGTTGAGCCGGCTTCATGGCACTTGGCTCAATGCTCACTCTAGCCCGGCTAGTGCGGGGAGGTGGAATAACCCGCAACGGGCTATGAACACGTACAGGAGACACCATGCGCTCTACTGCGTAACACGGTGTCTGCCCGTACTCTCGCTCTCCACGGTAAGCCCGGGAAGTTGGCGCAGGTCTCCTACCTGACTTCGCCACACTACCCTTTAGCCCCCCCCCCAAGAAATTTTTGGGTTGTACTTGCGGGCTTCCAGCCTTTCTTCCGTGCTGCCTCCTCATATCGTCGCCTCTCCGCTTTAGATGCCTCCAGCTCCGCCTTGGGACGGCGACACTCCTCTGGCTCTGCCCAGGGTCCCTCTCCGTCCAGAATCTCTTCCCATGTCCAATCCTCCTTGACCCACTGCTGCTGTCGTTGCTGTCCGTTAACCCGCTGCTTGATCTGGGTTTGGTGGGTGATTCTGTAACGGCATTCCTCCTCCTCTTCATACGAAGAGGAGGAGTAGTGATTCGACCAAAATGCAGCGGGTTGTGAATACATAATGATTTATTAAAGCAAACGACGAAACACGAAAACAAACACTTGGAAGGATTACAAAATAACAAAAACTAATGTAGACTGACCTAAACCATGAGAACTTACATATAACACGAAGCACGTAGGAACAGGTACAGACTATAACAAACGAACGAACAAACGCTACAGTCCCGTGTGGTGCGCAGACACAGACACGGACGACAATCACCCACAAACAAACAGTGAGAACAACCTACCTTAATATGACTCTCAATCAGAGGAAACGTCAAACACCTGCCTCTAATTGAGAGCCATACCAGGCAACCCAAAACCAACATAGAAACAGAAAACATAGACTGCCCACCCAAAACTCACGCCCTGACCAATAAACACATACCAAACAACAGAAAACAGGTCAGGAACGTGACAACTTGAATAATTTTATGCACCCTAGCCAGTGCTTGGATTTCATTGGAGCAAAGAAAGTGTGGTTGTTCAGTCAAAATCCCAAAAGCTTAAATAGTTATTGCTTTTATCTCTTTTTATTGCCAACTTGATCATTCACCTATATTTCCCTGATCTCCCGGCTCACACAACAGGATATAGTCTGTTTCTTTTTAAACTTAGCCTCACAAATGGCTTGTGTAAGATTTTTTTTAAAGGCTAAAACGCAACAGTACCTCAAAGAGTCTCGGTCCTGTGCCGTGTTTATCCCCCCTCCTTTCATGGTATGATGTAATAATGACCAGTAGGTCAATGTAGCACGGCAAGGTTAATGAGATACTGTAGACTACATGTTCTGCTTAGTTATTCATGGATACAGTAACAATATACTTGACACCCGGTGTCATATCACTTTATGACACAGTCAAAGCTATGTCATAATATAAAAGCCAACACTAAAAGCTGACATAACTGTCATAATATGGTCATAACACTGTCATGACTCATATATTTACACCTGTTGTGGCATATATTGTTATTGTGTTATTTTATGTCTGGTTATGACACCTATATAAGAGTGCACAAACATTGTCTGATCTGTTTATTAGGCCTACAAAAATGGGAGACACAAATACAATATGACGTCCATCTAACCTGGAGAAGGAAATTATTTTTGAAATACAAAAGAAAGTGGCACTGACCCAATGATAAAGACAGTGAATATGCACAATATGGCCGATGTTCTCCACTAGTGCTAATAATACTTTTTGCTGAAGTTGAGAATTTTGATAACTAAAAGACAGATTGGAGTCTTTTCATTGTCTACTCCTTACAGCAATAGCCATTTGTTTTCCAAACTGTTTTCAGCAATTGTTTTTTTAAATGTTGCGATATGCCTGGCTGGGTCTCTTAATTATTTATTTAACCTTTATTTAACTAGGCAAGTCAGTTAAGAACAAATTCGTATTTACAATGACGGCCTACAAAAAGGCTAAAGGCCTCCTGTAGGGATGGGGGCTGGGATTAAAAATTAAAAATTAAATAAAAATATAGGACGAAACACTCTGATTATCACAGGCAGTCGCAACTTAACCATCATCTGTTTGGTATTTGCCACGTTCTCTGCCCAAATTGTGGGCCCTTCCGACTGTGGCCAAATCATGCTTTCTGGTGTAGTAGCCTATTTTTAATCATTTTTTTATTTCTGTATAGACAGGATAACCCTGTTTCGAATTGAACGAATCATAATATATTGTTTTACATAGGCCCGCCCCAGCCTTTCCGCTTCTTCCAGCCAGCCAGCCCTTCCGGGTTAAGAAACACAGTAGCTAGCTAGCTAGCTAGCACAACACTTGGGACATCGTTTGCCACTAACATCATAAATATGGAACATAAATCATCACACACATTTTCAAAATGTCTTAGTAGACACTTATCCAGAGTGACTTACAATTTGGGTGAAGTGCCTTGCACAAGGGCACATTGACCGATTTGTCAGCTAGACAGCTTGGGGATTCGAACCGGCAACTGGCCCAATGCTCTTAACTGCTATTCTACCTGACACCCATGCAGTCTAGCTACTACTGCTGCACTGCCCATGTTTATTCTGGAAAGTTTCCTCTGCCCCCTAGCACGAAGTTCCCTAAACATTAATAGATCATAGGCTGGCCAAAAAAGATCAGCAAGTATGACCAACAAAACCAAAAAAGATATGAATCCTCTTTCATCAAGTCAACCTACAATTTCTATCTAATGCAACATTTACTAATGTAAAGATAAAGAAAAGAGAGGGCATGTACAAAAGTAACTTTTTTTCAGCATGATATAAGGCATGAAGCAAACATAGAGGTGTAGACTCAGTGAAGATCTAAAGTGAAGTTGTCTTTTATCTCTCTCTGTACTCTGGTGCAGGGGAACAATTCCTGTTCAGCCTCAGAGAAGCATGATTCTGGTTCTGATTCTGGATAGATCAGCTCCTGTAAATAGGGAAAGGACCACATAGAGGAATGTGTGAGAGGGGGTGAGTCGGGGATGAGAGTTTTGCTTATGGTGGGGAATGAAGACCCCTGTTTCCAGAGAAACCCATGGTCATCATAACATTGTAAAACACTCACAGTGGGCTATGAGTTTTCACAACTTGAGACTCTAGGGAGGGTGGATGACCTGTCGAACTAGGGTGTCCCTTAATTAAAATGTTATTCACACAGTATGTCATCGCTATGTTGATATGTTCATTTCAGGTAATGATTTGAAATGAAAAGGTCTACTGTAGGTAGCCTTGCCAGCCAGTGCATATGTGACACGCCTCGTATGTCAGTGGTGGACGGCTGGCTTGGGTCTCTCTGAGCTGTTCTGTTGTCTATTGTCATCCACATAACCCTCTTGCATGTACTATCTTCTTCATCTTCTCTGCATCCTACAGCAGGAGAAGTGGAGAGAAGAGAGAGAGGGAAAAAAGAGGTACCTGTCGTGCTAGGGGTCATGATGTATGCGCTGAAAGGCAAGTGGGCAGGCATCGCCACAGAGACCCAAATGGGCTTCTGTTGTTAAGTTAAACCACCTCTGCCACTACTTCTTGCAATACATAAGTTTCCATTTACCATTCCATAGACATAAACTTCCTAAACCAGACTATACATGTATAGTCTTGAGTCTCTCTCTCGCTCTCGTTCTCTCGCACTCACTCTCTCTAAATTCAATTCAATTTAAGGGCTTTATTGGCATGGGAAACATATGTTTACATTGCCAACTCAAGTGAAATAGATAATAAACAAAAGTGAAATAAACAATAAAAAATGAACAGTAAACATTACACTTACAAAAGTTCCAAAATAATCCAGACATTTCAAATGTCATATTATGTCTATATACAGTGTTGTAATGATGTGCAAATAGGTGAAGTATAAAAGGGAAAATAAATAAACATAAATATACAGTGGCTTGCGAAAGTATTCACCTGTCAGATCTCCCCAAGGAGATGTGGTTGTGGAGTCAGTCGCAGGAGAAACAAGTTTCCGAAGAAAAGGGCGTTTTATTCAACCAGCTCAGAAAATAACAGGACACCGGACTACAGCAGTAGCCACGAAACCCCACTCAGACACAGTCCAGGGAAAAACCACCTGTTAAACATGAACTAATGAACGAAACCCAAACTCACTGACAGTCAAACGAAAACAATCCCGCACAAAACCCCAAAGAAAATGTCGATATAAATACCCCCCCCTAATTAACCAAAATGAAACCAGGTGAAACACAAAACAGACATAACCAAAAGAAAAGGAAAAAGGATCGGTGGCAGCTAGTAGACCGGCGACGACGACCGCCGAGCGCCGCCCGAACAGGGAGAGGAGCCACCTTCGGTGGAAGTCGTGACATCATCCCCCTTGGAATTTTTCCTAATTTGTTGGGGGTTTGTATCATTTGATTTACACAACATGCCTACCACTTTGAAGATGATAAATATTTTATTTTGTGAAATAAACAAGAAATAAGACAAAAAAACAGAAAACTTGAGCGTGCATAACAATTCACCCCCCCCCGTTGCAATTAGAACTGCAAGTCACTTGGGGTATGTCTCTATAAACTTGGCACATCTAGCCACTGGGATTTTTGCCCATTCTTCAAGGCAAAACTGCTCCAGCTCCTTCAAGTTGGATGGGTTCCGCTGGTGTACAGCAATATTTAAGTCATACCACAGATTCTCAATTGGATTGAGAATTGACTAGGCCAGAATTGACTAGTCTTTGACTAGGCCATTCCAATACATTTAAATGTTTCCCCTTAAACCACTCGAGTGTTGCTTTAGCAGTATGCTTAGGGTCATTGTCCTGCTGGAAGGTGAACCTCCGTCCCAGTCTCAAATCTCTGGAAGACTGAAACAGGTTTCCCTCAAGAATTTCCCTGTATTTAGCACCATCCGTCATTAATTTAATTCTGACCAGTTTCCCAGTTCCCACCAATAAAAAAACATCCTCACAGCATGATGCTGCCACCACACTTCACTGTGGGGATGGTGTTCACGGAGTTTTGCGAGGCGTTGGGATGTCGCCAGACATTGCGTTTTCCTTGATGGCCAAAAGCTAAATTTTAGTCTTATCTGACCAGAGCACGTTCTTCCATATGTTTGGGGAGTCTCCCACATGCCTTTTGGCGAACACCAAACGTGTTTGCTTATTTTTTTCTTTAAGCAATGGCTTTTTTCTGGCCACTCTTCCATAAAGCCCAGCTCTGTGGCGTGTACAGCTTAAAGTGGTCCTATGGACAGATTCTTCAATCTCTGCTGTGGAGCTTTGCAGCTCCTTCAGGGTTATCACATCGCTCATAAGCTCCCGAGTATACAACTCGCCAATGTCCAGTCTCTTGACAACAAGGTAGATGAAATTCGAACAAGGGTTGCCTTCCAGAGAGACATCAGAGATTGTAACATTCTCTGTTTCACAGAAACATGGCTCACTCGGGATATGTTATCAGAGTCGGTACAGCCAACCGGTTTCTTCACACATCGCGCCGACAGAAACAAACATCTCTCTGGTAAGAAGAAGGGCGGGGGTGTATGCCTTATGATTAACGACTCATGGTGTAATCACAACAACATAGAGGTATCAAGTCCTTTTGTTCAACCGACCTAGAATTCCTTACGATCAAATTCCGACCACATTATCTACCAAGAGAATTGTCTTCGATTATAATCACAGCCGTGTACTGTATATCTCCCCCCAAGCAGACACCTTGACGGCCCTGAAAGAACTTCACTGGACTCTCTGTAAACTGGAAACTATATATCCTGAGGCTGCATTTATTGTAGCTGGGGATTTTAACAAAGCTAATCTGAAAACAAGGCTCCCTAAATTTTAACAGCATATCGAATGCGCGACTCGAGCTGGCAGCATTCTGGATTATTGCTACTCTAACTTCCGCAACGCATACAAAGCCCTCCGCCGCCCTCCTTTCGGCAAATCTGACCACGACTCCATTTTTTTTCTCCCAGCTTATAGACAGAAACTAAAACAGGAAAGCCCGTGCTCAGGTCTGTTCAACGCTGGTCTGACCAATCAGATTCCATGCTTCACGATTGCTTCGATCACGTGGACTGGGATATGTTCCGGATAGCCTCAGACAACAACATTGATGTATATGCTGACTCAGTGAGTGAGTTTATTAGCAAGTGCATCGGTGATGTTGTACCCACGGTGACTAATAAAACCTTCCCCAACCAGAAACCATGGATTGATGGCAGCATTTGCGCAAAACTGAAAGTGCGAACCACTGCTTTTAATCATGGCAAGGCTACCGGAAACATGACCGAATACAAACAGTGTAGCTATTCCCACCGCAAGGCAAACAAGCTAAGCGTCAGTACAGAGACAAAGTAGAGTCGCAATTCAACGGCTCAGACACAAGACGTATGTGGCAGGGTCTACAGTCAATCACGGATTACAAAGAGGAAGCCAGCCCTGTCGCGGACACCGACGTCTTGCTCCCAGAAAATTAAACAGCTTCTTTGCTCGCTTTGAGGACAATACAGTGTCACTGCCACGGCCGCTACCAAAACCTGTGGACTCTCCATCACCATGGTCAACGTGAGTAAAACATTTAAACGTGTTAACCCTCGCAAGGCTGCCGGCCCAGACGGCATCCCTAGCCGAGTCCTCAGAGCATGCGCAGACCGGCTGCCTGGTGTGTTTACGGACATATTCAATCAATCCCTATCCCAGTCTGCTGTGCACACATACTCCAAGAGGAGTTCTTGTTCCTGTTCCCAAGAAAGCTAAGGTAACTGAGCTAAATGACTATCGCCCCATAGCACTCACTTCTGTCATCATTACATTTACATTTAAGTCATTTAGCAGACGCTCTTATCCAGAGCGACTTACAAATTGGAAAGTTCATACATATTCATCCTGGTCCCCCCGTGGGGAATGAACCCACAACCCTGGCGTTGCAAGCGCCATGCTCTACCAACTGAGCCACACGGGACCATGAAGTGCTTTGCGAGACTAGTCAAGGATCATATCACCTCCACCCTACCTGACACCCTAGACCCACTCCAATTTGCTTACCGCCCCAATAGGTCCACAGACGACGCAATCGCAATCACACTGCACACTGCCCTAACCCATCTGGACAAGAGGAATACCTATGTAAGAATGCTGTTCATTGATTACAGCTCACCATTTAACACCATACTACCCTCCAAACTCGTCATTAAGCCCGAGACCCTGGGTCTCGACACCGCCCTGTGCAACTGGGTCCTGAACTTTCTGACGGGTCGCCCCCAGGTGGTGAGGGTAGGAAACCACATCTCCACCCCGCTGATCCTCAACAATGGGGCCCCACAAGGGTGCATTCTCAGCCCTCTCCTGTACTCCCTGTTCACCCATGACTGCGTGGCCATGCACGCCTCCAACTCAATCATCAAGTTTGCAGACAACACTACAGTGGTAGGCTTGATTACCAACAACGATGAGACGGCCTACAGGGAGGAGGTGAGGGCCCTCGGAGTGTGGTGTCAGGAAAATAACCTCACACTCAACGTCAACAAAACAAAGGAGATGATTGTGGACTTCAGGAAACAGCAGAGGGAGCACCCCCAGCCACATCGACGGGACAGTAGTGGAAAAGGTGAAAAGTTTTAAGTTCCTCTGCGTACACATCACGGACAAAATTAAATCTTCACCACAGACAGCGTGGTGAAGAAGGCGCAACAGCGCCTCTTCAACCTCAGGAGGCTGAATAAATTTGGCTTGTCACCGAAAACACTCACAAACTTTTACAGATGCACAATCGAGAGCATCCTGTCGGGCTGTATCACCGCCTGTATCACCACCCACAACCGTAAGGCTCTCCAGAGGGTAGTGCGGTCCGGGGGCAAACTACCTGCCCTCCAGGACACCTACATCACCCGATGTCACAGGAAGGCCAAAAAGAAAATCAAGGACAACAACCACCTGAGCTACTGCCTGTTCACCCCGCTATCATCCAGAAGGCGAGGTCACTACAGGTGCATCAAAGCTGGGACCGAGAGACTGAAAAACAGCTTCTATCTCAAGGCCATCAGACTGTTAAACAGCCATCACTAACATTGAGTGGCTGCTGACAACATACTGACTCAAATCTCTAGTCACTTTAATAATAAAAAATTGGATGTAATAAATGTATCACTCGTCACTTTAAACAATGTCACTATATATAATGTTTACATACCCTACATTACTCATCTCATATGTATATACTGTACTCTATAACATCTACTGCATCTTGCCATTGCTGCACGGCTATCGCTCATCCATATACACTGCTCAAAAAAATAAAGGGAACACTTAAACAACACAATGTAACTCCAAGTCAATCACACTTCTGTGAAATCAAACTGTCCACTTAGGAAGCAACACTGATTGACAATACATTTCACATGCTGTTGTGCAAATGGAATAGACAACAGGTGGAAATTATAGGCAATTAGCAAGACACCCCCAATAAAGGAGTGGTTCTGCAGGTGGTGACCACAGACCACTTCTCAGTTCCTATGCTTCCTGGCTGATGTTTTGGTCACTTTTGAATGCTGGCGGTGCTTTCACTCTAGTGGTAGCATGAGACGGAGTCTACAACCCACACAAGTGGCTCAGGTAGTGCAGCTCATCCAGGATGGCACATCAATGCGAGCTGTGGCAAGAAGGTTTGCTGTGTCTGTCAGCGTAGTGTCCAGAGCATGGAGGCGCTACCAGGAGACAGGCCAGTACATCAGGAGACGTGGAGGAGGCCGTAGGAGGGCAACAACCCAGCAGCAGGACCGTTACCTCCGCCTTTGTGCAAGGAGGAGCAGGAGGAGCACTGCCAGAGCCCTGCAAAATGACCTCCAGCAGGCCACAAATGTGCATGTGTCTGCTCAAACGGTCAGAAACAGACTCCATGAGGGTGGTATGAGGACCCGACATCCGCAGGTGGGGGTTGTGCTTACAGCCCAACACCGTGCAGGACGTTTGGCATTTGCCAGAGAACACCAAGATTGGCAAATTCGCCACTGGCGCCCTGTGCTCTTCACAGATGAAAGCAGGTTCACACTGAGCACATGTGACAGACGTGACAGAGTCTGGAGACGCCGTGGAGAACGTTCCGCTGCCTGCAACATCCTCCAGCATGACCGGTTTGGCGGTGGGTCAGTCATGGTGTGGGGTGGCATTTCTTTGGGGGGCCGCACAGCCCTCCATGTGCTCGCCAGAGGTAGCCTGACTGCCATTAGGTACCGAGATGAGATCCTCAGACCCCTTGTGAGACCATATGCTGGTGCGGTTGGCCCTGGGTTCCTCCTAATGCAAGACAATGCTAGACCTCATGTGGCTGGAGTGTGTCAGCAGTTCCTGCAAGAGGAAGGCATTGATGCTATGGACTGGCCCGCCCGTTCCCCAGACCTGAATCCAATTGAGCACATCTGGGACATCATGTCTCGCTCCATCCACCAACGCCACGTTGCACCACAGACTGTCCAGGAGTTGGCGGATGCTTTAGTCCAGGTCTGGGAGGAGATCCCTCAGGAGACCATCCGCAACCTCATCAGGAGCATGCCCAGGCGTTGTAGGGAGGTCATACAGGCACGTGGAGGCCACACACACTACTGAGCCTCATTTTGACTTGTTTTAAGGACATTACATCAAAGTTGGATCAGCCTGTAGTGTGGTTTTCCACTTTAATTTTGAGTGTGACTCCAAATCCCAGACCTCCATGGGTTGATAAATTTGATTTCCATTGATAATATTTGTGTGATTTTGTTGTCAGCACATTCAACTATGTAAAGAAAAAAGTATTTAATAAGAATATTTCATTCATTCAGATCTAGGATGTGTTATTTTAGTGTTCCCTTTATTTTTTTGAGCAGTGTATTTATATGTACATATTCTTATTCATTCCTTTACACTTGTGTGTATAAGATAGTTGTGAAATTGTTAGATTACTTGTTAGATATTACTGTACGGTCAGAACTAGAAGCACAAGCATTTCGCTATACTCGCATTAACATCTGCTAACCATGTGTATGTGACCAATAAAATTTGATTTGATTTGAAGGTTTTCATTTTGAGCCCTGACGCCTACAGAAAGATGCTGTTGTTCGAGTGCTGTGATAAAAAGTAGGCTATAGATTCTTAATTCCCATCCTCATTCAGAATAAATGTATAATTGGTGACATAAAGAGATAAAAGCACATTTGATTACTATGCACTTCCTACTCATTACGTTTGTACAAATACACAACTTTCAATCAATCATTCACTGGTGTGTCATCACTATGATTTTGGAGCTGTATAGGACTGAGGCCATCACTTCTCTCCCAGTCATGGCCAACCAGCTCTCCAGACTGTGGAAGACAAGGTCACATGCACCCTCCCATACAGAATTCTTGTCTTCCTCCACAACCACTGCTCTAAAACCTGTGGCTGTTGCCTTGTGGATTTGGTCCCTTCGTCCAGCACAGCCTTTAGCGGTGATACGACAGTCAGAATTGAGTCTCTTTTCCTAGCTTCTTGAAGACTAGAACTAGCTAGTTGGAAAATTAGTCTTTTCCCAAAGCCTGTTGGCAAGACTGCCATTACATCCTCCCCTCGCACAAATGATCAAAATGGTAAAAAAAAAAAAAATGGTCGGCTAGCCTAACTTTAGCTACCGGCTTGTTTACTTATCCCTGGTGGGGGGCGTAGGAAATTGACAAGGAAGCGTGAGGGGCATTGCGCATGCACATTGCGTGCATAAGAAGACCAATCAAAACATTTGGTCAAATTCTGATTGAATATCTAATTTTACACAGCCTCCTGTCCAGACCAGTGAGTCACAGCTCTTCCTCACTGTGTAGTCACTAGTCACGTGGATCGTGCCAGCCAGGCTAATTCTTTACAAACGTTCTGCCTATGGACCTTCCTCATTAGAATTCATATAGTGGTTGAAATTAGGCCTGTCAAACAAATAAAATAATTAATCGAGTTAATGGCATGAGTTCATTGTGATTAATCACAATTTCAGAATTTGCTCACATTTGGCCCTAAATATAAAAAAATCTCAAAAGCAGTGCATTGAGTTATAGGCATACTATGTTTTGATTGTAAGGGAAAGAAACACAAAATAATCTGTATCAGAATGATTTTAATGGAATTTTCACCATAAACAACACAACAGTCATATCACTATAAGGGATTGTGTAGGTCATTTATTATTGTAAAGGAATAATGCCTAGTTGTCTTGTTATGGGATGCTAAGTCTATCCTCCAATGGTCAGCACTGTCATACTAAGGATGTTGGCTAGGCAGCAACCACATTCAAGTTCTTCATTTTACAGCCCAGTCCCACAGTTCTATATTAAAAGTGTAATGAGAAAAGGTTCCGGTTGGTTTTTGAATTGAAAAATCATATCCCCCGCAATCTGTCTCACTCTGTCTCTTTCTCCATTTTCTGAATTAAAGTGGAGTATTTTGGGACTGCAGGACCAATATCAAGATTTATACTTAGCTTTCATTCCCTGCCAAGGAGATAAATTATAATCTATTGACCTGAGCTGAGTGAGGCCAGCCAGATAAACATTAGGAGCGTGTGTAACTTCAGCATTATGCTTATGAGTTATTTCCCATTCTTCCCTTGCCTGGCTACCCATCCACATCTCTCCGGCCAACTGACGTTCCTTCTCCACCATGATGCTGGATTTGCCTCATTCCACTACAATTTCTAGAATGCGAACACATTCTAAATGTTCTGATTGATCCCTGAAACCGATGGGTTGGGCTAGAGCCGGCCTACACGATGACGCTATCAACTTTGATACTCTGATTGTTTATATTTGTTGAAGATGATCCAATCACTGATGAATTTGTTTTTGTACAAACAATGCCACTCATTTTGAAGTCACACAAAATACTTTTAGTCTTTCAGTTTCAGACCAAATGTATGTAGCGACCGAAAGAGCAGCGGTATGAAGTTCAGAGTGAGTCGTTAGGCAACCTCTTCCCTCAGATGATGTGAAGGTTGAAGTCGTGAAGTCTGATGTGATGGTTGCATTTTTATCTCAGTGGCTGGTGACTATTACTGGCTGTCATATCCGCCTCCTGGCAGTTTATACCACTATGATACTTGACTTTTATACACAGTCAATTATTCCTTCAGTGTCAGTTTCATACAGGGCAAGGTCAGTAAACACACCTACGAACATGCTTTAAGCCCAATCCACGGTTACTGCCTTAGCCAGAAGGGAGGATTTCACCTTTGGAACACCCAGTAGAACTCATCTGTAAATAAATCCTCTGTAAAGATTTGTAAATGCAGTTAACATTTGACATCCAATCCATGAGGAACAACCCACTTGGCACACACTGGTTGAATCAATGTTGTTTCCACATCATTTAAATAACATTTTGTTGAACTAAAGTGGAATAGACATTGAATTGATGTCTGTGCTCATTGGGAAGTTGTAAGTGTAGGAGCTCTCCCTCGTGCCCTCTAACCAAGCACTTTCAGATCCTTCAGTGGATCAACCGAGCAGTGCTCCTAACTGATTGCATTTTGTATTGTAAATGTTTATGTATAGTGCTAGGCTTTGAGAACATATATTATATCCCTGTCCATCTGTGGAACCTGCACTGCCATTCAACACTTGGCCCTAAATTGACTGTGACAGTGGAGATAGTGGGTTTGTTTGACCTTCCTCAGGATAAAGAGCTTTAAAAAACAGAATAAAGATGTATGCCTCACTTTGGCTAACACTCAAAGTATCTATCTCCTTAGCTCTCTTGGAAGGATTATGTAAAGTAACACTTTCAATGATTATATTGATATTAGACTATAAAGGTATTCACTCAGATATTAGCATGCTCTCAATTAAGGGGTAAATAGGATTTTGTTAGAGTTCTAATTATTCATGTTGTTTATGAAGTTCATCATGAGGACATCAGAGAGTAAATTAAGCTTATTAACACGGACTGACAGCAACATCAATTACTGGATTTTCACTACAAATGTTATATTTCAGTAACACCATTCATGAATATGCCAGGACTCAGTATGGCTCTGTGGCTAAGGAAAGAAGGAGCCTATCTGCCTTGGAAAATGACTCTGACATGTCTCATGTCAGCTGGAGAACCATTGCACCTGCATTTCAATGGAAGCCCAGTACAATTTCAGCAGAGGGTGGGACTTGACTGACACAGGTTCAAATGTCCCACATTGATATTCCCTTCTCAGTTAAAAGCAGTCTAATTAAACTGCATGCCAAACAGTAAGGGTGGCCTGGTCAATATCATAGTGCTTATTTGCTGTCACAAAGCCATTGATAAAAGCTCTCTGACTCTAGCCCACACAATGCAGAGACAGGCTTATAAGTGGATGGATAGTTTTAAATTCATGTCTGTTGTGTTTATGTTACATTATGAAACATGGCTGTGACTTTAAGACCGCTGGCACCACTTTCTCTGTCATGAGGTTTATATAGTCGCTCCTTGAAGTAAACAGAAGAGGAGACTGATGTGGGATGCTACAAATGGCCGAGTGTTGTATATGGGTTTTCCGTATGGCTGTTGTATCCTTGTGTGGGGAACATTACTCATGGAATAAACATCTAAGTGATGAAAACATTAACTCATAGGATGTACTATAGCCTACATTATAACATGTTATTTTCAGAGATGTGTCATGACGTTGGCCTGGGGGTAGGTTTATGACAGTCATAAATACCTCTTCCCCCCTTTTTCCTCTCTCTACCCTACTGATGTGAAATTTGAAAACCCCTTGGTTAACATAGATATTCTGGGAACATCAGAAGGTGGGGGGAAATGAACTATATTCTGGTAATCCGACCAATTGAACATATGCGGTGGTACTTAATGAATATGATGTCAGTTCGGTTGTCATCTGGGACATTCCCATCAATGATAGGGTGACATAAACTCTATAGTGGAAAGTCTACACATCACAGTTATCGGATTCACATGGAATTGTTGTTCAATTTAAATGTTTGAATATGAAATTATTCATGATGGGATGAAATGTGATTTTAGCTACTAAAATGTGAGAATTGGGTTTTCATGAGTGAATTAGGCCCGACTCAGTGGCCCGCCCGCCCACGTGAAGAGACATAGGTTGTAAACTATGAAACACACCCCTTTTCTCCCTCCACTATATAAGCCCTTGACGAAAATTTCACCTCCTGTTCCAAGGATGTGAGGACGACGGTCCATACGTTGAAAAGGACTAACATGTCAACTACAGAACTAAGCCAACATCAGCGTGAGCTTTGGTTGCGAATGGTATGAACTTTGAACTTTTATTCACTACAGAAGTGATATCGCCTAGACATTGAATTAGCAACAGCAGCTGCAAACGTAAATTAGGAAAGAACAGAGTATCCCGTCTACCACACAACGACGTTACTACAACGTATCCAATTGACCACCAGAGACATTCTTCAAAGGACAAAGGACTCGGTTGGGCAACACGGCCTCCCATCTACCACCAACCTACCGAAGCGCAGCTCAGAGTAAATATTTATTGCATTTTCCTTTTCCAAATGGGCGGTAATTTAGAATGCATAAGATACTGTATTTACGATAGCACAGCTTCTCCCTTTTGTTCCTCAGTCTTCCCGCTCTTTCACTCAAACCCAGCCCCCTTTTCTTTGTGTAACCAGCTGTCATATCTGTTCCGCCCGCTAGGGACGTTTTCCTTTATGACGTAATTTGTAATCAAGGTATGATTCATTCTGTGTATATGTAATTCTGTGTGATTAGTTAGGTATATAGTAAATAAATAATTAAACCCAATTTTGTATTGCTGCTTGTTAGCCAGGGTTTGTGAAGATAACCAAGAATTTACAACTTTCAGATGAGACTGAATTAAGGTGACGATTAATATTGACTGCTATTGATGTCAAATATTACTAGGTCTTTAAGAGTTTATTCGGAAGATAACAGCTCTATAAATATTATTTCGTGGTGCCCCGACTTTCTAGTTAATTACATTTACATGATTAGCTCAATCAGGTAATAGTTATTACGGAGAAAGGATTTTATAGAATAGCATGTCATATCACTTAATCCGGCATAGCCAAAGACACGACAGATGTGACTTAACTCATCTTCCAATTGTCCACCTAACCTCGCGACTTTCCTCACTCCTGATAGAGCAGGGATCGTCAAATAGATTCAGCCGCGGGCTGATTTTTTCTTGAGCGGATAATTTGTAGTCTGCAAATTGACTGCAATAAGCCCAAAACAAAGATAATATTTGACTAAAACAATCATTTCAAACCTTGCTTACATTGTATACGATCACATATACAATATCTCTCTATTATGCTTGGGAATACTTTGGAACAGATTTCCAAAATTAAAATCCCTTGGAGCTGATTGGCTCTTGGTTTTACAGTCTTTATATCTTTTAATAATAATAATACAATTGCTTGTGGGCCGCCAGTTGGGGAACCCTATTATAGAGTAGAATAGCTTTTGGTCAGTGAGACTGACAGTTATGTAATTTGGATTAGAGAAAGTGATTCAATTCACACAATCATTCAAGATGAGTGATCAAACATAATTGGATTGTAACTGATTCTAAATTCCCTTACAGGACACAGAAGGGTCTGTGGCATGCTAAGTAGGTCTTATCTGTGCAAACAGATGGGTTTTATCCCACTGAGTTCCAGGCAGTCCGTGTCATGACTATAGAGATGACCATGGGTTTCTCTGGAAACAGGGGTCTTCATTCCCCACCATCAGCAACACTCTCATCCCCGACTCACCCCCTCTCACACATTCCTCTATGCGGTAGCACAGCTGGACAGAATATACACCTCAGTACGCCATCACTTCATCATACTGAGGTATTTATTAGACATGCACTAAGCCCTGACTTACCCTGGTTATTACCTATCAACGAATCAAGTAAGCATCATTGTAGGTGGTTTAACACATATGTAGAATGTGGGTGTTATCTTGTCTTAAAAGCTTTTAGTTAGGAGATATCCAATACCATGTGTGCCCTTGTTGTTGTCATGATGCAAGGTTTCAGGTTTGAGGCCCTTTTTTATGATGTCACATTGGACCTCAGACCTCTTAAAGTGGAACAGTCAGCGTTTTAACTACTTTGCAGATATGAACAAACAGACAATCATAATATCAGTCAAAAATATCAAATTCTCAGTTTATGCTTCAAAACCAACTTTATAAGAGGTTTTAAAAATAGGTTATATTTGACGCAAAATTCCATGATATACAGTAAGGCAATAGATGGATGCAGTTCAATGCATGATTCATATAATTTACCAATACATTTCTTGGTAGTCCCAAAAAATATTGCTATCAGGTTGTAAATCACAGCTGGCCTGGTACATTGTTTGCTTCCTGCACCCATTCAGGATGCACTGTTTCAGTTTCAATGACTCAATATTTTGAACAAAAACGGACAACTGTAACTAAGGCTGGAAATGTCAATACAATCAAATTAGCAAGGGCAATGATCCCAAGTCAGTCATAATGGGGCTAATAGGCTAGCGCACGTGTCAAACACAAGACCCGCAGGTCGAATAGGAAACACAAGCGAGTATAAAGGAGTCAACAGTTGA
The DNA here is from genome assembly GCF_016432855.1 of Salvelinus namaycush. NCBI lineage: Eukaryota > Metazoa > Chordata > Actinopteri > Salmoniformes > Salmonidae > Salvelinus > Salvelinus namaycush. The sequence continues at coordinate 24,298,285 of NC_052328.1, forward strand.
GTCATCTACTTTATGAAATTGCAGCCTGATTCCCTGTAGCCAAGTTTTAGTTATTTGGAGTTATTAAATACTTTGTGATTAGGGTTACAGAATATTATGCACATCTCACGCAGAGCTGCAAAGGCTGGACAGGTATTATTTAGCTCTTTTTTGTTTTAATACGTTAAAATGCTATATATGTACATACTGTAAGTGGACATTATAAAGAGTCATGTTTAAAAAAAATTATAAAAAAAATGGCACGTTTGGGTAGCAGTTGCATGTAAATAAAATAAAATAAATAAGCTATGTCTGGCCCGGTGAATTCATTGTTTTTTCAGTTTGGCCCGTGCACTGATTGAGTTTGACACCCCTGGGCTAGCGTATCTATTGATGTAACTAGCTATTTATTTAGTAAGCTAACAACACGGAGCCTAACGTTAGCTAACTAGCTGCTGACCGACTTTTTCACCTCATATCGTTTTTCTTTGGCTCCAGCTAGAGATGCTGCAGGTGTCACTTAGTTAGCTAGTAATAAATGTGAATCGCTTTGCTAGTAAGCTAGCTATGCTGAACTTGAGTTATTGTTATCCACAGGTAACATATATCTTAGTTGTCAATCAAATGTATCAAATGCATCGATCAAATGGGCAGGCAGGCAAGTTCCCATTCAGTTGTCAAAAAACTTGGTTTGGGACGAGCATGCATTGGCACAATTTTGCAGGCAAACTGCAGAAGGACGAGCAGGCTACTATTCCCCATCGTCAGTGCAAATTTGAAGGTCAACTCGCTGAAAAAGTTAGAGGTTTTATCTAATTTTCCATCATTAGATTTTAGCTCATCTCACTCTGGCTAGCGTTAGTTGTTGATCTTGTTGTTGTTGATGTGCATAGGCAACTGAGGGAGAGAGAGATTACCTTTTTATGGTTGTTTGATCAATTGGATTGTGAAGTTCCAAAATGTCAGAGGACTCCTGTGGTATTTGCATATTTGCAGAAATCCATTCGGGTGAATTTTGTGGAATTTTTCTACTGCATGTTAAAACACACAGTGCAGCTCAAAGTTAATTATTGCAGGCCCATGTGGGAAATGGCTTATTTGCATATAGGCCTACTGTAGCTCTGATTGTCTATGGCGCACCGGTCTGCGTAGACACCAGTTTACTGCAATGTCTATTAATTGTCCAAACGCACGGCCGTTTCCCACTCTATATTGCTATTGAGTTTTCACAAATGCCTTGCTATACGTCATTCCCAAACATTCTATGAATTTCTGAAAATTTGAAAATTAACATATGTAGGTGCTCGCTTGTACTCGCTTGTATATGAAAATATTTTTTATAAGATTTAATGTTGCTAAAATGCTGTCAGTTCCACTTTAAATCACTGTGAGCCCATTGTTTCACACTGAAAATGGAAGGTCCCAAAACAGTTTTTCTCCCTCCAGGGTAAGATGAAGACAAACAGTCAGTGAAATGGGTTATCAACGTGGTATCAGCCAGTTTATGTGCAGAGCAGATTGAAGTTATACCCTAGTTGGGAAAGATAAGACTACTCTTTAAAAAAGGAATGCCTGAGCTTACATAAATACGACCCAGCTTGTGAATTCTCTTCTAGCTGTGTGCTGAGAGAGAGAGGAATATGGGCTCGCTGAAGCTTAATTAAAACCAAGGTTGTGTCCTGTAGATGTTACGCTCCCCCGAACTGTCAACTGATTTCGACAGGCCGTTTGGCTAGGGCACAGACATACAGCCACTGTAGCTTAGATTTTGAGCAAGGGTAGCTGTGTGTTACATATGTTATGAAAATAATGAATGAAACTAATGAGATAATGTCAAGAGGACTATGGACATGTCCCATTTAGTTCATTTCATGTTAATGACCAATACTCCCTGAGAACCCTTTCGATGACAATTCTGACCAATTATAAATACTTAAACTTAAATAAGTTATTCTTATAACTTTATTATGACCTTATTATGACGTGAATTCACCCACACACACGCGCATGCGCACACACACGCACACACACACACATGCACACGCACACGCAAACGCACACTTAGATTAGCAATGGCCTATTGTGTTAGCAAGTCTCATGTCAGATGATTTCCATTTCTCATTATGGAGGAAAAGTCATCCTATTCATGCTTCACGCATATTAAGAGTCACATTAGCCTTTCTCTTCAGATTAAGGAAGGAAGCTGGGAACATGTTCATTGTCTCATTTTAACTCCATATCCTTTTTATGGCAATCATATGAATGTCTTTGAATACTCAGCCAAAAGCTCCCTATAATTAGCTAAGTGAGGTCACTGATCTTAAAATGAAATACCATGTCTTGATGGAATGCACTAACTGTAAAAGCACTGTTTTTGGGGAGAATGAGAATTGGTCATACAGTATGTCAATAGACAACCAATTAATGGTTACAAAGTAAGTGGAAAATATTTAGCTACATACAGAATTTGTGTTGATGATGATGTTTGTCAATACAGAAGCTATTACGTTTTATTATCACTAATATGCAGCAATATTTTTTTATTTTTTTATTTTTTATTTTTTTTAAATAAATGTTATCCCCTTTACTCCCCAATTTTCGTGGTATCCAATCGCTAGTAATTACAATCTTGTCTCATCGCTACAACTCCCGTATGGGCTCGGGAGAGACGAAGGTCGAAAGGTGTCCTCCGAAGCACAACCCAACCAAGCCGCACTGCTTCTTAACACAGCGCGCCTCCAACCCGGAAGCCAGCCGCACCAATGTGTCGGAGGAAACACCGTGCACCTGGCCCCCTTGGTTAGCGCGCACTGCGCCCGGCCCGCCACAGGAGTCGCTGGAGCGCGATGAGACAAGGATATCCCTACCGGCCAAACCCTCCCTAACCCAGGCGACGCTAGGCCAATAGTGCGTCGCCCCATGGACCCCCCAGTCGCGGCCGGCTGTGACAGAGCCTGGGCGCGAACCCAGAGACTCTGGTGGTGCAGCTAGCACTGCGATGCAGTGCCCTAGACCACTGCGCCACCCGGGAGGCCAATATGCAGCAATATTGATCTATTGATCTAGCCCACCGTTCAAGTGCAACATGCGATGAAAGGACCTTCCAATTTAATCAGCACAGGAAATTAATTATTTTACATCTGCTGTAGTACTGTTACTATAATAATGTAGTCAGCTACCTGTATAGAAATCCTATCTGTGCTTCTAATAAGGTCCCATCCATCTTGTCATTGGCCCATTCTCATTGAGTGTCTCCTGCAACAGACCCTTTCTTTAGCAAAGATGTTTTAGTCTTGGAACCCATTCATGACCAGTGCTATTTTTTTATGGGTTGATAGGGGGTTCATATTTTCTCTTAACTAGAAGACGTATTATTTAATCAGATGTCATAAATTCTCCTTTGTTTGCATAACAAGCAATGCAGAGCAAGTATCAGTAGGTGTCACGTTGTATAAATGATTGAAGACAGGCGCAGGAATTCGTAATAGGGGAGGACGAAGCCCAAAGGCACAGGGACGAAGCACAAAACAAACACGTATACAAAACACAGGGATGTAACCCAAACAGAATGAGCGAGATGAAACCTCTAATAAATACACAGGACGAGACCCGCAATACACTACACGGTGCGAGATCCGTAATAAAAAATGCACAACAATACACAGGACGAGACCCGTAATAACAAGGGCACAATACACGCAGGATGAAAGCCGAAAACACAAAGCACAGGTACTCACAGACCAGCTGACATGGGTACAATAACCAACAAGACAATGGTGAACAGAGGTCACATATAAACAATTACTAATCAGGGGAATTGGAATCAGGTGTGTATAATGAGAGTTCAGGGATGCCTAGGGTCCGGTGACGTAGACCTCCGGAACTGGTGCACGGGGGTCAGTGACAGTAGGTCTATGTAGAGACTGAAAGAGTCTGTCTGTTTGACATATGCAACCCAGTGGGCAATGGAAGCCATTTGAAGTGAGCTTCTCGTGGAGCCGTGAAAGGTTCAACAAATTGTGTGAGGGGTAGAAATGTGCGGATTTCTCCGTTCTCTTCTCCGGCCGTTATGTGAGGCAGTTCAATGACGAGAAATGTCTCAGTCCCTGGTGCAAAAACGTTGTGCTATCCATGATCACAAGTACAGGACATCAATAAGCTGCTCCCAAACATTTTAAACCAGCATCAGGAAATTGAGTCTATCATGTGGGATTCAATTACATTATGAAGGGCAGCTCAGAACAGCTCAAAATGGATTTTAAAGAACTGATTGGGTCACTGTTTGACACCAACAAACGCCCCATAATATCTGGCCCTCTACCCTCCCTAAATCGTGGCATTGAACATTTCAGCAGACTTTTAGCCCTCCATAACTGGCTACGAGACTACTGCAGCTCTGTGGGTATAACATGTATTGACAATTTTGCTACCTTCTGGAGACAAAGCTTGTTTTATAATTATGATGGTATCCACCCAAATCATTTAGGTTCCTGGATCCTTTCACAGCGTTATAAGCCTGCGTTGAGACAATGACTTATATAATGGCCTTAAGCCCAGCTCAGTTAATCCCTACCATTGTGTCGATCAGTTGTCATAATGCTTCAGCAAATGTACATTATCCCAGCGGCATTGGAAGACACAATGTAAGTAACCTAATTTATGTCCCTCTAAATGCCCTGAATGTCTCTGCTGACCCCACTGCTATTGTATACAGTAATCATGTGCCTATAAACCAGAGTTATACTGTTAGCAGTCAGGCGGTGTGTCCTAGTAGGAAGTCCACTGTGTGAAGCTCACCCTGCACTAACATAAATAACATGAGCGTGTCTACTTCTGCTAAGCTTCCCAGTAAAGCAATGACAACAATCAAGCATCCCAGAAAAGTGCTAAAAATAGCCCAAGTTGACATTTGTAGCCTAAGAAACAAGGTTCATGAGTCAATAACTTGCTAGTAAGAGATGATATTCATAGTCTGACTATCTCTGATACAGTGGTAGCAATACATGGTAATAACATCTACAGAAAAGACAGAAATGCCAATGGGGTGGTGTATTAAAAACCACATTTCTGCAAATGTTAGAGAGAATCTCATGTTAAATCTCATGTTAAATACTGTTAAATACTGTTAAAGTAATATGGCTAGGTTCATCTGCCTCACCTAAATCCATTCTTGTGGGAAGCTGCTATAAACCACCAAGTGCTAACAGTCTGTATCTGGATAATATGTGTGAAATGCTTGATATTGATATTAACAGAGAGGTATATTTTCTGTAACCAGTGCCTGCAGCCTGGTTCAGGTAATCAGTCAACCTACCAGGGTAGTTACAAACAGCACAGGAATTAAATCATCAACATGTATTGATCACATCTTTACTAATGTGGCAGGAATTTGCTTTAAAGCAGTATCCAAATCCATTGGATGTAGTGATCACAATATAGTAGCCATATCTAGGAAAACCAAAGTTCCAAAGGCTGGGCCTAATATAGTGTATGAGGTCATACAAACGTTTTTTTGTATTGATTCTTATGTTGATGATCTAAATCATGTTTGCAGGTCTGTGGTGTGTAATGAGGAGCAACCAGACGCTGCACTTGACAAATTTATGAAATTGCTTATTCCAGTTACTAATAAGCATGCACCCATTAAGAAAATTACTGTAAAAACTGTTAGATTCCATTGGATTGATGAGGAATTGAAAAATTATATGGTTGAGAGGGATGAGGAAAAAAGGTATGGCAACATGTCTGGCAGCACAATCGATTGGCAAACGTAGATTGAGAAATCATGTGACTAAATCTAATAACAAAAAGAAGAAGAAACTATACTATGAAACAAAGATAAATGATATAAAGAATGATAGTAAAAGGCTTTGGAGCACCTTAAATGAAATTTAAGGGCAAAAAGGCAAACTCAGCTCCATCATTCATTGAATCAGATGGCTCATTTATCTCAAAACCCACTGATATTGCCAACTACTTTAATTATTTTTAATTGGCAAGATTAGCAAACTTAGGCATGACATGCCAGCAACAAACGCTGACACTACACATCGAAGTATATCTGACCAAATTATGAAAAACAATCATTGTAATTTTGAATTCCGTAATGTAGGAGACATGAAAAAATTATTGTTGTCTGTCAACAACGACAAGCCAACATGGATGGAAAATTACTGAGGATAATAGCGGACAATATTGCCACTCCTATTTGCCATATCTTCAATTTAAGCCTACTAGAAAGTGTGTGCCCTCAGGCCTTGAGGGAAGCGAAAGTCATTCCGCTATCGAAGAATAGTAAAGCCCCCTTTAGGGGCTCAAATAGCAAACCAATCAGCCTGTTACTAACCCTTAGTAAACTTTTGGAAAAAATTGTTTTTGACCAGATACAATTCTATTTTACAGTAAACAAATTGACAACAGACTTTCAGCACGCTTATAGTGAAGTACAATCAACAAGCACTTTACTGATTACTGATTATTAGCTGAGAGAAATTGATGATAAAAAGATTGTGGGGGCTGTTTTGTTAGACTTCAGTGCGGCTTTTGACATTATCGATCATAGACTGCTGCTGGAAAAACGTATATGTGCTATACACCCCCTGCTATATTGTGGATAAAGAGTGACCTGTCTAACAGAACATAAATGGAATGGAAGCCTCTCCAACATAATCCGGGTAGAATCAGGAATTTCCCAGGGCAGCTGTCTAGGCCCCATACTTTTTTCAATCTTTACTAACGACACGCTTTGAGTAAAGCCAGTGTGTCTATGTATGCAGATGACTCAACATTATACACGTCAGCTACTACAGTGACTGAAATGACTCATCAAAGAGCTGCAGTTAGTTTCAGAATGGGTGGCAAGGAATAAGTTAGTCCTAAATATTTCTAAAGCTAAAAGCATTGTATTTGGGACAAATCATTCACTAAACCCTAAACCTCAACTAACTCTTGTAATGAATAATGTGGAAATTATTGCTTGGAGTAATCCTGGATTGTAAACTGTCATGGTCAAAACATATTGATACAACAGTAGCTAAGATGGGGAGAAGTCTGTCCATAATATAGCGCTTCTCTGCCTTATCACCAGTATCAACAAGGCAGGTCCTACAGGCCCTAGTTTTGTCACGCCTGGACTACTATTCAGTTGTGTGGTCAGATGCCACAAAGAGGGACTTAGGAAAATTGCAATTGGCTCAGAACAGGGCAGCACGGCGGGCCCTTGGATATACTCAGAGAGCTAACATTAATAATTTGCATGTCAATCTCTGCCGTCTCAAAGTGGAGGAGAGATTGACTTCATCACTACTTGTATTTGCGAGAAGTGTTGACATGTTGAATGTACCAAGCTGTCTTTTTGAACTACTAGCACACAGCTTGGACACCCATTCATACCCCACAAGACATGCCACCAGAGGTCTCTTCACAGTCCCCAAGTCCAGAACAGACTTTGGCACACATTACTACATAGAGCCATGACTACATGGAACTCTATTCCACATCGAGTAACTCATGCAAGCAGTAATATTAGATTTAAAAAACGGATACAAATATAACTTATGGAACAGAGACACAAACCCAGGCACAGACACACGATACATATACACACATAATAACATACGCACTATACACACATGTACACATGGATTTTGTGTTGTAGATATGTGGTAGTAGAGTTGTGGCCTGAGGGCACACACTTAATGTGTTGTGAAATCTGTTGTGAATGTATTGTAATGTTTTTAATTGTATAACTACCTTAATTTTGCTTCCTTGGCAGCAGCTTATGGGAATTCATAATAAATACAAATACAGATAGGCGTGATGTAATCAGATGAATTGAGTCTTCTGAGAGCTGATTTACGTAGTGACCCAGAGAATACTGAGCCTGTATCTCAGCTTTAACGGCAAATCAATTCCAGCACATATCTGAAAGGCATCAAAGATGAGTGTGAACTTTTTTGCCTTCTAAAGGTGACAGAGAGACATTTTTCTGTAGGTCCAGTCCTTTATTAGGGACTTTTGTTATTGTATTTCAACACAGTATTCCAAGGTTCTCTGTTCAGTTCATGAGGTGTATTGTTAATGGGATAAATAACCCTTTTAGGTTCTATATAGCCTCTTTTTTTCTAAGAGTGTACAGTAGTTACAACAAGGACTGATCCAGGCTTCAATTTCGTCTCTCTCTCTCGCTCCCTCTCTCTCTCTCTTGCTCTCTTTCTGCTTTCCTCCCCTCTCCCTCCTGCCCCCCCCCCCCCCCCCCCTCCCTCTCCCTCTCCTCCAGACACCATGACCCAGTCGGAGGATAAGCACTCACAAGTGGACGGCACAGATACTGAAATGGACGTCATAGACGCTGAAATGCACTCCACTGAAAGGTGACTTCCAGCCACTTCACCTTCCCAAACTTTTTGGTGAGTAAACTGAATCCTTCACAGTTCTGTGGACAGATAAGAGACACATGCTCCTTCCCCCTGCCTGTCACTGTCTACTTGCTTTCTCATAAAGACCTAACTGTATATAATGGTAATCGTAGAAAGTCTTTATGCCCCAACTGAGGAGAGCTGTCTTCAGCTGAATCAAGAATCGTTTTAATGTTTTTGTCGTTGTTTTCTGCCGGCCCCCTCTGAAATGGCAGTCAGCTGACTGGGCCTAAACTTCTCTTGCTTTAAACTTGCAGTATTGATTGGCTGGACCCAGTAGAAATTGTGTTTTCATCTGGGTGAGAAACATGCCTGGGCAAAATCTTTATTTCTTAATTAAGAGGCAGTCTCAATGATGGGGCCACCGTTTCATTCCCTTTTGTAGAATGACTAAAAGTACACATCATCATCAATTTGAGATTGCCTCCATCTGGAGAATATGCCTTTATGACATACAGACCCCCCTGTTGTGTGTGAGTGTGTCAGACGAAGGGGATACACACCCCTACTGTGTGTCAGACAAGGGGCATGTGGTGATGGATATTGATCGGTGATCAGATGCATTAATGTGGACTGTTTATTGTTTCTCACACTGGGTCAATGTGGGATTGTGCGTGAATGTGCATGTGTGTGAACATTTGTGTATGTGTGTTCATGCTTGTGGGTGTGCGTGTGTGGGGGGGGAGGGGCTGTACATGTCTGTAAGTGTGATTGTACTTTTCACTTGCTCCACTCAGAAATCAATTAATGAAGAATGGAGAGATTCCAGACCATGTGACCATTTTTAAGGATTGCGACCTACGTAGAAAGGCTAGTTACGTGACTCATGTTCAACATTGTTCAATCAACTGGTGTCCTTCAAAATAGCCTCTGGATTTAGTTTATTTATGATTATGCATTGGCTCAGATTTGTGTAGTTAATATACTGACCTATGGGTTGATATAAGTGCAATTCCCTACCACACAATATCATTCGGACTTGATTGGCATTGGCAATCTACTCCCAAATATTTTGTGTCTACCTAACCACTCAAATGGTGGCCTAAATTAATGATGGACTTCTGTCAGTTCAATGAAAAGAAAAAGAGGAGGGCCATTCAGTTTTATATGAACACTTTTCCATCCATATTGGCAGAGATGAGTTTCAATTGTATTTCAACAGAGGCCTGCAGGGCCAGATTGACTATTCGAGGCAATGTTCTGTACGCTAAACAAGATTGACTTCATGATCGATAGAACAGGCCTTACGTCAGGCCAAAATAATTGTTTCAAGCTCTGCTGGGGTATACATGGGCTCTCAAATCTGCCTGGTTATAAATCCGATAGAACTGTGTCAACATCCGTTTGTGAAACTGAGGTAGCAATATTCACCAAGTGATGTAATTAAACAGTTTTTGTCATTTCATTTTTGTGAATATAATTACTTGTCCAGAATAATGCCTGGGGTCCACTCATTGTTTGGATCTCAGCAGTGTCTCCTATTAAAGTAACTTTTTCCATATTTCTATGAAATATGACCTACAATTAATTACAATATGAGTGAAATAGTTTTCCTTCCAAAAAATGGTATTTCAAGTATTTTAAAAAGCAGCTTTTCTGTGTTAGAATGGTGTGGGCATATCCCAACAACAGAATGGTGTTGTCACGACTCGAACTGAAGGTGGCTCCTCTTCCTATTCGGGCGGCACTCGGCGGTCATCGTCACCGGTCTACTAGCTGCCACCGATCCCCTTTTCCTTTTCTGTTGGTTTTGTCTTATTGGTTACACCTGTTTCTTGTTTGGGTTTTGGTTAGGGCTATTTAAGCCGGTTATGCCCGCCTGCTTTTGTGCGGGCTTGTTCCTCTGTTAGTTTGTGGATGTGCATTTGTATCTTATTTTCTCCGGACTGTTTGGGTCCTGTTTTTGGGCCGGTCAGTTTGTATGCGCCTGGTGTTTTTGGCGTGACCGTTTCTGTACCGGAATAAATACGATTGTCCTAACCCTCTGCTCTCTGCGCCTGACTCCAAACCCACTACTCCTAGAAGTCCTGACAGGTGTGGACATATACTGGTCAATAAAAATATTCATGCATTTTGACCACTGATTGGCCAGCTCAGCCAATGAGCCAACATGACAACATATTCTATGAGGATATAGCAAGCATTTTTGAAACGGTCTGTTTGAGATACAAGTTTTGGGTGGGGGTTTTGAAGTGTTTTTCGCCAATTTATGCTCTGGCCACAAATACGAGTATAGGACGAGCCAACAATATTATTTGGGTATGAGTTAACAGAATATTAACATTTAACCGTTAGATTTTCACTGGACAGTTACTAACAGCTCTTGGGGAAAGTTACTTATACAGTAACTCAGCGCCTTGGTATTCATGTATGGATATAGTATCTCATGTCAACCCATGTTATATTCTTAATTTAAGTCTGTAGTAAACAGTAGAAACTGGGTCTCATACCCGATAATAAGGTTGGGGACAAACAGGGGCTGTATGAAAGGTTAATATGAGGACTCAGTGTTGAGATAATTGGAACCGCTGAGACATCATTAAAATGGGTCTTGCATATTATAAATGATGAAGGTTAGGTTAGGTGACTTTGTTTTGATCTGGTTCTGGAATCTGTTAAAGCTGTTTTATACCGTCGTTTTTCATACAAACAGAATAAACTAGTCATGATTATTTTATAACTGTTGTGTTCTTTGCTGAGTTGTTGGTCACGGGTCTGTACGTGTGTGCTTTTGGTATTCAGATGCAGTCTTGAACCGCGTTCATTTGCAACTCTTAAATATTGACTATGCTGCCTACAGTAGATTTAGGTTCAATGATGTTTTCCAATGTGATTATTTTTTATACACCAATTAAGTATGCAATGAAGAGTGACAGGGCAGATTATTGGGGAACAACAAAGCCACAAGGCTGCAGACATGTCTGTCGATCAGAACACAGATTTTTGTAAACCTATTTTTTAATGATTGTTATGGACTCAGTGCTTTGCTGTGTACTGCATTATGAGTTACTGTTAAAATTGCAGGCATTGTCTGTTTATATCCTAAAAAACATCCCCTCCTCCTTAAAGGAACACTTATTATGATCCGTCCTTGCAGCCCAGGAGGGGTATTTTTTCATGCATGACAAGACTGCAAAAGTACTCACCTCAAGGAATGTTGCCATCCTTTTGGTAAAATCTAAAGGTGGCATTAGTTCTTATGGAGGCACAAATTACAACTTAGCCATACTGTTGTATTCCAAGCGTCCCTGTCTCTCTTCCCTTCAGGGCATCTATGGACTCTGTCATGATCTATAGGTGTAGAATTTGAGCCAGTTTGCTACATCAGGAAACATTTTCCTGCAGCAACTAGACATGTGAATTATTATGTGGACTATAATTAATGGACATTTTTGTAAGGGTTGATACATTTTTCATATGGGAAAATCAAGTCTGAAATTTTAATGTGGAAATTACAAACTTCAGAAAACTTTTTAAACCTCAAATACACTATAACGTTCTAAATGTCCTGCATTGCATGAAAGTTCTCCAGGGTGATCAAATTAAGATCCTACATCTGCATAGCATGACTGCCATTAATTAACAACAATGGGTAGAGGTGGGCAGAACATGACAATGAGAGATGAAGGGTATAGAGGAGTAAGGGAGCCAGAAGCCCACAGTGTGACTCTACCCTTGATTACTTTTTAATTGGCTACTTGTAAAGGCCCCAGGGCTGTTGTCACCAGACAAAGTAGCTGGCAAGGCAAAGTGATCTGAATTCCATGTCAGTCTTGAGGCGTGGATAAGGGAACGGGCAGGTATACAGAAGTGGGTGAAGACACATTCTGTCAATCCCCTAGTCAGTGGAGCTGCTATGTTCTGAATAACTCAATCTGGGACCTTTTAAAAAGACAGATAGTGGCGCTATCATTTCCCTTCAGTTATTCAGTGCATCTGCCCAATCAAATGGGGATTTCAAAAATACTATATTTGTCACGGTCGTCTTGAGGTGAGAGAGTGGACCAAGGCGCAGCGTGAGAAAAATACATCTTCTTTTATTAGACGAAGATGAACCACGAACTAAACACTTACAAACTAAACAAAACAACCGTGAAGCTAATGACGTAAGTGCATACACAAGCATCAAACGTACAACATAGACAATTACCCACATTAACCTAATGCCTATGGCTGCCTTAAATATGGCTCCCAATCAGAGACAATGAATGACAGCTGTCTCTGATTGAGAACCCTTCAGGCAACCATTGACTTACCTAAACAACTACACTAGACACTGCCCCATACACATACAACACCCCTAGACACTACAAAAACACATACATTCCCCATGTCACACCCTGACCTAACTAAAATAATAAAGAAAACAAAGATAACTAAGGCCAGGGCGTGACAATATTAGCCCTACAGCCATGATTTATTATGTTCCTCACAAATGAAAACTTATCGCCGTACTACAGTGCATTCGGAAAGTACTTAGACCCCTTGACTTTTTCCACATTTTGTTACGTTACAGCTTTATTCTAAAATAGATTAAATAGTTTTTTCCCTCATCAATCTACACACCATACCCTATAATGGCAAAACAAATAACTTATTTTTTTACATTTTTGCAAATGTATTAAAAATAAAAAAAGGGAAATATCACATTTAAGTATTCAGACCCTTTGCTCAGTACTTTGTTGAAAAACAATTGGCAGCATTTACAGCCTTGAGTCTTCTTGGGTATGACGCTACAAGCTTGGCACATGTATTTGGAGAGTTTCTCCAATTCTTCTCTGCAGATTCTCTCAAGCTCTCTCAGGTTGCATGGGGAGCGTCGCTGCACAGCTATTTTCAGGCCTCTCCAGCGATGTTTGATTGGGTTCAAGTCCGGGCTTTGGCTGGGCCACTCAAGGACATTCAGAGACTTGTCCCGAAGCCACTCCTGCGTTGTCTTGGCTGTGTGCTTAGGGTAGTTGTCTTGGCTGTGTGCTTAGGGTCGAGGTCCTGAGCGCTCTGGAGCAGGTTTTCATCAAGGATCTCTCTGTACTTTGCTCTGTTCATCTGTCCTTCGATCCTGACTAGTGTCCCAGTCCCTGCTGCTGAAAAACATCCCCACAGCATGATGCTGCCACCACCATGCTTCACTGTAGGGATGATGCCAGGTTTCCTCCAGATGTGACTCTTGGCAGTCAGGCCGAAGAGTTCAATCTTGGTTTCATCAGACCAGAGGATCTTGTTTCTCATGGTCTGAGAGTCCTTTAGGTGCCTTTTGGCAACTCCAAGCAGGCTGTCATGTACCTTATAGTGAGGAGTTGCTTCCGACTGGCCACTCTACCATAAAGGCCTGATTGGTGGAGTGGTGCAGAGATGGTTGTCCTTCTGGAAGGTTCTCCCACCTCCACAGAGGAACTCTGGAGCTATGTCAGAGTGACTGTCGGGTTCTTGGTCACCTCCCTGACCAAGGCCCTTCTTCCCCCATTGCTCAGTTTGGCCGGTTGGCCTGCTGTAGGAAGAGTCTTGGAGGTTCCAAACTTCTTCCATTTAAGAATGAAGGACGTCACTGTGTTCAGACATTTTTTGGTATCCTTCCCCAGATCTGTTCCTCGACACAATCCTGTCTCGGACCTCTACGGACAATTCCTTAGACCTCATGGCTTGGTTTTTTCTCTGACATGCACTGTCAACTGTGGGACCTTGAATAGACAGGTGTGTGCCTTTCCAAATCATGTCCAATCAATTGAATTTACCACAGGTGGACTCCAATCAAGTTCTAGAAACATCTCAACGGTGCTCAATGGAAACAGCGTGCACCTGAGCTCAATTTCGAGTCTCATGGCAAAGGGTCTGAATACTTATCTACACTACCGTTCAAAAGTTTGGGGACACTTAGAAATGTCCTTGTTTTTGAATGAAAATCACATTTTTTGTCCATTAAAATAACATCAAATTGATCAAAAATACAGTGTAGACATTGTTCATGTTGTAATTGACTATTGTAGCTGGAAACAGCTTATTTTTATTGAAATATCTACATAGGCGTATAGAGGCCCATTATCAGCAACCATCGCTCCTGTGTTCCAATGGCATGTTGTGTTAGCTAATCGAAGTTTATCATTTTAAAAGGCTAATTGATAATAAGAAAACCCTTTTGCAATTATGTTAGCAGAGCTGAAAACTGTTGTGCTGATTAAAGGAGCAATAAAACTGGCCTTCTTTAGACTAGTTGAGTATCTAGACTCTCTAATGTACTTGTCCTCTTCCTCAGTTGTGCACCGGGGCCTCCCACTCCCCTTTCTATTCTGATTAGAGACAGTTTGCGCTGTTCTGTGAAGGGAGTAGTACACAGTGTTGAACGAGATCTTCAGTTTCTTGGCAAGTTCTTGCATGGAATAGCCTTCATTTCTGAGAACAAGAATAGACTGATAAGTTTCAGAAGAAAGTTATTTGTTTCTGGCCATTTTGAGCCTGTAATCGAACCCACAAATGCTGATGCTCCAGATACTCAACTAGCTCAACTAGCTATTTTATACATTCAGCATCACTCCATCAAGCGAAATATGGTATTATTGTTAACAAAGATACGGTGCCTTCAGAAAGTATTTACACCCCTTCACTTTTTCCACCTTTTGTTTGGGATTAAAATGTATTTCATTGTCATTTTTTTTGTCAATTATCCAGACAAAATACTTTGTTTGTGGAAGTGGAAGAAAAATTCTAACATTTGTAAAAAAAAATATATATATAAAAAAGAAAACACAAATATATCTTCCTTACATAAGTATTCAACCCCCTGAGTCAATACACCTTTTAATCACCTTTGAATCACCTTTGGCAGCGATTACAACTGTGAATACGTTTTCTGGGTAAGTCTCTAAGAGCTTTGCACACCTGGATTGTACAATATTTGCAAGCTATTCTTTTTTAAATTCTTGAAGCTCTGTCAAGTTGGTAGTTAATCATTGCTAGATTGCCATTTTCAAGATTTTCAAGCCGATTTGAGTCAAAAGTGTAACTAGGCCACTCAGGAACATTCAATGTCGTCTTGGTAAGTAACTCCAGTGTATATTTGGCATTGGGTTTTAGGTTATTATCCTGCTGAAAGATGATTTTCTCCCAGTGTCTGTTGGAAAGCAGACTGAACCAGGTTTTCTTCTAGGATTTTGCCTGTGCTTAACTCTATTCCGTTTCTTTTTATCTTACAAAACGTCCAAGTCCTTGCAGTTGACAAGCATACCCATTACATGATGCAGCCACCACCATCCTTGAAAATATGGAGAGTGGTACTCAGTGATGTGTTGTGTTCTATTTGCCCCAAACATAACACTTTGTATTCAGGATAAAAAGTGAATAGCTTTGCCACATTTTTTGCAGTTTTACTTTAGTTTCTTATTGCAACATAATGCATGTTTTGGAATATTTTTATTCTGTACGGGCTTTCTTCTTTTCACTCTGTAATTTAATTTAGTATTGTAGAGTAACTATGATGTTGTTGATCCATCCTCAGTTTTCTCCTATCACAGCCATTAAACTCTCTAACTGTTTTAAAGTCACCATTGGCCTCCTGGTGAAATCCCTGAAGGGTTTCCTTCCTCTATGGCAACTGAGTTAGAAAGGACGCCTGTATCTTTGTAATGACTGGGTGTATTCATACACCATCCAAAGTGTAATTTATAACTTCACCATACTCAAATTGTCTGCTTTTTAAAAACGTTTACCCATCTACCAATAGCTGCCCTTCTTTGCAAGGCACTGGAAAACCTCCCAGGTTTCGTGATTGAATCTGTGTTTGAAATTCACTGCTCGAGTGAGGGACCTACAGATAATAATTTATGTGAGGTACAGAGATGAGGTAGTCATTCAAAAATCATGTTAAACACTATTATTTCACACAGAGTGAATTGATGTTACTTACTATGTGATTTGTTCAGCACATTTTTACTCCTGAACTTATTTAGGCTTGCCATAACAAAAGGGTTAACTACTTATTGACAAAAGACATTTTAGCTTTTCATTTTTAATTACATTTCTAAACATTTCTAAAAACATAATTCAACTTTGACATTATGGGGTATTGTGTAGGCCAATGACACAACATCTCAATTTAATCCATTTTAAATTCAGGCTGTAACACAACAAAATGTGGAAAAAGTCAAGGGGTGTTAATACTTTCTGAAGGCATTGTATATACATATTTTTCAGGATGTATCTCTGGAAATAATCAGAATTCATGTAAACATGACAGTTTTGAAAACATAGCTTTTCCAAAAAATAGTGGTCTCTTGGCATAAGTTGGGTTAAGTTGAGCCGCGGGACAGGGTATGTAAAGCCGTTGTTACGTTCGTCTTGTGGTGAATGAACGGACCAAGGCGCAGCGGGTGATGAATACATACTGATTTATTAAATGAAAGACGAAAACACTAATGAACACTAGAACAAATTACAAAACAATAAACGAAGGCAACAGACCTGAAACAAACGAACTTACATATAGACGAAAAACGCACGAACAGGAACAGACTACCTAAACGAACGAACAATACGAAACAGTCCCATGTGGTATACACAGACACAGGAACAATCACCCCAACTCACGCCCTGACCAACTAAACACATACAAAACAACAGAAAACAGGTCAGGAACGTGACAGAACCCCCCCCCTCAAGGTGCGAACTCCGGGCGCACCCCTAAAACTCAAGGGGAGGGTCTGGGTGGGCATCTGTCCGCGGTGGCGGCTCCGGCGGTGGACGAGGACACCACTCCACCACTGTCTTTGTCCCCCTCCTTAGCGTCCCTTGAGTGGCGACCCTCGCCCCCGACCATGGTCCAGGAACCTTCACCAACGCCCCTCCTAAATAGAGGAGACAACTCAGGACAGAGAGGTAGCTCAGGACAAAGAGGTAGCTCAGGACAAAGAGGTAGCTCAGGACAAAGAGGTAGCTCAGGACAAAGAGGTAGCTCAGGACAGAGAGGTAGCTCAGGACAGAGAGGTAGCTCAGGACAGAGAGGTAGCTCAGGACAGAGAGGTAGCTTAGGACAGAGAGGTAGCTTAGGACAGAGGGACAACTCTGGACTACTGGCAGCTCCGGACTGAGTGGCAGCTCCGGACTGTAGGGCAGCTCCGGACTGTAGGGCAGCTCCGGACTGAGTGGCAGCTCCGGACTGAGTGGCAGCTCCGGACTGTAGGGCAGCTCCGGACTGTAGGGCAGCTCCGGACTGTAGGGCAGCTCATGACTGGAAGGCAGCTCATGACTGGAAGGCAGCTCATGACTGGAAGGCAGCTCATGACTGGAGGGCAGCTCATGACTGGAAGGCAGCTCATGACTGGAGGGCAGCTCATGACTGGAGGGCAGCTCATGACTGGAGGGCAGCTCATGACTGGAGGGCAGCTCATGACTGAAGGGCAGCTCATGACTGGAGGGCAGCTCATGACTGGAGGGCAGCTCATGACTGGAGGGCAGCTCATGACTGGAGGGCAGCTCATGACTGGAGGACAGCTCATGACTGTGGGGCAGCTCATGACTGTAGGGCAGCTCATGACTGTAGGGCAGCTCATGACTGTAGGGCAGCTCATGACTGGAAGGCAGCTCATGACTGGAGGGCAGCTCATGACTGGAAGGCGGCTCTGGCAGCTCCTGACTGGCTGGCGGCTCTGGCAGCTCCTGACTGGCTGGCGGCTCTGGCAGCTCCTGACTGGCTGGCGGCTCTGGCAGCTCCTGACTGACGGACGGCTCTAGCGGCTCCTGACTGACGGACGGCTCTAATGGCTCGGGACAGACGGGCGGCTCTAATGGCTCGTGGCAGACGGATGGCTCAGAAGGCGCTGGGCAGACGGATGGCTCAGACGGCGCTGGGCAGACGGATGGCTCAGACGGCGCTGGGCAGACGGATGGCTCAGACGGCGCTGGACAGACGGATGGCTCAGACGGCGCTGGACAGACGGATGACTCAGACGGCGCTGGACAGACGGATGACTCAGACGGCGCTGGGCAGACGGATGGCTCAGACGGCGCTGGGCAGACGAGCAGTGCAGGCGGCGTTGGACAGACGGCCGACTCTGACCTGCTGAGGCGCACAGTAGGCCTGGTGCGTGGTGCCGGAACAGGTGGTACCGGACTGGAGACACGCACCTCAAGGCTAGTGCGGGGAGCAGGAACAGGGCACACTGGACTCTCGATGCGCACTATAGGCCTGGTGCGTGGTACCGGCACTGGTGGTACCGGGCTGAGGGCACGCACCTTAGGGCGAGTACGGGGAGAAGGAACAGTGCGTACAGGGCTCTGGAGACGCACAGGAGGCTTGATGCGTGGTGCCGGAACTGGTGGTACCGGGCTGGAGACACGCACCATAGGGCTAGTGCGTGGAGGAGGAACAGGGCTCTGGAGACGCACAGGAAGCTTGGTGCGTGGTGCCGGAACTGGAGGTACTGGGCTGGGGCGGGAAGGTGGCGCCGGATATACCGGACCGTGCAGGCGTACTGGCTCCCTTGAGCACTGAGCCTGCCCAACCTTACCTGGTTGAATGCTCCCCGAGCCCGTCCAGTGCGGGGAGGTGGAATAACCCGCACTGGGCTGTGTTGGCGAACCGGGGACACCATGCGTAAGGCTGGTGCCATGTACACCGGCCCGAGGAGACGTACTGGAGGCCAGATATGTAGAGCCGGCTTCATGGCACTTGGCTCAATGCTCAATCTAGCCCGGCTAGTGCGGGGAGGTGGAATAACCCGCACCGGGCTATGAACACGTACAGGAGACACCATGCGCTCTACTGCGTAACACGGTGTCTGCCCGTACTCTCGCTCTCCACGGTAAGCCCGGGAAGTTGGCGCAGGTCTCCTACCTGACTTCGCCACACTCCCCTTTAGCCTCCCCCCCAAGAAATTTTTGGGCTTGACTCACAGGCTTCCGTGCTAGTCGCGTCCCCTCATAACGCCGGTTCCTCTCTCCGGTTGCCTCTGCTCTCCGAGCTCCCTCCAGCTGTTCCCATGGGAGGCGATCCTTTCCAGCCAGGATCTCCTCCCATGTGTAGCAACCCTTGCCGTCCAAAACATCCTCCCATGTCCATTCCTCCTTCGTGCGCTGTTGCTCTCTCCCGTTACACCGCTGCTTGATCCTTTGTGGGTGGGTGATTCTGTAACGTTCGTCTTGTGGTGAATGAACGGACCAAGGCGCAGCGGGTGATGAATACATACTGATTTATTAAATGAAAGACGAAAACACTAATGAACACTAGAACAAACTACAAAACAATAAACGAAGGCAACAGACCTGAAACAAACGAACTTACATATAGACAAAAAACGCACGAACAGGAACAGACTACCTAAACGAACGAACAAACGAAACAGTCCCATGTGGTATACACAGACACAGGAACAATCACCCACAAACAAACAGTGAGAACAACCTACCTAAACGTCAAACACCTGCCTCCAATTGAGAACCATACCAAGGTAGGTTGTTCTCACTGTTTGTTTGTGGGTGATTGTTCCTGTGTCTGTGTATACCACATGGGACTGTTTCGTTTGTTCGTTCGTTTAGGTAGTCTGTTCCTGTTCGTGCGTTTTTTGTCTATATGTAAGTTCGTTTGTTTCAGGTCTGTTGCCTTCGTTTATTGTTTTGTAGTTTGTTCTAGTGTTCATTAGTGTTTTCGTCTTTCATTTAATAAATCAGTATGTATTCATCACCCGCTGCGCCTTGGTCCGTTCATTCACCACAAGACGAACTTAACAGAATCACCCACCAACAAACAGTGAGAACAACCTACCTTAATATGGTTCTCAATCAGAGGAAACGTCAAACACCTGCCTCTAATTGAGAACCATACCAGGCAACACATTAACCCAACATAGAAAACACATAGCATAGACTACCCACCCCAACTCATGCCCTGACCAACTAAACACATACAAAACAACAGAAAACAGGTCAGGAACGTGACAGCCGTCTACAAATGTCTATGTTATGTCATGACATTGGCCTGTGGGTAAGGTTTATGACCCCCCCATAAATACCTTTCTCCCTTCCCTCTCTCTCTGACTCTACTGAGGGACTCTTGAATAGCCTTTGCTAAACATAGAGAGTCTAGGAACATCAAACAAGTGGAGGGAAAGGAACCATATTTCGGTAATAGAACCAGTTGAAAATATGCGTTGGTACTTAATGAATATGATGTCAGTTCGGTTGTCATCTGAGACATTATGACTGATGACAGGACGACATAAACTGTATCTGGGAAAGTCTACACATTATAGTTATCAGATTCACATGGAATTGTTGTGCAATTTAAATGAAACTATTTGTGAAAAGATTAAATGTAATTTTAGCTTCCAAATGAGAGAATTGGGTTTTCATAAGATTAGAGCTCTGCTCAATCAGTGGCCCGCCCCTGTGAAGAGACATGGGTTATAAACTATGAAACACACCCTTCTCTCCCTCCACTATATATAGCCCTTGGCGAAAATGTAACCTTCTGTTCCGGGTACATTAGGATGACGGTCCGATGTCAGAAGGATTCAGATAATAACTACAGAACGAAGCCAACCTCAGCGTGAGCTTTGGTTGCGAATGGTATGAACTTTGAACTCTTATTCGCTACAGAAGTGATACCTCCTAGCCGTTGAGTTAGCAGCGGCCGCTGTAAACGTGGGCTAGGAAAGGACGGACAAAGTATCCCATATACCACACAACGACGACACTACAGCGTATCCCGTTCACCACCAGAGACACTCTTCAAAGGACAAAGTACTCTGTTGGGAAACACGGCCTTCCATCTACCACCAACCTATTGAAGCGCAGCTCAGAGTAAATATTTATTGCATTTTCCTTTTCCAAATGGGCGGTAATTTAGAATGCATAAGATTCTGTATTTACGAGAGTAGCTGCCTACGGCCCGATAGAGACATCGCTTCTCCCTTTGTTCTTCAGTCTTCCCGCTCTTTCACTCAAACCCAGCCCCCTTTTCTTTGTGTAACCAGCTGTCATATCTGTTCCGTCCGCTAGGGACGTTTTCCTTTATGACATAATTTGTAATCAAGGTATGATTAATTCTGTGTATATGTAATTCTGTGTGATTAGTTAGATATATAGTAAATAAATAATTAAACCCAATTTTGTATTGCTGATTCAAATTGTTAGCCAGGGTTCGTGAAGATAACCAAGAATTTACAACTTTCAGATGAGACTGAAAAAAGGTGACGATTAATATTGACTGCTATTGATGTAAAATATTACTAGGTCTTTCAGAGTTTATTCGGAAGATAACAGCTCTATAAACACTCTTTCATGGTGCCCCGAATTTCTAGTTAATTACATTTACATGATTAGCTCAATCAGGTAATATTAATTACAGAGAAAGAATCTTATAGAATAGCATGTCATATCACTTATCCGGCATAGCCAAAGACACGACAGTTGAATGAAATATTTCCACTACCTTTTTAAAACCATGTCAATCTTCATTTCCCAAACACAATTCAACACAAACCCAATCTCTTATTTGTCTTTTAATAATTCTAAGCATATTTTAACACAGGCTTAACACCTAACAAACATTGTATTTTTGAAAAACACTTTCAACATAGGCCCTGTTGTTACCTCATATCCCAGCAATAACGCCTTGCATTACGCCTGGAAAGAAAACACTTAAATTTGCTCAACTTGCCATTGGCTTGATTTACCCCATGGCCATTGGCTCAACTTACCCCAAAGCAAACATTTTGACTATATTAGCTCACAATCTACTTTGGTTTAGTTACAAGCATCATGAAACCACTGGTGAAAGTCTGTTTTTTGGACCTAACTTGCTTAACACTTTTTCCATGTGGTTTCATCTTTCACAGACTCCCTGAAATGATGATCTCGTCCTAAATATTTGGTCAAATTATTTGTTTTGTGTATAGTTATATAGAAACAAGGGTAGCTCAATTTACCCCTTTGGCTCAACTTACCCCTCTCTCCACCTATTTGTTCTACCCAGTCTTCAGTACAAGATTGAATTTGAACTTTTTTTATTTCAGGGCAACCAGGTTTTGTTTCCTGTGCTCTATTTCAGTAGTTCCATTATCTTTTTTATTTTCTTATACTGCATATGCAAGAACGCACAGTTCCCTTCCTGCTTAAGACCGTGTCCAAGTAATCTGTGTCTCTAGTAGTGGATTTTTGGGGGGGGTTTCTTTAAATTCATAAATCCCTTTAACCTTCCAGCAAAAGTAGCACCAAGAAATTCCTCCCTGTGAAACCACTTCATTACTGAAATATGAAAGCTTTTCTAAATGTTCTTAGAATGTTAATATGTAGCCTACATTCACCTTTTCTGACATCACGCTTTTATTTACATTTACATTTACATTTACGTCATTTAGCAGACGCTCTTATCCAGAGCGACTTACAGTAGAGTGCATACATTTTATTACATTTTTTTATATATTTTTTAAATTTTTTCATTACATTTTACATACTGAGACAAGGATATCCCTACCGGCCAAACCCTCCCTAACCCGGACGACGCTATGCCAATTGTGCGTCGCCCCACGGACCTCCCGGTTGCGGCCGGCTGCGACAGAGCCTGGGCGCGAACCCAGCCCAGCCTGGGCGCGAACCCAGAGACTCTGGTGGCGCAGCTAGCACTGCGATGCAGTGCCCTCCACCACTGCGCCACCCGGGAGGCATTTATTGACCAGAATGTTAAAATATGTAATCTTATATTTTCCCAATTTACATGTACGTATGCGTACGCTCATGAGGTTTATCGTAAAGTCTCCTGTGATCTACTATTCATAGTACATGCATTATGCAACTTCAAGGTTGGCCTCCCGGGTGGCGCAGTGGTCTAGGGCACTGCATCGTAGTGCTAGCTGCGCCGCCAGAGTCTCTGGGTTCGCGCCCAGGCTGGGCTGGGTTCGCGCCCAGGCTCTGTCGCAGCCGGCCGCAACCGGGAGGTCCGTGGGGCGACGCACAATTGGCATAGCGTGGTTAGGGAGGGTTTGGCCGGTAGGGATATCCTTGTCTCAGTATGTAAAAAAAAAATGTAATCAAGTGTATGCACTCTACTGTAAGTCGCTCTGGATAAGAGCGTCTGCTAAATGACTAAAATGTAAATGTAAGGTGGCTGATCTGAGACAATACCATGAATGACATGGCAAGGTCATTACCAGAGGATTAACAGACGTCACTTTGACCTAAAAATGGGGTGTATCTATTATCACCTGTCACAAATGTAGGCCTACTTGCTCGTTGTCTTTTACTTTGAAGAAAATGACAATTGGAACATTGAGAGAGGGCTTCAGTGTCTGTGACAGGCCATCAATTTACTGTCTCAAAGGAAACAAAAGAGCTGTCATAGTTTACACACACAATGGAAATCTTGTTTGGCCCTCAAACATAAATAATCCCCAGTGTTCTTTAAAGAGTTGTTTGAAAGGGTTGAATCTATTTCAGAAGATTGGCTTCCGATACCATCTTCTCTGTGTCATCTCTTGACTGAGTCATTTTAGAGGGTCATTTTCTTCATCCCAATAGAGTATCCATGGGAAAACCTGCCAATAAATGCTGGATCTTAAAGTGATGAATGATGATACATTACATGTACAAGCCAATTGACTGTAAAGGGATTTTTATCAAATCAAAAGGGTTTTCTTGAGTGCCATAAACTTTGTAGCGCTTGATTCCGTTAAAGCATGTTTTATTCCAAAAGCCACCCAGACAGAGATGCCCAAATACTTTGAAGCACTTTGCAAATGTTGAGTCCTAACTCTTTGGTAATTAATACTGTCTGGTTCTGGTCCTGTTGAGTGTTTGGCAGTGTGATTAATACAGGGAACTTCATGTTTCTACTCTTGGCTTCAGATGGGCAGCATTCTGGTAAATTGTACATCTCCTCTCCTGACACCGTTCATCTCTTTGGTCATCTCTCTCTCTCTGTCTCTCTCTCTCTCTGTGTCTCTCTCACTCACTCTCTCTTTCGCATTCCCTCTCCCTCTCTCTCATTAATTTTGTGTGGTATGTCATTTAGAAGACATAGGTTGCAGCTGGTATGTGTGTGGTATAATTCACTGAATTGACGCGTGGCGGTGAGATAAAGATTGTTTGAGGAGAGGACAGAAACAGAACAGGACATTTCTCATCCTGACTACTGAGTTTGTACTGTTCTGTACTCAGCTGAACGGTATGTCTCAGTAATTGCTACAGAGAAAATAATGATAAAGATACTAAAGCAAGACACAGGAAGTAACACGTTCCGTGGTGAATATGAATGTTATTCTTTCCAACTATATCATACTGTAGATACATTTGTAGACTTACTAGACTATCAGCATATAAACTACAAGATCAGAGGAGAGGTTAACATCTGTCATCCATTGCCATCCAACCATCCTATGATGCTAACTGACACAACATTTCTCATTTTGCAGTGTCTCTGTCCAAGTGGATGTTTTTCCATTTGGGGGCTGAAATCTGAAGATCTTGAATTGATGATTCTGGCTTTAATTAGTATAGCCTGTTTTAGTGATCTCAATAATTCTTTACAGGCTATGCTAATCTGGGCCAGAACCAGCAATGCTTTGGGATGGACAAATTCACCAGACTCTTTACGATGTGCCTGCAATGTTTTCATTTAGTAAATTCTGTTTTTTTTATGGCTAAATGCTCAAATACGAATGACTAGATAGATAAAGTCCACCTGCTAACCTCTGCTTTTGGTTTTGTAAGGTAAAGATATCACTTAAAAATCGGTGGGTAAACTGCCTATATTTTCTATACATTTTTTCTGTGATAGGTGGGTAAACGCCTATCCATTACATCACTGATAGGTGGGTAAACGCCTATCCACTACACCACTGATAGGTGGGTAAACGCCTATCCACTACACCACTGATAGGTGGGTAAACGCCTATCCACTACACCACTGATAGGTGGGTAAACGCCTATCCACTACACCACTGATAGGTGGGTAAACGCCTATCCACTACACCACTGATAGGTGGGTAAACGCCTATCCATTACACCACTGATAGGTGGGTAAACTCCTATCCACTACACCACTGATAGGTGGGTAAACGCCTATCCACTACACCACTGATAGGTGGGTAAACGCCTATCCATTACATCACTGATAGGTGGGTAAACGCCTATCCACTACACCACTGATAGGTGGGTAAACGCCTATCCACTACACCACTGATAGGTGGGTAAACGCCTATCCACTACACCACTGATAGGTGGGTAAACGCCTATCCACTACACCACTGATAGGTGGGTAAACGCCTATCCATTACACCACTGATAGGTGGGTAAACTCCTATCCACTACACCACTGATAGGTGGGTAAACGCCTATCCACTACACCACTGATAGGTGGGTAAACGCCTATCCATTACACCACTGATAGGTGGGTAAACTCCTATCCACTACACCACTGATAGGTGGGTAAACGCCTATCCACTACACCACTGATAGGTGGGTAAACGCCTATCCATTACATCACTGATAGGTGGGTAAACTCCTATCCACTACACCACTGATTGTATCGTTATTGATTTGTTACAGATAGCACCATGTTATGTGTGCAACTATCAGTGTGTCATTCAGGACAAACATGTGGCTACTGTGGGGGGCTGCTTTGGCATCAACTACATGGTCAGTGTAAATTTCGGTATCCTCATCACTATCTACCCGTTACCAGTTATGGCAGGACTAATTTTCTCCCCTAGCTTTCTCGATCCGCTTCTGTCTCTGTGAGGGCGACAATTAAAAGTATTGATGACTAAATCTAGACTCCCCACTAGTGGAGGCTGGTGGGAGGAGCTATAGGAGGATGAGCTCATTAAAAAATATATATATTTCACCTTTATTTAGCCAGGTAGGCAAGTTGAGAACAAGTTCTCATTTACAACTGCGACCTGGCCAAGAATAAAGCAAAGCAGTTCGACACATACAACAACACAGAGTTACACATGGAATAAACAAAACATACAGTCAATAATACAGTTGAAGAAAATCTATATACAGTGTGTGCAAATGAGGTAAGAAAAGGGAGGTAAGGAAATAAATAGGCCATGGTGGCAAAGTAATTGCAATATATCAATTAGACACTAGAGTGATTGATGTGCAGAAGATGAATGTGCAAGTAGAGATACAGTAATGGCTGGAATGTTGTAAATGGGAGGGAGTCAAACATGTGTTTTCCATATGTTTGATGTGTTTGATACCGTTCCATTAATTCTATTCCAGCCATTACAATGAGCCGTCCTCCGATAGCTGCACCCACCAGCCTACTCTGCTCCCCACTATAGTGCATTCTCGATTAACCCAGAGGTCACAGAGCGGTGTGGATCCTTTGGACAGGTAATTTAACAGTATGCATCCCCTTTAACAAAGTCGTTATCTCCTTTAAAGTCCTCTGACCTTGAGGGGTGAAATAGTGAGCACAACTCATGATATAGTGTTTTCCTTACGGTGTATAATTAAAACCATTCAGGGTGCTGAGCACAGAACATGGTGTGATCAACATGCTACATTCTATTCTAGAGGTATTCACAGCAGTTTCTCATGTGCTGTGTTTGGAGATATATTGCTGTACAGGATCCTGTGTTCCCTGTTGTCTTATAATATTATCTGCAAGACAACGCCATTTGTACTGTATCAGCTCGTGCTAATGGCGATTCCCTTCATCATGTCAATGATGTGTTGATATTGATGCATACTGTTTGTTGAACTCTTTGACAGTATCCTTTTTTAAACTCTAGCCAAGTTTTGTTTTGGTCAGTCTGTGTTGCTGTTGCTACAGTATATCCATGCATGATACTGTCCATGCAATGCGGGTTCTCTGATAATCCTGAACTTCAACCTTTAAAGCTCCTGTAGTGTTGCAGACTGGAGCCTCTCAGCTGTATTCATGAGGCACAGTGTATTCAGTCACCCGGGGACTGGCTCTCTGGCTTGGCCCTTAAGTGGCAGGGGAGTAAACAGCAGAGGTGTCTGACTCTGCAGGCGTTTGGCTCGAACCTCTCAACCTCCTCCCACCCTCTTATCTCTCTGGCGTAGGCAAGGGATATCAAAGGACCTGTATGGTGCCTTAGGCTGTATGTTTATCCCATGCAGAAGGGAAGGGAGATAGTTACATAATCGCTACTGCTAGTGAAATAATATAATGATAGTGCACATTCATTACCTTTGAGGTTATTAGTTCTGGTGTTTTTCTATTCTAATCTAGTGTAGTATATAGAGGGAAATATCAGTGTGATAATACACACAACTTTGATATAGCGTTTATAAACTCAGCAAAAAAAGAAACGTCCTCTCACTGTCAACTGCGTTTATTTTCAGCAAACTTAACATGTGTAAATATTTGTATGAACATAACAATATTTAACAACTGAGACAGAAACTGAACAAGTTCCACAGACATGTGACTAACAGAAATTGAATAATGTGTCCCTGAACAATTTGGGGGTCTAAATCAAAAGTAACAGTCAGTATCTGGTGTGGCCGCCAGCTGCATTAAGTACTGCAGTGCATCTCCTCTTCATGGACTGCACCAGATTTGCCAGTTCTTGCTGTGAGATGGTACCCCACTCTTCCACCAAGGCACCTGCAAGTTCCCAGAAATTTCTGGGGGGAATGGCCCTAGCCCTCAGCCTCCGATCCAACAGGTCCCAGACGTGCTCAATGGGATTGAGATCCGGGCTCTTTGCTGGCCATGGCAGAACACTGACATTCCTGCCTTGCAGGAAATCACGCACAGAACGAGCAGTATGGCTGGTGGCATTGTCATGCTGGAGGGTCATGTCAGGATGAGCCTGCAGGAAGGGTACCACATGAGGGAGGAGGATGTCTTCCCTGTAACGCACAGCGTTGAGATTGCCTGCAATGACAACAAGCTCAGTCCGATGATGCTTTGACACACCGCCCCAGACCATGACGGACCCTCCACCTCCAAATCGATCCCGCTCCAGAGTACAGGCCTCGGTGTAACTCTCATTCCTTCGACAATGAACGCGAATCCGATCACAACCCCTGGGGAGACAAAACCGCGACTCGTCAGTGAAGAGCACTTTTTGCCAGTCCTGTCTGGTCCAGCGACGGTGGGTTTGTGCCCATAGGCGCGACGTTGTTGCCGGTGATGTCTGGTAAGGACCTGCCTTACAACAGGCCTACAAGCCCTTGTCATCCTGTACCTGTCCCGCAGGTGTGATGTTCGGATGTACCGATCCTGTGCAGGTGTTGTTACACATGGTCTGCCACTGCGAGGACAATCAGCTGTCCGTCCTGTCTCCCTGTAGCGCTGTCTTAGGCGTCTCACAGTACGGACATTGAAATGTATTGCCCTGGCCAGATCTGCAGTCCTCATGCCTCCTTGCAGCATGCCTAAGGCACGTTCATGCAGATGAGCAGGGACCCTAGGCATCTTTCTTTTGGTGTTTTTCAGAGTCCGTAGAAAGGCCTCTTTAGTGTCCTAAGTTTTCATAACTGTGACCTTAATTGCCTACCGTCTGTAAGCTGTTAGTGTCTTAATGACCATTCCACAGGTGCATGTTCATTAATTGTTTATGGTTCATTGAACAAGCATGGGAAACAGTGTTTAAACCCTTTACAATGAAGATCTGTGAAGTTATTTGGATTTTACGAATTATCTTTGAAAGACAGGGTTCTGAAAAAGGGACATTTCTTTTTTTGCTGAGTTTAGTATTATTTGTTGATGAATGTTTCTGCCTTTGCAGCTGACCATAATTAACTTGCCTGTATAATATGACATTCATCTTCTTCAACTGTGTTCAAATGCTTAATACGGTCTGTTAGAGGGGGAGCTTTGCTCTACAGAAGGCTATTGATTCCATTACTGCGCTCCCCGTACATCAGCTTTGTCCTAATAAAGTTAACCCTCTCAATTATCTCTCTCCACTGAGGCTTTGCTCTGTCTTGATCTTGTCTCTACTCAATCACCCCGTCAATGAATTTTATGTCCAATTATGTCAGTTAATTACATTAGCTTGTCTTGGGGAGTAGGAACTGAAATCAAATTATGTTAACTTTTTCCTCCTGCTGTCCATTGTTTATGTTACCTCTGCATGTGTTTATGACATGCCATTGTAAGTATTCTTTCTTACTTCGGCAAGTCTTTTTATGTTTGGCACTTTGTAATACTGTATCTGTGCCCTATCCAAATTCCGCCAACCTTTGTGACCTAATTTAACCTTGAGGAAAGTGCACTCGGATGCATGTTGCTAACCAACATAACAAATCTCATAGCTATGGCGGAGGGAGCTGAGTCAAGCAAGGCGTCCTAAGGTCACCTTATCACATTGTTATATCCCAGAGCACCAGACTTCTCTCATTTAGCTCAATTACTGATTACAGTATGGGGAAAGTGATATGGCTGCTCTGCTGTGTGGTCATGCTTTATAAGGAGGTGTGTAGCTCTCTCTCACCATGCACTGATAAGCACAGGGTTTGAATTTCCCTGTTTTGCATCATTGCCAGAAGCAGAATAAATAAACGAACGAATGTAGGTTTTCGCATTTCATTTGGACGAATTCAAGACTGACCACAGGCCATGAGAGCTCATTTGGAGTCTCACTCATTTGTTAGCGTGTCAAGAAAAATAAACGCAGAATATCAGTTACTAAAGACAGAATTTTTGTTTAACCCTTACTGCGTACGCTATGTGTGTAATTGTAATGCAAGTCTTGTATGCTTTGCTGTTAAACGCTGTTGGAAAATACTTGTCTTTTGAAGTTATTTCTGTTGCATTTTTTTGCTGGAGGATACTGTAACGATGCCTCTAACCAGGCAGGTGAGGTTCAATATCTCACGCCATTGGTTTTCGTGTGTGTGTGTGTGTGTGTGTGTGTGTGTGTGTGTGTGTGTGTGTGTGTGTGTGTGTGTGTGTGTGTGTGTGTGTGTGTGTGTGTGTGTGTGTGTGTGTGTGCACGTGTGTGTGCACGCGCGCTTGTGCGTGTGTGTACGTGTGTGAGTGCGTGCGTGCAGGAGTACATTCTTGGAGCAGAATATCCAGCCAAGTAGACCAATCTGATTTGAATGAGTCCTAACATTACAGGGTGTTTTCCTGTTCATTTCTCAGCAAATTCAGACTTTGTTGCCTCGTGTCCGTCAGGTAACTATTGGCGTGATTTGTGAGGTGCAATAACACTAACATCCATTTTCTCTGTGAATTATTGAAGCCAAGAACTTCCCTGTTCTGCAATTCATGACAGTCCATTGATTTGGCTCTTTTTTATTTGGATAAAACGAGGTATTCAGAAATATGTTTTATTCCCCATGGGATCCTTTCTACTGCACACTTTTTACTTTCACTTTTGTCTCTGAGCACTTAGCAAAATGCAAAGACCCAGCTACATCTCCCAGACCCAGACAGTAGTCAAGACCAGCTCCCCAGTGAAAACACAATTTCTTTAGATATATTCTGCAGACTGATGCCTGTGCTGGCCCTCTTGCTGCAGTCAATGATGTGCTAAACAGGGATTATGTGCATCATCAAACATGGCTCCTATTTTGCATCTATTTAACATTTATTTTTATACTAACTACAGACAAAGCTATCTCAATGATAGATAGAAGAGATTATACAGGCAGACCTGAATATTTATCCATCCTAAGTAATGTCATTGGGACTAAAGATAACCATCCTTTTTACCCTTGAATTTCAGTTCACACAGAGTCAATGAATGCACATATTTAGAAAATGCTACTCAGATTGTTGGGATTATTTCTTGTCACATTGGATTTCATGAGAGTGGCTAAAAACCCTGTCTTTCAGTTATCTTTTATGGTGCATCTATGGCGAGTTGTGCTTTTTCTCTTCTCTCCATTACCTTGAGGAATGACAGGGCCGTTAAAAAAAGGAAGGATCATTATCACACACCTATCCCTGTCCTTCACCCTCTCCCTCTTTCTCTCTCTCTCTCTCTCTCCAGTCTCTCTCTCTCTGTGTCCTCTGTCATGGTATGTTTTATAGGGGCAAGAATAACCCCTACACACAGTTGGCAGCGTACCATCAGCATTATGGTGGAGGTGTATTTGCTGTTGGTCAGCATAAAATCCGGTTGAGTCTAGTGTCCCACTGTATGTCATTGGTCAAGGCTATGGGTGTGTAAAGGCAATCATGTGTATTGGGAATGTGTAATAAGAGAGGTTAGAGATGGTGGTTTGTGACTTATGCAGGTTGGCTATGGGGACAAGGTTACTGTAATGTAAGGAGAGAAATGTATCCCTGAAATTCAAAATAGACCTTGGTCACCTTTTCCTTAGTTATCCTGGGGAAATGCTTTTACAATTGGAATGTGAGACTGTGTATTATTGGTATCTAGGCCTATGACATTGTACTGTATCATCCCTGCAAACCACTAATTTGAACTCGTTATTTCTTGAATTATTTTCACATGAAAGCAAGATTCCACTTGGAAATGTGTTTCTGTATGAATAATAGAAAATAATGAATTAACTTAATCACACACAACAGCAAATGCTGCTCCGTGCACATAGTCATTATCCCAACTTCCCGTCAATGAAACGACCCCGCGGCTAAAAATAATTGATCTTCTCCAGACTTCTAGTATTGGTCTGTTTATTTTTTATCTTCAAAATATTTCCTTCACTAGCTACGTTTCCATCCAATTGGCAACAGACTTTCATGTGAATACTCTAAAATCTACATAAAAAAAATCTGAGCATTTTCCCACCAGAGATGTGTTTCCATCAAATTGACTTGTTGGGGATGAAAGGCTGTGCGTGATGAGGTAGTGCACATGAAATTACCTTTTACAGTTAAATTCGTACCAAATAAAAAATACAAGTTATATGGGTTTCTGTAGCATTTTCAACTCTACTGATGGTTTCCGGCACAATAAAAGCGTTATATAGCGAGTGTGCCCAGTTTGGTATTGGCACATGCGCTCTAGCCAACAGCTCACAGATACAGTGTGGGTATAGTCTACATGATGAGATTATTATGGACAAAAAAGCGAGATTTTATTTGGCAGCCAAGCATCGATGATTATGTCACCAGAATAAGACCCTTGATATTTATCGGAAAGGAGCATCAAGCTCATCACCATGCACTTCCACCACCTTGTGAAGTTCATCATAACATATAATATATCTGTTTATTTGTAATTTTTTTTACACTCCCTTTTTTCCCCAATTTCGTGATTATGATCTTGTCTCTTCACTGCAACTCCCCAACAGGCTTGGGAGAGGCAAAGGTCAAGTCATGCGTCCTCCGAAACATGACCCTCCAAGGCGCGCTTCTTAACACCCGCCCGCTTAATCCGGAAGCCAGCTGCACCAATGTGTCGGAGGAAACACTGTTCAACTGACAATCGAAGTCAGCCTGCAGGCGCCTGGCCCACCACAAGGAGTCGCTAGAGCACGATGAGCCAAGTAAAGCCAACCCCGGCCAAGCCCTCCCCTAACCGGGACTACGCTGGGTCAATTGTGCACCACCTTATGGGACTCCCGGTCACAATCCTGTCTCGGAGCTCTACGGACAATTCCCTCGACCTCATGGCTTGGTTTTTGCTTTGACATTCACTGTCAACTGTGGGACCTTATATAGACAGGTGTGTGCCTTTCCAACTCATGTCCAATCAATTAAATATACCACAGGTGGACTCCAATCAAGTTGTAGAAACATCTCAAGGATGATCAACGGAAACAGGATGCACCTGAGCTCAATTTCAAGTCTCACAGCAAAGGTCTGAATACTTATGTAAATATGATATTTCTGTTTTTGCTTCGTCATTATGGGATATTGTGTGTAGATTGATCAGGATTTTCTTTTTTATAAGGCTGTAACGTAACAAAATGAGGGGAAAATTAAGGGGTCTGATTACTTTCCGAAGGCACTGTACTTTGATCTGATTACAGCATTGCATGTTGAAAGGAATGAACACTGTTGTGATGTTAATGAGTTCAATTGCCTAACATTGTACCCAAGTTGATCTACAGCACATGGTGGTGTGCTTGTCCCTGTGAAGATACAAAAGGTGATATGAATGATACATTTATCACATTAAATCGATGCATATGAACATAGTCGTTATACACATTAGTCTCCAGCTGACCTAATCAAATGCTCAGCATGAGAGAAATCCAATATTCACAGTTGGTCCTCAATCTAATGGTTGGAACAACTTCTGAAATGTTTTTCCTCCAACCAGACTCAGCCCATGCAGTAAATTATTACTAAATGCAAAATCATGTTGCTGTAAGTGTGAAATTAACATGTGCATTACCATATGCAATACCTAGTACATTACTGTAGCAAATCATGGGGTTAGTCATGGGGAACAGTCAAATCATGCAGGGGCTTTGCACATGCTGAACCCCAACACACTACTGGCTACACCAAAAGAGCGTGTTGGTGTTGATAAAGTTAGACAGTGCCAAGTGAAGAGATGTGGCCGCTACACTGATAGTGTAACTGGTTTGCTAATCATAATGAATAAAACAACCCTTTAAATTAAATACTTACCCAGTATCCCTGCCACTCTCTCTCCTCTCACCCTCGCTCTCTCTCTTTCTCGTTGGTATTTGGTATTTTATTAGGATCCCTATTAGCTGTTGCGATAGCAGTAGCTACTCTTCCTGGGGTACGCACACAACATGAAACATGACATAATACAGAACCTTAATAGACAAGAACAGCTCAAGGACAGAACCTCTCTCTCGCGCTCTCTCTCTGGGTGAATGAGGAGACTGAAAAACTCCTGTGTCAGCATCTCTGAAGAACAAACAACAACGTGCTGTTTTTTTACGCCATGCAGGATGGAGCAGAGAGGCAAAGGAAGCGTAGATGCTGTTTGTCAGACTTCCTGGTTTGGAAGCAGACTGATCAATATGCATAGTTGTAGGGTCCTGTAGCACAGCGGGTAGCCAGGCCTACACCCCATATTAGTTATAGGTGCTGCTTGTACAGAATTTGATCCCATATAGTACATGACGTGCTAACAAAGCCATAATACCAGCCTGGGCCAAAAATAGCCAATCATTTGTTCGTTCCCAAACCACACGTGTCACGTGCAATAGGCCTAATCATTAAATTCACGTTGAGGATGTGGAAAAGTGGAGCAGCTGAACAGCTGTAAAATGTGTCCTTAGAAAGCATCTCCAGGTCAGGAATCTGACTTCCCTAGGGATGCATGGGTAATTTAAGGTCCACAACAGTAAATGTCGAACACGGCCCTATTTCAATAGGCGAGGAGAGCGGTGATAAATTGCTTACTGTTGCCTCACCTCCCACAGTTTGAGACGTATTTCACCCTTACATGAAACACTATCTGAGGCTCTCATCAACAGCTTAAATCCATGTTCAGTTCACCCTGATTTATTCATGAAACAACATGGAGAAGGGCCATGGTAACCAATAACACAGTAAATCCATTGTTGTTGTTTCCATCTCTGAACAATGGAGAAAATCAGACGTATTTGGCACTGTGATATCACAGTAAATCCATTGTTGTTGTTTCCATCTCTGAACAATGGAGAAAATCAGACGTATTTGGCACTGTGATATCACAGTTTTTTTCATACATTTCTCATTTGCTGTTTTAGAGATTAGGATGATCTCTTTTGAGAGTATTAGCTACCTTTATAGATTTTCGCTTTAATAAAATGTCTTTCAAAGGTAATATAATTTTTTAAGTCTGGTCCCCAGAAATGGTGTGTTGTCTGTAATTTAAATGAGACTATTGAGTCTATTTTATCTACATTCTTTGTAATGGTCTCACATTTTTAGAATATTATGTGTGTTGAAACTGTCACAGAGTCACAATGATAGCCACTGAACTTGGGATCATTCACAATGTTTCAGAGAAACGTAGTTTCTCGGAAACCCAGAACAAAAATGATGCGTAATTGCATTAGATGCTAGATTAAGTTCACAGGCAAGATGTAAAGAGAAAGATACTAACGCGACTTGCAAAGTCTCCACCAGTGGAGGCTCCTCAGAGGAGGAAGGGGAGGACGATCCTCCTCAGTGAATAAAAAAAAAATACAAATAGTGAAACATTTAAAAAGTTATAATTTTTTGAAAAAACCATACTAAATATAATGACGTCTCTAAATAATTGATTAAAACACATTATTTTGCAATGAAGGTCGACAGTAGGCTCAACAGCACTCTACAGGGTAGCACCATGGTGTAGCTGGAGGACAGCTATTTTCCGTACTCCTCTGAGTACATAGACTTCTAAACTAAACCTAGGAGGCTTGTGGTTCTTACCCCCCTCCATAAATGTACACAGTAATTATGACAACTTCAAGAGGACATCCTCCTACCTATCAAAACTCTTGCAGCATGAACTTACATGTCCACCCAATCAAAGGATCAGAGAATGAATCTATACTGTCAAAGTTAAAATCAGTCAATTTAAATAAATTCAATAGGCCCTAATCTATGGATTTCACATGACTGGGCAGGGGCCTGGGAGGGCATAGGCCCACCCACTGGGAGCCAGGATCTACCAATCAGAATGTGTTTTTACCCACAAAGGGGCTTTATTACTGACAGAAATACTTCTGAGTTCCATCAGTTGTCCGGGTGGCAGGTCTCAGACGATCCTGCAGGTGAAGAAGCAAGATGTGGAGGTCCTAGGCTGGCATGGTTACATGTGGTCTGCGGTTGTGAGGCCGGTTGGACGTACTGCCAAATTCTCTTAAACTATGTTGGAGGTGGCTTATGGTAGAGAAATTAACATTATATTCTCTGGCAACAGCTCTGGAGGACATTCCTGCATTCAGCATTCCAATTGCACGCTCCCTCAAAACTTGAGACATCTGTGGCATTGTGTTGTGTGACAAAACTGCACATTTTACAGTGGCCTTTAATTCTCCCCAGCAAAAGGTGTAATGATCATGCTGTTTAATCAGCTTCTTGATATGCCACACCTGTCAGGTAGATGGATTGTCTTGGCAAAGGATACATGCTCACTGACAGGGCTGTAATGAAATTTGTGCACAAAATTTGAGAGAAATAAGCTTTTTGTGGTGAGTAGTTGACTCAAAGACAGAGAAAGACAATAGTTTAACAGTTTTGAACAAATAGTTATCTTCAAAAATTAAGTAAAAGCAAGAGAGAGAGAGAGAGAGAGAGAGAGAGAGAGAGAGAGAGAGAGAGAGAGAGAGAGAGTGAATGTATCTAGCTAGTTTAGCCTACTCAAACACCCGGCTCAAACAGAGAGGGATGCTTTGTTAGCTCAGCACTATATTATGGACATACTTCTCCCCATCTAGCTACTCTTGTGTCAATATGTTTTGACCATGACAGTTTATAATCCAGGGTTACTCCAAGCAGTTTAGTCACCTCAACTTGCTCAATTTCCTCATTATTTATTACAAGATTTAGTTGAGGTTCAGGGTTTAGTGAGTGATTTGTCCCAAATGCTATGCTTTTAGTTTTATAAATATTTAGGACTAACTTATTCCTTGCCACCCACTATGAAACTAACTGCATCTCTTTGTTAAGTGGCAGGTAGCCTAGTGGTTAGAGCATTGGGCCAGTAACCGAAAGGTTGCTGGCTCGAATCAACGAGCTGATAAGGTCTGTTCTGCTCCTGAACAAGGCAGTTAACCCACTGTTCCCCGGTGGGCCGTCATTGTAAATAACAATTGGTTCTTAACTGACTTGCCTAGTAAAATAAAAAGTGTTGCAGTCATTTCAGTCGCTGTAGTAGCTGACATGTATTGTGTTGAGTCATCTGCATACTGGCTTTACTCATGTTGTTAGAAAAGATTGAATGTTTCAATGTCTGTCACCTTGATTACTCAAATGTCTCTTGGCCTGTGTACAACAACTTTGTAAACTTTCATTCATAGGCTAGGTTGTAGCAACCTCATGATGGTTATATGGTAAATGTTTGTATCATGTAGTAGCCTAAACCTATCAATGTTATATTGAACTGGGTGCATGGAATATGAATGAGATTCATCCAATATACTGTAATAGAAATAAGGCCATGCTCATGAAAAAAACATTATCCTCCCTCATCTTAAACACCCTGACCGCCACCTCCTAAACTGAAACTTTCTGCAAGTTACAGGAAAGTCTATGCGCCAAATGTCCCCTCTCCTTCCAAAATTCAAAAGATTCGAGCACCTGTGAAATTGTGATTTGTCCAAATGATCAATGAAAAGAAAATCTGCATACCAGAGCTAAGTTCCTTGTTAGTCATCACATTCCACAGTCCGTTGACAGATGCTACGACCATTTATGTTACGTACGTCTGTCCAGAGAGATTAATAGTGTCACAGTGTCAAGGAGGTGTGACTGCTGCTCGCAATGGTTGTTCCTTAGTTATTCTAAGACAGTCACACTGCTTAATCATATGGAAGCCCTGTGCAACCCCAGCATGACTAGAACAGTAGTGTTGTTGTCATTGTTATTGGCGTGAATCTTCTGGTAGATTGCTGTAGTTATTACAACTGAAAGGCTTCGGTCCCGCTGATGTCACCCTGCATTTATATCCTATTACCTGCCCCAACAGATTTTCTTTTAAGTAGGTCTTTATTTATCTTATTTGTAACCTCTGATAATAATCTGATGATTAATATCATGGTATTAAGAACACACTCTTAGTTTGGCTGGCTGTTTTTGTCTTTTGCTTTCTTGCATTATTTGGATAAAAGTCCAAAACAATGAGCTAAATGGATAACTTTTACACAATGTTTGGCTATTATTTACACCGATGAGTGCTGGACTGTGTCCTCTTGTTTTGAGGAATGTCAAAGAACAGTGAAGGTCTACCTACCTATGTTTACCTATGTCTGCTTATGTCTACTTATGTCTACCTATGTTTACCTATGTCTGCTTATGTCTACTTATGCCTACCTATGTCTACGTATTTCTACCTATGTCTACCTATGTCTCATATGTCTACCTATCTCTACCTATGTCTACCAGTTAAAAGTTTGGACACACCTACTCATTCAAAGGTCTTTCTTTATTTTTACTATTTTATAGTGAAGACATCAAAACTATGAAATAACACATGTAGTAACCATGTAGTAACCAAAAAAGTGTTAAGCAAATCAAAATATATTTTATATTTGAGATTCTTCAAAGTAGCCACCCTTTACCTTGATGACAGCTTTGCATGCTCTTGGCATTCTCTCAACCAGCTTCACCTGGAATGCTTTTCCAACAGTCTTGAAGGAGTTCCCGCATATGCTGAGCACTTGTTGGCTGCTTTTCCTTCACTCTGCGGTCCAAGTCATCCCAAACCATCTCAATTGGGTTGAGGTCGGGTGATTGTGGAAGCCAGGTCACTTGATGCAGCACTCCATCGCTCTCCTTTTGGTTAAATAGCCCTTGCACAGCCTGAATGTGTGTTGGGTTTTTGTCCTGTTGAATAACAAATGATAGTCCCACTAAGCGCAAACCAGATGGGATGGCGTATTTCTGCAGAATGCTGTGGTAGCCATGCTGGTTAAGTGTGCCTTGAATTCAAATTCAAAATAAATCACTGACAGTGTCTCCAGCAAATGACCCCCACATCATCCTACCCCCACACGCACACGCACACACATGCACAATCTCTCTCACACAAACACACACACCGGTTACTTCCTTTGCAAACTTCCCATGAACTCTAGAAGTCGCAGAGGCAGTACAGTCCACATCTTTATACACACCACCTCATACAGTACACTGCCCTTAAAACATACCAGTCATTCCTTACTGTAAAGTCACTTACAATGGAGAAAGGAAATAGCACCTCTAAGTCGAATGGGCTTATCATTTATATTGCTCACTGGAGTCATATGTTAGCATCATTTTCGACTGAGGAGGACAGTGCATTCAGTCAGCTGGAACTACCTGTAATGAGATAATTGAGAGAAATGATGGTAAAGCACAGCAGGATGCCAGGCAGTCACAGCCAATTTAACCAGGATTTAACCAGCACCCAGGCTGCATTCCCCGGGTTTCTCCCCCTCTCTATCCTACACCACTCACCTGCTCTCTATTCTGTACTTTTCATTTCTACACTTTGACTGTGTAGTGTTATTCCCCTTTTACCTCTTATCTCTCTCTTTTTCTAACACGACTTGCCTCAAACTATTGACTCTATTTTCTACTCACTCTCATTCTCGCTCTCTCTCTCTCTCATTTTCTCTCTCGCTCTGTCTTTCTTTCTCTCTCTCGCTCTCTCTCTCTTTTTCTCTCTCGCTCTGTCTTTCTTTCTCTCGCTCTCTCTCTCTCTCATTTTCTCTCTCGCTCTGTCTTTCTTTCTCTCTCTCGCTCTCTCTCTCTTTTTCTCTCTCGCTCTGTCTTTCTCGCTCTCTCTCTCTCTCTCTCTCTCTCTCTCTCTATCTCTCTCTCTCTCTCTCTCTCTCTCTCTCTCTCTCTCTCTCTCTCTCTCTCTCTCTCTCTCTCTCTCTCTCTCTCTCTCTCTCTCTCACATGCTTTACTTGATCTGTGTTAGGACTCATTCCCTATTACCAACCTCACCTATCGACTTATATAACACAAGGCAAGTCACGTTCTATCTAGCCTTTTTTCTACTGTATGCCTATTGCTAAATTAGTATCAGACTTCAGTACAATGTTGCCCTGTGCCTTCAAATTCCTTTTGAAAAGTTTGTTCGGGGAAAATGTAACTTTCGTCCTCTGGGAGGTTTAGAGAACACATGACTGAGTGAAAGTGATGCTCTGGGCTGTGTAACTGTCGTATGGCATGAGTTTGTTATGCTTCCACATCTTTTCAATGACAGACACTTCTGTTTAACCCATTGAGATTCACAGCACGGACTCATCACTAATGTAGGTTGGCTGTGTGTAGGACCATTCTAAGTAGCAGCACAACAAAAGTGCAATGCCAAGCTGTTGAAGATATCCTAGGACATTTCTTCTATGGTTTTGTGTCACAGTAATGTTCCATCTATGTCATCATTTATGTGATGCATGATGATCAACTTTAGCTCCTTAAGTGCAAAGAGGCCTTAAGCATTTAACTGCAGTACAGTATTGCATTTCTCCAGAAACAGTCTCGCTATCCATCACACAAGCTCCAAGGTAGAAATGATTTATTTGGTCTAGGGCACTGCATCGCAGCGCCAGTTGTGCCACCAGAGTCTCTGGGTTCGCGCCCAGGCTCTGTCGCAGCCGGCCGCGACCGGGGGGTCCGTGGGGCGACGCACAATTGGCCTAGCGTCGTCCGGGTTAGGGAGGGTTTGGCCGGTAGGGATATCCTTGTCTCATCGCGCTCCAGCGACTCCTGTGGCGGGCCGGGCGCAGTGCGCGCTAACCAAGGGGGGCGGGTGCACGGTGTTTCCTCCGACACATTGGTGCGGCTGGCTTCCGGGTTGGAGGCGCGCTGTGTTAAGAAGCAGTGCGGCTTGGTTGGGTTGTGCTTCGGAGGACGCATGACTTTCGACCTTCGTCTCTCCCGAGCCCGTACGGGAGTTGTAGCGATGAGACAAGATAGTAATTACTAGCGATTGGATACCACGAAAATTGGGGAGAAAAGGGGGTAAAATTTTTAATAAAAAAAAAATAATAATAAAAAAAAAAAATGTATTTATTATCACTCTAGAATTTACACTACATGATCAAAAGTATGTGGACATCTGCTCGTCGAACATCTCATTACAAAATAATGGCCATTAATATGGAGTTGGGCCCCCCTTTGCTGCTATAACAGCCTGCTATAACAGCCTCCACTCTTTTGGGCACATACATGTACACTACCGTTCAACAGTTTGGGGTCACTTAGAAATGTCCTTGTTTTTTAAAGAAAAGCACATTTTTTGTCCATTAAAATAACATCAAATTGATCAGAAATACAGGGTAGACAGTGTTAATGTTGTAAATGACTATTGTAGCTGGAAACGGTTGATTTTTAATGGAATATCTACATAGGCGAACAGTGACCCATTATCAGCAACCATCACTGTTCCAATGGCACGTTGTGTTAGCTAATCCAAGTTTATAATTCTAAAAGGCTAATTGATCATCAGAAAACCGTTTTGCATTTATCTTAGCACTGCTGAAAACTGTTGTGCTGATTAAAGGAGCAATACTACTGGCCTTCTTTAGACTAATTGAGTATCTGGAGTATCAGCATTTGTGGGTTCGATTACAGGCTCAAAATGGCCAGAAACAAATAACTTTCTTCTGAAAGTCGTCAGTCTATTCTTGTTTTGAGAAATGAAGGCTATTCCATGCGAGAAATTGCCAAGAAACTGAAGATCTCGTTCAACGCTGTGTACTACTCCTTTCTCAGAACAGCGCAAACTGGCTCTAACCAGAATAGAACGAGGAGTGGGAGGCCCCAGTGCACAACTGAGCAAGAGGACAAGTAGATTAGAGAGTCTAGTTTGAGAAACAGACGCCTCACAAGTCCTCAACTGGCAGCTTCACTAAATAGTACCCGCAAAACACCAGTTTCAACGTCAACAGTGAAGATGCGACTCCGGGATGCTGGCCTTCTAGGCAGAGTTGCAAAGAAAAAGCCATATCTCAGACTGGCCAATAAAAATAAAAGATTAAGATGGGCAAAAGAACAGACACTGGACAAAGGAAGATTGGAAAAAAGTGTTATGGGCAGACAAATCTAAGTTTTAGGTGTTCGTATCACAAAAAAAAGAACATTCGTGAGACACAGAAAAAATTAAAATATGCTGGAGGAGTGCTTGACGCCATCTGTCAAAAATGGTGGAGGCAATGTGATGGGGGTGCTTTGGTGGTGGTAAAGTGAGAGATTTGTACAGGGTTAAAGGGATCTTGAAGAAGGAAGGCTATCACTCAATTTTGCAACACCATGCCATACCCTGTGGATGGTGCTTAATTGGAGCCAATTTCCTCCTACAACAGGACAATGACCCAAAGCACAGCTCCAAACAATGCAAAGTAGTATTGTTTAGTATAGTAAATAGTCTGGGTAGCCATTTGATTAGATGTTCAGGAGTCTTATGGCTTGGGGGTAGAAGCTGTTTAGAAGCCTCTTGGACCTAGACTTAGCGCTCCGGTACCGCTTGCCGTGCGGTAGCAGAGAGAACAGTCAATGGCTAGGGTGGCTGGAGTCTTTGACAATTTTTAGGGCCTTCCTCTGACACCGCCTGGTATAGAGGTCCTGGATAGCAGGAAGCTTGGCCCCAGTGACGTACTGGGTCGTTCGCACTACCCGCTGTAGTGCCTTACGGTCGGAGGCCGAGCAGTTGCCATACCTAGCAGTGATGCAACCAGTCAGGATGTTCCCGATGGTGCAGCTATAGAACCTTTTGAGGATTTGAGGACCCATGCCAAATCTTTTCAGTCTCCTGAGGGGGAACAGGTTTTGCCGTGCCCTCTTCATGACTGTCTTGGTGTGCTTGGACCATGTTTGTTATGCAGATGAATGAGGACCCAAAAGCGACTTAACAAAAACAGAGTCTTTATTCCAAACTTAAACAAAACGGTACTCCTGGATATATCTTAGATGACACCTGCTCACACGCAGCATCTGATGAAGGCAAAAACACGACAGGGCGGAACCAGGACACGGAACAGCAAACATCAAACAAAGATCCGACAAGGACAGAAGCGGAAAACAGAGGGAGAAATAGGAACTCTAATCAGAGGGCAAAATAGGGGACAGGTGTGAAAGATTAAATGAGGTAGTTAGGAGAATGAGGAACAGCTGGGAGCAGGAACGGAACGATAGAGAGAGAGCGAGAGAGGAAGAGAGGGAGGGGAAGAGAGAGGGAAAGAACCTACTAAGACCAGCAGAGGGAGACAAATGGAAGGGAAGCACAGGGACAAGACATGATAATCAAAAGACAAAACATGACAGTACCCCCCCACTCACCGAGCGCCTCCTGGCGCACTCGAGGAGGAACCCTGGCGGCAACGGAGGAAATCATTAATCAACGAACGGTCCAGCACGTCCCGAGATGGAACCCAACTCCTCTCCTCAGGACCGTAACCCTCCCAATCCACTAAGTACTGGTGACCACGTCCCCGAGAACGCATGTCCATGATCTTCCGTACCTTGTAAATAGGTGCGCCCTCGACAAGGACGGGAGGGGGGGAGGGAAGACGAACGGGAGCGCGAAGAAAAGGCTTGACACAAGAGACATGGAAGACAGGGTGGACGCGACGAAGATGTCGCGGAAGAAGCAGTCGCACAGCGACAGGATTGACGACCTGAGAGACACGGAACGGACCAATGAACCGCGGAGTCAACTTGCGAGAAGCTGTCGTAAGGGGAAGGTTACGAGTGGAAAGCCACACTCTCTGACCGCGACAATACCTAGGACTCTTAATCCTACGTTTATTGGCGGCTCTCACAGTCTGCGCCCTGTAACGGCAAAGTGCAGACCTGACCCTCCTCCAAGTGCGCTCACAACGTTGGACAAAAGCCTGAGCGGAGGGAACGCTGGACTCGGCGAGCTGGGACGAGAACAGAGGAGGCTGGTAACCAAGACTACTCTGAAACGGAGATAGCCCTGTAGCAGACGAAGGAAGCGAGTTGTGAGCGTACTCAGCCCAGGGGAGCTGTTCTGCCCAAGACGCAGGGTTTCGAAACGAAAGGCTGCGTAAA
The DNA here is from genome assembly GCF_016432855.1 of Salvelinus namaycush. Lineage (NCBI taxonomy): Eukaryota > Metazoa > Chordata > Actinopteri > Salmoniformes > Salmonidae > Salvelinus > Salvelinus namaycush. The sequence continues at coordinate 24,342,199 of NC_052328.1, forward strand.
ATGCGACCAATCGACTGATTGGCCCTTTCTGCTTGACCGTTAGACTGGGGATGAAACCCGGAAGAGAGACTGACGGAAGCACCGATCAAACGACAGAACTCCCTCCAAAACTGTGACGTGAATTGCGGACCTCTGTCTGAAACGGCGTCTAACGGGAGGCCATGAATTCTGAACACATTCTCAATGATGATTTGTGCCGTCTCCTTAGCGGAAGGAAGCTTAGCGAGGGGAATGAAATGTGCCGCCTTAGAGAACCTATCGATAACCGTAAGAATCACAGTCTTCCCCGCAGACGAAGGCAGACCGGTAATAAAGTCTAAGGCGATGTGAGACCATGGTCGAGAAGGAATGGGAAGCGGTCTGAGACGACCGGCAGGAGGAGAGTTACCTGACTTAGTCTGCGCGCAGTCCGAACAAGCAGCCACGAAACGGCGCGTGTCCCGCTCCTGAGTAGGCCACCAAAACCGCTGGCGAATAGAAGCAAGCGTACCCCGAACACCGGGGTGGCCAGCTAACTTGGCAGAATGAGCCCACTGAAGAACAGCCAGACGAGTAGGGACAGGAACAAACAGAAGGTTACTAGGACAAGCGCGCGGCGACGCAGTGTGAGTGAGCGCTTGCTTTACCTGTCTCTCAATACCCCAGACAGTCAACCCGACAACACGCCCTTCAGGGAGAATCCCCTCGGGGTCGGTAGAAACCACAGAAGAACTAAAGAGACGGGATAAGGCATCAGGCTTGGTGTTCTTATTCCCCGGGCGATAGGAAATCACGAACTCGAAACGAGCGAAAAACAACGCCCAACGAGCTTGACGTGCATTAAGTCGTTTGGCAGAACGGATGTACTCAAGGTTCTTATGGTCAGTCCAAACGACAAAAGGAACGGTCGCCCCCTCCAACCACTGTCGCCATTCGCCTATGGCTAAGCGGATAGCGAGCAGTTCGCGGTTACCCACATCATAGTTGCGTTCCGATGGCGACAGGCGATGAGAAAAGTAAGCGCAAGGATGAACCTTATCGTCAGACTGGAAGCGCTGGGACAGAATGGCTCCCACGCCCACCTCTGAAGCGTCAACCTCGACAATAAATTGTTTAGTGACGTCAGGAGTAACAAGGATAGGAGCGGATGTAAAACGCTTCTTGAGGAGATCAAAAGCTCCCTGGGCGGAACCGGACCACTTAAAGCAAGTCTTGACAGAAGTCAGAGCTGTGAGAGGGGCAGCCACTTGACCGAAATTACGAATGAAACGCCGATAGAAATTAGCGAAACCGAGAAAGCGCTGCAACTCGACACGTGACTTAGGGACGGGCCAATCGCTGACAGCCTGGACCTTAGCGGGATCCATCTGAATGCCTTCAGCGGAAATAACAGAACCAAGAAAAGTGACAGAGGAGACATGAAAGGCGCACTTCTCAGCCTTCACGTAGAGACAATTCTCTAAAAGGCGCTGGAGTACACGTCGAACGTGCTGAACATGAATCTCGAGTGACGGTGAAAAAATCAGGATATCGTCAAGGTAAACGAAAACAAAGATGTTCAGCATGTCTCTCAGTACATCATTGACTAATGCCTGAAAGACCGCTGGAGCATTAGAGAGACCGAACGGCAGAACCCGGTATTCAAAATGCCCTAACGGAGTGTTAAACGCCGTTTTCCACTCGTCCCCCTCTCTGATGCGTACGAGATGGTAAGCGTTACGAAGGTCCAACTTAGTAAAGAACCTGGCTCCCTGCAGCATCTCGAAGGCTGACGACATAAGGGGAAGCGGATAACGATTCTTAACCGTTATGTCATTCAGCCCTCGATAATCCACACAGGGGCGCAGAGTACCGTCCTTCTTCTTAACAAAGAAAAACCCCGCTCCGGCGGGAGAGGAAGAAGGCACCACGGTACCGGCGTTGAGAGAAACAGACAGATAATCCTCGAGAGCCTTACGTTCGGGAGCCGACAGAGAGTAAAGTCTACCCCGAGGGGGAGTGGTCCCCGGAAGGAGATCAATACAACAATCATACGACCGGTGAGGAGGAAGGGAGCTGGCTCTGGACCGACTGAAGACCGTGCGCAGATCATGATATTCCTCCGGCACTCCTGTCAAGTCACCAGGTTCCTCCTGAGTAGAGGGGACAGAAGACACAGGAGGGATAGCAGACATTAAACACTTCACATGACAAGAAACGTTCCAGGATAGGATAGAATTACTAGACCAATTAATAGAAGGATTATGACATACTAGCCAGGGATGACCCAAAACAACAGGTGTAAAAGGTGAACGAAAAATCAAAAAGGAAATGGTCTCACTGTGGTTACCAGATACTGTGAGGGTTAAAGGTAGTGTCTCACATCTGATACTGGGGAGAAGACTACCATCTAAGGCGAACATGGGCGTGGGCTTCCCTAACTGTCTGAGAGGAATGTCATGTTTCCGAGCCCATGCTTCGTCCATAAAACAACCCTCAGCCCCAGAGTCTATCAAGGCACTGCAGGAAGCAGCCGAACCGGTCCAGCGTAGATGGACCGACAAGGTAGTACAGGATCTTGATGGAGAGACCTGAGTAGTAGCGCTCACCAGTAGCCCTCCGCTTACTGATGAGCTCTGGCCTTTTACTGGACATGACATGACAAAATGTCCAGCAGAACCGCAATAGAGACAAAGGCGGTTGGTGATTCTCCGTTCCCTCTCCTTAGTCGAGATGCGAATACCTCCCAGCTGCATGGGCTCAGTCTCTGAGCTGATGGGAGAAGATGGTTGAGATGCGGAGAGGGGAAACACCGTTAACGCGAGCTCTCTTCCACGAGCTCGGTGACGAAGATCTACCCGTCGTTCTATGCGGATGGCGAGTGCAATCAAAGAGTCCACGCTGGAAGGAACCTCCCGGGAGAGAATCTCATCCTTAACCTCAGCGTGAAGTCCCTCCAGAAAACGAGCGAGCAACGCCGGCTCGTTCCAGTCACTGGATGCAGCAAGAGTGCGAAACTCTATAGAGTAATCCGTTATGGATCGATCACCTTGACATAGGGAAGCCAGGACCCTGGAAGCCTCCTTCCCAAAAACTGAACGATCAAAAACCCGTATCATCTCCTCTTTAAAGCTCTGATAATCGTTAGTACACTCAGCCCTTGCCTCCCAGATAGCTGTGCCCCACTCCCGAGCCCGACCAGTAAGGAGTGATATGACGTAGGCGATCCGAGCTCTCTCTCGTGAGTATGTGTTGGGCTGGAGAGAAAACACAATATCACACTGGGTCAGAAAGGAGCGGCACTCAGTGGGTTGCCCAGAGTAACATGGTGGGTTATTAACCCTAGGTTCCGAAGACTCGGAAGACCAGGAAGTAACAGGTGGCACGAGACGAAGACTCTGAAACTGTCCTGAGAGGTTGGAAACCTGAGCGGCCAGGGTCTCAACGGCATGACGAGCAGCAGACAATTCCTGCTCGTGTCTGCCGAGCATTGCTCCCTGGATTTCGATGGCAGTGTTGCGAGAATCCGTAGTCGCTGGGTCCATACTGGTCGGATCTTTCTGTTATGCAGATGAATGAGGACCCAAAAGCGACTTAACAAAAACAGAGTCTTTATTCCAAACTTAAACAAAACGGTACTCCTGGATATATCTTAGATGACACCTGCTCACACGCAGCATCTGATGAAGGCAAAAACACGACAGGGCGGAACCAGGACACGGAACAGCAAACATCAAACAAAGATCCGACAAGGACAGAAGCGGAAAACAGAGGGAGAAATAGGAACTCTAATCAGAGGGCAAAATAGGGGACAGGTGTGAAAGATTAAATGAGGTAGTTAGGAGAATGAGGAACAGCTGGGAGCAGGAACGGAACGATAGAGAGAGAGCGAGAGAGGAAGAGAGGGAGGGGAAGAGAGAGGGAAAGAACCTACTAAGACCAGCAGAGGGAGACAAATGGAAGGGAAGCACAGGGACAAGACATGATAATCAAAAGACAAAACATGACAATGTTAGTTTGTTGGTGATGTGGACACCAAGGAACTTGAAGCTCTCAACCTGCTCCACTGCAGCCCCGTCAATGAGAATGGGGGTGTGCTCGGTCCTCCTTTTCCCGTAGTCCACAATCATATCCTTTGTCTTGATCACGTTGAGGGAGAGGTTGTTGTCCTGGCACCACATGGCCAGGTCTCTGACCTCCTCCCTATAGGCTGTCTCATCATTGTAGGTGATCAGGACTACCACTGTTGTGTCATCGGCAAACTTAATAATGGCGTTGGAGTCGTGCCTGGCTGTGCAGTCATGAGTGAACAGGGAGTACAGGAGGGGACTGAGCACACACCCCTGAGGGTCCCCTAGGTTGAGGATCAGCGTGGCAGATGTGTTGTTACCTACCCTTACCACCTGGGAGCGGCCCGTCAGGAAGTCCAGGATCCAGATGCAGAGGGAAATGTTGAGTCCCAGGGTCCTTAGCTTATTGATGAGCTTTGAGGACACTATTGTGTTGAACGCTGAGCTGTAGTCAATGAATAGCATTCTCACATAGGTGTTCCTTTTGTCCAGGTGGGAACGGGCAGTGTGGAGTGCAATAGAGATTGCATCATCTGTGGATCTGTTGGGGTGGTATGCAAATTGGAGTGGGTCTAGGGTTACTGGGATAATGGTGTGATGTGAGCCATGACCAGCCTTTCAAAGTACTTCATGGCTACAGACGTGAGTGCTACAGGTCAGTAGTAATTTAGGCAGGTTACCTTAGTGTTCTTGGGCACAGGCACTATGGTGGTCTGTTTAAAACATGTTGGTATTACAGACTCGGTCAGGGAGAGGTTGAAAATGTCAGTGAAGACACTTGCCAGTTGGTCAGTGCATTCTCGCAGTATACGTCCTGGTAATCCATCTGGCCTAGTGGCCTTGTGAATGTTGACCTGTTTAAAGGTCTTACTCACATCGGTTGCAGAGAGCGTGATCACACAGTCTTCCGGAACAGATGCTCACATGCATATTTCAGTGTTATTTGCCTCGAAGCGAGCATAGAAGTAGTTTAGCTCATCCGGTATGCTCGTGTCACTGGGCAGCTCTCGGCTGTGCTTCACTTTGTAATCTGTAATGGTTTGCAATCCCCCAACATCCGACGAGTATCAGAGCCGGTGTAGTACGATTTGATCTTAGTACTGTATTGACGCTTTGCCTGTTTGATGGTTCGTCGGAGGGCATAGCGGGATTTCTTCTAAGCTTGCGGGTTAGAGTCCCGCTCCTTGAAAGCGGCAGCACTAGCCTTTAGCTCAGTGCGGATGTTGCCTGTAATCCATGGCTTCTGGTTTGGGTATGTACGTACAGTCACTGTGGGTACGACGTCATCGATGCACTTATTGATGAAGCCAATGACTGATGTGGTGTACTCCTCAGTGCCATACTTACATGATTGGAGCATAACATATAAATGTCATGTCACAATATTGCTTCTCTGACAGGGTCATAATTTGAAATTGATTGCAAGTGAACATAGACAGACTAATGGGTGTTTTAGAATGTCCAAGGCTGTAATAGCATGAATGACAATAAAGGTTAAAGGGTAAATTATAAGAAAACTTGTCAGCTCAGTAAATTGCTTTTATTGCATGTGATGAAGCCAATGACTGATGTGGTGTACTCCTCAATGCCATCGGAGGAGTCCGGGAACATATTCCAGTCTGTGCTAGCAAAACAGTTCTGTAGCTTAGCAATTGTGTCACGGCATCTGTGTCACGTACTGCTGCTCATTCTGTTCACCAGTTCTGAAGGTCAACGTCACCGGCACTCTAGGCTGCACTGAACGATGTCGTTACGCGCACCTGGTTCCAATTCCTCACTGATTGTGTTTGTATAAATGTGCCCTTTGTTTCCCCATTATTATAAAAAAATATTTACCTTTATTTAACTAGGCAAGTTAAGAACAAATTCTTATTTTCAATGATGGCCTATGAACAGTAGGTTAACTGCCTTGTTCAGGGGCAGAATGCCAGATTTTTACCTTGTCATCTCAGGGATTTGATCATGCAACCGTTTTGGTTGCTAGTCCAATGCTCTAACCGCTAGGCTACCTGCCGCCCCATTGGGCTGTCGATTAATGTTCCCATGTCCATTGGTCGTGTGAGTACCTATGCGTTGTCTCAGCCTGTGCTGCGTGTTTTTTGCATTGTCTATTACGGTCTCGTCCCGTGTCGTTCAACAAGGTTTACCCTCGCTTTTCTGTTTGAGCACATCCCAATGTTTTGTATACGTGTTTGTTTTGGGTGTATTAAAAACCCAGATGATGTATTCCTGCGCCTGTCTCCAAATCCTTTATACCAGCGTGACAATCTGCTTCATCTGACCACTTTTTTTATTGACCGAGTCACTGCTGCTTCCTGCTTACATTTTTGCTTGTAAGCTGGAATCAGGAGGATAGAATTATGGTCAGATTTGCCAAATGGAGTGCGAGGGAGAGCTTTGTATGCGTCTCTGTGTGTGGAGTAAAGGTGGTCCAGATTTGTTTTCCCTCTGGTTGAACATTTAACATGCTGATACAAATTTGGTAAAACGGATTTAAGTTTCCCTGCATTAATGTCCCCGGCTACTAGGAGCGCCGCCTCTGGTTGAGCGTTTTCTTGTTTGCTAATGGCGGAATAGAGCTCATTCAATGCAATGTTAGTTCCAGTCTGTGGTGGTATGTAAACAGCTACGAAAAATACAGATGAAAACTTTAGGTAGATAGTGTGGTCTACAGCTTATCATGAGATACTCTACCTCAGGCGAGTAATAGCTTGAGACTTCCTTAGATATAGTGCACCAGCTGTTATTTACAAAAATACATAGTCCGCCGCACCTTGTCTTACCAGACGCCGCTGAGGTAACCTGCCGGTGCAGCATATAACCAACCAGCTGTATGTTGATAGTGTCGTCGTTCAGGCACGACTCCGTGAAACATACGATATTACAGTTTTGAATGTCCCATTGGTAGTTTAATCTTCCGCGTCGTTCATCAATTTCATTCTCCAAAGATTGCGTGTTTGCTAGCAGAATGGAGGGAAGTGGGGGTTTATTCGATCGCTTATGAATTCTCAGAAGGCAGCCCGACCCTCTGGCCCCTTTTTCTCCACCTCCTCTTCATGCAAATCACGGGGATCTGGGCCTGTTCCCGAGAAAGCAGTATATCATTCGCTTCGCGCTCGTCAAACTCATTAAAGGAAAAAATGGATTCTGCCAGTCCGTGGTGAGTAATCGCAGTCCTGATATCTAGAAGTTATTTCCGGTCATAAGACATGGTAGCGGCAACATTATGTACAAAAGAAGTTAAAAAATAAGTTCAAACAACGCAAATAAACAATCAAAAAAACACAATCGGTTGGGGACACGTAAAACGTCAGCCTTCTTCTCTGGCTCCATTGTTATATTGTTTCCACGTCATTTCAACAACAAAAAATCTATGTGATGATGAATCAACGTGGAAAACTCAATGGATTTTGGAAAAGTAATCAACATATAGGCATTTCTTCTTTACCTAAATCCAATGACATGGTGACGTGTTTTGTAGATTTCATGTTGAATTCAGGTTAGTTGACAACTCAACCAAATGTATATCAAAAGTAGACATTGATCTGATGTCTGTGCCCAGTGGTTAACTGTAATGAGGCCTGTGTAACATGCAATTTGGCTAATTTAATCTTTTTCCCAGTTGTTATTTTTGGTCTAATGTGCCCTCTTCAGGATATTGCATCAATGTTGTATCATATGCAGGTAGCTTGGCGGGTAGGAGCGTTGGGCCAGAAACCGAAAGGTTGCTGGATCCAATCACTGAGCTGACAAGGTAAAAATCTGTTATTCTGCCCCCGAGCAAGGCAGTTAACCCACTGTTCCTCCGGGTGCCGTGGATGTTGATTAAGGCAGCCTTCTGCACCTCTCTGATTCAGATGGGTTGTGTTAAATTCGGAAGACACATTTCAGTTGAATGCATTCAGTTGTACAATAGACTACGTATCCCCCTTCCCCTTATGAAAGCATAATTTTGCTTCTGATCAGTTTAGAGAATCTTTTGACCAGTCATCATGATAATTAAAAAACAGAAGGTCATGCAGAAATGTCCAGATATGTGGGCCCCAGCCAAGTTCAAAGTCCATGTGAAATCTAAGCAAACAGCATGAGCACTATTTTTCACAGACCTAAAAGCAGTCAGAACCTCACCAACGAGAGACATGCAGGAGGGTGACTTATTGGATTGCAAATAGAAGAAGTAAATTTCACAATATAATGAGGTCATTTCGAGTGAGCATTGAGAGGGCAGCTATACATTGGATCCAGAATTGAGTAGAATTGAGATCCAACTCCTTCGGGATGTTTATGGTTCAATTTCAGATTGCGCTGGAGCTTTAGATATGAAGCTGGTGTGGATTGTTCTGCATTATTTCAACCAAGTGTTCAACCATACTGACTTGTTGATATTGATTGTTTTATAAAAGTCATTTTAATGGACTGCCTGGTGGTTGAGTTTCCTCTCCTCTCTTTCTCTCTGGATACTAACATGATTGGAGCATAACATATAAACTTCATGTCACAATATTGCTTCTCTGACAGGGTCATAATTTGAAATTGATTGCAAGTGAACATAGACAGACTAATGGGTGTTTTAGAATGTCCAAGGCTGTAATTGCATGAATGACAATAAAGGTGAAAGGGTAAATTATAAGAAAACTTGTCAGCTCAGTAAATAGCTTTTATTGCAAGTGAAGGACAGTTCACAGGAGGACAGTTAAGTAAGATCAATGAAAGAGAAAATCTCTTTTAACTGGTGCTTCATGCTCTCTCTTTTTCTGAAACGATTTTGAATGGATAAAAGGACAAATTGCATCTATTATTACAGAGTTATGAGTCTTTTTGAAAGCAGGACAAAATGCCACTCTGGCACTTCACAGTACCATTTGTGAGAAACAAGGAACAATATGTTTTTGAACAAGCCCAAGTAACACAATTACAACACTTGGACCTATTGAAGTGATTATTGACACTGCTGAATGCTTGATGAGTGACATTAGATTTTGTTTGATGAGTAATCTAACGTTAGATTCCAGTTGTATGTGTGTCTAAGTGATACAGGTACAGTTGTCAGTGACTCAAGAGATTCTCCCTTGGGCTGTTTAAGCCACATTCACCTATTAAAAACAATACAAAGCAAGTAGTGGGGAACCTATAAGTAGACCCTGACATTGTATTTTTATTTTCAGACAAACTGCATCTCTGCATGTTATCATCTCCTATGTTAGCCAGGTCCTGGCTGCATGAAGAGTTGACTGTGTACATTTTTCATATAGCTTATGCTGTGATTGGCGCAAAATAGTGTGGGGTAACAAAATGATCCCGCAAGTCCCCAAAGCCTGAAGGCTCGTCCATCAAGTAGTGTTCACTGAAGCCCAATCTGTGTGTGCAGTGCTGTGCCAAGCATAGCAGGGGCATTTCACATTACCGTTACCTTGGCCTTAAGATTTACACCTGAGAGATAACTGTGACCTCACAAGGGGGGAAGACCCCCAACACGGCCAGAACCTCTTGATGATTACAGTTTATGATACACAGAGGCCATTTAAGACATTTTGTGCTCCCGAGTGGCGCAGCAGTCTAAGGCACTGCATCTCAGTGCAAGAGGCGTCACTGTAGTCCCTGGTTCAAATCCAGGCTGCATCACATCTGGCTGTGATTGGGAGTCCCGTAGGGCGGCACACAATTGGCTCCGGCATCGTCCAGGTTTGGCCGAGGTATGCCGTCATTGTCAATAAGAATTTGTTCTTAACTGACTTGCCTAGAAGTTAAATGAATAAAACGTTTTTTTAAAGTATAGTAACTTATAGCCCATAGGTGAGCCTGACTCATCAATAGGTATTGGAAGCTGTAGAAGAATAGAAGAAGAATGAATGAGCATCTGATTTATCTGCTGTGCTTTACTGAGCTGGACGAGGATGATGCTGATTAACTTCAATTAGAATGTATCAAGCGCAGCACTCGCTGCATCTATATTGCATTCCTCTAGTGGAATGTAATGTTTTGGACTGAGTGAGGGTTGATTTTCCCAGTGGGATTCATTTAATGCTAACTTTCTGTTTTGGGTTGTTTTCCCATGGTGTATATTTATTTTTGCTGCCATTGCAAAAACTCAGCTGATCAGTATGTTGTCTGGCACAGTGAGTGTTGCAGTAAAAATTCAGTGAGTTGATGAGCCGAGATGAAAGTTGTGTTTACTGACCATCAAAAAGCAGGATGGAATAGTGCTGTACTCTATGCAATCTTGTTTTAGGATGGAATTATAATTTGAAAGGTTTTAATTCCTTTCAAATGACTCACTGTAACCCCCAATGATTACAGTGTACAGTAGCAGGGAAGCCATGTCAAGGGCGTGAGCAACCTTTCTAAAGACATTTTTGCCCTATTTTTCCTCATGAGTTTCTTCCCCATCCTATTCTAGTTGTCGCTGCTTAGGGTACATTTATAAAGGAAGTTAAGGCTGAATTATTCATTTGATGCTATGAATAGACAAGAACACTGCCATTGAAAAAGACAGCAGCAAACTATCTTAACTTCCTAAGTGGTCTTCTCGCTATCTCTCTCTGTCTCACCCTCTCTCACTGTCTCATTCTGTCCCTTGCTCCCTTAGAATCTCTCTCTGTTTCTCTCTTTATAAGTTTCCCTTTTCCTTTGATATTAAACAAAGAGACTGAATATAGGTTTCAAACCTCTCTGATATTACTGTGGAGATTGATTCGGGTCGCATGCTGTCTGTTGGAGGAAAGAAGGGCTGGCTGTGTAAAGTAGCATTGATTAGATGTGACTGACCAGTGATTGCTTTAATCAGGCCTCTGATCCAGCTGTAGGTTATGCCCGGTTCAATCTGTCCCCTCACTGTACCACAGCTGTAGGTTATGCCCAGTTCAATCTGTCCCCTCACTGTACCACAGCTGTAGGTTATGCCCAGTTCAATCTGTCCCCTCACTGTACCACAGCTGTAGGTTATGCCCAGTTCAATCTGTCCCCTCACTGTACCACAGCTGTAGGTTATGCCCAGTTCAATCTGTCCCCTCACTGTACCACAGCTGTAGGTTATGCCCAGTTCAATCTGTCTCCTCTCTGTACCACAGCTGTAGGTTATGCCCAGTTCAATCTGTCCCCTCACTGTACCACAGCTGTAGGTTATGCCCAGTTCAATCTGTCCCCTCACTGTACCACAGCTGTAGGTTATGCCCAGTTCAATCTGTCCCCTCTCTGTACCACAGCTGTAGGTTATGCCCAGTTCAATCTGTCCCCTCTCTGTACCACAGCTGTAGGTTATGCCCAGTTCAATCTGTCCCCTCACTGTACCACAGCTGTAGGTTATGCCCAGTTCAATCTGTCCCCTCACTGTACCACAGCTGTAGGTTATGCCCAGTTCAATCTGTCCCCTCACTGTACCACAGCTGTAGGTTATGCCCAGTTCAATCTGTCCCCTCTCTGTACCACAGCTGTAGGTTATGCCCAGTTCAATCTGTCCCCTCACTGTACCACAGCTGTAGGTTATGCCCAGTTCAATCTGTCCCCTCACTGTACCACAGCTGTAGGTTATGCCCAGTTCAATCTGTCCCCTCACTGTACTACATTCTTTATTCGTTGTCCATTGGCTCCTCAGTACTCCAATATTATGACTGTCCTCCTTACCTCGCTCCTTAAACAACCCGTCAGGACAAGACCGATAAAGAGGGATAGTAGTGTTCTCTCACAGCTTTGTATATACAATGTATCTGGACGTAGCAGGGTTTATCATTTGGGGAGGGTGTTTAGTTTACATTCCCCAACTGCTGTTTGTCTGGGCTTTTTATAGTACAGAGGACAACCTTGGTGTCACGCTGTCACTCTTCCTGACTGTCTGGCCGTTATAAATATCAGGTTCCGTCTGAGGGATGAGCAATGAGTCTGAAAGCTATTAGGTGTAAAGAACATGGAGGGTAAGGTCACCTTCATAACGCTGGCCTCAGCAGACACACCAGTAATGATCTGCCTAGCTAGGAGATATGGTGATAAAATATATGCATTCTTAATTTGACTTGATTTACCCTATGCTGTTGATTTTGAGCAGCTGTTGTAGTGAATTGTGTGAAGCTTGATACATCTATGTTGTGCTTTCAGTATTTCAAAAACGGGAGGTGCAAATTATGCAGTCCTAGTTATGACCTTAGACATTTTTCATGATCACCTAGCAGATCCTGTGTCAGCAGGAAGTGATGTCTCCGAGCAGTCCAAACGAGAATCATATTTCTCAAGGGGACAAAGATCAAGAATGCTCATGATGCCATGAATCTAAAACAGCTTGTTTTACATAGTCATTTCCATCATTTAGAGTGGTTATTGGACAGCCCTGATAGAATAGGGCAGTTGGGTATTGGAGATGGGAATCTGAAACGTGTGGAATATGACTGGTAACTTTGAAATGGAAACCACTTGAATGTAACATTTCCTTCCATGAGCCATTACGGTGGCCCTTGCGGACCCTTGGAAATGGTGTCGATTACAGTACATTGTGGACATTACATAAAAAACACAATGACTGAAGTATTTATAGTTTTATCTCTCCTGGGTTTCATTGGGTATTGCATCTAGTCCCTCCCAGGAAATGAAAAGAGAAAGACGGAGAAAAAACTCAGGGAAGTAATGTCCGATGTTTGCTCGGTGTTCACTCACTAGTTTCAGCACTGGATTGTTTACTTGACAGATCGATACAGATTGGTGGTTTTTACAGAGGACCCTGTCATGATTGACAGGACCTTTCCGATGAACCTGCTCCTCATCCACAACGGACTTGAGAGGAAACACAGGTTCCTCCCAGTTAGTTCTGGGACAGGTGCAATGGAAGTGCATCAGATTCTCTCTGAAATGTAAAGGTTGATTTGACATAAGGTGAAGGAACTTCAAAACTCAGAACTTCAAAACTCAGAAAGCTCTGCAAGCTCTTAAGTCTGAAAAGTCAGACATCTCTTGTCTAATTTTAACTCCAGAGAAGAGAGGACAAAAACAAGCATCTCCCCTGCTTTTTTTACTATAATGCTCAAAATTGAAGAGAGATTGTTGTGACGAGTTGACGAGGTTTTTCATAAATGTTCCTTTTCTAAACTCAGCTAGATGATGATTGTGATATGCATTGTGGAACTTGCTACCACACCATTGTCACCATTGGCCTGGTCATATTTCTAGCTAAACAACTCACAGCTAATTAACATTTACCTCATTCAGAGTGGCAGTCACAACAAATCATTGAAATATATCACATAAACTATGCAAACAGGGGAGGGGACATTTATGTACGTTTCTGACAGATCCCGGATGTGGGTTTAAAATCAATTCTAAGTACATAAAACACCTAAGGTCAAGTGAATAGCCATGTCTCTTCTTCGATCAGCTGAGTGTTTCAATGGCCACTGTAAAGGGGTTACTGATTAACTAAATACCTTGAGCTCTGTTTAGAATTATGTAATCGCGCTAGCACTGTCGCCGCTGTGCACACATCAAGAAAAACATATGCTGGCTGCTCATTGATATATGTCAGTTCCATGGTAATACAGATTTTATTTGTCAAGTGTGTTTCCCGGACTCGTTGGTGATGCTGGATTAAATGTGACTTCTACCTCTGTCCGCCCGGATGTTTAGCTTTAGCACTTTGATGTCAGTTGGGTAAGAAACAGAAGGTACAAGGGCAGTATTCATGAAGGTGAATGGGGACATTATTTGAAAGCACTGATGTCATTTAACCTAGTTATGATAATGTGCTACATAGAAATTCCAGTATTTTCTAGTAATTTAAATGCCCTCAGGTAAAAAGGCATCATTGTTATTTTTTTTAAACTGCAATAATTGCTGAATTGTAGAAAATGTAGGACCTGATTACTAAAGCAATCTCATGAAAAAGTTTGCCCATTTAAACAAATACCTAGAAGGAACTTTGAAGTGAGCTGCGTACTCAAGAGTTCAGGAAGAAAGGAATGACGTTTTCCTGTGTATTTGGTTTCTCTGAGAGACCGCTCGCCCTTGCTTTGTGCTCCTTGATTCAGATTGGTTACTAGCATTTCTTGGTGGTATTGATTCTCTCTGCAAAAAGGGTTTGCCCACCCCAGCAGTTTGGTCCAAAGCAGGGGAAACGAATTGACTTGTTTTGACTCAGATGTTTTCATGTGCCTTTAGGATAGACCTGAGGAGAGAAGTATAACTTATTATCAGTGACTTTAGAAAGGACTTAAAGAAACAGTGTGTGTGGGTAGTGATGAATTAGAGGAATTATGATAGATAAAGAAAATCCAAAACATATGAAGTGTGCAATTTAAAAATAAAAAAATGTGTCTACAAAATGATCACAATTAAATCTTATGTTTATTGATTGATGTTATTCAAGCAGCATAATAGTGTTATTTTCCTAGGTAACCTTATTTTCTCTGAAGATATCCCAAATAACTGGAAGCAATCTGCTGCCTTGGTCATCTGATCAAAGGTTGGAGGCTGGAGGTTGAATCAATTTGCCACAACACCAATTGAACTCTTATCTTGACGATTGTTGTGTTGAAACACTTCTGTCTTTGATTTGGTATGCCGATTTTCATCAAAGCTAAAGTCTAATTATAGGGACTCTGTTGAGTAATTGTCGGCCTCATTACCAAAATGTTATTGTTTGTTGCTTATTTTAAGTTGCTGTGTTTATACCAATTACGACCTCCATGCAAGACTTGATATGCCATCATCATGCTTCATGTCCTCCTGTTTGTGTGAGAAATTATTTGTCACACTTGATTCACTAAAATCTTGGAGCTTTCCACGCCCCTGTTGACATTGGAGCTAGATTAGAAGATATACAAAGGACTGTTGTTGCTCTCAGTACATCATAGTGTTGGTTCTTGGGCGTATCCAATATCTGTACAAACACTTCACAAAACAAGCATTTGGAATAAATGAACCCACTACAAATACTGTGGAGTAGAGCTCATCTTAAACACTCATATTTCACAGTTTGCGTGTTCACTGGGAGATCATATCAGTGTGGTCATGGATGACGAATTGGTGCAAGGAACTTTCATTCCAGGCGGAGGTCACTCTGGGACATGGGTGGGGAAGCAGAGAATAACCGTATAATGGCTTTGGTCTTCCCGCCAGGGGATTTAGCGTTTCTCCCACACTCTCCAGACACTCATCAGTACATAATGCATGAGACAGAGATAAAACATGGAGAAGTAAAAGATAAGTCATAATCAGACTTTTATTTTGATTTTGGGAGGCGGTACAAAATGGCTACTGCTCTCGACTCTTTGGTGCTGCAGGGATTGCCAAACAGCCTGAGCATTTACAGTCTACCATGTCTACCTACTGATCTCGTCATTGAGTAATACACTCACTCTGAAGGCTGTTTAAATAAGTTTAAGGGCCACCTTGATCGGTTGTGACGTCTGAAAACATTGACTCAAGAGGGGCTCTTAAGGAGAAAACGGTGCTGTTGATAAAGAGGGAAGCGGTTTAGGGCAGACTTCCAGAGAACCTTCAACCTGTGCCAGACTGCTGGGGGCATACAAGTCATTTATTTTACTAGGGTTGGAGACCAACGTTTACGCTTTTGGATCAACTACCGTGAAGGGAAAAAAACACATTGGGTACAGTATGAGGGGTCTGGCGGGCCACTGACTATGTGGTTGTGGTGTTGTAGCCTACAGCAATTCTGAAATGGTATTTAACCATTAGAAAATTGTCACAGAGGTGAGTGTAACGTATATGACAGTGTTAAATAAATAAAGGGTGTTAAAAAGTTATGACTACAAGCTCAACCTGCGGGCTTCCTGGCTAAACTGTATGTTTTTATAGACGGTGTGAGAGCCGCCTCATTTTACGTACATTACCTCTGACCAGACACTACGTTACTATAAGCACTGAGATGAAAATACATAGATTTTACTCTTACAGAACATGTCTCTGGGTTTTGGTCTGCTGTGTGGTTCTCCTCACACTATGTGGCTATGTATTAGGCTACTGCTCATATTGTATATTAGCAGTACCACTGACCCAGTAGAGATGAAGACCTTTCCCTCTCATCATGGCGCCATCCTCGTAATGTCTTCATAGCAGGACCTTACGGTCTCTATTCCTCCACTTATACTCCCAGCACGCCAAGCGTAATGTCTTCATAGCAGGACCGTACGGTCTCTATTCCTCCACTTATACTCCCAGCACGCCAAGGCACCAACCAACCCTTATTGTTCTGTACGCTAGTAATGAGAGTTGCTAAATGGAAAATGAGCTCAGGCCTTGTTCCTGATGCTAACTAACAAGAGACTCTCTACTGGCTATTCCCCTATCGCTGTCGGGAACAGTGACAGACAGAACACGCAACACTGTGTCTGGCAGTTCTGGCAGGGTAGCAATCGGTAAGCATGGTTAATCTATCACTCGCCTGTCCCCAATGGCATTCAAGGCCCATTAACTTGTGAGCACCCAATGAAACATACAGTTGTAAGTGATAAAACAACTTGCTGTGCTGCAGGACTGCTAGGCAATTGGATGTGTATAAATGTTAACGCTTTTGTTCGGGTTTCAACTGTAGGTTTGGAGAAAGGCATGAAATTGAATTTTGAAATAAGTCTTTACTCTGGGTGGTCTATCTATAAGAAATGTTCTCTCTCACCCACAAACCTTTCTATTTGGCTCTTAATCCTTTGCTTTTAGTGATTTTGTAATGTATAGCCTCTTATGCTGTTTCCTTCAATCTGTGACTTCTGTGTGAGTTCATGTTATCACTGCATGCATTCATACTTTATTTGTTTTGAACATTAAATTAAAGAACAGCTACTATAAATAAGATCACACCCGTTTCAAAACATCTAAAGAGCACATATTAATATTGTAAGAGGTAAACAAACAAACAAACAAAAGTGAAAGCAGCAGTGTTGACTATGTACTCAAAGTAAGAGAGAAACAAGTAATTCAAGGACACTAAGCTGTCTCGCTCTGTGATTCACAGTAAACTGCAGGGATCCTGCAAGCCAAGTCTCTGCCAATACAGAGATGACTTTCACCTGTTTTTTTCTACTATGAGGCCTTACTGAGTGTCCAATACATAGTCTGGACAGAATTGTACCTCAGTACTCTTCCCAAGTGGTCCCAAGTGGTTCCTTTGGATACTTGGCATGTGTGAATAGGATTGGAATGCGACAGACCGTCTGGTACACTGCATGCGTGCTTGTGTGTGTGCAGGGGGAGGGAGGGTATAAGCTATTATAAGCTGGGAATTGCCAGGGACCTCACGATACGATACTATCACGATACTTAGAGGCCGATGCGATATGAATTGCGATTATCACAATTCTATATGTATTTCGATTCGATACTGTGATTTTATTGTGATTCGATGTTCCAAACATATTGCTCACCATATTTCTGCTGCAGAGGGACAAGAGAGAGCCATGAGAAAATTAGTTTTGATCAGTCATGGAAATAAAAGTGTCGAAACAAATTTGCTCCCTATTTAAAAAGAAGATGGAGAACAAGCTATGAAGGAAAAATACTGGAGTTTTGGTGCAGGTACAGCCAACTAGCGCAAAAATAATATTGCGATATTGTCAAAACGATACAATACGATATAGATTTTTTTTCCCCCATCACTACTAGAAGCATACTTTTTGTGTGGCATGGTGACAAAATTGGGGCCATGCTCATTATGAAAAGGTCAACTGAAAATAAGAGATTGATTCATGGGTAGACAGATGTGACCAGCAGGCACCTTTACAGAAGGTAATCATATAGGGCTATATTTGGCTGTTCAGGAGGAAGCAGTGATGGAGATGATACAACATGACACACCCTGGCCAACTGCAGCCGTGTGTGTGTAGATGAGAAAATGTATCTTAGTTACATTTTACAACTTTAAAGTTTAGGTTAACACTTTATTTTAAGCATAACCCTGTCATAACAGCTGACATAACTCATCATAACCTGTCATAACATTGTCATAACACTGTTATGGCACTTATTTAGACACGTTGTGACATATTGTGATATTTTATTGCCTCGGTATGACACCTACATAAGAGTGTCAAAACCCACAAAATCTGGTTTGTCCATTCCGTTGAAGATAGTTTATTAAATACTATACAGTAACCCTATAATAGCCCAAGTTATAAAAAACCTTTATCCATTTTTTTTATGTCAAAAAATAAAAATTGGCTTCAACATGGAAATATTATCCTACACATTGAATTCGCATTTCAAATTGCATTGCATGTCCAAGCCATGGACATTGTCTACCAAATAAGATTAGCCTACCGTTTAGCTGCTGATATGGCCTGTATGGGGACTTTGCCACATATAATAGTATTAATAATAATAATCATATTTATTAATATTTGGGGGTTGCTATATTTGTCCTATTTTGTGAATAATTGTAAACGTAAACAAACAAACAGGCGGATTTAGCTCCACGGCCGACAGAGGAAAGTGGTCAACTAAAAACAATAATCAGTCTTATATAACAACATGATGTTTCTAAACTGGCTTCCTACGGTCACTGGCATCTTTATTTTCATGGGAATCGCACATAATGAGTCCAAACTTTTCACAGAATCTGGAGAAAATATATGTAAAGAGTTTTGCTGCTCCCAAAGGTGATATATTTTTTTTATAAAACATTGGTGATAGGATACTGATTACTTAGGCTACTGTGCACCTCCTCCGGCAAAATGTATGTCATAACCAACTGCCTTCCCACCCACCTTGAAGACGAGGCAAACTTCTCTGCTGTTTTGATCCCTTATCTACCACATTGTGGCAGCGTGAAGCGCAGATACTCCGTGTGACTGTGTGAGGGAAAAGTGTTGCGTCGCACTCATCTAAATATCTACGTGATGTTTGTTGCAACGTCATCTCGCTGAGTCTACCTTTAGCGTCAGCCTAAAATAGATCCCCATACAGTAAGTCCTAAAAACAACAACTAGTGTAGTCCAATAGCCATCTCTTAACATTCTGTATGAGCCTTACTTAAAACCTTTAGAAATAGTTGTATTGTATTCCAGCCAAGTTGCCATGGACAACTCCCTCTGGTCAATCGAGCTATGATAGATGGATTATTTTTGCCAGGACTCTCTCTGTGTCCTCTGCTGTGTTTGAGCGAGGGTGAACAATGGTGCGTGTAGAGGGAGAGATGGGGGAGAGAGATAAAGTATACAGTAAAGCACTTGTAGACATGGTGTCCATCCCGTCACAGAGAAAAGGGGTGGCTGTCCTAGCCCCTAAAGAGGGATCCGTACCTCTCTTTGCACATAAACACAACAAGGTGTTGTTGAGATGAGTTACACTCTCTGTACAAGGAGGTGATCACTCGTGAGTTTCTCGAGCAAATTCCAAGCTCACATTTAAAGAAACCTTTCCCTGTGCTAAGGGGTGTTTACATTGGAGGGAGTGTGTTTTTTCCCTCCTTCGAGTCCCTCTTCAATAGACGACTGGCCACACTGCCTTTTAAGGATGGATCGTGATAGTGTATCGTTGGAATGAAAACGTGTATAGAATCTCATGCTTTATTGTGAGAGGGGTATGACTGTACACTTTGAGATAATATCTTAACAAATGATTATCTTTAGTAATTGATAGTGCACAGAGAGCATTTCAGAAATGAGTTAGAACACGCATCAAGAGGTAGGCTATAATCTAGCTAGACCATACTATACTTTACTCTACACTCAAAAGGGTTATTCGGTTGTCCCCGTAGGAGAACCCTTTTTGGTTCCAGGTAAAACCCTTTTTGGTTCCAGATAGAACATGTTTGGGTTCCATGTAGAACCTCCTGTGGAAAGGGTTCTACATGGAACCCAAAATGGTTCAACTTGGAACCAAAAGGTTCTACCTGGAACCATCAAGGGTTCTTCAAAGGGTTTTCTTATAGGGACATAATATTGATTGATATAATTAATAGTTGTTTTTTCCTCCCCTCCATACGTAGATAGCAAGCTTAAAGGGATACTTCGGGATTTTGACAATGAGGACCTTTATCTTCCCCAAGTCAGAATAACTCGTGGTTACAATTTTTGTCTCTGTGTGCAGTTTGAAGGAAGTTGCTAACTAGCACTAGCGCAATTGCTAACTATCTTTAGCGCAATGACTGGAAGTATATGGGTATCTGCTAACATGCTACAGACCCATAGACCTATCAGATACCCATAGACCTATGGCTCGCAAAACTACCTCTAACTTCCTTCATTTTGGACACAGGGACATAAAAATGGTATCCACTAGTTCATCTGACTCTGTAGTAGTAGATAAATGATCATCCCTTTAAGGTCTGGTCTAGAAGACTGTGTGTGCTGTACTGTCAGAGTGAAGGTCCTAGCCTTGTGTTTGATAGATCCCTGACTGAGCCTGGCGCGGGAGGCTTTGTGGATTCCACCAGACTCTTTAGGGAGGCTGTCAGGAACTGTGAAAATCCCATGATCCTTTGGCAGCTGCTAGAAATGGGACAACATCCTTTTCGTTTTTTCATCTCATTGAGCTCTAGTCGACTCAAATGTTCCTGTTTATAAGTAATGATTCCAATGTAAGCATTCCAGAGGGAGACATTGTTGTAGTACTTTGAGTCTCTACTAAAGATGCCACAATAAAAAGTACTTTCCTTACTGCCTATCATAATAAAAGAGCACAAACAAAGTTAGCCAGACTTTATAGTGGACTGTTTCTTGGTATCAAGGACCTGCAAGGGTACAGGTAACTGCCAAAATAATGGGAACATTTAAGTGAATGAGGGATACAAAGTATATTGAAAGCAGGTACTTCCACACAGGTGTGGTTCCTGAGCTATTTAAGCAATTAGCATCCCATGTTTAGGGTCATGTATGAAATGTTGGCTCCTATGGCTAGAAGAAGAGATCTCAGTGACTTTGAAAGAGGGGTCTCAAATGAGCATAGGGAGTTTAAAAGGTGTGTGTGTGTGTGTGTGTGTGTGTGTGTGTGTGTGTGTGTGTGTGTGTGTGTGTGTGTGTGTGTGTGTGTGTGTGTGTGTGTGTGTGTGGGTGTGTGTGTGTGTGTGTGTGTGTGTGTGTGTGTGTGTGTGTGTGTGTGTGTGTGTGTGTGTCTCAGTCACCAGATCTCAACCCAACTGAACACTTATGGGAGATTCCGAGGCGGGGCCTGAGACAGCGTTTTCCACCATCATGAACATAACACCCAATTATGGAATTTCTCCAGTTACAGACATTTGTAGAATCTATGCCAAGGTGCATTGAAGCTGTTCTGTCTTCTCGTTGTGGCTCAACGCCCTATTAAAACACTTTATGTTGGTGTTTCCTATAAGACCTGCCCTGATGCTAAACTGGAACTGTAGACTTCTGGATTCTCCTAAAATAAACCTATTCTGCTTGGGTTTATCACAAGAAACAGCACAGATAAAGTCATCCTATCGTATTTTGGGAAAAAGTGTGTTTAGCCTTACGAACTCAAATACCTTTGTATACAGTATGTTTTGAATATATTGTTAATCAGCAAATTTAACAGCTAATCTCAGTGAATGTGTTGACTGTTCCAAGAACGAATATGTTCTTTGCACAAATCACAACTTCAGTATACTAGACAGTATTGTATATAAAGATAAATACTGTCTATTCAGTCATTGAAGTCAAAGCATTGCCTCAGAAGGATTGAAACATCCAATTTATAAGAAATGTGGGTCATTCCCTGGTATTGTGTTTGTTAGACAGGATCAGACTTATTGTTCAATAAAACAGGTTCGATGACTCCACAGCAGACAGACACAGTGACCACAATCTGCTCACAAGATCTCGTTTCACCCTCGAATATATCCCACTGACTGAATTTACTATTCATTTTGGCAGGACAAAACAATTACGTTTGTCTTGTAATTCTACATGCTCCAGTTTGGGTGTGTATCAGTCTGGCCATTGGTTCTGTGTAAAGCCAAGCTCCCATAATCACTGCCATGCTGGTAAATATCTATTACGTGCTCCAGAATTCATTGGTAGTTCATTCATTGGGACTGAAGGGATTTTATAAGCATAATACAGTGCACATTTTCCCAGATCACCATCAGTGCTTATTCACACTGGCAGGATTCACTCTGCCCACACTGCCCACTCAGCTTTGCATTATCACGGCTCACACTGTCTAGACCATCCAGTATTTGGTATTGTATGTGCATATATGGGCATGGTATAGTCATGGTTGAAATTCAAGGCAATTTCAATCAAGGTTTATTAAATAAACTGCTATGTACTTTAGTGTAATTGTATGTCGTGTCCGGTTCATGGTTTGAAATGGTGCCATAATTTCTCTCTGCAGCACACTGTAACAGTGTTTCCCCTATCTTCATTTAGCAAAAAATATGATGAATTTTTATTATATATTTGCATTTCTGCCGAGATGCGCTTTTAAATGGATAGTCGTTGGCCACTGACTGGAAGTATGGGAACAGCTAGCAAAAGGGCTGCTGTTAATCACCCATACACGCAGGTGTTATGCATTGGTGGTGCAAGGTGAATTCCCCCAAAGTGCTTTAGTCATTACCATATCTCTTTTATTTTTTTCATATTTCTGCGTGTTTCTTTTACTGTGTTGATGAAATGGTCCAGATTTGTCCATTTCGGCCGTCAAAATGGATTCCTGGCTTTTGACATATGGGATTGATGTGTCTCACCATGCAGTGACAAATGCTTCAAAATGTCAAAGAACAGATCGTGTAAGGATGGGGAAAACGAGTATTGATCACCTATGTCTCCAAAAATACCTGGAGACAGTTTTTATAAAGCAGCTCGATAGCCGAAGCTAGGCCTATGTATTTAAAGGGGCAATCTCCAATTGGTACATCAATTTTGGGCTTTTAAATAATACCCATTGATTATTGGAGGTTATAAACTGGGTGGTTTGAGCCCTGATTGCTGATTGGTTGACAGCCATGGTATATCAGACCGTATACCACGGATATGACAAAACATTTATTTGAACTGCTCTAATTACGTTGGTAACCAGTTTATAATAGCAATAAGGCACCTCGGGGGTTTCTGGTATATGGCCAATATACCACGGCTAAGGGCTGTGTCCAGGCACTCAGCGTTACGTCGTACCTAAGAACAGCCCTTAGCCGTAGTATATTGGCCATATACCACACCTCCTCGGGCCTTATTGCTTAAATATAACTTACAAATGCCTCATGAGCTTAGTTCAACTGTTGTTCTACAACAGAACCCCAAAACATAAGCTTGTTTTACTCCACACTGTATTCCGTCAAAAAATTGTAAAACTATCATTTTGATCTCATGGATGGTCAGATCTTGTATCCATAGCTCTGTCTATGAATTGGACAGTGGTTACATTTCTCCAGTCCTATCCCTCAGCTATTCACCAAAAACAGTGGTGGGGTGTCCAGAACTGCATATTGGCCCTTTAATGAGTCTTTAAGGAGTAAAAATAGCCATCCTTCTTGAGCACTTCACCAAAGCTGAGCAGAATTCTAACTGACCATGACAGAAAACAAGGTAATCGTTTGCCTCTAGTGCTTGTCTGCCAAATGCTTGATAAAGTACATTTCAGTGGAAAATACTGTATTCTCCTCTTCCCAGCCATTTAGTTGAGTAAAGATTTGTTGTGTGACAGAAAGACAACAGTGTTTCTCATCACTGTTATTGAGTGTCTGTCACGTTCCTGACCTATTGTTCCTTTTTCTTTTATTTATTTAGTTGGTCAGGGCGTGAGTTGGGGTGGGTTGTCTATGTGTGTTTTTCTATGTCGGGTTGTTTTGTGTTCGGCCTGGTATGATTCTCAATCAGAGGCAGCTGTAGATCGTTGTCCCTGATTGAGAATCATACTTAGGCAGCCGGGGTTCACGTGTGTGGTTGTGGGTGGTTGTATCGCGTGTCTGTGTTAGCACCACACGGGACTGTTTGCGGTTTGTCACGTTTGTTGTTTTTGTATGTTAAGTGTTCAGTCTGTATTCATTAAATAATCATGGACACTAACCACTCTGCATATTGGTCTGATCCTTCTCGCCTCTCCTCCTCATCCGAGGAGGAGGATTACGACGACCGTTACAGTGTCCCTGTGTCGAATCGCACTTTATTCAAATTTTGGAATTTGAGGTCCTGTATCTCTGACCCCATGGGGTAATTCTTTGGTGTGGTGGTTGTCACGTGTCAGGTTAAAGTAGGAGTAACCTGGTATTCTGGCATTTTGGCTTATTCCCTCTGGACTTAGATCAACCACATCCTGTGGGCCTGGTACAGTAGCCCCAGGGAGTCATAATCCTCTCTCTCTCTCTCTCTTTAATGAGAAGTTGAAGATGAACTTGTCCTTATGTTCAATCAGTAATCCTTACAGAGACGCATTTCCTCTCTCAGGTATTTTGCCAATTTAAAGATGTTTAGCCCTCATTAGTGACACCTTTACATTCAGTGGAATTTAAAGATGTTTAGCCCTCATTAGTGACACCTTTACATTCAGTGGAATTTAAAGATGTTTAGCCATCATTAGTGACACCTTTACATTCAGTGGAATTTAAAGATGTTTAGCCCTCATTAGTGACACCTTTACATTCAGTGGAATTTAAAGATGTTTAGCCCTCATTAGTGACACCTTTACATTCAGTGGAATTTAAAGATGTTTAGCCCTCATTAGTGACACCTTTACATTCAGTGGAATTTAAAGATGTTTAGCCATCATTAGTGACACCTTTACATTCAGTGGAATTTAAAGATGTTTAGCCATCATTAGTGACACCTTTACATTCAGTGGAATTTAAAGATGTTTAGCCATCATTAGTGACACCTTTACATTCAGTGGAATTTAAAGATGTTTAGCCATCATTAGTGACACCTTTACATTCAGTGGAATTTAAAGATGTTTAGCCATCATTAGTGACACCTTTACATTCAGTGGAATTTAAAGATGTTTAGCCCTCATTAGTGACACCTTTACATTCAGTGGAATTTAATTCGTAAATAATTATTTGCGTTGTGAAGACTTTCTTTGTTTTTTATCATAAAGCGGAGGAACTTGGTGTGTGTGTGAATGAGAGAGTGTATGTGATGTGAGTGTGTGGGTGTTAAAGTGAGTGGGCAGGTATGGTTTCTTTTAAAACCTGTTTCAATGTAGGCCCACTGGGCACAAACATCTATTCTACGTTGGTTCAACGTCATTTTTTTGAAATGACGTAGAAACAATGTTGATTCAACCAGTGTGAGCCCAGTGGGTGCCTACATTTGTGTGTGTGTGTGTTTCTGAGCGTGTCACTCTTCTTTCCCTTGCCACAGATGGCTGAGTGCAGCTTGGGGCACATGGGGTAAAGCAGCAGTGCATTGTGGGACGGTGGGGGTACTGTCAGGGCACAGGTGTGAGGCATCAAAGGAGGTGCTCTAGGGGGATGTGGCTGAGGGTGCCAGGTGTGCCCACTGGTGCCAGGTCTACTCTGGTGTTCCTCACCTAGTCTGGCCCAGGGTAGCAGCTGAGGCCAACATACAAAGCCTTCAACAGAGACATAGATAAAGTTATATACAGAATTCAACAAACTCAAACTGAGATTTAGAAATGTAATGGGTACCATTTTAGTATGGCATGAAAATAGTTAATATTTAAACATGTGAACTATTTCCATCACTCTCCCAGAAAATATAATTGGACGATTTCTTAATGAAATTGCATTCATCAGGTTGTCTGCCTGCCAAAGGAAGAACTCTCCTCAATGGTTTCATATCCAGTGGGCCATCACAGCAGCAGAATCCAATAACTAATTAGCAAACATCCTGGGGAAAATAAACCGCTCTCTGAGCTTTCAGACAGCGAGACGGGGAGATTCAGAGCCAAAGAACTGGGAGTGGGAATGCTCCATCCATCCGTTTTCCCCTCTTCAAGCCCGTACTTGGTTTGCCCAAGAGATCCAGATGTAGACATTGTTGTGTGAGTGTGAGCACATAATGTGATGGAGTGCAGAGTGCTCTAGCTAGCTTATAACTTCATTCTCACTTTGGATTCAGTCCTTGGCATTGTGTTCTGTGACGTTGTTAGCCTCTTCTCTGCTCTCCTCCCTCCCCTCTAGCCCCCTTGTCTCAGCTCACTTTCTTTCCAAAAATTACAGCAGGCAAAACGTTTGTTGTAGTCAACTTCAGTTTGGAGGCTGGAGGCTTTCTTTGACTCTAAATACAGTAAGATGGCGCCGGAGAGAATGGCTGCCGTTTCATGGGCTCTTAACCTACCATGCTGTTCTGTTCGTTTTTTTGCATTTTTTGTAACATATTTTGTAAATAATGTTGCTGCTACCGTCTCCAATGACCGAAAAGAGCTTCTGGAAATCAGAACAGTGATTACTCACCTTGAACTGGACGAAGAATTTCTCTTTAATGAGTCGGACGAGAGGGATTTACTCCAGACACCCGAACATGCCCTCATCTCTATCGTTCGCAGGAGAAAGAGACGGAAAAGATATCGTGGAAAGAGATCGGGGTGCCTTGTGAGGATCCGTTGAGTGGTTAATCTGCCCTTGCCATCCAAACTACTGGCCAACGTACAATCACTGGAAAATGAATTGGACGAGCTAAAAGCATGTATATCCTACCAACGGGACATTAAAAACTGTAATATTTCATAGAGTTGTGGCTGAACGACGACATGAATAACATACAGCTGGCGGGTTACACACTGTATCGGCAGGATAGAACAGAAGCCTCTGGTAAAACAAGGGGTGGCGATCTATGTATATTTGTAAACAACAGCTGGTGCACGATATCTAAGGAAGTCTCAAGGTTTTGCTCGCCTGAGGTAGAGTATCTCATGATAAGCTATAGACCACACTATCTACCTAGAGAGTTTTCATCTGTATTTTTCGTAGCTGCGTACATACCACCACAGACCGATGCTGGCACTAAGACTACACTAATTAGCTGTATATGGCCATAAGCAAACGCTCATCCAGGCGGTGCTCCTAGTGGCCGGGAACTTTAATGCAGGGAAACTTAAATCCGTTTTACATCATCTCTATCAGCATGTTAAATGGGAAAAAAGGGGGGGGGAACTCTAGACCACCTTCACTCCACACACAGAGCTCTCCCTCGCCCTCCATATGGTAAATCTGACCATAAGTCTATCCTCCTGATTCCTGCTTACAAGCAACAATTAAAGCATGAAGCACCAGTGACTCGGTCAATAAAAAAGTGGTCAGATGAAGCAGATGCTAAACTGCAGGACTATTTTGCTAGCACAGACTGGAATATGTTCCGGGATTCTTCCGATGGCATTGAGAAGAAAACCACATCAGTCACTGGCTTTATCAATACGTGCATCGATGATGTTGTCCCCACAGTGACTGTACGTACATACCCCAACCAGAAGCCATGGATTACAGGCAACATCCTCACGGAGCTAAAGGGTAGAGCTGCCACTTTCAGGGAGTGGGACTCTAACCCGCAAGCTTAGAAGAAATCCCGCTATGCCCTCCGACGAACCATCAAACATGCAAAGCGTCAATACAGGACTAAGATCGAAATGTACTACACTAGCTCTGACGCTCGTCAGATGTGGCAGGGCTTGCAAACTATTAAAGACTACAAAGGGAAGCACAGCCGAGAGCTGCCCAGTGACACGAGCCTACCAGACGAACTCATTTACTTCTATGCTCGCTTCGAGGCAAATAACATTGAAACATGCATGAGAGCACCAGCTGTTCCGGAAGACTGTGTGATCATGCTCTCCGCAGCCGATGTGAGTAAGACCTTTAAACAGGTCAACATTCACAAGGCCACTAGGCCAGATGGATTACCAGGACGTATACTGCGTGTACTCTGAGCATGCGCTGACCAACTGGCAAGTGTCTTCACGGACATTTTCAACCTCTCCCTGTCTGAGTCTGTAATGCCAACATGTTTCAAGCATACCACCATAGACCCTGTGCCCAAGAACACTAAGGTAACCTGCCTAAATTACTACTGACCCGTAGCACTCACATCTGTAGACATGAAGTGCTTTGAAAGGCTGGTCATGGCTCACATCAACACCATTATCCCAGAAACCCAAGACCCACTCCAATTTGCATACCGCCCCAACAGATCCACAGATGATGCAATCTCTATTGCACATCACACTGCCCTTTCACACCTGGACAAAAGCAACACCTATGTGAGAACGCTATTCATTGACTACAGCTCAGCGTTTAACACCATAGTGCACTCAAAGCTCATCAATAAGCTAAGGATCCTGGGACTCAACATTTCCCTCTGCATCTGGATCCTGGACTTCCTGACGGGCCGCCCTCAGGTGGTTAGGGTAGGTAACAATACATCCGCAACGCTGATCCTCAACACGGAGGCTCCTTAGTGGTGTGTGCTCAGTCCCCTACTGTACTCCCTGTTCACTCATGACTGCACAGCCAGGCACGACTCCAACACCATTATTAAGTTTGCCGATGACACAGCAGTGGTAGGCCTGATCACCAACAACGACGAGACAGCCTATAGGGAGGAGGTCAGAGACCTGGCCGTGTGGTGCCAGGACAACAACCTCTCCCTCAACGTGATCAAGACTAAGGATATGATTGTGGACTACAGGAAAAGGAGGACCGATCATGCCTCCATTCTCATTGACGAGGCTGTAGTGGAGCAGGTTGAGAGCCTCAAGTTCCTTGGTGTCCACATCACCAACAAACTAACATGGTCCAAGCACACCAAGACAGTCGTGAAGAGGTCACGACTAAACCTATTCCCCCTCAGGAGAGTGAAAAGATTTGTTTCAAGATTTTGTCCTCAGATCCTCAAAAGGTTCTATAGCTGCACCATCGAGAACATCCTGACTGGTTGCATCACTGCCTGGTATGGCAACTGCTCGGCCTCCGACCGTAAGGCACTACAGCGGGTAGTGCGAACGACCCAGTACGTCACTGGGGCCAAGCTTCCTGCTATCCAGGACCTCTATACCAGGCGGTGTCAGAGGAAGGCCCTAAAAATGGTCAAAGACTCCAGCCACCCTAGTCATAGACTGTTCTCTCTGCTACCGCACGGCAAGTGGTACCGGAGCGCCAAGTCTAAGTCCAAGAGGCTTCTAAACAGCTTCTACCCCCAATCCATAAGACTACTGAACATCTAATCAAATGGCTACCCAGACTACTTGCATTGCCCTCTTTTACCCTGCTGCTACTCTCTGTTATTATCTACGCATAAGTCACTTTAATAACTCTTCCTACATGTATATATTACCTCAATTACCTCGACTAAATGGTGCCCCAGCACATTGACTCTGTACAGGTACCCCCTGTATATAGCCTTGCAATTGTTATTTTCCTGCTGCTCTTTAATTATTTGTTACTTTATTTCTTATTTTTTTAGGTATTTTTCTTAAAACTGCATTGTTTGTTAAGGGCTTGTAAGTAAGCATTTCACTGTAATGTCTACACCTGTTGTGTTCGCTGCATGTGACAAATAAAATTTGAGTTGACTTAAAATTATGTTGTTTTTTTCATTATCCCTGTAAAGGTCAAATTAGAATCATCTTTTCATATCTCTTGAAATAGAGTTTCAATATTTCCCTCTATAATTCTGTAGTGTTTATCTGTATTATGCGTTCGCGTTGGTGTGTGTATGTGTGTGCACATGTTTGTGTTATTCTGTCTGGGCAGGGGAGGTATCTCTTCTAACACTCACTGGCCATGGCTGTCCTTGGGCGAGAGAGCCTGTAATGTTCTGTTCTCTATCCTATCAGTGAGGTTAACAGACAGGCCATGAATGGTGGTCGGAAAGGACTGTGATGTACTGTATTTTACTGAGACACAGGAGCTGAATTGAAATAAAGGCTACCACCTGTATGCTAAGTCACACCAGCAGTCTGACAGGAGATGTGTCCAAGCCTTGGTGTTGTTTACAGCGTTACTGTAATTGTTGCTTTTAAAGATGCTGCTTGCAATCAGATTGAGGCTGTGGATGTATCACACGATGGCATGTTGTGCTGCGCAATTTGGCAATCTGGCAATTTGCAAGATCAGAGGACTATGTTTTTGTAATGGACACTCCTACAAAACCTTCACGGTGACTTTAATCTTCAAAAGCTAAATTGCTTGTGTAGCGTTGACTGGGTAAAAAATTGCAAAGGTTAAACACAAAACGTATGACTAGAAATTGTTTACAAACAATATCGTTTGACTAGAAAAGTGAGTAATCTCTTTAACAGCCAGTCCACCTACAGTAAATGTGAAAAACTGTTCTGTTAGCCTCACCTGCTGTATATTGTACTGTTCTCAGTATATTGTAGTAATCTATCTCTCTCTGTGTTCTCCCCAGAATATGCCAGGACTTCATGATGAGCTCCAACAGCACAGACCCTGGCCTCTACCTGACCATCAGCTCCCCAGGAATGGGCATCATCTACCCAGACACCAACACTCTCCACAGGGACCCCTGGCCAGAGCTAACCAGCCCGGATTACAAGGACTCCTTCCTCAGTGGCCTCTTCAACCTCACAGGCTCGCTCAATGAGACGGTGACCTCTCTGACCTACGACCCTCTGGGGGGTCACACAGTGTGGCAGGTGGTCCTTATTGTCTTCCTCACTGGCCTCCTGTCCCTGGTCACCATCATTGGCAACATCCTGGTGGTGGTATCCTTCAAGGTCAACCGCCAGCTCAAGACTGTCAACAACTACTTCCTGCTCAGCTTGGCCGTGGCTGACCTCATCATCGGGGTCATCTCCATGAACCTTTACACCACCTACATCATCATGGGCCAGTGGGCCCTGGGCAACTGGGCCTGTGACCTGTGGCTGGCTATTGACTATGTGGCCAGTAATGCATCCGTCATGAACCTGCTGGTCATCAGCTTTGACCGTTACTTCTCCATCACCCGGCCCCTCACCTACCGTGCCAAGCGGACCACACGGCGGGCTGTCCTGATGATTGGCCTGGCCTGGTTCGTGTCCCTGGTCCTTTGGGCCCCAGCCATCCTGTTCTGGCAGTACTTTGTGGGGGAGCGCACAGTGCCCCCTGATAAGTGCTACATCCAGTTCCTCTCAGAGCCCATCATTACATTCTGCACGGCCATGGCTGCCTTCTACCTGCCTGTCACTATTATGAGTGTGCTCTACTGGCGTATCTATAGGGAGACACAGAACCGCGCGCAGGAGCTGGCTGGCCTGCAGGGCTCAGGGAGCCGAGGCAGGGGAGGGGAGAGGGCTCACTTCGTCCACCACCAGGCTGGTAGTGCCAGGAGCTGCAGCAGCTACGAGCTGACCCAGTCCTCCCAGAGAAAGAGCCCCGGCCGGGCGCTGGCCGCACGCTTCCACTGCTGGCCCATGATGCGCTCCTGGAGGCCTGGCAGCACCCGGCCCGGGGAAGGGGACGCTGACCACAGCAGCAGCGACAGCTGGAACAACAACAATGCCAGGCTGTCAGTGGACCACTCAGGCTCGTCTGAGGACGAGGAGGGAAACAGTAGAGGGATGATGCCTCAGGACCACGCTATCTTCTCCATAGTCCTCAACCTGCCGGGGATGAAGGCAGCCGTCAACTCTCACCTCACCTCCTGCGAGGACCTGGACCTAGCCTCAGAAGAGGACCCCCTGAAGGGGGAGGAGGACAGCCGGGACGGCCTCTCTACCACCACCACTACTACCACCCCTGATGGGGCCAACACAGACAACAGCAGCTACCACCAACGCTTCCCCTCCCGGATATCCAAAGTCCAGTCCATGCCTGCCCTCCAGGCCACCAGAGTGGGGCCGCTCTCTGGCTCCTCTGCCACCAGCACCTCGGCGCCCATCTCCTTCAAAGACGCAGCTCTAGCCAAGAGATTCGCCTCCAGGGCACGGACGCAGATCACCAAGCGCAAGCGCATGTCTCTGGTGAAGGAGAAGAAGGCGGCACAGACCCTCAGCGCCATCCTGTTTGCCTTCATCATCACATGGACACCCTACAACATCATGGTGCTAGTCAACACCTTCTGTAATGGCTGCATCCCCGAGGCTCTGTGGGCGCTGGGCTACTGGCTGTGCTACGTCAACAGCACCGTCAACCCCATGTGCTACGCTCTGTGCAACAAGACCTTCCGCACCACCTTCAAGATGATACTGCTCTGTCGCTGGGACCAGCGCAAGCGGCGGAGGAAGCAGCAGTTCCAGGAACGGCAGTCCGTAGTGTTCCACAGGAGAATTCCTAAAGACTCAACGTAGCGGGATATAGACCCAGTGGGAATCTGGTGATGATGATGATGATGTTAATGATGATGAGTCTGGGATCTGACAGGACAGTGGATGGATGAGGCATCCTAAAGGTTCTGTCTGTGGTTTTTAACTGCACAGAGATTCCCAGGGAGGCGGCCAGGCATGGTGTCTGATGTTCTCTGTGGAGCCACGACCTCCACAGTGACATATTCCTCTGTTTCTTCAAGAGAGCTCCCGTGGTGAAAGCTTCCTCTAGATTGTTCCAGTTCTCAGTATTTCAGAGAAGTGCAGCTGAAAGGACTGACAGTGAAAACAAATAGAACAAGGGCTTAAAATGCAATGAGGGGACAATTCAAAGTGCAATTGATACCTAGGGAGATAATATGATATAATATGTGTTATGGATTTGGGGTTTTCCATTTCTTACCATTTCCTTCTCAGTGGTAGAGCTGTATCGTACAGAGCAGTTGGGGTTTTCTAAGTAAACTGTACATCTGTTATATCGCATTGAAAGCCAAGGCCAAAACATTGTGCGTCAATAGACTGCATCATATTGATTTTGAGCTCCCTTTTGGCTAACTGAGCTAGATTTTTTTGTTATTTTTTACTCTGACTTCTGTACATTGCCTTCAACTTGGTTATAGCTTTCTTGTGTCTTATAAAAGAGAATTTAAAACAAAACGGTGTCCAATTTGTGACAACCGGTGTTTCAAAGTTGATGGTTATTTTTGTGTAATAATTTGGTCTATAGATTTTCGTCTATAGATTGTGAGCCAGTCTGAAAATGTTTCTGAGTACCTCAGTGAGCTGGTATTGTGTTCAATGTGTGTTGTGGTTTACATGCTGGAGACAGTAAGTGCATCAATTCATTCAATTGTTGTTAATGTACCAGAGGTTTTTGAATAATGGTAATATGATATTTCTAACTTGATACCTAATGATTAATTGTACGCTAAAGAGATCGGTCATTATGAATTGTAAGGTTTTGATTATTGGATAATATTTGAAAAGGTTTCTCCATTTCTTCTCACTGGCTGTCCAAATGTAATTCCCTAAGTAAAAGATTGGTCTGTGGTCTCTAGATGAAGTCTCTAGCTCCTAGAGGATTTGGCAGTGCCACAGCAGCATCTGCTGGATGAATAGAATTCTACACTCTAGTAACTTCCAGCTTACTTCCATAAGGGAAATGCTGTTGTGGGTCCATAAGACAGTGGGAGATTCAGTTTTGGATCAAAGTCTGTCCTCCACTCCTCCGTCCTCCTCTCCTCGGTGACACGGAAACCGAAAAGAGTTTCAATTCAGAGGATGCTCAGCTGCATCCTTACATGGAAGAGTTTTGAAATCTGCCACACCCCCTTTGAAACAGCAGTTGTTTTCTCAGAGGAGAAAAGCATGCACACATTTAAAAAAGGATGTGTTACTTATCCTTTTATCTATAAAATGTCTAGTTCAACTCGCTACATGTTTAACACTTTACACTGGTATTTTGGGATTCCACCGCTGTAAACATAATTTGCATGATGATGCGTTAGAGAGAGGATAGTCTCATTTCATATAAGTGTCATGTTTCCACATTCTCTTCTTGCCTCCTCGCCTCAATTCTCTATGAGCTTTTTCTAAAGGAAGTGAGGAGAGGACGGAAGAGAGGAATCTAGGAAATCCAACGGAGATTCTCCCATAGAATCCCAAAGCTGAGAATAGTTATGAAACTTAAAAGAAAATGTTTAGACTAGCTTAGCCCTGCTACATATAGCATATGGATGGTCAGACTAGCTTAGGCCTGCTACAAATGGCATATGGATGGTTAGACTAGCTTAGCCCTGCTACATATGGCATATGGATGGTTAGACTAGCTTAGCCCTGCTACATATAGCATATGGATGGTCAGACTAGCTTAGGCCTGCTACAAATGGCATATGGATGGTTAGACTAGCTTAGCCCTGCTACATATGGCATATGGATGGTTAGACTAGCTTAGCCCTGCTACATATAGCATATGGATGGTTAGACTAGCTTAGGCCTGCTACAAATGGCATATGGATGGTTAGACTAGCTTAGCCCTGCTACATATAGCATATGGATGGTCAGACTAGCTTAGGCCTGCTACAAATGGCATATGGATGGTTAGACTAGCTTAGCCCTGCTACATATGGCATATGGAGCTGAAAAGTGGTGCTCTTTTCATCTTACGTCACAAAGCCAGTGATTTCCAAAATTGAACATTTCCGTCAATTGTACAACAAGTTATTTGACCGTGCAAACAGTGTGATTTAAGGTGATTTGTCTACATGTTTTTAATAATACCCAGTGCTAAAACAATGGAATAGCTCCATTTTAAAATGTATTGTCAAAATATGTGATGCACCATGCTTCAGGCCTGAACCGGATGAATACCGTTCTAAAAAGAAAATATGAACAACCCGGCTTTTTTTGTGTATGGATTTTGCTGTTTAAGTGTATGTATTACACTTAGGTTTGTAAATGGATAGTAAAAGCAAATAACATACATGTACCACAGGCATGTTGAGTGATGACTATGTGATATTGAGAAGAATGGCAGAATGCTACCGTGTGGGGTAACACTTTATAATAATGTTCAGACAGGAACATTATTATAAAGTGTTACCCAGTGGGGTATGTAAGCCAGATAAAGATGAAAAATGAGAGAAATGGTTCAGTGTCTGAACTGCCAACGAATTTCTCTTCTACTTTCAATGCCATGTGATACAGTGTTACTATACTCCTGATAAAGTGAGGTGTTTGTTTGGGATGTGAACTACAGTACCTGAAGTAAGATCAAATTAATAGCAAACTATAACTTTTATTGTTTTTTGTTACATTTCAAGTATGCTAATCGTACCCATGTTTTAAGTGAATAAACAAAAAATATTTTTATTGACAGATATGGTCTGTATCATATTTACAGCTCAAAAACATTTTAATTTAAATGTTTATGAAGTCATTGTATTCCTCCAGTGTCTAAGTGATATTTGCAATCACACAATGATGAAGAAGACGCCGATGCAGTGCAGTACCGTAGGCCTACTGTACAATTTACAGTATAAGGACCACTTTGAACAGATGATAATGTCTTAGCAGATTAGTAGGAGCATACCAGTTGATACACTGTAGATTGTCATCAATAGTATCTCCAGTAACAATATGCATCAGCACAAGTTAGTGGGAGAAGCAGCTACCTAACATATTCACTTTCAGACAGGAACACTTTCCACGTTGTCAAAATGTAACACTTTCCGTAGGCCTAACACTCAACAAACACTTAGATGTAGTTTAATAAGTATGCATAATGTGATTTTCTTCTGAACATCCTTGCATTGCATTTTGTTATGTTGAAATTCTTCATTGGTCTTCATGGGAACCATGCATGCTCCTCCGTAGCGCAAATCTTTCGTGAACGCTTCCTCCGCGGCGCACTCAACCACCATAATCGTCTGCAGGAGGCTGAGGAGACCGTTGAGGCAGTGAACTCAAAGTGGGCCTCTCTGGGGAAGACCAAGCAGAGGCTGCAGGGAGAGGTGGAGAACCTCATGATTGATGTGCAGACGGCCAACGCCTAGGCCGCCAACCTCGACAAGAAGCAGAGGAACTTTGATAAGATCCTGGCAGAGTGAAAGCAAAAGTTTGAGGAGTGCCAAGCTGAGCTGGAATGAGCTCAGAAGGATTATTGCTCTCTCAACACTGAGCTCTTCAAGATGAAGAACTCCTATGAGGAGGATCAGCTGGAGACCCTGAAAAGGGAGAACAAAAACAATCTGCAACATGAGCAAACTACAACAATACTGTGTATCAACCATGTATGTCCCCTGAAAATCTCCTTATTATAAACCAATGTTGTGTTTGTGTGTGCAGAGGAGATCGCTGACTTGACTGAACAGATCGGAGAGACTGGCAAGAGCATCCATGAGCCGGAGAAAGCAAAGAAGACTGTGTAGACAGAGAAGTGAGATCCAGACCGCTCTGGAGGAGGCTGAGGTAGAGCCCACTGCTGTTCCATAAGTCCTTCAGGACTCCAGACTGACCTGGTGGCAGTGCAGGGAGAGGTGGACGGCATCATCGAGGAGGCCAGGAACGCAGAGGAGAAGCCCAAGAAGACTGTGGAGACTGAGAAGTCTGAGATCCAGACCGCTCTGGAAGAGGCTGAGGTAGAGCACACTGCTGTTCCATAAGTATAAAACATTAAACTGTTACAGGTTGAAAATGCTGTATGAACACATTTAAACGACTACTTTGCTTTGTCCATTCAGGGTAAACTAGTGTATGAGGAGTCCAATATCCTGCAGCTGGAGCTGAACCACATCAAAAGAGAGGTGCACAGGAAGCTGGCGGAGAAGGACGAGGAGATGGAGCAGATAAAGCGAAATAGCCAGAGGTTGGCAGAGTCCATGCAGAGCACTCTGGGCTCTGAGGTCCACAGCAGAAATGACGCCATGAGAGTGAAGAAGAAGATGGAGGGAGACCTGAACAAGATAGATATCCAGCTGAGCCACTCCAACAGGAAGACCACCAAGGCCCAGAAACAGCTAAAGAACATCTATTGACAGCTCAAGGTACAAAAGCCATGACATCAGGTTAAAAAAAAAAAAAAAATAGTGAGGGAATTGTCTTGATCAGTAGCAAATAATGACTTTCTTGACTTAAATAATTTTATTCTGCGAGTAGCATACAGTGTAAGTCCACAAATTATGGTTTGGCCAGTTGCTCGAGGGTCTTCCTTGAGTTCTGTGAGTTTTCTAGAATGCATGAATATATGTCGTTGTCCCAGCATGCCGCTGAAGACATGAAGGAGCAGGCCGCCATGGTTGACCGCAGGAACTCTCTGATGGTGGCTGACATTGAGGAGCTAACAGTTGTTCTGGAGCAGACAGAGAGAGGCCGCAAAGTGGGCGAGCACAAGCTGGTAGACGCCAACAAGCGTGTGGGACCTCTGCACTCCCAGCTAACAAGAGTCAAAAGCCATTTCCAGTTCCCATCATGTGACTTGTACATTATGTTCTCTTGAGATTCTCTTGAGGTTCAACTCATCATTAATAAAGTATTCCTCCTCCAGTACACCAGACTTCTGAACACCAAGAAGAAATTGGAGACTGACCTGGTGACAGTGCAAGGAGAGGTGGACGACATCATCCAGGAGGCCAGAAACGCAGAGGAGAAGATCAAGAAGCATATCACTGATGTGAATCCTCATAACGTGGCTTGTATGGTAGTCTACAACCCCAGGCAAACATCTGAGAGGACTCCCTTCTAGAGAATGTATGTATGATGATACACAATACAATCTGATTGTCCAATTTGCATTAGAAATTCATATTTTTTATTCTGACCTGCATGCTATCTATTGTTCCAGGCGGCTATGATGGCTGAGGAGCTTAAGAAGGAGCATGACATCAGCTCTCACCTGGAGAGAATGAAGAACCTGGAGGTCACAGTCAAGGACCTGCAGCACTGTCTGGATAAGGCTGAGAACCTGGCCGGGAAGGGTAGCAAGAAGCAGCCCCAGAAACTGGAGAGCAGGGGGATTTAGCAGTGATTCTGGCATTCAGAGTTTTATGTTCAATTGTAGCACATTATATCGAAGAATATAGCATTTCTCTGGCCGGTACAGATACCAAATAATATATTGGTGATTATGATGGTTATGATGCCAAGTATAAAAGCCAGTACATATAATTTGATTGAGTATAGATTACATCTTCTCAAACATTGTGTCCATGTCCCCTGTGCTACAGGTGGGTGAGCTTGAGACTGAGGTGGAGACCGAGCAGAGAGGAGGTGTGGATGCTGTCAAGAGCGTCCGCAAGTATGAGCGCAGAGTCAAGGAGCTCACCTACAAGGTAAGAGAAACACCTGCACACACTCTCACTCACATACACACTCACACAAACACACACACACACATGACTTGTGGGCTTTGACTATTCTCTCACGCAGACTGAGAAAGATAAGAAAATCGTCAGCAGACTGCAGGACCTGGTGGACAAGCTGCAGTTGAAAGTTAAGACCTACAGTAGGCAGGCTGAGGAAGCAGTGAGTCACAGTAGACTTGCAGTCAAATAATCACTGTATAAGGAGAATCATTACATTGTTATTATCTGGTTTTCTCCCTCCTTACCTCTTCTTGTATCCTCTTCCTCTCTCCCTCTCACTTTCTCCCCCTCCAAGGAGGAACCATCCAACTCCCACATGTCTAAGTTCAGGAAGGTGCAGCATAAGCTGGATGAGGCAGAGGAGCGTTGTGACATTAATGAGACCCAGGTCAACAAGCTCATGGCCAAGGGCCGCTATGCCGGACACAAACAAATTACAGATCTGCTGTTACACCTAGGCTGCATCGGAAATGGCACCCTATACCCTGTATAGTGCACTCCCTTTGACCAGGACCCATAAAGCATGCGGTGCTATTTCAGACGCAGACCCAACACACATGTCCAAATATCTCATCATCCTCACCACTTGATGGTTCAGTGTATACAGGTCGATATTGACCTAATAACTTTATTGGAGCATAATGACTTAGAGGTCTCTGAGAAACCTATACTTAGAGAATATTGATGCAGTTTCTAATGTTAAAGAATATAAGACAACTCCTACTAAATTTATAAACAAAATCTAAAGCAAAGCTGAGCACAGAGGCTTACAAAGGAGTACCTTATCACATCCATTGTATTCTTTCAAGTGTTCATGTGTGGATGATGGATGAAAAGGATGATGTTGATCCCTTATTTTCTCTTGTCACAGGCTATAGCAGCTGGAGCTGAATAAACAAGACAATCTCATTTTGTTTGTTTAATAAAAAGAAGATGTTTTTTTCATGGGGATATTCAGAGCCAACATTAAACATGTGTGGCCACACTAGTCTCCTTGGTGACTCTGTGGATTTATTACACCATGACACAGTACAATACCCAGAGCTTGAAACTAAATCACACCTCTCAACTAACTGAGTATACTGGAGTTGAACTATATAGGGTTGAGCAAAACATCCAAAATGACCTGAACAATGAAGATTGCAAATTATCCATCAATTAGTAATTGTATAATTATAAACAAGAGATCTCATCACTCATGAAAGTGGTCCTCTGTAGCTTAGTTAGTAGAGCATGCTGCTTGTAATGCCAGAAGAGTGGTTTCGATTCCCAGGACGACCCATACATGAAATGCATGACTGTAAGTCGCTTTGGATAAAAGCAGCTGCTAAATGGCATATGTTATTATTATCTATATTATGTTAAAGAACATATTCTCTGTACAAGTTAAAAGTTTTTATTTATTACGTTCCAGAGAGAAAACACTCTGAAATACTTGCAATGTACAGATTAAAAGGCTCCAGCTTTCTGACCTCACCTTGCAATTATATGACACATAAGTACATGTATATTACACGTTTCACCCCAATTAAAACCTCAAGAGATATTGGATACAGAGTCATCTAAACTATACCAACATATGATACCGGCTGACTGACTGTATGTCCGCTGCATTTCATTTTTAAAGGGGGGGCCCTTTATAGTACAATTATATGTATACATACAGTGCATATCTGTAGTACGACCACATGGTTTGTATTGGAAAATGTGTTAGGCATTAGCATTAGTGCTAATCATATCATAATGAAATAGTTTGCCTGTCAGCAGGCTGTGTTCCTAGTAACAGCAGGATGTTGTTGTGTGTTGTGAAGGAGGAGCAGAGCGAGGGTGAGTATGACCAGGATCAGGACATGTGATGATAAGTACCACTTCTTCATGTGACCGAGGAAGAGGAGCAGCCCAGTGGAGATTACAAACACTTGATTGTGTTCCACTCAATACTGGAGAAAAAACGCTCAGGAAAGGACTTTCTCTTCTCTCCTGTGGGTGTAGAGTGACTGCTATTATATATATTGAACTGAAGGTATGTATAACTTGTATCTTATTCATGTAAACTGTTTTTTCCTTTCCGCAGATTTTCCTTTTGGCCCAATGTGATAATGTATTTTGTTCTATGTTGGAAGATAAACAGTAGCCTTCCGTCTTTGTGCAGACAGTTGTTGGTGATAAATTGCTTAAACAGTTTACTGGGCAAGTATTTCATTGGTTGGACTGTACTGTATCACAGTGTACGGTAGGCCTAATCTAGTCGTTCTGTTCTATTACTATGCAGAGAATAATTAATATTAATAATCAAGAATGTGAATCTTAAAGTAGTGAAGTTGCATACATTTTTTTAAATAATTAAAGTTGAGAAGTATTATTCTCAGGTAAACATATACGCATTGAACATCTGAGGTCAAATGCTGATCATTGATAGATGTACCGTGGTGGCCATTTTCTTGCCAAGCATTCTCCAGAAATGATCTACCAATGAGCCACACCCAATGTTCAACTAGTAATCACTGTTTGAATTAGATGTATTGATTACAGTGTCTAAATGATAAGAATCAACAGAATACCCTGGAATAAATATTTAGCTACATAGACCTACTGTACAGTACTGGAGATGTCACTGTGGAAGATGTGTTAGTTCAGGGTATAAATGCAACATGCAACAATTTCAAAGATTATACTGAATTATAGTTCATATAAGAAAAGCTGTCAATTGAAATGAATTCATTAGGCCCTGATCTATGGATTTCACATGACTGGGCAGAAGCGCAGCCACTTTGCAGCCAGGCCCACCTGCTGGGGAGCCAGGCCCAGCCAATCAGAATGAGTTTCCCCCCACAAAAAGGCTTTATTATTTTTTACCCCCCCCCCCCCCCCCAGACGATCCCACAGGTGAAGAAGCCGGATGTGAAGATCTTGGGCTGGTGTGGTTACACGTGGTCTGCAGTTGTGAGGCCAGTTGGACATTCTGCCAAATTCTCTAAAACTGCGTTGGAGGCAGCTTATGGTCGAGAAATTAGCATTCAATTATCTGGCTACAGCTCTGGTAGACATTCCTGCAGTCAACGACATTCCTGCACGGCCCTCAAAACATGAGAGACATTTGTGGCATTGTGTTGTGTGACAAAACTGCACATTTTAGAGTGGCCTTTTATCCCCAGCACAAGGTACACCTGTGTAATGATCATGCTGTTTAATCACTTCTTGATATACCACACCTGTCAGGTAGATGGATTATCTTGGCAAAGGAGAAATACTCACTAACAGGGAAATTTGTTTACAAACTTTGAAGGAAATAAGCTTTTTGTGCCTATGGAACATTTCTGGGATTTTTCTTTTCAGCTCATGAAACATGGGACCAACACTTTACATATTGTGTTTATATTTTTGTTCAGTGTACTAAAACACAGACTAAACACACAGCTATTCATAGATATGTAGGCTGTAGAGATTGGAACTGATTACTTGAATCATATTCCCACTGGGACTATAGACATGACGCAAACAACTGCTGACATATTTGTAACAGTACAGGGAATACCCAGGAGAATAAAACATGGGAAAAAACAAGGCAGTGTTAAATACTAGGTTTTTAACGGGTAAACACCACAATGGATATGAAATGTTTATAATGCTGTTGTAGCACAAACCAGAGAGCTATTATTATATTATATTTTTCCTCCAGATGATGGATTAATGATAATGGCATTAGCAGACACTTTGAAAGCATAGATTAAGGTCTAACTATATTACATGACAAAACGTGATTTGAATAGGAATTTTGCCTGGATTTTCTTTTCAGTCTTCCCTATAGGCTCCATTGAAAACAAAGTGCCTCTGATCTTACTGTAAATAATTATGTTTCAATATAAACTGAATAAATGAATGCTTCCACTCTCTCTGTTGTTAATTTAGACTGTCCAGCTTGTACCCTCCTGCAGTCAGGATGCAGACCATTCAGACTGTAGAGACCCAGGTTCCTTTCCTGAAGGAGAGCTTCTTCATCACAGCGTTTAAAGACAGGAGGAAGAGTAGTGTGACTAACCTGCTCCGCAGACAGCAACAACAACAACATCATACTCACCAGCCGCTTCCGCCTTCTCTGGACGGGGAGGAGCCTCGCATTGAGCATGCG
Source organism: Salvelinus namaycush (assembly GCF_016432855.1). Classification (NCBI taxonomy): domain Eukaryota; kingdom Metazoa; phylum Chordata; class Actinopteri; order Salmoniformes; family Salmonidae; genus Salvelinus; species Salvelinus namaycush. The sequence goes on from NC_052328.1 coordinate 24,384,342, forward strand.
CGACTGGGTCGCTCATCCAGCAGCCCGTTATGCAACAAAGCAGAGCAAGCAGATAGGAGCAGGGAGGGGGAGGGAGACAGTGAGTCTGTCAGCCTCCTCTCAGCAGCAGCATCCTCACAGCTGCTCCTGACACCGACGAGCAGGCAGGGATTAGTGCTGAGCTCCCGGAGAACCAGTTCAGCAACCCATGAGAAACAGCCCCAGCAGCATGGCCTGATCGCCAAGGGGGTCCGCCTGTTTAGGAACATGGGGAACCAGGAGGCCAAGCAGAGGAAGGTGGTAGGGGGAGACGCCCCCTGTGATGGGGGAGCCGAGGACAGGGAACTGGAGTGCTCCAATAAAGGCAAGAAATCCAAAGAGGGAGATGCCGGCAAGAAGAAATCCAAATCGGAATCCAAAAGCTCTGTGTTTTCCAGTATGCGGCTCAGGAAGAGTCTGTCGAAGGCAAAGGGGTTGTCCAAGGAGGATATCCTGGACAGCAAGGGGTCCCAGCTGGAGGAGACTGGTGGGGTCAACAGCAGCCTCTCAGCAGACGAGCTGGGAATGATGTCGGATGGTGAGCCAGAGCAAGGCCACTTGACAACATCGGGGCCTGAGGACGAGGGCCAGAGGATTAGTTCAGGATCAGACGGGGACCTCTACAGCTTCCACTCTGCTGCGGCTGATCATGAAGACCTGCTGTCGGACATCCAGCAGGCTATTAGGGAGCAGCATGGGACCTCTGACGGGGTCCTGGATAGAGTCACTGTCCCTTTGGCTGAGAGGGTCACCTCCCCCACCTCCGGTGGTGATGTTAAACCCCTAGCCGCTGACCCCACTGACCCACAGGAGGTAGGCTCCACTCATGGGCCAGACCTGGACAAGGGACAGGTGGATGAGACACCTGTTGTTACTGATACTGTAGGACCAGACCAAAGTGCTGAGCTTGGACAGTCAGAGGCAGAGGGAGGTGTGGCATCTGGGGATGAGTCAGATTTAGGTTCACCAAGTGACAGTGGCCCCTCCTCGGCTGCCTTCGACACCGAGAGGAGCAGTGGAAGCCCCCTGCCCAAAACCACCAGCACCTACAGCTTCCCAGACACCACCGCCACCACCACATCCTATGAGAGCGCCGAGGAGCCCCAGGACGACCTGGAGAGTCCGGTGGTGACCTCCCAGCTGACTCAGAGCCAGAGCTTTGATGAGGGGGGTAGCACCATCGAGGGGGTCAAGTGCATCAGGTTGGGAACGACCTCAGGGTCACCCAGAAGTGTCAGTAACATGGACCTGACTGTGGAGAGGGAGGAGGGGGACAGGGGGAAAGACTTCTGGTCTATGAGCAGGAGGAAGAGTAGCTATTCTGTCTCTCTGCTGACGGCTGACAGTTCCAAAAGAGCCCTTTCCAGAAGGACGTCCTCCACTACCTCCACTGTCAAGCCCTATCCTCCCATCCACCCTTCCTACGTGAAGACCACCACCAGGCAGTTGACATCCCCCATAGGCTCCCCCAGCCAGAGCCCCCTTATCCCCCGTAGGATGGGGCCAGGCTCTGGGGCAGGGTATGGGGGCCACAAGGCCCAGGTGTGGAGGACCACCAGGCAAAGGTCCTGCAGTATCGCCGGGCCTCTCAGTCATTCTGCAGACTGGACCAAGGATCTGGAAGGCCTCAGAGCTAGGCATGAGGATGCCGCTGACCTCCAGGAGCATGGGGGGTCAGAGAGAGGCATCTCAGGGGCTACTCTGACTCTTGGCACCAGACGACGCCTCTCAGGTGTCCAGAACACCACCACAGGGCCATATCAAGATGTCTTCTCTGGTAAGTGACTGAGCATAGAGGTGCTAAATGAGTTACAGGGTAACATTGGCATAAATGGGGCTTTGAGCCTTTTTGCCAAACAGGGATTATGTGAGTGTGTAATGATAATGTGTGTAATGTGAGTGTGTAATGATAATTATCATCATGTAAAATTACAATAACCATTGTGTATTTATAAATATAGGACCAATAGATATAAATTTATTTCTATTAAACATCACATTATGTAATGTAATGATACCGTATACTGAATTTGAATATCAACCCCTGTAAGAACATACTGTGCTGTACCTTATCGAACAATATGTTGACATGGATATCCTCCTCAGTATTAGTAGACTACAGAAGGCTGATGGTCTGGGGCTCAGCTGTTTCAGCTCTCTGCTCCTGCAGCAGTGCTGATTGTGAAATTGATCACTCACCCATGGCAATGCCGTTCTTTGCCCAACTGTCTGAGAGGGCTACACACACCCACACTTTTTATCTCTGCATTGTTGGGAAAGGGCTCATAAGTAAGCATTTCACAGTAAAGTCTGTGATAAATCAAATTTGATTGAACCTCTTCACATTTGCACAGCTGAACTGTAGCTAGATATTCAGATCATTCCTTGATACAGTGGTATGTTGCTGTCTTGCCCAGGATTGAGCTGTCAAACTTGATTATCAGTTTATCATTTTATCAACCAGACTATCTTGTTATCCAGTCTGGCCCTGGTTTGCCTCAGCTATTGGCGCACTCAGTCATGTGACATGGATCTGTTTTAGAGAATATCAATAGGGACAGGGGTCACTAGCCTATACACTGAGGGGAAGGAGATTCTTTGCTGGTGCTGTTGTTGTTTGTGTTCATCCTTGTCACACTTTAAAGGCAACAAAAATACAGTTTCTTTGGATAAGGTTGTTCATCATCATACTGTATGTGTATCTAAAAGAGTGTTGGCTATTGAACAGAGAGCAACGTCGCATTTTAACAATCATTTTGATTTCTTCATGTTCTTTAATCAGACTGCTTAGATAAGCTTAAAATAGCTTTGAACTATCCTTACCTGATCATAATCTAAAAAACATCCATTGCAAGGACAAGAAGAAGTTTTGTATCGCTAAATGTTCTTTTGCTACCTCGCAAACAAGAGACAATCGTAAACACAACGTTGAAAAAACCTACTTTGCAGCGTCGTGCAGCGTTAATTTAGATTTCTTCAGTAATTGAGCTTTGGCGTTATTTGCAGTTGGCTCACGTGTTCTAGCTAATTCAAGTCATAACACGCATATAATAGCATTATAGATGATTAGTTTGACTGTTTTAATTGAATATCCTGCCAGTAGAACATGGATCAGTAGAGGAGTAGGCCTACGTCTCCCCACCAAAGCTCCTCTGGTCACATTGCCATGACTTGTGACATCTCTGGATTAGAAAACCAGGCCTTCCCTTGCTCTGTCTAGACCATCCCTTTCGTAACATACACAGCTGAGCAATGTGGTAGGATTATTCCTCCCCGCCTCCTATGACTCAATGACCAGGATGGTTCTGATAAATATTGTTCTTTTGATGGTAGCCTAGAGTACTGTTTAAATGCCAGCTGTTAATGTGAAGGTTAAGCCATGGCATTTGCAGAAAGCACCTTCCATCATGTGATTTCTAAGAAGGTGCCCTCTTTTGGCCACCTCAGGACCAATAGATGTTGCACAGAGAAGTTGAAAACACAGTATTTATAAAATAATAGTAGTAACACAATACTGTTATGCAGTACTACATCTAGCTAACGTATCAATGTATAATGTTTGTTTTTTAAAACTGGGTGGTTCGAGCCCTGAATGCTGATTGGCTGAAAGCTGTGGCATATGAGACCATATACCACGGGTATGACAAAACATGTATTTTTACTGTTCTAATTATGTTTGCAAAATAAGTGGGTGGGATATATGGCCAATATACCATGGTTAAGGGCTATTCTTAGCCACAACGCAGCGCAGAATGCCTGGATACAGCCCATAGCCGTGGTGTGTTGGCCATATACAACAAGCCCCCAAGATGCATTTAGGGCTCGAACCACCCAGTTTATAAAAACAAACATTATACAGTGATACGTTAGCTACTTAGTGATAGCTAATACTAGCCATATACATTTTTGCGCCAACATTTTCTATAATGATGTAGATTAGAAGTTCGAAACTGCTTGCACAAGTAGGTGCCAATTATTGAAGCTGCTTGCACATGTAGATGTAGGTGTTAATTATCTTGTCTGAATCTGTGATCTACCATCTCACTCTCTATCTGTAGATCTTTGAACGGTAAATGTTTCTCTCTTCATTTTACATCTATGTGTATCTCAATCAATTCCAAAAATCCCTCTGCTGTCTCATCAATATCCTCTGCAGAATCTGTTTCTTCATAACGGTGTGTCTTCCCAAGATCTATTTTATGAATGTCTCTCTCTTTCTTTCTTTCTTTCTTTCTTTCTTTCTTTCTTTCTTTCTTTCTTTCTTTCTTTCTTTCTTTCTTTCTTTCTTTCTTTCTTTCTTTCTTTCTTTCTTTCTTTCTTTCTTTCTCTCTCTCTCTTTTTTCTTTCTTTCTTTCTTTCTTTCTTTCTTTCTTTCTGTCTCTCTCTTTCTTTCTTTCTTTCTTTTTTCTTTCTTTCTTTCTTTCTCTCTCTGTCACTTTGTTTCTCTGTCTCTGTTGCTGTCTCTCTCTCTCTCTCTCGCTCTCTCTCCCTCTTCCTCTCTGTCTCTCTCTCTCTCTCTTTCTCTTCCTTAGGACACACCCTTTTGGAGCGTCTATGTCTGCAGCAGCAGGGGAAGGGAGTGACAGAGGAGGAGGCGGAGAGGTTGTGTTGTCGTATGTTGGGCCTGGGGCTCCTGCAGCCCCTCAGTGACTGTTTCAGAGAGCAGCATGAAGACATTGTCACTCCAGCCACAGTCACCTTTAATGTGAGAACCAACCCTTTACTTACTTACATTGTTTCACTGCTGCCGTTTCAACAAATATCCCACTGATCAAAGGCTGATCGTCTGAACTGGCTAGTATCACGCACTGGATGATAGTTTATTATGAACAAATGTATTCAAACAAATGTATTCTGGATTTGTATCAAATATCCACCATCTCCCTCCTGATACTCCATCTCCATATCTGGATGTTTTTATATTTGAGCGTTTCCTCATGTTGACAACAGTTCTCACGGTCAGCCTAACCATACGAAACTGATTTCATAAATGTTTAAATCCTCTTCCCAGTAACGCTTCACTCGGACGTAATCTCATGTTTGTGTGGTTATAATTTTCCAAAGTTCGTTGAGCGCGCTGTCAGTGCCATTTTTATCACATGCCCCTTGCAGCTGAATCCACTCGGCTGTAAGGTTCTTAGTCTGAGGATTTAAATATAGATTTCACGGCTTAGTCATTTTTCATAACTAGAAAATAATAATATTGCGTGTGTACATGCAATCGTGTGTATGTGTGTGTGTGTGTGTGTGTGTGTGTGTGTGTGTGTTTGTGGGGGGGGGGGGGGGGGGGGGGGGCTTCCTGTTGCTGTATCTCCATAGGGACTGAACATTGTGTCGTGAGGCAATGGGTTGTCATGTTTCCTTTCTGGATGTGCCATGTGATCAGAGCTGCTTTTCTTTTGCTCAGCCACCAAAGCAGATTTGTGTCTGAACAGATGAGCGTTTGTCTCTGGCTACACTGTGCACCTCCCCCCTTAGATACACTCACACACACAAACACTCAGTCACAAACACTCAGTCATAACATGCACACAAAATCACATAGAAATACAGTATGCACACACACACACACACACACACGCATGCCTTACAAACAGTCACTCTGTGACACACACATCTGCTTGCGTAGACCATCTGCTGACTGCATTGCATAAGAGCCCCACGTGCCCAGGGCTCAGGCTGCTCTTGAAAAGCCTCACTGTGGCTGGGTGGGTTCGCGCATGTCATCTCCTTTCACTGTCTCTACCTGGGGTTGGACCCGCAACCCTGCATTATTCAGCTTGACCAGAGTCAACTTCTAACCGTGTCGATTGACAACGCTGCTCTCCTCCCTCACCTGCTCTCCTCCCTCACCCGCTGTCCTCCCTCACCTGCTGTCCTCCCTCACCCTTCTTTCTCTCACTCACTCAATCTCTTGCCCTGTTTTATTTTCCTCTCTTCCATTTTCGTAATGCTACTCTTTCATCTTCATTCTCATTCCTATCTATCTATCTATCTATCTATCTATCTATCTATCTATCTATCTATCTATCTATCTATCTATCTATCTATCTATCTATCTATCTATCTATCTATCTATCTATCTATCTATCTATCTATCTCTCTCTCTCTCTCTCTCTCTCTCTCTCTCTCTCTCTCTCTCTCTCTCTCTCTCTCTCTCTCTCTCTCTCTCTCTCTCTCTCTCTCTCTCTCTCTCTCTCATCTTCACTCTCATTCCTATCTCTCTCTCTCTCTCTCTCTTTCATTTTCACTCTTATTCCTATCTCTCTCTCTCACTCTGTCTCTCTATTTCATCTTCACTCTCATTCCTATCTCTCTCTTTCACTCTTTCATCTTCACTCTCATTCCTATCGCTCTCTCTCTCTCTGTCTCTCTCTTTCATCTTCATTCTCATTCCTATCTCTCTTTCTCTCTTTCTCTCTTTCTCTCTCTCTCTACTTCCTCTCTCTCTCTTTCTCTCTTTCATCTTCACTCTCATTCCTATCTCTCTCTCTCTACTTCCTATCTCTCTCTTTCTCTCTCTCTCTACTTCCTCTCTCTCTCTCTCTCATATCCACTCTCATTCCTATCTCTCTCTTTCACTCTTTCTCTCTTTTCATCTTCGCTCTCATTCCTATCTCTCTCTCTCTTTCTCTCTTTCTCTATCTCTCTACTTCCTATCTCTCTTTCTCTCTTTCTCTCTCTCTCTACTTCCTCTCTCTCTCTTTCTCTCTTTCATCTTCACTCTCTCTCTCATTCCTGTCTCTCTCTCTTCCTTCCTCCCTCCCTCTCTTTCTCTGTCCTCTTTTTTGACTCCCTGAGATCTAATCACTCGCTATAGTGCCACTATAATGAATCAGCATTGTCTCTATGGGGAGAATATTGTTGATGTGATAGAGTAGGGTGCTATGACAGGTTCTGACCATGTTTTTGTCTCTGTCTGTACTGTAGTTGTGATTCTGTCTCCAGTTCAAACTGGAGTTCTGGTTAAGGTTTTGTTCTGGCATTGACTTCACAGAGAAAACAACGCCTCAGGCGAGCTCACAGACTGGAACAGAATGAATATGTGCTATGTAAAGTGTAGACACCCACTCATACACACGCATACAGTACACACAAACACACACACTTGACATGCACAGTGTTGGAATGGCTTGATATTCTTACATAAATGGATAGCTATTATGTAGAGGTCTGTAAATTATCCGATTGATTTACAATATATTTAGATTCAGACTAAATTGGGCCCTTAGAATTGCCCAATTGCATGTATTTAATATCATATTACCGTGCCATGCCGTGCTGAAACTGCTTGCTGCAATGGAATCATTCACAGCCATTTCCCAGGAAAAAAATGTGCTCAGTTGATAAGTAATAAGCTCTCATGCATTAAGCTGAACTAATGGAATATACACAGTAACAAGCTGAGTTTTCATATCTCAGATTAATGAGATTGGCTTTCTTTTAGCTTCTCGCAATGTTCTACATGTTCCACTGTACAGTAGGGAGTCTTGTGCTAAGCAAACACTGTACCTTAGCTCACTTAGGAAAAGTGGATGTTTTTATTGGTTGGATTAGTACAGTGAAAGCCCTCTCGGTGGTTTAGCCGTTGTTGGTTGATGTCCTCTGAATCAACAGAGGGCTTTACATAGGTTGCTTTATTGATTTATTCCTTGGAGTAAAATGTGATTAAATATGAAGGGAGTTCCTTTTTCTCTGTCTGTACGTTAAATAGCTGTCTGCCTTTTTTTTGCACTGCCCTGTTTTTGCCTTTATTTGTGTGTGTAAGTAAATGCCAAAACAGGACAGTGCAAAAAATAAAAAATAAACTGAAAATGATGTAGGTCTAATGTCCCAGTTATATTCGCCTGGTTATTATATGGTGGTAATATATCATGTGAATAAAATTCTGTAAAAATACATACTAACATGATCATTGTTTGTTTTCCCTCCCCCAGGAGGACCAGCTGTATACGTGGGCCACCTTCGGCCTGCCCTCCCACCTCTGGGAACCCCATGAAGGTCGTACCCCAGGCCGCATCCAGGCACTGTGGCCCCCTCCACAACCAGCTCAGGTATGTTTTCAGTGTGTTTTATGTAGTGTACCACACCAAGCAGATGAGCTCCAGAGGAGAACATTTATTCAAGTAGTGTGACATTGAAAATGTTGCGTCAACTTCAACCGAATGGAAAATTACCGTGTGCCTCAGGAGGACAACAGATCTTTGTACTCTTCTGTTTGCTATTACAACTGGAAGTGAATGAATGCCCAGACATGTTTTGTTACAATACTGTCCTCTTGTGGTTATATTTTGTATATTTTGTATAATGACAGCGCATGAGGATATTACTCCTGTTCTTCCAACAGAGGTCAGGCTTGGCTTGAAGTCCTACGATAACTTTCATAGGTCATTGTCAGAAGCAGGTTAACTTCATATCCTGTCAAGCTCCTAACCTTGTAATGGTCTCCTGGACGTCACTCAGAAAGACTCGGACTGTAAAGTCAACACGAACTGTAGTATGCATAGACATGGGTGTTGTGATGTGCATCTAACTCTGTGCTCTGCACTCTACGCATGGCCTCTTTGAAGATCATGGAGACTTTGATCATCTCGTGGGTCAAGTCTTTGAAGTCTCCCCATCAATGTTCTAACTACCCAGGTGCTGGAAGCCTGGAGTCTAGACATGTGGTCTTCCCTGACCTGACCCTGACCATGACCCTGACCCTCACTTTACCCTGACCTATAGCCCTGAAACCAAACAGTGTTTGTTTACCCTTATTCACTCAGGTTGTGGCATCTACTAGGTTTGAAGTCTGAGGAATTGTTCAAAATATTGCTTTTTTGTAAGCATGTATTTTTTGGTCAAATGGTCTTCTTCTATAGAAATAGGTCCTGCATCTCACTAAATAGTAGAAAGCAGATTATTCAGTCGACGTTCCTATCGGTCCTAGACTATGATGACATCATCTATATGAGCGCAGTTGCCACTTTATTAAAGCAGTTAGATGCAGTTTATCATAGCGCACTGTGCTTTATTAAGGGCGACAGTTTTAGTACTCATCACTGCATTACCTACCAGAGAGTTGGTTGGTCCTCTTTGATGTCGCATACTGTAGGTTGATACATTGCTATATTTTCATTTATTAAGCACTTTTACAAAAAGTCCCACTATCCGTAACATCATTACTGAACTTTACCACACGTGGTCTCAGGGACGGCTAACTCTGGAAATTCCTTTGGTCTCTACTGCGTTAGGTAAATCAGCTTTTAGTTTTGTTGCACTTTATTTGTGCAACAGTCTTCAAAATGTTCTAAAATGTGATGTTCTGGTACCTCTATGGCAAATCAGATAGTTGATGAATGTGTTAGTTTTCTATGACATTTTTTTTCTTTCTGCTTGCATGTTGTATTTGAATTTGGATGTGGGTAATGGTCTCAGTATGACTCCCTGATAAAATAAAGGTATAATAAATAGTAAACTTAAAAAGCACATTCCTTGAAAAGTGTTAATGGCTTGACTGTTTACATCCATCAAAAAGGGCTTCAAACATCCCTTTATGTAATATTAAAATGTACAACGTTCTGTATTTTATTGCTTCTGCTTGAAAAGTGGTCTGAAATCCTTTTTTCGTGACAGATTTCGTCAAAGTCCGGGAATCTGTCACAAGAGGACAATGGCAGTGATATTACAGGGCTGGAGCAGACCATTAATGACTTGAGGATAAAGATTGCAGCACTGGAAATCCAGCATGCATCTCTGGAGATGGAGATCGACTCTAAGAAGAATGGGGATGGGGACAATACTGTGGCCTTGGGGGGTATCAGCCTCACAGGAAAGAAGAGGATCGAGGTTTCCGTACAGACATCCCCTTTGGAGGAGGCCTTTAGATTTGAAGTGCCTTTCAGGGGAGGGTCAATCCCCTCCTCAGCCTCTGTCCCAGCGATCTCCTCCTCCTCCCTCCCCAAACCTGAGTTTGTCTGTACCTGCCAACAGCAGCAGCAGAGTGGTACCCAGCCCCCACCTCCTCCCACCCCAGGTATACCCCCTCCTCCTCCTCCCCCTCCTCCTCTACCTCAGCTCTCTGGAGGGCCCCCACCACCTCCACCCCCACCCCTTCTCCCTGGTGTGGCTGGTCCTCCTCCTCCACCCCCTCCTCCTCCTTTACCAGGTATGGGCGGATCCTGTCCCCCACCTCCACCCCCTCCCCTGCCAGGCTTTGGACCTCCACCTCCACCCCCTCCCCTGCCAGGCTTTGGACCTCCACCTCCACCCCCTCCCCTGCCAGGCTTTGGACCTCCACCTCCACCCCCACCACCAGGTATTGGCCCCCCTCCTCCGCCCCCACCCCCCGGCGGTGGACCTCCACCTCCCCCAGGCTTTGGCCCTCCTCCCCCTCCTGGTGGATTCATGGCCACCATGGCCCAGGAGGCTGGCCCTCAGAAGGCACCCATTGAGCCCCCCAAGCCCATGAAGCCTCTCTACTGGACCAGGATCCAGCTGCATGCTAAAAAGTAATTACTAGTCCACTTTAGTCCAATGACTGTTCATACATATACAGTATGTTTATCCAAAGCTTCCTGTTTAACTACAGTATATGAGATATCCATAAACATAACGCATGAATGAGAACGTATGCAAAAGATAGAGATAGATCATTGACATTCATGGAGTCTATAGAATGGGTTTTCTACTGAAGATAAAGATCAGCCTTGTAAACCAATGCTACACAGATGGTAACCCAGTCTAAAATCTGAGAAAGATGTGGGGAAAGAGTCTGGTGAGATGTTGTTTGAGTTGAAACAGATGTTGAGATGTGCTTTGCAGTGTTGGGGAAGCTTCTCTGAAATCATAGTTTCCCAAACTACCAACACTGGAAGAAGTTAAGCTACACTAAAGCTACCTTAAGAAAAATACAGTTTACTGAACTAAAGCTAATTTGAAAAAAAAGTTCATTAAATCCAAGCTACTTCGGGAAAAATTATCAAATCTAAATCTGAAATGTCATAAACTACAAATTGCAAGAACAGATCACTCTGGGGTCAGGTGTTAACAGAATGTGTCATTTAGCCTATTAAACACAAAAACTATGTTTCAACTATGATTTACGCAGGTCTGATACCGAAAAACAAAGGAAATTCTTCCCTACTTCACAAATATTTTATTTTAATTTTGCAATAAAAGTAGTGTGTAGTTTCAGTAGTTAACTACACCCCTACATGGCCAAAACGTTATTAACTACTGAAAACACTACCTAGATTTGAATATAGTTCAACTACCACCAAGCTACTGCAAAATGAAGATACATTTCTAGTTAAATGACATGTATGTTCACTACTCCCTAACACTGGCGGTTTGGTACTGATGCACTTGGTCCGACTCCACACACATAAATTTGTCTTATAATAGCCTTCTAATTGTACTGTGAAGTGTAAATAAGTCCATCTTATGATAATCAGTGGGCATGATACATAGTGGTGTTTTTATTTATAGTTATTGGAAATGTAATGTACTGTACAGTTGTTGTCTGAAGAGGTGCTATAGTGCTGGTCTCCCTGCATTCTGGGGCTCGGTAAAGCATAACATGCCATACATTTTCAGTTGTAAGTTTGATGTATACATCACCAGGATAAAGATTAAATGAAAGCGATGTAATGCAGATCTTTCTCTCTTCTACCTGAGGGATGCGAGTGGTTCTCTGGTTTGGGAGAAGATCGAGGAACCGTCAGTGGATTTTGATGAGTTTGTCAAGTTGTTTTCCAAAAGTGCTGTGAAGGAGAAAAAAAAGCCAATATCAGACACCATCACCAAGTCCAAGGCCAAACAGGTACTGTACATTGTATGAGCGTGTGTCTGCCTGTCTGCCCTTGACTCTCTTTGGTGCCATCCCTGTCTCTTCCTCCCCTTGACGCTCTTTGGTCCCATCCCTGTCTCTTCCTCCCCTTGACGCTCTTTGGTCCCGTCCCTGTCTCTTCCTCCCCTTGACGCTCTTTGGTCCCATCCCTGTCTCTTCCTCCCCTTGACCCTCTTTGGTCCCGTCGCTGTCTCTTCCTGCCCTTGACTCTCTTTGGTTCCATTTCTGTCTCTTCCTGCACTTCTCTCCGTCACATTAATCCCCTGCCTGTAAATGACATGAGGAAGTGATGTAGCCAGAGACTGATTATGTGGTGTGAGGTCTGGCTGCCCCTGGATCCCAGGCCCAGCGAATCTCGGAGCCAGTGTGTGGCGTGTGGTTAGCAAACCCACACTGATGACTGGGAGACACTGTGGCAGCCTCGTCTGTCCTGTGATTCCTCCCCTGAGACCGCTGCTCTGTGGCTCAGATCCAATAGTCTAGCATAGCTTCCCTTTCAAACTTTTTGCTGTACTTTTCTGTCACAGCCACTGATCTAACAGCATTTGATAGATGTAAGTACCATGGTGGAGAACTAGCTAGCCAAGCACTTCCGCTCTAAGTGTTCACAGGGGAAATTAGGATAAAAAATAGGGTTTAGTAGAGTATTGGGACAGAGACTTCGTGTGCTCTTCTCTCTTGTGTGAGAGGGACTTCCTCTGTGTATTCAGTACAGACAGACTTGATGATTGATGAAGAGCAGAAAGCTAGGCTGAGTCACTTTTTATACTCACTCTCAGTCAGACCTCATTATGTCTGGATTCAATCAACCAACCGACCATACATTCATTCATCACTTGGATATGAAATTTACCTTTTTTAAAGTAATAATGGAATAGCGTTTGCAAAGCATTTTTTATGCATTATGTTGAAAGTGTTAGATATTTGGATATACCTTGTTATCATCTTTCTTCCCTCTCACACCTTCTGTCTTTGGTGTGACTGGATATGTGTCTTCATATCAGAGTGGACTGGCGACTTCACACTATACTAGCCCACTTTGTTATGTTCAATGTTAAATGTGAAACTGTAGAGAAAGAATACTGTACTCAGGCCTTTAGTTTTAGTTACATTAACAGACGTCTCCGTTTCTCTTCTGCCTCTGAGTACTTTTTCCACATCAACAAATGTTGTTTTGTGATAATTTATTCTCTTTTATGGTCTAATGAAGAACAAATTTTCCCTCAGGGTTTATTTCTGGCATGTGATGCAGGGCTTTGTGGGTTTCGTAGAAATATGTGTAGGCCAACATTGAAAACACAGTATTACTGGAATGATTGACTCATGACAGGGAGGAGACACAAATAAAACATCAAACGGTGATTGACGGGAATTAAAGATCTTTTAAAACCTAGGATTCAATTTCTGCACATGGTTTGTATGTAATATTTTCATTGAAACCATATTCCCATCAGGAAAAAGTTTTTGAATGGATAATGAACTGTACATTAATAAACAGTTTATGATGAACTAGTTATGATATACTGCAGGAGAATAGTTATTCTGTAGATCCTGTCAAAAGGATATCCAATGTGGTAGAATGATCTTCACTATGAACACATCAGACAATATTATACTGCAGTGTAATACCACCATTATGCACCTGCAATAGGAGCTTGGCCAACTGATATATTACTCTTGAAACGCTTTTTTATCATTGAAAATGACATTCTATGACGTCTACAGTGTGTTGGAGGCAGGAGGGCAGTGATGTAACTGTGTCCATGTTCTATGTTGTTGTGGTTTGTTTGATCTGGAGCACATGAAATTGGTCTGTTTGAGTCTGGGGTTTACTAGCTACCCTCCCCACACCACTTTATTACCCAGCAGCCACTCTGCTTTCTCAGTCTGACTGTGGTCAACTGGAGTGGCTACTCCACAGGAGGTTAGTGGCACCTTAATTGGGAAGGACAGGCTTGTGGTAATGGCTGGAGCAGAATCAGTGGAATGGTATCAAATACATCAAACACATGATTTGATGCCATTCCATTTTCTCCGTTCTGGCCATTATTATGAGCCGTCCTCCCTTCAGCAGCCTCCACTGGTCTACTCTACTGTGAACCGTACATGATGCTGTCCATGGTTTCACCAAGGCTGTTGGCTGTTGGTTTATCCATATACAGTGGCTTGCGAAAGTATTCACCCCCCTTGGCATATTTCCTATTTTGTTGCCTTACAACCTGGAATTAAAATAGATTTTTGGGGGGTTTGTATCATTTGATTTACACAACATGCCTACCACTTTGAAGATGCAAAATATGTTTTATTGTGAAACAAACAGGAAATAAGAGAAAAAAACTGAAAACTTGAACGTGAATAACTATTCAACCCCCAAAGTCAATACTTTGTAGAGCCACCTTTTGCAGCACTTACAGCTGCAAGTCTCTTGGGGTATGTCTCTATAAGCTTGGCACATCTAGCCACTGGGATTCTTGCCCATTCTTCAAGGCAAAACTGCTCCAGGTTCTTCAAGTTGGATGGGTTCCGCTGGTGTACAGCAATCTTTAAGTCATACCACAGATTCTCAATTGGATTGAGGTCTGGGGTTTGACTGGGCCAAGACATTTAAATGTTTTGCTTAGGGTCATTGTCCTGCTGGAAGGTGAACCTCCATCCCAGTCTCAAATCTCTGAAAGACTGAAACAGGTTTCCCTCAAGAATTTCCCTGTATTTAGCGCCATCCATCATTCCTTCAATTCTGACCAGTTTCCCAGTCCTTGCTTATTAAAAACATCCCCACAGCATGATGTTGCCACCACCATGCTTCACTGTGGTGATGGTGTTCTCGGGGTGATGAGAGGTGTTGTGTTTGTGCCAGACATAGCGTTTTCCTTGATGGCCAAAAAGCTCAATTTTAGTCTCATCTGACCAGAGTACCTTCTTCCATATGTTTGGGGAGTCTACCACATGCCTTTTGGCGAACACCAAATGTGCTTACTTGTTTTTTTCTTTAAGCAATGGCTTTTTTTCTGGCCACTCTTCCTTAAAGCCCAGCTCTGTGGAGTGTACGGATTAAAGTGGTACTATGGACAGATACTCCAATCTCCGCTATGGAGCTTTGCAGCTCCTTCAGGGTTATCTTTTGTCTCTTTGTTGCCCCTCTGATTAATGCCCTCCTTGCCTGGTCCGTGAGTTTTGGTGGGCGGCCCTGTCTTGGCAGGTTTGTTGTGGTGCCATATTCTTTCCATGTTTTAATAATGGATTTAATGGTGCTCCATGGGATATTTTTTTATCACCCAACCCTGAGCTGTATTTCTCCACAACTTTGTCCCTGACCTGTTTGGAGAGCTCCTTGGTCTTCATAGTGCCGCTTGCTTGGTGGTGCCCCTTGCTTAGTGGTGTTGCAGATGCTGGGGTCTTT
Organism: Salvelinus namaycush; assembly: GCF_016432855.1. Taxonomy (NCBI): domain Eukaryota; kingdom Metazoa; phylum Chordata; class Actinopteri; order Salmoniformes; family Salmonidae; genus Salvelinus; species Salvelinus namaycush. Next base: position 24,399,593 of record NC_052328.1, read on the forward strand.
CAGAACAGGTGTATATATACTGAGATCATGTGACAGATCATGTGACACATAGATTGCACACAGGTGGACTTTATTTAACTAATTATGTGACTTCTGACGGTAATTGGTTGCCCCAGATCTTATTTTGGGGCTTGATAGCAAATGGGGTGAATACATATGTACGCACCACTTTTCCTGAGTTAAAAAATAAATAAATGTTGAAACAAGTTCTTTTTTAAATTTCACTTCACCAATTTGGACTAAGTTGTGTATGTCCATTACATGATATCCAAATAAAAATCCATTTAAATTACAGGTTGTAATGCAACGAAATAGGAAAAACACCAAGGGGGTGAATACTTTTGCAAGGCACTTTATTTCAACTTGATCAGCAGTTGTAAATGTAGGTATGATTTACTTATATAGTGCAATATAGTGGCATATAGTAAAAGATAGTGATGATGATGGATATTTCTTGTACAAATGTAGGATCTTAATTTGATGGCCTTGTTGCAGGAGAACTTTCTTCCAATGCAGAAAATGTGAAACCTGTAGTGTATTTGAGGTTTAAAAAGGCTTCTGAATTTGTCATTTACACTTTGAAATTTCACACTTGATATCAACCCCTAGAGACATTTCCATTAATTATAATCGACATAATAATTAAAATGTCCTGTTGCTGCAGGATTATTTTCCTGCTTTAGCAAACTTGCTCAAATTACGATGTTTCATCTGTCCAAGAAACAATAGAGAGACTCCACAATCTAAAGCAGCTAATTTAAAGGCCCAGTGCAGGGGGATTTCCTGTGTTATATATAAATATATTTCCATAACAGCCTAGTGTGAAATTTAGAAATGGGTGATAAGCTGTTTGAAAAGACTGCCTGAATAAGAAAGAGAGGTCCAAACCTCTCTGCCGATTACAGCTAGTTTTCCGTTTTTCCCTCCCCACTCAGACCACTCACAGACAGTCCCAGCAAAATTCTTCCTTGAGAAATTGTTCTTTGATAAGAAGCTATTTTTGTTCATTTTTGACCATTTTAACTGTAAACAATCACAGTAAGGTACTTCATTGGGTAACACTTTAATTGGATAGTCCATCTGTAGATGCTCTACAGACTCTGTACAGACTATCAGTAATATTTAAACGAACTATCTACTAACCCTAGCCCTAACCTTAACCCTTATCCTAACCATAAACGTAACCCTTACCCTAACCCTTATTCTAACCCTAACTGTAACCTTAGCATGCAGTTGCTTATATAAAGATCAATAGTTGTTGATAGTATGACCATCTTTAGACCATCTACAGACCAACTTTCCGGACTATCCAAATAAAGTGTGACCCTTAATTGTTACCCAGAAATGATTTGATATTGACATAAAAAATCTTTAATATTCAGTACCAGTCAAAAGTTTAGACACACCTACAGTACCCATTCAAGGGTTTCTCTTTATTTTTACTATTTTCTACAATGTATAATAATTGTGAATACATCAAATGGTGGCTATTTAAAGAATCTCAAATCTAAATTATATTTTGATTTGTTTAACACTTTTTTGGTTACTACGTTATTCCCTATGTGTTATTTCATAGTTTTGATGTCTTCACTATTATTCTACAATGTAGAAAATAGTAAAAAATAAAGAAAAACCCTTGAATGAGTAGGTGTGTCCAAACCTTTGACTGGTACTGTATTTGTGATGTGCCAATCTATTCTCACATTGTTGTTGTGACATTTTACTTTTAAATAGTGAAGTCTCGCCATTGATAAGCACAGGCCTTTAATGCATTTTGTGGTTTGTGAAAAACTTCATTTGATAAACAAACAGAGAAAAGAACACAGTGGACGTACACTACTGTACACTTAGTGGGCCTTCCCTACTGATCTCCATATGAACTGCATTATCACTGTAACGGGTTGAAGTGATAAGTCGAGATGTATCTAAGATCTACACATTCTGGATCCTCCCATTGAAAATATGATGGATGTGGAGAACTGAAGTAGAAGGGTGTAACGCTCGTCTAATGCCTCCTCCTCGGACGAGGAGGAGGAGTAAGGGTCGGACCAAAATGCAGCGTAGGTTGAATCCATAATGATTTATTATAACAAGACGAAGCACGATGAACACTTGAATAAACTCAAAACAACAAAACGACGTAGACTGACCTAAAACATGAGAACTTACAAATACACGAAGAACGCACGACCAGGTACAGACTACAAACAACCGCTACAGTCCCGTGTGGTACGAACATACATACAGACACGGAAGACAATCACCCACAAACAAACAGTGTGAACAGCCTACCTTTATATGGTTCTCAATCAGAGGAAACGTCAAACACCTGTCCCTGATTGAGAACCATATAAGGCTAATTACCAATGAACCTAAACATAGAAACACATAACATAGAATGCCCACCCCAACTCACACCCTGACCAACTAAACACATACAAAAACAACAGAAAACAGGTCAGGAACGTGACAGAACCCCCCCCCCCCCCCCCCTCAAGGTGCGAACTCCGGGCGCACCACCTAAAGTCTAGGGGAGGGTCTGGGTGGGCATCTGTCCACGGTGGCGGCTCTGGCTCAGGACGTGGTCTCCACCCCACCATAGTCAATCCCCGCTTTCGTAACCTCCTCCTAATGACCACCCTCCAAATTAACCCCACTGGATTAAGGGGCAACACCGGAATGAGGGGCAACACCGGACTGAGGGGCAGCTCCGGACTGAGGGGCAGCTCCGGACTGAGGGGCAGCTCCGGACTGAGGGGCAGCTCCGGACTGAGGGGCAGCTCTGGCTGGTCATGGCTGGCTGACGGCTCTGGCTGGTCATGGCTGGCTGACGGCTCTGGCTGGTCATGGTGGGCTGACGGCTCTGGCTGGTCATGGCTGGCGGACGGCTCTGGCTGGTCATGGCTGGCGGACGGCTCTGGCTGGTCATGGCTGGCGGACGGCTCTGGCTGGTCATGGCTGGCGGACGGCTCTGGCTGGTCATGGCTGGCGGACGGCTCTGGCTGGTCATGGCTGGCGGACGGCTCTGGCTGATCCTGTCTGGCGGAAGGCTCTGGCTGCTCCTGTCTGGCGGAAGGCTCTGGCTGCTCCTGTCTGGCGGAAGGCTCTGGCTGCTCCTGTCTGGCGGAAGGCTCTGGCTGCTCCTGTCTGGCGGAAGGCTCTGGCTGCTCCTCTCTGGCGGAAGGCTCTGGCTGCTCCTCTCTGGCGGAAGGCTCTGGCTGCTCCTTTCTGGCGGAAGGCTCTAGCTGCTCCTTTCTGGCGGAAGGCTCTAGCGGCTCCTGTCTGGCGGAAGGCTCTAGCGGCTCCTGTCTGGCGGAAGGCTCTAGCGGCTCCTGTCTGGCGGACGGCTCTGAAGGCTCATGGCAGACGGGCGGCTTTGCAGGCTCAGTACAGACGGGCGGCTTTGAAGGCTCAGTACAGACGGGCGGCTTTGAAGGCTCAGTACAGACGGGCAGTTCATGCGGCGCTTGGCAGACGGATAGTTCAGACGGCGTTGGGCAGACGGGCAGTTCAGGCGCCGTTGGGCAGACGGGCAGTTCAGGCGCCGCTGGGCAGACGGGCAGTTCAGGCGCCGCTGGGCAGACGGCAGACTCTGGCCGGCTGAGACGCACTGTAGGCCTGGTGCGTGGTGCCGGAACTGGAGGTACCGCGCTAAGGACACGCACCTTCAGGCTAGTGCGGGGAGCAGCAACAGGACGCACAGGACTCTGGAGGCGCACAGGAGGCTTGGTGCGTGGTGTAGGCACTGGTGGTAATGGACTGGAGACACGCACCATAGGGCTAGTGCGTGGAAGAGGAACAGGGCTCTGGAGACGCACAGGAGGCTTGGTGCGTGGTGCCGGTACTGGTGGTAATGGGCTGGAGACACGCACCACAGGGCTAGTGCGTGGAGGAGGAACAGGGCTCTGGAGACGCACTGGAAGCCTGGTGCGTGGTGTAGGCACTGGTGGTACTGGGCTGGGGCGGGGAGGTGGCGCCGGATATACCGGACCATGCAGGCGTACTGGCTCCCTTGAGCACTGAGCCTGCCCAACCTTACCTGGTTGTATGCTCCCCGTAGCCCGACCAGTGCGGGGAGGTGGAATAACCCGCACTGGGCTATGTAGGCGAACCGGGGACACCATGCGTAAGGCTGGTGCCATGTATGCCGGCCCGAGGAGACGCACTGGTGGCCAGATGCGTTGGGCCGGCTTCATGACATCCGGCTCAATACTCAATCTAGCCCTGCCAGTGCGGGGAGGTGGAATAACCCGCACCGGGCTAAGCACACGTACAGGAGACACCTTGCGCTCTACCGCATAACACGGTGTCTGCCCGTACTCTCGCTCTCCACGGTAAGATCGGGAAGTTGGCGCAGGTCTCCTACCTGACTTCGCCACACTACCCTTTAGCCCCCTCCCCAAGAAATTTTTGGGCTTGACTAACAGGCTTCCTACCGCGTCGTCGTGCTGCCTCCATTCGCCGGTATCCCTCCTCACACTGTGCCAGAGAATCCCAGGCGGGCTCCGGCACTCTCCTTGGGTCGATCGCCCACCTGTCGATCTCCTCCCACGTAGTGTAGCCCAGATCCTTCTCCTGCTTCCGTGCTGCCCCCTCATACCGCCGCCTCTCGGCTTTAGCTGTCTCCAGCTCTTCACGAGGGCGGCGATATTCTCCAGGTTGAGCCCATGGACCTTTACCGTCCAGTATTTCCTCCCATGTCCAGAAATCCTGCGATCGCTGTTGTTGCTTTTCACGCTGCTTGGTCCTTGTTTGGTGGGTGATTCTGTAACGCTCGTCTAATGCCTCCTCCTCGGACGAGGAGGAGGAGTAAGGGTCGGACCAAAATGCAGCGTAGGTTGAATCCATAATGATTTATTATAACAAGACGAAACACGATGAACACTTGAATAAACTCAAAACAACAAAACGACGTAGACTGACCTAAAACATGAGAACTTACAAATACACGAAGAACGCACGACCAGGTACAGACTACAAACAACCGCTACAGTCCCGTGTGGTACGAACATACATACAGACATGGAAGACAATCACCCACAAACAAACAGTGTGAACAGCCTACCTTTATATGGTTCTCAATCAGAGGAAACGTCAAACACCTGTCCCTGATTGAGAACCATATAAGGCTAATTACCAATGAACCTAAACATAGAAACACATAACATAGAATGCCCACCCCAACTCACGCCCTGACCAACTAAACACATACAAAAACAACAGAAAACAGGTCAGGAACGTGACAAAGGGGAAATGTTCAATCACTTTAATCCGACTGAACAGGTTTATTATTTGCATAATGTTTGTGGGTGAATTGGCAACAGTGCTCTTCCCATAAAAGGAAATGATAACGGTACATTGAGGCTCAGTTCTGGCCTGTTTTGGACTTATTTTATATAGACCCACAACTACAGGGAACTCTCTTCCACCGCAACTGAAGCTAGCAGTAAAATCAGATTAAAAAACAACCAGATAAAACAATACCTCATGGAACAACACACACTCTAACACACACACTACACACACCCACACATTGTAATATTGTACATTTTATATTGTAAATGTGTAATATCTGAGCATTGTTACTTTTAATGCACAATGTCTTGATGTATTGTTGTATTTATGATGTAGTCTGTTGTTTTACTATGATGTATTAATGTATTTCTGTTTGGACCCCAGGATGAGTAATAAATACTAAATACTAAAAACTAAATTCAAAAGTTCTCTGTTTTCTCTCTCTCTCTCTCTCTCTCTCTCTCTCTCTCTCTCTCTCTCTCTCTCTCTCTCTCTCTCTCTCTCTGTCTCACTCTCGCTCTCTCTCTCTCAGGTGGTGAAGCTTTTGAACACCAAGCGATCTCAGAATGTGGGGATCCTCATGTCCAGCATCCACTTGGACATGAAGGACATTCAGAATGGTGAGTGGTGATGTTCCACATCAACACAGCATAATGAGTTCATTGCAACCAGTTACGCCCGCTCTGTAGTTACCTAAATTCAAGTTCGTTGGACAAAGCATTGACCTCGCTAGACTTCTGATGGATCTAGTCATAATTCATGTGTGTTATTGTCTCAAGTGAGAGGCCTCATTATTGAGTTATCACTAGACTTTCAAGTATGAAGGATGTGGTATTCTCTTTCTCTCTGTGTGTTTCCATCTTTCATTTGGTTTACTATATTCTATTTTATTCTGCTTTCTCTCTTTCTCTGATCTATTGTCAGTCTGTGTCCTAGTCTAAATTGCCTTTTTAAAGGGAACTACTCCAGACTTAACTGAGAATGGAATCTCCTCCTGTTATAGTCCTCTGATTGCCTCGCCATTCATCCCTCATCCGTGTGTCTAAACACTCCTTATAAGATGTACGCTGGGGAGGGTCTGTCTATCCTATAAGTTCTCTTCATAGGCTTATCTCAACGGGAGGAGGTGGGCCATACTCATCAGTCGCCAGTGTTAGGACTTTCTTTCAGCATACAGCATTAGTGTTGATTAGAGGGTACAGTATATCATGGGGTGATGAGATAGGGAAAGAGAAATACAGTGCTTCACATGTTCAGAATGATCTGGGAACCATCCACATAATGTTACACTGTTTGGGATTGTAATATGTTCTCTAAACCCCACATCTAAAGAGACAAGGGAGAAAGAGACATTTTATGAATCATAGTTTTGCTCTTCTTTTTTATGACTGTGGTATTGTTCTATAGAGAGTCATGTTAGCTCTCCATTGGTGGTTATTTAAGCAATAAGGCACGAGTGGGTGTGGTATATGGCCAATATACCACGGCTAAGGGCTGTTCTTAGCCACGAAGCATCGCGGAGTGCCTGGATACAGCCCTTAGCCATGGTGTATTGGCCGTATACCACAAACCCCCCAGGTGCCTTATTGCTATTATAAACTAGTTACCAACATAATTAGAGCAGTAAAAATACATGTTTTGTTATACCTGGGGTATACGATCTGATATACAACGGCTGTCAGCCAATCAGCATTAAGGGCTCGAACCACCCAGTTTATAATTAGTCTTCTATTTGGCTGACACTTTCATAAGACACCTCTTTGCGATGTGGGCTTCCTGTAGGCTTTTAGAGGGCTGGTCATCGTGCTAGGTGCCAGGGTTGGAACCTGGCTCAGTGCGGTATGGAGGATGCTGGAAGTTGCTGCAGGGTTTGGTCATGAATGGGAGAGATGATACAGGCTTTTCCTCTCTGTCAGATTCTCAACCCTGTTTGAGTCAGTAACTAAAACCAAATGAGTTAGAGTGAGAGAGCAGGCAGAGAGAGGGAGAGCAGGCAGAGAGAGAGAGAGAGAGCAGGCGCGGAGAGGAAGGGAGAGGCTGGCCCTGTGGTGACTGTGGAGGGAAAGAGAGTGTGAAAGGGTTTAGGGTGAAAGCTAAATAAAGAGAGAGAGAGAGAAACTGGCAGACAGAGGGTAGGGTGTGAGAGAGATCGAAATGGAGTATGTGATGGAGTCATTTGGGGGTTGAAGAAGAGATAGAGGGATTCATATTTATAGAAGAAGAAAGTTGTTTGAGGATTGTTAATTTTCTCTCACAGCAATTTCCTGTTGACAGACATGGAAAAACGAAATAAAATAAAGATCTGACAGTTTTGCCTGTTTGGCCAGATTGACCACAGTACAGAAACACCAAAAGGCCTTTACAAAGCAATTTCCAAATCCCCAGTGATTTCCTACAGCTCAAGGCCAGCCATATGAATGATTGGAAGAGGATCACAACTGGGTTGATGCTGTGTTTACTTGTTTTCAGATCCCCATTAGCTATTGCAAAGGCAGCAGCTATTCTTTCTGGGGTCCACAAAAAACACAAAACATGACAAGTAATGAAACACTGGGCCTCCCGAGTGGCGCAGTGGTCACTGCATCGCAGTGCTAGAGGCGTCACTACAGAACCTGGTGCGATCCCAGGCTGTGTCGCAGCCGGACGCGACCGGGAGACCCATGAGGCGGCGCACAATTGGCCCAGCGTCGTTAGGGGAGGTTTTGGCCGACTGGGATGTCCTTGTCCCATCGAGCTCTTGCGACTCCTTGTGGCGGGCTGGGCGCATGCACGCTGACTTTTGGTCGCCAGCTGTACTGTGTTTCCTCTGACACATTGGTGCAGCTGGCTTCCGGGTTAAGCGACCAGTGTGTCAAGAAGCAGTGCGGCTTGGCGGGGTCGTGTTTCGGAGGACGCATGGCTCTCGACTTTCGCCTTTACCGAGTCCATACGGATGTTACAGCGATGGGACAAGACCGCAACTATCAATTGGATGTCATGAAATTGTGGAGAAAAAGGGGTAAAAAGTACAACAACAACAAAAAAGTTACGAAACACTAGTTCACTGATAGACAGGTCGGCAAAAATACCAATTGTTTACACATAGATGTATGTGTTAGGTCAGTGGTTAGGTGGTGAACAGTAACTACAAAGGCTTTCATAGAACACTCATTCAACTGATTTATCTACACATATATTCCAGGGAGTGTTACATTCTGCTTCTATTACATAGGAGATTGTGTGCAAAAGTTTCAGCTAGGAATGCATGTGTCATGCAAGTTCATTAACCTTTCGTAATCAGAAGTACTGCAGGAGAGCCTGAATATGTCATGTTTATTATATCCTGTTCCTTTTTAGATGAGCTTTGTGACAGTACTTCAACATAGATGAGATGATATACGTATGTGGTCTCTCTGTGCTCAATGCATACCTCAACACGTCAGGTTAAACAAGCTAGACCCCCAGGCTCTGTTTATCTTTAACATTTACTTTCAAAGGACTACACTCACAGGTGCGAGGTCCTTGCGTTGAGACAAAAAGGTGACATCATACACTGAAATTCAAACACAGCGCTATTTACCTAGACAGATTTTTCAAGAACCCACATTTATGTTTTAGTTTATGACTTCCAGTGTGATACTCAATTCCAATAGTACCTGTGGTGTGAGAAAGCAGTCTGTACTGCAGTGTGTGAGATGTGTCACCAGCTCATCAGATGGCCAGCAAGAACAGCCCTTGTACCAACAACCTAGAAAGCAAGTGTAATGTAGATATGTGTTTTGTACTGTAGATTATTCATGTATTGAAGTCACTGTGCGCTTACCAGCAACAGGCCAAAATCTGTTTCTCATATTTGTCATGGATCAAAATAATTTAGTAGGGAAATGGGACTGTAATCAGTCTAGATATCTTGACATTAGTTATCTTTTAGTCCAAAATGAATGATAACTCAGTCAGGGGGCTAAATGTACTGTATGAGTGTATTGGCAGATCTGCCAAGGCTGAACACATGCTGTTGTTATTCGTGTCATGACTGGTTAAGATTTCTTTGTAAGATGGGACCAAAATAGATATTAGCATTAAACGCTACCTATTCTTTCCCTTCCTTTCAAGCCATTCTGAACATGGACAACACTGTGGTGGACCTTGAGACCTTGCAATCCCTGTATGACAATGTAAGTTGTTTGAAATATATTAATGATTATACACTACGCTTTTTCATTGGTAAACGTTTGATGACACGAACTGTCACTGATGAAAAAAAAGCCATGTTTTGGGCAGTGTTTCTCAACCTCCGGTCCGTGGACCTGTGGCGGTCCGCTGGTCCCTGAGCTGGTTAACTGACACTAATTTAGTCAGCACTACAGTGAAAAAACGTAACTTGCCGGTCCCTGACAGAGGAGGGACCATGGCTTGCCGGTCCCTGGTATCAAAAATGTTGAGAAACAGAGCGCATGTGGAATATGAAAGGTTCATCAATGGACAGGCAAACGTGTCTACATTACCACAAGTCATGTAAGATACACCAACTCACACCAGTTCCATGTAAAGGTTATTGCTCAACAATATCAACTAGATTTGGAGCTTTTGGACTCCAAATGTAGTGGTTTACAACGAAACCATCATTGTTTAATTTTCATGTCATATAGTTACAGAAAGCTATCATTTGATTATATTATATAATGTAGTCAAGCCACAGTATTAGCGACTAGTTGTAAATCAGTCAACAGTTATTAATTTTGTTTTATTTGGACTACTAAACTAAAAGTACAATTCCCATCAATTAAGTGCACCTTCCTTGGAACATGTGGGAAGGCGGGCTTTTCATAAACAGTCTTTGAATCTTTAGTCATTACCTAAGTCTTTATAGTGTTTCCAGAATAGTTGAATGATTTTGTTGTGGATGTCAGTTCCACAGCGTCTGCTCTGAACATGCCTCTGTATCTAGAGTTCATGTTCCATCTGGTCCACTTGAAAGGCAAACTAAAGGAAATGTACTTTAAATACCAAAACAAACATGGAAGCCACAATCCCTATTGGTATGTGTGGTGTTTGGCCACAGAGTCAGCCCTGTGTACTGTATGTATGCTGGAAGGGGATAGACTTTTCTCTAGTAAACATCTATTGTCGTTTAAAGAAGTTGGATCCTCTCTTGTAAGACATGCATTATCATACAATCATACATATTATCTCTATTGGATTTGAATGTATTTCTCTACACTGGTATAATAGGCACTGTTTTATTAAAGTACAATGGGATAATGTAATAAAGTGTGTTGTTATTTAATTACAATAGAATACAATATTTAATTACAACTACATCATTGGCCCTGCAAGACGTTAACCGGCCAGTGGAGGCTGCTGAAGGGAGGACTGCTCATAATAATGGCCGGAACGGAGCCAATGGAATGGCATCAAACACATGGAAACCATGTATTTGATGTATTTGATACCGTTCCACTGATTACCATGAGCTCGTCCTCCCCAATTAAAGTTCCACCAACCTCCTGTGGTTTAACCTGTCTCTTTTAGCTGAACATTTGGATCGTTATGTCAACAAAGAGAGGAGCATGAAAAGGAACATGTTTTTTCAATTTCAACCTTGATACAGGTTTAAGATACTATGACATTCCTGAGAAGCTTTTGGCTGGGCAACACAAGAGGCCCGTCCTTTGACTTCTAGAGCCACATTAATAATATTGAAAATGACTGTGGCTTCAGACATGGTGTAGTTTTGAGGAAATGTGTCATAACCCATAAGAGTCTAGGTTCTGTCTAAACCGGAGTTGGGGGGGAAGTACTACTAAGCTATATGGAATTGTTTTAAGAAGGTCATACCAAGGATCATTTTGCTATTTGATTTTGAATTTTAAGACCCCTTGAAGAATCAAAAAAATATATTCTAAAATGATTTGATGAACATTTTTAATTGGCCTTTTTGCTATTAGCCCATACAAACGCATTTAGTGTGGGCGAAACAACCAACATGTACTTGTTCGTGAGAGTCTCACCTTTACACAGACTGATCTTATTAGTGTGTAGCCCAAACTGTTCAGATGCTACAGACAGAAGTTGACAGATCAGCTGTACCGATTTCAGACGAGTCCCAAGACGCTTGTGGGGGTTGGAGAACACCATTGTGTTCTTGAGAGTCTCATCTTTCCACAGAGGGGTCTTAATAGTTTGTAGGCCAAACCGTTCAGACGCTACATACGATTCTGTGAGAAGACCGATTTTCGGGATGTCTCATGGTCTGACAAACACCGCTCTAGCTCTGTCACCTCTTACCGCAGATGCGGAAGTGTTACATCGGCAGATGTGGTGGATTGAGACACATCCAATGCAATATTGGATGTGTCTCAATATCTGTAGCTTAAACTGGCTGATTTTTATGGGTATTTTTTTATTACGCTAATTAGATTTCCACGGGGGCGTGGACATCGACCTTAATAACAGAGGGTCTGCTCAACCCACCCTCATCTCTCTCCCTCTTCTGTCTTGCCTGAGGCTGTGTTATTGAGTTGAGGAGCCAAATTGTTTCTCTTTTGTATTGCGACTCCCTCCTGTCTCCCAGTCTCCAACCCCTAACCACAGTTGGCAGTGTAGCCTCCCTAACTTCGGAATAAGGGGTTCTAATGGTTACACCCTCACAGTTCTAGAACACACTCACAAACACAGAGCCATGGAGAAGGTCACTCCTCACTTCACAGTAAGACGTGGAGTCACCCTGTCTGTGGGCTCTGAAAATATAACCATTACTGCTCTCACAACACGAACCCACAGGAAGGAAGAGGTCACTGTGAGGTACCCCTCCCCACAAATATCAGGAGTCATAATCATCTGACACGACTCTTAGAAGTTCAGGGAACCCCTCCCAACACCACATTACTGTGCACGTGATAAGCATCAGCATGACAAACCCCAACACTTGCGCTCATGATATCTACTCAGAGGCTGAGACTGCCAGGGTTGAGGAACATTATAACAACACTGTCACCTTGTATGAAAAACAAAGGATTGGTGACAGTGACATGGGTCAATACAATAATAGCACCTCAGGCTACGTTCTCGGTCATCAGAAAACAATCTTGACTTGAAGTTTAGTGCCATACATGGGAGGTTTAGAAAAACACAGTTGACCAGAAATAAAGGATTGGTCACATAGCAGTGGCCTTTCTCTGGAATGTTGCATGAAACTTTCTCTCATACTATCACAGCCAAAGAGAAATGTACCAATTCATAGATCTCACCATCATATCGTCTTGTCCACAAATTACTCCTCACGTTGGTACACCCAGAAGTTAAAAAAGGACCTGTTTCATGTTAAATGTATTTACACTTTAAAACATATCGTTAACCAGAACCAGAGCTTACCGAAAGCAGACCCAAAGCAGAGTGTGTTGAATACTAATTTGAACTGTGTTTGATCTGCTGCTGCTGAGTTATTCCTGGGCCAGACTCTGGAGTCAACGTCAGCTCCCCTAACCTGCTTCCTCAGACAAGCCTGAAGTCATGAGACTTAAAGAGTTTACATTTCTCTGTGTCGGCCGTTTTATGGTTTTGCCATTCTGCATCAGGCCTGTCAACCTCTATTGTCTTCTTGCTTTTGTTAAATGATACGCCATCTCTGGCCTGGTTTATTTTTCTTCGATCACCTTGTACTAAACTGTGGTTTTGTGTCAGGGAATGTGAAAATATCTTATAAATCGAAACCATACTATAGTGTTTATAAAGTATCTACAAAGGCTGTATTTGACCACATTCAGGTCCCTTCTATGTGCAAGAACAGGGTATGTGTGCATGTACGGTATATCTTTGTTTCACTTACTGTTACCCAATATCACACTCTTTACCTATTTCAGAGAGCCCAGCAAGATGAGATGGAGAAGATTGAGAAGCACATCAAGTCATCCAAAGATAAAGACGACTCGAAGCCATTGGACAAGCCTGAACAGTGAGAGCAAATGTAGGCCAAGAAAATCACAATTTCAAAATGGTGTCTGCCTTTTATCACTATTATCTTGTTCTTGTACTTTCCTCTTCCCTAAGGTTTCTCTTCCAGCTGTCCCAAATCCCAAATTTCTCAGGAAGGGTGTTTTGCATCCTCTTCCAATCAACCTTTGATGAATGTATCTCCTCCATCCTCCGGAAAGTTGAAATCCTTCAGAGAGTGTGTACGGTGAGTCTCCTCTACATCTGTCTGAAAACAGCCTGTACTGTTAGCGGACAATGTAATGTACAGCCATGCATCGAGAGTGTTCAGTACATAAGGAATGAAAGCCAGGATCTCTGGCGAGGGACAATATACAGTATGCCTCCTAGATACCAGATGCACCGAACTGAACTATCTCTTGCTCTTCTTCAGTTTGTCTATTTCCCCCCTCGATCTTCTCTTTCTCTATCCTCTTTTCTTTGTTATTCTTCTTGTCACTTTGCTTCCGGCTTCTCTACCTCTCTCTTATATATTTCCCTTTCTCCTTCTCGTCCCTCTCTCCGTCATTCCACCCCTTCCTCAACTCCTTGTCTCTGTCTTTCCCCATGCTGTGTATCAGACTCTGCAGAGAGGTCAGTGTGTGATGCAGGTGCTAGGTCTCGTCTTAGCTTTTGGGAACTTCATGAACGGAGGGAACCGATCGCGCGGGCAGGCTGACGGCTTCACTCTGGACATCCTGCCCAAACTCAAGGACGTCAAGAGCAGTGTGAGTGTATGTTGAGCTCTGACCATAACTGCCTTATTACGGTGCTTAGGGAATGTCTTTGTCCCCAAATGAGTGAGTGACTGACTGCTTGTTAGATTTTTGGTGTACCACCAGTGTTGTCCTGTAAGAACATAGTGGTCAGTGTTTTCAGTATTGGAATCCCAGAGAGGTGCCCATAAAGAATATAAGACAAGTTACCAGCATTAAGTTATGACACTCTCCCCAGCAGATGTTTCACTTGTGTTTGATGCATTGCTTCTAAGTCCTCTTTAGATGTTTTCTCCATACAAATTAGAACATTCTGCTCTAAAATGATTAGATTAATGACAAAAAGGATTTACGGTTTATTTATTTGGATCTTTTCAACTGTCTCTCTTTCAGGATAACTCTCAGAGTCTTTTGTCATTCATCGTTGCTTACTATCTAAGGCACTTTGATGAGGTATGTTCTAGTTCCTGTTTATTTGAATCACTTTCTGATTTACTCTGATTTGCTGGGATATCTTTCCAGAACCCTTTTCATCTTCTCTCTCGCCAGAGGATAGCGTGGCTTATTTTTTTAATCAAATTATTTATTTTCCTTTCCTTTTCTCAGTTCAGCTCGACCTGTAGCACGTTAGCTGGCACAGGATCCAAAGGGGGCCTATTGTAAATAATTAGGTTAGCCAGATGAGATGAACTCAGCCGAGAGTATGTTGCCAAAATCAACCTACACGACACTGTTCTGGGCTCCTAATGGCTCCCTGGTAACACTGATTGACAGGATAAACGTATTCTTTGATTACAATGGCTCCTCTCTAGCTGACGACTATAACCACTACCACCATGCAACCTTATCTTACTGGGAATGTTTGGACTACTGATAAGAATGGTCGAGACATCCAGCCCAATGTTAACTGAGATGTATGCTGGAGAGGGTTGATGATGATTGACTTTGACTGTGTGTCTGTATGTTGTCAGGACGCAGGTAGAGAGACCTGTGTCTACCCTCTCCCCGAACCCCAGGATCTCTTCCAGGCCTCTCAGATGAAGTTTGAGGACTTTCAGAGAGATCTACGCAAGCTAAGGAAAGACCTCAAAGGTGAGACTGGCTCCCACAAATACACTGCTCAAAAAAATAAAGGGAACACTTAAACAACACAATGTAACTCCAAGTCAATCACACTTCTGTGAAATCAAACTGTCCACTTAGGAAGCAACACTGATTGAAAATAAATGTCACATGCTGTTGTGCAAATGGAATAGACAACAGGTGGAAATTATAGGCAATTAGCAAGACACCCCCAATAAAGGAGTGGTTCTGCAGGTGGTGACCACAGACCACTTCTCAGTTCCTATGCTTCCTGGCTGATGTTTTGGTCACTTTTGAATGCTGGCGGTGCTTTCACTCTAGTGGTAGCATGAGACGGAGTCTACAACACACACAAGTGGCTCAGGTAGTGCAGCTCATCCAGGATGGCACATCAATGCGAGCTGTGGCAAGAAGGTTTGCTGTGTCTGTCAACGTAGTGTCCAGAGCATGGAGGCGCTACCAGGAGACAGGCCAGTACATCAGGAGACGTGGAGGAGGCCGTAGGAGGGCAACAACCCAGCAGCAGGACCGCTACCTCCGCCTTTGTGCAAGGAGGAGCAGGAGGAGCACTGCCAGAGCCCTGCAAAATGACCTCCAGCAGGCCACAAATGTGCATGTGTCTGCTCAAACGGTCAGAAACAGACTCCATGAGGGTGGTATGATGGCCCGACATCCACAGGTGGGGGTTGTGCTTACAGCCCAACACCGTGCAGGACGTTTGGCATTTGCCAGAGAACACCAAGATTGGCAAATTCGCCACTGGCGCCCTGTGCTCTTCACAGATGAAAGCAGGTTCACACTGAGCACGTGACAGACGTGACAGAGTCTGGAGACGCCGTGGAGAACGTTCTGCTGCCTGCAACATCCTCCAGCATGACCGGTTTGGCGGTGGGTCAGTCATGGTGTGGGGTGGCATTTCTTTGGGGGGCCGCACAGCCCTCCATGTGCTCGCCAGAGGTAGCCTGACTGCCATTAGGTACCGAGATGAGATCCTCAGACCCCTTGTGAGACCATATGCTGGTGCGGTTGGCCCTGGGTTCCTCCTAATGCAAGACAATGCTAGACCTCATGTGGCTGGAGTGTGTCAGCAGTTCCTGCAAGAAGAAGGCATTGATGCTATGGACTGGCCCGCCCGTTCCCCAGACCTGAATCCAATTGAGCACATCTGGGACATCATGTCTCGCTCCATCCACCAATGCCACGTTGCACCACAGACTGTCCAGGAGTTGGCAGATGCTTTAGTCCAGGTCTGGGAGGAGATCCCTCAGGAGACCATCCGCCACCTCATCAGGAGCATGCCCAGGCGTTGTAGGGAGGTCATACAGGCACGTGGAGGCCACACACACTACTGAGCCTCATTTTGACTTGTTTTAAGGACATTACATCAAAGTCGGATCAGCCTGTAGTGTGGTTTTCCACTTTAATTTTGAGTGTGACTCCAAATCCAGACCTCCATGGGTTGATAAATTTGATTTCCATTGATAATTGTTGTGTGATTTTGTTGTCAGCACATTCAACTATGTAAAGAAAAAAGTATTTAATAAGAATATTTCATTCATTCAGATCTAGGATGTGTTATTTTAGTGTTCCCTTTATTTTTTTGAGCAGTGTATATTAGCTCCATTTGGAGCTCCACTGACAAACCTTGTCACCAACACCAGGTAGTAAATCTGAATCAATGTTGATTATGACAGGTGTCACATCATATTTATGACCCATTGTGTAGGATTTATGAAAGTATAACTCAGGTGAAATGCATCCCTGTATCTCGATCATGGGAAATTCTTCCAAGTGTGCCCAGCCATAGTGATGTTTTGATCACAGAACAGGGCCAACAGATAGCATCTGTTTGTCGTACAGACCACCAAACCAGATGGAGAGTCAGGACCAGACTCCTGTAGAATCACAACACAGAGAGCCAAACAAGCCAGGTTCAAGGGGCTTCTCCTACCTGTGTGCCCCAGCTCAGGCCCCTCAGAGTGGGTCAAGGACCTGGAGAGGCCGCCTTATTTATGCTACCCCCTGCATACTCACATTACAAACCATAAGATCTGAAGGTCCCATAATTAAAACCTTCAAAACTATCAGTGTACTGGGTTGGTAGCAATACTGTTTGACAGCCATCCAGTTGAGCAAGAACAGAATATAGTCTGTGTATCCTTTTCATAATAGTTCAACCTAAATACTAGGTCACTTCACATAAAATACAAGTCCAGGTAGCACTTACAAAAATGTTTTAGAGGTTTACAGGGAATTACTGACTAAGGCTGAAGTCTGTCAAGTCTTTTCCCAACAAAAAGCCCTGATGAAGTGTGGAAATCAGATTACACACTTAAAGCCAAGCTCATTGGTTGAAAACAAAATCCCTGTGCGACCGAATGAATGACTGAATGGGGAAATACTTATTATATTCATTAGTCAGTCCTGACTCATTCAACACTTACAGCACGTTATAGGGGTCTACAGGTGGGGAAACATTAACGCTAACAGAGTGCATCTATTTTATGTGTCAATCAAGAATAATCACCCAAATCTCCTCTCTTCTCTATCATGTTTTATGTATCTTACTGTTAAACCAAGGCTCCTATTTTTTTTTACTGAACTGCAATCAATCTTGTGAAGCTTCCGATTATCAGGTTTCCAAGGTCCACTGGGAGACTGACTCACGTACTCATTCCCAATGGCAGAGTACCATGATGGTGTACATAAATGCTTCATCACATACTGTAGGTTCTCTTTACTTTAGAGGGAACAGCTGAGTGTTGTAACAGATGTGGGCTTCGATGACAGTTGCCTGGGGATTAGGTTAATTAGTAGGCATCCCACAGCAGTGGGCTTGGATGGCCCTCAGGACAACAGCTAGCTCCACAGAGGGGGCCATATGGTCAACCAATTAACTCTGAGAACTCTGGCAGGCAAGTTTTGGATTCATCATGGGCGCTGATGGACCGTGACTCTGGGGTGCGCCAAGGGACGCTTAAGGGGTCTGCAGGTTCCAAGGGTATCACTCATTGTTTGGAGAAAAGTATTAGGGTGAATGGGAATGCATCATTACTGGTTAGTTTGCCTTTTCCCAATCCACATCAGTTATACACATTATGTTCAGTAATTAGCCCCAATTACACAAAAAGGTAGAGTGTAATACTGCAATGTCAAAAATAGTCTTTACAAGCTGTCTCATTCTTTTTCTTCCTTCTTTGTCCTCCTCCACTCCAGCTTGCCTGGCCGAGACAGAGAAGGTCTGTCAGGTCTCTTCTGAAGAGCACCTGCAACCCTTTAAAGAGAAGATGGAGGGGTTTCTGAGCCAAGGTGAGTTTGCGAACACAGACTACAGACAGGCAAGAGGTGAAGGTGCCCCAGTTGTGGTTACTTGACAAATTACTCAACCATCACTGAGGCCATTTTGGGTTGTGGCTGAGACAAATGGACCATTGATCAATGACAAAGGAAGCCATTTTGGTTCTTCAAGTAGTGAGAGTCAAGCTTCGAGACGGGTCATTGATACCCCTTATCCTTGGTGCAACTAAAGTGTAACTGCCCCAAAGATGAAGGCCAATGACTAATGCCTCAGATATCCCACTGGGTTATGTTCAGTGTCAGAATACCTGACATGAGGAAGCCATCTTGGATCTGTGTTAGAGAATAGAGTGTAGAGATGGGCAGTTGATCATCATGCTAACCTTTGGTTAGACTGCACTGCATCTGTCCTGCCAAGACTGATGTCTCAGTTGCTCTTCTGGTTAATGTACAGTGTTTAGAAGAAAGATGTGCAGAGACCATCATTCTACCTGCTCAGACCTGCACCTTGTGACTATTTGCACTGACTCTCCGCACATCAAACCCTTACACACAAGCACACAAGCACGCACACACACACAAGCACATGCACACACACACAGACACACACAAGCACATAGACATAGACATAGACCCACACACATGCACACACACACAGACACACACACAAGCACACACACACAGACACACACAAGCACACGCACACACACACACACACACACACACACACGCACACACAGTCAATGCTGCTGTTCTATTATATACTATTTATTCAACTGAACAACCAAGTCACTACCCACTTTATATTGTAAATACAGTCATAATTGACATAGCACACTCATAATCTATGCTGTATATTGTATACATATCAGGTTATTGCAATGCATATTACCTTCTTCTTATAACTTATTTTATTATTGTACTGCAATGTTGAGGGAGCTAGCATTTCACTGCACATGTTACACCTGCTATAAACTGTGTACGTGACGAATACAGTTTGATTAGATTTTTATTTGAATCAATGCAGTTTCCATGGAGACCTCTACTTACACCAGACTGCATTGAATAACTCAAGGCTATTGTTTCAGCTTTGTCCCTGTTATGATGAGCTGCAGCAGCACCTGTTAGCTGAGCCTTTGACCTCTGTCTGAAAGACATTTCAAGAGCAGATGTACATCCAGGCCAAACATGAACACATAATGAGGGCTATAGGCAGGATTGGACCCTGACAGGGTAGATAGTGTAACTGTAATAGCAATCTGGTTTGTCCTTGTCTTCCTCCTCCTGTTCATTCTTCACCTCTTTTCTTTCTCTTTTTACTTTATGGCCTCTGGGAGAGCCTCCTCTCTCAACCTCACTCGTTTACTCTCTCATTCTCTCCATTCCTCCCTCTGTCATATCAGGAAATCAAATAAACACTTGGAGGAAGCTGTTTACCCTGGGAACAGTTAAAACAGGGATGATGAGTTAGCAGTGGAACGAGTGCTGATGATGAATCCACCTAGCGCCTTCCCTTTGTGATCGACCATGTTTGTTTTCATTTGACCACGGTGTGTTTGTTATCACCCTCCCTCCCAGACCCTTTCAACATCATCCTGTAAAAGAGTACCTTCACCCCTGCATCTCAGTCCTTTTAACTTACTTAACGCTGAGGTAAAGCATAGAAAATCTGTTTAAAAGAATGGAACTATGCTCATCATAACAGACAAAATAAGGTTTGGTTTTCATGTCTATTAAAACATGTAGGATATCATTCTAGGCAGTTTTACATAGCAGGCTATTTCTAGCTAACTGTTCCCATTCTTCTTGTAATTCTGAGCTCACTGGCCCCTTCTCAAGTGATGTTGTATTCAAATGAGAGTTGGTAATCTATAACACATGCTCTTCTGCTATGTTGCTCACTGTCCTTGAGTCCAACTTTAAAGGAAGCCTGGATGAAAGCGTCTCTCTGAAATAAATATTGGGTTTTCCCTTTGATGCAAATGACGAGGTTGTCCTCAGAGAGAGAGGAATGTTCGGCGTAACACTGACATGTGACTTGGAAGGCTCCAGACTAAATTCGCTGGGTGCCTCCACTGCGGCAAAAAAAAGCAACAACAGCAATGTCTTATTTGTGTTATTTCTATAATTTCTGACCCTGGAGTTAAACAGTTTCTGGCTCCACAGTTTCCACCACTCTTGTTTATTTTCTGACCATGAAACTAACCACAGAATAACAGTGAAAGGGGACTCGTAGGAACGGCACTGTTTGGTCTAGCTCGATTTTCCCCGCTTGTTTCACAGATTCTCATGCATGCGATGCCTTTGATGGAGTCTCTGTGCCTCCGAACAGAACATTGGCCATGTGATTATCTGTTTCTGATGGAAATATTAAGATTAGTAATATTGTCTGCATGCTCTCTTTAGGGGACTGACTACTGCCTTGGCTACAAGGGTTGCCTACTCATACCATGTCAGATAAGATGTATTCGGTGTTTTCCAGAATTTATTTTTAAACCTCTAGACAGGTATTGTACATACACTACCGATCAAAAGTTTCGGGTTACTTAGAAATGTCCTTGTTTTTGAAAGAAAAGCTCATTTTTTGTCCATTAAAATAACATCAAATTGATCAGAAATACAGTGTAAACGTTGTTAATGTTGTAAATGACTATTGTAGCTGGAAACGGCAGATTTTTAATGGAATATCTACATAGGCGTACAGAGGCCCATTATCAGCAAACATCACTCTTGTGTTCCAATGGCACGTTGTGTTAGCGAATCCAAGTTTATCATTTTAAAAGGCTAATTTATCATTAGAAAACCCTTTTGAAATTATGTTAGCACAGCTAACATTTGTCCTGACACTGTTGTCCTGATTAAAGAAACAATAAAACTGGCCTTCTTTAGACTAGTTGAGTATCTGGAGCCGGGGGCGGCAGGGTAGCCTAGTGGTTAGAGCGTTGGACTAGTAACCGAAAGGTTGCAAGATCGAATCTGTTGTTCTGCCCCTGAACAAGGCAGTTAACCCACTGTTCCTAGGCCATCATTGAAAATAAGTATTTGTTCTTAACTGACTTGCCTGGTAAAATGAAGGTAAAAAAAAATCTGGAGCATATTTGTGGGTTCGATTACAGGCTCAAAATGTCCAGAAACAAATAACTTTCTTCTGAAAGTCGTCAGTCTATTCTTGTTCTGAGAAATGAAAGCTATTCCATGCGAGAAATTGCCAAGAAACTGAAGATCTCGTTCAACGCTGTGTACTACTCCTTTCTCAGAACAGCGCAAACTGGCTCTAACCAGAATAGAAAGAGGAGAGGGATGCCCCGGTGCACAACTGAGCAAGAGGACAAGTAGATTAGAGAGTCTAGTTTGAGAAACAGACACCTCACAAGTCCTCAACTGGCAGCTTATAGAAGGCCGGTATTAACTCACCACATACAGTCCATGTTGTATGACATTTTGGATGGATTCAAAATGGATTCCATACTTCTTTGCTGATTGTTATGCTGTTGCATTAATCTGATGATGTCCATCCTGTTCAGATTTCTGATTGGTTATTGATGAGCAATAGGAAGCAGATGTAGAAGAGAGGATCAGTATTAGAATGATTTAGTACAGGGAGCCGTGGACAAAAGTGATCGTCCCATTGGACATGTCAAGGTTTCTTAGATGTCGCTCTGGCTTCAATTACACGCAGCGATTTGATGTTCCCTGGATAAAGACAGGCCGAAGATCCATGCCAAGAAAGATTCCTACCCGTCTACTTTAGTGGATGTCTTGGAAGGCTATGAAGAGGCTATAGGTTTTAGGTTGCTATGGATTTGGAAGCTGCCCTTGAAGGCTACTAACAACATGTCTTATATGGTATCTATCTACCGTATAGGATTGTGTGTGAAAGCAATATAGCTG
Organism: Salvelinus namaycush; assembly: GCF_016432855.1. Classification (NCBI taxonomy): domain Eukaryota; kingdom Metazoa; phylum Chordata; class Actinopteri; order Salmoniformes; family Salmonidae; genus Salvelinus; species Salvelinus namaycush. The sequence goes on from NC_052328.1 coordinate 24,421,825, forward strand.
GTGAAACACGCAGATGAGATTGGCTGGGTTTGAACCTGGGTCGCATGCATGCCACACGACTGTTGTCAGTCCAAGAGCAAGCGTGGTTCACCAAACCACCTAAGGTACAGTTCACCTTCGCTTTGACATCCTCGTCTGCATACTACAAGACTGTGTTAGCCCACTCAACTAAAACGTTGGCCTATAGGCATTTTCTCAGGGAGCTAATGCAAGTCAGGTCTCAGACAAAGACTGGTTCACCAGAACACCTTGGTTACAGTATCACAGACTTCCTCAATATCTCAATGAAAATGAGCTGCACTGTACATCAAAAAAAAATTATAAGATGTTGATTCATTGTACATTTGTAAGGCAACCAGCTGCAATAGGATTGTGAGTCTTCATACACAAACTTTTTGTTGTGAGTTTGCTCAACACATAATTTTTTTGCAACTCACTATCCTATTGCAGCTGGTTGCCTTACAATTGTACGTCGAATCAACATCTTTGTTTATACAGGGTGGAAGGAGAGAGAATTATGAAAAAATCCTCCTAAGGCTAAGGATATCTTCTGGAATTCCTCTGAGTTTGAGGATATTTCACAATAATTCCCTGAACTCATTAATACTAAATGTACACAAAGAACACTTGCCTTGAAAACCATGGTGTTCATTTGTCAGTGGTGCCACCGCAGTCAGTTCAACACTCAATTACATGAACTAACCCTGAAAATGACAGCAAGTGTTATTAATGTTGATGTGTGAAATCCTGTGTAAACTGTCTATACAGGGGAAACCCAGTCATTCTGCCTATATGAGAAATTGTATAAGCTACACTACATAGACAAAAGTATGTGGACGTCGAACATCTCTTTCCAAAATCATGGGCATTAATATGGAGTTGCTATAACTGCTATAACAACCTCCACTCTTCTGGGAAGGATTTCCACTAGATGCTGGAACATTGCTTCCATTCAGCCACAAGAGCATTAGTGAGGTCGGGCACTGAAGTTGGGAAATTAGGCCTAGCTCGCAGTTGGTGTTCCAATTCATCCCCAAGGTGTTCGATGGGGTTGAGGTCAGAGCTCTGTGCAGGCCAGTCAAGTTCTTCTACACCGACAAAACATTTCTGTATGGACCTCGCTTCGTGCACGGGGGCATTCAAATCAAATCAAATCAAATGTATTTATATAGCCCTTCGTACATCAGCTGATATCTCAAAGTGCTGTACAGAAACCCAGCCTAAAACCCCAAACAGCAAGCAATGCAGGTGTAGAAGCACGGTGGCTAGGAAAAACTCCCTAGAAAGGCCAAAACCTAGGAAGAAACCTAGAGAGGAACCAGGCTATGAGGGGTGGCCAGTCCTCTTCTGGCTGTGCCGGGTGGAGATTATAACAGAACATGGCCAAGATGTTCAAATGTTCATAAATGACCAGCATGGTCAAATAATAATAATCACAGTAGTTGTCGAGGGTGCAGCACCTCAGGAGTAAATGTCAGTTGGCTTTTCATAGCCGATCATTAAGACTATCACTACCGCTCCTGCGGTCTCTAGAGAGTTGAAAACAGCAGGTCTGGGACAGGTAGCACGTCCGGTGAACAGGTCAGGGTTCCATAGCCGCAGGCAGAACAGTTGAAACTGGAGCAGCAGCACGGCCAGGTGGACTGGGGACAGCAAGGAGTCATCGTGTCAGGTCGTCCTGAGGCATGGTCCTAGGGCTCAGGTCCTCCGAGAGAGAGAAAGAAAGAGAGAAAGAGAGAATTAGAGAGAGCATACTTAAATTCACACAGGACACCGGATAAGACAGAAGTACTCCAGATATAACAAACTGACCCTAGCCCCCCGACACATAAACTAATGCAGCATAAATACTGGAGGCTGAGACAGGAGGGGTCAGGAGACACTGTGGCCCCATCCGATGATACCCCCGAACAGGGCCAAACAGGAAGGATATAACCACACCCTCTTTGCCAAGGCACAGCCCCCACACCACTAGAGGGATATCTTCAACCACCAACTTACCATCCTGAGACAAGGCCGAGTATAGCCCACAAAGATCTCCGCCACAGCACAACCCAAGGGGGGGCGCCAACCCAGACAGGAAGATTATGAAAGAGCACCACTCAGCCCCTGTAATAGGGTTAGAGGCAGAGAATCCCAGTGGAGAGAGGGGGACCGGACAGGCAGAGACAGCAAGGGTGGTTCGTTGCTCCAGAGCCTTTCCGTTCACCTTCACACTCCTGGGCCAGACTACACTCAATCATAGGACCTACTGAAGAGATGAGTCTTCAATAAAGACTTAAAGGTTGAGACCGAGTCTGCGTCTCTCACATGGGTAGGCAGACCATTCCATAAAAATGGAGATCTATAGGAGAAAGCCCTGCCTCCAGCTGTTTGCTTAGAAATTCTAGGGACAATTAGGAGGCCTGCGTCTTGTGACCGTAGCTTACGTGTAGGTACGTACGGCAGGACCAACTCGGAAAGATAGGTAGGAGCAAGCCCAAGTAACGCTTTGTAGGTTAACAGTAAAACCTTGAAATCAGCCCTTGCCTTAACAGGAAGCCAGTGTAGGGAGGCTAGCACTGGAGTAATATGATCAAATTTTTGGGTTCTAGTCAGGATTCTAGCAGCCGTATTTAGCACTAACTGAAGTTTATTTAGTGCTTTATCCGGGTAGCCGGAAAGTATAGCATTGCAGTAGTCTAACCTAGAAGTAACAAAAGCATGGATACATTTTTCTGCATCATTTTTGGACAGAAAATTTCTGATTTTTGCAATGTTACGTAGATGGAAAAAAGCTGTCCTTGAAACAGTCTTGATATGTTCGTCAAAAGAGAGATCAGGGTCCAGAGTAACGCCGAGGTCCTTCACAGTTTTATTTGAGACGACTTTACAACCATCAAGATTAATTGTCAGATTTAACAGAAGATCTCTTTGTTTCTTGGGACCTAGAACAAGCATCTCTGTTTTGTCCGAGTTTAAAAGTAGAACGCTTTCAGCCATCCACTTCCTTACGTCTGAAACACAGGCTTCTAGCGAGGGCAATTTTGGGGCTTCACCATGTTTCATTGAAATGTACAGCTGTGTGTCATCCACATAGCAGTGAAAGTTAACATTATGTTTTTGAATGACATCCCCAAGAGGTAAAATATATAGTGAAAACAATAGTGGTCCTAAAACGGAACCTTGAGGAACACCGAAATGTACAGTTGATTTGTCACAGGACAAATCATTCACAGAGACAAACTGATATCTTTCCGACAGATAAGATCTTAACCAGGCGAGAACTTGTCCGTGTAGACCAATTTGGGTTTCCAATCTCTCCAAAAGAATGTGGTGATCGATGGTATCAAAGGCAGCACTAAGGTCTAGTAGCACGAGGACAGATGCAGAGCCTCGGTCTGACGCCATTAAAAGGTAAGTTACCACCTTCACAAGTGCAGTCTCAGTGCTATGATGGGGTCTAAAACCAGACTGAAGCATGTCGTATACATTGTTTGTCTTCAGGAAGGCAGTGAGTTGCTGCGCAACAGCTTTTTCTAAAATCTTTGAGAGGAATGGAAGATTCGATATAGGCCGATAGTTTTTTATATTTTCTGGGTCAAAATTTGGCTTTTTCAAGAGAGGCTTTATTACTGCCACTTTTAGTGAGTTTGGTACACATCCAGTGGATAGAGAGCCGTTTATTATGTTCAACATAGGAAGGCCAAGCACATGAAGCAGCTCTTTAAGTAGTTTAGATGGAATAGGGTCCAGTATGCAGCTTGAAGGTTTAGAGGCCATGATTATTTTCATCATTGTGTCAAGAGATATAGTACTATAACACTTAAGTGTCTCTCTTGATCCTAGGTCCTGGCAGAGTTGTGCAGACTCAGGACAGCTGAGCTTTGGAGGAATACGCAGATTTAAAGAGGAGTCCGTAATTTGCTTTCTAATGATCATGATCTTTTCCTCAAAGAAGTTCATGAATTTATTACTGCTGAAGTGAAAGCCATCCTCACTTGGGGAATGCTGCTTTTTAGTTAGCTTTGCGACAGTATCAAAAATAAATTTTGGATTGTTCTTATTTTCCTCAATTAAGTTGGAAAAATAGGATGATCGAGCAGCAGTGAGGGCTCTTCGATACTGCACGGTACTGTCTTTCCAAGCTAGTCGGAAGACTTCCAGTTTGGTGTGGCGCCATTTCCGTTCCAGTTTTCTGGAAGCTTGCTTCAGAGCTCGGGTATTTTCTGTATACCAGGGAGCTAGTTTCTTATGACAAATGTTTTTAGTTTTTAGGGGTGCAACTGCATCTAGGGTATTGCGCAAGGTTAAATTGAGTTCCTCAGTTAGGTGGTTAACTGATTTTTGACTGATTTTTGTCCTCTGACGTCCTTGGGTAGGCAGAAGGAGTCTGGAAGGGCATCAAGGAATCTTTGTGTTGTCTGAGAATTTATAGCACAACTTTTGATGCTCCTTGGTTGGGGTCTGAGCAGATTATTTGTTGCGATTGCAAACGTAATAAAATGGTGGTCCGATAGTCCAGGATTATGAGGAAAAACATTAAGATCTACAACATTTATTCCATGGGACAAAACTAGGTCCAGAGTATGACTGTGGCAGTGAGTAGGTCCAGAGACATGTTGTGAATATTAAAATCACCAAAAATTAGAATATTATCTGCTATGACTACAAGGTCCGATAGGAATTCAGGGAACTCATTGAGGAACGCTGTATATGGCCCAGGAGGCCTGTAAACAGTAGCTATAAAAAGGGATTGAGTAGGCTGCATAGATTTCATGACTAGAAGCTCAAAAGACGAAAACGTCATTTTTTTTTTTGTAAATTGAAATTTGCTATTGTAAATGTTAGCAACACCTCCGCCTTAGCGGGATGCACGGGGGATATGGTCACTAGTGTAACCAGGAGGTGAGGCCTCATTTATAACAGTAAATTCATCAGGCTTAAGCCATGTTTCAGTCAGGCCAATCACATCAAGATTATGATCAGTGATTAGTTCATTGACTATAACTGCCTTTGAAGTGAGGGATCTAACATTAAGTAGCCCTATTTTGAGATGTGAGGTATCACGATCTCTTTCAATAATGGCAGGAATGGAGGAGGTCTTTATCCTACTGAGATTGCTAAGGCGAACACCGCCATGTTTAGTTTTGCCCAACCTAGGTCGAGGCACAGACACAGTCTCAATGGGGATAGCTGAGCTGACTACACTGACTATTCTAGTGGCAGACTCCACTAAGCTGGCAGGCTGGCTAACAGCCTGCTGCCTGGCCTGCACCCTATTTCATTGTGGAGCTAGAGGAGTTAGAGCCCTGTCTATGTTGGTAGATAAGATGAGAGCACCCCTCCAGCTAGGATGGAGTCCGTCACTCCTCAGCAGGCCAGGCTTGGTCCTGTTTGTGGGTGAGTCCCAGAAAGAGGGCCAATTATCTACAAATTCTATCTTTTGGGAGGGGCAGAAAACAGTCTTCAACCAGCGATTGAGTTGTGAGACTCTGCTGTAGAGCTCATCACTCCCCCTAACTGGGAGGGGGCCAGAGACAAATACTCGATGCCGACACATCTTTCTAGCTGATTTACACGCTGAAGCTATGTTGCGCTTGGTGACCTCTGACTGTTTCATCCTAACATCGTTGGTGCCGACATGGATAACAATATCTCTATACTCTCTACACTCGCCAGTTTTAGCTTTAGCTAGCACCATCTTCAGATTAGCCTTAACGTCGGTAGCCCTGCCCCCTGGTAAACAGTGTATGATCGCTGGATGATTCGTTTTAAGTCTAATACTGCGGGTAATGGAGTCGCCAATGACTAGGGTTTTCAATTTGTCAGAGCTAATGGTGGGAAGCTTCTTTCCTGCTGAAACAGGAAAGGGCTTATCCCAAACTGTTGCCACAAAGTTGGAAGCACAGAATCATCTAGAAAGTCATTGTATGTTGTAGCGTTAAGACTTCCCTTCACTGGAACTAAGGGGCCTAGCCCAAACCATGAAAAACAGCCCCAGACCATTATTCCTTCACCAAATTTTACAGTTGGTACTATCCATTGGGGTAGGTAGCGTTCTCCTGGCTTCCGCCAAACTCAGATTCATCCATCGGACTGCCAGATGGTGAAGCGTAATTCATCACTCCAGAGAACTGCTTCCACTGCTCCAGAGTCCAATGGCGGCGAGCTTTACACCACTCCAGCCGACGCTTTGCGTTGCGCATGGTGATCTTAGGCTTGTGTGCGGCTGCTTGGCCATGGAAACCCATTTCATGAAGCTTCCAATGAACGGTTCTTGTGGTGATGCAGTTTAGAACTCGGTAGTGAGTGTTGCAACTGAGGACAGACGATGTTTATGCACTACACGGTTCAGCATTTGGCGATTCCGTTCTGTGAGCTTGTGTGGCCTACCACTTCGCGGCTGAGCCGTTGTTGCTCCTAGACATTTCCACTTCACAATAACAGCACTTACAGTTGACCGGCAGTTCTAGTAGGGCAGAAATTTGACAATCTGACTTATTGGAAAGGTGGCATCCTATGACGTTGCCACGTTGAAAGTCACTGAGCTCTTCAGTACAGGTCATTCTACTGCCAATGTTTGTCTATGGAGATTGCATGGCTGTGTGCTCAATTTTATACACCTGTCAGCAATGGGTGTGACTGAAATAGCAGAATCCACTAATTTAAAGGGGTGTCCACATTCTTTTGTAGCGTATTTATCAATACAAATAATTAAACCTTGTTTATGGCTTATGTGTAACCGGCCACATTGTTATCAACACCGCATTGTATCTTCATGTTATCCATAGTAACTGAACTGGTAACTACAGTAGCTCATGGGATGGAGTGCCACATGTATCTATAATGATCCATTACTGCTGAACTTTGCCTACTGTATGATGTTGTCCTGTTGAGTGGCTTGTTATGCCTATATTCTGACAATTTTTTCTCTCACAGCAAAAACTGATCTGGAGGCACAAGAAACACAACTAGAGAACACTCATAAGATGTAAGAATACACCTGATTATATTTTTTCAGCTGTTAGAGCTTCAGTATGATAACATTGTGACAATGATCATTTTGTAAGAACAGCTTACAAAATGATCAGCTAAGGTCTCTCTTTACTGCGCTTCATCAATGTTTAGATCCCCAGGCTACATGGAACATGTACCTCTACCTATAGATGGCCTTTACTGCGGGTCCTGTGATAGATTGAAGGAGTCCAGTGTCTGGATTGTTTATCCAAGCAGAGACAGAGTAGACAGCGTTGGCTCCAAGCTTCTGTTAACACTAGGCAGGAATGTGTTCCCTCCAAACACCCGGGTATTGATCAAGCACAAAACCAGGGCATTTGTCACTTTCACGTGTGCTCTCTCTTCCTCTATGTATCTTTCTCTCCTGTTTGTCTCTCTCTCACTCTCAAATTCTTTATGTATTTGTCTCTCTCTCTCGCTCTCTCTCTCCCTTTCTTTATGTGTTTGTCTCTCTCTCTCCCTTTCTTTATGTGTTTGTCTCTCTCTCTCCCTTTCTTTATGCGTTGTCTCTCTGTCTCTCTCCTTTTCTTTGTGTTTGTCTCTCTCTCTCTCTCACGTTATGTGTTTGTCTCTCTCTCTCGCTCTCTCTCTCTCCCTTTCTTTATGTGTTTGTCCCTCTCTCTCCCTTTCTTTATGTGTTTGTCTCTCTCTCTCCCTTTCTTTATGTGTTGTCTCTCTGTCTCTCTCCTTTTCTTTGTGTTTGTCTCTCTCTCTCTCACGTTATGTGTTTGTCTCTCTCTCTCGCTCTCTCTCTCCCTTTATGTGTTTGTCTCTCTCTCTCCCTTTCTTTATGTGTTGTCTCTCTGTCTCTCTCCTTTTCTTTGTGTTTGTCTCTCACTCTCTCACGTTATGTGTTTGTCTCTCTCTCTTGCTCTCTCTCTTCCTTTCTTTATGTGTTTGTCTCTCTCTCTCGCTCTCCTTTTATTTATGTGTTTGTCTCTCTCTCCCTTTATGTGTTTGTCTCTGAGACTTGAGCACAGTGAGATTCATTCCCTTTAAAGGGTTTATAACCTTTTCATCTGGAATGTTATGTGTGGAGGGAGAATATCACTTTATGTTATTGAGTTAGGAAGGAATGTGATTGTGCCAGCTAATACATTCTAGTATTTCTTTGTGTTCTGAAATGCCCAGTCAACTTTACTTAGCATACTTCCATATCAAGTGTTTTTCTGAAATGCTCTTATTTTTCTAAGATTAACTTTCACATTTCACATATTTATTATAAGCCTACAGGTTTCACAATAACTTAGTGTTTCTGTAATCTACTATTGTAATTTGGGTATTTTGGGTTTGATGTAATGTTTTTGTTCTCTCTATCCTCAGTTTTTTGGAGCTGAGCGTGTTCTTTTCAGTCAAGGCCAAGGCGGGCGAGAAGGAAGTCTCTCCCAACACGCTGTTTTCTGTGTGGCATGAGTTCTCCACTGATTTCAAAGATCTTTGGAAGAAGGAAAACAAACTGAGGTTACAGGAGCGGTAAGGATTGGTGCAAGCGGTGTTTTGCAGTTATTTTATGTGTGTTGAGTCCATCCTATTCAATGAAAGCCACTCTTTGCTGGGTCTTACTTTGGGGAGGGTTGTACAATATATGTTCTGAACTTCTACAGACCTACCACAGATCGACTGTACGGTACATGTCAAATCTACATGTCTACTTTTACTACTATAGTGCCTTCGGAAAGTATTCAGAGCTTTGACTTTTTCCACATTTTATTACGTTACAGCCTTATTCTAAAATGGATTAGAAAAAAAGAGCAATCTACACACAATACACCATCATGACAAAGCAAAAACAGGTTTTTAGAAATGTTTGCACATTTATTAAAAATAAACCCTTTGCTATTAGACTCGAAATTGAGCTCAGGTGCATCCTGTTTCCATTGATCATCCTTGAGATGTTTCTACAACTTGATTGGAGTCCATCTGTGGTAAATTCAACTGATTGGACATGATTTGGAAAGAGACCGACCTGTCTATATAAGGTCCCACAGTTGACAGTGTATGTCAGAGCAAAAACCAAGCCATGAGGTCAAAGGAATTGTCCGTAGAGGTCCGAGACAGGATTGTGTGTTTGTATTGTATTTATTATGGATGCTACAAGCTTGGCACATCTATATTTCAGGAGTTTCTTCCATTATTCTCTGCAGATCCTCTCAAGCTCTGTCAGGTTGGATGGGGGCATGTCTGCAGCATTGAAGGTCACCAAGAACACAGCGGCCTCCATCATTCTTAAATGTAAGAAGTTTGGAACCACCAAGGCTCTTCCTAGAGCTGGCCGCCCGGTCAAACTCATAAATCGGGGAGAAGGGCCTTGGTCAGGGAGATGATCAAGAACCCAAAGGACACTCTGACAGAGCTCTAGAGTTCCTCTGTGGAGATGGGAGAACCTTCCAGAAGGACAACCATCTCTGCAGCACTCCACCAATCAGGCCTTTATGGTAGAGTGGCCAGATGGAAGCCACTCCTCAGTAAAAGGCACATAACAGCCCTAAAGACTCTCAGACCATGAGATGACAAGATTCTCTGGTCTGATGAAACCAAGATTGAACTCTTTGGCCTGAATGCCAAGCATCACATCTCGAGGAAACCTGGCACCATCCCTACGGTGAAGCGTGGTGGTGGCAGCATAATGCTGTGGGGATGTTTTTCAGCGGCAGGGACAGGGAGACTAGTCAAGAACGAGAGAAATATGAACGGAGAAAAGTACAGAGGGATCCTTGATGAAAACCTGCTCCAGAGCTCTCAGGACATCAGACTGGGGCGAAGGTTCACATTCCAAAAGGACAATGACCCTAAGCACACAGACAAGACAATGCAGGAGTGACTTCTCGACAATTTCTGAATGTCCTTGAGTGGCCCAACCAGAGCATGGGCTTGAACCCGATCGAACATCTGTGGAGATACCTGACAATAGCTTTGAAGCAACGCCTGACAGAGCTTGAGAGGATCTGCAGAGAATAATTGGAGAAACTCCCCAAATACAGGTGTGCCAAGCTTGTAGCATCATACCCAAGAAGACTCGATTCTGTAATCGCTGCCAAAGGTGCTTCAACAAAGTACTGAGTAAAGGGTCTGAAAACTTATGTAAATGTCATATTTCACTTTTTCACTTTTAATAAATTAGCAAACATTTCTAAAAACCTATTTTTGCTTTGACATTATGGGGTATTGTGTGTAGATTAATGACAAAAAACGATTTAATCAATTTTAGAATAAGGTCTGAATACTTTTCCCGAAGGCACTGTATATCTCCCTGGAACACAATGAACCTACTGTTTCACATTCACCTTCAAGCACACCAAGCACATTACCTTGACAAGCCATGTGAAGTCATCTGTCAGCTTAATGTGAAGAATAAAGCACCTTGACTGAGGTCAAATGTAGTGCACCTTGAGCTCTTCGACTCCCCTTGAAACAATAGAGAATGCTGTGTGTTGTAACAACCAAGGATGCTGAAGCAACCGATCACCATTAATCCCAGAATGCAGTACATGTTTTATGTAATAATCTCGTAGAAGGGAAATGGATCAGACAAACTTACATTTTGATTCATATAGATATACTCATATTTCTATTGAACCTACCCTGTGAGGTCAATATCAAGCAGAAAGTCAGGAGTTGCCATAGATGAGTGTTGAATCTTCAGTGTTGGAATGAATGATCCCCAAACATGAGTTTTCAATAGCATGCATCACATGTTCACTATTAGATCCTATCAGAGTCATTCAAATTCATAGACAAGATAAGAAAGAGAAGGGTTGAAACGACCCAGATCGGTTTCATAACCCCAATAATGAAAAGAACACATGAGCGATTCTGTTAGCTTCCAGTGGTTTGATGGTTTTGGAGATAACATTTGAAAAGTCAACAAATGCTAATTGTTTCGTTCTGCTGGATGTAGATTACATTGTGATATGTATTTGTAAAAATAAAAAGTAATGTCTTGTGTTTTGTTAATTTGCGGGAAATGATTAAAACAAAGTTGTAAACATTACCTATTTGGCCTACCACCATCTAGACAATTGGGAAATGTAGAGCCCCCCCAACCTGACTTACTACAAAGGCATACCAAATTTGGACAAACACGCACACACGTGAATTTACTGGTCTAGAATGTATTTTTTTACAGTGTGCAGTGTTGAGAGTCAGGCCACTGAATGGTTTAAACCTGTCGCTATCATCACAGTGGATCAGAAAGGGGCTTCTTAAAACATTGGAACTGGTCACCCATAACTTTCTCCTGTATAAACAGCAGAGACCCAAACCATGCCTGGAAAACCTCACTGCTGAGTTGCCTGACCTTTTACTACTGCAAACATACCTTATCTCCATTTCTAGGAGAAGGTACATTTCAAATGCAAGCGTGTGTATATTACAAATGCATGGCTGAAACTAGTGGTGTCTTTTCAGACTGAAAACGGCAGAGGAGGTTTTCAAACAAGCCAGAGAGAAGGTCTCGTACAGCGTCAAACCCAAACAGTCCTCTGGAATAGTGAGTTCTCTTTAAGTCTCTTTTTCCTCTTTCCTAAACCCTTTTCTCCTAACCGCTTTCTGTATATCTTCTGACTCCTTATTCCTCATAAAATACAGATGTAGGAACTTAATTTGACCTTTACTGTCATAGAAAATAATCCTGCAGCAATAGGATTTTAATGAATAGTCAATTTATGTAAATCACGAAGCTCATCTGCATGGGAAATTCTCAACAACAAAGGAGTGATCAAATTAAGATCCTACATCTGTATTTTCCCCCTTCTCACTCCTCGTTTTTAAAATCTCTGTAGAAATCCCCCCTCCACCCCCGTCACCACTTTATTTTAGTGTCAAAATGCGGGGGTGAATTCATTTATGTGCCCCATTGTAATGTCTGAAACTCACTTCCATCTGTTTTTATTCCACAGAAAGCCAAACTCGGTCAGAAGATCTGAGCCAATGGACTGGAGAAGTCTTACCCAGGAAAAGTTTGCACAAGTGAGATCAACACAATCTGATATGTCTTTTTAGCTATTGTATTTAAAAATATGTTATGTTCTTTTCTTTTTTTAATAGTTTATTTCTGTCATCCAACTGGTTATACATGTAAGTATGCCCAACAGGTTGTTACCTTGTTGGAAAGTTTGATATAAACACGGTACCATGCTTTGGCGCAATCTGTCAATGAGAGATTTCTCCCAAGTCCAAAGAAAGTATTGTGCTGTCCAAAGTAAGTATTGTAGAATTAATCAAACAGTTAATTATTTTTGGACAGATGCCATTTTAATGAGAAATGCATCGTTTTACAGTGCGACACACATGTTGTGGTATCCAGCCTATCCCCTGTAGCATTTGATAGAAGACACCAGTTAATACAATCATGTTTCAATAAGCCATTTCTATCCATCCCTGCACTGCCTTCCAGTATAAAAAGGAGTACAAGAGTGAGCTTGTATATATATTTGCTTACCAGACAGCAAGTCAAGTGCCTTTATAGCACACTGAGCTAGTTAATGACAAATGAGCCAATTCAATTAATCTACATTACAATACAACCTGTATGGAAACCATACCTGCTTAGTGAAAACTTGCATTGTGACAATCATCAGTTTATCATACACTGTAGTTTCATAGAAGGATGATACGTGATGTACAGTTGTAGTTTATGCAATAAATCATGAACTTAACCATGACTTGAGTTTAGCTTACTAAGGTATTTAGTACCAAGGTATTTAGTACCAAGGTATTTAGTAGGTCATGAGGGTTTCACATCATCCTCTATTGTTTTTTATTATGGAACCATAGCTACATATTGAAATAATATTATTCAGTGAGTAATACTGATGTAAAATACAACTTTAAAAAATAACCTTATCCACATTACATGTAAAATGATATGCAATCTGTATGTGACATATCCTGTATGATTTGTATGTTTGAATTGTTTTCCTGTTCTATGTTCTGTATGAGCCTTGTAGAGCTTTTGGTGACTGTGTACCCATTTGCAATAACGCCTTTGTTCCTGATAAAATACTATTTATTGAAGATGAATCATCCTGAAAGTCTTTTTCTGAATAGTTGTTGAGCCTATTCTTCTCAACCATCATTAGTCAACCATATCCTTTAATGCCACGACATTGTTTGCATTCAGACCACACAGATGTTTCACATGAAATAGATTTTATATATATACTTATCCATTGACATATACATATATATTTATAGTACAACAGTTATACATGAAAATAATAATATAATTTCTTTACTGGCTAGCTTGATATTTGTGTGAATTATTTCACAGGTGGCTCTTAAATCCACAGGCAGATACTTAGACAGACTAGGTTATTTTTTCTCAGTCTGAAGCCCTATTGGCTGGACAGTTCCCCCAGGTAAGCCCAGTCCACAGCATGCCATAGACAGCTTAAGAGCTCCACTTTCAGTCTAGAACTTGGTGCTGTGTTTATGGTTTTATATGTCCCAACTGTCCCAAAGGCCAGCTGGAAGGGGCCATCAGTCCATGGCCATAGGTAAGGTAATATTACAAGTTTGTATAGAGTCAAAGGACCCAGTTGTTTTATATGACTGACTGTGTTGAACTGAAACATGTCTGTGCTTCAGTTGGTGTTGTGCAATGCATCCATTTATGTCTGCAATTTGTAGTTTTCACCATAGCTGTCCATATAGTCAAAGGGCTAATAGATCGTCCACTCTGTACTACCAGTACCTGTAGGGTTCATTTTGTGTGACCAGTAGACCTGTGTACAAAGTGATAATGCAGAATAGTCCAATATAGGGGAGAGGTACTACTAGCTTGTCCCCTGTCATGTCTGCGCTATTCATGTTCATGTTAACGTTCACTTTCACAGTCACATTAGTGTCCATGGTGACTGTCATGGTCTGGTTCCAAAGAATTCCTCACAGTTTTCCGTTACCACTCACATCCACCGACATACAGCGACACTGTTTGACACGCTGCACCTTGCGATGGCGAAAGGCTGGTTGCAGCCCCGGACAGTCCAGCTGCACAGTGAGCTGGGTGATGCGGTGCGGCCTGCAGAAGGAACAGGACTGGAAGGGCTCTTGGGCCTTGTTGTGGTTCTTCCGGCCGGACCCCGGGCCTTGATTTGAGCTAGGGCTCATGTGGCGGGGGATGTAGAAGGAGTTACACTGGCCATAGCAGAAGCGGTTGACCACCGTACGACTCCGACAGCCCTCCTCGCTCACCGTCTGGCGGAGGGGTTGTGTCTTGCACCAGTCACGTCGGAGGTACCGGCGCTCCGTGACCACCAGGGCCTCCCGACTTGACGAAAGGACTTCGGGTTTCCGCGGCAACAGGCGCTGACGCTCCGACAGGTTGCCTTTGGTCTTGAAAAGTGAGGGGATGGAGCCCTGGGGGCGGGGCTTCCTGGTGTCTGTGGCAACGCAGAGCACCACTGCCAGTAGGACCGGCAGAGTGATTCTCCAAAACATTCTGGGAAAAATTAGACAGAAAGGTTAGTTTCAAAACTAAGATTGAGCCTTGTACATAAACAGTGACTATACTGTGACTAGAATGTATTGGTTTAAGAATGTAGCGAGGTTGAGTCTACTGGGTATGTCTCAATCCTGAAGCTATTCCAGTGTAACAGCACTCCGTCTGTGTGTGTATGCTTTGGTGTTTAGCCTATGTATGTGTGTGAATGTTCACATGTCATATTGAACTTCCCCCTCTTCTTCACTCTGCCCTTTAAGGCATCATTGAGTTAATCAATCGATCATCTTGTCAACGTCTGTGTCAATACTTATATTTGCTTTCTTCTCAGCTACAGAACTCTTCCAAAAATAAACATGTCTTGCCATCAAAGGAAACCCTTAAACACCCATAACGAGAAAAGGAAGTTGATTTTATTGGTCTCGTCGCCGGGTAAAATAATTAGGGCTTTGCTTACTCTAGTCATGAACTATGCCGCAGATATGTAAACATGCATTAGCAGGCCCATCTGAATGTTATTAGGGGAGGAGAAGAGTACCCTGTGGGTCTCCATTCCCACTCTGTGACCAAGCCCTAAGCCCTAAACCCTATGAGCACTATAAACTGCTCTGTCTGTGTCTCTCTCCACACTGCCGACTGGCAGATGTGAGACCGAGATGAAACTCTCCATAAACACACACATAAACACATGCATAAACGCTCACACACACATACAATTCACAATGTAATCCAAAAAAAAGTTTTTTAGAATTTGTCTTTCTGATTTCTACTGGGAAAAGGAAGTATGCTTTAAGTTGAATACCTTTGTTGGGAAAGAAAATTACTGGTATGTATATGTATTAATGCCAGTACAATTTGTCAATCACTCAAATCTTTGCAACAGATGTTGTTCTTGAATTGCATATACAGTATAAAGTAAGAATTCTGAATGCGGACCAAAAGCCCTCCAAAGCCATTGGCTGCTCCAATTCCCTGAAAGACTTCTTTGCTGTGCAAATTGTGCATCCCTTCTCCATTTCCTGGAAGTGGGACAACACAATTGGACGTAGGACAATGACTTTATCATGATCCACTTTGGATTTCTGTCTCTGTTTAGTTTCTGCTCTTGACCCTGGGTCATGGCGCTCTGCCCTGTTAACCTCTCTGTCTCAATGAAACTGTCCCAATGTTCACAGTAATCTATTGGGCAGCTGTGTCTATGATCAGAAAGTAATGAATTATAGAACAGCCGAGCCAGGAACCATGAGGATGGTGGAGGGCTAGGTACTGAGGAACCATGAGGATGGTGGGGGGCTAGGTACTGGTATACCCAGGAACTATGAGGATGGTGAAGGGTTTAGAGAAGAGGACTGAATGGATGATGGATGATGGTGGTCATGAGAAGGACAAGGGGGATTTAAACTTCACCTCTTCAGTGTCTTCCAGAGCAACTGATGTGTGATAAGAATGTTTACATAATTCATGCATTGATGTCAGTAGGAGATTTCTGTGAAAGTTCAAGTTACGCACGACTAAGTCTGGCTCAACTCTATCATAAGGACACATCTCTTACACACACACACACTTGACCACACAGTGTCAAACGTAATGATGATGTTTCCTTCTGTCCCCACTGCATCTCAATGTCATGACCCTCCTCCATCATTCAATGATCTACTCACCAGTTAAACAAATGCATTTGTCCCTAAAAACGTCCAGTGACTACTGATCAGAATGGATGAACTCAATCCAACACAGTGGGCTTCCTGCAAAGTTTTCCCTCTCTATTTCCCCTTCATTAGTTAAGAAGACTAGCCCAGGTCTGGTGAGTTTAAAGGCCCTAGGGGTTGGAGGGATATCCTGACTGTGTACACAGCAGATGACAGATATGTTATACAGTCAGTGCTTCAGTCCTTCTCCACTTCCAAACTTTGCCTAAGTATGATACAGACGACCCTGCCAGCTATCGTCATCAATCTCCCAGCAAGACAAATTGCGGTTTGGAGGTTGGGGGGGAAGTGGGGGGATAATGATAGTGTACAGAGAGACTGTTAGAAAACAAAACAAACTCTTTAGCCCTGACTTTACTGCTTGCGGCCCCCCTCATCCACCCCCCTGACTCTCTCTCTCACCAATCATCATAGAGTCTGAGCCGGAGGGAGACTGTGGTTTTTGTATTATCGGTGAGACAGAGCTGAACTGGACCATGCTATCTGTCCACTTACAGGGCCACTGCATGTTGTATCACAACCACAAATACCAGGCTCTATACGCTTGAATGAACCGTCTCAGACCTCAGGTCTACAAATAATGGACTCCAAAAACAAAACTGGGATAGCCATCTCCCAGAGTAAGAATTGCCAATGGCAACTTGAGCTTTACTGACCGCAGTGGGCGGCTACACTTGGATGAACTTTCCGTCTGCACCAAAGTACCAGCGTCTCTATCGTAGCAGATCAACCATGTTAGGCCAAGGGTTCTTCAATAATGCAATCTGCTAATTATTCAGTCAATAAGCTCAAAGCCGTACCTTCCACATGGGCCCTGAGATAAAGTGTTAGCAATGACAAGAACAGGATAACTGACGTCAATTATTGTATTCAATTCAACAGGCAAAAGCTCACACACAGAAAACAAAACGCTGTGTTTTTACATGAAGGCAATTATATTAGAAGTCATTATCTCCATTTGTGGCTTGCATTTCCCCAAACTGTCCTCCTCTGGCTCATTAACTGTGAAAATGTCCATTTTGAGGAGCTTGGGTTGAATGTGTCCAACGCCAACATGCCCCTGAGCTGTTTGGACAGCCATTTGTCACCACAATCCATTTTCATAATTACTGCCAGCTGAGAGATGCTCTACTGGTCTCCAAGTCTCCAGCAGTTAGGAGAGGCACTTTGCTCTCCATCCCCCTCGTTATTAGTAGAGATATTTACCACGCACTTAACAGTACACACACAGAGTGAGAGCAACATATTGTAGAGAATGACCGGGCAGGGAAGTAAACCCGGCTTGCTGGCCTGAAAGTCTAACACCCTACACATCGCACCAATAGGGTTAACCCACATGGTGGGAATTGTAACGTGGCTCATATAGGGCCCGATTCTAATTTAGGAAATTACGCCTTTCTCACGCACGCCTTTCCTACCCACTTCTCACCAGTTGGTATTACCTTATGAAGTTGAGTAACGGGCTTTGCAGGCGTTGTTCCCTTGCGCACGCTGGATAAATGTAATTCAACTGCTGAAAACACTCCCAATCGTTTGCCAACACATTTTCTCTAGGAGTTTTCATTCAATAGGGTTTTCAGTACATTTATCGTAAGCCGTCCCTTTAAATACTGTGTATCTTTAATTAGGTACACAGTATTTCTGCCACCTCTGGCCTCTTGGCCCTCCCAACCCTACGGGATGGCAGCTCCCGCTCAGCCCAGTCCAAGCTCTTCTCTGTCCTGGTACCTCAATGGTGGAACTAGCTTCCCGGTTAAGCTAGGACAGCAGAATCCCTGCCCATCTTCCGAAAGCACCTGACCCCCCAGTAGGGGTTGAACAATAATAATCATCCTATAAATCTACCCTAATCCTCACTAATCATGGAACTGTATATCAACCGTCCAGTCGTTGTGAACTGTGCGTCAGGCTCCAGGTTGAACCTGCTACAGTAGGTGTGGTCTGAGTTCCATAATGATTCAAATAGGCTACATGTTCCAAATTACTGCACAACGTCATCCTAATATGATGCACTAATAGCGACCCTCAGGAACAACTTGGACATGACAGAGAAAAGAAAGGTCAACGGAATGGAATGATGCAAAATGTAAACTACAAATTGAAGAAAACGAACACTAAAGTGACAGTTATAAATGTATGTGGGTATTACTGATGGTGGCTCCCAATAATGGCTAATATTTAGTATGATACAAATTGTAAAATAAAAATGAGAAATTCAAAAAATCAACTCGGCAGATTCAGGTCTAAAAGAAACCTACAGCTTGGGTGTACTCATACTCATTTAGCTCTTAACAATAGCTCTTAAACACGTATAAATTGCAGTGCAACGAGAATGTTATTTCAATCGCAAAGTAAAGGCTTTTTCCACTTGGAACCGGCAGGTTCGCTCGACGTTATTCATGGTTTCATTTGCTTGTAAAGGCGGTGGAATTATGAAGGAATTATATCAAAATATGGTTCATCTGTAGACACACCTTCATTTCTTAGATTTCCACCCTGAACGAATAGCAGGTGAATAGCATGCTAAATGCATTGTTCCAATATTACAAACACACAGTGTTCGGAAATTTAAATCTAATATTAATTAACAAAGAGCTCTTTGGATTAAACTGGAAATAGAGTGTGGGGAAGCGTTTATATCAAAGGGTTTATATTAGGACAAAGATGTGTCCTGCCTAAATCCTCTTTGGAATCAGAGCTATCAGTCCAAGGTGGAGCCGTCACCAGAGCGGTGATTCGGATCAGAAGCCAAGCTCACTACTCACACAACGCTTACACACGTAAACTCTCACCCACACATGTAATTAATCTGTCTCTCACATATTCACAAGTCCCGTTAATACCTGCTTCTAACTTGCATAATTATTCCTGATATTTTCCACATTCTGATTGTGCCCACATTTTTAGACAGGTGTAGACAATCAAAAGACACATCGTGATCTGATTGTGATCAGATCATCCTGTCCACCTCTAGAGGAAGTCAGACATGCATGGTGTCTGGATATCTTACAAGTGTAGACAGATCTGGACAGAGAAACCATTTAAATCATTATTATTCCGCTCTCTGAAAGCATTGACAGGTGGCACTATTGACTGACTACATCACTATGTATCTTACAATGAATAAATACATATTATTTTGAAAGAATATCTGTGAAATGTGCGTAAAGGAAGGGACCAGGAAATCTGGTCACAATGCAGACACAGTGGATGGATAACAGACACATTTTAATACCATTTGTAGACACATTTCTGGAAATGTGGGCACAATCAGAATTTAGACAAGATCAGGCCAAGGACCCATGTTAGCACCAGGTATAAACAAGGCTACAGTCTCTCTTACACACTGATGGATTTACACTGTGACACAAAGTTACATTCTTACCTTAATGCTATAGCTTCCCCCACATCTACACACGCCAAATCATTTATCACTAATACAGTCTTTCATTCATTAGCCAAATCAACAATCACCCACACATCCATTAACTCACTGAAAGCACTCACTTCCATAAACATTCAGGAAAATGCTTCCTGTGATTGAATCTCACCCTCTATACCTGTTGCTCTCCAGCCTGAATAACTGACCAGCCACCAAGACTACTGTATGAACAGAAGGAGGAAGACAGTGACTGTACCTCTTGCCACCGTGTCCCAGGACAGTGGGGTGACCCTGTCTCAGTTAGGGGTAGCTGTCCACCCTTACTGGTCCTGTAGAGGGAATCCTGGTGTTGGTTTCCATTGGAACAGCAGGGGTTCCTGAGGTGGACTTTCAGCTGAGTGTCCCAAGGTCTGTGGTCCTGTTTCTCTCCACTGAGTCTGTATCTTTGAGTTTATTAATAATCCATATTTATCTCAAAATATGTACATATCTCTTTCTCCTCTCTTTGTAATCTGTCTTTCTATGCCATTGGGTTTCTGTGTCTCAGTATTCTAGTTCGGTGTCTCTGTGTGTTTCCAGCTGGGTTTGGAGTCTCACTTCTGCTTCCCCCTAGACATAGATGGGGGCTTTCTATTGGCTCTGATCACAACATGAATCAAACCAAGCCTCACCTCTCACCCATACCCTCTCTGTTTCTCTGCATACTTATCCTCCCTCCTCTTTCCACAAACATACTCACTGCTGACTCTCCACTCTTGGAATCCCCTGTCAGTCTTGCTCACTCCCTCTTCCCTTCTTCACTCTATCACTCCCTCTCGTACTCTGAAACCCCAAATCCCTCTTGCTCTCCCACTATCGCCCCCTTCACGCAATTTCCTCCCTCACTTTCCCTGCCTCTCCCTCACTTTCATACTAATCTCTCTCTCTCTCTCTCTCTCCACCTATCCACCTTTCTTCTCCCTTGGCCACGAGGTGGGTTCAATGATTAGGTGTTCCAGTACCACTGAAAGCCTTCAACACACACCACCAAAGAAACAAAGACCAGTTCAAGGAAACTTTTATCTGACACATCCATCTCAGCTCTCTCTGAGACTCTCATAAGACCACAACACATTGTTCCTTTTTCCCAAACATGGGTGTGTGAAATCACATAATCCATAAATCATTCTTACTCCTGCCTACTCACATGTCAACAGGACCCTTTGAAATTGCCATTCCCATTATTTTGGTTTAGGTATAAAGAAGAAAGACAATGATGTTCTGGGAACTGGAACTGAGACAACAAACACTGGCTGTCATTCACCGTCAAAGATCTGAAACATCCGCAAAAAAAACTTCACTGTCTAAACAATTACCATTTGATCCTACCAGTAGAGAATAGCAGGAAACTATAGCAGCTGAATTCAAGCCTCAGTCTTTGTCCATACTATGACTAATATCTTAAGTCATGGTTTCTCATGGCTTAAATATACTGACTGGCCTGAACTGACAAGGTTATGTTTTGTAAAACTCTGTTAGTGATATTCGCCATTAAGCCTTAGGGCTCAATTCACTTCGTAGGGCAGAACACCCACGCTCTGATGCGATATAGTGCGACATAGGCAATGTTCCTGCCTTTCGTGGAAATTGCATTCACGGTAAATGCTGCATATGTCGGCTCAATCGGAAATGACCTTTCAATTTCAATCGCGCTATAAAGCAGATCTTCAGCGCTACTGATTGAATCGAGCCCTTAGCGCTCTAGAAATGTAAAGGTAATTTCTGATTGAGCAGACATACGCAGCGTTTACCGGGAATGCAGTCTCCGCTAAAACGGGGAAATTGCCTTTAAATTTTAATCACACTAACGCTGAACTTCCTCGATACGGATTGAATAGAGCCCTTACTTTTTGTGGTAGCATATTTTGTACAGTATAATAAATGTCTAAATTGCTAACAAATAACACATTTGAACAAAATCAACAAACAAAGCATTATTTTTCGCAAATGTACAACTTATTCCCTTAAATTATAGTAAAATAAGCGAAGACCAGTTCTTATCTAACGGATACCCAAAACTACAGTATGTTATGCTCTGTTAAATCTACCACCATCTAGTGGCAACACCTAAACTGCAGATGACAGTCTGTGCCCTGAGCAGACAGATCAGTGAGAATAATCATGAGCTATAACAATGACTCCAGATCAGTATGTTCATCTACTCCTTGCTAGTCATTACAACATGTATTGATTCATTACCAGGACAGTAAAAACAGATAAAGGGACAACTTTAATACATTTTTAAGTGTCTTTAAATATGGTATAAAAATAAATGCAGGAGAGAGTAACAAAGAAGTGCGTTCTACAGAAGACAAAAGACAGCAGCTTGAATGAGACTTTACACATGTAATGAAAACTGTGCTAATTACTGTAGTGCAATAAAAGCAATGCAAAATAAACATAATAATTTATATATATGCATACTGCACAACACTTCCCTTAGCGTGACAAAAGTAGGTGTGATTACAGATCGTGAACTGTATGTATAATAATAATATTGTGATTCGATTTTACTGTTAAGCTGTCGTTTCTTTCTGACATCATTAGCTCAGCTGGAGAGGAACACGCGTGTCCATCAGATATGGTGGAAGTAACTGGACACTGACTTTCTGTAAAGGCATTATCCAGTCTCAATGTCTGTCCTAAAATGCCTACCTGTCCCAAAATGAATGTCCTCGCCAATAGTAGATATAGATCAGGTAAAAGAAATAACAAGCCTTCTCCTTGGACATGCAACATCTGATGTACTGCCCAGCTCATCGTCTGAGTGGAAAGCAGATGGCGATGACGTAGAAATGACGTAGAAATGACGTAGAAATGGTCCTCCTCTATATTGCAGAGTGGCTGTATTTTAGCATGATGGCACAAGGTTGGTCAGCCTCTTTGATGTAAGGGATTTCCCCTGGGAGAAGAAGAGGGATGGAGAAAGAGAAAGAAGGAGAATAAGATCAATTGTCTACTGTAATCTAAGATCCACTCTAATATCTTCCTGTAATCTAGCGTGTGGAAATGTCTGTGCAGAGTGAGAGTTCTACCTGGTCGGAATATGAAAGTGCGTAATGTCTGGATTATACTGACATCCTATGGGCATCAAGTGTACAACATGATTTTGCATCATACTGTGTTATTGTGTTATACTGTATGTCAGACATGCTGTAGGTTCCTTCATCTGAGTAAAGTTCACTCATTGAATACAGTTTACATCAAGAGCTGTCAAAAGAGCTCTCTCCATGCAAAAATGTGAGGGAGAACACAGAGAGGATGAAAGTCAGTGAGATGAGCAACCACATGCAATATACTGTAACACTCTGCACTGAGTTTTGAAATTATTACCTGGATGTAAAATCCTTCAAAACAAGTTCTTACTTTTCTGTGGGGACAAGGAGAGAACACAGAATGAGGGAGGACATTTTGGCAGGTTGGTTTCAGGGACCAAAGTGTGAGACATGCAGGAGAGGTCACATGCCTCTGTCCTCTAACAGCTCAGCTGACTCCTCTAAAAGCTGGATTCAATCTGCATTGCAGAAGCATCACGGAAGATCCACTTTAGAACTTAATTGAAATTTAAAGGCAATGTTCCCACGTTCGCGGAGACTGCATTCACAGTAAACGCTGCATACAGATGAAGTCGGAAGTTAACATACACTTAGGTTGGAGTCATTAAAACTCGTTTTTCAACCACTCCACAAATGTCTTGTTAACAAACTATAGTTTTGGCAAATCGGTTAGGACATCTACTTTGTACATGACACAAGTAATTTTTCCAACAATTATTTACAGACAGATTATTTCACTTATAATTCACTGTATCACAATTCCAGTGGGTCAGAAGTTTACATACTAAGTTGACTGTGCCTTTAAACAGCTTGGAAAATTCTAGAAAATTATGTTATGGCTTTAGAAGCTTCTGTTAGGCTAATTGACATCATTTGAGTCAATTGGAGACCTGTACCTGTGGATGTATTTCAAGGCCTACCTTCAAACTCAGTGCCTCTTTGCTTGACATCATGGAAAATCAAAAGAAATCAGCCAAGACTTCAGAAAAAAAATTGCAGACCTCCACAAGTCTGGTTCATCCTTGGGAACAATTTCCAAATGCCTGAAGGTACCACGTTCATCTGTACAAACAATAGTAGGCAAGTATAAACACCATGAGCCCATGCAGCCGTCATACCGCTTAGGAAGGAGATGCGTTCTGTCTCCTAGAGATGAGCGTACTTTGGTGCGAAAAGTGCAAATCAATCCCCGAATAACAACAAAGGACCTTGTGAAGATGTGGAGGAAACAGGTACAAAAGTATCTATATTCACAGTAAAACGAGTCCTATATTGACATAACATGTAAGGCCGCTCAGCAAGGAAGAAGCCACTGCTCCAAAACCGCCATAAAAAAGCCAAAGCCAGGTTTGCAACTGCACATGGGGACAAAGATCTTACTTTTTGGAGAAATGTCCTCTGGTCTGATGAAACAAAATAGAACTGTTTGGCCATAATGACCATCGTTATGTTTGCAGGAAAAAGGGGGAGGCTTGCAAGCCGAGGAACACTATCCCAACCGTGAAGCACGGGGGTGGCAGCATTATGTTGTGGGGGTGCTTTGCTGCAGGACGGACTGGTGCACATCACAAAATAGATGGCTTCGTGAGGACGGGAAAAGTATGTGGATATATTGAAGCAACATCTCAAGACCTCAGTCAGGAAGTTAAATCTTGGTCGCAAATGGGTCTTCCAAATGGACAATAACCCCAAGCATACTTCCAAAGTTGTGGCAAAATGGCTTAAGGACAACAAAGTCAAGGTATTAGAGTGGCCATCACAAAGCCCTGACCTCAATCCTATAGAAAATGTGTGGGCAGAATGAGCAAAGAGGCCTACAAACCTGACTCAGTTCACCCAACTTATTGTGCGAAGCTTGTGGAAGGCTACCCAAAACGTTTGACCCAAGTTAAACAATTTTAAGGCAATGCTACCAAGTGGATGTAAACTTCTGACCCACAGGGAATGTGATGAAAGAAATAAAAGCTGAAATAAATAATTCTCTCTGCTATTATTCTGACATTTCACATTCTTAAAATAAAGTAGTGAGCCTAACTGACCTAAAACAGGGAATTTGTACTAGGATTAAATGTCAGGAATTGTGAAAAACTGAGTTTAACTGTATTTGGCTGAGGTGTATGTAAACTTCCGACTTCAACTGTATGTGGGCTCAAGGAAATTACCTTTACATTTTAACGCGGATCTTCTGCGATACGGATTAAATCCAGCCTTAAATTTCAGAGGAGTTAACAAATGCAACATTGTGTATCAAACTACACAAAAACATGATTTCACAAGAATAATAAACCAATATGTGTAGGTTATATCCAGATATACTTGTGCTCCTATTGCATCTAAGTCTTGAAATGGAATGATGAATGTCTAACTACCATTGTTGAATAAATATTTGTTTATTAATTAACATCTGATTAATCAGTTAATCATGAAATATACAGTGCCTTTCAGAAAGTATTCACACCCATTGATTTCTTTCCACATTTTGTTGTGTTACAGCCTGCATTTAAAATGGATTAGATTGAGATTTTTTGTCACTGGACTACACAATACCCCATAATGTCAAAGTGGAATTATGTTTTTAGAAATGTTTACAAATGAATTAAACAAAAAACTGAAATGTCTTGAGTCAATAAGTAGTCAACCCCTTTGCTATGGCAAGCCTAAATAAATTCTGGAGTAAAAATGTCCTTAACAAGTCACATAATAAGTTGCATTGACTCACTCTGTGTGCAATAATAGAGTTTAACATGATTTTTTGAATGACTACCTCATCTCTGTTCCCCACACATACAATTATCTGTAAGCTCCCTCAGTCGAGCAGTGAAATTCAAACACAGATTCAACCACAAAGACCAGGGAGGTTTTTCAATGCCTCTCGGAAAAGGGCACCTATTGGTAGATGGGTAAAAAAAAAAAAAAAAAGCAGACATTGAATATCCCTTTGAGCGTGGTGAAGTTATTAATGGTGTCTCAAGACACCCAGTCACTGTAAAGATACAGGCGTCCTTCCTAACTCAGTTGCCGGAGAGAAAGGAAACCACTCAGGGATTTCACCAATGGTGACGTTAAAACAGTTAGAGTTTAATGGCTGCGATAGGAGAAAACTGAGGATGGATCAACAATATTGTAGTTATCTACAATACTTACCTAATTGACAGAACAGAATAAAAATATTCCAAAACATGCATCCTGTTTGCAACAATTCAGGCTGTAACACAACGAAATGTGGAATAAATCAAGGGGTATGAATACTTTCTGAAGACACTGTATAGGCTAATTTCTCAAATGAAACACAATAATTCCTTTAACAAAGTCTTAGAAAAGCTTACTTGGTGCTATAACTGCAACATAAAAGTCAAAAGGGAAGGAAAGGTGAGGCACAGTACATGTTGACAAGGCCCTGAAAAAGATGGTCATGAAACGTCACCATGCCCGTGTCCAGGGGAGGTGAGGGAGGGAAGGAGAGAGTGATAAAGCAGTGGATACGCTTTATCTGAACAGGCCCGTTGGTCGACCAGAAAAACCCATGTCCTCTTACCACATTTCGAGTGAATTTCTCAAATGAAGTTCTGCGGTCCTGAATGCCTCCATACTTAACAAAAAAAAGACGAAAAAGAAAGGGAAAGCCAGAAAAGAAGGACAGAGCTGAAACCAAAAAGTGAACTAATGGGAAACAAACTAAACTGTGAGGAGAGGCCCTTTGAAAAATAATAGCGAAGATAAGGATATGCTGATGTGATTATGATGAGAATTATACAGTGATACGTGACATAACACAAAACATAAGCCAAATCATAGAAAATCATGAATGAACTATCATGTTAATTATAAACTGGCTGGTTCGAGCCCTGAATGCTGATTGGCTGATAGCCCTGGTATATCAGACCGTATACCAAGGGTAAGACAAAACATTTACTTTAACTGCTCTAATTACGTTGGGAACCAGTTTATAATAGCAATAAGGCACCTCGAGGGTTTGTGGTATATGGCCAATATACCACAACAAAGGAGTGTATCCAGGCACTCCGCTTTGTATCGTGCTTAAGAACAGCCCTTAGCCGTGGTATATTGGCCATATACCACACTCCCTCAGGCCTTATTGCTTAATTACCCCATTATCACAACCATCGTTACAGTTCAGACACCTTATGAGGCATTTTCTTTGCATGTGAAAATGCTGCTACAGTAGTTATTCCTTCACTGCTGGAGGCACCAATGTCATTGTTCCAGGTCCTAGGCAGGGCAGGTCAGAGAACAGCAGTGTACACAGCCATGTTTATTCTTTGAAGACCTTACCTTTTTCTTGGCCTGTAGCAGCTCCTGGTAGGCACTGGAACGGATGAAGCGGCTGTAGGAGTCACTCTTCATCAGCTTGAAGATGTGATCCTGTCAACCACAAGGAAATGGTTCAACCACAGTGATGGTCACGTTGTAACTGTCTGTGGACACAAATGTACTCAACAGTACAGTAGCTTATCCAGCTGATATCCCAAACACACTACAGGCATAAGTCAGTAACCTGCCTATAATTACCCTACAGTTCACTAACATATTACGACAGTGTTACCTGTGCGTCCTCAAAGGCATAGCGTCCAGGGTCCTTGACGTTCTGGGTGGTCTTGTCATAGCTCTTTGAGTCAACGTTGATGGCACTGGGAGCTCCAGAGGCCAGGAACTCCTGCCAGATCTCCTGAACCCGGGTCGGGACCTCCCGGATGGGCCTCTTCTTTACCTCCTGGACCGCTAGCCAGAACCTGCAGGACACAATATGGGGGCAGGGAATAACACAGTTGTATTTGGCATCATCATCATCATCATCATCATGTGGCCGGTGACACTTTGCTTCTTGAAAGTCCAGTATCTTGAAAACTTGACTGCTGACATTGTCACGCACTGATCTGTTTCACCTGTTCTGTGATTGTCTCCACCCCCTCCAGGTGTCGCTTATTTTCCCCAGTGTATTTATCCCTGTGTTTCCTGTCTCTCTGTGCCAGTTCGTCTTGTATGTTTAGTCAAGTCAACCAGCGTGTTTTTCCCCGTACTCCTTTTCTATTCTCTTTTGCTAGTCTTCCTG
The DNA here is from genome assembly GCF_016432855.1 of Salvelinus namaycush. Lineage (NCBI taxonomy): Eukaryota > Metazoa > Chordata > Actinopteri > Salmoniformes > Salmonidae > Salvelinus > Salvelinus namaycush. The sequence goes on from NC_052328.1 coordinate 24,449,522, forward strand.
GTTTTGACCACTGCCTGACTCTGGACTACTTTCCCGCCTGCCTGATCATCCTGCCTGCCCTGACCTTGAATCTGCCTGCCCTTCAGTACCTATTGGACTCTGAACTGGTTTTGACCTTTTGCCTGTCCACAACCATTCTCTTGCCTACCCCTTTTTGGATTAATAAGCATTGTAAGACTCCAACCATCTGCCTCCTGTGTCTGTATCTGGGTCTCGCCTTGTGCCTTGATAGACATGCAAAACATTTTGGGACTGTATCAACAGTGAACTAATTAAAAAATACCAAAATATAATTTTGAGTGGATTTTCTCTTTAACTATAAACATGATCACTTGAACCCCTCTATGTTTGTCTTTCTCTATCACTCTTTAGGCTAATATAGGACAAGCAACATATTGTACGTGTGAATGCTTGTGCATGTCTTGTCCAGGATAAGCCATTTCCCAACATGGTTTCTTATAGGAATTTCTGGATATGTACTGCAAAGGTTTTGTCTGAAAATATTTGTCTGAAATATAAATTCAGTGCTCAGTTATGTCCTCTAATGGTGATAACATCACATCTAATTTTAGGGTAATTAATGTGACCAATTGGGTGTTAAATTCCACCTCTGACTTTGTTAGATAATAACAACACTCACTTAGTTACATTACCAGATTGACCTGAAGATTAGCTCTGGGCAAAACAGTTCAGACAAGTACCAGAAGAGGAAGTACAGGAAGCGTGAATGAAGTGCAAGGATAGGTTATGATTGTGTGTGAGAGAAAAGAAGTGAGAGTGTGTGCATGTGGGGGTGTACGTGCGTTAAATGTGTGTGTGTGTGTGTGTGTGTGTGTGTGTGTGTGTGTGTGTGTGTGTGTGTGTGTGTGTGTGTGTGTGTGTGTGTGTGTGTGTGTGTGTGTGTGTGTGTGTGTGTGTGTATGCACTGTATCCCCTACCTCAGGTTCTCTGAGCTGAACTCAGACTCCAGGAACTTGAGGAACTGCTCCCTCCCCACCTGATCCTTGAGAACCTCGTTGATGCCGAACGCCCACCTCTTCACCCTCTGCTGACCTGGCTCCTTACTAGGGAGAGACACACGCAGTCAGACATCACAGTGTACAGAGGGAAAACCTCAGTGAACAGTTAACAGTACACAGTCCACATTACACAGCTACAAATACTTTTATTACTACCTGACATCCCTCAGGAGATGGTCTGATCCAGAGCAACTCACAAATCATTTACTGGTACCACTTACTACTTGTACCAGTGTAAATCAACACAGAATAACCACAGAGATTTAATAATAAACTTGAAAAAGACACACCTAGCCTCCAGCTCCCATACTGCGGTGTCATCTGAGATCCAGGGGTTGGAGGGGTCGGTCGACGTGATGAAGGGGTCATATTCCACATACTGCTCTGTATAGGCCAACAAACTGTGAAGAAAGACACCTTACTCTTCAGTTTAGGCAGGTAGAGTCTACAGAAAACGTGACAATGTATCGTGCGGCCTGGGGAACTCAGGATATGACTAACATCAATGCTACACAGTATTTGATCTTCGAAGATAGCAGGAAGTGATGCAGTATCGTTGCTTTAACACAATAGTGAGTAACCCAGGCAGCTGAGAATGGGAATCTCTGTTCAGTGTTACATAACAGCACAAGAAATGACAATTAGCCTTAGTGCTGATGATACACAGCAGGTATTGTTTGGGCTAAACACTTTTCAAGGTTGTCTAAGCTCTTAATTGCTGGCTACATTAAGTTTTAGAGAGTTCATGAAGGGATTAATGGGGGGAAGAATGAAGAGACGGAGAACTTCGCTCACCTCTCAGCCACTTTGGACATTTTCAGTCGATGTCTGTCTAATTGCCCTCCCCAATAATTGATCTGGAACAACATGGGGAAACAATATTTTGTGAATTTCTGGAAACTGGTCGAACTGACAAGACAGTAACAGTGTTGCCATCTTAAATGTACATTTGGAAAGAACAGTTTCCTTCCAAACATACATTTTGCAATGCAAGAGAAACTACCCTGGAAGTCCAGCAGCTTCTACATTACCTGGTCCTGTAGCTGCTCCTCTGTGGCTGGCTTGGCCTCTGGGGCAGGGGTGTGGGTGGGGCTGTGGGTTCGCACATCATTCTGAGGCCCATATACTGACTGAGACAGAGAGACAATCAGAACCCACCCAAACTCAGTGTTTCAGTTGACCTGTTATTCAGAATTCATGGATTTATAGAAAAAGTCACCTTTCTTGTCTTTTGGGGATTTTTCATTCTGGAGGACTTCTTTATGTCAACTTCTGTTGTGTTTACACATCCGGGCTGGAGAGCAACAGAAATGAACAGAAGAAAAACAAGCCCTTCAGGGAGCATTCTCTGCTTCTTCCTATTGATTCCCGAGCAACTCGGGTAGGACTGTTTAGGGAACCCAGAAAACCAGCTTCTTCTATTGCACTTTGCTACACACTCAGTCAAACATGATCTAGTAAAATATTAATGTAAAACATATTGTCTGTGCGTCCTGCATGATCAAACAAGGGGCACAATTAAGGTATCCTCCAGGACCACGGTGGCTAATTGGTTTGACGAGGCTGCTGTGAAATCAGAAAGGAACCTGATTATAATGTTCCAAGCATGCATGAATTGATCCTATTATTTTCCAATTAAGCTCATGGAGCTGGATTTTTCCAGGGAAGCGGCTCCATTCCCTAGTGGAAGATATTACTAAGAAGGAAGTGTGTCTGAATGGATGATGAGGTCATAAAGACCACTGGAGAGCTGCAGGTGAATACATAATTTTTTAGGAATTGACGGTACAATAATAACATTTTGATAATACGGCAGGCAAAGAAGAAAGACAAAAAGCTCTGCCTTTACCAAGCAAAAAGTTGTACGATTATCCAAACCCCTCACGTTATTCATATTAAACATTATTCACATTGAACATTATTCACATTGAATAGAGAAATAAATTGCTTTGTAGTCTGAAGAAAGCACAGGTTAAGTTCTTTAACATTTACAAAAATCATCTAATAAAAAAAAATCCATGCCATGTATTTTGAATTTCTAAGTTAAGATCAACGTAGGTTTTTGACAATGGATATTTCTGAGCATGGTATGCATGACAATACACAACAATATCCACAAACAGAAATACTAAGTTAGGGGCTCGATTCAATCCGTATTGCGGAAGTTAAGCGCTATAGAGCGATTGAAATTTAAAGGCAATGTTCTGCGATGGTGGAGACTGCAATCACGGTAAATGCTACATATCTCCACTCAATCGGAAATGAACTTAACATTTCAATCGCGCTATTGCGTTGCAGTTAAGTGATACAGATTGAATCAATCCCTTACATGCTGACCACACCGCTCACGTCGCGTCAGCGAGCGTCTGCATGGCCAGGTGCTAAAATAGAAATTGGTTCTATTTGTGACGATCAACGCGCTGCAAGTTCGGCCTCTCCAATCTCCTCATTGGTTTTTAGGAGCATATACCCACGTGGGTGATTGAAAGATTAACTGAGGTCCACACTCCAGTCGGTTGTAGTAATGCACCATAAAATTGGTTGCCAACCGTCATATAAAGTCCAAAGAAGAAAAAGAAGCCTGAAGGAAGGAGGAGAGATGAGGAGAAATGAATTCGGTTTACTGTTTTATGTGTGGATTAATTGTCGGGAGTAGTGGAACTTGTGCATTTCAGTTAAAATACCCAATGTTTATATCCCAGGACAAATTAGCTAGCAACGGCAAGCTAGCTAGCTAAATTGCCATAAATGGTTCATGCTTTTTGACCTGTCCCCAAATTAATATAATTGGTTTCGAGTTTGTTTTGATGTCCTGATCGCTTCTGGTGTGGGTGAACAAAATCAACGTGCACGCGATGGCAGACTGTCACGTTGGCATGAAGGATCGGGAGACAGACGCAGGAATGCGTAATATGGGTTTTTATTAAGCCCCAAATTACACGTGCCGTGTAAAGGTACAGGGACGAAGACCAAACAAACACAAAACACAGGGTAGAAACCCAAAATAAAAGAGCGAGGAGTACCTCGAATAAATAACACATGCGCACAATGATTAACACACGGGACGAGACCCGTAATCATCTGCACAATCCACAATGGCACGAAAGCCAAAATACACAGCACAGGTACTCACATGCACCAACGGACATTGTAACAATAATCAACAGCCCAATGGAATCCAAAGGGCACACTTATACAAGTACTAATCTGCCACGATCGTTTGAATGATTGGACCAAGGCGCAGCGTGCGTAGAGTTCCACATAATATTTTAATAAATGAAAATCACCAAAACAAAATACAGATAGAAACGAAACGTGAAGCAAATGCAGGGCTAACAGGCACTACACAAAACAAGATCCCACAAACAACAGGTGGTAAAAGGCTGCCTAAATGTGATCCCCAATCAGAGACAACGATAGACAGCTGCCTCTGATTGGGAACCATACCAGGCCAACATAGAAAACGAAAAACTAGAATGCCCACCCTAATCACACCCTGACCTGACCAAATAGAGAAATAAAAAGGCTCTCTAAGGTCAGGGCGTGACATAATCAGTGGGAACAGGGGACAGGTGTGCCTAATGAAAGTTCCGGAGGGATCCGTGACACGGACGCACGCACGCGTCCGGTTTGGTCAGCATGTTAGGCTCCAGTTAGCTGTATTCTCCAGAGGAAAATTTGGCCAAACCTTGTAGCTAGGTTTTATGTTATGGAGATAGTGTAACTCTTGTAGCATGAGATTTTAAAAGCTCAATAAACTCACCACTGGTCTGTGCACATCCCAAAACGCTCTTTCTTGACTATCGAGAATTTTCCTCTCAATCTTATCTCTTTTCTTGTCAACTCTGAGGACAAAGGATACACAGTACAAGCAATTACTTTTTAGGTCTTTTCACAAAACCATATTTGGTGTAATATTCATGTTTTTTCTTTGACACTTCCCCTGCCTAAAATATGGTGTTATTAGGAAACTGCTGAGAAATGGTAGTTAAGAGATGATGGCACATCCGCTATAATGAGTAGGAGTGTGGTGATCAACTTAACACTCATCAACACATAGTAGATTTGTTTCATTTGGAAACTTACTTTGCTTGTGCTTCTGCTTGCATAAATATGAACTCCCATTTTCTGGCAAATGCTCTCTGTAGCCTCGCTAAGCTCTCCTGAAACAACAATAACCAAAAATAATCCAAACAGTAAATCCAGCCAAATAATGATTTGTCTTATCTCATGACATGATATAATATCACAATAATAGCAACAGAACAAAAGGTTTTCACTTTGAAGATACAGGCTGATATCAGTGTTAAGGATGCTAGTGCTAACATACTAAAGATATGAAGATACAGGCTGATATCAATGCTAAGGATGCTAGTGCTAACATATTTACTTGCCTAGTTAAATAAAAGTTAAATAAAAAAATACTAAATATTGATATCATCCTGTATCTTCATCTCTTTAGTCTAATAGCACTAGCATCCTTAACACTAAACTAGGCAAGTTAAAGATGCTAGTGCTAACATACTAAAGAGATGAAGATACAGGCTGATATCAATGTTAAAGATGCTAGTGCTAACACACTAAAGAGATGAATATACAGGCTGATATCAATGTTAAGGATGCTAGTGCTAACACACTACAGAGACAATGACAATGAAGAGAGAAGACCTACCGCCTCGTAGTCTGCCAGCTCCAGACGAGCTTTGTTTTGCATTGTTCTTTTGCAGAGGTAAACGGCTGGGGCACAGAACACAGAGGAAGAACAAATCAATCAGAAAACAGAGAAAACTACTGTTGACCAGATGCTGTTTTACAGATAATATTTTTACTTTGCCAAACCCTTTCTGCATCAGCTGCAGTCTAGGCCACAACATTGATGTCATTCCATAACCAGAGTACCATGTGGCATGTAAAATGGTCTTAACAACATCCATCGCTGCTTTGAGGATGCAAACGGCTATCTATATGGCTGGAGGGGTTGTCGCAACTTACAAACAAATACATATATTCACACATTGAATTGAACAATTGCTTCTGCAAAGCCATTTGGGCCACAATGTACTGCATGTCAGATGCTACACAAATAAAATACATTTTGATATTATCATGTTGATGGTTACATTCAATGCTCTGTACAGCCTTCCATCGTGTAAAACTATTCACTACTGCTAAGACACACTTACCATAGTCTGTATTCTCTGGTTCCCAGCAGTTTGATGGCCAGAAGTAGGGGGTCTGGGGACAACGATTGTGAGGAGGAAATAGTGAGGGACAAGGCAGCTAAAGAACTGAGACACCTTGATCTAAGAACTGATCTAAGAACTGAGACACCTTGATCTAAGAACTGAACTAAGAACTGAGACACCTTGATCTAATAACTGATCTAAGAACTGAGACACCTGGATCTAATAACTGATCTAAGAACTGAGACACCTTGATCTAATAACTGATCTAAGAACTGAGACACCTTGATCTAATAACTGATCTAAGAACTGAGACACCTGGATCTAATAACTGATCTAAGAACTGAGACACCTTGATCTAATAACTGATCTAAGAACTGAGACACCTTGATCTAATAACTGATCTAAGAACTGAGACACCGTGATCTAATAACTGATCTAAGAACTGAGACACCTGGAACTAATAACTGATCTAAGAACTGAGAAAACTGGATCTAATAACTGATCTAAGAACTGAGACACCTTGATCTAATTGACCTAAGAACTGAGACACCTTGATCTAATAACTGATCTAAGAACTGAGACACCTTGATCTAAGAACTGATCTAAGAACTGATACACCTTGATCTAAGAACTGATATGAGAACTGAGACACCTTGAGCTAAGAACTGATCAAATAACTGAGACACCTGGATCTAATAACTGATCTAAGAACTGAGGCACCTTGATCTAATTGATCTAAGAACTGAGACACCTTGATCTAATAACTGATCTAAGAACAGAGACACCTGACTTAAAATCCCTGTTATTTCTCTAGAGCGAGGCACTTTAGTTGCCTCAGTAAAACATCCAGCAATATAACTGGATTAGGTGTAAAATATAAAGCCCATAAGTCCCTGTGGATAAGCGCTCAATAAAGACATATGAATCCTAGTCCTCCATGTGTGGTCTGATATGGATTGGATCAGATATGGTAGACAGTAGGAGTACATTATAGTACACATAAGAGCTATGCAGCCTATGAATTCACTGTACCTGAAACCTGTAGAAAGTGCCATCGTCTTTCAGTGTGAGTACATGGTCTGATATGGGGAAGAAGTAGCCGTGGGCAGCCATCAGGGTCCCCAGGTGAAGGGCCTCCACTGGACAACACAAATAAAATCCTATAATTTCCCACCACAACACACCTAATATTCCCACTGTCCCCTTTGACACACCTCACTTCCCCCCTTCACCGGGGTATGGTAAATGAGGTCAGTATAGTACCGATGGGGATGTTTACCTCATATGCCATACACTTGTCACCTCTCCTAATGTAAAATTAAACACATTCTATTTTTATCACTATTTCTCTGTATCTAGAACGTATGTAAGACTCAGCTATGCATCAATAAATTATCACTCATTCATGTTTAAAGACATGTTTACTGATAAATGTGAGTGCCCTTCAAGTGTATTTGCATGTGGATGTGTGTGTTTTTGCATGTTGTGCTTGTGTGAGATTGTTAGTCTGCATGTTAGATGCAATGTTTTGAAGCGAAACAGCAACACACTGTAGAGATATAGTAATTACAGAAAGAGCCAGATAGTCTTCTGTAGGGAAGCTACACACAGATTGCATATATTCAAGCATTCTGAGAGTGGATTTGCACATTCATCTAAATGAATGTCTGGTTAGAGCTTCACACACAGTGGATATCAAACAGGCTTAAAGACCAATCCACTCACCCACCCAAAATAACTTTAGTCTACTCAATGTTAATATTTCTTTACTTTTAACAACTTTATGGAGTGTTAGCACATAGCCCTAAATCATGCATTTATTACCACAAATTGTGGTATACCCAGAAGTATACAGCTGCTCCGTAGGCTAATCGGATTCATATCCTAAACTCAAGAGGGAAAAGGATGAAACAGGAAAATAAAAAATATTATTTCTTAAACTGGAATAGAAATTAGTGTCTGGCTTGGGAAGAGTATCCTCAAATTGTTATTCCCTAGCTAAAGTACAGCTGTCTGACTTTATGACCCCCGACTCTACTCGTATGCCCTGTAATCGTCTTTAAAATGGCTGAGACATTAAAATGTACACTTCCTCCTAAATACCCTGCAGACTGGAGATTATAATTAATTTGAGGTCATTTCTGTACTAGTATGTGGCTATGGGTGTATTGGTACCGTCCATTTGTGTTCTATAACATTTGTAACCAAATGTAAACTTTTCTCACAGGACCATTGGGGCCTCCAACAAGATTCTCTCAAGCTGAAACTGTGTTTCAGTGCAATTTCCTGCTCTTGTGAGACCTTGTCAGTGACGACACAGTAAAGTGAGATTCCTCAATCAAACCCCTTGAAGTCAAGCAATCAAAAGGTTTCACTCAGAGCTCTACCCTTTTCAGTCTGAACCTGTTTCCTGCTGAGGCATAGGAGCAGGTATTTCACCCTGGCTACAGTCCTTTTGAGAGTTCTCCAGTGCTCCAGAGTCCATGCGTGGTTTATGAAGTACTATTGAGTCAGCTTTGTGTTAGAAAGTGATAAATGTGTCACTAATGCGGGGGAATCGACCCATCCATACCAACGCATGCACCAGAATGTACACACACACGAGCTCTCCTCTAAATCAGTGATAGGGGTTATGCCTATTGCCTCCCTTTGTCCGCCATTGAAAAGCTTCCCTCTGAGTGACCTGACCTAAAGTGGCGGCGTCTACTTGTCTACAGTATATACATGTCTTAAAAATCTATTGCTTTAGAAAAGCCTGCTACTGTACACTGAGGTTTTAGAGAAACAAAGTTCTCCACTATGTTACAATGATTCTAATTAGTCATTGACCTGTTAAATTAATACAACATGAAAGGAACTTCTCCAGAATAAGGGTGGTATAGAGACCTTGGGACTATAATGTTTTGTCAAAAATATGTTAGTCACATATAATTGATCTTTCAATGGTTCTTCATATGTCTATGAAGTACATTTGAAGTGATTTTATTTTTAACTTGGTGCTATAAGGTTCTATCTATCTGCAATCCAATCACAAGCCTGAACAAATATAGACGGACCAATCAGAACACGTCTTTGCCATCTCCCTCTAAGTATGGTGTAGGCTAGTCTAGCCAGCAATAACGGCACTTAAGCAAAAAAACAACACTGTCAGAAATCTTCAATTTGAGGACTTTAATGGGTTATGAGAGAAGAATTCCCTACAGAACAATTCTGAGATCTGGGATGTGAAAACTTTGATTTTCAGTATCTCAGGACTATGATTTAAACATATAGAACCTTATAGTCCCAAGGTCTTCGATATGTCACATACACTACAGTTCAAAAGTTTGGGGTCACTTAGAAATGTCCTTGTTTTTGAAAGAAAAGCACATTTTCTGTCCATTAAAATAATATCAAATTGATCAGAAATACAGTGTAGACATTGTTAATGTTGTAAATGACTATTGTAGCTGGAAACGGCTGTTTATTTATGGAATATCTACATAGGCCTACAGAGGCCCATTATCAACAACCATCACTCCTGTGTTCCAATGGCAATGTTGTGTTAGCTAATCCAAGTTTATCATTTTAAAAGGCTAATTTATCATTAGAAAACCCTTTTGAAATTATGTTAGCACAGCTGAAAACTGTTATTCTGATTAAAGAAGCAATAAAACTGGCCTTCTTTAGACTAGTTGAGTATCTGGAGCATATTTGTGGGTTCGATTACAGACTCAAAATGGCCAGAAACAAAGTACTTTCTTCTGAAACTCGTCAGTCTATTCTTGTTCTGAGAAATGAAAGCTAGTCCATGCGAGAAATTGCCAAGAAACTGAAGATCTCGTACAACACTGTGTACTACTCCCTTCACAGAACAGCGCAAGCTGGCTCTAGCCAGAATAGAAAGAGGAGTGGGATGCCCCGGTGCACAACCGAGCAAGAGGACAAGTAGATTAGAGAGTCTAGTTTGAGAAACAGATGCCTCACAAGTCTTCAACTGGCAGCTTCATTAAATAGTACCCGCAAAACACCAGTCTCAACGTCAACAGTGAAGAGGCGACTCCGGGATGCTGGCCTTCTAGGCAGAGTTCCTCTGTCCAGTGTCTGTGTTATTTTGCCCATCTTAATAAAAAATATATATTGGCCAGTCTGAGATACGGCTTTTTCTTTGCAACTCTGCCTAGAAGGCCAGCATCCCGGAGTCGCCTCTTCCCTGTTGACGTGGAGACTGGTGTTTTGCGGGTACTATTTAATGAAGCTGCCAGTTGAGGACTTGTGAGGCGTCTGTTTCTCAAACTAGACTCTCTAATCTACTTGTCCTCTTGCTCTTGCTTGTCCTCTTGGCCATTTCGAGCCTGTAATCGAACCCACAAATGCTGATGCTCAAAATACTCAACTAGTCTAAAGAATGACAGTTTTATTGCTTCTTTAATCAGGACAACAGTTTTAAAGCTGTGCTAACATAATTTCAAAAGGATTTTCTAATGATCAATTAGCCTTTTAAAATGATCAACTTGGATTAGCTAACACAACGTTGCCATTGGAACACAGGAGTGATGGTTGCTGATAATGGGCCTCTGTACTCTTATGTAGATATTCTATTAAAAATCTGCCGTTTACAGCTACAATAGTCATTTACAACATTAACAATGTCTACACTGTATTTCTGATCAATTTGACAGACAAAAAAATTTGCTTTTCTTTCAAAAACAAGGACATTTCTAAGTGACCCCAAACTTTTGAACGGTAGTGTAACTGTGAATGATTCACTGTTTCACATATCTAGTGTCACATAACAGGAGACATAATAGGACACTAATAAGCATGCATTACCTTGATCTTCAATATTCAGGTTTTTGATCATCCACTGTACAATGTCAGAACCTGGAATGGAAAACCACATACATAAATACACCAAAAGCATACTGTACAGCACCTTTTAGCCCAGTGATGTAAACTATAGACATTATTAAAGCACCTTTTAGCCCAGTGATGTAAACTATAGACATTATTAAAGCACCTTTTAGCCCAGTGATGTAAACTATAGACATTATTAAAGAAGCAAAATGGGATTGCTACATCCATTTGTGGACTTATAGATCAATGATATGCACCCACTAATTCTTGAAGAATACAACGTATAAATGCCTCATAAGCTTAGTTCAACTGTCATACCCCATCACAACCCAAAATATAAGCTTGTTTTGCTCCATTGTTTGTAAACAATGTTATTTTAAATAAACATTGCATACTCTCACCACATAGTTAAAACTATAATTTGGATAGTATTGACGGTCAGTCCTTGCATCCGAAGCTGTATCTATGGATTTAAGAGTGGTTACATTTCTCCAGCCCCTTCCCTCATTTGTTTGCAAAACATTGGTGTTATGTTTGTTTTGTTACTGTTTGAACTCCAGATTGCCCCTTTAATACACCAGAGTCGGCCCATTAATTACATGCAAATTCCTAGCATGTGGGTGGGTAATTGGCAGTCCAACACACTATGCTTTTATTACCATTAGAAACCACCTACCTCTGTTCTCATTCATACAAATTACACGACTGATAGTGGCTGGAACAGTCATGGCAGAACCTGTCTAACTAATGCTAAGGACAACATATCAGAGCCATATATTTAGAATGGATTTAAAGCCATCATTAGTGCACGTAAATAAAAATTATCTTACAAGTAAATAATCTCAACAGCCCACAATATTGAGTGCAACATCTGGCCTCAAGCCATCTTCACACCCCAGCTCAACCACTGGTTTTCACATGGCTTAGATAGGAAAGTTATTATCACTGTGTCTCTCTCTCCATCTCTCCTCTCTAGGTGTGGTGTAAGAGATGGACAGAAGGTGTTATGTGAAGAAAATGGATCAGCGGGGTCACCAAGAGATGGAGTGACTCTCCACACCTGTCTCTTTCTTCCACTGTCTCTGAGATGAGCTCCTGAGGACTCGCCACGTCTTACCACAACTTCAGAAAAATAGGTGGATTGCAGTCTCAATCACGTACAAGCATTTGTTTTAAAACTGTGGTTAAACTAACGCAAAGCAGAACAGTAATGATCAAACGCTTAAATACATCTTCAGAAAGTCTGATCCTTTTCTTGGCGTTGTACCTGGATTGCATTTCTTAGAACCACTTTTGCAAAACTTGAAATACAATTGTCATCAATGAATACAGAATTCCCTGTAAAGTGTTTGTTCAAAGAATATCAACACGTTGTTTTCATCAGAAGAGAAAATATTGTGACCTATGTTGGTCTTGTAGTCTTAGCTGCTGCCACTAGACCACATATAATGCTGCAGCATGGGTTTGACTCCGGCCCACTACTATTTCAGCAATTCTCTTATTATTTAAAGATATATAGCTCCAGTATCTTTTCTACATACTTTATATTTGTTTTTTTGTTGTTTATGTTTACATTGAAAGTGTGTATATGTACATTTTTTGTGTTGTTATGCACAAAACGTTTAACCCTGCCACCTAACCCTGTCACGACCCACAGTTTGGGAAGCACTGTTTGAATTAACGCTGTGTTTCTGCTTGCTGATGGAAAGTCAAAAAACCTATGAGTAGACCAGCCTATGTATTGAATACATGAACATGTATTGTGATGAGAATTGGATCCTGTACACTATGTGCTTACTTTCCATTTTCTTTTTTGAACATGAATGATATTTGATTTGATGTGTATGAAATTGTTTGGTGAATTATGCATAAAATTAGAGTATTTGCCCATAATTCTGCACATTTTAATTGTTGTATGTCCAATTGTGATCATCGACTGCAAATAAAATGTATTGATCAACTGGGATTTATTTTAAGACAGGGTTACTTTCTGTTTTGTCAGGTTAGACTCAAGAGAAATGTTTGTGTTAATCTTTTTTTCATCAAAAGAGCATCTGTTGTGTTCTTTTGATGAATGTGTTTATCAAATGCATTTACTGTTTTGCAAAAGGCCACAAAGTTCGGTGTCTTGAGTACACTGTTTTGAAAATTGATGGCATTTAAAAAAAAATGTGTGTACCCTATTGAGAAAAACTGTAAGATAACAGCCAATTAGCATTAGCATATCCAGATAAGATTGATCATGGATTACCATCATTAATACACCCAGTAAGATTCACACCTTCAGCAATGACTCACTTTCTAGGAGGTTAAAATAGTGAGATGTGTGAGGTAATCCACTGCAAGGCTATTCTGAAAATAGTGTAATATTATGACAGCATGTATGCCATCGGGAAAGTATTTAGACCCATTGACTTTTACCACATTTTGTTAGGTTACAGCCTTATTCTAAAATTGATTAAATAGTTTTTTATCCTCGTCAATATACACACAATGACCCATAATGACAAAACAAAAACAGGTTTTTATACATTTTTGCAAAAAAAAAAATGTAATCATAAAATAAATATCACATTTACATAAGTATTCAGACCCTTTACTCAGTACTTTGTTGAAGCACCTTTGGCAGCGATTACAGCCTTGAGTCTTCTTGGTGCTACAAGCTTGGCACACCTGTATTTGGGGGGGGGGGGGTTTCCCATTCTTCTCTGCAGATCCTCTCAAGCTCTGTCAGGTTGGATGGGGAATGTCACTGCACAGCTTTTTTCAGGTCTCTCCAGAAATGTTCAATCTGGTTCATGTCCGGGCTCTGGCTGGGCCAAAGACATTCAGAGACTTTTCCCGAAGTCATTCCTGCGTTGTCTTGGCTGTGTGCTTAGGGTCGTTATTCTGTTGGAAGGTGAACCTTGGCCCTAGTCTGAGGTCCTGAGCGCTCTGGAGCAGGTTTTCATAAAGGATGTCTCTGTACTTTGCTCTGTTCATCTTTCCATTGATCCTGACTAGTCTCCCAGTCCCTGCGGCTGAAAAACATCCCCACAGCATGCTGCTGCCACCACCATGCTTCACCGTAGGGATGGTGCCAGGTTTCCTCCAGACGTGACGCTTGGCATTCAGGCCAAAGAGTTCAATCTTGGTGTTATCAGTCAGAGAATCTTGTTTCTCATGGTCTGAGAGACTTTATGGGCCTTTTGGCAAACTCCAAGCGGGCTGGCATTTGCTTTTTCTGTGGAGTAGCTTCCGTCTGGCCACTACCATAAAGGCCTGATTGGTGGAGTGCTGCAGAGATGGTTGTCCTTCTGGAAGTTTCTCCCATCTCCACAGAGGAGCTCTTTCAGAGTAACCATCCCCATTGGTCACCTACCTGACCAAAGCCCTTCTCCCCCAATTGCTCAGCTTCCAAGCTCTAGGAAGAGTACTGGTGGTTCCAAACTTCTTCCATTTAAGAATGATGCAGGCCACTGTGTTCTTTGGGACCTTCAATGCTGCAGACATTTTTGGGTACCCTTCCCCAGATCTGTGCCTCGACACAATCCTGTCTCAGAGCTCTACGGGCAATTTCTTCGACCTCATGGCTTGGTTTTTGCTCTGACATGCACTGTCAACACTGGGACCTTATATAGACAGGTGGGTGCCTTTCCAAATCATGTCCATTCAATTGAATTCACCACAAGTGGACTCCAATCAAGTTTTAGAAGCATCTCAAGGATGATCAATGGAAACAGGATGCACCTTAGCTCAATTGCAAGTCTTATAGCAAAGGGTCTGAATACTTATGTAAATAAGGTATTTCTGTTTTCTGTTTTTAATATATTTGCCCAAATTTCTAAAAACTTGTTTTCGCTTTGTCATTATGGGGTGTTGTGTGTATGTAACGGATGTGAAATGGCTAGCTAGTTAGCGGGTACGCGCTAGTAGCGTTTCAATCAGTTAAGTCACTTGCTCTGAAACCTAGAAGTAGTGTTGCCCCTTGCTCTGCAAGGGCCGCGGCTTTTGTGGAGCGATGGGTAACGACGTTTCGTGGGTGTCAGTTGTTGATGTGTGCAGAGGGTCCCTGGTTCGCGCCCGTGTCGGGGCGAGGGGACGGTTTAAAGTTATACTGTTACATTGATGCTGTTGACCCGGATCACTGGTTGCTGCGGAAAAGGAGGAGGTTGAAAGGGGGGTGAGTGTAACGGATGTGAAATGGCTAGCTAGTTAGCGGGTACGCGCTACTAGCGTTTCAATCAGTTACGTCACTTGCTCTGAAACCTAGAAGTAATGTTGCCCCTTGCTCTGCAAGGGCCGCGGCTTTTGTGGAGCGATGGGTAACGACGCTTCGTGGGTGTCAGTTGTTGATGTGTGCAGAGGGTCCCTGGTTCGCGCCCGTGTCGGGGCGAGGGGACGGTTTAAAGTTATACTGTTTATACTGTTACATGTAGATTGATGAGAAAATATACATATTGATCAATTTTAGAATAAGGCTGTAGCGTAACAAAATGTGGGAAAAGTCAAGGGGTCTGAATACTTTCCGAATGCACTGTATGTATGATGCATATGTATGTATGTATGTATGTATGTATGTATGTATGTATGATGTGTATGTATGTATGTATGTATGTATGTATGTATGTATGTATGTATGTATGTATGTATGTATGTATGTATGTATGTATGTATGTATGTATGTATGTATGTATGAAAATACCCTAAATAAAAGGTGACATTCTGTATTGTCGCTTCATACTAACATTTTATCTTACATCCCGAACGCTTGAGTGTAGAGCTATAGCTTCACTGTCCAAATAAATATGGAGGGGAGTGTATACGTGTCTCAATTAACACACTATTATACTGCAGCTACTACTAAACAGGGGGCATTTAATTTTTACTGAATGCTGAGCAGCACTGAATAAGACTGAACAGAACAGCTCCTCCATTCATCCTGTGGCTGTGCTGTTCATTTAGTCTTTCTATGGACTTCATCTTGGCCCCAGAGTACTTTACTGTTCCAGGATCACCACTCACATTACATCAACTGTTCTGCTTGTATACGTATTCTAGGGAAGGTCGATAGTGACTTCCTGAATAATGGCAACTCAGACGAATAATGACAACCCATATCTGTTGTTATCCTGCAAAAGGAATACGCATGCTTCACTTTTGCATAAGGTATTAAAGAGAACAAAACACATTTACATTGCTATCTTGCCTTCAAGTTTCCATTGTGTTCAGTTTTGAGTGTTGTTTCTCAACCTTAGGTTCTCTTTTCAGAACTCTGCACAGCTCCCTGCAACATTATGATTCATTTTGGTATTCTGTTTCATCTCTGGTTTAGGTGTACGGGTTTCACAACCACGGACAGCTCTCCAAGTCAGTCAGAAGCCAGAAGACTTTATTAGCTATCATTACCATTTCACCGTTTCCAATATATTACAACACAAGCTTTAGGTAAGATGTTTACCTGAAAAAACACTTGGAATCTTGGATAAAAAACTTTTCACAGTGCGGATAGGAATTCCATTCTTCTCATCCTGCATGCGGGCTATTACGTCCTCCATCTGGAAGAAAAGAGAGAAGACATAATGTTAGAAATGATCAGTGGAAATATAGTCAGGAGACTGGGGAAAGTGTCCGGAAAAGGCTGCTGTTGTGAATGGCCTCTGTGACACAGCTCTGGGACGTATATTTGCAGCAGACCCACTGGGCACAGACGGCAATTCAAGGTCTATTCCACGTTGGTTAAACGTCACTTCGTTGAAATGACATGGAAACAACGTTGATTCAACCCGTGTGTGCCCAGTGGGAAGACACTTCTCATATCAATGTCAGTTCATGTTATTGGATTAGTGATAACTTAGTTTATCAACCCTAATAGCTAAGTGTCTGCCTAATATTTCCCCATCCTATGCGTCTTAAAAAAACTGGACAAAACAAGATGTCACAAAAAAGACATCAGAGAAATATAAAAGGACATTGTGATGACTGAATCACACCTTCAAGCTAAAAACTAAAAGAAATGTGACATGACAACCTGGGTAAAAACAGACATGCCACAGAAAGGCAGATCTGCATCGCAACTCTCCAGGATTGGAGCATTGCTCTGCGCTATGGCTCAGCTGCCCTGGCGGAAGGCCCTATTTCCAGAAACAGACAGGACAGAGTGAAGTGAAGCGTGGCCCGGATTCGTCAGCCTTCACGGATGGATGCCAAAAGATATCCCAAAGTAGCCCTCTGGCATAAATAAATACAATGTAAGAATGTGACACACACACACACACATATACACACACATAAACACACATACACACAGACACAATGCAATGCCTGCTGTTCTATTTCTACTCTATAGACTTCAATGTACGTCCCATATACTGTATCATATTGGATAAATAATTGGTAACCATTAAGGTTTGTTGGTTAGTGTTGGTTACAAAAGCAAATTTTCAAGCCTCGTTGATTGCATTTAGTTAATTTGACTGGCTGCCCTGTGCCTCATCAACTCTCCCCCTCAGTCTGTACAGTATCTTGACAACTACACTCCGTAAATATTTTCTTCTGGCAGCTGTCCTCTGGAAGGGATTTTCATAGACTGTATCTGTGAAAGGAACCGCAGGACCACATTGTCTGATGCAAAAGTTGAGGGATATTTCTTACAAATACATGGGCCTCAGACTGAAAATAACAAACACAATAAGAAGGCCTCCTTGCGGAGACACCTTCACTCATGTTCTCCCAGGCCCAGAACCCAGGAGACCTGCAGCCCCACTCTATAGCACTCTACTATAAACCATTCCCACTGGTCACAGGTACAGCTCGTCACCTGTGATGAGGGATAGAGGGAGGAGAGAGAGGGAACAAAGACAGAACAAATGATAGCACAACATAATAACATGACATCTCCTATTCATTCACATACTGAAGAATAATGGATCAAGGTGTAATGATGAAAGTATGCATATATGTCACAACCTGATCTGTTTCACCTGTCTTTGTGATTGTCTCCACCCCCCTCCAGGTGTCGCCCATCTTCCCCATTATCCCCTGTGTATTTATACCTGTGTTCTCTGTTTGTCTGTTGCCAGTTCGTCTTGTTTGTGAAGTCAACCAGCGTTTTTGTATTCAGCTCCTGCTTTTCCCCAGTCTCTCTTTTCTCGTCCTCCTGGTTTTTGACCCCTGCCTGTCCTGACCCTGTACCCGCCCGCCTGACCACTCTGCCTGCCCCTGCCCCTGAGCCTGCCTGCCTGCCGTCCTGTACCTTTGCCCCAACTCTGGATTACTGACCTCTGCCTGACCTGACCCTGAGTCTACCTGCCTTCCTGTACCTTTGACCCTGTTGCTATAATAAACATTGTTACTTCAACACGGTCTGCACCTGGGTCTTACCTTGATTCCTGATACATATAACTGTACATTTATGAAATATGGATTATGATACTGATTTATCTACTGACCAATAGAATAAAGGGTAAATACATAACAATAAATATTCATACCTCCACTCTGTCATATTCAGCCCCCCTTCTAGATATAGATGGCAGGCACCCCCTGAAGGCCTCCCTTCACAGCAACATTACCATAATGTTATTCTTACAGTGGTCATTTGCAAAAATGCTGTGGCTGAGTACCTGAAACTGCCATGTCTCAGTTACCATTACCTAAGCATTGGATCTTTGTACAATAGTCTAAAATAGAGGTACTTACTGAGAAATGGTGTTCAATCATCAGATATGTCCAATGGCGGTCAGTGCAGTTTAAGATGAGGGAGGACGGCCTTATTTCTATTACAGCTTATTGGATGACTCTCATTCATATTCCATTCACCCAGTTCAATGTAACAGCGATAGGTTTAGACTACTACATGATACTTTAATTTTCCCTATACCCATCATGAGGTTGCTACAACCTAGCCTATGAATGAAAGTTTACAACGCAGGTGCACACAGGTCGAGAGACAAATTTGAGGTGACAGACAGTGACATTCAATACCGCCTTGCACACTTTTGCCTGCATCTAGCTGATATAGGGTGTAATCATGAGTCCAACAGTTGCAAACAAGAGTTTCTACTGGACAAATGTATACCCGTTTTGTTCCATTTGCTTCCGTTTAGATACATTTATCAACAGAATCGGCGGAATGAATACACCCCTGCTCATACATAGACAGAGTTCACTCTCATAACAGCCACGTTGTATTCCTTCTCTTCCCTTCGCTTGTGGACTTCAATGCACAACACCTCAGCTGTATGTGATCAGGTGAAAAAACCTGTACAAGCCAAACCTCTACACAGCCTACATTGTTGTCACCATATTAGCTAAAGTAACGTCATAGTCAGCAGAGCTAATAGAACTAACGCGTTAGTAAAACCGCTACAATCATACAGTAGCGTTAGTGTACAGTCAGTAAGCAGTTACACCAGCGGGCCCCGGTGGCAATAAATTAGTCAAACCAAAAGCTTACCTTGACTTGGAAGAGTTCCAGTGTTGTGTTGGATAGTCATAGCCAGCTAGCTAACAGCATCCCCTCTGTTTGAGCAGGGTGTTACAGTAGGATAAACTAGCTAGCTGCACTTTTTAAATGTTTTACCATTTTAATTTGTATGAAATTCACTGAGGAAGATTGTCCTACCCTTCCTCCTCTGAGGAGCCTCCACTGAAGGCGATGATTTCATTTTAAGTCACAATGGACTGTTTTGTTGTCCTAAGTATTTGATGACAATAACACATAATTGCAATTGCTGGACACAGTAGCACAGCAACCTAGGATGTACCAACGTCTCAACTGAAATAGAATATGGAACAGAGTAGAGCAGACTCCTCTGTAATCAATAATAGCAAATACAACTGCATCAAATATAGATGTGTAAACACACAAGGCCTTATTAAAATCAATTCACCAGGGCAACCAAGACATGCACGTCACAACTATTTTGAGAAAATGGAGAATCTTACAAAAATAGCTTGCCTTATTTCAAGTACCCTGAAGCCAAAACCTATTGAGTAATTGGCTTGTAATAGACTGAAAGAACACAGGTATAGAGTATAAAGAGTATGGGGTTACAGAGATGCCTATCTACCGTGTATGTCCTCCCTCCTCAACGGATGCAACTGCTGCCAGACAGACAGAGGATCGAACGCCGTGCTGAACAGCTCTCATCAGATCATTCTGAGCAAGTCTCTAACAAAGCACTGTCACTATGACAACAGAGATCCTTAGGTAAAAGACAGCTGCTACCAGTATTCGCAATGCCAATAGATTATCCATACAGTAGCTAAATGACAGCAGGCACATTGAGAAATGAAACTTCCTGACACCTTTTTAGAACTTAGTTACATGATTCACTGAGCTAATCGGCAGTATAACAGAGTGATGATCGATACTTCACACTGTCTCTCCCTCCCACTGAAAATGTTTTCCTGAGTACATATCATGAAGAAGAAGAGTGTTTCTCTCTTGTACTGAATGCCTAGAACTACATCTTGCTGCCTTTCTACAGCGAATTGCCTGTTTTCTGAACACAAGTATGTAAATATGAAATGACTAACAAAAGCTTCAAATATAATAAAGGCTACCATTTTGCTATTCCAACTACAGATGTAAAATATTAATTTGATCACTCTTTTGTTGCTTAGAAATGAAAACTTGTTGTATTTGAGTTTTAAAAAGGCTTCTAAAGTTTGTAATTTCCACTTTGAAATTTCAGACTTGATTTGCCCTAATGAAAAATATATCAACCCCTACAAAAATGCCCCTTAGTTATAATCCACATAATAATTTACATTTCCTGTTGTTACAGTATCATTTCCCTGTTGTAGCAAACTGGCTCAAATGAAGATCCTACATCTGTAGTGTATAATGTGTCTCAGAATTTTCAGGGAGCGCCAATGAGCATTTGAGACAAAAGAACAAACATTCACTTTTTAATGAAGCACTAGACTTTTTACTCTGCTTCATACATCTACTCACTTGAACTGCTCGCTACCAGGAAAAGAGAGAAAAAGGAAAGAGTAGGTTTCTTTTACAGCATCACCAGCATGGAAGTGGGACAATCATCCATCACGGAGGAGAATAATGGAGGAGCTTTTCATTTCCTTACTGTGGGCCTGCTGCTCCTGTAGGGCTTTACAGAAGCTTCATGAATTGCCCGTTTAACGACAATTGCCTATTGTGGCAGGTTTGTGTTATCTAGTAAACATTTGCGTTTTATACTGTAGCACCATGATTGCAGATTTTGAATGAAAGCTGTGCATTAGGATTCTGTGTATTATGGGGCTTTAAGAACTGCTTATCCTGAGGGGAATGGAATTATCCAGCTAGTGTTATCTGAGGAGGACACAAGTGTAGATTTTTACACAGTTATAGTTACCCTACACACTTCTATCACAGTGTTCTAGAAAGGCAACACTGTTGCATGTCACACATATAGTACAATAAATACACCACACATTATGGAGCATACAGGCAGATTTAATGCAGATTTGACTGAGAGTTGGTCATGGACACTTCCTCTTTCCATTCCATTTTGAAATCATCCACTACACTTAGAAACAGAGAATTGCTCACAGTCCTCGGGCATGATTTGTGACGTTTTGAGTTAAAACACAGTTATGTCGACAAGCAAATAAGAAACACAGTGTTGAACAGTGTGATGCGTTTGCATAATATGGACTCATTCCAAAAACACAATGTTCTCATCGTGCCTTAGGCAAAAACGGAACATAGGCTTGTTTGAGATCCTCATTCAAATGTACATGCCATATATGAACAGATCTAGAGAATAGAGTCAAATATGAATAGATCAAATCTCTGACTTGGTGGCTTTATCAGCTAAATCCATCCAAGACTGGTCCCTTGTTAATAAAAAAATTTCCATTCAAGCTCATATAGTGTAAATTATATGGCAAAATAAATTATTAATTTACTAGCCAATGTGTGCTGACCTAAGATATTAAAATGGTCTTTATTCATAAGATACCTTTCTAGATTCAATTCCCCACGTTTTAGTAACCATTTTCATCTCATTTCAACAGGATAATTAACTTGCAAACATATCAGGCTTAAAACTCATCCTTCTCACAGAGAAGCGTCAAACATAGTGATATGAGCTTACTGTTTGAGAGAGAAGCATCATCAAAAACCCCAAATGATAAATTATTGAAAAATAGAAAACCAATCAACTACTTTGATCATCATATTTGCATACCCTGCATGTGTCACAATAATATTCTGTATGTCTATCAATCGACCGATGAGCTTCTTTCAGCATATTCCATAATGCCACTCAGTGTCCAATTTTTCAAAATATGAAGTGAATAGAAATATATGACATGTCATAACGTCCCAATGCTATAACGGACATCTTCAGATTTAATATCAATTACATTTTACACATGAAGCTGTCATCATAAAATGTCCGTTATATTCACTCTGCATGGCCCATAGCCTACTGTTTCATCATCTAACCTGGGTATTCTGAGTGAAGTATCTGGTTACACAGATATTGATATTGCTCTGCCTCTGCAGCTAATAAAGATAAAAAAGCAATGATGCCAAGTTTCAAAAATACACTACTGCCTCTCCAAGAAAACCTCCCCCACCCACCCCCCAATCCCCCTCCCCCATAAACTGGCACAGTGGAATATTAACACATGGCAGACAGACATTCAAATGGCCATTACCTTCAGGACAGGAGGGAGAAGTTATTGACCTCCTAGAGCCAAGGTTAGTGCAAGAATGACGTGAATTTTAAGTACCACTCTCTGTCTATGTCTCTTTGTTACTAAGGCAACATCGGAAGACGTAGTACTGCAACGACATCACAGTTTGCCAGTTGTTAACAGGAGACGGAGGGAGTGGGAGGATACTTAGGTCCTGTGAAGGAGAGCCCCTGTACCAGGAAAACTGTGAGGAGAAGGGAGTTTGGTTTTGTAACTGGAACTGTAAACACATGACTGGCAGTATTTGGTTCTCTCTCTTCCTCCCTTTCGTAGGTACTAGTAAACCTGGAGCACAGTCATGCTGAAGAGGCTGCATTCTGGCTCACAGCATGACGGGGCTAGAGAACATGAAGAGCAGATGCCTGAGTACAAATGGTGCCCGGATAAGAGACGCTCAGCCATGCAAATGAGAGGCTCACTTCCAGAGGCTTCTGTTTTGTCACACCAATTCAGGGAACTATCCATTTGTAGAAGAGTTATGCCACAACAGACATGAGGAAGAACAAGCAACATTCGCCCACATCAGTAAACGATATCATTATCATAACGTCATTGTCATTGTATTTTCCCTTTGAAGACACTGTAATGGACCATAAAATGAATAGTACATTCTAACCCAGTGGGCACAGCAATTCATCTAACCCAGTGGGCACAGCAATTCATCTAACCCAGTGGGCACAGCAATTCAAATCTTCTTTTCTTCTTTTGTCTCTTTTTGTAACTCTCCCTCATTCGACACAGCGTTTCCCCTCTGGCCCCTAAAAAGTGCTATTTGAATTGACAACATGAACTTACACAACATCCTGAAGTGGACAGAAAATGAGCGAAAGAGCGACATGTCTGAACGTTCTACCCCAGTTCACAGTTAATAATATACAGGTGTGATTTCTAAGAGGGTTTTGACGATAGCGTTCTCACTCTGTATTCAATTTAGATTGTGTTCCAGATGGTTGCCGACGGAGACACCAACGTTCCTATTCTGCTTCGAAGAATTATTTTGGCAGCTTTACACACAGCTCAGATGCTCATACATACCCCACAAGCCATGCCACCATGGGTTTCTTCACAGTCCCCAAGTCTAGAACAGACTCTGGGAATTGCACAGTACTACATAGAGCCATGACTACATGGAACTCAAGCGAGCAGTAAAATCAGATTTTGCACACGCACACATTGTAATGTTGTTGTATTGTAGTATTATGCATTTGATATCGTACGTTTGTAATAAGAGAGTAATAATGTAATGAAGTAGTGTATGATGTATTGTTTTATTGATGATGTGGGCTATTGTGTTTTTGTTGTGATATAATTGTTTTAATCCTGTTTGTACCCCAGGAAGAGTGCCTTGGCAGCAGCTAATAGGGATCCTAATAAATACAAATAAAAAAATATACCAAGGCCTGTACTCTTCTACAGTCAATCACCCATCGCTTTGAATTTTCAAACCAGTGAATTTTCATCAAAGGCAAGCGTTTGGAACATGCTGCCCCCATTTCTCCTACGTGTGAGTTTTCAGGGAGAGAGAGAGAGAGAGAGAGAGAGAGAGAGAGAGAGAGAGAGAGAGAGAGAGAGAGAGAGGATTGTGACTCCCTGGGGCTACTGTACCAGGCTCACAGGATGTGGTTGATCGAAGCTGGAGTCCAGAGGGAATAAGCCAAATGTCAGGATACCTACAGGGGAATGTTGAATTCTCTCTCCCCCCTCACCCCTCCCCAGGGAGAATCCTGCCATTCCCTATCCCTGTATTGGAAGCTGAGCTGTGAATCATGGATGTGAGGTAGGCCTGCTGCCTGGAAAAACGGCAGCATTTATCCTCGTTTGACATTTTGTCTGATTAACAGGCGAGATATTCCTGGCAGGAGTTTTATGCCAGGTCGCTTTCTCATTTCTTTGCTGGTTTCTTTACCCCCCACCATTATAATACACCTCCCTGTATTTCTATCTCAGATAGACATGAAAACATGAAATGACCCCGGGATTCGACAGAACATCGCTCAGAGATGCACAAATACAATACAACATTCAAAATGGGTGAATATTTCCATTAAAGGGCACTTCATTGAATATAACAGGCTAATTGGTGCATAATTTGAAGAGTTAATTTCCAAAACGCTACATCCACCAATTTTTCATATTTGTGTTTTTTCACCAGAAATGATTGCTTATGGGTGGGTACCTTCATGTGTGTGTGTAGAATATTACTGTTTTCAGATTTTTTATTAATCTATTTTAGTTGTGTATAAAAAGGTGTTTTTTTTTACAAAACTATATTTCCATAGATTTTTTTAATTATTTGTCATTTTTATTTATTGTTTTTACTTAATTTGTTTTGTATATATATATTTTTTTTTTGATTATACCCCTTTTTCTCCCCAATTTCGTGGTATCCTCAATTTGCTGATCCTCAACACTGAGGATGCATTCTCAGCCCTCTCCTGTACTCCCTGTTCACCCACGACTGCGTGGCCATGCACGCCTCCAACTCAATCATCAAGTTTGCAGACGACACTACAGTGGTAGGCTTGATTACTAACAACGACGAGACGGCCTACAGGGAGGAGGTGAGGGCCCTCGGAGTGTGGTGTCAGGAAAATAACCTCTCACTCAACGTCAGCAAAACAAAGGAGATAATCGTGGACTTCAGGAAACAGCAGAGGGAACACCCCCCTATCCACATCGACGGGACAGTAGTGGAGAAGATGGAAAGTTCTAAGTTCCTCAGCGTACACATCAAGGACAAACTGAAATGGTCCACCCACACAGACAGCGTGGGGAAGAAGGTCCTCAAAAACTTCTACAGATGCAAAATCAAGAGTATCTTGTCGGGCTGTATCACCGCCTGGTACGGCAACTGCACCGCCCTCAACTGCAAGGCTCTCTAGAGGGTGGTGCGGTCTGCACAACGCATCATTGGGGGCAAACTACCTGCCCTCCAGGACACCTACAGCACCCGATGCCACAGGAAGGCCAAAAAGATCATCAAGGACAACAACCACCTGAGCCACTGCCTATTCACCCCACTATCATCCAGAAGGCGAGGTCAGTACAGGTGCATCAAAGCTGGGACCGAGAGACTTAAAAACAGCTTCTATCTCAAGGCCATCAGACTGTTATACAGCCATCACTAACATAGAGAGGCTGCTGCCAACATACAGACTCAAATCACTGGCCACTTTAATAAATGAATTAAATAATGGTATCACTAGTCACTATAAATAATGCCACTTTAATAATGTTTACATATCCTACATTACTCATCTCATATGTATATACTGTATTTTATACCATCTATTGCATCTTGCCTATGCCGCACGGCCATCGCGCATCCATATATTTATATGTACATATTCTTATTCCATCCCCTTACATTGTGTGTATACGTTAGTCGTTGTGAATTTTAAGATTACTTGTTAGATATTACTGCATTGCTGGACTGGAAGCACAAGCATTTCGCTACACTCACATTAACATTGCTAATCATGTGTATGTGACCAATAAAAATGTATTTGATGTGTTACAGTCCTGTCCCATCGCTGCAACTCCCGTATGGACTCGGGAGAGGCGAAGGTCGAGAGCCGTGCGTCCACTGAAACCCAACCCAGCACTGCTTCTTGACACAACGCCCGCTTAACCCGGAAGCCAGCTGCACCAATGTGTCGGAGGAAGCACCATACACCTGGCGATAGAGTCAGCGTGCATCGCGCCCGGCTTGCCACAGGAGTCGCTAGTGCGCGATGGGACAGGAACGTCCCTGCCGGCCAAAACCTGCCCTAACTCGGACGACGCTGGGCCAATTGTGCGCCGCCCCATGGGTCTCCCGGTCGCGGCCGGCTGCGACAGAGTCTGGACTCGAACCAGGTTCACTAGTGGCACAGCTAGCACTGCGAAGCAGTGCATTAGACCACTGCACCACTCAGGAGATATATCCATTGTTTAGCTGGAATGAAATGTTCGTATCCTGTATATTTGACTGTGATATGTGGTTGTCTGTCCTAGCTATCTTAAGATCAATGCACTAACTGCAAATTACTAAAATGTCAAATGTAAATGTTTTACATACAGTACAGATCTCATATTACTCTATTGATTCATTTTTTTAAAACATGTTTTTAAATATTAATGTCACAAATTTATAATTTGAACAGTTCTTTATGAAAAATGTAGTTATTTAGCGGATATATAGCATTTTGCAAACAATTATGATTATTTGTCTCTGAAATTAAACCATCAAGTGATAGATTTCAAACAAATACATGTCTGTCACTGAACCACCCGCTGCCATTGTTAGATACTGAAAAAACACACCAATCTCTTTCATACATTCTTTAAACAATAAAAGCTAATTTACCAACATTTCTGAAAATGGATATATAGCGTTTTGGAAATAAACTCTTAATTTCTACTTAAAATATCAAAGGGACACAAAAGGCCCTCATTTGGTGGAACGACCCTGATACTGCTGTTTCAGTTACTCTCCCAATAATCCATTTTGATGTTTATAATGCTGGCTTTGCAGCCATTGATCCATTGTAACTGTTTCTATTGCTAAGTCTGCCTTTACAACCACTGCCGGTATGTCCAATGCTGTCTCTGTTGTATCTGTATGTTCCCGGTTGTTCTTTCTGTTTCTATTCCTTTGCTGTCTCTAAGGTGTCTGTTGATGGGTCTATGGTTTCTAATGCTGAGTCTAGGCTCTCTGTTGTTGTTTCTGCTGTTTGGACGGCTGTCTCTCTGGCTGATAGTGGGATAGAGATCCTGGGGCAAGGCCTCTCTCTCTCGCTGTGTCTCTCAGTGGGCGGACGGTGGGCGAAATGACTAAGCCAAGGTTGGTCGTGTGCTGGAACAAATTCCACTGAGAGCGTATAACGCTGCCCACCTACTGTGGTTTCATCACTCAAACAGCCTGCTGAAAATTAATAAATAAAGTAAAAAATAAAAGATGCATAATCATTTTCTGCAGTGTCTAACTGAGCTGGCTGAGCTGCACTGTTGACAATTCAGCCACAGGAGATACTGATGATAAAGAAATCAGAGACTAAAACTACATGACATGACCATGACCATGTTTATGAGGGTATTCACAAAACAAATACATACAGTTAACCCTGGTCTGTAAATGTATTTTCTATTATTGTTACTACTGTATGCTTTCATCTATCTTGTATTCTATGAGCGCGCAATCTATTAATCAAATCCAGTTTTATAATGATGTGATGTAGCAGCGTCCATATACACCAACCACAGTGCATCCTGGGGGTTAGCATCTGCTGATTAGCTATGACACAGCGGGGGGAGTCAACCCAGTTTAAAGATTCAGAGATGGATGCATTTTAACAGTTACTGATCATGTGAAACAAGGAAATGTACCACAGCAGTAAGTTTTAATAAGTATGGCTCCACCCAAATTGGGGCAAGTACTGTACGTAACTACAGTGTAAATAGTCTGGGTACACATCTAGAGCTTGGGACTATAAGGTTCTATCTGCAAAAAGATGATTCTGAGATAATTGGCTTTAACGTTCTGAACCCTCATTGATTTGAATGGTGTCAGCAATTTTTATCTTGTATTCTTTTGAACTTAACAACATGAATTGGGGTATATCGGTAGAGAACATTGAACAGAACAAGGCTTGGTCAATAACTCATTTTTTACATGAATGCAGATAGAACCTTATAGTCCCAAGTCCTCAACATGTGAAGAGTCTCATCTGTGGACAAAAAAGACAAGGAAGGAGAAGGAGGGAGGTTGTGAAGGAAAACACAGATGCATTTGGGAGTGGAGGGAGAGGGGGGATGGCTTCTATTTTTAGGTCCTGATAACATAAGAGAGAGAGAGAGAGAGAGAGAGAGAGAGAGAGAGAGAGAGAGAGAGAGAGAGAGAGAGAGAGAGAGCGAGAGAGAGAGAGAGAGAGAAGAGCATCTCTAGCCCAGCCAAGCCCCTCATTTGCACGTGCAACAGACGCTCGGGAACGCTCTGTCTCCCAAATACCAATGAGTTGGAAGCAGCTGGATCCTAACGGGCATTCCAGGCCACATCCCTGTCTCTGGAGCAGAGAGGGACTGAGAGTCAGATGGGACAGACACACAGCCAATAACCTTAGACTGACAGGCAAAATAATGCTAAAATTGTATAGAGATTATAAGCGTTTTGATACACACTATTGATACATCTATACTGAACATTCACATACTTGCTAGAGGGCTTGTGATGGTCTGTTGGAGAGCAGGTTGCATCAATAACATCCTTCCAGTTATTCATTTGACACACTCATGAAAGGACAAAGGAGAAGCAAGATAGCTGAAAGAATCCAAATCAATCTACAAATGCGGTATCTTAATTAAGATCCTCAAATTAAGATCCTACATTTGTAAAGTAAGGCACAAAAAATAGCTTACCGTCTCCTAATGCACTGCTTAAGAATCAACCTTGTTTTTACTCTGCAAGGTTTGCATGCTTCCATCAGCTCCCGCTGGCACTGTACTGAGAGGATAATACATGATCTACCGGTTATGTCTGGCACAGGGGGAAATACATATGTAGGATCTTAATTTGAGCCAGTTTGCTACAGCAGAAAAATTATTCTGCACCAACAGGAAATGTGAATTATGTGGATTATATTTAATTAACATTTTTGTAGAGGTTGATACATTTTTCGTAAGGGAAAATCAAGCCTTTTTAAACCTCAAATACACTTTGATGTTTAGAAAGTTCTCCTGCAACAGGGTGATCAAATTAAGATCCTACATCTGTATAGGCTTTGTAAAGTCTGGGGCCTCTGTAGAGGCTTAACAAGAAGATGGAGAAGCCTGTTAGCCACGTCCAACAGGAGGACACAAAGTCGACCTGAGACACACAGGAAGGCCAGACATTGCAGGAAAGTTCTCTTGCAACAGGGTGATCAAATTAAGATCCTACATCTGTATGAGTCCTTGCCTTATGTGCAATAGTGGAAAAACACCAAGACAGAAATGCCTACGCAATCCAGCAATCCAACATCAAACTCACTATTTCCTTGTGAAATATATTTTCATCCCTTTTGAACTAGAGGTTGTATGTTTTCATATACACCCACATGAAAACATACTACAGTATACTATAAAACACTACAGTACTTACTTAATAACTCATACTGTTGAATACTATACTACTATACTATTGTTTAACTTGGGTAGTATAGACCCAGACAGAGGATTGTACATCTGATTTATATGGCATTGTACAAGGCAGCTCGGTAAGACATGGCCCCTTGTCTCAAACTGAACGATTGCTGACAGGGTTCTGTCTTTCTCTTCTCCTCTATCTTGGAGAACTGTTTAATTGGTTGTTCATCAGCTTGGTTACAGCTTGGCTGTTATTTTTAAGTGTTTATGTGGGAAACTGGGAAATCATTGCATGCACTTCTGGGCGCAGGCAAGCACACACACACATACACACATACTGTAAACACACACACACAAACCCTGACACATTCCTCACACCCTCAGCTAGCCAGAGATCTGTTGGACACCCTGTTGAAGTGTTGGAGATAATAGCGTTTGACTGAGTGCTGGTTGTCATGGGAATGCAACCATCAGTAATCCCAGTGGAGCGTGGGGCTGAGTGAAAAAGCACAACTTTTCCAGACACTGTTATTGTCCACAGGAATGTCACTTTCCAATTAGTAGATAACCAAAGCAGGGAGACTGAAACATTCTGTGAGAAAAATAATGACAAGAAGAATGACTTGCGTTTTCCTATGGCGGGTACATCTTGAAAACATCCTGGAGCATTTCTGCAACTGTTTAACCATCCTGAATGTAGTCTCTTTCATAGCTTCAGGAGAATTTCCAGGGATTTGGACAGAGTTGCACACTACCAATTAATTTAACTAGGGAGGCTTTAATTAATTGCACCATGTTAAATTAATGAAAAATAATTTTGATACCAATTATAATGGTTAATTTTTAACAGAGATGGAAGATTCATTTATCAAATGAATACATAGACTGGATAATGAAAATCCCAATATAAATACAAGTTTATCAAAGTAGCTGGCTTTTGTAGTAGTAGTAAAGTAGTTGCCTTTTGTAATACTAATATTGTCATCATTATCAATATCAAAATCATGGTACATATAAGGCAGGAAAACACACAAATACTATTACAGCAAGACATTCTATGGGTGAACAGAGACAACGCAGAGGCACAGAGAGCCAAGATGGAGACTGGTGAGGTGAGCTAGGGCTGTGGCTGCCAAGCTGAACTAATGGCATGAAGCAGTGAGCTGGGTTGCAGGTGGAGACAACTCGATGAGCTGTGACCGCTGGTCCATGACTAATGTGACTCCATATTGAGGTCACAAATAAGCACTGAAATATGTATGGTAATTAGTAATGTAATTATCATAGGCATGATGCAATACAGTATTTATTTTCATTTGACTGTTAGTTATTACAAACCTTGTTTGGTTGGAGGACTGACTTGTTCCAAAAATACATCATCATAGAACAGAATCAAGACAATCCCGTCGAATAACAGAGAGTTTTGATGTGACTGCAACATAACATGCTTATTTAGAGTGTTCCTACCAAAAAAGCTGTGAATCACGGGTGAATCAACATTTCATATGGGAGGAAAAATAATTATGCTACGCAGCACCTCAATGCATTCTCTCTCTCGTTCTCTCTTTCGCACTCTTTCTCTGTCTCGCTCCCTCTTTGTCTCTCTCTCACTCTGGACTTCAAAGGAGAGAGAGAGAGGGATGGTTTGCTGGCAGGACTCCATACTGGGTTGGGGGGGTAGAGAGAGAGTGAAAGAGAGAGTGGAAGAGAGAGAGAGAGAGGGAGAGAGAAAGGAGAGAAAGCAGAGAGAAGAGATGAGGTGGTAGCAGACAGAGGAGAGCGAGTGAAATAAATAAAAGGAAGAACATTGCGAGAGAGAAGAAGCAGGATAGACACACCGACACATCTGAGATCTAAGGGGAAAGCAGAGAGACACAGTTAAGCCAATCCGTCAGTTTTTCTCCCTGCAGTCGTTAAGAGCTGACCATCTCTGAGCTCATTAAGCTCATCAGTGGTGTGGCCAGACCCTGCTAATCTGCCATTAGATGGAGAGTTGTAATTAAATGAATCAGACAGACAGACAAGGCCTACGAGACCCTGAGTCAGCTATTCCTTTAATACCTAGACGTCCTCAGCCCCTTGTATAATACAGAAGAAAATACAGTTTAGTATGACTATAGTGCTAGCCAACAACGGTTAGGCTTTTCACAGGAGAGAGAGGAGAGATGGCCAAATGTGTGGACACTCCCACTGCCATACCATGCCAGCAAGGGAAGTAATCTAGATGTACAGGCCATTCTGTATTTGGTGCGTCAGTAATATGCAACAGTCTGCCAAGGAATAACGATACATATTTAACCAATACTTTCATCATCTACTGATAGTGGTCTGTAATGTCCTACTTTTGGAGTAACATTTGGCATAGACTATAAAGACAAACTCGAGCTGTTCCATTTTCATAGACAGCAGGAGATATAATTTCTGGGATTGATGTCATACAGACATAGCATCTTCATTTGAGCCAGTTTTCTACAGCATAAAAATAATCCTGCAGCAACAGGATATGTGAACTATTATGTGGATTATAATTCATGGTCATTTTTGTAGGGGTTGATACATTTTTCACAAGGGAAAATCAAGTCTGAAATTTCAAAGTGGAAATTACAAACTTCAGAAGCCTTTTTAAACCTCAAATACACTTTGATGTTTAGAAAGTTCTCCAGCAACAGGTTGATCAAATTAAGATCCTACATCTGTATAGGCTTTGTAAAGTCTGGGGCCTCTGTAGAGGCTTAACAAGAGGATGGAGACGCCTGTCAGACACGTCCAACAGGAAGACACAGTCGACCTGAGACACACAGGAAGGCCAGACATTGCAGGAAAGTTCTCTTGCAACAGGGTGATCAAATTAAGATCCTACATCTGTATGAGTCCTTGCCTTATGTGCAATAGTGGAAAAACACCAAGACAGAAATGCCTACGCAATCCAGCAATCCAACATCAAACTCACTATTTCCTTGTGAAATATATTTTCATCCCTTTTGAACTAGAGGTTGTATGTTTTCATATACACCCACATGAAAACATACTACAGTATACTATAAAACACTACAGTACTTACTTAATAACTCATACTGTTGAATACTATACTACTATACTATTGTTTAACTTGGGTAGTATACCTCGATCATGTGTAGTACTTACTATAGAATGGTGTAATATACTGTAAAATACTATAATAAATACTACAGATACTAAAAACCGCAAAAACACTACAGTATACAGTAGACCATATATTGTGTTCCCTACAGGTTATAGAAAAGAGCAGAAGCTCTGAAATATCCGTTCAGACCTCAGTACTATCTACCTACAGGTTATAGAAAATTTGCTCTTTTAGTATTTTGTCCAGGAGGCTTCCTCAAGGCCAAAGCCTCCACTGCTATGGAGATAATAAAACAAAAGATAATAAAACAAAAACACTGTTGTAAATACTACAGTAATGTCCACAAAAACACTACAGTAATTACTATAGTACAGTTGAAGTTAGACGTTTACATACACCTTAACCAAATACATTTAAACTCAGTTTTTCTCAATTCCTGACATTTAATCCTAGTAAACATTCCCTGTCTTAGGTCAGTTAGGATCCCCACTTTATTTTAAGAATGTGAAATGTCAGAATAATAGCTGAGAGAATTATTTTTTCAGCTTTTATTTCTTTCATCACATTCCCAGTGGGTCAGAAGTTTACATACACTCACTTAGTATTTGGTAGCATTGCCTTTTAAATTGTTTAACTTGGGTCAAATGTTTCAGATAGCCTTTCACAAGCTTCCCACAATAAGTTGGGTGCATTTTGGCCCATTCCTCCTGAAAGAGCTGGTGTAACTGAGTCAGGTTTGTAGGCCTCCTTGCTCGCACATGCTTTTTCAGTTCTGCCTACAAATGTTCTATGGGATTCAGGTCAGGGCTTTGTGATGGCCACTCCAATACTTTGACTTTGTTGTCCTTAAGCCATTTTGCCACAACTTTCGAAGTATGCTTGGGGTCATTGTCCATTTGGAAGACCCATTTGCGACCAAGCTTTAACTTCCTGACTGATGTCTTGAGATGTTGCTTCAATATATCCACATCATTTTCCTCCCTCATGATGCCATCTATTTTGTGAAGTGCACCAGTCCCTCCTGCAGCAAAGCACCCCCACAACATGATGCTGCCACCCCCGAGCTTCACGGTTGGGATGGTGTTCTTCGGCTTGCAAGCGTCCCCCTTTTTCATCCAAACATAACGATGGTCATTATGGCCAAACAGTTAAATTTTTGTTTTATCAGACCAGAGGACATTTCTCCAAAAAGTACGATCTTTGTCCCCATGTGCAGTTGCAAACCTGGCTTTGGCTTTTTTATGGCTGATTTGGAGCAGTGGCTTCTTCCTTGCTGAGCGGCCCTTCAGGTTATGTCGATATAGGACTCGTTTTACTGTGGATATAGATACTTTTGTACCTGTTTCATCAGCAGCTTCACAAGGTCCTTTGCTGTTGTTCTGGATTTGATTTGCACTTTTCGCACCAAAGTACGTTCATCTCTAGGAGACAGAACGCGTCTCCATCCTCAGCGGTATGACGGCTGCGTGGTCCCATGGTGTTTATACTTGCGGCATATTGTTTGTACAGATGAACGTGGTACCTTCAGGTGTTTGGAAATTGCCCCCAAGGATGAACCAGACTTGTGGAGGTCTACAATTATTTTCTGAGGTCTTGGCTGATTTCTTTTGATTTTCATATGATGTCAAGCAAAGTGTCACTGAGTTTGAAGGTAGGCCTTGAAATACATCCACAGGTACACCTCCAACTAACTCAAATGATGTCAATTAGCCTATCAGAAGCTTCTAAAGCCATGATATCATTTTCTGGAATTTTCCAAGCTGTTTAAAGGCACAGTCAACTTAGTGTATGTTGACTTCTGACCCACTGGAATTGTGATACTGTGAATTATGAGTGAAATAATCAGTCTGTAAATAATTGTTGGAAAAATTACTTGTGTCAGGCACAAAGTAGATGTCCTAACCGACTTGCCAAAACTATAGTTTGTTAACAAGAAATGTGTGGAGTGGTTGAAAAATTAGTTTTAATGACTCCAACCTAAGTGTATGTACTTTTCCGATTTCAACTGTATATACTAGTTTTTTTTACCACAGTATTTATACTATAGTAAACTATAAATAATACAGTATAGTACAATCATGTACGCAAAACTGCAGTTAATAGTACAGTATTCACTGAAGTGTTTTTGCGGACTTCAGTCCGCAAAAACAGGACATTTATTACTACAGTTAAGTCTGCAAAAGCAATACAGTGAATACTATAGTATTTAACCATAGTATACTATAGCATTTTTTCATGTGGGCAGTAGTCATTTCCGCTGGCCTACATAGCACACAAAGGGCTTCACACAAAGATTCCTCGGATCTGCCAATTAATGAGCCTCTCACTGAATGAATTTGAATGCTGCTTGGGGGAGCTTGGCACTTCACAGCTCTTCACTCCGTTTCATATGATGTACATTTGCAAGGGTCTGAATAGACCTGATACCCAGCTGATGATTCACTGTAATATCTGTAGACGGGATTCGTTTTACACAGCTGTGTTACCATGGCAGAGGCAAAACTATAGGCTTGTTCCTACATAATAACCTGCATGTACACTACAGTATGCTCTCATCAATCAACAAATCAATAATCAATAGTACAATTAATTCACACATGCTGTATATGGTTTGTAAGCACAATAATATAAATGAGACCAATATTAAGTAAGAATAACAATAACGGAATCATACAATAACATTTGCTCAGCTGTGTGTTTAATGGTCATACACATACTCTAGAGAGTGGAGAGAAGAGCTCACCATTCCACTCACTGGCTGCCAAGACATGAAAAACAAAAGCCTGAACTGCCATACACACAACACAAGATCAGGCCGCTTGAAAAACCTTTTCTGCAGATTTGGGCTTCTGGCTAAAGAGACAGAAAAAATGCAAATTTAAAAAAAACACAGTCACTCACACCCTCAAACAGTCTCTCACACCCTCAAACAGTCACTCACACCCTCAAACAGTCTCTCACACCCTCACACCCTCAAACAGTCATTCACACCATCAAACAGGCTCTCACACCTTCAAACTGTCACACCCTCAGTCACTCACACCCTCAAACAGTCATTCACACCGTCAAACAGTCACTCACACCCTCAAACAGTCACTCACACCCTCAAACAGTCACTCACACCTTCAAACAGTCACACCCTCAGTCACTCACACCCTCAAACAGTCACTCACACCCTCAAACAGTCACTCACACCCTCACACCCTCAAACAGCCATTCACACCCTCAAACAGGCTCTCACACCCTCAAACAGTCACACCCTCAGTCACTCACACCCTCAAACAGTCATTCACACCATCAAACAGTCACTCACACCCTCAAACAGTCACTCACAAAGCTGAAGCAGACCTTGGGAAACATTTGAGAGAGACAATTTAACAAATACTGAGATGTAAATACACAAAGTTTTAAAACCTGGTAACTAAAGATCCAGAGGCTTCCCCAGCCATTATATTGAGCTATAAAAGCTTACCTAAAATCCTGGCATGGACGGGCTTATAAAGTGATTAAGTGGGTACTCAAATAATTGACATACAGGTTAAAATAATGGATATGCATGACCAATAATATCAAAGGTGTTTCAAATGTTATGAAAGAGCCCCAACCTTTCATCTGTTGTTCATCCTTTCCAAAGCCATTTTGGTGACAGGCACCCGTTGTGATGTTTCAGATCAATCTAAGCATCTATAAGCATCTAGAGTAGACACATGCATGCACGCACACACGCACACACACACACACACACACACACACACACACACACACACACACACACACACACACACACACACACACACACACACACACACACACACACACGCACACACACACACACGCACACACACACACACACACACCTACTGGAGGAGGATGTTGTTCTATCCTCTGTGTGACTATGAGCGCCTCACCGGGGCTGCTTTTGTTCCACATACAGAACGCAGTAGAGCATTATTCATCATAGCACGTCACCAAGCTCAGAGAACCACACTCACAACAGCGATATAGACAGATGCTTTATACTGTATGTGACTGGAAAGAGTACATTACAGGGAGTAGGCAATGATTGGGTTGTGCCTGAAAACACCACGAATTGAAGTATGTGTATCTGCCCAGCATCGTAAAGGAGATGCTGCATACTGTATCTTCTATTCGCATTTGATCGTTTGCTTTTACCCAGTGAGATGCTCTAACTTAAGTGTCAGCCAGGAGTGTTGTGAATAAATCAGGTAATCACAGCACATGCTATTAATATGCTTGGAGGAAAAGCGACACACAGCTCCACAGTAATCAGGTCAACACCTCTACCCCTCTTCCATCCATTTTCATTAGAAGTAAACGACAAGAGCTGAGAGAGGATATGGAGTGTTATTCCCAATGGAGTCCCTGTAAAACCTCCATCCACTATCAGCAGTAAAACTCTCCCTGGCCAGATTACAGAAAGTGTATATTTATTGGATGCCTTAAAATAGTGAGCAGAGACCAATATCTCATGAAAATCTTTACAGGAAATTAATTTGATGACCTACAATTGATTTTGAAAAAGGGACTTCAAACAACTTAGAAATGGCATGACTGTGACAACATTGTGAAAGAAATTGATTACCTAATGAATAAAGAAAATACCCAGCAAACCAAAATTGTTCTGCAAAGGTTCTGTTACAGGCAGCGGTGGAAAAAGTACTAAATTGTCATACTTGAGTAAAAGTAAAGATACCTTAATATAAAATGACTCAAGTAAAAGTAAAAGTAACCCAGAAAAATACTACTTGAGTAAAAGTCCAAAAGTACCCGATTTTAAATGTA
This sequence comes from Salvelinus namaycush, assembly GCF_016432855.1. Classification (NCBI taxonomy): domain Eukaryota; kingdom Metazoa; phylum Chordata; class Actinopteri; order Salmoniformes; family Salmonidae; genus Salvelinus; species Salvelinus namaycush. Next base: position 24,487,264 of record NC_052328.1, read on the forward strand.
CTTAAGTACAGTGGTGGAAAAAGTATTACATTGCCATACTTGGGTAAAAGTACAACGTAAAAGTAAATGCTTTACATCAAATTCTTTATATTTAGCAAAGCAGACAGCACAATTTTCTTTTTTATTACTTTTTTGACAGCTAGGGGCAACTCTAACACTCAGGCATAATTCACCTTGTTAGTCAGTATGTGTTACACTTGTGCTGGTTGCCATCTCATTAGTGGGAAGGTGTTTAACCTGTACTGGCCAAGGTGCTATTTAAGAGTGGCTGGCCCAGTGCTCCAGTTGTCTTGATAGATGCGGAGGGTTAACACCTTTAAAGGCACACCCTACTAAAACATTGATTTCCCTGATTTTGTTTTGCTCCACCTTTTTGTTTTGCTTAGTGTCTTTAGGTTTGGTGTGGGTTTATCTTTTGTTTGCCTCTTAGTGGGCAAATTTAGTGGGCGCTCATGGTGGGTGTCTTTAGGTCCCAGTTGTTGTTGCTATGCAACTTTCAGTGGACACCCCCATGAGTGTCTTTCAGAACCCCTCCTAAAAACCCACCTGTTTTGTTTTGGTTGTTGTCAGTAACTCTTTGTTAGTTCCCCTTTCTGTTTCAGCAACAATTTCTAGTTTCCTTGCTGGGGAACGTAACAGTTCCCAGAACATTGTTCTCATAACACAGACTGTCCAGTTGGGGTGATGATTATAGAATGTTTGTATAAAACATTTGTCTAATGTTGCAAGAACGGTTCTAGAACACATTTAATCTGTTCTTTATAGGTTCCCAGAATGTTTCATTGGGTTGTGGGAAGAGTCTGGTGGGAACAATGTGGGGACATCACAAAATATATGTTCCAGAAACGCCAGAACTGTACAGTTGTGCAGATTATTATAAAATGTTTATTTTAGGATGCAAAAAACACTCAACTGATGTTACAAGAATGTTCCCAGAACACATTTTGTATGTTTTTTAGAGGTTCTCAGAATGGTTCATTAGGTTGTGGGAACAGTCTGGTGCGTACATTGTAGGGACCACAGGAGGCTGCTGAGGGGAGGACGGCTCATAATAAAGGCCGGAACGGTGCAAATGGAATGGCATCAACCACATGTACACCATGACAAAAGCTGTGGCCTTGTTATTTAATTTTTTTGTCAAATATGGTCAATCAGGACACAGAACAGTTATTAAAACCTCCCATCCTTTTCTTTCTTAATCACATGTGGGGTTTGCAAGTTTAAAACTCACATGTGCAGATTGTCAACGTATGAAGTGTCAACATATGAAGTATAAAAAATATGGATGTGCTTGCATAATTACATTTTGTTCAAATGTCCTATGAATAAAATGAAAATGCCATGTGTCTCTAAATCACCTACAATACAGTCCTCAAATGCAAATTGTCATGAAATCTGGAGAGAAACAAAACGGGGATGTATTCCAATCTGATTTCTTGTGCTTTAATTTGCATGCTGAGAATGTTGTGGTAAGATTAGGCAAAACTTAAATCTAACATTTTTAAATGTTCTTGAAATGTTCTAAGGACCTCCATATCAAGGTAAGCTGTATATTGTGTGAACATCAATGGAATATGAAACCTAAAACAAATATGCTATGAAGATCATAAAAAAATACTTATTTCATTCTTACAACATTAAGGGAATGTATGTGCAACCTAACTTAAACGTTGTATTAATGTCATCACAACTGAGCATATTTTGTGTTTTGTAATGTACCCACACTGTTCCCACAACCTAATTACATGTTCTGGGAACCTTTAAAGAACTCAGAAAGGCTGCTTTGTCAACATTCTTGTAACATCAAAGGAATATGAAACAAACATGATCTGAATGTCAGTACAACTGGACAGTTTTTGCATTTTGGGAACTTGTCATGTCCCCACAATGTTACCACAACCTAATGAAACATTCTGGGAACCAATAAAGAACAGATTCATGTTTTCTGGGAGTGTTTTTGTAACATCAGGTGAATGTTTTTGCACACTAAAAGAAACATTGTAGAATAATCCACACAACTGGACAGTCATGGTGTTTTGGGAACATATCTGTTGTGATGTCTCCACAATCTTCCCATCAGACTGTTCCCATAACCTAATGAAGCATTCTGGGAACCATTAAAGAACAGATTAAATGTGTTATAGGAACGTTCTTGCAACATCAGGCAAATGTTTTACACAAATATACAAACTTTTGGAGAATGTTCTGTGGTGGTTGTTACAGATGTTGTGCACAATATTTTAGTGAATGTTAGGAGAACATTCAAAGGATTTTCATCTGAAACATTTTTGATAAATAGATTTTATTAAAAACATTCATCAACATCCTAATGTTAAACTGAACAAAAATATAAATGCAACATGCAACAATTTCTAAGATTTTACTGAGTTACTGTTCATTTAAGGAAATCAGTCAATTGAAATAAATTCACAAATACCTTTAAAAAAAGTAGGGGTGTGGATCAGAAAACCAGTCAGTATCTGGTGTGACCACCATTTGCATCATGCAGCGGGACACATCTCCTTCACATAGAGTTGATCAGGCTGTTGATAGTGTCCTGTGGAATGTTGACCCACTCTTTTTCAATGGCTGTGCAAAATTGCTGGATATTAGCGGGAACTGGAACACACTGTCTCACATGTCGCCCCAGAGCACCCCGAACATGCTCAATGGGTGACATGTCTTATGAGTATGCAGGCCATGGAAGAACTAGGACATTTTCACCTTCCAGTGTAATAGCGAACACCCCGCCGGTAGGCGTCTGATTGCCGTCATTTTCGTGCATGTAGAATCATTTTGCACTCGAATTGCAAATTACGGACTTCACTGTGTTCAGAGGTGCTAAGTCAGGGGTTCCAAAACATTTTTGGCCCGCAACACCATTTTAATATAAATTATTTTTCACGACCCCACCATGTAAAAAAAGTTATGTAATCAACGGCCAATGTTTACTTTTTGTATTTGGGATTTGACAGTCTATTACAAATAAGTCTGACAGTATTTTTTACAGTATGAAGACAGTATGGTTTGAAGTGACTGAAATGCATCAGAAAGGTATTGGGAAGTTCAGAAGATTATCAGGCAATAAGGTTGTATGATCTTCTGTGTAGAAGTCTGATTTAGTGTCTGCTCTTGTCCACTCAGTTCTAATGGCTTGTTGGCAAACTAGAGGGAAAAAGTATGTACATACGTGTTCCTGAGGATCTTTCAGTGAAGGGGTCATAATATTTTGTAGCTTAAACCATTCAAAAGATAGAGCCACATTTGTAGGAAGAAAACAGAAACCGCTCTGTTTATTACAACCACATCTAGCAGCTACCGGAGGCTACTGAACCAAGCTCAAATGTTCTCTTGCTGCCCCATTTTCAAATCAGGCGACCCCTAGTTTGGGAAACCATGTGCTAAGTACTCTCGGCCGACTAACGCTACCAGTGTGTCTGTGCCATTAGGCCACTTAGAAAAGTCTCTGCATTGACCATCTTGTTCAGAAGTGTAAGTGGGTCATCCAGCAGTTCAGCGGCCACATGCAGTCAAGAAGTGACCGAATGGAAGAGTAGATGAGATCAGGGAAGATCACAGTCATAGAACAGCTGAGAAAAAGATCTGGTAATACATTATGAATGATATCTCAGCCATGTGAAAGGAGGTTGCTTAGAAATGTATTTTACATACACTGGTGCTAATTTATTTCCATTACCAGAACAATTTTTTACCCTGACAAAAATGAAAGTTCAAGAGATCAATAGCGGAAGGAAGGAAGCAACATCATATCTGTAATTGAGTTGCCAAAAAGACCACAAATCAATAGGAAGTCCGGGAGTCTATGTTACTGTTTCTCCAAACCACTTCCTTTATTTAATCGAATAAGTAACACAATTCCCCTCCCAACCAAATTAGGAATAACAAATCCGTTCAAATACACCCACCCAACCCTCTCACTCTTAGTGTTTGCCCGTTTTCAAATAGTCAAACGTTGAATGCCATTCTCTTCCAGTGGAGTAGGAGGCTGCGGTATAAGGAGGACATGAAGTACTGTACCTTTGTTTTTCACATGTAGCTACAGCATGAAAGGAGAAACTTCCACCAAATCTCTCTACAAGGACTGTAAATATAGCTCAACATCCCAGAGCTATGAAAGACAATACATGGAATAGTTTCCCCCACATTCTTCTTGCTTTGTAATAGAAAAAAGAGCTGTTGCAGAGGAAATGTGAAAATCCACTGATGGGTGAAGGAAATGAAATGAAGAAGAAACTCCGATAGAGAACAGACCACAAGGGACTGTGATGGGGAAATGATCACTTTATTGATGGATTTGACAACGTGAGACAGAGCCTTTCCTGCTCTGATTACGTGGTAACATACAAACAGCTCGCACATGTGATTGAATTCACATACCCAGAAGTTTGTGACTGTTAGGCTGTCTCTAAGGATCAGCTTCACGTTGTAATGATACGCGTACCAGAGAGTTGATTGAAATTGTAGGGAACCATGTTTCCTCTGAGTCCTCAAACAAAATCTGTCATATGTTTACCTACAGAATTCCTTAGAATTCAATTGAGCCCATCTCTGTCATTTTTACACCTCATTTTGTTTCCAACTGCCTACACACACTCTGAAAGCATCTACCTATGGAGAGTACCTGGTAGTATAAGTAAATTCTTACAGTTCTCTAAAAACACTGAGATTTCATTTGACCAGGGACAAAGAGCTACACTGTACCATAATATGTTTCACATTGAATTGAGCCCTCATTTTTCACATTTAACCTCAGCAATGAATGTACAGAGCAATGTAAGTAATCTGACCTCTCTGCTAAAAAGATGTGTCAGAGAATAATGTAGAAAAACAAAACCCCAGCTACTGCCTCTTCACTTATGTTCTGACATTAACCTGGCAAATAGTATTAACAGAAAACAGTAAACACAAGTCATTTTAACTGTGCAATTAGTAAGTTGGCTTTTGGTCCATATAACATCAACAACATGCATTCCAGTCTTTCTTGGTTGAGGGTTGACAAGAGATTAACTGCTACTCTTCAAGTTTTTATGAGAAATGTGAATGTGATGAAAATTACAAATTGTCTGCATAATCAAATAACATTCAGCTCAGACACCCACACATACCCCACAAGACATGCCACCAGGGGTAATTTCAAAGTCCCTAAGTCCAAAACTAATTAATGGCACCGCACAGTATTATACAGAGCCATGATTGCAGGGAACTCCCTTCCATTTCTAATTATTCACGCAAACAGCAAAATTACCTTTAAAAACAGGATTAAACAACATCACATGGAACAGCGGGAACTGTGAGGGGACACACACAAACACACACACAAACATAAAACATAACACATATTTTTTGTTGTTGTATTGTTTGTATATCGTTGTATTTTAAATGTATGTGACTGTCCTTGTCTATCAGTGTATCAGTGTTTTGTTACTTGTCATGTTTTGTGTTTTTTGTGGATCCAAGAAGAGTAGCTGCTGCTTCAGCAAAAGCTAATGGGGAGCCAAATAAACAAATAAATACTCTCTTCTATGTAAAACAAAACAAATAAATACTCTTTTCCATATAAAACAAAACAAATAAACAAATAAATACTCTCTTCCATATAAAACAAAACAAATAAACAAATAAATACTCTCTTCCATATAAAACAAAACAAATAAACAAATAAATACTCTCTTCCATATAAAACAAAACAAATAAATACTCTCTTCCATATAAAACAAAGCAAATAAACAAATAAATACTCTCTTTCATATAAAACAAAACAAATAAACAAATAAATACTCTCTTCCATATAAAACAAAGCAAATAAACAAATAAATACTCTCTTCCATATAAAACAAAACAAAATAATGAGCTGAATCCAAATCCTCACTATCCATATACTCTGCAGCTATGAAAAATGCTAAATCATGCTAAATCACATGCACATGCACATTCACTGAGTAAAATACACAGAAAAAAGTTAATCTCGTTATCCTCCCTACTTTTCATTAGATTTTTTGAAGCTATTTTGAAGCTTGAGGTAAAAATATATTAATAAGATATCCCCACAGAACATCAATACATTTCTCTTTCTCAGGGGGGAGTTGCACTGATGGACTAGATAGATTTCACAGCTGAATCTAAAGAAATACTGCATTGACAACATACTAGACATTCTAATGCATTTTCCTTCCTTTTGCTCCAAAACGTGTAGCTCAGCTGGTTAAAATGGCTGAATGTCATACATACACAACCAGAGCCTCTGGAACAAACCAGACCATGTAACCTGAGTGTGTCTGCATGCAAGTACAAGTGTCGATATGCATGTTTGCATTTATGTACAGTCATGTGCATCAGTGCACATGGTGACACCCCCGCCATACACTCATTTTGATGCCACATACCTGTAACTAGCTAACGCTACAAACCCCAAATCAAGGACATGGATTTCAGTAGAGTCAAAGCCTTCTAGTTGTACATGTGTGTCCTTTAGCATTGGGTTTGTATCAGCCTACACGGTGTCTTATCGCTACTGAAGTGCAGCACAAAAAAAAGTGCACTGAGGTTGAATGGGTTTTCACCCAGTTTGAAAACTGTTCTGCACACCTTACCTTTCTGTATACAATCATGTTGGGTGATTCATCGGCTACTCCATTACTCCCCACACTGTTGGTCTGTGCCATGATCCAGTAGGGTGAACAGCCTCAGTAATGCTCAGGTGCTGAAGCAGAGAGATAGGACAGTGGAGAACATTATGGCATAGAAACATTAAAGAAGAATCCTACAGGAACAAAATGTCCCTTACCTTTAAGCTACATACAAAATAGAAGAATACTTTGAGTGCATAAAAATGACCTATTAGATGTAAGTGAGTCTATTTCCAATCATAGGCTAACATGGTAGACATGTTAATATCATCAACTAATTGATGTATTAACTAAATGTTTTGGCTGGTTAATTTCAGTACAAATAGCAGTAATTACAGTGATGTGATCATCATTATTATAATCATCACCATCATTCTCCTCCTCCTCCTCCTCATCATCATTTCATATTTTACCATTATATACATTCCTTCAGTATTCCACCCGTTTAACATATGCACAGTATCGAGATTTAATGAAAGCTTACACAAAGGCCTTATTGATTTCTGCCTTGCTATCGTGCTTATTGACATTGGAGAATTCAATAGCTCCTGAGATGCGAAAAGGCAGCACGGTGGCAAGAAAACGTGCAGGCAAGCTCTAAATCAAAAACAGTGGATGTAGGGGACTTAACGAAATAGGCTCGGGTTGTTTCTCAAAGGGAAAGTAAAGAACAATGTGTAAAATACATTTAATTTAGTGCCATTGAAATATAAAACGTGAATACAAAGTATACAAAATACCCTTTCATTACAAACGGTGAGAAATGATCGAGGGCAATTTTGTGTGCATCCGAGGTTCAGTATCTAATCTTCGCCCCAAACGACACCCACCGCATCCTTTCAAGGATTATTCCAAAATACATAGCATATGTAAATATATTAGTCTTCCCTTAGCTCCCATCATCACATAGCTAATAGTCAATGAAGTGTCTCCATCAAGCCAAGACTCCTATAATTTCAGCACCATGGACAGCTACAGCAAAAAGCCCCGCTCCCTTGATCACTTGTCTCGATCTATCGTGAATAAAAGGAAAATATGTAAATAAGCAATCGTTCTTTGATGATTTACCTGAAAAAACGCACAGCCTGCGAATATCCTGTTTCTTTGCAGAACTGGTGTGCAGTGCGTGTGATAGGTTAGGCTATGTCAACTGGCAGACATAGGAATTCGAAGATAATTCATTGGCAATTGTAAGAGACAGGCATTCGATGCAGACTTGGTTGTTACCGCTTCCCTCTTCTCCAAAATGATGCTGAAAGCACGGGCGCGCGGCACCCACAGAATAACGTGAACGTGCATCGATCCATGACCAATCACGTGCAAGGAATCCAAACCCCTATCTGGCACATTTACAGGGGACCGTCAGATTGAAGTAGCACTGTGTTGTTGTTATAAAATAGTAATGGTGGTCACACATTTCTTTAAACACATTTTGGTGAGCTGAGCAGAGAAACAGGCATACTACTGATGATGATGATGAATTGGGAATACACATTTAGTCAATTACATGTAATGGTGTAATGAGTACCCACCAAAACCTATAAATAAATGTATCTGTGTAGTCTTTATGTATTGCTTATATTTCTGTTACACACTGTGACATTTTGCATATTCAATAGTCATTATAATTAGTCTTTTTTCGCATACCTTGCTAGAATGTTAATCATATTGACATAGCACAGAGATATCTGATTAGCATTTAGGTCATTAATTGGATGGCCATTGTCATAAAGATGAGCTAATAATGATATTCTCATCTGTAGCCTACAAAACATCTTCCTTCACTTCATTATGCATGCACAGTATGCTTAGCTTTCAGGTTTCAGGTGACACTGTGTCCAAACTCTTTTTTGTCTTCAAGTCCTGTTTGCTGCTGTGGTAAAATAATGCATTATACTCAGTCTTGAATATCCAGAAATGATGAACAGCCTCATTTGATGCAGCATTGTTGGCTGGGTGGCACATCACTGTCAGAGCGCAAAGGATTTGCAAAGAAATTAGCTTCAAGACTCATGTGTCACTCTCATCCCAACCCAAATCAGGTTCTTCCATCTCACTTTCATTTTTCATATTTCTCCTCAACCTCCCCTTACATCGAATCAGTTTTAATATTTGATTTTTTTTTTTCAAAGGCTTAACATTTATGTCCAGCATTTATTTTGATGAAACAGAAGTATCTGATACGCTGTTTTTTTGTTGGCACCTACTCTTGGTCCCTGAAGACTCTTAATCCATATGATACATTTGTTGGCGTGTATAAATCCACTACTACTTTTCCATAGAAATGTTTATGGTACATGTCCTCTCGGGATAGCAAGTTACTATAAATGTTAATTTTAATACATGCAGTTAACCCAGATTACCTAGAACTGGCAATCTACCACCAACAGTTTGTCTACAATCATATCAAAGGGCTTCTCCCTTCATCAAGCAGAATAGTTCTCTATAACCCTTTCTCCCTCTCCCATAATTACATATCTATTTGAGGTGCCGGTACTCAGTTCCAGTAAGCTCCTGTCCAAGTCAAGCACTGACCCTATGCAGTATTGACTGCATGTCACCGGGGATCTCCCTATATTGAACGCCTCATCAGTAGAATTCACTACAAAGTCAGGCCGGGTCAACCAAGGGCCCCCTAGGTCCCTTCTAAGAACTGGAGCCCATCCCGTGAGAAAACCCTGCAAGTTTAATATGTGTCATATGCCCTGCCTTCTTCTTTCCCACTTGTCAATGTAACAGACATCACGTTGCTTGCTTAGCAAGTACCACATCCTCCTGATGAGGCTCACACCGAGGCTCGAACCCAGGACCTCTGCCTTGCTAGCACATGTGACCGCCCTCCCAAAGCGTCTTACCAGTCGGCGACATCAAAAAGTTTGCTATTTGGTGGCACTTCAGAATGAGGAGTGAGTTTCACACATTCTCATGTGCTACACCAAGACCTAGGTTCGGCAGGTTACTTTATAAATGTAACCCGTTACAGTTACCTGTCCAAAATTGTAATCAGTAAAGTAACTTTTGGATTACCCAAACTCAGTAACATAATCTGATTACTTTCAGTTAGTTTTGGATTACCTTCCCCTTATTAATATTGATGCACTCGTGCTTCAATCTATGTAACATAATAACATTTGTCAGTCTGAGATAGAGATTTCAGTTTTTTTGCATGGGCTGCATCTCAATCCAGCGCTTCCACCTATGCGGCCTTCCCTATCTGCAGTGGAAAGTTGCAGAGCTACAGCGCTGTTTGTCAGACCAGGAGACACCTGAAAATCGGTCTTCTCACGAAAACGTCCGTAACTAACATGGCACTCTATAGAAAGATGAGACTCTCACGAACACGATGGTCTTCTCTATTTTGATTCATGACTTCCATAAGCCCCACGGGACTCGTCTGAAGTCCGTTTGAGCTACAAATGAATATGTGTCACGGGACTTGTCTGAAGGTACTGGTTTTAAAAACTTATGGATGTATGGAGGTAGTTTCGTGCCAACAAAAAAAGGGGTTAAATATGTGTAAAAAAATACATATCTATAATATATATATATATATATATATATATATATATTTCCTGAGTGTTCTTATATTTCCTAGATATAGGACAAACACTTCAAAACCTTGTTTCTTATGAGTTATACTTTTTTTGTATTTTTTGCAATTTATAATTGTGTTATTAAGTGCATTTCTGTGGGCTATAGTAGTAAAGGCCAAATTCAATATTTTATCAAATAATTTTCTTATATGTATTTTTTCTATACCTAAAGGGGTCCTAAAATTCCAAATCAAATAGTTAAATGATCCACAGTATGACCATCTTAAACAATTCCATATGTCAGTTTAGACACCCCCCACCCCTTATGCACTTATGTACTTATGTACTTTTATTTAAGATGCCTATGTTTTTTAGAGGATGATAAACAGTTCAGTAGTCACGCAGTCAAGAACATTAGAGCCATCTGGTGGTTCAAGACAGAACACTGCCCAAACTAGTGCAACGATATCAGAATTACTGCTAGACAACAAACAGACATAGTTTTAGAATACTACACATGTGCCTTATTTGATTGATGCTTACAAATGCAGAGATCTAATGTAGTAGGCTAGCTCAGTTAGGAAAAATCTATGAGAATATCATTGTATCTAGTTGTGTGGAAAAGCATCTCCTCAGTAGGTTGATGGTGCATTAATAAATATGATTGTCTATTTGGAATTCGATATTAGCATTGTTCACGTCATGTGGGGTAATTTGGGGTAGCTATCCCTTTAAGATACTACCATTTATGTTATGTGCATCTGTCCACGAGAGATTAGCAATGTGCCACAGATAAACCATTTATTATCGTAATCTTTGAGTGTACTGTCACTTTAACAGGCCGATGTTCAACATAAAAACTCAAATCCCCAGAATGCACAGTAGTTTGAGTCCTCGCCAAAAGGGTAATGGTTAGAAGGGATACAGATTTGATCAAATCAACGTCAAAAGTAAACATTTGGGGGATTTTAGCTAAGCATTTTCGTAACCATAATGTAATTATCATAACCTCATACGTTCATTCACCAAACCTGCTGCGTAACATGGTCTCCTAACCTGTTACGAAAAGTCAAATCTAACAAAAGCCATATCCCATCTAGTCAAAACCAACAAAAAGCGGAAACAAAAGAAATCGCAAATTTCTAGAAACAAATTTTGGTGAGCTGGGCAGAGATACAGGCATACAACTGACAGCTTTCAGTGTTAACACCATACACCTAACTCAGGAGGGCTGACATGGCTTTGAAAAGAATACAGAAGGTGAGTGTGTCCATTAATTTTATAACGTCGTCATGTTCATAAACGGTTGGTCGATGTCCTGTCACAAAATTCCACGATAGCAAACTATAGCTAGCTAGCTAGCTAATTTTAGCTTTGGATGTTAGCTGTGTCACAAAATTCCACGATAGCATACTATAGCTAGCTAGCTCATTTTAGCTTTGGACGTTAGCTGCGTAGCTATGTAACGTTAGCTAGCTACCAATCTAGCTATACCATTGGCTACTTTGTCAACAATGGTTTAACTTGTCCGTTATTCCTCACCAAAGAAATACAACATTTTCATCGCAGCAATAATGACAATAAAACGTTAGCTAACTGTTAATGTTTTACCTTGTCAGGCTGGCAAATCAAAGCTTGCTAATGTTAGTAACGTTAATTCTACCTGTTGGCTATTGGCCTACCAGCATAATCATCAGTCAATCAGTAACGTTAGCTAACTACGTTAACTAGTTATCGGTGTAACGTTAGCTAGGTAAGTTAATTGTGTCAACGCCATAACTAGTTAGTTACAGTAGCTAGTTAGGTACTCGTAAATTAGCTAACCAACTGGTCTGTTAGCTACTCGAACTTGTAAGCTAGTTATGTTGCTGTTCTGGTTATTCCTGTCTGTCAATGAATAAAAACGCTTCTGGAATCCTCATCACCACGAGTGGGCTATTGTAGCTATCTTTGCTTGTTTTACTTTCAGTGTATATTTCAACAGAACATTAACGTTAATGCGCCTTTATATAATTCATGAAATTCAGCAGTAGCTCAATTATAGATATATGGGGGTCAATTCCTAGTTATATATGTAGCTAGCTAGGTACCTTGTTATTTGTTATTTATTTAACCAGGAAAAACCCATTGAGACACAGCGTCTCTTTTGCAAGGGAGATCTGGCCAAGAAAGCAGAAGCTGTCAATAAACATTATGACATGTAAAACATACAATACAAACAGCACAACATGTCACCTAGCTAGCTACTTGAATTCGTATAAAGCCATATAGACCACAAGACTGACTTGTCAAAGTAGCTAACAACATTGTTGGGTAGACAATATGTATGGAATTTTCCCCCTGTACATAATTCATTGTGCTACATTTTATTTTACAGGAGCTACATGACTTGCAAAGGGACCCTCCTGCTCAGTGCTCTGCTGGACCAGTTGGAGAGGACTGTATGTTTCACTACAGCTTTTGTGGCCACCTCAAACTTAAATTAATGCAGAAATACAATTTGATGCATATGGAAGTGAAGGGTTATTGACCTCAGTCAATGAATTCCTTTTGGCTCCATTTTGCATTTTATTATTGTCAATAGTTATATGATTTTATGTGATCTAATGTCTCATCTTTCTTTTACAGTGTTTCATTGGCAAGCCACAATCATGGGACCTGTAAGCCCTTTTCTAAATTTTCATTGTTTATAAATCTTTAGTAGACAATAGTGTCAATATTGTGTTGATTTCTGATGGAAGCTATTTATTCTGCTTTGGTCCCATTGTTATAAGCTCAACCTTCTTGCACCAAAGGAACAAGTGTTAGTTTCCTTGTCTTACTATATAGTCTACTATAACTGAGTTGCTTGGATGTGTGTCACCTCCAGTAAACCCCCATCACACTTCTGTTACTGTAAACAATGACAAGTAAAGGGAGGTTGACTGTGGGCTTTAACATTCTATGGAGTATTGGGTGTCATTTTATGGTTCACAGCACTGTTTTAACAAGGTACCTTTCACCCCTCTTTTAGACTGACAGCCCATATCAGGGAGGAGTGTTCTTCCTCACCATCCACTTCCCAACAGACTATCCCTTCAAACCGCCAAAGGTTAGAAACGCCTCTTCAGCTCCTGTTACACAATTTTCCCCTGGGTGTAGAGTACCCTAAACCACATGCAGTATGTATGCCTGACTTTTTTTTTTTCTCCATGTATTTTCTTTCCATAGGTAGCCTTCACAACGAAAATCTATCACCCAAACATTAACAGTAATGGTAGCATCTGTCTGGACATTCTGAGGTCACAGTGGTCCCCAGCACTTACAGTTTCAAAAGGTAAGACAAACTGGCTTGTTTTTCTGTATCTTTTGTACCCTCATGAAAGTTAGTTGAAAAATGCATCTCAAATGTTTTTCTGATTTGTTCTCCAACTGTTAAGCTTGACAATATTGATAATGACAATATTATTGCAGGTGTCATTGCGAAATAAACTCATCCTGGTTATCCCTGCCTTTTTGTTTTTCCAGTTTTATTGTCCATATGCTCTTTGCTATGTGACCCAAACCCAGATGACCCCCTAGTCCCAGACATAGCACACATCTACAAGCAGGACAAAGAAAAGTAAGTTGACACGCTCTCTCACACACATGCACACCATTCTTTTAGCAGGAAAAATATATGAACATGACATTCCTTTCATGTGTACAGCATGTAGTCAATTATAGAATAAACATCTCTTCTGAAAGTAGACACTCCTACAAGATACTGTATCTACTGTATAATGATGTGGATGCTTAAAACAGACTGGCTGAATGTAAGATTTGGCTGTAAATTGCTCAATAAATCTTTGTTAAACCTGGTTTACATTTTATTTTGTTTTTACAGGTACAACAGATTAGCAAGAGATTGGACTCAAAAGTATGCAATGTAAAGGACTGAAGTTTGAGACAACGGAAGAGGTTTAAGCAAATTAACTTCATGGACACTTCTGAAAACAGTACTGTTGCCACCCCTCATCCACACTGGTTCAAGAAGAAGTGTTGTATATGGGAAGCACTTTCTATCCCCAAATTAACTGCTTTTATGCTTTGAAGTCATTATTTTCCTTTTGTTTGACGTTCCCAATGTTATATAAATTATTATTCAGTTATTTCTGAGATGACCCATAAAAACAGACCAATTATGACTCCACCCCCTTCATCTTAGTTTTTTTCTCCTTTCAGAGATTTTTATTGTATAGTATAAAGCTATACTGAATCTATTTTTATTATTTTGCATTAAAAAGTTAAACAAAAAAAATTGATCCTGTCTTAATTGTTATTCTAGAGACACCTATTTATTTTAGATCTGCACAAGTGCCTGGAGGTTTGGGCTAAGGCTTTTTTTGATTAGGGCAGTAGAATTCAGAAATTCTTCCCATGTCATTTTGTATTTCACCACTAGATGACAGCATTTACCTCTTCTCACCTACTACACAGGAGCACGGCTCAGTTGAATGCAAATTCGAATTAGGGCTATAATCTGGCAGGATACTCAAATGGATTACACTGTTACCTTGTTGTTCTCAAATCTATAACTCCACAGTTAATTGCATTTTTTTGTTAAATTTCAGCTACTATCAGATTTAATTATGACAGTGCGTTCTGACTTTTCAGATGGGATGTCTAGATAGAATACGGCTTTTGTCAAATTGACGTCAAAAGCAGATTTTTGGGGGGGTTGGTATTTTAGCTAACCGTAACCCTTTTCCTTACCAAAGTAATTCTCCAAACCTGCTACGTGAAGTCTAACCTTTTACATTATTCCACTAAAATTCAATTTTGACCAAAGCTGTATCCATCTAGACAAAACCACTCTAGTCCTACGTAAGGATGAAAGTTGACCCTATGAACTTCAACATCTGAATTAAAGCCGAATGATAAGAGATGCATAATATTTGTTCAGTCTCCTTGTATGTATGCTGTGGAATAGCGCTGTAGGCCTACATATAAATGAAGCATATTGACTAAATGTTTCAATTTCACATTAGAGGCAACTCAACTGTCTTAACTGAAACTCTCCATTTTATCTCAGTGTATCAACTCTTACAGAAGTGGTTCTTGTGGGGTGGTGTTGGGCCATTGTGTAGTTTTCTTGTTACTTATTTTATCCTCAGGATGTGAATTGCTTCCTCAATGTTTCTTAGAACTCAAATGCTTCCTCTGGCTCTTCTCTTACTATACGGTAAATGTACTGTATCTCATCGGTGCCATAGAGTGACATGGAATCGTTGAGTCATGAATAAAGTACACATAACTTAAGTAAACATTTTAAACCTAGTCAAATTAATAAAATAAACCTACCTATAGTGCATTTGGAAAGTATTCAGACCCCTTGACTTTTTACACATTTTGTTACATTACAGCCTAATTAAATTATTTTCCTCAATCTATACCCAATACCCCATAATGACAAATCCAAAATGGGTTTTTAGAAATGTTTGCAAATGTATAAAAATTTTAAAAAATCATACCTTATATAAGTATTCAGACCCTTTGCTATGAGACTTGAAATTGAGCTCCGGTGCATCCTGTTTCCATTGATCATCCTTGAGATGTTTCTACAACGTGATTGGAGTCCACCTGTGGTAAATTCAACTGATTGGACATGATTTGGAAAGGCATGCACCTGTCTATATAAGGTCCCACAGTTGACAGTGCATGTCAGAGCAAAAACCAAGCCAGGAAGGAATTGTCCGTAGAGCTTTGAGACAGGATTGTGCCGAGGCACATCAATGGGGAAGGGTACCAAAAAATGTATGGTTCCCTAGAACACGGTGGCTTCCATCATTCTTAAATGGAAGAAGGTTGGAACCACCAAAACTCTCCCTAGAGCTGTCTGCCTGGCCAAAATGAGCAATCAGGGGAGAAGGGCCTTGGTCAGGGAGGTGACCAAGAACCCAATGGTCACTCTGACAGAGTTCCTCTGTGGAGACTGGGAGAACATTCCAGAAGGACAACCATCTCTGCAGCACTCCACCAATCAGGCCTTTAAGGGAGAGTGGCAAGACCTGAAAGCACTCCTCTGTATAAGGCACATGACAGCCCACTTGGAGTTTGCCAAAAGGCACCTAAAGGACTCAAACCAGGAGAAACAAGATTGAACTCTTTAGCCTGAATGCCAAGTGTCACGTCTGGAGGAAACCTGGCACCATCCCTACAGTGAAGCGTGGTGGTAGTGGCAACAGCATGCTGTGGGGATGTTTTACAGACTAGTCAGGATCGAGGGAAAGTTGAACGGAGCAAAGTACATTGCGATCCTTGATGAAAACCTGCTCCAGAGCGCTCAGGTCCTCAGACTGGGGTGAAGGTTCACCTTCCAACAGGACAATGACCCTAAACACACAGCCAAGACAACGCAGGAGTGGCTTCGGGACAAGTCTGAAAAATTGTCAAAGACTCTAGCCACCCTAGTCATAGACTGTTCTCTCTGTTACCGCATGGCAAGCGGTACTGGAGCACCAAGTCTAGGTCCAAAAGGCTTCTTAACAGCTTCTAACCCCAAACCATAAGACTCCTGAAAAGCTAATCAAAGGGCTACACAGAGTCCTCTTTTACGCTGCTGCTACTATCTGTTTATTATCTATGCATGGTCACTTTAACTCTACCTACATGTACATATTACCTAAATTACCTCGACTAACTAGTGCCCCCGCACATTGACTCTGTACTGGTAACTTTATATAGCCTCGCTAATGCTATTTTACTGCTGTTGTTTAATTATTTGTTACTTTTTGGTTTATTTTCTTTTACTTAACACATTTTTCTTAACTTCTTAAATCATTGTTGGTTAAGGGCTTGTAAGTATGCATTTCACTGGCACATGTGACAAATATAATTTGATTTGAATGTCCTTGAATGTCTTTGAGTGAAATTTGTCCTTTGGTCTGGAGTCCAAATAGGAGATTTTTGGTTCCAACCACCATGTCTTTGTGAGACGAGGTGTTGGTGAACGGACTATCTATCTCTCTGTATTTCCCACCGTAAAGCATGGAGGAGGAGGTGTTATGGTGTTTGGGTGCTTTTCTGGTGACACTGTCTGTGATTTATTTAGAATTCAAGGCATACTTAACAAGCATGTCTACCACAGCATTCTGCAGCAATACGCCATCCCATCTGGTTTGGGCTTAGTGGGACTATCATTTGTTTTTCAACAAGACAATGACCCCTCCAGGCTGTGTAAAATATATTTTACCAAGAAGGATAATGATGGAGTGCTGCATGAGGTGACCTGACCTCTACAATCCCCCGACCTCAACCCAATTGAGATGGTTTGGGATGAGTCGGACCGCAGAGTGAAGGAAAAGCAGCCAACAAGTACTCAGCATATGTGGGAAATCCTTCAAGACTGTTGGAAAAGCATTACAGGTGAAGCTGGTTGAGAGAATGCCAAGAGTGTCCAAATCTGTCATCAAGGCTATTTGAAGAATCTAAAATCTAAAATATTTAGATTTGTTTAACACTGTTTTGGTTACTACATGATTCCATGTGTGTTATTTCATAGTTTTGATGTCTTCACTTTTATTCTACAATGTAGAAAATAGTAAAAATAAAGAAAAACCCTTGAACGAGTAGGTGTTCTAAAACTTTTGACCGGTAGTGTATGTAAATGTGACATTACCGTTTTAAATTTTGAATAAGTGTGAAAACAAATCTAAACCTATTTTTGCTTTGTCATTATGGGGTATTGTGTGTAGATTGATGAGCGAAAAAAAACATTTGTTGGTGTGACCCTGGATACCCATGAATAAAAAAAACAAGAACATTGTGCCGTTTGGTTAATATAAGAAATATTAAGTATATTTAAAACCAAATACTTTAGACTTTTACTCAAGTAGTATTTTACTGGCTGACTTTCACTTTTACTTGAGTCATTTCCTATTAAGGTATCATTACCTTTACTCAAGTATGACAATTGTGTACTTTTTCCACCACTGCCTATGCTTTTCATACATGATAGTCAATAATGATGATCTAAAAAGGGTTCATTTAGACAAATGATGGGAAGGATTGCAATGAACTACATTTGGGAGGAGTCCCACGTCTTCGAGTTGTGCCTGACACGTGAAACTTTTACTTGTGCTCTAGACTCAGAAAATAAACTGTGGATCAGACTATTTTTAGAGCGGTACTCTATGGGGACATCAGAGGGGGCTCGAGAAAACGGTCGAGGAATAAGTCACTGCGCAACAATGAGTCTGAACACAATCTCGAAGTGATAAATGTAGGGAAGTAGCTTTTACAATCCACAATTTGGTAGTTTACAATTAGTTCGAAACGCAGTGGCCACTGGAAACGTTTCTGCGCAGCGCAATGGCTGCCCAGTGCGACTCGTTGAGCGGATACTTGCAACAGTCCGACCAGGGCTCGAACAGCGAGCGCAGTACTGACTCCCCGGTCCCCGGCTCCGAGGATGACTTGAGCGGACCCCATGCCTTACCAGACCCGGAGTGGACGGAGGAGAGATTTCGAGTGGACCGCAAGAAACTGGAAATCATGTTATTAGGTAGGCCTAAAGAAAAAACATAGACAAATGGTGCTCTGTGTTGCTACATTTTTTAAAACTTTGACTACATTTTAAAACATTCCTTTGTTATGGGAATGGGAACTATGCCAACTGTATGCTCCCAAAAACAAATTTTCCCCCTTCATATGGTGTTGGCAGTTTTTTTCCCATTAACATTATTTGGCTATATTTCGTGTCTGCCTTGTCCTGGAATGTGTAGGCCTGATGTTACTTTGTCGCTCGTTTACATGTTTTTGATGTCTTCAGAGACTGTCCGGTTCAAAGAATTTTGGCCATAATTTGAAACATTTCTTTGTAGTTTCTTTTGATCACCGAAAGCAAATTACACATTGTGGTTCCCTCTGCTCGGTTGGTATTGAGATGTAATCAATGTCATGTATTTTTTCTAGGATGGGCATAGTCTTCTGTAGAAAGTTGCCTCAATATTACATGCATTAAAACAAACGTTAGACACGGTACAATTGTTTATGCAAAACTAGTCATTCAATTCTGACTGAAGTCTCGGTCACTTCACATGCATTTATAATGTTTGTGCTATGGTCAGCAGTTGAGAAGCATGAACACGACTCGACCAATAGGAGTCGCTATGAGCACGTGTTATGGTCATCGCTGAAGTTTTACGTTCTGATACCTCAATAGCTGAAAACACTTCTATCGATGAAACCAAACGATCCTGAAAATATTTCCTGGTCATTGGTAACCTATAACGATGCAAATGCCCACGTTGTTTATGGTTATTTAACCTAATTAAAAGTGTTTAAGAATACTATTTTGTCAATATCTCATGTAGTCTGTATGTGCAGTACTGTACAAACCTATAGTCAATGATCTGTCTGAGATACAAAGCGTATTTGCATCCACTGTTTTCCAGATGATGATAAAGTTTTATTCCCATTCGTAGCTACTCCAGCACAATCTCTGTCACCGTCATGTCTGTGAACAGTTCAACGACTGACATAAGTCCCTTGGAATGTAAAGGGTGAGATCCTCATCAGTTATTGCAAAACGCATCTTGTAGAAGAAGAAACCAGGGTTATGTAACTGAAGACTCTTTATCAATCCCACAGGAAGACCGTGAGTTGCCATCAGCTGGAGAAACAGCCCAACAAGGCCATACAGGGAACATTAACAACAGGAGATAATGAACCCAATGAAAACAACCCATGGAAGCTGAGATATCATGCAAAACAAGGGGTTTCCTATTCAGCTTGACACGAGACAACCCATGTCTTTGTCTGTCTTGACACTTCTTTCTCATCCTGTTGGATATCTACTCAGTGGGCTACTGATTGATCTACTCTCCTTTGATAATATTTTATTTCATTACAGTACTCTTTTGATTATAATGAGTTAACCTCCGATGAATGTTGTTCCAAACTTCTCCTCCGTGTATGCCCAAGATAATCCAGATCTGTGTGGGTGGACATTATTATAAAAATGCCTGTTTAATTGGAGCATATTTATCAAACCTGCTCTGTAGTTCTGTGTTTTGAAGTTGAAGAAAAAACTGTTATAGGTTTTCTGTCTGTCTTTCTCTCTCTTTCACCCACACTTCCAGCTCCTCATGGTTGTGGCCCCGTTGCTGCTGTGCTACTCTGCAGTCCTTAAAGCTCCATGTCATCCCTTCCTTTTCCAGGAAAACAACTTAACCAGAGGCCGTCCCTAAACTGAAGTCTCCTGGACATACTGTGTGTGTGTGCCTGAGTGTGTGTGGCAGAGGTCATCTCTTTAACATGTTGTTTTCTAGTAGTTTCTATGATCATGGCAGGATTTCGCCATGTTAACATTCAGTCAGTGGCATGAAGTGAATATTACTATTTGTTTTGTCTGTGGTCAGTCGTTGGCCTTTCTCAATTGGGCAAAGGTCTGTTCTCTCCTCGAGTCCTGTCCTCCGTGACCCGGTAAACCGATAAGTGGTGGCCATGAAGGAGAGTGTCAATTCGTTAATAGAGGAACGGAGGAGTTTGCTCCTCTCCCTCAATTGCCTCTTCCGGGGGAAGATGCTCAGGTGTATCCTACCACGGAAGAGTTTTGAAATCCCCCACACCCCCTTTGAAACAACTGTTGTTTTCTCAGATGAGAAATGCATGCACACATTTAAAAAAAGGATACATTTATAATTTTATCTATAAAATGTCTGGCTCAACTAGCTCAACATTTTATACCACTTTACACAGGTACTTGGAGATTCCAGTTCTGTAAACGTCATTAGCCTAATGACATTCTAGTGGAGAAGGATAGTCCAATTTCATACAGGCACATTTATTTCCACATTTCCTTTCCTCGCCTCCTCGATTTACCTTTTTCAAAAGAAGGTGAGGAGAGGGAGTATATGACATGAGGAATTAAGGAAATCCAGTTGAGATTTAATTTAATTGAACCCATATTTTACCAGGTAGGTTGCCTGAGAACACATTCTCATTTACAGCAATGACCTGGCGAATAGTTACAAGGGAGCGGAGGGGGGATGAATAAGCCAATTGGAAGATTCTCCCAGTGGTTCAGAGTGAGTGATCGTGCAACCTCAACCATGAAACAGCATTAGACTTTTAAAAAATCTACTTTCTCTATTCTGGAAGAGTTGAAGGATGTACTCTATCCCATAGGGCTTGCAGACATTCTTTAAGACATTCAGTCTTCATCAGCAGTAAGAGCATCCTTGTGTGGTTGTTTTTTTAATGCATAATTAACCAATATACCGTATATTTAACTCCAAGCCTGTTTAGGATGCTTTGATTGGTCATTGCGTGTTACCGTCAGCATTGTAAAATCTGTTTTCATTGGAGGAGAGGGCTTTGTTGATGTGGGACTCAGTGTCCTGAAGTGGACACAGCCCAGAGTTTGGCCTATAGTTAAATCATTGTGTGGGAACTTCAGTATATTTTCACTCCAGGTTTTATCAGCTGTGACGGTATCTCTGGCCTCCCTTGCTTGGAAACTTGTGTAACCTGCATTATGCAAAAGGGAAAGGTCCTGCATAAAGCCTTGCTAATGTTAAAAGGTGCTTCAAATAACATTTCCTCCCATCTCAACTTCCACTATAGAGGAGGAGTTTTGGAAGACTTAATTTAGAGGGAAAAAACACCTGTTAGGAATGTGTGTAAGCTTTTATTTAGTGAAGTAATGAGTCGTCCTATCTGAATAGCCAAATGTAGGCCTCCTCTTGGCTTGCATTGCAGTGTGACTTCTTTCCAAGCCTCCCTATAAAATCCATTAAGCCAGTATCCGGATGGTGTTGAAATATACAGTATGACAGATGAGCATCTATTTCCCATGCACAGTTGAAGTCAGAAGTTTACATACACTTAGGTTGGAGTCATTAAAACTCGTTTTTCAACCACCACAAATTTCTTGTTAACAAACTATAGTTTTGGCAAGTCGGTTAGGACATCTACTTTGTGCATGACACAAATTAATTTTCCCAACAATTATTTACAGACAGATTGTTTCACATATAATTCACTGTATCACAATTTCAGTGGGTCAGATGTTTACATACACTAAATTGACTGTGCCTTTAAACAGCTTGGAAAATTCCAGAAAATTATGTTTAGAAGCTTCTGATAGGCTAATTGACATCACTTGAGTCAATTGGAGGTGTACCTGTGGATGTATTTCAAGGCCTACCTTCAATCTCAGTGTCTCTTTGCTTGACATCATGGAAAATCAAAAGAAATCAGCCAAGACCTCAGACATTTTTTTTTGTAGACTTCCACAAGTCTGGTTCATCCTTGGGAGCAATTCCCAACACCTGAAGGTACCACGTTCATCTGTACAAACAATAGTACGCAAGTATAAACACCATGGGACCACGCAGCCGTCATACCGCTCAGGAAGGAGATGCGTTCTGTCTCCTAGAGATGAATGTACTTTGGTGCGAAAAGTGCAAATCAATCCCAGAACAACAGCAAAGGACCTTGTGAAGATGCTGGAGGAAACGGGTACAAAAGTATCTATATCCATAGTAAAATGAGTCCTATATCGACATAACCTGAAAGGCCGCTCAGCAAGGAAGAAGCCACTGCTCCAAAACCGCCATATAAAAGCCGGGCTACGGTTTGCAACTGCCCATGGGGACAAAGATTGTACTTTTTGGTGAAATGTCCTCTGGTCTAATAAAACAAAAATAGAACTGTTTGGCCATAATGACCATCGTTATGTTTGGAGGAAAAAGGGGGAGGCTTGCAAGCCGAGGAACACCATCCCAACCGTGAAGCACAGGGGTTGCAGCATCATGTTGTGGGGTGCTTTGCTGCAGGAGAGACTGGTGCACTTCACAAAATAGATGGCATCATGAGGGTGGAAAATTATGTGGATTTTTTGAAGCAACATCTCAAGACAATTGAAGTTAAAGCTTGGTCGCAAATGGGTCTTTCAAATGGACAATGATCCCAAGCATACTTCCAAAGTTGTGGCAAAATGGCTTAAGGACAACAAAGTCAAGTTATTGGAGTGGCCATCACAAAGCCCTGACCTCAATCCTATAGAAAATGTGTGGGCAGAACTGAAAAAGTGTGTGCGAGCAAGTATGCCTACAAACCTGACTCAGTTACACCAGCTCTGTCAGGAGGAATGGGCCAAAATTCACCCAACTTATTGTGGGAAGCTTGTGGAAGGCTACCTGAAACGTTTGACCCAAGTTAAACAATTTAAAGTCAATGCTACCAAATACTAATTGAGTGTATGTAAACTTCTGACCCACTGAGAATGTGATGAAAGAAATAAAAGCTGAAATAAATCATTCCCTTTACTATTATTCTGACATTTCACATTCTTAAAATAAAGTGGTGATCCTAACTGACCTAAGACAGGGAATTTTTACTAGGATTAAGTGTCAGGAATTGTGAAAAACCGAGTTTAAATGTATTTGGCTAAGGTGTATGTAAACTTCCGACTTCAACTGTATGTCAATATTCTCCAACACTCACACAGATCTGGTCTATCGGTCAAAGGTCTGTTCTTACCTATGACGTGTACTGTAAGTGGGGCTGAGGATACAATAGTTTTTATAGTGTCCTCTGTTTTGTCTGTTTCCCCTGCTGTTTGTTTTAGAGGCTTTGAGCTGAAGAAAGTGTGTAAGATTTGAAGTTGGAGGAGAAAAGGGTTGTTGTCTGAGAGAAACACAGTGGGTACATTAGAAACATCATGATGACTACACCGTACATCACCACATTAGAAGGCTATATCCACTAACACTCACTTTGTTTAGCACAGTTCCTTTCTGGAACAATATGGAAATAATGAGCTGAATAGAAATGGTAATACATGCCCCCCGTGCAGTGCCTCCGTTGCACATTATCACAATTTGTTTTGGTGCCCTACTTCTAAATTAAATTACATGGTCAAATTGAAATGTCTTGAATTGGCAGTCAATGGATGACCAGTTTTAAGTCAGTTAATGATTTTAAGTCTGTAAATGGTTGTAAAAATCTCTCAGTAACTGTCTGCATACCTCAAGTTTTTGTGTGTTGGTGCAGGAGGAAAACTTGAATGTAGTGTAAACTGCTTTATGGTTCTCTGGTCACATAAACTACCAATCTCATTCAAATTTGTTTTTTTATTCACTAAAGTGTGGGAAAACATTTCCTCTTAGTCATATATTCCAAATCAAATGTGTGTGAATATGTCCATGTACAGTATGTGTAGTTTCTATAGTTACAAGCAAGGTAGACAGATGTGTATTTGGCATGTGATTTGGAGACTCTCAATTGGCCTTTGGTTATTGGGGTTACCTTTTTCCTAACAACATTTTATTGTTAATTTGAAGTTAAGTGAGATCTTTGTACAGACTTCTGGTGGCCTACAGTATACAGACTATATGTTAGCTGACTAACTACACCACCCCTAATTAAATTAATAATTTTCTTCATTGTAACATTTTGTTTCCCTCCCCTAAACCTCTACCTGACAATTATCGGGTAGCTGTATCTTGGTCTTGAGGTGTAAAAGCGCTCCTCGAAAACAAATAGTAAACGTGCAGATTTGCTGCTACCTTGTAGCCTACAGGTTTACGTCAGTATTCTCATGCATCCTAAACAAACGGCATTAGCTAACCGTACAATGTCACCAAGTAGGTTATGCCTTGCAACATTATACACTCTGTCCCCCAGTAGGGATGGAACTGAGTACATTGAAGGCAATGTAAAAACTGATCCTGTATGGAAAGAAGCAGACTCACAAACTGGGTCGAAAAGCAGAAAAAGGGTC
The DNA here is from genome assembly GCF_016432855.1 of Salvelinus namaycush. Lineage (NCBI taxonomy): Eukaryota > Metazoa > Chordata > Actinopteri > Salmoniformes > Salmonidae > Salvelinus > Salvelinus namaycush. The sequence continues at coordinate 24,512,196 of NC_052328.1, forward strand.
TTCTCTCTGCGGCACGTCCACATTCTGTCCTAAAATAGTGTAGGATGGGGTATAGGCCCCCATCCTCGTCTTCCTCCTGGGTGCTGAGTAAGAGCTTCAGACAGGAAGTGAGTGTTGTGTGGGGGAATGTGCTGCAGGCACCACTCTCTACTGTAGGAGAACACAGGACTGTTTCAACCTCCAGAACCACATACTATTAAACTAATGGGCTGTTTTAAGTGGTGTTTACTGAGGACATTACAGGGACTCATCATGGGGGAGCTCAAAGTATGTCAAGTATGTGGTGTAAACTTGAATACACTTCGGGTATAATGTTACTCAAGTGTTTTTTCTATTGGAGCTTTAACATCACTCTATACTCTGCTCCTCAACATCATGGCAAGCAGACATTATGCCAAAACAATATGTGATAAAGTGTTTGTGCCTCTTGTATGCTGTAGCTCTCCTCTCTGTATCCTGTAGCTCCCCTCTCTGTATCCTGTAGCTCCCCTCTCTGTATCCTGTAGCTCCCCTCTCTGTATCCTATAGCTCTCCTCTCTGTATCCTGTAGCTCTCCTCTCTGTATACTATCACTCTCCTCTCTGTATCCTGTAGCTCTCCTCTCTGTATACTATCACTCTCCTCTCTGTATCCTGTAGCTCTCCTCTCTGTATCCTGTAGCTCTCCTCTCTGTATCCTGTAGCTCCCCTCTCTGTATCCTGTAGCTCTCCTCTCTGTATACTATCACTCTCCTCTCTGTATACTGTAGCTCTCCTCTCTGTATCCTGTAGCTCTCCTCTCTGTATCCTGTAGCTCCCCTCTCTGTATCCTGTAGCTCTCCTCTCTGTATCCTGTAGCTCTCCTCTCTGTATCCTGTAGCTCTCCTCTCTGTATCCTGTAGCTCTCCTCTCTGTATACTATAGCTCTCCTCTCTGTATACTGTAGCTCTCCTCTCTGTATACTGTAGCTCTCCTCTCTGTATACTGTAGCTCCCCTCTCTCTATCCTGTAGCTCCCCTCTCTGTATACTGTAGCTCTCCTCTCTGCATACTGTAGCTCTCCTCTCTGTATCCTGTAGCTCCCCTCTCTGTATCCTGTAGCTCTCCTCTCTGTATCCTGTAGCTCTCCTCTCTGTATACTATAGCTCTCCTCTCTGTATACTGTAGCTCTCCTCTCTGTATACTGTAGCTCTCCTCTCTGTATACTGTAGCTCTCCTCTCTGTATCCTGTAGCTCTCCTCTCTGTATCCTGTAGCTCTCCTCTCTGTATCCTGTAGCTCTCCTCTCTGTATCCTGTAGCTCTCCTCTCTGTATACTATAGCTCTCCTCTCTGTATACTGTAGCTCTCCTCTCTGTATACTGTAGCTCTCCTCTCTGTATCCTGTAGCTCTCCTCTCTGTATCCTGTAGCTCTCCTCTCTGTATCCTGTAGCTCTCCTCTCTGTATCCTGTAGCTCCCCTCTCTGTATCCTGTAGCTCCCCTCTCTGTATGCTGTAGCTCCCCTCTCTGTATCCTATAGCTCTCCTCCCTGTATACTGTAGCTCCCCTCTCTTCCAACCTTTTCTGAAACACGCTGATACAATTTAACAATTTTATATTCAACTTTGCTTACACGTTGAATTCCTTCATCCCAAGCATGATGAAGTGTTCAGGAGCTCTAATATAATTGAGGTCTTTTCTTGTGGAAAAACCTGCATGTTATTACTAAATAAAACCTGGAATCATGTTTCAACGGTCCGACTTGACTCGAGCTCTCTGACCCATTTCTCTGCTTCTGAAACTGTGAAATTAATACCTTTTTTAAAATTATATTTTTTTACTTCACCTTTTTCTTCTGCACCTTTAAAGTGCAGATTTACATTCTGGCTGGTTTGCGGCTGCTATAATTGTACTTTTTTTGAACTACCACTCTCCCCTTTGAGTGTTGTGTTTTCTTAAGAGGACCTCGGTTAGTTGTTCTTTCTCTTCATTCAACATTTAGTACAATCTGCTTTTTCTCCACATTGCCCTGATTGGAGAGAGTGCTCTTGGTTGGTGGACCTGGTCCTGGTTGTTGCTAGAATATTCTTCAATGGGATAAAAGAAAATGGAAAGAAAGGGAACAGAAACGTTATGTTTAGTTTGATGGAGAGGGCTGGACGGTGGTCATTTCAAAAAGGCCCTAATTGAGTTACTTTGTTGATTTGGATGTGTCAGTGTGGACTGCGGATGCCGTTCGTCAAAGTCATCAAGGAATGAATTCCCACACATTCAAATAACAAACAAAAAATAAGTGTAGATGAAAGATGGTTATTTATGTGAGTGAATTTGGGATATGAATTCTACTGTAGGCTATTAGCTGTGTTTAGGGTACTATGGCTCCATCTGTTTTAGTGAAATGGACTTTTCCAGCCCCTCTGGAGTAGGTTCTTACACTACATACCAGGTACAAGGGGAATGCTTAGGTTGTGAAATGTTTCTGGCAAGTTTGCAACAACTCACCCACAATTCACCAATGGGAGGAGATGGGTAGACACCCACAATGTGATAAAGCATCATTCCTGCACCTCATTCTAATGCCTCTACTTAGCAATTAAACCAACAGACTGACTCAGTGGTTGTAAATTAGTTTGTCTGGGTCTCCTATTTGTTTGTTATTTGACTTGTATTTTTACTTAGAAAAAGGACCAATTTGTTAAGTGTTTTTTATACTTAACTGTTTATGTGGTATGTCTTAAACTGTCTAGTGTTTTATGGATTGTGAGTTGTGTAAGCTTTCTGTATCATATTTTATTTTCTAGGGCCCGTATCCACAAATCATCTCAGAGTAGGAGTGCTGATCTAGGATCAGTTTAGCCTTTTAGATCATAATGAGTAAGATGGTATGGACAGATCCTAGATTAGCATTCCTACCCTGAGGCGCTTTGTGAATACGGGCCCAGTACTGGCATTCTGTCAACTCCACTGCAACATTACACATCTGGGAGTTTGTTTATTCATTTATTATTTCACAGTTGCCTGGCAACTGCACATGCCTTTTTCTCCTGTGAAAGAAGTCATTCGGAGACGACAGCAGCCTGTGTTCTGGACAGGAACACAAGAATAAGGGTTGTTTGAGCTGTTGCCTTTCTAACAGCTGTTGCCTTTCTTACAAAGTGCATAAGTGATTACGAATTTAAGAGGTTCCACAAAAGCAGACGAAATAACAAATATGGAGGGCTTAAAAGAAATTGGCATGGCCATGGATGTAATGGTTATACTCTGAGTCTCTCCAACATTTGGCCAGCAGCAGTGACCGGAGGTTGTTGACAACTTGTCTGGCTGTAGCTACTACTTCCTGGGTCCTTCCGTCCTTACTGATTTAGATACGATTGTGTGGATAGTGCGGGAGTCGAGAGCTACTCAGGAACTGAAGTTTAGTGAATGGATGCTAACCTGTGTGATGGTTTGCCAGAGGACCACATAGAGGAAGACTCAATAGTGCTCTGTCCGTATCTGTTTTCTCAAGTGCTGCCAGCAACTTGTCTGTTGAAAGGTGATATACTGGATGGAAACATCACAGCTTTCATCCTGCTCATTTAGACTTGATTTATTTAAACAGGCTTGTCAATGAAAAATAATGTTTTTGGCAGAAATCGTTAGTGTTAAACACATCCTTCTGTTTATCGTCTAAACATTACAGTGGTCCTTTCTTATAGAGCTAGATCAATCTTAAACCTTTTATGCCGCCCACTGTCGTACCATTTCTCAGAGAGATTGATGGGGATGGCAAGATTCAAGAGGCGTAGTATTGCGTGCAGCACAGTTCTAAATGGTGAATGATTTCACCAAACTTGTCTTAAGCAATAACTCAAGTGGTGCGTGCGCGGTTTGGGCATGCACGCAGATGGTGTGTGTGTTTTTTAAAGACTCCCCCGGGTGCACTGTCATTTCCATGTTGAATCAGCTGAGAGGTGCTGACGCTCATAGTGTTCTGCTTGAGAGCATCTGGTGGGTGGAGAAACATGGTAAGAACATCCTGCTCTCGCTATATTCCACTCCATTCTATCTGGGAGTGGTAGTAGTTCATTCAGACTTGTCCTAAGGGGCTATTTCACACAGCTGGTCTAAGGACTTAAAGCCAGCTAACTTTCACAAGTACATGCAAGAGAGTTTGGACAGACATTTTGGAAACCTGAAATTTGGACAGCGGTTCAAAACAAAAACAATTTGGCTACAGCCTTAGGCAGTTCCACCTCGGTTTTTATATGCTGACAGTGATTTCCTTGTCTCTGTGATATATTGTCTGTTGGTAATTTAACCACCATAAGCATTTATCTTGTATTAATTTACAACGGTCCTTCTCTTTTCTCGTTTTAAACCAGTGATTACTGGTTACCGTTTTAAACCAGTGATTACTGGTCAGAGTATATTTTCCTGTTTGTGTCAGAGCAAAGATAGTTTTATGTGTTTTGCTTTAGTTCTAATGTCCATAAACATACTGTGAGTACCAAAGCCTTGCTCTAGAGTCTACTCCCCAATGTCCTAAGAGCTCTGTGCTTAAGTCACTCTGTTACTGCTGTCCCACCAGGATTTGTCTAGCCAGGCATTGTGATTTAGAGATTTAGATGGTGCCTTTGGGTTTTCCTCACTTTTCATGCTCCAAAAAACTCCAACCATAATCTAAATCCTTTGATTTTTTTTGTGTTGTTTTAAACTTTTTTTGTACAGAATAAGGTTCTAGACATCAGAAGAGCAATTACTCACCTCTAACTGGACAAGGATTTTTTTTTTTCTTTAATGAGTCGTACGCGAAGGATATACTACTCATCCCGGACCAGGCCAAAAATCTTGGTCATTCGCATGCAGAGGAGAAGCCGTTGCAGAAGTCGTAGAGCCAGATGCCTGGCAAGACTGTCGCTGAGTGGATAATTGGCCTTTACCCTCCGTTCTGCAGTGCGATCTCTAATATTAAGGAAGTCTTGAGGTTTTGCCCGCCTGAGTTAGTGTGGTCTACAACTTATGATGAAGTATTCTATCTACCGAGAGAGTTTATATTCTTCGTAGCTGTCTATATTCTTCGTAGCTGTCTATCACAGGAAGTACCAGTGACGCGCTCTACGGAAGTGGTCCGATGAAGCGAATGCTAAGCTATAGAACTTTTTCGCTAGCACAGACTGGAATATGTTCCGGGATTCATCCAATGGCATTGAGGAGTATACCACATTGGCTTTATTAATAAGTGCATCGATGACGTCATACCCACAGTGACTGTACGTACAGTACATATCCCAACCACTAGCCATGGATTACAGACAACATCCGCGATGAGCTAAAGGCTAAAGCTTCCGCTTTCAAGGAGCAGGACACTAATCCAGACGCTTATAAGAAATCCCACTACACCCTCGGACAAACCATTAAACAGGCAAAGCATCAATACAGGACTAAGATTGAATCCTACTACACTGGCTCTGACTCTCATCCGTATTGGCAGGGCTTGCAAACTATCACTGATTACAAAGGGAAACCAAGCCGTGAGCTGCCCAGTGACGCAAGCCTACCAGACAAGCGAAATGCCTTCTATGCTCACTTCGAGACAAGCAACACTGAACTATGCATGAGAGAACCAGCATTTCTGGACGACTGTGTGATAACTCTCTCCATAGCCGATATGAGTAAGACCTTTAAAGAAGTTAACATTCACAAGGCCGCAGGGCCAAACGGATTACCAGGACAGGTACTCCTAGCATGCTCTAACCAGCTGGCAAGTGACTTCACTGACATTTTCAACCTCTCCCTGACCCAGTCTGCAATACCTACATGTTTCAATCAGACCACCATAGTCCCTGTGCCCAAGAATGCCAAGGTAACCTGCCTAAATAACTACTGCCCCGTAGCACTCACATCTGTAGCCATGAAATGCTTGGAAAGGCTGGTCATGGCTCACATCAACCCAGAAAACCTGGACCCATTCCAATTCGCATACCGCCCCAACAGATCTACAGATGACATAATCTCTATTGCAGTCCACACTGCCTTTTCCCACCTGGACAAAAGGAGCACCTACGTGAGAATGCTGTTCATTGACTACAGCTCAACGTTCAACACCATAGCTTAGTGATGAGCTTGGAGGGCACTAAGGACCCTGGAACTGAACACCTCCCTCTGCAACCGGATCCTGGGCTTCCTGACGGGCCGCCCCCAGGTGGTGAGGGTAGGCAACATCACATCCACCACGCTGACCCTCAACAGGAGCGCCCCTCTGGGTTGCGTGCTCAGTCCCCTCCTGCACTCCCTGTTCACCCACTACTGCGTGGCCACGCACGACTCCAACACCATCATTAAGTTTGCAGAGAACATGACTGTGGTAGGCCTGATCGATGACGATGAGACAGCCTACAGGGAGGAGGTCAGAGACCTGGCAGTGAGGTGCCAGGACATCAACCTCTCCCTCAATGTGAGCAAGACAAAGGAGCTGATCCTGGACTATAGGAAAAGGAGGGCCAAACTGGCCTCCATTAACATTGATGTGGCTGAAGTGGAGTGGGTTGAGAGTTTCAAGGTCCTTGGTGTCCACATCACCAACGAACTATCATGGTCCAAACATACCAAGACAGTTGTGAAGAGGGCACAACAGCACCTTTTCCCCCTCAGGAGACGGAAAAGATTTGGCAAGGGTCCCCAGATCCTCAAAATTCTACAGCTGCACCATTAAGAGGATCCTGATTGGTTACATCACCGCCTGGTATGGCAACTGCTCGGCATCTGACCGTATGGCGCTACAGAGGATAATTTGATTAGAATTTTGATTTCATCGTATGTCGAATGAGGCCATAATTCTACAGCTCCAACACTATTTACATTCCTCTTACCCTCCAAAACAAGTAAGCATCTCTCGCTCTGTACACATAATCAAATAAAATGTTATTGATCACTTACACATGGTTAGCAGATGTTATTGCGAGTGTAGCGAAATGCTTATGCTTCTAGATCCAACAGTGAAGCACTATCTAACAGGTATAGAATAGATAGTGTAGTATACAGTATATACAAATGAGATAAGTAATGCGAGATATGAAAACATTGTTAAAGTGGCATTATTAAAGTGACTGGTGTTCCATTTATTGAAGTGGCCAATGATATCAAGTCTGTAGGTCGGCAGCCGCCTCTCTGTGCCAGTGATGGCTGTTTTTCAATCTCTCTGTCCCAGCTTTGATGCACCTGTACTGACCTCGCCTTCTGGATGATAGCGGGGTGAACAGGCAGTGGCTCGGGTGGTTATTGTCCTTGATCTTTTTTGTCTTCCTGTGACATCGGGTGTTGTAGGTGTCCTGGAGGGCAGATAGTTTGCCCCTGGTGATGCCTTGTGTAGACCACCCTCTGGAGAGCCCTGCAGTTGTGGGCAGTGCAGTTGCTGTACCAGACGGTGATACAGCCAACAGGATGCTCTCGATTCTGCACCTGTAAAAGTTAGTGAGGGTTTTCGGTGACAAGCCACATTTTTGCAGCCTCCTGAGGTTGAAGAGGCGCAGTTGCACCTTCTTCACCACACTGTCCGTGTGCGTGGACCATTTCAGTTTGTCTGTGATAGGTACACCGAGGGACTTAAAACTTTCAATCTTCTCCACTGCTGTCCCGTCGATGTGGATAGGGGGGTGCTCCCTTTGTTGTTTCCTGAAGTCCACAATCATCTCTCTTGTTTTGCTGACATTGAGTGAGAGGGTATTTTCCTGACACCACACTCCGAGGGCCCTCACCTCCTCCCTGTAGAGCAGGGGTGTCAAACTCATTCCACGGAGGGCCTAGTGTCTGCAGGTTTTTGGTTTTTCCTTTCAATAAAGCCCTAGACAACCAGGTGTGGGGAGTTCCTAACTAATTAGTGATGTTAATTCATCAATCAAGTACAAGGGAGGAGCGAAAACCCGCAGACACTCGGCCCCCCGTGGAATGAGTTTGACACCTGTGCTGTAGAGTGTCTCATCGTTGTTGGTAATCAAGCCTACCATAGTTGCGTTGTCTGCAAACTTGATGATTGAGTTCGAGGCGTGCATGGCCACGCAGTCGTGGGTGAACAGGGAGTACAGGAGAGGGTTGAGAACGCACCCTTGTGGGGACCCAGTGTTGAGGATCAGCGGAGTGGAGATGTTGTTTCCTACCGTCACCTCCTGGGGGTGGCCCGTCAGGAAGACCAGGACCCAGTTGCACAGAGCGGGGTCAAGACCCAGGGACTCAAGCTTAATGATGAGTTTGGAGGGTACTATGGTGTTGAATGCTGAGCTATAGTCAATGAACAGCATTCTTACATAGGTATTCCTCTTGTCCAGATGGGATAGGGTAGTGTGATGGCGATTGCATCATCTGTGGACCTATTGGGGCGGTAAGCGAATTGAAGTCGGTCTAGGGTGACAGGTAGGGTGGAGGTGATATGATCCTTGACTAGTCTCTCAAAGCACTTCATGATGACGGAAGTGAGTGCTACGGGGCGATAGTCATTTAGTTCAGTTACCTTAGTTTTCTTGGGAACAGGAACAATGGTGGCCATCTTGAAGCACGTGGGGACAGCAGACTGGGATAGGGATTGATTGAATATGTCCGTAATACACCAGCCAGCTGGTCTGCGCATGTTCTGAGGATGTGGCTAGGGATGCCATCTGGGCCGGCAGCCTTGCGAGGGTTAACACGTTTAAATATTTTACTCACTTCGGCCACGGAGAAGGAGAGCCCACAGTCCTTGGTAGCGGGCCGTGTCGGTGGCACTGTATTGTCCTCAAAGCGCGCAAAGAAGTTGTTTAGTTTGTCTGGAAGCAAAATGTTGATGTCTGCGACGGGGCTGGTTTTCTTTTTATAATCCGTGATTGTCTGTAGACCCTGTCGCATACTCTATGTCTTGTTTGAGCTGTTGAATTGCGACTCGACTTTGTCTCTATATTGATACTTTGCTTGTTTGATTGCCTTACGCAGGGAATAACTATACTGTTTGTATTCGGCCATATTCCCAGTTGCCTTGCCATGATTAAATGTGGTGGTACGAGATTTGCTGCCATCGCGTATGCTGCCCTCAATCCACGGTTTCTGGTCAGGGAAGGTTTTAATAGTCAGTGGGTACAACATCTCTTATACACTTCTTTATAAACTCGCTCACCGAGTCAGCGTATACGTCAATGTTGTTCTCTGAGGCTACCCGGAACATATCCCAGTCCACGTGATCGAAGTAATCTTGAAGCATGGAATCCGATTGGTCAGACCCGCGTTGGATAGATCTAAGCACTGGTGCTTCCTGTTTTAGTTTCTGCCTATAGGAGGGGAGCAACAAGATGGAGCCATGGTCAGATTTGCCAAAAGGAGGGTGGGGGAGGACCTTGTATGCATCGCGGAAGTTAGAGTAGCAATGGTTGAGCTTGTTACTCGCTCGTGTACTGCAATCAATATGCTGATAGAATTTAGGTAGCCTTGTTTTTAAATTAGCTTTGTTAAAATCCCCAGCTACAATAAATGTAGCCTCAGGATATATGGTTTCCAATTTGCATGAAGTCCAGTAAAGTTCCTTGATGGCCGTCTTGGTATCCACTTGCGGGGGGATATACTGTGACAATAACCGAGGAGAGTTCTCTTGGGAGATAATACGGTCGGCATTTGATTGTGGGGAATTCTAGGTCAGGTGAACAAAAGAACTTGAGTTCCTGTATGTTGTTACATTTACACCATGAGTCGTTAATCATGAAACATACACCCCCGCCCTTCTTCTTACCGGAGAGATGTTTATTCCTATCGGCGCGATGCACTAAAAATCCAATTGGCTGTACTGACTCCCGACAGCATGTCCCAAGCTAGCCATGTTTCCGTGAAACGGAGTATGTTATAATCCCAGATATCTTTTTGGAAAGCAACCCTTGCCCTGATTTCGTCGACTTTGTTAACTAGGGACTGGACATTAGCGAGTAATATACTTGGAAGCGATGGGTGGTGTGCGCGCATCCGAAGCTTCACTAGAAGACCGCTCCGGCATCCTCTCCTCCGGCAGTTTGTTTTGGGTCAGCTTCTGGAATCAGTTCAAATTCCCTGGGAGGTGCAGACAAAGGATCCGCTTTGGGAAAGTATTCCTGGTCGTAGTGCTGGTTGTGCTGTTAAGTTGACGTCTCTGATATCCGATAGTTCTTCCCAGCTGTATGTAATTATACTTAAGGTTTTCTGGGCTAACAATGTAAGAAATAATACATCAAAAAACTAAATACTGCACAGTTTCCTAAGGACTAGAAGTGAAGCTTCCATCTCTATCGGCGCCATCTTGTCTCGTACCAGGCTAAATGCATCTGTCCAGGCTGCATCCTCCATACTGCTTCCAGGAGCTGTTTTATAGTGACAGGATGGATGCCTTGCTTAAGATTAGGTGAAGTGTATATAGTATCTAAGTTTTGAACTAATAGGTGTAGGGGTTTGATTCATTAGATCCTATTTGATGGTTTTTGGGAAATGGCAACATAGATTACTACTCATAAATTGACTTCATATTTTGTTCCATATTTCACAAACACCCCAGACATATTGGTTGCAACATCCCGTTTGTACTCCGAGGTCTCAATGTTGAAACCCATAGATTCCTCCTCCTTTCTTGCCTGCTGCAGTACATAGTGGTGCCAATGTCAATATGAAACTCATGAGATGTTCTGTTATTGTGTAACACGCTGGCATATAATGATAACATATTACTTTATGCTGTCACAAGTATGCCATAACAGATCAGCATATCCAAGGTCGTCAAGACGGCTAACGCCAATCTAAAGCAACTGATTTATGCAACTGTGACATGTTGTTAGACTCAGCTGAAGTACTGATATTCTCCACCCCCATAACAAACCCCAGAGGTTCGTGGGGCGCCCACCCGTTCCTCCCCTGGTTCTCCCACGGCCCGTCTTCATGCCATGCATCTGCTGACAGGATGTTTTTCACTCCTTGCATTGCCCTCATGTCCTCTTCTACAGATGTTTGTAAAAGCAGCAGGAAATGTGGATTATAATTAATGAACATTTTTGTTGGGGGAAATCAGGTCTGAAATTTTAAAGTGGAAATTATAAACTTCAGAAGCCTTTTTAAACTGCAAATATACTACATGTTTTACATTTCCTGCATTACAGAAAAGTTATTCTGCGACAGGGTGGTCAAATTAAGATTAAGATCCTACATCTGTACACCACTGTCTCCACTCATACTGGGGCGGCAGGTAGCCTAGTGGTTAGAGTGTAGGGCCAGTAACCGAAAGGTTGCTATATCGAAACGCAAACTGAGAAGGTAAAAATCTGTCGTTCTGCCCCTGAACAAGGCAGTTAACCCACTGTTCCTAGGCCGTCATTGTAAATAAGAATTTGTTCTTAACTGACTTGCCTAGTTAAATAAAAAAATAAAAAATACTCCACCAAGAGAGGTTCATTTCAGTTCCTCTAGCTGGAAATGCTGTTTTGCATTCCATATACAGTACATGTGTTAATGTTATTATTAGGAAATAAGGAATGTTAGAAAACACTGGTTTGTATTCATCCACTGAGAATGAGTTGATGAAGTGCAACACATACCCACTTGTATGATTGGTAGGCTTTTAATGTCAAAGCATCTTCATCTGTTCATCTTTGCCTGCCAGCATCTTCAGAAAACAGTGTTGCTGCAGACTGTTTAGCAGTTTTGCATCATTTCAAATCAAATGTTATTGGTCACATGCAGATGTTATTGTGGGTGTAGTGAAATGCTTGTGTTCATAGCTCCAACAGTGCAGTAGTATCTAACAATTCACAACAATACACACAAAACTAAAAGTAAAACAATGGAATTAAGAAATATATAAATATTAGGATGAGCAATGTCAGAGTGGCATTGACTAAAATACAGTAGAATAGAATAGTGTATACATATGAGATGAGTAAAGCAGTATGTAAACATTATTAGGGACTAGTGTTCCATTATTAAAGTGGCCAATGATTCCATGTCTATGTATATAGGGCAGCAGCCTCTAAGGTACAGGGTTGAGTAACAGGGTGGTGATGGCTATTTAACAGTCTAATGGCCTTGAGATTGAAGCTATTTTTCAGTCTCTCGGTCCCAGCTTTGATGCATGCACCTGTACTGACCTCGCCTTTTGGATGATAGTGGGGTAAACAGGCCGTGGCTCGGGTGGTTGATAATCTTTTTGGCCTTCCTGTGACATCGGATGCTGTAGGTGTCCTGAAGGGCAGGCAGTATACCCCCGGTGATGTGTTGGGCAGACCGCACCACCCTCTGGAGAGCCCTGTGGTTGCGGGCGGTGCAGTTGCCGTACCAGACAGTGATACTCAATTGTGTGCATCAATTGTGCATCTGTAAAAGTTTGTGAGGGTCTCAGGGGCCAAGCCAAATTTCTTCAGACTCCTGAGGTTGAAGAGGCGTGGACCATTTCAGATTGTCAGTGATGTGTACACCAAGGAACCTCTACCTTCTCCACTGTGGTCCTGTTGATGTGGATAGGGGCGTGCTCCCTCTGCTGTTTCCTGAAGTCCACAATCAGCTCCTTCGTTTTGTTGATGTTGAGGGACACGTTAGATTCCTGGCACCACTCCGCCAGGGCCCTCACCTCCTCCCTGTAGACTGTCTCGTCATTGTTGGTAATCAGGCCTACTACTGTTGTGTCGTCTGCAAACTTGATGATAATATAGTTACTGTCACTGAGATAGTGGCTTTCCTTCTACCAGGGCCTGGGTTTTGACCCCTGTTGTAAATTCTGATTGTACCACTTGAATAAAAACTCAAATGTTATGGACATTGAGATTTGATTAACAAATTGTCTCATTGAGAACATGACAGAACAGTGTGCTTTATTTCTTTCTTGTTTCTGTATGTCATGAAGAGCTGTAGGCTAAATCTCAAAGTGCTAGGCTAAAGTACACCTGCTGCTGTGCATGTCTCCATTGTCCCATAACAACCTACAGAGCTAAGGCAATGTTAGTATTTTGGTGAAGCAGAGTGTATATTGTTTTGACAGTATAGAATTAAACCAACTGAAAGCTATCATTCGGTACTGTATGTTACCCACCCACTACCAGAGGCTTAATCTTTCCCAAAGTCACACATGCTAGCCCAGTATCATCCAATCTCCTAGTGTGGCCCAAATAGGTTGTTTCATCCACCTCATCCCTTGGGCTTCCAATAGAAATACTCCCGCCTCTCAACGGTGTGATTCACCACAATGACCTGTAACTCCCACAGGACGTCCTGACCCCTGGCCTCAACCTGCTCCTACTTCTGTGAAAACATCAAACATCATTAACCTTTGGTATTCTCTTTTTAAATTATGTTCCCTGTAATCTCATTTGTTTTCCAATTTCAGACTAGTCGGGGACTGTGAGTGTAGAAATAGTATTTCATGTGAAATTTATGGGCCACATTCTTCTGAGTGAAGCAGGCTCTCTTGTGAAACATTTACAGACGTGTTTGCGGGGGAGTAAGTACAAGGATGTGTGAAACTTACTTTCTGTAGGCATTACTCCATTGCCAAGGGCCAGTTTGTCTGGACATTAACACCACCAGTTGGGGGCATTTGTTCGCTTATCTAATGCTTACATTTGTGCTTACCCAGGACATGTTATGTTGAGAAAGGAAAGCAAAATCCATTTTTCCCTTCAAATCATGTCAAGACACTAGTATTGCATTTTACCACACATTATGCAACTCATGGTGATCCTGACTGGAGAATGAAGGAGGTACCTTTGCACATGTTTGCATATTAAGGTCTAATGAAACTGTGATCCAGGTTGGTTCCCTACAACCTAGCCAATCTCAGGATCATTATATATTGATATTCTGTCATGTTGTCAACCCCTCCACAACATTAACTGCATTTGTGTTGATATCAAGAAAGCAAAAGTACTTTCATTTCAATAGCAAATCATGGTGACATACTATATGACATTGTCCTGCAGTCTTTTTCCAAAGAACACATACTGCGTGTTTCCATGGACCAATTCTAGCCAGTTAATCATTCTGAATGTTGACCTTTTCAGTAATTTTTCTATAGAAAATGCATTGCTCTCCAGAGGTAATACTAAACAGAACATTGGGTTAGGTTAAGGGCAATTCCATGGTAACAGAGTGACACTGAGACTCAGATTTTTCACTTCAAAATGTATGTCAAACAAAAACCAATGATTGCAAAGTTAAACAAACCATACAACTCTATGCGCAAAGGACAGTTTCCACTGAAATGTTACAAAAACACATGGCAACAGAATGATGGTTTGTGCTGATTGTTCCGTTATTCTCTTACCAAACTTTGTTTGGTAAGAAACTACTGTACTGAACTTTACTGTACTCTACTGTGATGTATTTTGATGTCAACTTGTGAAACATGGACGTAGACTATGATTGGTTCAGATTTGGTCGGGACTAACCAAATTTGGTCTTGTTTAGTGGTGGAACTCATTAAAATAATAGCCAGTGTGTATAATAATACCCAAATATGCAAAGGAGAATATTACATATTTCTACCTTTGTGTACCTATTCAGGATACATCACCATGATGGATATGAATATCCATAATTATGCATTTCTGTGTAGTACAGATCAGGGACCCATGAATTCAGTTACTGCAATTCTGTCACCGGGTGTAAATCCACTTCACCTACTGTAGTTCAATAACCAAAATCGATTTTTGACATGACACCTTAGTTGAGTTCCCATTCTTTCTGCAGACATATTTGAATCTTAATTTGGAGCAGATATACTATACAACAGTATGTGGACACTTCTTCAAATTACTGGATTCGGCTATTTCAGCCACACCCGTTGCTGACAGGTGTATAAAATCGAGCACACAGCCATGCAATCTCCATAGGAAAACATTGGCAGTAGAATGGCCTTACTAAAGAGCTCAGTGACTTTCAACGTGGCACCATCATAGGATGCCACCTTTCCAACAAGTCAGTTCGTCAAATTTCTGCCCTGCTAGAGCTGCCCCGGTCAACTGTAAGTGCTGTTATTGTGAAGTGAACGTCGGGGAGCAACAACGGCTCAGCCGCAAAGTGGTTGGCCACACAAGCTCACAGAACGGGACCACCGAGGGCTGAAGCGCGTAGCGCGTAAAAACGTCTGTTCTCGTTTGCAACACTCGCTACCGAGTTCCAAACTGCCTCTGGAAGCAACGTCAGCACAAAAACTTTTTCAGCAGCTTCATGAAATGGGTTTCCATAGCCGAGCAGCAGTGGTGGAAAAATGACCCAATTGTCACGCTTGAGTGAAAGTAAAGATACCTAGAAAATGACTCAAGTAAAAGTCACCCAGTAAAATACTTCTTGAGTAAAAGTATTTGGTTTGAAATGTATTTGCTAAAATATACTTAAGTATCAATAAAAAAATATTCCTTATATTAAGCAAACCAGACCACACCATTTTCTTGTTTCGTTTTTTGCGGATAGCCAGGGGCACACTGCAACATTCAGACAACATAATTTACCAACAAAGCATGTGTGTTTAGTGAGTCCACCAGATCAGAGGCAGTAGGGATGACCAGGGATGTTCTCTTGAAGTGTGTGAATTGTACCATTTTCTTGTCTTACTAAGCATTCAAAATGTAACAAGTACATTTTGGGTGTCCAGGAAAATGTATGGAGTAAAAAGTAAATAATTTGTAAAATATAAATAGTGTGGCCTCCCGAGTGGCTCAGCGGTCTAAGGCACTACGTCAGTGTTGAGGCGTCACTACAGACTAGGGTTTGATCCCAGGCTGTGTCACGGCCGGCCGTTACCGGGAGTCCCATAGGGCAGCGCACAATTGGCTTAGCGTCGTCTGGGTTAGAGGAGGGTGTGGCCGGGGGGCTTTCCTTGGCTCATCACACTCTAGCGACTCCTTGTGGCAGGCCGGGTGCCTGCAAGCTGACCACAGTCGTCAGTTGAACGGTGTTTCCTCCGACACATTGGTGCGGCTTGCTTCCGGGTTAGCAGGTGTTAACCAGCCAAGCAGCGCTGCTTTTTATGATTCGGAGGGTGCATGACTTGACCTTCGCCTTTCCTGAGCCTGTTGGGGAGTTGCAGCGATGAGACAAGATCGTAACTACCAATTGGAAAATACATTTAAAATCAGTTTTCACAATTCCTGACATTTAATCCTAGTAAAAATTCCCTGTCTTAGGTCAGTTAGCATCACCACTTTATTTTAAGAATGTGAAATGTCATAATAATAGTAGAGGGAATGATTTTTTTCAGCTTCTATTTCTTTCATCACATTCCCAGTGGGTCAGAAGTTTACATACACTCAATTCGTATTTGGGTCAAATGTATCGGGTAGCCTTCCACAAGCTTCCCGCAATAAGTTGAGTGAATTTTGACCCATTCCTCCTGACAGAGCTGGTGTATAACTGAGTCAGGTTTGTAGGCCTCCTTGCTCGCACACGCTTTTTCAGTTCTGCCCACAAATTTTCTATAGGATTGAGGTCAGGGCTTTGTGATGGCCACTCCAATATCTTGACTTTGTTGTCCTTAAGGCATTTTGCCACAACTTTGGAAGTATGCTTGGGATCATTGTCCATTTGGAAGACCCATTTGCGACCAAGCTTTAACTTCCTGACTGATGTCTTGAGATGTTGCTTAAATATATCCACATAATTTTCCTTTCTTGTGATGCCATCTATTTTGTGAAGTGCACCAGTCCCTCCTGCAGCAAAGCACCCTCACAACATGATGCTGCCACCCCCGTGCTTCACGGTTGGGATGGTGTTCTCAGCTTGCAAGCCGCCCCCTTTTTCCTCCAAACATAACAATGGTCATTATGGCCAAAAAGTTATATTTTTGTTTCATCAGACAGTGCAGTGCATATGCAAAATCTGGTAATAGAAATTGGGCGATTAGGGTGGGGTTTATACTTGCTTGCTGTTGCTCGTACAGATGAACGTGGTACCTTCAGGCATTTGGAAATTGCTCCCAAGGATGAACCAATTTTTTTTCTGAGGTCTTGGCTGATTCCTTTAGATTTTCCCATGATGTCAAGCAAAGAGGCACTGAGTTTGAAGGTAGGCCTTGAAATACATCCACAGGTACACCTCCAATTGACTGAAATGATGTCAATTAGCCTATCAGAAGCTTCTAAAGCCATGACAACATTTTATGGAATTTTCCAAGCTGTTTAGAGGCACAGTCAACTTTGTGTATGTAAACTTCTGACCCACTGGAATTGTGATTAAGTGAAATAATCTGTCTGTAAACAATTGTTGGTAAAATTACTTGTGTCATGGACAAAGTAGATGTCCTAACCGACTTGCCAAAACTATAGTTTGTTAACAAGAAATTTGTGGAGTGGTTGAAAAACGAGTTTTAATCTCCAACCTAAGTGCATGTAAACTTCCGACTTCAACTGTGTGTGTGTATATGTATATATATATATATATATGTGTGTGAAGTACAGATACCCCCAAAACGACTTAAGTAGTACTTTGAAGTATTTTACACCACTGCTAAGCAGCGGCACACAAGCCTAAGATCACCATGTGCAATGCCAAGCATCGGCTGGAGTGGTGTAAAGCTCAACCCCATTTGACTCTGGAGCAGTGGAAACACGTTCTCTGGAGTGATTAATCACACTTCACCATCTGGCAGTGCGACGGACTAATCTGGGTTTGGCAGATGCCAGGAGAACACTACCTGCCCGAATGCATAGTGCCAACTGTAAAGTTTGGTGGATGAGGAAAATTGGTCTGTGACTGTTTTTCATGGTTCGGCCTTGGCCCCTTCCAGTGAAGGGAAACCTTAACGCTACAGCATACAATGACATTTTAGACAATTCTGTGCTTCCAACTTTGTGGCAACAGTTTGAGGAAGGCCCTTTCCTGTTTCAGCATGACCCCATGCACAAAGCGAGGTCCATACAGAAATGGTTTTTCGAGATCGGTGTGGAAGAACTTGACTGACCTGCACACAGCCCTGACATCAACCCCATCAAACACCTTTGTGATGAATTGGAACGCCGACTGCAAGCCAGGCCTAATCGCCCAACATCAGTGCCTGACCTCACTAATGCTCTTGTGGCTGAATGGAAGCAAGTCCCTGCAGCAATGTTCCAACATCTAGTGGAAAGCGTTCCCAGAATAGTGGAGGCTGTTATAGCAGAAAAGAAGGGACCAACTCCATATTAATGCCCATGATTTTGGAATGAGATGTTCAACGAGCAGGTGTCCACATACCTTTGGTCATGTAGTGTATTTTTTTTTGTTTTGGTCACATAAAAAATAGGGAGATTTTACCAAAATTCTGTTACCAGATTTTGCATATACACTGTTCTTCCAGTAAATGTGTTTTGTAAAATGTTCAGTGGAAATTGTTAAAGTAGTTCTTGTGCATAGAATTGTATGGTTTGTTTAACTTTACAATCATTGGTTTGCTTGACCAAGATTTTGAAGTGAAAAATCAGTCTTCGTGTCACTCTTTTACTGTGGAATTGCCCTTAACCATAACATCATTCTTGTTATTACACCAAGGCCAATACGTATCACTGTACACCAGTGCTGTGGTGCTCCTGACCCAGTTTCTCTGAAAATGTGGTAAATCTATCAAGAAAATAGAGAAACGCATCATTAGCAGCTTTGCATCAACTGCCTTAAATGACGGATGAACATGTGAATGCACTGCGGAGAACAACTATGTATTTTACATCAACAGAAAAGCCACAGGCCAGACAAATGGATGTGCAGATGTATCTGTATCATAAACAAAGTATTGTTTTCACTGTGGTTAGGAAACTGTTCCGTGACATATTTTACAGAGGTCTTGAGTATTTTTTTTCATTGCAAGTCTTTAAAATAATATTTGTTATACTCAGGGATATCCCTACAAAAGCTTGTGCTCTGCCAGATATGTCAGTAATTTCTCTTGTAGCTAACATTTCTAATGCCAGCCTTATGATACCATATTAATGCAGGAGGAGACATTGTCTGTCAAAAGTGTGAATATTCCAAAAAGATGGATCTCCCATCATGGTAGTATAGCACTGAGATCTTTTATACAAAGATCAGCAATTTGTTAGAAAGAAGCCCTATCTAATTATAAGGTTTATCAAGAATGAGTTTGACTTCTTTCTAAATCCAAAAATGAGATACTTTTGGGGATTTAGTCCTGTTATCCACACATTCCCAGGACATTAGTTAACCCGAGCGTGATTTGGCTCTGTGAATGTTATACAGTACTGTATATTTAACAGTTGGTGGTTTCATGAATTGTTCCTTTTTCCTCTCCTACAGCGGCAACTGAGGGAAGAGTCAATGGTGGCGAGGACTTCTTTCAGAAGGTAAGTCTCGAGTCTGTATTATTGGATTGTGTTTGGATGTCCAGAGGAGAACACTCAGGTGATGAAATTAGAGAAAGTGTCAGGTGTTCCCCTAATAGGGTCCTGATAACAGAACGAAGACTTTCAAATAAGTTAGTATTACTTTTTGTTGAAACTATTGTACCTGATATTATTGTGGACCTTGTACTAGTCAGGCATGTGCTTGACAGGCTGAGGCTGCACATTCGATAGACCAAAGATGGACCACTCTCCACAATTAGGGCATGTACAGACAGAGACGGATGCAATATGCATTCATACACTATACACATTCATCTGTTTTGTTGTCATACTTTGTTAGCATTAAATATTTTTCTAAGACTCAGTTTAGTTTGTACTAGTCTGCTCTATGCTATTGCATAGGAACCTAAGTAATTGCCTGAAAGAAAATGGAAAAGTCTTTGATTGCACTGCTCCTGTCTAAAGTGCTGTTTCCTGAAGTGTTTCAACTTCCTCCACATAGTATGTTAATGGCCTTTAATTAACTAAGTGACGGACATTATTTTATTTTAGCATTCTTTGTCTGGTTTTGAGGCAAGTTTATTTAAATGTAAAAGCAGGAGGCAATTTAACTGTCCCTACAGCCATTTCAAAACCAAGAATGCAAACCATGCGTCATCCCATAATTATTTTTTACCATAAATTCTAGACATGTTTTGTCTCTGTAAATATGAAGCTCAGTCAATTAAACTTATCTGACATAAATGTAGGTGGTGCCTTGGCTTGCCAATCATGCCTTTCCAAAGCCACTGCCCTGTCTTCACAGTTCACATGCAATCCTCCCTACGCCAACTTTCCATTCCAATGGATGCTTGTCAGAAGTTAAAAGACTAGTAACACAGACAGTGACGTTTTTATTGAAAAATTTCCGTTCAAATGGGTCTGTAATTTTCCTCCGATAGCATGACAACCACAGAGACCCAATTAATGTCAGTAAAATAAACATTGTAGAGATCTGGAACGCTTTATTTTAAAGAAAATGTATGAGGTTTGTGTGGACTACCTTGAAGTCGATGAAAATGTAAAGTGTAACTTGACCCTTTCCTTCCTCAAACATACCCATGAAGGTCCTCATATTTCACACACAATGATTCTCTCTCCCCTCCACTACACACACACACACATGCACATCGTCTTTTTGAGGTAAGCAGTTTGCAAAGAAAAAAACTAAACACTTGCAGGGATTTGCCTGTGGTAGATCACCCTCTTACTCACTGTCTGTTTGTCTTCCGTTCAGTCCAGGCCAGCTCTCAGCCCCCCCCCCCCCCCCCCCCCTCTGCATCTCATGCTGGGTCCAAGCATTGTTTCCCACTCAGATCACTGTATTAGATCATTTGTAATGTTTTGTTATATGGATCTTTGGTGTATTTTACTGATGGACAACATGCTTTATGTGTAGGCTATTATATAATCTCTCATTGACAGATTATGTGTGTAAAACAGGAATTGACAGACTGTGAGAATTCTACTTCTGGGTAACCAAGATTAGCTATAATAAAATGTGGAACTGCATTTAAAAAATATATATATTTTACCCTTATTTTACCAGGTAAGTTGACTGAGAACACATTCTCATTTACAGCAACGACCAGGGGAATAGTTACATGGTAGAGGAGGGGGATAAATGAGCCAATTGGAAACTGGGGATGATTAGGGGGCCATGACTGTATGAGGGCCAGATTAGATATTTAGCCAGGACACCGGGGTTAACACCCCATCTCTTACGATAAGTGCCATGGGATCTTTACTGACCACTGATTTCCCTATCTGAAAGACGGGTGACATTTTAACTCAAAGACCATGGACCATTGAACAGTTCAACAGGCTATTAGGCCATCCAATTTCGGACCGTGAAGAGTTGGAATGGTAGACTATGGACCACAGAACTTTAGTGGAGGCTTTTGTCAAACATCTTTCAGTGCTGAGCCAGTCCCTCCCTCCTTATCCCTCGCCTGTGGTTCTGTAAACAACGGAAGCTTGATATACGAGCACTGATTCACTGTGATCTGAGGCCAGGAGGATTCTACTTCATTAGTTTAGGAGTACAACGCAGCCCTGTAGTTGTGTGCTGTTAAGCTAGTGTGAAAGGAAACTATTTAGATAATTTTTGTAGAAACTAGAGGGATAGAGAGAGGAAGAAATAGGAGAAAACGTGAAATGAGTCATCACATTGCAGTGAAGCAATCAGTTATGACTTTGAAGTGTCCATTGCAGCAAACCAATAGACATCTAAATTGGTTCGTTCCTCTGTAGATACCTAGTCACTTTTTATGTTGTAACAAGTGAAAAGAGTACTGATATATCCTACTCCACTAGAAGTACTGTTACTGTTGGAGCTAGGAACACAAGCATTTCGCTACACCCGCAATAACATCTGCTAAATATGTGTAATGTCCAATAAAATTTGATTTGATTTGTTACTTTAATGAAATTTTACTCAAGCAAACTACTAGTATAAAAAAAACTACTCAAGTAAAAACATTGACCTTTATAGCTAATTTCGCTAAGGTTACCTGAACGTTGTTACACATGATATTTTCCATGCAATACATTGAAAAAGTAAGAGAAAAGTAATGTACCAGTATGAACTAAGTTCATTTTATTGCTTGAGTTGCAGCAAGGTACATCTGTATAGAAAATAACTGGATTTCAATACTATTAATATTTGAAAATAAATCATGTATTGATGAATTATACAAAATAAAGTACATAAACAAAAAAATCACCCATTTACGCTCTTCACTCACTCACTTCCCCTTTCACTCACTCACCCATACAAAGGCCAAATGGGGAGTGCTGGGACACACTGGACATACCTAAAGGATTTGATGTCAAATTAGCTCTGAAGGTAATAACAGAACATCATGGAAATAAATATGTTTGAGAAAACCCCCCTGAAATAGAGAAGGGGCTATCGATGTTGGGGGCTATAGATATTGTATTAGATTGATTAACTATATATAGGCTACATACAGAGTACATTAGGTGATGTAGTGTTCCTTGAGCAAAAACAAAGGCGTTATGCTCTAACGCTCTCACGTTTCTCTGAACTTGCTGTTCAGTTTCATCAGGCGCTGATTTTGTGAACCGAGTTTATCCTGGCTCGCTTTGCATTAAAAGCAGTCCAACACAGCTAAAAAGACACTCACAAGCGTCAGAGGCAGGCAGGCCTGTGTTCAGTTTGAGGGACAGCTTCTTTATGTATGGAAAAGAATGAAGCATGTCCATCTGGTCTGACACACAGGCAAGGTACCCATCCATCTCCCCTGTACCTTGTAACCTTCTCGGCACCTTCTTCATCAGATGAATGCTGCCTTTGTTGCTCTGTCTCAAACTCTGTCATTGTGTCAAGATGATGCTTCAGATCGACCAAATCTGTATAGTGTCAAATACACATAGAATATTTCAACAAATTCTGCTTTATGTGGCAACTTAGTTAATCATATCACTGACATTATAATAGCCCAAACAGACTTTCTATTCTTGTTATTCCCAGTTACTGTGACTAGAGTGACTTTGTCAGTTGTTCTCAGACCTAAAAAGTTGTCTAATGTTGAGATGAGTCCATGTCTAGCTGTACCTACTGTGTACACTCACACAGGTATATTATGCACAGTTAGACTTACTGAGTCTCTGGCTTTTAGATGAACCATATTCTAATTTACACAGACCAAATAGCTACAGTACATAGCAAAATATCCTAGGATTCTCTAAATACTGTATGTCATGACCAAGCAAGCCAACGTTAACTAGCTAGCTAGCTACCTCACTTATGGATGTTAGACTAATGTTGTTAGCTAGCCCAGATAACTTACTAGCTAGCTAGCCACCACCACACATAGTGATATAGACGTGCTAGCCATAACGGCTATCATCATCGGGTGGTGGTTAGCCATGTAGCTACCTTAACTGCAAGGATAGTTTGCTAATGTTTGCATGCTAGACAACTAGGCTAACAGTAACGTATTGCAGCGACCCTGGATTATAAGCACTTTTGTGGCAGAGTAGTTGGCGCGCTGGGTTTGGTGCCAGAAGGTTGAGGGTTCGAGCTGCACTTCATGCCTGTTTCAATACTATAAATTGGTGTCGGAAGTGATCGGACCTCGCATCCACGACAGTACGTGTGCTTGACCGGTGAGCACGCTCCTGCAAGACTGCGTCCTGTGAGGTCTAGCATGAAGGTAGTAGTGTAGTGACCCTGGTTTATAAGCGCACACTTGAGCATGCTTTTGTGGAACCGTCGCTGGCGCGCTGGGCTTCGGGACTGAAGGTTGAGGGGTCGAGTCGCACTCCCTGCCTGTTTCGTTAGAGCAGTGGTTCCAAAACTTTTTATAGTCCCATACCCCTAGAAACATTCAACCTGCAGCTACATACCCTGTCTAGCACAGGGTCAGCGCACTCTCAAATGTTTTTTTTTTTGCCATTGTAAGCCTGCCACACACACACACACTATACTATACATTTATTAAACCTAAAAATTTGTGAGTTTTTGTCACAACCCGGCTCGTGGGAAGTGACAACGTTCTTATAGGACCAGGGCACAAATAATAATAATCAATGCTCTTTATTTAACCATCTTACATATAAAACCTTATTTGTTAATCGAAAATTGTGAGTAACTCACCATAGGTTAATGAGAAGGGTGTGCTTGAAAGGATGCACATAACTCTGCAATGTTGGGTTGTATTGGAGAGAGTCTCAGTCTTAAATCATTTCCACACACAGTCTGTACCTGTATTTAGTTTTCATGCTAGTGTGGGCCGAGAATCCTCTCTCACATATGTAACAGTTTTGCTTCCGTCCCTCTCCTCGCCCCTGCCTGGGCTCGAACCAGGGACCCTCTGCACACATCGACAACAGTCACTCTCGAAGGACCGTTACCCATCGCTCCACAAAATCCGCGGCCCTTGCAGAGCAAGGGGAACAACTACTTCAAGGTCTCAGAGCAAGTGACGTCACCGATTTGAAGCGCTATTAGCATGCACCCCGCTAACTAGCTAGCCATTTCACACAGGTTACACAGGTACGTGGTTGCAAAAGGCATCAGTGTCTTAACAGCGCGACTTGCCAAGGCAGGATACTCTGAGCGCAGCCCAATCCAGAAATCTGGCAGTGGCTTCTGATTAAATTCAAACGTTTCCTCCCTTTCACGATATGTCTCAAACTAAACTAAGTTCTTTCTGACTTTTTGAAAATCTTTCGACCATCATCGTTCAGTTTGTATGCACAGCTTGATTTGATTGACCCTGTATTGGCACAATGTGTGAAATTTGGATTTGATTGGGCAATGATAAAAAAATATATATATATCTGTCTCCAAGGGACTAGCAATCTTTCCATGCCCTCATAATCATCTATTATGAATAGCCTCCAAAATTATACTCTGTAACGGATTATTTTTAAAAGATAGCGAAATAAAATGCTCCATTCAAAACATACTCAAGTAAAAGTTAAATGACTTACTTTGAAAAATACTTAAAGTACAAACACTCTGAAACTCAATGACTGTGACGAGAGTATTTGTATAGTCTCTGGTTTTAAACAGTAGAAGATATTGTGCAGTAGCTCTTAATTTTGGATTATCTTTTGAACTATGCACATATTAGTTGAACGCCTTAAGGTAAATGTCTTTTCCCCAAACATAATGGAGCTTGTGAGAGTTAGCACATGGATTGTTGGCACACGTTCAATTCATCCGATCAGTCTCATTGGATGAAAACCGTGGATGGATCATTAACTAAGACCCTCTGCTCTCAGCTTCTGTTGAAACAGGAGAACTATCTCTCAATTCCCGCCCACATCCCTTTACCTTCCTAAACCCTCTGTCTCTCTCTAACACACACATACACACACACAATCTGAATCCACTGCTGCACCAATGCAATACAGGAAGAAAGTCCACTCCATCCATGTTGATTGCCATCGTGCCACACACACACATGTATAAACTCACGTGCACCGAGCACATGTGGCTGTTTTTATGACATTGCCATAATGACATCCTGTTCGATTTGGGTTACAGTATGTAACTGCACCTCCTGCAAGATCCAATCATCATAATTTATTATGAAACTTATCATAACACTAAACGTATGCATTATTTGAAAAGGGTGTGGTAGTAGAAAGACTAAAGAGTGGAACATTAAATGTATAGTTAACCTAATTTGTGCAAATATCTGACCCATTTGAGAGGTATGTGCTGGCGCCTTCATAAAAATAAACTCCATCCACCCTTAAAATGGTGTGTGGTCTGTCTGAAATCACTCCCATCTGTATGGCCTTGCCAAGAACAGCAACTATGAAGAGGAAGAAAGTTCCTGAACAAGACCCTATAGAGAGAAATAAATTGAATGGGCCGTAAAGTTTGGACTTTGGAAACTATATAATTGCATATACCTCTATAAACACACGTTGTGTGTTTCATCACAATTTCAATCATTTGACATCACTTTCATAGGGTTCTGCACTGCTTTGTATTATCTGGCTTTCCAAACATGCCAGGCCTTTACTGAGGCATACATTTCCTGATTGGACGCAACAACGGCCAGTGGTCATCTCATAACTATTGTGTTGCCTTGCATGTTGCTATGCGACATTATACAATTCCTGTATCCATTTTATCATGTTATATCATACAGTATCTGATCATAGCCCATTCCCTGGCCATTCCTGGATTTTGTGTAGTTTTGCCAATGTCAATATTTTGGTAGAAATGCATTACATATCTATGTACTGGTGTAGCTGAAGAACTTAAATGCCACATGGAGTAAAAAGACGAGTTGGGTTTCTTCACCGGGACAATCATTTTGTGGAATTAATATGAATACCTCGGTGACAAAATGCAGAAACCCCATTTATTGGCTCATGAGACTGATACAATTGGGGAGGGAAAGGTCCAAATGGGGGAGGGGATCAGAGCCGAAATTCCTGAACAACATGAAGAACAAAATGTTCTAGAGATGTGTTTTCGTTATACAGTTGAGTGGGAGCACGTGTTTATAGAAGAAAAGTCTACGGGGGGTTCATATAAAATGTACGATAAGATGCTAACTTGTGTATCATGATGAAGACAATGTGCTAGAAAGTGGGAGAGAAACGGAGATAAATCTCTGATGCAAATCTTGGATTTGGATATCCCTGGGGCTAGATTTTCCAGTGTAAAATGGTACAACGGAGTGGAGTCCACAATTATTAGAGGTCAACTGTATACTATGTCGTCCTCATAGTTGGAAGCAAAACATTGTTTCCACAAAGTCCTAGCATGTTAGAATCCGGTAAATTAGTATCTGTCCGATTCAGAAAACAAACTGCTCTATTCTGTTTGTTAGGAAGGAAATACATCCAAAATTATGTTTATTTTCCCTTCACCCAAAAGACTACCTTCCTGGATCTCTATTTTATTGGTATTATCCTGTGAAATGGTTAGAAGTGTCACAGCCACGAGCTTTCATGAGAACTCCAGCTTGGCAGGGGCTTTTCCTGCTATTAGATGAAGATAATACCCAAGACCAGTACATGAGCCAAGGTCTTTAGTGAGAAAGGGAAAAATGCAACTCAACAAGACACATTTGTTATACTGTAGGAATGTGATTTATATTGTGGAAGTGTTTTTTTGGCTGCCAATACTGTAGTGGATTTGTTTTATTGGTTTCAATGAAGAAGGCAGAGACATAACAACCAGACTAAATTGAGACTTTTCATAAAAAGAGTAACTTGTTTTTTCCCCAAAACATAAGTTTGTAGCTTTTGTATTGTGAATAGGCTCCACAATCAGTGATGCTACATAGAAGAACTATGTGGATGCATCAGTCCATCTGTGATTTGTAAACACTGGAAATTAATAACTAAGCCCAACCTCTACCCGATATTGAGTTTATTTTGTATAGGTTACTTTTTCACAGATACAATAAATCTTACCTTTGCAATTGAATTGACTAGATCAGTTGAATTTGAAATTGTTGAAATTCAATATTGTTATGTATGTTTACATGGGGCCCTGCAATAACTAGGATCAATATTTTTGTCAATCTTATTGCAAGCTCAAAGTAAGATTGTGAAGCATGCAAGTACCCCATTATTATGTAGCCAACGCACACACTCTCTTCTTTATGCTCCACTTCACTTTCCATATTTGTGTGTGATTATAGTATGTTTGAGGAACTCAGTGAGGCTTGAAGGGCCGTCCACTCAACCATCAGTGGTCTTTAACAGTGTGGAATACCGGAGTGAAAATGCACACGTTCAACTAGCACTGCCCTACTGGTGTTTGAGACTGGTGCAGGAAAATCTGTCAGTCAGTTTGGAGGGTGTTTAGAGGATGCCATGCAGGCCCACTTCCCAAACATATGGAGGAATTTGGACATTTCCCCTATGAATACTGTGCTGCATGAAGATAGGAAATTGTAGAATGAAGGCTGTTCTTTAGTATTTTTCTTAGAAATGCAGTTCAATACATAAATAGGGACCATAGATCCAGCAATGTGACAGTTACTCTAATGAGTAAGTACTGTACAATCCTGACCATAGACAGGGACATTTACAGTAAGCATGTTGTCCCTCTCTGCATGGGTTTCCATGTGAGGCCCTTGCATAACCACTGAAGCCCAGGAAAAACATGGATCAGCTTCATACTGCATGAGGGAACAGTCATAAGGCGCTCACGTGTCCAAGCCAGTCTTGAGTTCATTCCTTCTCCATCCAAAAACATGAGCCCCCGGTACGCGTTAAAGCAAACAATCACGACAGGACCTTTTGTAAAAACAAGGAAATTGATGACAAGGACAGATCTCTGTGTTTTGGAGATGAATGGTTTTCAGAAATATTCATTTCTAATGTGAACCACCAGTCAGCAGGTCTCCATAAGGCGATGCAGATGGTTCATGTTTCTCAGGGCTTAACTGTGTGATCCCCAGTCAATGTTCAGGAAGTTAGGTGAAGGTGAGCGGCCTCATGAGCGTGTGGATGAGGAGTGTAGTACCTCAGAATAGCATACTCTGTCCTCTCAGACTTTGCTCTTTCTTTTTTTGGGGTTCTTTTTTGTTTCACATTTGTGCAAATGCTCCTGGTTACGATGGGTAGGCTAGTCAACAGGCTCTCACAGA
Organism: Salvelinus namaycush; assembly: GCF_016432855.1. Lineage (NCBI taxonomy): Eukaryota > Metazoa > Chordata > Actinopteri > Salmoniformes > Salmonidae > Salvelinus > Salvelinus namaycush. The sequence continues at coordinate 24,540,560 of NC_052328.1, forward strand.
ATGCAGCTGACACGTTTCATGTTGTCCTAAACCAACAACATCCAGTCCACTTCAGAAAATATGTAGACGTCGGCTTTTTTCGTCACTGAGTACCGCCGGGAAACATTTGTTTCAGTAAGTTTTTATATCAAAAGGCATGTTTTGGCTTGATCGTACCATTTCTCCACCGTTCTGGTTCATTTCTCCAGTTTCCTTTTTTGAGTTTGACTTTCGCGCACGTTCTCTCCTTCAGAGTGCAAGGCCTTTTTAGAAAATTGTTGATGGTAGACCTCTCTTCGTAGGTGCTCTCCAAAGTCAGCATGGCAAGACGTTAGAGGAGGTGTAAGGCATTGTCCCAAGTTTAGACAAGCCTCGAGCCACATTCAATCAGCCATTAAAACAGCAGAATTGTGAATGTTTCTGGCCAACGCTGACTAGAACGTGGTCCTCATTTAATACTGTTTATTTGAAGTGAGGCTGGATCTCTTATGTTTAAAATAATCTCTCTTAACCCTGAAGTAAAATCTTGCATAATTTGGTCAGCTGCGTGATTAACCTTTGTGTTCGTACATGTTAGAAATTGTGAGCTCCGGCAAAATGAAGTCTCCACCCTCTCAAGAGGAAACTCTCAGCCCCCCCACACACATGCGCAAAGCACTGGAGTTGAAGCAGTTTAAGCACCCCCTTCGCCCAATCCTGAAGCGTCCAAATAACCAGTGACGAAAACCCCCAAAATGTAATGATGCTAGTTATCTCATGCATCGCATTCAGTCCCTGCAGAATCTTCAGTCTACATGCAAAATCTGCCCACATGAGATTGTTTAAAATGACACCTGTGTTAAGATGTGTGTGTGTTTATAGCAATGTGTACCATGCAGTTACCATCTGTCATGTAAAATTGGTCATCTAAACAGACTACAGTATAGGCACTCTCAAGAAGAATCATGGCGCAATTATCGGTTTTCTGATCTCCATTTCTGTACTATTGAACTAAGATATGTAATAACACTTTCTTTTTCCTTTTATTGAATATGACCAATATCTATTTCAGGTCATGGATGAAACCAAAACACAGATAGCGTGGCCTTCCAAACTGAAGATCGGCGCCAAGTCCAAAAAAGGTGAATATTTGTTTTGATTGTACAGATCAGCTGTAGTTATATAAAAAAGAACATCCCTCCTGTTTACTGCCCTACAATTCACTCCACTGTTGCTTTTTCATTTCCGGATGTAAGTCTTTAGGTTTGTTTGTGGAAGATATATGCTGATTATGTCTATACATGAAGAGTATAAATCAGTTTATTTTCAAGGACAACGTATGCTTGTTTGTTTTCCCTCTGAAAGACCCCTAAGTCATTTTTATAATCAAGAAAAAGGTCACAGCAGTATATTCATATTTTGACCACTTACTCTTCTCTCTGGTCAGTCATTTCAGACTTTACACCAATTTGTAAGTTTGTTTGAGGGCACTTGAGTTAGAAGTTATGTGCATGTAATGGCTGAGTTGTTCCACTGCTCTGTTGTTCCACTGCTCTGTTGTTCCACTGCTCTGTTGTTCCACTGCTCTGTTGTTCCACTGCTCTGTTGTTCCACTGCTCTGTTGTTCCACTGCTCTGTTGTTCCACTGCTCTGTTGCCAATAAAACACTACAGCTATTTAAAGCTTGTCCGGGGGAGGGTTGGTTTTGACCTGCCCCCTTTGTTGTCCTCAAGGGAATGCCAGTGTGTCTTCATGCCAAATGTAAAATCCCATAACTTGATGTAACTTCCTGGAAACTTTTTAACAGCTCTTCTACCCCCAGTCGATTTAGAGTGTGCCCCACCCATCCTCCCAACTTCATTCACAAATCTAATTTCCATTGAGAGAGCAGTTTGTCCATTTAATTTCCGTCCTATGATTTGTTGGGTGTCAGCCTTTTAGTATTACGTAAACCAAGAAGAGGCATGAACAATTTCCACTAATGTCTTCCAGTTATCTCATGAGTGCATGCACTGCATTTTTGTGCCTTTGGAGGAAAAACACATGTATTTGTGGTCATGTGTCCTTCACAACCAGAGGGGAGAGAGTACTTCTTGGTACTATAATCAACCCTGTAATCTACCCAGAATGACTGGATAGCCTACACCTGTGAGTTTGACCTGAGGATAGCCATCAATCCCCTTCCATTCTGCTTCTCCACTCTCTTATGTCTTGGATATTTGGAACATTAAACTACCATTATGAAAGTCAATCATTTACAAATTGGAGGTTGCTAAAACTCAAACTATTTGTCCCACTTTATGTAATCATTATGTGTCGCCGTTGTCTCTGAAAAGCGACGCTTGTAGTATTTTACTCTGCCCTCTTAATGCCTGTGAGTCATGAGCAAATGTGAGAGTTGTTTGCAAGGCCTCCGTGCAGGTCCCCTCAGCCTCTCCATCAAAGTGTCAGGCCTTAACACCTTCAGCTAGCACCACTACCACCTGCACCAGTGTGATAAGACCATAGTCCGGCCCCTAGAACAGGCCGTCATCAATATACCGTCAGGTGATTCATAGCAGAACAGTATCTCTGAGAGGCAGGCAGGCTCATATTACACTTTACCAGAACATGTCACCATGAGAATAAATGGCTAATGTCTTTACACATTTATATGTATGACCAGTGGGAAATGCTCCGACTATCCATCTTAGGATATGTTTTGAATTGACAGCATTTTATTGTTTAACTGTTTGTTTGGTTTTTACATAATTTTATACTTGGTTGTTACCCATTTCACCGATACACTTTCTGTTCAGAATATGCAATATAGTAGCCTATCAGTTAATTAAATACATCCTTGCATGACAATGGAAGACTTCATTCATGGATAGGCTTTTTTGAACAACATTTTGGTCTTTATCACTACTCTCGACACATAGCCACAGAGTAGTGACTTACACCTTTAATATACAAATGTAAAAATAAATATATATATGATAGACATCACAAGTTGTCAATATAAAAGAACGGTAGAGCATATCAACAGCGCCTACTGTAGGTCAGACCGAGCCTCGTGATCAAGGAAAATATTTAATTTGCTCTACTCATTATGAAGTTGGGCAGTTAAACGGCACCCAACATCAGTGTTGGGTTAGTAGTGCATGTAGTAGTTTCCTCTCCTTATGTTGAAGTGGCCTATGGCCATGCTCGCACATAAAGTTTAGGAAAACATATTTGTATCCTGCTTCTTCAGTTCTGACAGTGATCACAGGCAACATGTAATCGAAGGTAGAACTTTATGCAGGGCTTCATTCTATTCTAATCAACATTGGAGAGGTTAGACATAGTGCCTTCGGAAAGTATTCAGACCTTGACTTTTTCCACATTTTATTATGTTAAAGCCTTATTTTAAAATGGATTAAATAAATAATAAATCCTCAGCAATCTACACAAAATACCCCAAAATGACGAAGTGAATTTAAAAAAAAAAAAATTATATATATATTTTTGCAAATGTATACTTATTTACATAAGTATTCAGACCCTTTGCTATGAGACTTGTAATTGAGCTCAGGTGCATCCTATTTCCATTGATCATCCTTGAGATGTTTCTACAACTTGATTGGAGTCCACCTGTGGTAAATTCAATTGATTGGACATGATTTGGAAAGGCACACACCTGTCTATATAAGGTCCCACAGTTGACAGTGCATGTCAGAGCAAAAACCTAGCCCTGAGGTCAAAGGAATTGTCCGTAGAGCTCCGAGACAGGATTGTGTCGAGGCACAGAACTGGAGAAGGGTACCAAAACAATTCTGCAGCATTGAAGGTCCCCAAAAATACAGCGGCCTTCATCATTCTTAAATGGAAGAAGTTTGGAACCACCAAGGCTCTTCCTAGAGTTGGCCGCCCAGCCAAACTGAGAAATCGGGGGAGAAGGGCCTTGGTCAGGGAGGTGACCAGAGCTCCAGAGTTCCTCTGTGGAGATGGGCGAACGTTCCAAAGTGACAACCATCTCTGCAGCACCACCAATCAGGCCTTTATGGTAGAGTGGCCAGACGGAAGCCACTCCTCAGTAAAAGGCACATGACAACCTGCTTGGAGTTTGCCAAAAGGTACCTAAAGACTCTCAGACCATGAGAAGCAAGATTCTCTGGTCTGATAAAACGAAGATTGAATTCTTTGACCTGAATGTCAAGCGTCACATCTGGAAGAAACCTGGCACCATCCCTACGGTGAAGCATGGTGGTGGCAGCATCATGCTGTGGGGATGTTTTTCAGCGGCAGGGACTGGGAGACTAGTCAGGATCAAGGCAAAGATGAACAAAGCAAAGTACAGAGAGATCCTTGATGAAATCCTGCTCCAGAGCGCTCAGGACCTCAGACTGGGGTGAAGGTTCACCTTCCAACAGGACAATGACCATAAGCACACAGCCAAGACAACGCAGGAGTGGTTTTGGGACTCTTTATGTCCTTGAGTGGTCCAGCCAGAGCTCGGACTTGAACCTGATCGAACATCTCTGGAGAGACCTGAAAATAGCTGTGCAGCAACACTCCCCATCCAACCTGACAGAGCTTGAGAGGATCTGCAGAGAAGAATGGGAGAAACTCCCCAAATACAGGTCTGCCAAGCTTGTAGCATCATACCCAAAAAGACTTGATGCTGTAATCGCTGCCAAAGGTGCTTCAACAAAGTACTGAGTAAAGGGTCTGAATAGTTATGTAAATGTACTATTTCAGTTTTTATGTGTAATTTTTTTTTTATATTTCTCAACCTCTTTGCTTTGTCATTATGGGGTATTGTGTGTAGATAGTTTTTTCGCCTCATCAATTTAATCCTTTTTAGAATAAGGCTGTAACGTAACAAAATGTGGGAAAAGTCAAGGGGTCTGAATATTTTCCGAAGGCACTGTATTTATCTTTTGTGCAAGTAGTCCAAGTTCATGGCATTCGGTCAAGGCGGGCACTCTTTACATGCGGGAATCATTTGGAAAATGTTTTGCTTTTCTGGAAATCGGGACAGCAGCAAGACCATTAACCTGAACTCGACTTCCAACTTGTTATGTTTGTTCAGCCGCCATTCTTTCACCAATCTTTCTTCGTCTTTCAGTCATTTTACAGATGTTAAACATCTGCGGTACCTAGATCCAAATTGACTTGAATTCTGAGCGTTTGTGTGATACTTCAGGGTGTAAGCCCATGCTGGAAAAAAGTATTTGCCAGTAAGCAGAGGGTTCAGAAATTGTTAATTTTTTGTCAAGTGTCAACTACCAAGACTTTTCTTCTTAGCTGTATTGCCATATTTTTGCTTTTCTAGGTGTTTTGTGTGTCAAATTAACACTTAAGGTGTTCCACAGTCAATCATATGAGTACACACCGCTCACTTAAAAAATGTGTGGGTGTTCCACGTCACACATAGCAACACTCATTTTGCCCCACTAATGAGTACCAGATGTGCAGGTTAGGCCAGTGGAAGGCCAACACGCCCTCTGCTGGTGAGATGCCACCAGAGGAAGTAGATGTGGACTTTACAGTCTCTAGTCACAGCTGTGTGTTTGGAATGTTTCCTAGAACCAAAGCTGTGTCAGTCACCTCTAATACTGCTGTGTTTTTCCTTTGTTTTTCTGTCTGACTGCGCCCACTCCTATCTTGATGTAACCCAATGTGGACTTGAGGCATTTGGGTTGTTTTTGTTTCGTTTTTTTTGTCTCACAGCATTTTTCTTTTCACTCTTCTATGATCTTGTTTCAGCGTTGAGGCCACGGAGGTCCCATGTCGCACTGACGAGATCCACACGGCCTTCCACTGCTCCCACAATCCCTCCCCAGGCCCATTTTTTAAAAAATGGAACACTGAGGCTCCTAAACACTTCCCTGCAGCAGCATTCCAGAGCCTAGCCAACCCAGATCTCTCCTCAGTAGGGACCAGGGCCAGTTCATGTGCTTTCCTCTTAGTTTTTGTTTTGTGACTCTATGGAGAGTTTCTGTTTGGTTGTGTAATTGGAGCTTTGATGTGGTGTTCGGCCTATACAGCACAGGATACAATAACGGACTGTTCTGTTTCTTTGAATGATGGTTTCAGTAATAGTTTACATTTGGATGAACTCTTCTGTTTTACATTATACGGTTTTACCTGCATTTTCCTGCTCATTACCTCTAAAATCTAAACCCAACCAATGTCAATGGGTTTTATAAAGTGTCTGTAAACAAACTCTGAATATAAATATTTTCTTCTGTAAGAGTATACAAAGTAAATCGTAGCTATTTGGGGTGAGTGTGTGGGGAGGGGGGTTCCTGGAAGGCGCTTAACTGACATCCTGCCCCTCCGTACAGTCAAGAAAGGGGGGCTCCTAGGAGCTGGCTCACTGCATGCCCAGATGGACTCTACAGCCATAAGCATTAGCAGCACTGTGTATTTATGTTGTGAGTTGCTGTACAAGAGCTGAGAGGGTCTCTACAAGTGCAGTTTACTCAAATAATTGACACATTTGCCCAGATAATGTATTATGATGTGCAGATATTTTATATTTTCTCTGCAGTTTTTGAACTGAACAGTTGTGATGTAGTAGACACATGTGTAGCCATTTAGGTAGTATTTAGTTTAGCTTGACTCAAAGGACACAACCTTGATGTTTGACCACTGGAGGAGGATTTCATCTATTTAACCAGACAGACAGAGGAACAGTGTTACGCCTTTGGCACTGATCGACTGGATGAGGTTTGTAGGAATGAAGTGAAACACATGGGACTGCCTTTATCTCTGGGCTAATTTAAGGGGTCATTATTCTGTCTTTGTATCCAGTACTGTCTGACTGATAGTGATACAACATTGCTGTGTAAGAGCCTATAATGAGAGTCATCACATCTGAAAGGAGCATTTACGGTAGTGCTTTACCTGATGTCATAACGGATCCCATCAACTCATAGGCTTGGGAAAAGGTGTTCAAATAGTCTCTTCTTGAGATCTTGATCTCTCCACCATTTTCTCTATGTCTCTTTTTGTTCTCTCTCTCAACCTGTCCTCTCTCTCCTCCAGATCCGCACATTAAGGTTTGTGGAAAGAGAGACAACGTGCGGGAAGCCAAAGACCGAATCATGTCAGTCCTCGACACAAAGGTATGTATGAATGATGGAAAGGTTTTTGTTTTGTTGTCATGGCAACACCAACACTGACCTCCCAAAATGATCAGCTAGAGGATGGTAGACACAGATGGATCCAATGAGTGTCTTATTTTATGCTCTAGAAAGCCTTGGTTTGCTTCCTCTTCAATTTGAGAATCTCAGACTTGTAATATGACTTGCCACCAAGGTGTCCAGTGCTTAATTTCCTGAGTGTGTAATGGCTTGGCATGGTGCAAGTCTTGTCTCTATGGCAACAAACATCCTCATCCTAAAATGGGCACACCATAGCACCCCCTGTGGGCGGGTTTTATCATAACACTCGAAAGTATTTTCTCTGCACACGGTAGAGGGCTTCACAAATCTAGCAGTAACCGAATACCTGCTTTTCTAGGTCCCGAGACCCGATCCGGGACCCAACCGGGTTTGGATCCAGAATTGTAAATAATGTTACGGGTCTGGGTCAGATCTGATCGTCACGGTTATGTGTAACTTTAACTGACTTGTTCGGAAGGGCCCGTACAGATCTGAACGCAACTGCTGAGAGAGAACGAGAGAGAGAGAGAGAGACTGCTATTTACAGTGGTGGAAAAAGTAACACATTTTCATACTTAAGTAAAGATACCTTAAAAGAAAATTACTCAAGTAAAAGTCACCCAGTAAAATAATACTTGAGTAAAAATACTTGGTTTTAAATGTACTTAAGTACATTTAAAAGGTCTTATATTAAGCAAACCAGATGACACAATTTCGTTTTTTAAATTTACGCATAGCCAGGGTCACAGTTCAACACTCAGACATATGTGTTTAGTGAGTCCACCAGATCAGAGGCAGTAGGGATGACCAGGGATGTTCTCTTGATAAGTGCGTGAATTAGACAATTTCCCTGTCCTGTTAAGCATTCAAAATGTAACGAGTAATTTTGGGTGTCAGGGGAAAATGTAAGAAGTAAAAAGTAAATTATTTTCTTTTGGAATGTAGTGAAGTAAAAGTTGTCAAAAATATAAATAGTAAAGTACAGATACCCCCAAAAAACGACTTAAGTAGTACTTAAGTACTTTACACCACTGGCTATTTAGCTAATATTCTGAGTTGTCATTTGTAACTGTAGGATGAGAAAGCGTATGCACTGCAGCTTCAATTAGCCTAGCTAGCTAACGTTAGCTAGCTTAACTAGCTTCTCCTGGTTTGATGCAGTCAAGACCGGTAATACGTAATCATATTTGATGATAAATAACCTAGCCATGGCAGCTATTAGTCTACTATAGCGCGAGTCGGCTTGGTTGGTTGCGGTCTCTCCCTCCCTGCTCCGTGTCACTCGCTTACAGTACAGCCCATCCCCGCCAGCTAGAGCGGCACCTCTCCCTCCCTCCTCTCACGCTGTATCAGCTCTGGTTAATAAAGTAGCTTAAATGACTTTTCTGCTGCTTCCTTCACTTGAATCGGACCGGGTCTGGATCCAACCAGGTCTTTACGGAATGGGTCTACTTGTCCTTGGGTCAGTTCGGAATGGGTCTCTATATTTTTTAAATACATTTATGCATATAGGGTCCGGGTGAGAAAGCCCCAGGTCCGTTTCGGAACAGGTCCAACTTTTTTGACCCATGAAGACCTCTAGCACATGGTTGGCTGGCTACATATTGCACCCCAATGAGTTGAATATGAAACAACTATGATTAGCTGTCATTAATATCAATGGATTTGTCAAGTGAAACTTTTTGTAAACAACATACTTTTAGGCTTATCTGCTTCAGCTCCATGTAATTGGATGTGATTGGTTATATTCCTCATGCCTCTAAGTGGAGCATTGGGGACTGGTATTAGCTTCTCGTGGTGGACCCATCTGCCTGGCAGTGGTGTTGTACCAGAGCCGTGGGTGTGGGTGGAAGAGATGCATCCTATTTGTCTTCAAAGTCATTCTACTATTATAGACTGATAGTCTAGTTTTGTTCTGGCCCGTTAGCTTGAATGCTCCTCGGCTAATAAACAATGTCAATATATTTTTTTATTTTAGACCGCTGTGCCACTCGGGAGCCCCAATATTTAAGCTGTGTCAATATTCACAATATTGTCATGGTTTACAGTCATATGTTGTTATAGAATTTAATATTTACGCATGTTAGATTTCTGTCATATCATTCACTATTAAGTGAACATTCTGGCAGGCCTGCTTAAGAAGTGCGTCTGCCCCTCCTTCCTCTCCCCAGCAGAGTAACAGGGTAACCCTTAAGATGGACGTGTCCCACACAGAGCACTCCCACGTCATCGGCAAGGGAGGCAACAACATCAAGAAGGTGATGGAGGACACGGGCTGCCACATCCACTTCCCCGACTCCAACCGCAACAACCAGGCGGAGAAGAGCAACCAGGTACAGAGAGATATACCACCGTATATGTACAATTAACAATGTATACTGGATCTGATAGACTGAATACTAGTTAATGTGCTGTGCCATCACCAACCACATTTGTGTGGAACTGTCATGGGTTCTCTGTTTGCACAGGCTGTATTTACTTTTTTTTAACCACATGGAACTGGTATACAGTTGAAGTCTGAAGTTTACATACACTAAGTTGACTGTACCTTTAAACAGCTTGGAAAATTCCAGAAAATTATGTCATGGCTTTAGAAGCTTCTGATAGGCTGTGGATGTATTTCAAGGCCTACCTTGCAAACGCTGTGCCTCTTTGCTTGACATCATGGGAAATCAAAAGAAATCAGCCAAGACCTCAGAAAATAATTGTAGACCTCCACAAGTCTGGTTCATCCTTGGAAGCAATTTCCAAATACCTGAAGGTACCACGTTTATCTGTACAAACAATAGTATGCAAGTATAAACATCATGGGACCACGCAGCCAACATACTGCTGAGAAAGGAGACGTGTTCTGTCTCCTAGAGATGAACGTACTTTTCTGCGAATAGTGCAAATCAATCCCAGAACAACAGCAAAGGACCTTGTGAATATGCTGGAGGAAACAGGTACAAAAGTATCTATATCCACAGTAAAACGAGTCCTATATCGACATAACCTGAAAGCCTGCTCAGCAAGGAAGAAGCCACTGCTCCAAAACCGCCATAAAAAAGTCAAAGCCAGGTTTGCAACTGCACATGGGGACAAAGATCGTACTTTTTGGAGAAATGTCCACTGGTCTGATGAAACAAATATAGAACTGTTTTGCCATAATGACCATTGTTATGTTTGGAGGAAAAAGGGGACGCTTGCAAGCCGAGGAACACCATCCCAACCGTGAAGCACGGGGGTGGCAGCATCATGTTGTGGGGGTGCTTTGCTGCAGGAGGGACTGATGCACTTTACAAAATAGATGGCATCATGAGGTGGAAAAGGATGTGGATATATTGAAGCAACATCTCAAGACATCAGTCAGGAAGTTAAAGCTTGGTCGCAAATGGGTCTTCCAAATGGACAATGATACCAAGCATACTTCCAAAATTGTGGCAAAATGGCTTAAGGACAACAAAGTCAAGGTATTGGAGTGGCCATCACAAAGCCCTGACCTCAATCCCATAGAAAATGTGTGGGCAGAACTGAAAAAGCGTGTGCGAGCAAGGAGGCCTACAAACCTGACTCAGTTACACCAGCTCTGTCAGGAGGAATGGGCCAAAATTCACCCAACTTATTGTGGGAAGCTTGTGGAAGCCTACCTGAAACGTTTGACCCAAGTTAAGCAATTTAAAGGCAATGCTACCAAATACTAATTGAGTGTATGTAAACGTCTGACCCACTGGGAATGTGATGAAAGAAATAAAAGCTGAAATAAATCTCTATTATTCTGACATTTCACATTCTTAAAATAAAGTGGTGATCCTAACTGACCTAAGACAGGGAATTTTTACTAGGATTAAATGTCAGGAATTGTGAAAAACTGAGTTTAAATGTATTTGGCTAAGGTGCATGTAAACTTTCGACTTCAACTGTATGTCCTCATTTGAGTATGTCCCATTTGCTAGTTGCTAGAGTGGCATTCAGTGGCAGTATTGCAGAGAGCCGTTGTCATTGGCTGTTTTGATTGGCTGCACCATAGGAAGCCAGTGTGTTTGGGCTGGATTGGATAGATGTGCAGTAGGAACCAGCTGTAATTACCATTTACATACACCTCTGGAGGAGGCAAGCTGCCAATTTATTTGTTGTTGAATGATTATCATTTTTTTAACAATACAAAACATACAAACGACAGCATACAAACGCTCACAAAGATCAACAAAATCACACCTGCCCAGACCCACCACCTCACGCCCTCAGCGCCCGCATTACCTCAAACTACACCATTTTGTTTCTCTCTGTCACTCAAGCACTTTCAACATTTAGATAATAACGCATTTGACCTTTCCATTGTGTTATAGATGGAGGATTATCGAGAAAAGTATTTTCCAACTCATCGGGTATCTCACTGCCCTCTCATATGCCATGTCTTTAAAAATATGCAGACAGACGGATTCAAAGTATATTGACATTGTAATACTTCTGACAGACAATTTTTGAACTCCGCCCATAACTTTTGGACTTTATAACATTCCCAGAAGGCATGGATTATTGAATCATTGTTAGTTTTACACTTAAGAGACGACTCTGCCGTTGTGCTGTAGAAATTGTGAATTTTTTCATTCGTTTATACATTAGTTTATACTTGATTAAGCATGCATTTTCTTTAACTGTAATTTGGTTAGATATGTTCCAACATTCCCTCCATCTTGTAACAATATCAGTTATATTTAAGTCTTTGTTCCAATAGTTTATATTTTCTAACAGATTGTCAGTTGGATAGGCTCTCTGCAAGGTTTTGTATATCTTACCTATCATATGAATATCCTTTTCTGACTCAAATATGATTCCCTCAAGATTGCTTGGATATACAAAAGATTTAGAAAAAAATGTTGTGATATTAAACTTTTATGTTGCATGTATTTGAAAATATCTACATTGGTCAGTCAAAAATGGCTTTAAAAAAAAATGTATTTCCTATTACCAAGTCATTTATGGTTTCTATGCCTTTAGTTTTCCATGTGGACCAATTTATCAGAGAATTCTAAAAAGCTATCCAAGGATTGAAGTTAATGTTCTTAGCTTTATCCATTGAAGATAGACATGAAAAGATTCAGGGGGTGAGCATGTGCATGTTCATTATGTACTCCATTGTTCCTCTTTAGTGCATTTAACAATATGTCGCAAGTTAAAGCTTTGGGTGGCGAGTTGATAGAAGTCTGGAAGGTTAAAACCACCCTCTGACTTGGGAAGATGTAAAACTTTCCTTTTTATTCTATGAGTTTTTTTTGCCCATATAAAGTTTGTTATGACCGAGTATACTTTTTTAAAGAATGTCTTCATTGGTATTACTGAGAATAAGTCTGAAAACGTTGGTTTATTCTACCTGTAAGATTTATGGGACGATTGTTCCATCTAAGTAGATCTGCTTTGATATTGTTAAGGAATGGGATAAAGTTACCTTTTATATATTTGTTGTTGTCACTCATTAAGCATCTTATGTATTTAATATTTTTGTGGTTCACTTAAAGGATTGCTGTAGATCGAGTTATTCTGGTTTCTTTCCTATGGCCATTTCTTTTTTTCCCCCTCTTTTTTTGTTGTTACCAGACTGGGGCTTAATTTGTTCAGAAGTGCTGATTAAATTTATTCCGGAGTGATGACTCTGTCGGCCAAAGCCTGGTTTGCTCCGTTATGGTGAGTTACAGATGAAGGGCTTGAAAAGGGAGAGAGGAGGAGAGAGATTACCGATCCGCTGGCAGGATATCTAATAAAGGCTTTTATCTTTTTTATTTTATTTATGTCACAATTATTTTAATCACAGGCACACAGTCAGGATGTAAAGTGATGAAAGGAAATGGGTGGGTCTGTGTTTTTAATAGTGGGTCTGGGTTCTTAAAGATGGTAAGAGTCTCCAAACCATCTTCCTCTTTATGGTGTTATTCTGATTGGGTTGTGATGAAAAACAACCATTTTTGGGCGGGATTTTTTTAATACACCTAACCAGCACTTGTACTTGACCCCCCCCCTTCTACCTCTCACTCTACTGACAGCTACATTACTGAGGAAAAATGTACTTTCTATGCCTGTGATATGTGGTTGTCCCACCTAGCTATCTTAAGATGAATGGACTAACTGTAAATCGCTCTGGATAAGAGCGTCTGCTAAATGACAAAAATGTAAAGGAAACGATAATGATGGGTCTAAATGGACATTTTGCCTAAGGTTCTCTTTTCACGGCTTTAGATTCCAGTTTTGATGTAACGGTAATAGCTAAACTATAACAATGACTTCTGTCTGTCCATCTGAACAGGTGTCCATTGCAGGCCAGCCAGGAGGGGTAGAGGCAGCTCGATCCAAAATCAGGGTAAGTTGGATGTCATTTCTATGGAGGTCTCTCTGAGGTCTGAGCTATAGAACTCTGAACAGGCTGTTATTGTAAGCATGTGTCACTACAGTCATCCTTTAGTTGTCTTTTAACTGCATGTGTTAGCTGTGGAGCCTGTGAACTCTGTGGTAATGCTCTGGCCATAGCCCATGTGGAACAGGGTACAGAGCAAACGGTTCAAGCCCAGCACACAGTGCGTCTGGCTTGGTAGAGCTCCTGATCCATCTCAGAGGGAGGAGGGCCATTCCACTCGTGTGAGCCTCTGCGGTCCAGACCTTCCACTTGTTTCTCCGCCATCACAATTCTTTGCACGCACGTGCTCCCTCTCCGAGTGGACCAAGACAAATAAGCTGAGTGCGAGAGTGCACGAAGGAGTGTGTTTTCACAGACAACAGGGCGCAACCCAGTTCATGCACTTCCTTGATAAAAAAGTTAACAAATGGAATTTGGAAGTAGCATTTGAGGGTACCGTTGTTTTAGGAAGGGGTTTATAAAATAAGCTGTAATAGCCACATGATCTATTCTACCCTCCAAAAAACACGCAGCCAGCGGATGAGTGGGGCGGATCAAAGACCACTTTCCTCTGACATCCTGCCTGCTTCTGTCAGTCCAAGCAGGACTCCTCGCCTCCCGAAGCCAAACACCTAGCATCCATACTCTACCAGTCCACCCAATCACTTAGCACCCCTCGCCCCAAACAGCAGCCCAGCTACTACCCAAACCTGTACTCTGTCCTTACTCATGCCACTAAGTACAACTATTCACACCTGTAACCTTTGGCATATTCTTTTCATACTGCCCAACCATATGACAACATCTGTACAGACACCCCACATACGGTATTAACACCTACCCAGCTACCCTTAACCCAAACGTCCAACAACCCTCCACCCCTTCACCCAAATAAAAACCCTACTCTGCTTCGTACTGATGTTGGCTGCCATAAAAAAAATGGAAAATAAATGAATCGTCGCCACTTCGATATACACTATCCTCTAGCAGCAGGGTTTAGAGAAGACCTTTCATAGTTTGTTTGTTCCGGAGCAGCCTCTGTGCTGTTTTGGTTAACAGTACATGATCCTGGGTGGCCTCATCTGTCTTTGCCTGGGACCAAAACAATGATTGAATGGATTTGATGAGTTTTCCCTTCCCTGAAGTGCAGATGTGGAACATCCCTTGTTTGTGCCAGAACTTTGGTCTTCTAGCTGTTTTAAAGGGAAGGCTCAGATTGAGTTGTACCCTTAAACTTGATTGTGTGTAATGAACACTTTAGTCTGTATTTAGTCTTTGTGTAGTTGTTATTCAGTCTTCATACAATATCTGCCTTTCTGTCCTTTTGTCTGCAGGACTCATGCACACCTCCAGATTGAATACATATTAAGCTTAAAGTTGCCTGGAAGACCCGTTTTAAAAAGTTTATGGTAGTTCTATCTAAGCTGTTCTTCATTCAGAGCGCCTGGTTGGGCCATTCTGTTTGTCCCCTCTGTGTTTCCATACTCACTGACTCTGACTTTACAGTGGAACTCCTGCAACATGATATAAAACTAGGCCCAGAAACATATGGGATTAATCATGGGTGCATTTCTTTGGTTGGAGTAATTCATGCTGTTTGTCCTTCTCTGGCAGCCTAAGCTATGGCGCACTGCCCAAGACTGAGTGTTTGGATAAGTGTGTGTGTGTGTGTGTGTGTGTGTGTGTGTGTGTGTGTGTGTGTGTGTGTGTGTGTGTGTGTGTGTGTGTGTGTGTGTGTGTGTGTGTGTGTGTGTGTGTGTGTGTGTGTGTGTGTGTGTGTGTGTGTGTGTGTGTGTGTGTGTGTGTGCGCACATACATGAGTAGACTTATGTGTATGTATGAACTTGTCAGCAAAATCTCCTGGCCTCCATCTAGGCTGTTTGAATGACTGCTGTGATTTGAGTGATGGAGTCCACTTTTAGTCTCTGTTCTCTGTGATAGCTTGACTTGATGTATTATTTAGTGACTTTACCTTAACATTCACAGTCTGAGTATGAACAGACTGTCTAGGAGCAGACATGATCTGCTGCTACAGTGTTGTACTGTATGTTTAATCAGCTCCCAATGGAAGTCTGCTGTAGCATGTGTGTGATGAAGGGCGTAACGTCTCCGGTCCCTACTGAGTACTGGCACAGTTGAACCCATTGTGATAGACAGCAGTCAGTGGTTTTATTGAGTTAAAACATGTCTATGCCATGTTTGGCCACTCCCGGCTGAAGTGAGACATGTTATGTCTGTGTAGATGTGTACATGCCAACCCTATGTAAAGAGATCTCTCTCAACGTTTGCACTCCTACGTCTTTACTGTTTCACTATTCAAATGGACTCCATTACATACTACAGGGAAATTGCCTAAAGTTTGCACTTGTGGCAAAATGATAGTATGATGATGGTAATGGCAATAACTGTAGGCAGTGGTGGAAAAGGTACTCCGTTGTCATACTTGAGTAAAAGTCAATGCTGTACATCAAATTCCTTATATTAAAGCTGCATATGTATAAAATATATTTTGCAGCGGTTTAGATGGTACAACGATTCTCTACACTATACTATTTGAATTTTAGCAACCAGAAAATGTCAGTGATTTCTGCATAGTACACCTTTTAAGCAAACCAGACAGCACAATTTATTATTATTTATATATATTTTTTTGTAGGGGCACACTCCAATACTCAGACATTATTTACAAATGCAGTATTTGAGATTAGTGAGTCCGCCAGATCAGAGGCAGTAGGGATGGCAACAAGTTATATTGATAGGTGTTTGAATTGGACCATATTGCTGTTCTACCTGAGCATTTGAAATGTAACTAGTACTTTTTGGTGCCAGGGAAAATGTATGGGAGTAAAAAGTGCATCTTTTCTGTAGTGAGGTAAAAGTTGTCCAAAATATAAATAGTAAACCACAGATACCTCCAAAAAACAACTTAAGTAGTATTTTGACTTATTTACTTTACACCACTGACACCACTCGCCCTTTCTCGCCCTTTCTCTCTCTCTCTCTCTCTCTCTATTCATCTTTATCATTCTCAGGAGCTGCTCCCTCTGGTTCTGTCGTTTGAGCTGCCGGCCATCGTGCAGCCTGACCCAGGCTCCCCCACAGTGCAGCACATCTCCCAGACATACAACCTCACCGTCTCCTTCAAGCCCCCCACACGTCTCTATGGGACCACCGGAGTGGTCCGCGGCTCCCAGAACAACTCTAGTGCCGTCAAGGTGAGGCCCAGCAACACCCCTCACATCTACCCACAAACATACCACAGTACTTAGTGAACAGCAGGGGTTGGGGCCTAGTGGTTAGAGAAGTGGACTGCTGTGACCAGAGGGTTGCTTGGTCAGCTCCCTAGTGGGAATTACAGTACTGTTGCCTTTAAAACCAAGCACTGTTCTCTAGCCCATGAGCAAGTAAATGTCTAATATAAGTTGTCTGGCGCTCCCTCTCCTTCTCCCCTGGGCCTCAGAGCTGTGGCTGGTTCCCTGGAACCTTTCTCACTACTCAACCCAACACCCCCCACCCACCTAACACTGACCCACCCGCACTCTGACCTTCAGTACAACCCAGCCTAGGGGAGTTAGTGGACGGCGTCATTTTAACTTGGGATGCTGGCCAGATTGGGGCTGGGGTTTTGGGGGGAGTATGTATGCTATGTAGTGAGAGACCTTGCTCTGTAAAAGGGGTCTGCCAAAACCACTGTGGATTACTGTGCTGGCCTCAGGCTGGAGTTCCATTGGAAGGCCTTCTAATTCATCCAATAATTGTTTGCGGAGGCAGAGAATCAGACCATTCTGTTGGCTGCCAGGTGGCATTGAAAAACAGTGGTTTACTGTGGTGTAAACTATGGTTGAAATGTTGTTGGTTAACTAGCTCAGAGTGGACACTCTTTTCATTGGTTTTTCTTCCTGCTCTTTTGACATATTTGGATGTGCAAAATGAATCTCCTTTTTTACTGTGTTTTCCCTTCCCCCAGAGGGTAACTTTAGTTGAGAGTGCTGTCCACACAGTCACTCACTCACCTTTGCTAGCTCCTTTGAACAGAGTGTCTGGATATTTTTTTTAATTTTTAATTTCACCTTTATTTAACCAGGTAAGCTAGTTGAGAACAAGTTCTCATTTACAACTGCGACCTGGCCAAGATAAAGCAAAGCAGTGTGACACAAACAACAACACAGAGTTACACATGGAATAAACAAGCGTACAGTCAATAACACAATAGGGGAAAAAAGAAAGTCTAAATACAGTGTGTGCAAATGGCGTGAGGAGGTAAGGCAATAAATAGGCCATAGTAGCAAAGTAATTACAATTTAGCAAATTAACACCGGAATGATAGATGAGCAGATGGTGATGTGCAAGTAGAAATACTGGTGTGCAAAAGAGCAGAAAAGTAAATAAAACCAATATGGGGATGAGGTAGATTGGGTGGGCTATTTACAGATGGGCTATATACAGCTGCAGCGATCGGTTAGCTGATCAGATAGCTGATGTTTAAAGTTAGTGAGGGAAATATAAGTCTCCAGCTTCAGCGATTTTTGCAATTCATTCCAGTCATTGGCAGCAGAGAACTGGAAGATAAGGCGGAGCTTTACCTAGCATAGACTTATAGATGACCTGGAGCCAGTGGGTCTGGCGACGAATATGTAGCAAGGGCCAGCCGACTAGAGCATACAGGTCGCAGTGGTGGGAGGTATAAGGGGCTCCGGTGACAAAAAGGATGGCACTGTGATAGACTGCATCCAGTTTGCTGAGTAGAGTATTGGAAGCTATTTTGTAAATGACATCGCCGAAGTTGAGGATCGGTAAGATAGTCAGTTTTACGAGGGTATGTTTGGCGGCGTGAGTGAAGGAGGCTTTGTTGCGAAATAGGAAGCCGATTCTAGATTTAATTTTGGATTGGAGATGTTTAATATGAGTCTGGAAGGAGAGTTTACAGTCTAGCCAGACACCTAGGTATTTGTAGTTGTCCACATATTCTAAGTCAGAACCATCCAGAGTAGTGATGCTAGTCGGGCAGGCGGGTGCGGGCAGCGAACGGTTGAAAAGGATACATTTGGTTTTACTGCCGTTTTAAGAGCATTTGGAGGCCACAGAAGGAGTGTTGTATGGCATTGAAGCTCGTTTGGAGGTTAGCACAGTGTCCAACGAAGGGCCAGAAGTATACAGAATGGTGTCGTCTGCGTAGAGGTGAATCAGGGAATCACTCGCAGCAAGAGCGACATCGTTGATATATACAGAGAAAAGAGTCGGCCCGAGAATTGAACCCTGTGGTACCCCGATAGAGACTGCCAGAGGTCCGGACAACAGGCCCTCCAATTTGACACACTGAACTCTGTCTGAGAAGTAGTTGGTGAACCAGGCGAGGCAGTAATTTGAGAAACCAAGGCTGTTGAGTCTGCCGATAAGAATACAGTGATTGACAGAGTCGAAAGCCTTGGCCAGGTCGATGAAGACGGCTGCACAGTACTGTCTTTTATCGATGGCGGTTATGATATCGTTTAGTACCTTGAGTGTGGCTGAGGTGCACCCGTGACCAGCTCGAAAACCGTATTGCACAGTGGAGAAGGTACGGTGGGATTTGAAATGGTCAGTGATCTGTTTATTAACTTGGCTTTCGAAGACTTTAGAAAGGCAGGGCAAAATGGATGTAGGTCTATAACAGTTTGGGTCTAGAGTGTCACCCCCTTTGAAGAGGGGGATGACCGTGGCAGCTTTCCAATCTTTGGGGATCTCGGACGATACGAAAGAGAGGTTGAACAGACTGGTAATAGGGGTTGCAACAATGGCGGCGGATAATTGTAGAAAGAGAGGGTCCAGATTGTCTAGCCCAGCTGATTTGTACGGGTCCAGGTTTTGCAGCTCTTTCAGAACATCTGCTATCTGGATTTGGGTGAAGGAGAAGCTGGGGAGGCTTGGGCAAGTAGCTGCGGGGGGTGCGGAGCTGTTGGCCGGGGTTGGTGTAGCCAGGAGGAAAGCATGGCCAGCCGTAGGGAAATGCTTATTGAAATTCTCGATTATCGTGGATTTATCGGTGGTGACCTAGCCTCAGTGCAGTGGGCAGCTGGGAAGAGGTGCTCTTATTCTCCATGGACTTTACAGTGTCCAAAAACTTTTTGGAGTTAAAACAACAGGATGCACATTTCTGTTTTAAAAGGCTAGCCTTTGCTTTTGTCTGCACACTATAAGAAAATACTAATCTAAATATTGCTAGATTCTGCAGATTGACTGATTGTATTGATATATTTATTGATTGATTTTCATCTCATCCCAGAGAGGCACTGCCATATTGCTGGAGCACTTAGCGGGCAGCCTGGCCAGTGCCATCTCAGTCAGTACCCACCTGGACATCGCCCCCCAGCACCACCTCTTCATGATGGGCCGCAACGGCAGCAACATCAAGCACATCACCCAGAGGACAGGAGCCCAGATCCACTTCCCTGACCCCAACAGCCCCCAGAAGAAATCTACTGTCTACATCCAGGGAATCATCGAGTCTGTCTGCGTGGCGCGCCAGTACCTCATGGTATGTGTCCATGCTTGGTTTGTATAGATTAAGTAATTGCCTTGTTTCTGTTGGAGAATGACCCTGCATATGGATTGCATATGGAGTTTTATTGTGTTCTGACCCTGACCAAGACACTTTCAGCTATGTGGGTGTCTTGGTAAAATGTTATTCATTTAATTGTCTTTGGGTAAAAACAATTGCTGAGCAAGATGTCAAAGACATTACATTTAAAGATTTTGGCATCCTGATTAATGTAACATTAATCATAATATAAGGCAGCTATGCTAGTGTTGATGTCCTTTGTCTGTGGCAGTTTTGCCCAAAGACTCTTGAAAAATGCAGAAGTCCTTTTGTAAACATAACTTTTTCTGTCTGGTACGTGGGACACACAAGAAGAGGCCCCTCTGGTCTGCCTTGGGAGAACCGAGTCATTTGACGAGGAGATGAGCCTCCCCCACAGAGAGCCATGTTTAGACCATCGGACTGTAAATTACAGCTCCGGCCCGGCCTGTCACCACCAGCTTGGCCCAACTGGTTTAATTACACACAATGGGAAGGCCTCTATCGCTCAGCTGAATATAACGTAGGAATGAGGTTGTGGTGGGATCATGCAAAACAGGCTTTTTTGGTCAATTGTTTTGGAATTTCTCAAGTAGTGGTTTTTCAACTGAGCTTTCGCTCTTAATTGAAATGTCTGGTCAGGAAAAACTGTCCCTGTTGTATTCTATGAGTGTTAGTTCTGTAACAAGGGTCTGTTTCATGGAACGTGATGATGATGTGTGTGTTCCACAGGGCTGTCTACCGCTGGTGCTGATGTTTGACATTAAAGAAGACATCGAGGTGGAGCCCCAGTGTATCACCGCTCTGATGGAGCAGCTGGATGTCTTCATCAGCATCAAGCCCAAACCAAAGCAGCCCAGCAAGGTACCACACTAAACATGAACATCTAGTATGTTACAGTGGCCTTAACACAAATCCAGGAAGCAACTTTACCAGGGTAATGCTACAGCTAAGATCCAAGGTTTTTCTCCTGGCCCCGACTATAGTGCTGGGAAAAATCGATACAGTTACATAGAGCGATATTATTTTTGGACAATATATTGATATTTGACTCGAAGACTCTGGTATTTGTCATCCTATAGCTTGTTCTCATCTTCTTTTTAAATAGTGAGCCAACATGTTTTCAGCACTTTTATTTCCCTGACTGGTCAAAACTCGTTTTCTCATGCTCTCTCATCTCTCTGCAGCAGACATATGGTGAGCAATATGTTTGGAACATCAAATCACCGTAACAAATCACAATACATATCCTATCCTATCCTTGGCAATTCCCAGCCCTACCTAACTACAAAGCACCTTGCGTCATCAGCCAAATCCAAACAATATAGTAGGCACATCAAATTTGCTGGGCCCCAGCCTAACCACCTTCGCCAGGTGCCCTTTCCTCAGTGTGCCCGGCATGATGCCCAAACCCAGACAGGCCAGTGGGGAACGGTGGTGTGGTGCCAGTGTAAACGCAGCCCTACCCAGACCTCTCTTCTTTAACGAGGTGACACTACTAATCCAAACGGCCTTCCAAACACCGCTTTGCTTCTGGCTATTTGGCTACTCCATAAAGAAGGGTGTGGAGTCAGAAAAATCGTAACTGGACTCGATTTGGCAGGACCAACTTTGGCAAGTTTAGGACCACAGAAATGATTTGTGTGCATGTTCATTCTTTATTCCTCGCTGTTTTCTAAGCACTCTTAATGGTAATGCTGGAACTGGAGAAAGTTGAATATCCTTTCCAACTTCCAACTCTCTTTCTCACACATGAATTGAAATGAACCACTTTATAAAAAATGATGTTTTGACATTTTACTAATCCCTTTTTGATTCCACTGTTCATTCCATTAAAGAAAAAACAAATTACGTTGCTGAAGTGCATTTTATGCTGACAACAACCTGCCATTTCGTTTTCTCTTTTTTCCTCTGTCTCTCCATCTCTCTCTTTCTTCCACTCTCTCTTTCCCAGTCTGTGATCGTAAAGAGTGTGGAGCGGAATGCAGTGAACATGTATGAGGCCAGGAAGTTTCTGCTGGGTCTGGAAAGCAACGGGGTGTCATCAGCCCTGTCCCCCTCAACCATCGGCCCCTCCCCCACTCTCATCTGTCCCGTCGGCCTGGACATCCTGGCCTCAGCTGGCCTGGGGCTGAGCAGTCTGGGTAATGGAGTTCTCTTTACATCAGCCTCTTACACCATTATGAGAATTCTTTAAGAAAATCGATGGTGCCTTTCTACAAATGTACAAGGTCAACCCAAGGCCCTTTCCCACACACGTTTATAGATCAGTGATTGAAAAAGAGGCTTGAGTGTAATATGTAATCCAACTTTATTATCTTGTGAAAGGAGACAAAATTACAATAATGAATAAGAGACAAACCCCTTTACAGCAGAATGAATCATGAGTTCTCTATCATGGGATAAACTGTTGTGTGTAGGAGGTTTATGTCTGGAAACTGATCACATTGACAGTGCGAATGATTGTCTTGCTTAAGCCATCTCTTCCTGGGGTGTACAGTATGAACCCAAATGCCCATGGGTAAGATATGGGCCTCCACAGCTCGGCCTGTAGTTAATTACTACATCCCTCTCCATCAGATTACAGCTCAGCCTGCCAGAGAAATCCAAGCCTTATTTCTGGAGTCAAATGAGCCGTTTGTCAAACCCACAAACCTGTTTCAGTCTGCTTTGATATGTTTGGGTTGAAAGTAGCATAGTTTAGCATTAAGTTATTGACTGTGTTGAGTTATATTTTTCAAAGGCCCAGTTCTCTCAAATGTCTCTCTCTTATTTCAATCCTGACCACTGATATGAAAGGATTTGGTGAGTGATGGTGGTAGTATGCAATAATATCTATTACTGGTGTGGGAAGAAATGAATTGTAGAGTGATACTGTAATGAGACACAGTCTTATACTGTGTTTTTCTCTCCTCCAGGCCTCCTGGGGCCTTCAGCGCCCCATTCCCTCAGTAGCTCCCCGGCTCCTGTCCTCAACAGTCTGAACTCTTCCATGAGCCCCCTGCAGAACCCCCCGTCTCCCTCCCCCTCACTGTGGCCCAGCTCTCTCACCAGCACACAAGGTGAGTTAGTTGGCTGGTGCACAATCGCTCACGGTCTCACCCCTTGAGGTCTCACCTTGATCACAAATAGCTAGAAGGGATTGATATGATGAAAGTGTTACGATAACGCCGAAGGATTTCCTCCCTCATGTGTCCAGGCTTCTCGTCTCAGTTGATGATGCACCCTGTAGCCCAGGCCACTCTGAGCAGTATCCTGCTCTCTGGGGTCAAGGGGTACACCCAGAACACCCCCTCCCCTCCCCCCGGCCTCGCCCCCATCGACAAGCAGACCAACGGAGTCCCTGACTGCTCCAAAGGCCCCTGTACCCTGAATGGACATGTAAAGGTGGCGGATTTTTATAGACACATATTCACTAACTGTTACATTGAATGTATGTATACCTTGCCTATAGTGAGTATTCTGTATAGGGCTACATTGTGTGTGTGTGTGTGTGTGTTTGTGTGCAGCACCCTGGCTCAGTCTATGGAAGGATGTCCAGTGCATCTCTGGCAGACACGGTTCTGAACCCCAATCAGTGTGACTCAGTTCAGGAGGCCAGCGTACACAGTCAGTCAGAACCCCGCTCCAGCAAGTCCAACCAAGACGAAGGTAACACGTTCACACCGCACCTACAGACAACATGGAAATGTGTAACTCTTGTAGCTATACTTTAAAAAGGTTTATAATACTCAAAAGAAAGCCTTGGTATTTGGCCTTATTACCTGTAAGTGAATTTTTACCACAATATATTTGTCTTGTTCTTATACGTAGATCAATATGCGGTCCAGGTCCAATTCCTATTCAAACAACTTTTCTAAGGTTGCAACAGGGTGACATTGATGGCTGGTATTCCAGTGGTTGAGGTCCCTAA
The DNA here is from genome assembly GCF_016432855.1 of Salvelinus namaycush. Classification (NCBI taxonomy): domain Eukaryota; kingdom Metazoa; phylum Chordata; class Actinopteri; order Salmoniformes; family Salmonidae; genus Salvelinus; species Salvelinus namaycush. The sequence goes on from NC_052328.1 coordinate 24,564,490, forward strand.
TTTCCTGCATCTCTAACATGTGTGGTTTGAGTGTAGCCTGGCTCTCACACTCCTCACATTCCCGTGTTGTTGGAACTGGAGCTCAGTGGGCTCCCCAGCCTCCGCCTCCAGCCTGGCTGGTCACAGTAGTAACTGTTTCCTCTCCCTGACCTCCTCCTGTGTTCTCCATCCTGTTCCAACTGGCTCTGCTCCCCATAACCATCAAGCCCAGGGAGAAATAACCAAATAAAAGCATATCGAGGAGGCCTACACTCTCACACACACAGATCCTATTCTGCTGGCCGGGTTACTGCCTGGAAGAGTGGGAAAAGAAGAGAAAAGCTCCTTCATTAGACTGCTTCTGTTTTTTATTAACACCGGGGCCAACTGTACGTTTTAGCAGCTACATTTAGTCACGCTCAAGCCATCATGCAGAGTGACTTACAGGTGCAAACAATGTACTGAAATGTATACATGACAGACAATGGAAAGCTGAGCAACAAGGCACTCGAAAGAAAAGGTTGCTTTGGAAGAACAAAAACTTGGTTGTCAAGCACAGGGATTCTACAAGAATGTAAAGAGTATAATAGCACATACAGTCAGATATATAGCCTATTGACTAACTTCATTAACTCACGAAGGAAGGAATATAATATCCCACGTTACTGTTTCTTCACAAATGCTCTTTTACTTTCTCTCTGCCAGGCTCTGACACCTTTGTGGAAGTGGGCATGCCCAGAAGCCCATCTCATTCAGCCAATGGGAACGAGCTAAAACAGATGCTGGCTTCCTGTAAGACGTCAGGGAAACGGCATGCGGTGGAGCTCCTCCAGGGGACCAAGAACTCCCATCTCCAGTATGTCTGTCCAGAGCTACAGTAAGACTATAGATGTCCTCACTCTTTCATTCCTATGCCTCAAGGGTATGACAATACAACTAGAACTCATTCTGATTCACTGGGTATGACTCCCATACATTCATAGAATAGAAAATTAAAGAACTTTGTGACAACTGCTGATATACAAAGGGCTTTATAAAATATATTTGATTGGTTGGTAAGAAAATAATAGTAAATAGACTGTCCTGTATGTCTTGTCTGTGCTGAAAGCTTCTCTGTTGTGATGGGGTTTGTACCTTGCTAGCTTTCTAATATGATCATAGCTCTCTGTTGTCGTCCCCCCACAGCTCAGACTGCCTCCTGTCAGACCCAGAGTCGAGTGCTTCAGACGGCCCTGTGACAGATAAGAGGGCGCCGGGCAGTGAGCGGGCAGCAGAGAGGGCAGCACAGCAGAACGAAAGGGACAGGATCCGCTTGGCACCACATTCCTCCTTTGCCAACATGCAGGTACAACTAGAGGTATTCCAACTCCACTTTTCTCTCTCACATACACGCACTCACACATCAGCGGATGGCTCAAGTGAATTTGACAGGTAGAAAAACTGACACTGACCTTACTTTACTCTCTGTTTCAGGCGCTTGAATATGAACAGAAAAAACTGTTAGCAACCAAAGGTAAGTGTCAAACTTTCGGGCAGTTCCTGTCTAGTCTCAAGGGATACTGTGTTCATTTTTTTCAGACCTTTCTGGTAACAGGCTTTATCTGTGCCTGTGTCCAGCTATGTTGAAGAAGCCTGTTGTGACTGAGGTACGGACCCCAACTAACACGTGGAGTGGTCTGGGTTTTTCCAAGTCCATGCCAGCAGAGACCATCAAGGAGCTGCGCAGGGCCAACCACGTTTCCTACAAACCCACAATGAGTACCACCTACGAAGTAAACTCTGACTATGAGGTAAACACAAATGGACCACTCAACTGTTGAAGAAAATGTGTTTTTACTAACATACCTGATATGAAAGCTTATGTGAAGACTAATATGAAACATCATAATGAATACAAATAAAAAAAGATGAATCTGTAAAGCAAAAAAGTTAACTGAATTGAACCATTAATGAGAGCTTATAACTGCAGCACATGTATCTATCAGTAGGATCTGATATCCCCCTTCTCTCCTCCAGGGCTCCCCCCTGTCCCTGTCCCGCTCCGGCAGCAGAGAGGGCGTGGGCAACGGCAGTGACTCTGACAACTGGAGGGACAGGAATGGGGTTGGGAACGGTCTTGTCAACCACGCCGAATTCCCAGCGTCTGTTAGCAGTCCCAAGAGGAAGCAGAACAAATCTGGTGAGCTACCCAGCAGATATTTGTCTGAACTTTTTTTTTTTTTTATGAAATCAAAAGGAGAAGAGAAAGGGAAGAAAATCAACACACCCACTCAGTCAACTCTCTCAAAAGTGTTGATGAGAGAAAGTTATGATGATGACGTAAGAAAGAAAGGGAACAAAGTCTAACCTTGAACAGCAGATGCTGTGTGAAGATTGCCTTGTTCATTAAAATGTGTATAAGTGTGTGGGAGTAGATGTGTTTAAGTGTTCCTTCCTCCTACACACCTGCACTCAGCAAAGTTCAAGAGACCAGATACGTCTGTTCATTTCCAACTCATGTTCTTACCCTTGTATCAAATGATTTGTTATCATCAAAGCCAATCACTACCGGTAATGCTGTAGAGAAGCACACATTTATTCTACAGTATCTTGGCTTGTATTGCACACATTAAAGACAATCAAATGGCATACTTTTGCTTTAATAGATACAACTGTCTAAGTCACAACAACGTTTCAGCAGCAAGATGCGTAAGGGTTTATTTTATGTTGAATTAATCTATTTTTTTTTACAATGATAACTGTCTATGAAAATCTTCTTTTAATATTGACTGTCTGGGGCTCCTGAGTGGCGTAGTGGTCTAAGGCAATGCATCGCAGTTGCTAGCTGTGCCACTAGAGAACCTGGTTAGAGTCCAGGATCTGTCGCAGCCGGCCGCGACTGGGAGACCCATTGGCCCAGCGTCATCCAGGTTAGGGGAGGGTTTGGCTGGCAGGTATGTCCTGGTCCCATCGTGCTCTAGCGACTCCTGTGGCGGGTCGGGTGCATGACACGGTTGCCAGGTGTATGGTGTTTCCCCCGACACATTGGTGTTTACCTGGATGTGTTTCCGCTTAACGCGAAACACATCTGGGTTAAGTGGGCATTGTGTCAAGAAACAGTGCAGCTTGGTTGTGTTTCGGAGGACGCATGGCTCTCGACCTCTCCCGAGTCCGTACGGGAGTTGCAGCGATGAGACAAGACTGTAACTACCAATTGGGGAGAAAAGGTGGTAAAAGTAAAAAAACAAAACAATTGTCATTGAAAAAAACAAGTCATTGACTTGTCTCATCTTCCTGTGACTGCTTTTGACTGACAGCTGCGGAGCACTATCTGAGCAGCAGTAACTACATGGACTGTATCTCCTCGGTCACCGGGAGCAATGGCTGCAGTCTCCAGTCCTCTCTCAAAGGGTCGGACCTGCCGGAGCTGTTCAGCAAGCTGGGCCTGGGGAAATACACTGACGTGTTCCAACAACAGGAGGTACTGGCCTACAGCCGCCGTAGCAAAAAATTATAATAAATAAAATGTTTTTCGTGAACTAACATTCGCACGTAACTTTAAAAAAAATTTTTTTTACTAGCTGTGACTTTGCTGATAGTTGAGGAACCATGTACTTACTGTGATGTTGTTGACCCACCTAGCTATTTTAAGATTAACGCACTAACTGTGAGTCGCTGTGGATAAGAGCATCTGCTAAATGACTAAAATGTGAATGTAAAATGCAGCATGTGTTAACCACATTAACATAGGAGCAGGAGCCTTCATCCATCCCTGCTTGGCTGACTTCAGTATAATAGAGATATGCTACCCTAAGCGTTGGCTAGAATTTATGGATGGATGGGTCAGTCCTTTTTATGGTGGTATTCAACTTTTTAGCTGCCTATTGCAGCTAGGCTAAGCTTTTTAGCAACATATTATGCAGTGGACTTCATGGGCTAGTGACTAGACTTATATTTATATCCAACTAATAGCTTTATTGATATTAGAGCACATGGCAAATATTTGATAAGGGATGGGCATTAGTTATTTTATGTTGTAATGGGGGATTTTATTGTAAAAAATATATATATTTATTATAGTGTATAGCAGGGATCATCGACTCGATTTCTTCTTGAGTGGATGATTTTCTGGTGTTTTTCGTATTCTTTTTTTGCTCAGAAAACTTGGGTGGGTCAAATAAAATCCCAAATGTTTCTAATACCGCCAGTTGGGGAACCCTGGTGTATAGTGTGAAGTGGCATAATAAAGATATTGACTGTGAACATGCACTCTTTTCAGATCGATCTCCAGACCTTCCTCACTCTGACAGACCAGGACCTGAAAGAGCTGGGCATCACCACATTCGGAGCACGCAGGAAAATGCTGCTTGCCATCTCGGGTGTGAATGACTATGGTAATGTACAAACGTGTGTGTGTGTGTGTGTATGAGCGTGTGTGTGAACCCAGTTCCAATGACGTGTGAGATCAGGCTGGTCCTGCTGGGCTGTATGTGGTGATAATAGCTCCTGTCAGAAGTCTGTCAGAAGTGTCGGGCCGTGCCAGAACCTCTCCTGATGGCGGCAGTGTGAAATTGACTTCTATTTTCATTAGGCCTCTATTGTCTGGCACTGCCACTTGCCTGAGTGGCAGCCAGTCTGACAGCCAGCGAGCTGATGGGCCGTGGTACAACTATAGCCAGGCCCCATAGCTGAACATTCATTGCAATCAATCTCTACTGCCATCCATTGGTTTCAGTAGTCAGTGGTGCAAGTCGTGTTTTTCTTTTTGGCTGACAGAGAGGAGCTCAGATCCTCTCATACTGTTCCAAGGCAACGAATGCCCCACATGTTTGTTGTGACATGAACTAATCCTTGTTTATAAATGCAGAACTACAGGAGTAATAATTTTCCTCAACCAGGAGTGAACATGATTCAATGAAGTGGCATTTTGATTGAATATATAAAAATTCCTGTAGAATAGGACTTAGAACATGTTTTGTACCATCGCAGGTATGATCATTTAATGGTTTTGTGGTATTGTATTAGAGAGAAGGGATCATATCTATATCAAAGTTTGCTGCTCATTTTTGTAGTGTGTCTTACTAATGCAGCAGGGGGTCATGTTGAGGTTGGAAGAGGGAGGTAGACTGTCTTACTGATGCAGTAGGGGGTCATGTTGAGGTTGGAAGAGGGAGGTAGACTGTCTTACTGATGCAGTAGGGGGTCATGTTGAGGTTGGAAGAGGGAGGTAGTCTGTCTTACTGATGCAGTAGGGGGTCATGTTGAGGTTGGAAGAGGGAGGTAGTGTGTCTTACTGATGCAGTAGGGGGTCATGTTGAGGTTGGAAGAGGGAGGTAGTCTGTCTTACTGATGCAGTAGGGGGTCATGTTGAGGTTGGAAGAGGGAGGTAGTCTGTCTTACTAATGCAGTAGGGGGTCATATTGAGGTTGGAAGAGGGAGGTAGTGTGTCTTACTGATGCAGTAGGGGGTCATGTTGAGGTTGGAAGAGGGAGGTAGACTGTCTTACTGATGCAGTAGGGGGTCATGTTGAGGTGGGAAGAGGGAGGTAGACTGTCTTACTGATGCAGTAGGGGGTCATGTTGAGGTTGGAAGAGGGAGGTAGACTGTCTTACTGATGCAGTAGGGGGTCATGTTGAGGTTGGAAGAGGGAGGCAGTCTGTCTTACTGATGCAGTAGGGGGTCATGTTGAGGTTGGAAGAGGGAGGCAGTCTGTCTTACTGATGCAGTAGGGGGTCATGTTGAGGTTGGAAGAGGGAGGTAGACTGTCTTACTGATGCAGTAGGGGGTCATGTTGAGGTTGGAAGAGGGAGGTAGACTGTCTTACTGATGCAGTAGGGGGTCATGTTGAGGTTGGAAGAGGGAGGTAGACTGTCTTACTGATGCAGTAGGGGGTCATGTTGAGGTTGGAAGAGGGAGGTAGACTGTCTTACTGATGCAGTAGGGGGTCATGTTGAGGTTGGAAGAGGGAGGTAGTCTGTCTTACTGATGCAGTAGGGGGTCATGTTGAGGTTGGAAGAGGGAGGTAGTGTGTCTTACTGATGCAGTAGGGGGTCATGTTGAGGTTGGAAGAGGGAGGTAGTCTGTCTTACTGATGCAGTAGGGGGTCATGTTGAGGTTGGAAGAGGGAGGTAGTCTGTCTTACTAATGCAGTAGGGGGTCATGTTGAGGTTGGAAGAGGGAGGTAGTGTGTCTTACTGATGCAGTAGGGGGTCATGTTAAGGTTGGAAGAGGGAGGTAGTCTGTCTTACTGATGCAGTAGGGGGTCATGTTGAGGTTGGAAGAGGGAGGTAGACTGTCTTACTGATGCAGTAGGGGGTCATGTTGAGGTTGGAAGAGGGAGGTAGACTGTCTTACTGATGCAGTAGGGGGTCATGTTGAGGTTGGAAGAGGGAGGTAGTCTGTCTTACTGATGCAGTAGGGGGTCATGTTGAGGTTGGAAAAGGGAGGTAGACTGTCTTACTGATGCAGCAGGGGGTCATGTTGGAAGAGGGAGGTAGACTGTCTTACTAATGCAGTAGGGGGTCATGTTGAGGTTGGAAGAGGGAGGTAGACTGTCTTACTAATGCAGTAGGGGGTCATGTTGAGGTTGGAAGAGGGAGGTAGACTGTCTTACTAATGCAGTAGGGGGTCATGTTGAGGTTGGAAGAGGGAGGTAGACTGTCTTACTAATGCAGCAGGGGGTCATGTTGAGGTTGGAAGAGGGAGGTAGACTGTCTTACTAATGCAGTAGGGGGTCATGTTGAGGTTGGAAGAGGGAGGTAGACTGTCTTACTGATGCAGTAGGGGGTCATGTTGAGGTTGGAAGAGGGAGGTAGACTGTCTTACTGATGCAGTAGGGGGTCATGTTGAGGTTGGAAGAGGGAGGTAGTCTGTCTTACTGATGCAGTAGGGGGTCATGTTGAGGTTGGAAAAGGGAGGTAGACTGTCTTACTGATGCAGTAGGGGGTCATGTTGAGGTTGGAAGAGGGAGGTAGACTGTCTTACTGATGCAGTAGGGGGTCATGTTGAGGTTGGAAGAGGGAGGTAGACTGTCTTACTGATGCAGTAGGGGGTCATGTTGAGGTTGTAAGAGGGAGGTAGTCTGTCTTACTGATGCAGTAGGGGGTCATGTTGAGGTTGGAAGAGGGAGGTAGACAGTCTTACTGATGCAGTAGGGGGTCATGTTGAGGTTGGAAGAGGGAGGTAGACTGTCTTACTGATGCAGTAGGGGGTCTTGTTGAGGTTGGAAGAGGGATGTAGACTGTCTTACTGATGCAGTAGGGGGTCATGTTGAGGTTGGAAGAGGGAGGTAGACTGTCTTACTGATGCAGCAGGGGGTCATGTTGGAAGAGGGAGGTAGACTGTCTTACTAATGCAGTAGGGGGTCATGTTGAGGTTGGAAGAGGGAGTTAGACTGTCTTACTAATGCAGTAGGGGGTCATGTTGAGGTTGGAAGAGGGAGGTAGACTGTCTTACTGATGCAGTAGGGGGTCATGTTGAGGTTGGAAGAGGGAGGTAGTCTGTCTTACTGATGCAGTAGGGGGTCATGTTGAGGTTGGAAGAGGGAGGTAGACTGTCTTACTGATGCAGCAGGGGGTCATGTTGGAAGAGGGAGGTAGACTGTCTTACTAATGCAGTAGGGGGTCATGTTGAGGTTGGAAGAGGGAGTTAGACTGTCTTACTAATGCAGTAGGGGGTCATGTTGAGGTTGGAAGAGGGAGGTAGACTGTCTTACTGATGCAGTAGGGGGTCATGTTGAGGTTGGAAGAGGGAGGTAGTCTGTCTTACTAATGCAGTAGGGGGTCATGTTGAGGTTGGAAGAGGGAGGTAGACTGTCTTACTAATGCAGCAGGGGGTCATGTTGAGGTTGGAAGAGGGAGGTAGACTGTCTTACTAATGCAGTAGGGGGTCATGTTGAGGTTGGAAGAGGGAGGTAGACTGTCTTACTGATGCAGTAGGGGGTCATGTTGAGGTTGGAAGAGGGAGGTAGACTGTCTTACTGATGCAGTAGGGGGTCATGTTGAGGTTGGAAGAGGGAGGTAGTCTGTCTTACTGATGCAGTAGGGGGTCATGTTGAGGTTGGAAAAGGGAGGTAGACTGTCTTACTGATGCAGTAGGGGGTCATGTTGAGGTTGGAAGAGGGAGGTAGACTGTCTTACTGATGCAGTAGGGGGTCATGTTGAGGTTGGAAGAGGGAGGTAGACTGTCTTACTGATGCAGTAGGGGGTCATGTTGAGGTTGTAAGAGGGAGGTAGTCTGTCTTACTGATGCAGTAGGGGGTCATGTTGAGGTTGGAAGAGGGAGGTAGACAGTCTTACTGATGCAGTAGGGGGTCATGTTGAGGTTGGAAGAGGGAGGTAGACTGTCTTACTGATGCAGTAGGGGGTCTTGTTGAGGTTGGAAGAGGGATGTAGACTGTCTTACTGATGCAGTAGGGGGTCATGTTGAGGTTGGAAGAGGGAGGTAGACTGTCTTACTGATGCAGCAGGGGGTCATGTTGGAAGAGGGAGGTAGACTGTCTTACTAATGCAGTAGGGGGTCATGTTGAGGTTGGAAGAGGGAGGTAGACTGTCTTACTAATGCAGTAGGGGGTCATGTTGAGGTTGGAAGAGGGAGGTAGACTGTCTTACTGATGCAGTAGGGGGTCATGTTGAGGTTGGAAGAGGGAGGTAGACTGTCTTACTGATGCAGTAGGGGGTCATGTTGAGGTTGGAAGAGGGAGGTAGTCTGTCTTACTGATGCAGTAGGGGGTCATGTTGAGGTTGGAAAAGGGAGGTAGACTGTCTTACTGATGCAGCAGGGGGTCATGTTGGAAGAGGGAGGTAGACTGTCTTACTAATGCAGTAGGGGGTCATGTTGAGGTTGGAAGAGGGAGGTAGACTGTCTTACTAATGCAGTAGGGGGTCATGTTGAGGTTGGAAGAGGGAGGTAGACTGTCTTACTAATGCAGTAGGGGGTCATGTTGAGGTTGGAAGAGGGAGGTAGACTGTCTTACTAATGCAGCAGGGGGTCATGTTGAGGTTGGAAGAGGGAGGTAGACTGTCTTACTAATGCAGTAGGGGGTCATGTTGAGGTTGGAAGAGGGAGGTAGACTGTCTTACTGATGCAGTAGGGGGTCATGTTGAGGTTGGAAGAGGGAGGTAGACTGTCTTACTGATGCAGTAGGGGGTCATGTTGAGGTTGGAAGAGGGAGGTAGTCTGTCTTACTGATGCAGTAGGGGGTCATGTTGAGGTTGGAAAAGGGAGGTAGACTGTCTTACTGATGCAGTAGGGGGTCATGTTGAGGTTGGAAGAGGGAGGTAGACTGTCTTACTGATGCAGTAGGGGGTCATGTTGAGGTTGGAAGAGGGAGGTAGACTGTCTTACTGATGCAGTAGGGGGTCATGTTGAGGTTGTAAGAGGGAGGTAGTCTGTCTTACTGATGCAGTAGGGGGTCATGTTGAGGTTGGAAGAGGGAGGTAGACAGTCTTACTGATGCAGTAGGGGGTCATGTTGAGGTTGGAAGAGGGAGGTAGACTGTCTTACTGATGCAGTAGGGGGTCTTGTTGAGGTTGGAAGAGGGATGTAGACTGTCTTACTGATGCAGTAGGGGGTCATGTTGAGGTTGGAAGAGGGAGGTAGACTGTCTTACTGATGCAGCAGGGGGTCATGTTGGAAGAGGGAGGTAGACTGTCTTACTAATGCAGTAGGGGGTCATGTTGAGGTTGGAAGAGGGAGGTAGACTGTCTTACTAATGCAGTAGGGGGTCATGTTGAGGTTGGAAGAGGGAGGTAGACTGTCTTACTGATGCAGTAGGGGGTCATGTTGAGGTTGGAAGAGGGAGGTAGTCTGTCTTACTGATGCAGTAGGGGGTCATGTTGAGGTTGGAAGAGGGAGGTAGACTGTCTTACTGATGCAGCAGGGGGTCATGTTGGAAGAGGGAGGTAGACTGTCTTACTAATGCAGTAGGGGGTCATGTTGAGGTTGGAAGAGGGAGTTAGACTGTCTTACTAATGCAGTAGGGGGTCATGTTGAGGTTGGAAGAGGGAGGTAGACTGTCTTACTGATGCAGTAGGGGGTCATGTTGAGGTTGGAAGAGGGAGGTAGTCTGTCTTACTAATGCAGTAGGGGGTCATGTTGAGGTTGGAAGAGGGAGGTAGACTGTCTTACTAATGCAGCAGGGGGTCATGTTGAGGTTGGAAGAGGGAGGTAGACTGTCTTACTAATGCAGTAGGGGGTCATGTTGAGGTTGGAAGAGGGAGGTAGACTGTCTTACTGATGCAGTAGGGGGTCATGTTGAGGTTGGAAGAGGGAGGTAGACTGTCTTACTGATGCAGTAGGGGGTCATGTTGAGGTTGGAAGAGGGAGGTAGTCTGTCTTACTGATGCAGTAGGGGGTCATGTTGAGGTTGGAAAAGGGAGGTAGACTGTCTTACTGATGCAGTAGGGGGTCATGTTGAGGTTGGAAGAGGGAGGTAGACTGTCTTACTGATGCAGTAGGGGGTCATGTTGAGGTTGGAAGAGGGAGGTAGACTGTCTTACTGATGCAGTAGGGGGTCATGTTGAGGTTGTAAGAGGGAGGTAGTCTGTCTTACTGATGCAGTAGGGGGTCATGTTGAGGTTGAAAGAGGGAGGTAGACTGTCTTACTGATGCAGTAGGGGGTCTTGTTGAGGTTGGAAGAGGGATGTAGACTGTCTTACTGATGCAGTAGGGGGTCATGTTGAGGTTGGAAGAGGGAGGTAGACTGTCTTACTGATGCAGCAGGGGGTCATGTTGGAAGAGGGAGGTAGACTGTCTTACTAATGCAGTAGGGGGTCATGTTGAGGTTGGAAGAGGGAGTTAGACTGTCTTACTAATGCAGTAGGGGGTCATGTTGAGGTTGGAAGAGGGAGGTAGACTGTCTTACTGATGCAGTAGGGGGTCATGTTGAGGTTGGAAGAGGGAGGTAGTCTGTCTTACTGATGCAGTAGGGGGTCATGTTGAGGTTGGAAGAGGGAGGTAGACTGTCTTACTGATGCAGCAGGGGGTCATGTTGGAAGAGGGAGGTAGACTGTCTTACTAATGCAGTAGGGGGTCATGTTGAGGTTGGAAGAGGGAGTTAGACTGTCTTACTAATGCAGTAGGGGGTCATGTTGAGGTTGGAAGAGGGAGGTAGACTGTCTTACTGATGCAGTAGGGGGTCATGTTGAGGTTGGAAGAGGGAGGTAGTCTGTCTTACTGATGCAGTAGGGGGTCATGTTGAGGTTGGAAGAGGGAGGTAGACTGTCTTACTGATGCAGTAGGGGGTCTTGTTGAGGTTGGAAGAGGGATGTAGACTGTCTTACTGATGCAGTAGGGGGTCATGTTGAGGTTGGAAGAGGGAGGTAGACTGTCTTACTGATGCAGCAGGGGGTCATGTTGGAAGAGGGAGGTAGACTGTCTTACTAATGCAGTAGGGGGTCATGTTGAGGTTGGAAGAGGGAGGTAGACTGTCTTACTAATGCAGTAGGGGGTCATGTTGAGGTTGGAAGAGGGAGGTAGACTGTCTTACTAATGCAGTAGGGGGTCATGTTGAGGTTGGAAGAGGGAGGTAGACTGTCTTACTAATGCAGTAGGGGGTCATGTTGAGGTTGGAAGAGGGAGGTAGACTGTCTTACTGATGCAGTAGGGGGTCATGTTGAGGTTGGAAGAGGGAGGTAGTCTGTCTTACTGATGCAGTAGGGGGTCATGTTGAGGTTGGAAAAGGGAGGTAGACTGTCTTACTGATGCAGTAGGGGGTCATGTTGAGGTTGGAAGAGGGAGGTAGACTGTCTTACTGATGCAGTAGGGGGTCATGTTGAGGTTGGAAGAGGGAGGTAGACTGTCTTACTGATGCAGTAGGGGGTCATGTTGAGGTTGGAAGAGGGAGGTAGTCTGTCTTACTGATGCAGTAGGGGGTCATGTTGAGGTTGGAAGAGGGAGGTAGACAGTCTTACTGATGCAGTAGGGGGTCATGTTGAGGTTGGAAGAGGGAGGTAGACTGTCTTACTGATGCAGTAGGGGGTCTTGTTGAGGTTGGAAGAGGGATGTAGACTGTCTTACTGATGCAGTAGGGGGTCATGTTGAGGTTGGAAGAGGGAGGTAGACTGTCTTACTGATGCAGCAGGGGGTCATGTTGGAAGAGGGAGGTAGACTGTCTTACTAATGCAGTAGGGGGTCATGTTGAGGTTGGAAGAGGGAGGTAGACTGTCTTACTAATGCAGTAGGGGTTCATGTTGAGGTTGGAAGAGGGAGGTAGACTGTCTTACTAATGCAGCAGGGGGTCATGTTGGAAGAGGGAGGTAGACTGTCTTACTGATGCAGTAGGGGGTCATGTTGAGGTTGGAAGAGGGAGGTAGACTGTCTTACTGATGCAGTAGGGGGTCATGTTGAGGTTGGAAGAGGGAGGTAGACTGTCTTACTGATGCAGTAGGGGGTCATGTTGAGGTTGGAAGAGGGAGGTAGTCTGTCTTACTGATGCAGTAGGGGTCATGTTGAGGTTGGAAGAGGGAGGTAGTCTGTCTTACTGATGCAGTAGGGGTCATGTTGAGGTTGTAAGAGGGAGGTAGACTGTCTTACTAATGCAGTAGGGGGTCATGTTGAGGTTGGAAGAGGGAGGTAGACTGTCTTACTAATGCAGTAGGGGGTCATGTTGAGGTTGGAAGAGGGAGGTAGACTGTCTTACTGATGCAGTAGGGGGTCATGTTGAGGTTGGAAGAGGGAGGTAGACTGTCTTACTGATGCAGTAGGGGTCATGTTGAGGTTGGAAGAGGGAAGTAGTCTGTCTTACTGATGCAGTAGGGGGTCATGTTGAGGTTGGAAGAGGGAGGTAGACTGTCTTACTGATGCAGTAGGGGGTCACGTTGAGGTTGGAAGAGGGAGGTAGACTGTCTTACTGATGCAGTAGGGGGTCACGTTGAGGTTGGAAGAGGGAGGTAGTCTGTCTTACTGATGCAGTTGTGGCTGCTTTGCGTGATGTATTGTTGTCTCTACCTTTCTTGCCCTTTGTGCTGTTGTCTGTGCCCAATAAAGTTTGTACCATGTTTTGTGCTGCTACAATGTTGTGTTGCTACCATGTTGTTGTCATGTTGTGTTGTTAGCATGCTGTGTTGTCATGTGTTGCTGCCATGCTATGTTGTTGTCTTAGGTCTCTCTTTACGTAGTGTTGTGTTGTCTCTCTTGTCGTGATGTGTGTTTTGTCCTATATTTATTTTTTTATTTTTTATCCCAGCCCCTGTCCCCGAAGGAGGCCTTTTGCCTTTTGGTAGGCCGTCATTGTAAATAAGAATTTGTTCCTAACTGATTCGCCTAGTTAAATAAAGGTTCAATTTAAATTTAAAAAAAAAAGTAAAAGTAGGAGGTCACAGGGTTGGGCGGTGTCTGTGTGGAGTCTGAAGTCACTAGGGCAACAGGCCTGCCTGCTCTGCTTGGAGAAGAGGGGGGAGGAGCAGGCAGAAAGCGAACACAATATGTTGCCCCGTCACCTTATTAATTCAGCCACTTACCTAGATAGCAAGTTAAACTTAGTGGTCATGTAAACGCAGAATTCTCCGTTTTTCAAGCAGGAAAAAAAGATAAACGCATAAGAAATCTCTTGCTGCGTTTTGTAAACACAGATCTAAAATGCTTCTTATTGTGATTTCTGCTCGGCATCAGACTCATTTTGTGCTTCAGTTGCACTTCTAAACTCTGAGAATTCACCAACGGGCAGCAGACAGGGCTCTGACTGATGTGTAGCTATTTTTCTCCAGTACTTTTCTCTGTGTAGCCAGACTATTTTTCTCAGGTAAGATGCCAGATTAACTTTAAAGCAAGACATTAGGAAATGTAGCTGGCTACATTCTTTCTATAATAGGCCTAAACATTAGAAATATGATAGCCATGCATCGTTTTTGCAAATACCCCAGTATACGATAGATACCGTATACCGCCCAAGCCTAGGTCACACTGAGGTTTGGAGATGGAGGTAGTCTGTCTTATTGATGCAGTAGGGTCACATTGAGGTTTGGAGATGGAGGTAGTCTGTCTTACTGATGCAGTAGGGGTCACATTGAGGTTGGGAGATGGAGGTGGTCTGTCTTACTGATGCAGTAGGGGTCACATTGAATTTGGGAGATGGAGGTGGTCTGTGTTCTGTTGTGAGAAGTGCTTAAGGCGAGAGTTGGTTCCACTGCTGCACTCCGTTGCCAAGCTCAGATCAACTCTAATCTCTGCTGAAGAAGTCAGTGAGCTCCAAAACAGGAACACCCCCCCCCCCATCCTCCTCTCCTCACTTAAAGATGCTGAACCATTTTATTGACACATTTTTAAATAATTCTGTTCAGTAGATGGGTGATCTGCCTGGCAAACCAATGGGTCACAAAGAGAGGTCTTGTTGATGTTCAAAGAGAGGTCTTGTTGACATTTTCCTGTCATTGTTGATTTAGTCTTGACTGCATCGAAACACTAATAATCTGTACTTTCCCTCCAATTTTGTTTACAGTTTGAATTGACTTGTCGGACTCTTGATGAAAAAACATAGTATGTTATTGAACATATCTGTAACAATTGCAATTATACAGTTGTATGTTATTTTGTCTTTTCCAGAACTGAACAAGAACCGAAGGAAGCTGTTTGAGCCTCCTATCAGGTCCTCCTTCCTGGAAGGGGGCGCCAGCGGGCGTCTGTCTCGTCAGTTCAACGCTGACATGGCCAGTGTCAGTGGCCGGTGGTAGAACTCCACTCCCCCAGAACCTAACACGACAGAGACCCAGCCTTCAGTGCCTCTCTTTGGGCTTCTGTAGCCCAGTCTCCAGCCTCTCTGGGTCTCAGTGGTCCACCCTCCATCTTATGCTTAACAATGACTGTTAAACTCTTTTTTTTTTGGGGGGGGGGGGCCATAACAAAAAGCCATAGTTTAACCAGAAGTGCCAAAAACGAGATCTCCGTGGTATAGAAAGTCCAGTGTTCACTCCACGTAGTGCTAAAATGTTTTTGTGGAGTATCTACACATGAAGGGTATTTGACTAATTATGAAGGACAGGTACTGTCTAATAGTTGTAATTTTTTGTTGAAGGGAACAGGCCAAATGATTAGTACGAAATAATTACATTGATACCGTCTGCATTCGTAGTATGCTGTTGTATCAATGACATGCACTTTAACAATACTAGAATTTTGCCTGTGAAAGCCTGATTCCTCATATTGGAATACCTATGCATTTTGTATTAACTCAAAGCACAGATGTATTTGTACCAAGCCAAATGTAAGCACTTAGTGAGATGGGGTAATGAAGTTAATTAGGTTCAAAGGTCAAAGTGCACAAGTGACATCATCAACTAAACACAGAACCTAGAAAAATGACCTTTGACCCCTCAGTGTTTTGATTGATGGACATTCCACGAAGGTCAGTGTTGTATCCACCAGCAGTTGGGCAGCAGTCTTTCAAGGTCATATGTATTTAGACAATTATGATTTTGTATTTGCATTATGATTATTTTTTTAAATCATCATTTTTGGGGGGAGGTTTTAATGATAATCAGTGTACATGTATTTTTTTATGTTTTCATTATTTTATACATTCATGAATGAGTTCCTATGGTTTGTAATTTGTTTATTATTAGTCTCTTTGATAATTACTTTTGCCCCATAATCTGTGGAGCGGTCAGGTTGTGCCATGAGACAGCAGCAGAGAGTGAGAGCGCAATCTGTCAGAAGTGATTCTGTTTGTTGGCCTCCTATGTTTTTTTTAGTCCTTGTCATTATGTCTCCTGTTAACCTTTCTGTGGTCTCTACTCTATGTTGAATCCCACTGTGTTCCTCTATCGGTTCAGGAGACCAGTCACTATTCCCAGACTGTGTGCTTTTATCTTTCCATTCACTTTGACTGCCTTTAGAGCTGCGGACAGAGCAAGAACCTACTACAATGTAGAATGCCTCCACACTATTACAGTATAGAATGCCTTTACTTCTCTCTACAGTAAGTTGCTCAGCAGGGAATTGTTTCTATTAGAATATTGCCATTTTTCTGAACAGGACTGACACTACTGCTCACATAGGTTGATACACCACAACGTCAGTGGAAACTCAACTTTGTTTCATGTGACAGCCCCTAGCCTAGACACGTTTCTCGACATTTACCAAGATTGTGTCCTCATGGAAGAGTCTAAAGTCTTCATAACATTTATTCTAGATTAAATTAACTATAGTGAAAATATACAATTGTCAGTATCGGTTGTGAAATCAGATATCCGGGAATCTTGTAAAGCTATATTTGATGAAGTAACAGGATTATGTGTGCAGTGGTGCTGCTTATCAAAGGATGGGCTCACTCTCACGCTGTGTTATGTTCGGGTTCATATAGTGGCACAGTATACTCATAGCTTTTTGTTAATGTTGGCTGACTCTGGAATGTGTATTTGCTATAACTGCTTCAGATTGAACCCCCAGATTAAGCCTGGAAGTTGAGTCTTTTGCATTCTATCATATACAGAGTGTTCGTGTGAAGTACTCACCATCTTCATGTGCAGAACGCTTGTTGGTAGATGGTACAGCATTTGACTGACAATGCAGTGACCTCTATGTAGAGCCCAAGGTGTGAGTCTAAAGAGGCCACTCAATCTTCAAACTAGATTCTAGGTTCAGAATGTTGAAGTAGATGGAGAGGACATTTCAAAGCAACTTGCATGTCAAAATTGTTCTTAAATGTGTTTCCGCACAGCAGCAACATCACTCTTAGCGTCAACCGTTCTGTAATCAAGCACAGAGAGTCATTTGTTTTTCTTTTTGCATGCTTTCTCTCTTGACCATCTGTTGTTTCATCTGTTTACACTATACCACTTTCCTAACTGATTTGAGCCATTCTCAATGTCGTTGTTGTATTAATATAACATATTCTGACATGGTTGTCATTTCCGACCAGTAGTGTAGTGGTTCATTTTCTTAGACATTTTAAAAAGAGACAGGATATTAAAAGGGATTTGTTACTCCACAAAGAAATATGGGGTATGTTTAACCCTTTATAATGGTACTATATTGAAGCTGTTCAGCATTGATTTATGTCAGTGCAGTTATGTCGACCCATGTACCTACAGTGCAGACGACAGTGTTTGTTTTCGCTTCTGTAAAGCCTCTGGTCATTTGTCTGTTTGGAGGGCAATAGAGATTGTTTTCTGTCAAGTGAATGTTAAAGTGAGAATTATTGATGCCTTTTATCTAGTTTAATGAAGGGAGTCATTTGCAATCAGTTTACCACCAACCTCCTTTCCCCACACCCTTTACAGAACCGTTATGCAATTGTCTTTAATTTTTGTGTTTAGTCCTTGTTATTCCTAAAGGGATACATTTGAAGGGGTCTACTTTGTACTGAGATCAAATGGTACAACATTTATAATGAATGTAAACCACTAAGGAATTTATGTATGTATTGCTTTGCGTTTCTATCCTGTGCAGCCATGCTTGTTTTTTAGCAGTATATCTCCAGTTTCCTGTGAGAGAAAGGTACAGTGCCATAGCTATTTTCCTTTTGTTGATAGGATTGTTGAGCAGGACATTGTTTTAGCTCTGTTGTTAAATCTGTAAATATAGTACAGATAAAAAGTGTTTGAGGAGTTATCAAATGTTATTACAAAGGAAATAAATGTATGCAGTAAAATGTTTCCTTTTGTTTTTGTTCATAGCACATACATTTTGACTGTTATAGTGAAGAATGATATTCAATGTGTGAAGACAGTGAATTTGATACAATACTATGGTAACCATAGTTGAGGAAAGCCTGTGTGAGGCCCACACTCCCATAATCTGGAATATAATCCAACTCTTGGTATGTCCAATTTGGTGCCAAAGCTGACATGTCCACTAATCCCGAGGCAGGATCTATCTAATCCCAGAGAATGAATCGACAGAGCACTAGGAAACACTAACCCATACCAACCATCCTGCCTGTATCACCACCGTACTAAATAAGGAATGTATTGTCTCTCCAATGTAACGCTCCGCCCCCTTCTCTCTCTTTCCCTCTTCCCTCAGATTCACTGTAGAGGAGGGAGAGGGAGTAGCAGCAGCTGGCAAATGTAATCCATTCCCATGTAATTAAGTGGCCCTAGGGTCAATGGTGGGTGCGCTGTTCTACTCTCTACTGAATGCATCACCCTTCCAGTCAGGTCACAGCTACATTCTCAGCTGTATTGTGTTTTTGCTATATACTTACCCTTTACCACTTTGCCAATCTATTGTATCACTCTTTCTGTCTTGCTCCAACTGATGTGTGATGAGCTCTCTGGAGCAAAATGGCTGCCATGGCATTACCCAGGTGGGTGCTACACATTAGTGGTGGATGCAGGGAGTTTCTGCTGCATGTAATGTAAAGCCCTTTGGGCACCTGGTGGAAAAAAACACTATGTAAATCCCATGTTATTGACTGAATATTTAGATGTGTTTATCTCCTCCAGGGGGCACTACAGTAACAAAACTCCTCTACTAGGCCTACCGGTGTATTGAGCTAAATTACAGAAAAACATTTATTTGAATCATTCAGCTTTACTTAGTGGCTATTATTAGAACATGCTCCTTGAATTTATTAGGATTTTACAGAAAATTGCTTCTAAGAGGAAATAGTGGCTCAACCTTTTATTGGTGTGAGCATTTCAAATTCTTGGATATAGACCTATTTATGGTACATCTCATTTAGCTTAGTCTATTGAACTATTTCTTTTAATTTGAGGCTGTAAAACAGTCTGAGGCATATTCATTGCCCTTCTCTTTCCCCATAGCAGATGTATGCGCTCTGATGTAGAAATCGTTCATCCAATGCAAATGGACCTTCTCCATTCACAGCAGAAACAGCTGGCCTCATTGAAATGTTTTCTGAACAAGCATAGCGCGTAGACTATGATTCTCCTCGTTATCTCATAAAGCATCATTATCTGAATAGGAGCCCTGCTGGGGAGAGAAAGCTGAACAATATATCACTGCCTTTCATGTAAATCTATATGTAAAGTTAATGTCCAATGGTTGTTCTGTGAGGATGTGTTGTGAAGAAGAAATTTATCCTGGAATTGTTACTCTTTGAAATAAGTTATTTCATTAACATTAGAAAACAGTTTTCTCTGTCCTGTAAACAGTGCTGCCATTTAGACATCAATGAAGATGGTGTGATGGCATCTAAAAATAAGAGTAAAAAAAGATGCCATCCAAAAATACTTTCTCCCTCGCAAAATGTCACTGAGAATGGTTACAGACAGAAGGGTTTCCAGGCGGTGTTGTCACCTCACCTATTGTCACCTTAGTAGCTTCACTGTCAGAATGTCTGACTGTTGTAGAAATCCTTTGCATGTTCTATGCAACATCTATGAGGATACATTGATTGAAATTGAAATGGTATTGACTTACACCCTGGTCTCGACAGTATATTGCGTTTGAGAGCTACATTTTTTTTAGACCAGTAATATGTTATTTTGGGCAGGTGCCACATGAATGAAATGTCTAATCCTAACTCTGAAGTCGGTATTACATAATGGAGCAGCAGGACTGCAGGAGTTATTACATTGTTGTACTAAAAGTCTCTCGCACTCTCTTCAGGTAATTGCCTTGCTGCAGGCAGAACAATAACATTTTCTTTGTGTGAAAATGTCCATTTGAAATGCTGTTCCAAAGAGAGAAACTGCTTCTGCTAGTCCTACATTAGCATCACAGAAGAAACCATGGAGACTTAAAGGTATTTTAATTACAATCTAACTATGTGTTGAATGAATCCCCTGGCTCTTACTATTTAAAGAACAGCAGCATACCCACACCAGACTACTCTGACAGACAGAAAGGAGATGGGTATTTGGGTGGTGTTCATTTCAAGTACAATGTAATCTGTATACTAGGCTATGCAGTGCATTTAGATACTATAGTTACAGTACTCCTTTTCCTTTGATGTAATTCCCAGAATTCTTAGAGCAGATAATCAGATTTGGCCATGAGATTGTTTAGTCAGAAGATCACAAACACACTTGGCTTCACTTCACTGTTAAATCACTGTATGTTGTGCAACAGTGCTCTTTGATTCTGTCCTCATCAGCTCTGGCTCACAAAGTTGTCCTGTCAGCATCTATGCCAGTGTTTCCCTGGACAAGCACACCTGATTTAACTTGTCAACTAATCATCAAGCCCTCAATGAGTTGACTCAGGTGAGTTTGTCCAGGGCTACAACAAAAATGTGTGCTGTGGGGGGGTACTGGTGGACTGGAGTTGGGTAACATTGGTCTAAGACAAGGTCACGTTTATTTAGTCTACATTTAATTTAAACCAAGACCATCCTCATGATTCATAGTCATGTTTGAAATGATGTCATTTCAATTTACTCCCACATTCAATCCTAGGAAGTGAATGACTCACCCTCATTGTGATAAAAGCATTTATTCGCAGAGAATCTTCCTTGCATCTGTCTTTCTCTGCTTATTTATAGCTGCTTATTACTAGATGTCCACTCATAACTTGGATGGAATGACCACTGTCAACTCACTTTGTGCATGGCCATTAATCCAACAGCACAGACTGAGCTCACTGCAAATCGATGACAAGCTCCATTTCACTCACACATTACCACCATTTGGACGGACTGTGTTGGTAAACTGTTAGGCCCTGTCACAACACAGCACAACACGACTGTGACCCCATTGCATGTCCGGTGTTCACCCCCAGGGGAGGCAGTGAAGTGTTACACCCTTAGAGTGCAGTTGCTGGGCTCCTGCCAGTCTCCACAGTGTGTGTGAAAGGACCAGATTAGCTCTCTGGTCCAGATGAGACCAAGATGAGATGGGCATTAAAGCAGTCCATAGAAACATACATGTTTAGATACACATACCAACACCCCAATCCCTCTTTAAACCAACCATGTCAGGCTGCCTAAAGCCAACACACACAGCCTTCAATCTCTAGCAAATATTTTTTACTATTTTTATTTAACCTTTATTTGACTAGGCAAGTCAGTTAAGAACAAATTCTTATTGACAATGACAGCCTAGGAACAGTGGGTTAACAGAACAACAGATTTTTACCTTGGCAGCTCAGGGATTCGATCTAGCAACCTTTCGGTTACTGGCCCAACGCTCTAACCACTAGGTTACCTGCCACCACACTATGGCTTGGTGAGTCTCTCCTTTTTTCCCTTGTGTTTCTCTCCTCTCTCTGTCACCATGGTCTCACGTGGGCTCTGATCTAAGTGCCACAGAGTGAGCAATATGACAATACAGAATGAAGATATGACACACAAACACACGGGCTGTGTTACGCAAGCGTGCATTTAGTAAGAGCCTCTGCAATGAGAAGAAAGGGGGAGGGAGAGGGGGTGGACGGACTGGTGTGGCCACAGATCAGTGTGGAAGGCTCAGCGGAATCACCTCCCACGTAAGGCTCTGATGCTAACGCAGGATGACTCCCCCTAGGGGTTAGCATGGGAAGGGGGCTGCAGGGAGGATTACGGGTGGGAGGGCTGCATAATCACTCATCCTCATCTCCCTCCTCTCTAGAAGCAGATGAGTGAGAGAGCGAGAGAATCATATTAGTTAACTTAGCTAGTAGAGGCTATAATGGCTGTTTGGCTGTAGATGACTTAACTGTTAGTTAATTACATGGAATTGTTATGTGAACAGACAAATCCGAAACAGATGCTGTCTTAATCTGTTTTCTCTGTTAATTAAAGCACTGCAATTAAACAACATGGGTTCATTACCAATTGTCTCACAAACACTGGCCTGATATAAACTAACACTGTGGACAAACACACAGAAACTACTTGTCTAGACCACACTCAAGAGGCTAGTGTAGTAGGACTCCAGTTGATATGATGTGCCAGTGTTCACACGTCATAACACACACTGTATGTATTTGGTTATATTTGAATTAATAGCTTGGTTTGAGAGTAATATTGCCCAAGCAACTTTTCTCATACAAATAGCTGTAGAGAGAGCAATAAAACCTTCAATTTTAATGAGATATATTTTTGGCCAGGGCGGGCGTTAGGGGGCCTGGCCCAACCTACCGTACCTCCTTGCTAGTCCAAATAATATATTTGACCGAGACGCGCACCAACAGAAAGAGGCATCAATCTCAGTTAAAGCATCCGAGCGAGAGAAACAGCGCTCCTCTGTCTCAGTATGTGTACACCATGTGTCTGATGTCCGGGCCAAAAGAGTATGGCATGTCATACTATTTCTGGCCAGTCAGCATCAGACACGGGCTACATATAGAGGGGCGCTGTTTCGCTCGAGCGGATGCTTTCTCCGGTGATATAGTTTCAGCAGAGAGGAAGAGGCGAAACGAGAGAGCCCACTCTTGCCAGAATATGTCCAGTGTAAGCCCAATACGTTTCTATGAGAACATGCAGACCTTTCCCGCCTTTGGGACAAAGACTCCCATTGTTAGGACGGAGACATGAGCATCTCATCATTGTATACAGATCTCTGATTTCAGCCTCCTGCGAATTGGAAAGGAAAGTTGGCGAGTGCACAGTGCACTGTTAGGTTGATGGATTGCTGTAAAGTAAATTGATGTTTCACCAAAATTATATAATTACTCCTGTCTAAATAAAATCATTCAAAATACTTCACCGGGGAGCATGACTTAGCCAACCGGGATCATTAGCTTCTTTAAATAAAATGCTATGGATTGTTTCAAATCACAAGTGTGTTTGGGAACCCCACAATTTAGGTAGTGCACGTGGCAATAGGTCTAGCTCAGTTATTCCCAGACTGAGGTATGCGTAATGCCGTCGGGGGTACGCCAAAAAAATAAATAAATAATAATAATAATAATAATATTCTTCACATTTATAAAACAGTCCATTGATATTTTCCAACTGGGCTATACATTTGCGTGAGGTTTTTTTCACGCCTGAGTAGCCTCGTTTCACTGTCAAAAATAAAATTAAACCATCTAGTGTTCAGCAAAATAACAACATGATGTCAAATACAGGTATCCTAGTCAAATAATTAACATCCAATCACATTAACCGTTACTCTCTCGTGGGAATTCGACTAACGGTCCGTATGTAGCCAAACGTAGCTGCTGCTCATGTTGGTATCTGTACTGATGGTGCAAAAGCCATGATAGGGAGACATCGTGGATTGGTAACTGTACACAGCAGCATCCACTGAGGCTCTTGCTGCCAAGGGAATGCCTGACAGCTTGAAAGACTTTTGGACACTACAGTGAAAATGGTTAACTTTGTTAAAGCAAGACCCTTGAACTCTTGTGTATTTTCTGCACTATGCAATGATACGGGCAGTGACCATGTAATGCTTTTATAACATACAGAAGTGCACTGGTTATCAAGGGGCAAAGTATTGGCACTTTTTTTTAATCGAGAGAGGAACTTATAGTTTTCTTTACTGACCATAGTTTTCACTTGTCTGACCACTTGCCTAATGACGAGGTTCTCACAAGCCTGGCCTGTCTGGGTGATGTTTTTTCTCACCTGAATGATCTGAATCTAGGGTTACAGAGACTCTCTGAATTTAGGATTACAGGGACTCTCTGAATCTAGGGTTACAGGGACTCTCCGTAACTATATTCAATGTGCGGGACAAAATTGAGGCTATGATTAAGAAGTTGGAGCTCTTCTCTGTCTGCGTTAATCAATCAAATCAATCAAATGTATTTATAAAGCCCTTCTTACATGAGCTGATGTCACAAAGTGCTGTACAGAAACCCAGCCTAAAACCCCAAACAGCAATGCAGGTGTAGAAGCACGTTAACAAGAACAACACACAGGTCTTTCCATCATTGTTTGATTTTTTGTGTGCAAATGAACTCAAGCTTACGGACAATGTCAAATGTGATATAGCGAAGCACCTGAGTGAGTTGGGTGAGCAATTACGCAGGTACTTTCCCAAAAAGGATGACACAAACAACTGGATTCTTATCCGTTTCATGTCCTGCCTCCAGTCCACTTACAATATCTGAACAAGAGAGCCTCATCGAAATTTGAACAAGTTGTTCTGTGAAAATGTAATTTAATCAGAAGCCACTGCCAGATTTCTGGATTGGGCTGCGCTCAGAATATCCTGCCTTGGAAAATCGTGCTGTTAAGACAGATGCCCTTTGCAACCACATACCTATGTGAGAGTGGATTCTCGGCCCTCACTAGCATGAAAACCAAATACAGGCACAGACTGTCTGTAGAAAATTATTTAAGACTGAGACACTCTCCAATAAAACCCAACATTGCAGAGTTATGTGTATCCTTTCAAGCATATCCTTCTCATTAACCTGTGGTGAGTTATTCACAATTTTCGAATACGTTTTTTTTGTAAGATGGTTAAATAAAGAGCAAAATTATTGATTATTATAATATTATTATTTGTGCCCTGGTCCTATAAGAGCTCTTTGTCACTTCCCACGGGCCGGGTTGTGACAAAAACTCACTCATTCATATGTTTAATAAATGTATCGTATAGTGTGTGTATGGCAGGCTTACAATGATGGCAACAAAAAAAAATACATTTGAGAGTGCGCTGACCCTGGTGCTAGAGGGGTTACGCAGCTGGAGGTTGAATGTTTGAAGGGGTACGGGACTAAAAAGCTTGGGAACCACTGGCCTAGCTGATTGAGTTGTGGCTGTTAGTGAAAAGCGTCTAAAATATGTGTCTTGAGCATAATATCAAAGGCTGCATCAAGAAGAAGATGTGGTGCGTCTCTCTCCAGAATGCATGCATATGTAGGAAAGTGCCCATTTGTCAATGTCTTATTTCTGATTGTCTTAACTCACCAAGTGGGCTACACCACCATTTTTTTCTTAGCCTCACACAAGTCAACAGTGTTTTTTAATATCTATTGCGAATGATAGTTCCTCAGTATTTGAAAAATCTTTCCAACACTCCCAGCCGTGATAATCACCAAGTCTCTGTGTGAAATAGCAAAATATCATGATCTGATGATCCCTTATATCCAGTGGAAACCTCATAAAAACAGCTTTCTGTGATAATTTGATACAATGTTGAACTTCACTAGCAACAGCTCAAGTCAAGACAGATAGAAAGAAGTGGAATTTTCATCAGGATATTTTCAGTTATTTTTTCTCAGCTTTAGGCCTAGAAACAAAAATATAAAATGCAACATGCAACAATTTCAATGATTTTATTGAGTTACACTTAAAATTAGGAAATCAGTCAATTGAAAATGCCATGGGCCCACCCACTTGGGAGCCTGGCCCAGTCAATCAGAATGAGTTTTTAACTCCTCGGTTTCATCAGCTGTCTGGGTGGCTGGTCTCAGACAATCCCGCAGGTGAATTAACTGGATGTGGAGGTCCTGGGCTGACGTGGTTACACGTGGTCTGCGGTTGTGAGGTCGGTTGGACATACTGCCAAATTCTCTAAAACGACGTTTGAGAAATGAACATTACATTCTCTGGCAACAGCTCTGGTGGACATTCCTAAGTTTTTTGTGAGTATGGAACATTTCTAGGATATTTTATTTCAGCTGATGAAACATGGGACCAACTCTTTACATGTTACATTTATATTTTTGGTCAGTATATTTGACTTAGTTGATGATGGAAGTTATAAGCCTTCTGCTGCATTGGCCTATAGGCTATCCATGAGTTCTATGCTCTAATTTCTTTAGCCGCTAATGGATCACAGCGTAGTAATGTGTCCATATGGCAGAGGCTAGTTATTATTGAAATGAAACTGTTCCACGAAAATGTGCATATAAAAATAATCATAAATGGCACGCAGATCGGTATGAATGATAGGATAACTTGTAAACTTCCCCAAACTTCAAACTCACGATCTGCTTATGGTCTTTACCAATACACCCATTTAAAAAATTGTGAAACCGCAAGTGCGCGACACATAGGAGGTCCCGTGATAGGAGGTCCCGTGATAGGAGGTCCCGTGATAGGAGGTCCCGTGATAGGAGGTCCCGTGAAAAAAACGGACCCGCCTATGGAAATCAAATGCACTCCAACTGATTCATTCTAGCGCCGGGTCGGTTTTAAACCAGTTAATCTCGCTACTAAAAAGGGAGAACTGGCCTTACTGAATCAGAGTGAGGTATACAGTTTGAATCTCATCAGAGTGTGCTGCATTTGTAATGCCATGGTGATTATGGGCTTATGGGTGTTTAATTCGCCTGCCCATAACCCCACAAAGTAATCCTCCTCAAAATGAATCCATTTTAATATGCAGGCAAACTATTTGTCCTTTAAAGCTCTCCAGAAGTGTTCATATGCCCTGTATTGGACCAAAATTCAGAAACACATTGATAATAGACATTGTTACCTACACATCCTCAGTTGACATTGAATCTGCTGCAAAAATTGGCATGCGACTTTGTTTTGTGTTTCCACATAGTGTGTGTTAACAAGCACACGCGCATCCTTGTGTGCATGCCTGCGTGTATCTGTAGGGGGGTTTAGGGCTTCCCTATTTCCAAGTGTATAAATTACATATACGCTGCAGTTACTTCCTCTGCCTTCTCTGCAGAATGACTCAGTAGTCCTATCAGTATCGGCGCAGACGAAGACAGAGCAGCCCGGGCCTGCTGAAAAGATACCACACATCTTTGTCCAAATACCCCATGACGCTCAAGCCAACCGTGAAATGCAAAGTGTTACCGCGCTCTAATGTCGCGTGAAGCGCAGAGTATCCTTTCACAATGGCGGTTGCTCGACAGAAAACATCTATGTCTGCCGATCATCATACATAGGGCCTCCAGTTTTTCTATTGGAATTAACTATTAACATATTGTTACATTTTAATAATATTGCCAATAGCATATTTTGTTTTGCTTCAGCACTGTCCTTGACCCTCATGTTTTGTAGGCTACTATCATGCCGTGTTCATAACAACTGGCAACTCGAAACTCGGAAATCTCCGCGTTCAGACTTCAGTGCGTTCAAGACACCTAGGAACTTGAAAAAAACAAACTCCAAAACAATTGTTCACAGTCGAACGGACACCCAACTCGGAATTCCAAGTTCGAGTTGTTTTGAACGCGCCATTTCATGAGCTCCGACTTTCCGACCTGAAAATAATGATCATGATTTGACCTCCTATTTTTCCGAGTTCCCAGTTGTCGTGAAAGCACCATCAGTAGCAGCACTTGACGTTGTGACCTGGAGCGACCGTGTCATTATAGCCAGCTCAGTGGGCGTTGTTGTCACTGTGGCCCACTGATAGACTGGGTGTGGGGACTGGGGAGATTATATATACACACACACAGGGAGTGACCAATGTTAGGTCATTATTAATCATCGCAAGGCAATTACATGGATCAATACATGTATAATTTGTAGTCTTCATACATGTAGAATGACGCCATCTGTTTGCCAGTAAATCCCGCCTGTGTCACGTTAGACTCGAGAAAGGGCCCGTGGCTAAAGGATTGTGGCAGAGATGGGCCACGGCTGTTTAAAATACATTATTCTTCTTGTCATGATAGGTGAGGGGTCGTTACCGCTTCATTAACGCATGGGCCACTTGCACCTGCGCTCCAGTGGAGAGCGCGAGTCGCGGAGAGAGCTCCAAATAAGGATATATATATGGACCACCTCGTTTGGCTGGCGTTAGCAGAAACGGAACGCAAAATAAAGAATGTGTATAGAGATTTAAATTGCGTTTTAAACCGTAGGGGGTGGAAGATGTAATCTGGTTACATAAAAGCCCTTAGAAATTGCTCACTCGCCCCTAATCCGGTATTCATGTTCCACTGTCCTGCGGCTGAATAGGCGAAACACTTGTGGCTTTCATTGAAAATAGCGCGCGCGTGGGACCTATTTTTTGGGAAAAAATTATATAGCCAAACATTAAAAGGATTGGCATATCTTCGTAGTATTTATTCCTATCACATTGCAGCGTCAAGTCGGCAGTGTGCTATGCGCTCATGACGATTTGCTGACGCGCCTTTACCCCCCCCCCCCCCCCCCCCCCTCCCCCGAGTGAAGCTGCGAGAGAGCAAAGAGGCTGGGAACCGGTCACTCTCTCTCTCGCTTTCTTCACCGAATGTGAAGGAAGGCAAGTCCTGCGGCAAAAATCAGCGAGATTCCAGGAGAGGCATCCCAGCTCTGTTGCAGAAATGGAGGTTCCAAACTTGGGACACAACCTAACTAGCCCGATGAGTCCGTGTGAGGGCATGATCAAGAACCTCAGCTTGGATGCGATACAGTTATGCGAGCGAGAGGGTAAGCACAAAATACATGTAGTTTAGGCGTTGTAATTCCAATGATCACCCCCATCCCTTTCCACAAATTTCATTCTTTGTGCATTAGAAGATTCCCTGACATCAGATAATGAAAGATGATAGCCCTCTATAGTAGTGCCACAATGTCTGAATAGGTGTCCAAGAAGTGCATAACGCTTCTGTTTGGCCCTTATTTTATGATGAAAGTGTAACAATATGGGCATGTTTACAGTTTATCTGGATTGGATGGAGACCGGTGCGCTGCTGCATCAGCGGCATAGGCGAGGGCGTCAATGCACAGATTTTTCTTCACATAACCTACCCTATCTATGGAGCCTATGCATTTAGGTTTTCACAACGAAACGAAATGGTCATATCAGAAAAATGCTAGGAAAGCAATTTGGCGCAACGGTGGGGTTTCACCATTTCAGAACCATGGACGTGGACAGCAGTCGGCAAAGCGCTTTTACACAGGTTCCAATGGATATAGACTAAGATAAGGATATTATTGCCTGGTGCAGCTCTGAACAAAGCTTAAAATTACAAATATATAGTCTATATTGAAGTAGCCTACCGTTAGAGCTGTTTTCATTTCAGAAACCACATCCACAAGCCCAATACAAGGATAGCTTTGAATTGCATTATTTAACAGGCTCTGACTAAGAAAAGCTACATGATTTGATGATTTAGCTGGTTGAGAAGACAACTATTTATGTATGCTACAGAGGAATCGCTTTACAATGGCTCAAACATTATGGTCTGATCATTAAAAGGCTTTGTTGAAGTTCACATTTCGATACCAGGCCTATTAATTGTAGCTTAATATGACAATTGTATGTGAACATTTCAATACTGGATGTCAAATGCATGATGTAGCCTAGGACCTAAGTTAGCCTACTAGGCCTATATGTTACCAGGATGGATTTTTATTTTTGCAACATTGAGATCATTTTGAGAAATACATGCAGATGGAGGCCAGCTGTTGCTAGGCCTAGCCTAGGCTACTTTTCTCTAAGTGTAGGCCTATATCCTACGATGGCTGATTTGAATGGAAAAAATAGCAAGTCATGATCACTGGAAGACTGGGCTCAAAGATGGCTGCACCAATAGAAAGGAGTGTGCAGCAGGACATGGAGCATCCACACCCTTCACTCTAATTCCTTAGATCATTTTACAACAGAGGGAGAAAGAACATGGACAAATCCATTTGTTCCATAATATGCTAGATGACACATACTCAATGCATTCATTGCATTACAAGACAATAATCGACAAACTATAAGGTATGGCCTAGTCACAGAAATACTAAAGATGTGTTTTTAGAAAAATGTTGGTAGTGAGCATCTTAAACTGAGCTTTTGATTTGTACATAGGGGGTGTTGTCTAGGGCCTGTGTAGTCAATGGTGGTCTTCACAGGACCACACAAGCAGGGCAGTTAGACCCTGCCAGCATCTTTTGCACTGGTTCATTTTCTCATCTGCTGCTTAGTGGGATGCAGTTGATATCCTCTTATACAACTCTGGCCTGATTTAAAAGCTGTCATTTTAGTAATGGTATACGCTGGACTTTCTGAGGGACGTAGTTGTTGGTGCCAGCTCTGTGCTTTGTACTTGTATTGGCCCCTCTGCAGCAAACAAGCACTCTCCTATTTGTCAGGCAATACTGGGTAAATAGTGGCTAAGTGTCCTTGAGCTGCCCATTGTTTATAGTACAATATCACAACAATCTCTGTCATTACTTTACAGATCCTGAGGGGAAATGACAGGATTATAATCAGGCGTCTGCATCCTTTACACAACATTGTCATTTTAGTATGAAGCTCTTTTCCCAAGACAGGCTACTTCTTCACTGGCTTTGATGATGCTTGATATAGCCTACATCAGCATCATGGGTTTGTGTTTTTCAACACTCCTATTTCCATGTAGATTTCAATATCTCTGATCCAGGGTCACTGATGATAGGGCCAATGCCATGATAACAATAAAACCATACCTACTAGACAGACCATATAAACATGAAAGCAGTTTAAATCATGGTTTTAGAATAAATCAGGTGTAGGACAGGATGATCTCCTGAAAAAGCATTCTCATTAACACCACAGACAGCTTTGAGGTCTTATACCTCAACATCACATGTAGTTTATTCTGCTTTGACAGACTAAAGCTTGAAGCAAGCTGTTTTGATGGGTTAGTATCATTTTAAATCTTCAAGGTTATGTTTTCATGTCATTTTCTTAGGCTTGTTCAAATGTAGGGACTGTGCCCAAGCTTTTACGAACTGTTTGCTGTCTACAAATACAATACATTCAGTTCTCTTGGAAATGTTCCCCAATGTATTTATAAAACATTAAATTTCATATTTATTTTAGTGCTGCAAACCTGTCAAATGATCTAGCATATGATCAATATTTAATCGTCAACACAAACGTGAGGATTCCCAAGTCAACCCAGACTAGCAAATGGCTTCGTCAGAGGCCTATCCCATATGTTAGCATTGTGATGTGTATAAAGTGGGGGTGGATAGCAGCAGATATAAACTATATATATATATATATATATATATATATACAAACAAAAGTATGTGGACACCCCTTCAAGTTAGTTGATTCGGCTATTTCAGCCACACCCGTTGCTGACAGGTGAATAAGATCGAGCACACAGCCATACAATCTCCATAGACAAACATTGGCAGTAGAATGGCCTTACTGAAGAGCTCAGTGGCCTTCAACATAGTACCATCATAGGATGCCACCTTTCCAACAAGTCAGTTAATCAAATTTCTGCCCTACTAGAGCTGCCCCTGGCAACTGTAAGTGCTGTTATGGTGAAGTGGAAATGTCTAGGAGCAACAACGGCTTAGCCGCGAAGTGTTAGGCCACACAAGCTCACAGAACGGGACGGCAGAGTGCTGAAGCGCGTAGCATGTAAAAATCTTCTGTCCTCGGTTGCAACACTCGCTAACGAGTTCCAAACTTCCTCTGGAGGCAACGTCATGTCAAGAACTGTTCATCGGGAGCTTCATGAAATGGGTTTCCATGGCCGAGCAGCCGCACACAAGCCTAAGATCATCATGCGCAATGCCAAGTGTCGGCTGGAGTGGTGTAAAACTCACCGCCATTGGACTCTGGAGCAGTGGAAACACGTTCTCTGGAGTGATGAATCACGCTTCACTATCTGGCAGTCAAACTTACAAATATGGGTTTGGCAAATGCCAGGAGAACGCTACCTGCCCAAATGCATAGTGCCAACTGTAAAGTTTGGTGGAGGAGGAATAATGGTCTGGGGCTGTTTTTCATGGTTTGGGCCCCTTAGTTCCAGTGAAGGGAAATCTTAACGCTACAGCATTCAATGACATTCTAAACGATTCTGTGCTTCCACTTTGTGGCAACAGTTTCGGGAAGGCCCTTTCTGGTTTCAGCATGACAATGCCTCTGTGCACAAAGCGAGGTCAATACAGAAATGGTTTGTCGAGATCGTTGTGGAAGAACGTGAATGGCCTGCACAGAGCCCTGACCTCAACCCCATCGAACACCTTTGTGATGAATTGGAACGCAGACTGCGAGCCAGGCCTAATCGCCCAACATCAGTGCCCGACCTCACTAACGCTCTTGTGGCTGAATGGAAGCAAGTCCCAGCAGCAATGTTCCAACATCTAGTGGAAAGCCTTCCCAGAAGAGTGGAGGCTGTTATAGCAGCAAAGTGGGGGGGGGTTAACTCCATGATTTTGGAATGAGATGTTCAACGAGCAGGCGTCCACATACTTTTGGTAATGTAGTGTATGTGAGAAGGCACACGTGACTGAGCCTTTCCCCTCTGTCTCAAGAGGAGCTCTGAGAACTGCATAGAGAAATAAAATAACTGGAACTGACATCACCATCTGAAGGAGCTGTTATTCTTTGTTAAAAAGCCAAACATCCATTTTGAATGCTGTATAAGAAATTCAGGCCCACTTGTCTACCAAATCAAATGTGTGCCAACCAGGTCTAATCTCAATTTATATGTATTCCGTCTATGTCCAGTGGTCACCAATTCAATAAGTTACCATGATGGATGGGTGACATTAATTTAACCAAGTAGCTGTGTCTGTTCTCTAAGAGACCTCCCAACCGCCATCCTCCCATTCCAGCTGTGACACCATCCTAGCTAGCCTCACTGTCAGACACTGGTTGTGTATGTGTGAGTTGAGCCTACCATCTGTCTTTCAGCAGCACCAACTAAATGAACAGTAGCCATAAGCCCCCTCCCCAAGAGCCCAATATTACCAAACATTATCTCAGGCCTGATGCCATTTGTTTTTCTAAAATATACTAACAACACTAAACAAGAGGCTTAGACTCAAATCCCCTAAAAGCCAGTGGAAACCATGGAGAAGCCTTTATGAGAGAAATCCAGGAACTGAAAGGGGAAATGGAGTCATACTCTTGATACCATACCAGTAGTGTTTACAAATAATTTTAAAGATTTGTTATGATTTATTGTCCTGGCACTCTGACAACTCATCTGAGTAAGCAGGCATGAGAGCACATATTTTGTGTGGACAGTTGCCCCATGACTGTGTCTGTGTCTGGCAGTAGCCTTGTTTACACATTGCACTAAAATGTGGGTTTCGTGATCTGCTCAATCCGAACAGTTAGTTAGTCAATGTTAAAATGTGTCTCTTATCCGTCCACTGTGTCCACATTGTGGCCAGATTTCCTGGTGCCGTCCTGTATGGAAATTATTTGACTGATATTCTTTCAGAATAATATTAATGTAATATGTATTTATTTTATGGCATTTTATTGATGCCATAAGTCAATGGTGCTACCTGTCAATTATTTTAGAGGCCGGTATAATGATAATTTAAATGGTTTGACTATCAAGATCTGTTTACACTTGATTGATATCCAGATACAATGGGTCCCTGACTACCTCCGGAGGTACACAATGTGTATTTTAATCATCCACACTTGTATCAAAATGTGGGCACAATCAGAATGTGCACAAGATCAGGACAAAGAAAGCATGTTAGCACTAGGTGTAAACGGGGCTTATTACACTGCTGCTGCTCTCCACCTCATCCAGACCAGACACTGCACTTCCAGCTCTCTGGGGATTTAACCCTTTGCTGTGAACAGATTGTGTAAACTAGTTGGGGGGACAAAATTATGTTGGAATTGAAATGGTTATTTAGGTAAAAGGGTCTTCTTGATAAAAATTATAAATGACGTGTATATCAACAATGCTATGTAAACAGTTCCATAAAAGATTGATTTTTACGCCAAAGTATTCTGTTGAGGGATTTAACATAATTTCCTCTCACTCTGGTTAAACATGCTAATTCTATGCAAACGAAACACAATGACTCACCTCTTCATCCTCCCCTAAGAGGCCTTTTGGATTTAATGAATTTGCTAGAACAGCTGGGTATATTTAGAGCTGAACTTCTTTTATGATATTTTTTTTTTTTTATTTAGTCATTCACTCTGCATTCTTACTCATTGTTTTCTGTTTTTGTTTCTATTTTATTGTTTTCTTTGTTGCTCAATTATCCTGTGATTTTATTGGAGTAATGCGTTACACACAGTATCTGTATGGAGCCATATGAACAGAGCTTTGTGTTTCACTTCTAGTAAGATGTTACCGCTTTCACTCTCAGCTTGTGCTATCTTGCCAGTGTATTTTGAAAGTCTTGCACTGAATCGTACTTGGTGTTTATAGTGTTGTGTTGGAGTCTTTTAGCGTGAGAATGAACCAAAAACAAATGGTCTGTCTAGACAGTACCTCCGGATTTCCAACCACCTATAATGCTTCGACTTTGAATTCATAGCAGTGGATGCTGCTGAGGGGAGGACGGCTCATAACAATGGCTGGAATGGAGCGAATGGAATAGCTTCAAACAGATGGCAACGACGTGTTTGATGTATTTGATACTGTGAGGGAAAATGTTGTTGTCTGAAGTGATAGCATTGAATTGTACACAGCATCTCCTTTCATTCTATCTTGGTTCGTGCAGGTGACTGTGACATCCTTCTCAAACCAATTGTCAGTACGCCCAGAACACGGTTCTGCGAACCAAAAGAAGTATCTCAGTTTCAAGGTCCCAGTTTTGAGAGATGAAGCCTCGTCAGTCACTTGCAGGAACCAACATTAATAATGAATAATGTAAATCATGCTTATATGACTTGTTTGTGTAGCAGTATAAAAGGACTGAGAAGGAAAGCCCTTGTCAGAGTTTTCATCAAGCTAGGATTGAGTTTGTGAACATCTCCGGCCGTGATAATAAAGATTGATTCATTTACATTGAGTTTGAGTCCTTAGTGGTGAATTTCCACGACAATACCATTCCACCAATTCCGCTCCAGCCATTACCACGAGCCCAGCCTCCCCAATTAAGGTGCCACCAACCTCCTGTGATTTATAGCCTATGGGTCATGTCGACACTCAGGAAAACTCCTCGCCCAAATCACAAGACAAGCCATGTATATATGTTAAGTAGGTTGATATTGATTGTTGATTTTGTTTAACTTCCCCATATTGCTCAAATTAAAGGGCAGTACTCAATTAGTTTCATTTGACAAGGTTAAAGTAAAGGACACATTTGCAGCAAACTGCGATTCTTGGCCATGCTACCTGGCCTTCTATGTAATTGATGAGATTGTGAGCCATGGATTCAATTAATTAAATGCAACCTGCTATACCAATGTTCATGTATTTATTTACAAACCACTGTCTTATTTACAGAGCAGACAGATTGTATTCTGAAAGCTACTGCATAAATACGGCAATGCGGATTTCATTGAGACCTGCATCATGCCAATGTTTCTATTTCAAAATGTGGCAAAGTGATAAACACCCTGCTGCACCTGTGTGAATAAGCTTGCAATCTGCTGGTGACATAACTGTGAGCTGTGTCTTCACAGACCAGACAGCTGGCTGGCTTAGAGCCTTCAGTATGACAAGACTCATTTATAATCCTCTGAAATGATGGACCAATATATTGCATGCCATTTCAGAAATGGAAATAATGTATACAGTATGTCCTTCCATAGGCTCGTCTCCCCACCAGGCATAATTCTCTTTTCCACGGCTTCCTTTCTCTTGGGTTTGATGAGCTATTGAGCTGTCTGAGTTATGCTGCATTGGTAAATGCCTTTTTAAGGACCTAACACTGAACATCATTATGCTCACTATGTGAGCTCACCATTAGTCTGGCAGTCAGGGCTAGTTTGGGAAATTCCAGACCTAGGGTGTATGCTGGAACATTAATACATTGTAGGAGGCAACCCGTCCATCTGAGAGGCTACGTCACAGCCTCCATTACCTAATAGGCATATTGATTCCAATGACCTCCAAGCCTGTCGAACGGAACAGGCCTTAAACACAAATTGTCTGTGACCATTGCTTGATGTTAATTATGGAAGCCAGCTAGTTTTAGGCCTCAGGCTAGGATCACCATCGCACTAGGTTAGCTTGGGAGAACACCTATAATACTCAACTACGGCAGTCCTGGCTGACGTAGATACAGTACCACAAGGCCTGGGCCAAACAGGCCGACAGCTCCATCAAAGCAAGACGAGCGTTCTATGATTCATACAGTATAGTAAAATGATAACAAAATACTGAATGTTGAATCCATTAGGTAATGCTCGACTATGTTTTATTAGAACATTAATGGGTAGGTAGGATGAGTTTTTACTCACCAAATTAACCGCGTAGTGTGGTCAAAGACTTAGTTACTTAGTTGTATTCACAGTGTGGTTACCTATAACCACACTGTATAATAGTTATGTTTTGGGATTTAGAAATATTTATGAACTTCTTTTTTATATAGAACATCAATTCAAACATTCAATTGAGCAAACTATTTCAGATGTATAATGAACACAGAGTTCTTCACAGTAGTAGAACTTTGTGGGATCAGCAGAACCAAGGGATGGTTGCACCTGCCTCTCTTCCTCTCTGATTCAGATGGGTTGGGTTAAATGCGGAAGACACATTTCAGTTGAAGGCATACAGTTGTACAACTGACTAGGTATCTCCCTTTCCCTTTCTGCCATTGGAAGAAGAACACTACCCACCGCTGTTGCTCCACCTTCATTCTATGGATGTGATTGTTGGTTGTTGCTGTTGTTTTTACTTTTTCAATCAAACCTGAAATGTAGAAACATTCAGATACTAAGCAACAGGAAAAGACAGGAAATTAATGAGGAGAAATCACTGTTGTGTATTGTTTATTGACAGATGTGCTCTCACCATGATGATTTATCCTCTCTCTTCAG
This sequence comes from Salvelinus namaycush, assembly GCF_016432855.1. Classification (NCBI taxonomy): domain Eukaryota; kingdom Metazoa; phylum Chordata; class Actinopteri; order Salmoniformes; family Salmonidae; genus Salvelinus; species Salvelinus namaycush. Next base: position 24,600,813 of record NC_052328.1, read on the forward strand.
GAGGCTGATGACCCACAGCAACAGGGAGGCAGGGTCTTGGGTATCCAACAGCGCCAACTAGTGTGTCTCGTGGCCAGTGGCATGCGGCGACAGGAAATACATACTGCCCCTGATCAGACAGAGAGTGAGAGACACAGGGAAGATAGGAATTATACGAGTAATGCCTCTACCTGATGTATAGACAGAGCATGCTGCTGATCACAATACAAACTTACACAAAACGTATGTTATATAGACCTACATGTACATTTTCTTAACTACTTTAGCTAGCTAGCTATGGATTAGGCGCCCCAAATCAGCAACCACAGATCGCAGCAGCTGTTCCCTCGCTGCACCAAAGTCAATCAGCCAAATGTATTTCACAAAGCCCCTTTTACATCAGTAGTTGTCACAAAGTGCTTTACAGATACCCAGCCTAAAAGTCTGCTGGAACTGTATCAATGTCTTTCAAAAGTAGTCTCATACAGTTGACTTTGGAGGTCCAGCTCTCTGTCTTTACCTTCTTTGATTTGAGTCATCTGCTTTGTATTGTTAGCTCAATTTATTTCATGCCACAACCTTGCTAGCTGCGGGGTAAATTACTGCACTTCTGACAAACGTAAATAGCGCATTTGTTACTTTGATAACTCATTTGAGTAGGCCTACCCGTGCACGTGCTTTGATCGCACATGGCTAGCTAGCTAACAAGCTCGACCTTGTTACATTTTTACATATAGCGGTAAAACGATGAAAGTTTATAGTCCGTTAGTGGGACCCTGCCCACAATCTAGCTACGTATAAATGCTGCTGGGTAGTTATTTCGTATGTTTACTTAACTTCCTTACATCCGGACTGGAGCGGATAGCTAGCTAGCTGCCCAACTTGGCTTGGCCTGCCGCCTGCATTGCTTCATTGGTTTGTGTGGAAACAAGTAAAAAATAGGATTGGAAATTAGATGCTTTTTCTTGCATTCTGACTAGCTAGCTAGCTAACGTTAACTGTCATAGCTTGGGGGACAAATGTTCATACGAAATCCATCACATTTCCATGTTGGGGGGTGGGCATATCCTGCAAATTGTCCCAAGTATAACGTTAGGCCTATACCTAGCTCTACATTTTCATTTGAATTAAACCAATGGACTCACCTTCACATTGACTGGGATTATGATCTTCTAGGCCGGGTGGGACTACATGGGTTGAATTGTGTTTACATTTCTAGAGGCTGTTTATAATGAGTGATGTTCTGTTGGACTGTATAGTGTAGTCACAGATAGAACGGTTAGTTACCAGTAGCTTTGGTGTGGTGAATCTAGGTCCAGGGCTGAGCAGACTGCAGCCCCACAGGAGGGCCTTTGGAGAGGAAGGCAGAAGGAGCTGGTGCTGCTGCTGAGTCAAACACGGTCTGTCTGTTAGACCTCCTCTGTGCAAAGAGGTCTTTAATCCCATCATCACCTGACCCTCTCCTCCTGCTTCCATTTATCCCTCTTTCTCAGGGGAGAGGGCCAGACAAAGTAAAGAACCTCCACAGACTGTGAAGATGGATCACATCAAAAGGATCATGCATTTAGGCCTATTTGTCAGGAGGAAATAGCCTACGTAATTCAGTGGTTGACTAGTTGGTACCCATTTAGTTTAGTAAATGTACAATAATTCAATATTGCTCAGCAAGTACCTTCCTACTGGTATCAGCTTCTTTAGAAACAAAGGTATAATATTTTACAGAGCTGTGTGTGTCCCTTTAGTTGGACATAATTTGCCACACATTTTGAGTAATTTAGCACAGCATTATCACAGTTTAGTCATACTAGGCCTAGACCTAATTCTGTGTGATTAGATCGCCATAGGCTAACGAAAGCAGTTTGTAATGCTGTTATGTGGGCAAACGTTGACAGCATTAGCCAGGCTTACATTTGACATTTTAGTCATTTAGCAGACACCCTTATTCAGAGTGACTTACAGTTAGTGCATTCATCTTAAGATAGCTAGGGGAGACAACCGTTATCACAGTCGTAGTACCATGCCAGTGCCAGTGTAATTCCTCTATTTGCAGGTTAATGAGGTGGGATTAGTGTAAACAGCTGAATAGCTAAATCAGCATTCTGGCACAGTGGCTTGGGCTGTGTGGGATGGGTGCTAAACAGCCATCCAAAAGCTGGTTGGGTTTTACTCTGTGCTTTGCTGTTGGCCAACACTTAATTTTCTCAAACCAGTGTTCAGTGTTTGCAGATAGCCTAGCGGTTACAGAAGTTTGTTTAGCACAGAGCAGAAGACCTGTGTTGAAAAATGCCCCTTGACAGAAACCCATTTTTGCATGCCTAGTTCAATAACCTCAGTATGAATGATATGGTTTATATGTTTTGTAAAAACTCCATATGAACCAATTTGTGGAATTACTCAATTATCACTTCGCCTCAAAACTCATGGTCCGAGATAGGCGTTCCATGGTCCGCTGCTTTTCCCATTGATAATTGAGTCCCATGCATTACCCCAGAATTCCACATTCTTGCTCTTGTATTTAGTTCCTGTATTCAGAGCTTGCACAGAAAACAAATTGTTGCCATGCCTTGAGTAGGTGTTTTAGTGTGTAGTGGATTCTCATGGCCATGTTACAAAGCTCTTATTCACTCACTTGTTTTGGTGTATAAGGCTATTTCTATTCCTGTGCGTCTTTGTGTGTGTGTTATGACATTTTCATGAACACGTAGACATTCTGTAGCACCAAAAGGTGTCTAAACATGCATTTAGTGAGGAAATTGTGAATTTTCCTTGCTACACACACCTGTTCAAAATAGGGAGTGCTGGACTAGATACTGAGGAACATGGTCTGACAAACCCTGAACAAAAGGCTTATCAGAGCAATCTTCTATCTACTTTCATTTTCTTTGTGTGTGACAAAAGAAAAATGTCCTCCATGAAAGAGAAAAGCGAGGCTTTATTAAGAGATCCATCTGTGTTGGGTTGAGTCACTATAATCATCAGCGTTTGAAATATTTAACACCGTATGTGCTTGTAATCTGAGGGGATTGCAGCGTTGCCATGACAACAGATACACGGTGGAGCTCCCGCTCTTTGGTAAGTGCTCCACAGAGCACAGAGGCAGCTGAGTGGTGGAAGTGCTCCCTGTAGGGGACTGTAGGGCCCTATCTTATGTATTAGGTGTCTCAAATTTTAAAAAACGTCAGTAGTTCTCTAAATTGTAAAATATAATTGAGACATTTCTCATCTCCTTAAGCATTAAAGCCCAACCAATCCTTTTGTCCCTGTGCCACAGGCAATAAATCACAGGACAGCGGCATCGTAGAGATGGAGGAGCTTCCTGTCCCTCAGAACATCAAGATCAGCAACATCACATGTGACTCCTTCAAGATTTGCTGGGACATGGAGCCCCGGGTCAAGGAGCGCATCACTCACTACTTCATCGACCTCAACAAGAAAGAGAACAAGAACTCCAACAAGTTCAAACACAAGGTAAACTATTAACACGCACACAACAACAACTAGGCTATTTCAAAGGAAGAACTCACAGTTTATAATACAATCAAATGTATTTTATAAAGCCCTTTTCACATCAGCAGTTGGCACAAAGTTATTAAGATACCCAGCCTAAACCCCCAAAGAGCAAGCAATGCAGAAGCACAGAGACTAGAAAAAACTCCCTAGAGCCTGAAGTTGTCTCTAAAATAATTTCTACATGATAAGGCCAGTTGTTTAGTTTGAGCTATAACACCAACCAGTATGTACCCACATCGTAACCTTTATACCCCAAACAAGTTGTGTAACAGGCGTAATGAGTATATAAACGGAGAGTATCTTAAATAATTCATCAATCCCCCCACAATTTTTTTGCTTAACTAACACTCACACTTTACTTTTTTCCAGCTTACTCGCTCTGGATAAGAGCATCTGCTAAATTACTCAAATCGAAATGTAAACAAAGGATAGATAACCTTTTACCAGAGCTCAGAAGCAGAACTGACACTCCCACACTAGGGAACCTTTTGTATTCTAACAGATTAAGCCCTGAGCATGAATGATATCACACAGCGCTAGCAGAGACTAATTGCACAAATATGGCTGCTGTTTCAGCCTTTAATCTAATGCATCTAATGTAACATTTTTGCAGATCTATTTCATCAGTCTCCCATTCACACTCTGGGTGGAGTGAACATAAAAGCCCCCCCCCCCCCCCCCCCCAAAGGAAGTGGTTTTCTTCCCATTCTCTGTGTGAATATACATAGATAGAATGCATTTATTTTCATTACAGCACGCAGGGCCAATGTTGTGCATTAATGTACTGCTGTTGTCGCTACACAGGGCTGGTGTAATATTGCAGGGCGGGCCCAATCTATGTCCTGCTAATGCATAGAGACAGGAAGTACTAGGCTCCATGGCATACATTAAATCAATATTGAGGAGATGGGGGAAGGGGAACGCCACAGGAGTCTATACATGTCATATATGCAGCTTAAAGGTCATATTCAGACGTTTTTTTTCTCAATATCAAGTAATTTCTGGGCAACAATGAAGTACCTTATTGTGATTGTTTTCAATTAAAATGGTCAAAAATAAACAAAAATAGCTTCATAGCAAAGAGCAATTTCTCAAGCAAGAATTGTTCTGTGACTGTCTGGGCGTGGTCTGACTGAGGAGGGGAAAACTGAAAACTAGCTGTTATTGGCAGAGAGGTTTGGAACTCTTTCTTCTTCGTCTATTAACTAATTTACCACCTGGTGATGTCACCAGACAGGCCAAAACTTTATCCCACAAAAACAGGCAGACATTTCAGGTGGTCTTTTCAAACAGCTCTTACAGTGTAAGGGCAATATCATAATTTTCACAGTATTATTCCAACCTAATAGTGTGGAAATATATATAAAACATAGAAAATTCACGTTTTTGACTGCACTGGGCCTTTAACACTAAGCATTGTATTTATGCTGATTTAGTGTTTTGGTCTGTGCGTGGCATTAAAATATACTGTATCAATAGTGATGAGGCCACTACTGATATGTTGCTTTTGCAGCTGAACGGTGAATAATGTGTTTATTCAGAGTTTGTGTTTTGTATGTAGAGTTGTAAACTTTGTGTATGTTGAGTTTAAGCTCTGTCTGCCGGTGTCCCTGTCCAGGATGTCCCCACCAAGCTAGTGGCGAAGGCAGTGCCTCTGCCCATGACAGTGAGGGGTCACTGGTTCCTCAGCCCGCGTACGGAGTACACCGTGGCCGTCCAGACTGCCTCCAAACAGAGTGACGGAGACTACGCCGTGTCAGAGTGGAGCGAGATCATCGACTTCACCACCGCCGGTAAGGCAGGGGGCAGAAGAGGGACAGGGAAACAAAGCATTTATTTTTTGGCCTATCCCTAAAACCTTCTATCTTTATTTGATATAGGCCTACATGCTGTATTCTCTCATTAATGGCTAATCCTAACCCCTGTTTCCAGATTATTCCACGGTGCATCTAACCCAGCTGCTGGAGAAGGCTAAGGTCATCGCAGGCAGGATGCTGCGCTTCTCTGTGTTCTACAGGAATCAAAACAAAGAGTACTTTGACCAGGCCAGGTACGTACGAACGTCGGCACAACTGCCCTAACAGCCAGCACAGTTTTATTCTGACGTTATGATACAGTATGTAAAAACGGTATAATACGGGGAAATCACGTAATATAGAGATACATGACCCTTTGCTGTACCTCCTTCCCTTGTAACTGAAATTGTCATAGGCTTTTCTCAAAGCTCAAAGGCAGTGGTCCAGATGGTATGGCTTAATGCTGTTTTTAATATATACTCAGATAGTATAGGCTGTGCATGTGTAAGTCTAGTTCTGTATTTGGGGAGTTAGTCTAAGCTCAACAGAAAGGTATTATTGCAAAAAACTGCCTCCAAATCCATTAAAAAAACTCTGCTTACATTGCATCATACAACAAGTAAAGTATCTAGGTTAGCAGATTATATTTGGGTAAAACAGCCGTTCCGGATATTTGTTTACTTATAGGATTTTCTGCATTCGGAACTAGAAGTGTACCATGGTCAGGAAACCTCTGAATTACTATTTTATATAACAGCAGCTTGCACAAGTTAGGTAGAATTTTTTGGGTTCGCATTTGCGCATATGTTTGCTGGAACAAATGACCTCCCCAATGACTGCATGCGTTGGACCAGTCTTAAAACGTAGCAGCTTTAATTGCTGGATACAAAGCCTTTTAAAGTATATTCTGATGAAAGAGGAAGCTGAGTGTGTAGCAAGCACCTGACTGGAAAGCAAGATGGAAAAGGGGGAAAGAGAGAGGAACAGAGTGAGAGAGAGAGAGGAGAGAGACAGAGAGGAGAGAAGTCTGGTGTATTTTTAGTTGTTTGCTGATGTGTTAACCGATTATGTATTTTTTCTTCTTGGGGGATAAGAGCACTTTCTGTTCTTTAGTTTTATCTTCTCGTATTTGAATTTCTCTGTGGTGTAGCATGGTGAAAAACTATACAGAAACGGCTTCATCTCGTGGAGAATACACCCAAGGACAGTAAAATGAGGCCTTTCCTATGATGACCCGGATGGGACCTTAATAATTAGATAGTTACCATGACAAAGAGACAATTATGGTTATAATGGCAACCTTTAAAGTGTTACCAATGTAATTACGCCAATAATTGAAGCCTTTGGAGCTCAGATTTGCATCATAGGATATGACTGCCAATTTAAACCTCACAAGGTGCTTTCAAGTTTCTGCTATTCATTTGTTGGCATCCAGAGATCTTGCCGAATACAATCTATCTGTCCGTTTTTTTTGTCTGAGTTCTGTCTAGGGGCAAAGAAAGGTCTGTTTGCCAGTGAGAAAACTGAGGAGCAATTCATTTTTATAGTAGATTAACTAGATGACATTGATTAGATCAGTCTTTTTACTCATTGTTTCCCGAAATGCATCCTTTCTGAATAGGTTGTTTGCGTAGTCAAGAGACACATTGACAAGCTTTCAGTAGGATTCAGCTGCTACCCAAATCCCTGGTTGTATCGATGATACATTTATTGTAATAACTTATAGTATAGTGATTACTCAGACAGTTGTCCATGTCTCCTCTCCAGGGAGGTGCATGGGAACCACATGCTGCCAGCTGTGAAGGACAACAGTGGAAGTCATGGCTCACCTATCAGCGGGAAGCTGAAGGGCCTCTACTTCAGCTGCAACACAGAGTTCAACACAGGCAAGCCCCCCCAGGACTCCCCCTACGGCCGCACACGCTTCGAGATCCAGGCCGAGGCCCTGTTCAACCCCAAAACTAACCTCTACTTCGGGGACTTCTACTGCATGTACACAGCCTACCACTACGTCATCCTAGTGTTGGCCCCACAGGGCTCGCCCGGCGATGACTTCTGTAAGGCAAGGCTGCAAGCGCTCGACGTCACCAACAACCACTTCCTGACTTGCACGGTGGACGAGGAGGCGGGCGACGGGGCGCTGGTTTTCCGGCACGCCCAGGATGTGATCCTGGAGGTGATCTACACAGAGCCCGTGGACCTGGCGCTGGGCACGGTGGCAGAGATCAGCGGGCACCAGCTCATGAGCCTGTCTACCGTCAATGCTAAGAAGGACCCCAGTTGCAAGACCTGCAACATCAGCGTGGGACGCTAGTGGGAGACTGGACTGCACCTGTGCTACACAGATATACACACACGCAACCCCAACCTTTACCCACCTTTATATCCACAAAGGACCACCCTCCCAAAAGAAGAACATTGCAGGAGAGGGACCCAGACTGTGAAAGAAATTTAACAACAGGGTAGGGTGCTAGAATTCCCAGTCCACACGCACACGCACACGCACACACACACACACATCATCCATTTTCCTTTTCAACCTCATAGGAACCACCCTCCCAAAAGTGTGGCATTCTATTCATCCCTCCCGCCTTCCCCATCAGAAGAGAAACCATGTAAAAGAGGGAGGAGCCCCAACTGAAAGATCTACAGCTGAAGTGTGGGATCCTAACAAGCCTTGGTCAGCATCATCCAAACCGCTAGCCAACACTGACTGATCCCTTTAAATGTTCTAACCAAACATTGTTCCGTGCATGTATTCACACAGCTTTTCTCATTGATTTTCTCTCCTGTTGTTTTTCAAACGTCTCCTTCTCCCGTTGACCTCTTCAAATGTTCTGTTGTTCACTTCAGTCCAGGTAGACAGATGGTTGTGTTCCTGTTTTCCCATCTCTCCTGGAAGGCGTTAGAATGGTTCAGATCCGACAGATCTAAGTTACTCCCTCCCTCTGTCAGGCAGAGACTGGTACTAATTTAGGGCTGCAGTGTCATCATCTTTAAGCCAAAGGTAACACAAAAGGACATAACTTGCTGTAGAATAACAATACTAATGCAACAGCCACTTAAAGCATATTAACTCGGAGATCAAGTTGAACTACTTGGTAACCATTAAGAGCATGATGCAGTATGTACAGCATGACTTTGAAAACTGAGTCTGTCAGTTCCTCTACCACAGCTACCCTTCTGCAATGTTATGTGGCGGTGACGTCTCACTCTACCACAGCTACCCTTCTGCAATGTTACGTTTGATTTATTCTAGTTATAAGGAAACCATAAACTGTGTTTAGTAAAGTAATGTGAAAAAATATTTATTTTTTACTGATATATACACATATAAACCAGAAGTGCACAATGTCAAGAGCTCTGATCCTAGTAAAGAATGACATTTTTGGATGATAAACACAACCAGGAGAAAACAACACAGATTTGAGTAACTTGCACTATGCCAACATTCACAAGTTAGTTTTTTTCCAAGGTAATGTATAACTTGAATTTCCACAATTCATCATATCAACTATGAACTATTACATATCATAGTACAATGTGGGACTAAAAACTGATTGACATGCACAAACATTCTACAGGATCGTCGGATTGTGTATTCGGATGACATATCCCCCGTGCCAAGATTGCACTTTTCAAAGAGCAGCATTTTAACGTAGTAGACCACGTTACGTACCTGTTATATCGACATTAGTTTGGCAAGAACAAAATGCAAGTAACAATAAAGTGCCATAAAATAGCTTAGAATAGCATAAAATAACATTTATCTAACATCAACTGTGATATATATTTGTTCTCTTTTTTTCCTTAAAATGAAAGTGTTACACTCGCTACATCAGTTTCATAAAATATTATAATTACATTAGTAGCATACAAAAAGTATAATTTGTCATGAATAACAAAGGACTTGTTAAGGGACTAAAAATAGCTGGATGTGGCCCAGCAATTCTTGTGGCACTCTTGCCATCACTCTTAACCAAAGTGAGAGTCAGTCAACATCAAAGTCATTTAAAGTGCATCACCATGTAAGCATCGCATGAAACATTACCAGAAGTACCGCTATCTCACTTTGAAATTTGTTCTGGGAAAAAAAAAATCCAATAAAGTGAGCAAAAAAAACCTGTTTCAAAATAAAAGTCCCACTGTGAAGGAGGCTCAAACAGTCTTCGGACTATCCCGTTTACTGAGCAGGACTTCCAGCAAACGGAGTTTAGCTTTTAAGTTCTTGTACTCGCAGTACTCCTCTGCCATGGGCCCACGGTCCTCTTTCTGGGCAGCCCTTTAAAGACGAGGAAGAGAAAAATACTAACTTAACATTTCAGATAAGCTGCAGCTTTCATTACTGGTATAGTCCCTGTGTTGCCTTATTCAGATAACTTTGTACAGTAAGTATTGTAATCGGAACATTTTATTTTACTTTCAAAAACCGCTACATGTACAAAATATGTGTATAGTTCAGAGCAGTTGTCTCTATCTCTCCGTCTCTCTCCCAAGTACTTCTTTGTGTCGTATTAACGTCAGTAAATGTGTATCATGCTGTTGTGTGATTCTGATTAATTCTTCTGGTGGATGTTTTGTTTTTCACAAGGCATTGTTGAACTATGAAAACCAAATGTTCCAGTTTATTAAAAGAAAATTAAAGGAAAAGCAAAAAGTGAAGTGTAACGAGTCTTACCGGCCGGTCTGTGTGTAGAAGTGGTCCTCAAAGACTCGGAGAGCTGAACGGAGTCTCTTCTTCTCAGCTCGCGTCACCCTCAGCTGCTCCAGTAACTCTGACCTACAGTACAGTAGAAGTGGTCAGGGAGAGGACTGAATACATACAGCAAGGCCTCAACACTTCACTTGCCCAATCCCAAATCAACCCCTTTGCACTGGCGAGAGAAGTTACACCTGGGAGAGCATACCTTGATGCCTCGTGCAGTGTTGCAGTGGTGACACTGGGCGGCTGTAGACCTTTGATCTCCTCCAGAGGTGACACCAGGGGCATATTGGCCACTTCACTATGCGGCAGACGCAGTGACTCATCTGAAGACACACAACGCAGTGCTGTATGAGGTAGCCAGGTGCTGTCCTTCACACACTCTTCATCAGAACCCTCCTCTTCCTCCTGTAGGGAAACAGCACAGAGGCTGAGAGACGTGTGTGTGTGTGTGTGTGTGTGTGTGTGTGTGGTGTGTGGTGTGTGTGTGTGTGTGTGTGTGACAGAGAGAGACTCACTATGGTGGTGATGACGGGGATGGTGGTGGGTGAACACAGGAGCTGCTGTTTGACCTGGCGGTAGCGATCATAGAAGGGCTTCATCAGAGTCTTCTCCTGTCTGGTGCTCTGAAAACACACACATACATGGTTAAAAAAAAAACTCGGAACAATATGCAATTGTCATTGAGAAGCTACACAAAATAAAGAAGCTACACAAAATAGGACATTTACAAGGAACACTGGGCAGTCTTACCGGTCGCCCATACAGGCTCTCAAAGTAGAGCAGACACTTCTGCAGGGTGACCTTCTCCACAGCCATCTGAGCTGGAGTCATCTCCTGCAAGAACACACCAGTGGTAATACAGTCAGACACCAGGCCAGAACCAAACTAATACACAACACCACAATTACACTGACAGAATAACACCCACAGCTTCCAAGTATATTACTAGCTCATGTCCAGTATGTTACAATCCAGAGATAACAAGGTAGACGAAATTAAGGCAAGGGTTGCTTTCCAGAGAGACATCAGGGATTGTAACATACTCTGTTTCACGGAAACATGGCTCTCTCGGGATATGCTGTCGGAGTCGGTACAGCCACCGGGATTATTTTTGCGTCACGCCGACAGAAATAAACATCTCTCCGGGAAGAAGAAGGGCGTGGATGTATGTTTCATGCCTAACAACTCGTGGTGTAATTGTAACAACATACAGGAACTCAATTCCTTCTGTTCACCTGACCTAGAATTCCTCACGATCAAATGCCGACCATATTATCTCCCAAAATAATTATCGTCGGTTATTGTCACAGCCGTGTATATCCTCCCTCAAGCCAATACCACGACAGCCCTCAAGGAACTTCACTGGACTTTATGCAAACTGGAAACCATATATCCTGAGGCTGCATTTATTGTAGCTGGGGATTTTAACAAAGCAAATTTGAGAACGAGGCTACCTACATTTTATCAGCATATTGATTGTACTCTATCTTCTGCGATGCATACAAAGCCCTCCCTCCCTCGCCCTTCCTTTCGGCAAATCTGACCACGACTCCATTTTGCTCCTCCCTTCCTATAGGCAGAAACTCAAACAGGACGTACCCGTGATAAGGACTATTCAATGCTGGTCTGACCAATCGGAATCCACGCTTCAAGATTGTTTTGATTACGCGGACTGGGACATGTTCCGGGTAGCCTCAGAGAATAATATTGATTTATATACGCTGATTCGGTGAGTGAGTTTATAAGGAAGTGCATAGGAGATGTTGTACCCACTGTGACTATTAAAACCTACCCTAACCAGAAACTGTGGCTAGATGGCGGCATTCGCGCAAAACTGAAAGCGCGAACCACCGCATTTAACCATGGAAAGATAACTGGGAATATGGCCGAATACAAACAGTGTAGTTATTCCCTCTGCAAGGCAATCAAACAGGCAAAATGTCAGTATAGAGACAAAGTGGAGTCGCAACGGCTCAGACACGAGATGTATGTGGCAGGGTCTACAGACAATTACGAACTACACGTCTTGCTTCCAGACAAACTAAACACGCAACAGCGCCTCTTCAACCTCAGAAGGCTGAAGAAATGTGGCTTGTCACCTAAAACCCTCACAAACTTTTACAGATGCACAATTGAGAGCATCCTGTCAAGCTGTATCACCGCCTGGTATGGCAAATGCACCGCCCACAACCGTAGGGCTCTCCAGAAGGTGGTGCTGTCTGCACAACGCATCACCGGGGGCAAACTACCTGCCCTCCAGGACACCTACAGCACAGGAAGGCCAAAAAGATCATCAAGGACAACAACCAACCGAGCCACTGCCTGTTCACCCAGCTACCATCCAGAAGGCGAGGTCAGTACAGGTGCATCAAAGCTGGGACTGAGAGACTGAAAAATTGCTTCTATCTCAAGGCCATCAGACTGTTAAACAGCCATCACTAACACAGAAAGGCTGCTGCCTACATACAGACTTGAAATCATTGGCCACTTTAATAAATGCATCACTAGTCACTTTAATAATGCCACTTTAATAATGTTTACATATCTTGCATTACTCATCTCATATGTATATACTGCATTCTATACCATCTATTGCATCTAGCCTATCCCGCTCAGTCATTGCTCATCCATATTTTTATATTCTTATTCCATTCCTTTACTTAGATTTGTGTGTATTAGGCAGTTGTTGTGGAATTGTTAGATTACTTGTTAGATATTGCTACACTGTCGGAACTAGAAGCACAAGCATTTTGCTACACTCACAATAACATCTGCTAACCATGTGTATGTGACCAATAACATTTGATTTGAGCTAATCAAGAGTAGCCTAATCTTTATAAGAGAATAGGTCCTTTCACAGCCTATATGTACATTTCCATCGCATTACCACTATGTGGGGTTTTACCTTGATGTTATCAGGCAGTCCCTCCTCCTCTCGTTTCTCCATCAGTCTCTTCATCAGGCTATCAATGGTCTCCTCCAGTGAGGGTTTGTTGTTACTGTTGTGGTAGTGTTCCATCGCCCCCTTGGGTTCACTTGTGGACCTGCATGTCCCTGTGTTTCCCCCTTTCTGCTGCTCTCTGAGCCCCTCTGCACACTGTTTCAGCTTCAGCTCTACACAGGTTCCATTTGATAATATACAACATCCATACAAATATCAATATAGATTCAGAATACATGTCCTTCCTCCACAAAGAAAAAAACATCAAAATGGCATAAATAACGAATATAAACAACATTCATTCTACAGCCACCAGGTGGTGTGTCTCGGTGTTACATTCAGCTTCTATTCACACAGGGGTTTCTAAACACATCTGATTGCACCTCGTCAAGGACTCACCTTTGAGCTGCTTTCGAGACTTGGTGAGGTCCCGCATCAGTCTAGACACCTCATGATGGGCAGTCCTATCATTGTGTGCTGGCTGTCACAGAAAAACAACACACACCTCATGAATATATTACACATAGAAAAAAGTATGTTCATCATACTGTATCTGGCAAATTATATCCTATCGTTATTATCAGTCCATAAACACTAGGTGGAGCCACACTAAATATATGCGCTATACTGGATTAAGAAGTTCAGCCCTGGAAAAGACAGAAGTGTAATGGTTGTAAACGTCCAGTAGGTGAAGTCTTGTCCTTTAATCGGTCTACAGTTTCTCATTTGCGTACAAGCAATTTTTGGATCTGTGTTGAAACGTATCTATAGAACAGCAATAATCAAATGCTTGAATACATTTACAGAACTTCTGATAATTGTCTTGCCTTAGTACCTGATTTGCATATCTTAGAACACCTTTCACAAAACTTTAAATGTCATCAGTGGGGGAAAAAAGCAATGTTAAGTGTACACAGAATATAACACATTGTTTTCATCAGAAGAGAAATGTGTGTAATTGTGTTCACTGTCTCCGCATACAATGTGCTTATTTTTTATTATGTTTTTTTATCAGGAATAATATTTGATGTGTATTCCCCATAATTCTGCACCTTTGTAGCTGAACTTTTTGAAAATCTACAACATTGTCGCAAAAAATGCTGGATTTCAGTTTCCAAAGGCTCTGTGCAGCTGGTATTGGGCTGACTTTGCGCTTTAGGAAAGGAAACTGAAGTCAAGTCTGCTTCTCAGCCCCAGACAGCTGAGACAGACAGAGAGATAGAAAGAGAGCGTTATTTGAATCAGTCTAAACTGGCCTGGCATAGAGGGAGAGGAGATATGACTGTCTGTGGCTTTGATTCTCTCACTCAGCAGAAGGAAATACATTCCTTTGTCTTTATGAGACAGTCTGCGCTAAAACCATCATCAGTCAAACTATGGATTCATTCAGAAACTAAAAGGTTGGGCTCTGGGCTATAATGGGGTTGTAAATAATGTTTCACGGTTTCACTGTCTCACCCTGTACTGTCTCTCTTGCTCAAAGTGCTCCTCGAAGCGTCTGATCCTCTTCCTCACGTTCTGGATGTGTCTGTTGAGCGTCGTGACCGATGGGGCCTTGTTTGCGCCCTCTGCTGGTTCAGTCCTCACTGTGTAGTGAGCCCTGAGGAGGGAGGGAGAGCTAGAACGGTAAATTACCATTATCCATTACATACCGTACAAACACGTCCAGCACCACCACACACACACAAATACAAAAACTGAACACAAACACACAACACTTGGACACAGTCTCATACATCCTGATGTGTTGTGAGCAGGGTGGGGAGGGGGCCGTTTCAGGGTCCGTGTTGAAGCGATGGCCCAAGCTGAGGTTGTGGCTGCGGGGGGACGGTACGGGACAGTCACCCACTGCAAGGCGCTGAAGGAGAGGACTGGGACTAGGGGTCTTCAGACATTCACTGCTACTGCCCTCAGAGAGAGACACGGGGGGCCTCTGGACCGGACTAGCTTCTGACAGAGAGGAGAGGGAGGATGGAAAGAGACAACAGTGGTCAAAGTACATAAATTAAATGAAGACCAACAGGTTTGAAATGATAGAAAAGCTAGCAATGTAATTGTGCACCTGTCCTATTCACCCTCTGGATGGCAGACATACACTATCCATGTTTCAATTGTCTTAAGGCTTAAGAATCCTTCTTGAACCTGTCTCCTCCCCTTCATCTACACTGATTGAAGTGGATTTAACAATTGACATCAATAAGGGATCATATCTTTCACCTGGATTCACCTGGTCAGTCTGTGTCTATGTCAAAAACAACTGACTTCACTTCAGTCCTTCACTTTGGTCCTTTGTAGCTCAGTTGGTAGAGCATGGTGTTCACAACACAAGGATAGTGGTTTTGATTCCTGGGAATACCCATTTGTAAAATGTATACACGAATGACTGTAAGTCACATTGGATAAAAGTGTCTGCTAAATGGCATATTTTATATTATACACTGAGTGTACAAAACATTAGGAATTGCACTTTGCATGACATAGACTGACCAGGTGAATCCAGGTGAAAGATATGATCCCTTATTGATGTCACTTGTTAAATCCACTTCAATCCGTGTAGATGAAGGGGAGGAGACAGGTTAAAGAAGGATTCTTAAGCCTTAAGACAATTGAAACATGGATAGTGTATGTGTGCCATTCAGAGGGTGAATGGGCAAGACAAATGATTTAAGTGCCTTTGAACGAGGCATGGTAGTAGGTGCCAGGCGCACCGGTTTGAGCGTGTCAAGAACTGCAACGCTGTTGGGTTTTTCACACTCAACAGTTTTCTGTGTATATCAAGAATAGTCCACCACCCAAAGGACATACAGCCAACTTCACACAACTGTGAAAAGCATTGGAGTCAACATGGTCCAGCAAGTGCCTCCTGGGTGGCGCAGTGGTCTAAGGCACTGTATCGCAGTGCTAGCTGTGCCACCAGAGACTCTGGGTTTGAGCCCGGGCTCTGTCGCAGCCGGCTGCGACCGGGAGGCCCATGGGGCGGCACACAATCGGCCTAGCGTCGTACGGGTTAGGGAGGGTTTGGCCGGTAGGGATATCCTTGTCTCATCGCGCACTAGCTACTCCTGTGGCGGGCCAGGCACAGTGCACGCTGACCAGGTCGCTAGGTGTACGGTGTTTCCTCCGACATATTGTTGCGGCTGGCTTCCGGGTTGGAGGCGCGCTGTGTTAAGAAGCAGTGCGGCTTGGTTGGGTTGTGTTTCGGAAGACGCATGGCTCTCGACCTTCGCCTCTTCCGAGTCCGTACGGGAGTTGCAGCGATGAGACAAGACAGTAACACCTAACAATTGGATACCACGAAACAAAACTGATCACAGACGAGCACTCCTTCACTCTTTGTGAATATGGGCCAATGCTCCAACTGTATCCTGGTGCATCGTGACTCGACTAGCAAGCATGAGACACACCCACCCAAAGCGAATACTGAGAGAGCTTATATCATCCATAAGACTGATACGATACTAACCATAAGACTGATATAATCCATAAGACTGGTACTCACCAAAAGACTGATACTAACCTTAAGACTGATACAA
Source organism: Salvelinus namaycush (assembly GCF_016432855.1). Lineage (NCBI taxonomy): Eukaryota > Metazoa > Chordata > Actinopteri > Salmoniformes > Salmonidae > Salvelinus > Salvelinus namaycush. The sequence goes on from NC_052328.1 coordinate 24,617,277, forward strand.
ACCATAACACTGATATCATCCATAAGACTAATACTAACCATTAGACTGATATCATCCATAAGACTGATACTAACCATAAGACTGACATTAACCATAATACTGACACTAACCATAAGACTGATACTAACCATAAGACTGATACTAACCATAAGACTGATACTAACCATAAGACTGATATCATCCATAAGACTGATACTAAGCATAAGACTGATATCATCCATAAGACTGATACTAACTGTAACGGATGTGAAATGGCTAGCTAGTTAGCGGGTACGCGCTACTAGCGTTTCAATCAGTTACGTCACTCGCTCTGAAACCTAGAAGTAATGTTGCCCCTTGCTCTGCAAGGGCCGCGGCCTTTGTGGAGCGATGGGTAACAATGCTGCGTGGGCGACCGTTGTTGATGTGTGCAGAGGGTCCCTGGTTCGCGCCCGTGTCGGGGCGAGGGGACGTACTAAAGTTATACTGTTACATTGATGCTGTTGACACGGATCACTGGTTGCTGCGGAAAAGGAGGAGGTTGAAAGGGGGGTGAGTGTAACGGATGTGAAATGGCTAGCTAGTTAGCGGGTACGCGCTACTAGCGTTTCAATCAGTTACGTCACTTGCTCTGAAACCTAGAAGTAATGTTGCCCCTTGCTCTGCAAGGGCCGCGGCTTTTGTGGAGCGATGGGTAACGACGCTTTGTGGGTGTCAGTTGTTGATGTGTGCAGAGGGTCCCTGGTTCGCGCCCGTGTCGGGGCGAGGGGACGGTTTAAAGTTATACTGTTACATAACCATAAGACTGATACTAACCATAAGACTGATATCATCCATAAGACTGGTACTCACCAAAAGACTGATACTAACCTTAAGAATGATACAAACCATAACACTGATATTCCATAAGACTGATACTAACCATTAGACTGATACTAACCATAAGACTGATACTAACAATAAGACTGATACTAACCATAAGAATGATATCATCCATAAGACTGATACAAACAATAAGACTGATACTAACAATAAGACTGATACTACCAATAAAACTGATACTAACCATGAGACTGATACTAACCATAAGACTGATACTAACCATGAGACTGATACTAACCATAAGACTGATACTAGCCATAAGACTGATACTAACCATAAGACTGATACTAACCACAAGACTGATACTAACCATAAGACTGATACTAACCATAAGACTGATATCATCCATAAGACTGACACTAACCATAAGACTGACACTAACCATAAGACTGATACTAACCATAAGACTGATACTAACCATAAGACTGATACTAACCATAACACTGATATCATCCATAAGGCTGATATCATCCATAAGGCTGATATCATCCATAAGACTGATATCATCCATAAGACTGGTACTCACCATAAGACTGATACTAACCATGAGACTGATACTAATCATAAGACTGATATCATCCATAAGACTGATACTAACCATAAGACTGATATCATCCATAAGACTGATACTAACCATAAGACTGATACTAACCATAAGACTGATACTCACCATAACACTGATACTCACCATAACACTGATATCATCCATAAGGCTGATATCATCCATAAAACTGATATCATCCATAAAACTGATATCATCCATAAGACTGATACTAACCATGAGACTGATACTAACCATAAGACTGATATCATCCATAAGACTGGTACTCACCAAAAGACTGATACTAACCTTAAGACTGATACAAACCATAACACTGATATCATCCATAAGACTAACACTAACCATTAGACTGATATCATCCATAAGACTGATACTAACCATAAGACTGATATTAACCATAATACTGATACTAACCATAAGACTGATACTAACCATAAGACTGATACTAGCCATAAGACTGATACTAACCATAAGACTGATACTAACCATAAGACTGATACTAACCATAAGAATGATACTAACCATAAGACTGATCCTAGCCATAAGACTGGCACTCACCATAAAACTGATATCATCCATAAAACTGATACTAACCATAAGACTGATATCATCCATAAGACTGATACTAAGCATAAGACTGATATCATCCATAAGACTGATACTAACCATAAGACTGATACTAACCATAAGACTGATACTAACAATAAGACTGATACTAACAATAAGACTGATATCATCCATAATACTGATATCATCCATAAGACTGATACTAACCATAAGACTGATACTAACCATAAGACTGATACTAACCATAAGACTGATATCATCCATAAGACTGGTACTCACCAAAAGACTGATACTAACCATAAGACTGATACTAACAATAAGACTGATACTAACAATAAGACTGATACTAACAACAAGACTGATATCATCCATAAGACTGATATCATCCATAAGACTGATACTAACCATAAGAATGATACTAACCATAAGACTGATACTAACCATAAGACGGATACTAACCATAAGACTGATATCATCCATAAGACTGGTACTCACCAAAAGACTGATACAAACCATAAGACTGATACTAACCATAAGACTGATCCTAGCCATAAGACTGATACTAACCATAAGACTGATACTACCCATAAGACTGATATCATCCATAAGACTGATATCATCCATAAGACTGATATCATCCATAAGACTGATACTAACCATGAGACTGATCTTAACCATAAGACTGATATCATCCATAAGACTGATACTAACCATAAGACTGATATCATCCATAAGACTGGTACTCACCATAAGACTGATACTAACCATAAGACTGATACTAACCATGAGACTGATACTAACCATGAGACTGATACTAACCATAAGACTGATATCATCCATAAGACTGATACTAACCATAAGACTGATATCATCCATAAGACTGATACTAACCATAAGACTGATACTAACCATAAGACTGATATCATCCATAAGACTATCATCCATAAGACTGATACTAACCTTAAGACTGATACTAAGACTGATATCATCCATAAGACTGATACTAACCATAAGACTGATACTAACCATAAGCCTGATACTAACCATAAGCCTGATATCATCCATAAGACTGATACTAACCATAAGACTGATATCATCCATAAGACTGATATCATCCATAAGACTGATATCATCCATAAGACTGATACTAACCTTAAGACTGATATCATCCATAAGACTGATACTAACCATAAGACTGATACTAACCATAAGACTGATATCATCCATATGACTGATACTAACCATAAGACTGATACTAACCATAAGACTGATATCATCCATAAGACTATCATGCATAAGACTGACACTAACCTTAAGACTGATACTAACCATAAGACTGATACTAACCATAAGGCTGATACTAACCATAAGACTTATATCATCCATAAGACTGATACTAACCATAAGACTGATATCATCCATAAGACTGATACTAACCATAAGACTGATACTAACCTTAAGACTGATATCATCCATAAGACTGATACTAACCATAAGACTGATACTAACCATAAAACTGATATCATCCATAAGACTGGTACTAACCATAAGACTGGTACTAACCATAAGACTGATACTAACCATAAGACTGATACTAAGCATAAGACTGATACTAACCATAAGTCTGATACTAACCATAAGACTGATATCATCCATAAAACTGATATCATCCATAAGACTGATACTAACCATAAGACTGATACTAACCATAAGACTAACGAAGACAGATGAAGAGACGCGATTGATTCACTGAAACAAGCACTATATATATCATAGTGTACAAGATATCACACAATGTAAGAATAACAAATATGCTCACAAGGAGATTCATAAAAAGATGGAGAGAAAGGTGCTGTTCTCCTACCTGTCAGTGAAGTACTGATGATGTCCTGTTCCTGTTTTGGGAGGGAGTGGAGAGATGGGGTTAGGCTCTGGTAGTCCTTGGTACAAGGGGGGTGATCCAGGTCCTCCTGAGGGGTTCCGGGTGGCGAGGGGCACAGCTCAGCCTCCAGAGCTTGCTGCTTGAGGGAGGGGCTCTGGAAACAGAAGCAGAACATGTCTTCAGAATGAGGGTTCTGGGGGAGGGTGCTGACTCTCTGTCTGGGGTGGGTGGAGTGGTTGGAGAAGGTGGTTGGAGAAAGCCTGATGCTGGCCCTGGGCTTGTCCTGAGGGGAAGCGATCCTGTGTTGTGTCCGTGTGCCCCACACCTCAGTTATCAAAGTGTAAGACGTGACGTTAGCGGTCACGTAATGGGGCTCGTCTCAGTTCAGCTCTCTCCTTGGCTTCATCAGAACTGGGTCCACATGTGATCCCAGTTGTTAGATCCCTGTGTGTGCGACAGCGTTCTCCGGTTACTCAGAACGGTGAGATCCCTTCGGGCGTAGTATCACTGTGTGTTCTCCTTATCACTCCTCTATTCCCTGATTCAGTAGAATCCATATATGTGTTTTCCCGGTCTGTCTGCTTTCCCAGTGATATTTCTACTGCTCCAGCTCTCCTCCACATGGATTATTCATAGCGCCAGGGAAACGTCAGGAAAACCACGCGTGTGGGAATATGATGTGGGGGGGCGTCTCTGTGGTAACGTTGTGAGGCTGAGCATTCTAACTGGAGAGCAGAGAGGCTGACGTTGTTAGCTCAGTGTGAGCAGCAGTACTAGGATAAAATGGCTTTTTATGCATAAATATGGGCTAGGGTGAGGGAAAGAGGGGTTCATTTAGTTTAGTTTGACATCATGATTTGGTGATGTTCTAGAACCTCCCTCTCGCCGTGTGCGTCAGAGAGGAGAAAGAGGAGAGGGAGGGGGCTGTTACTCAAACACACACACACACACACACACACACACGCAAACGCTAACACACACTAACCAGTATGAACACACACTAGCCATTAGCCATTGCAAAAGTATTCCACTTCAGAAAAGATATACTGTAGTATGAATAAAAAAGACACATATCTTTAATTAACTCATTATCTAATATGAGAAATGAAGTGAACCATTATATTCTGAGCTGTTCAAAAATACCCATACATCAACATGTTTTTGTCGTTGTATTTGTCACTCTTCTCATTATAAATTATAAGATGTAGCTTGATATAGTGTCTCATGTCATAAATGAAATACTATCTTGACTTTCAGAGGATATAGTTACCTTTTCAGAGTCAGACAGGTTTATTCCATCGGCCATCTGTAATCGGGTCATGCTGAAAATTAAACATTTTACGTTGAAAGAAATCAACTGCAAAGTTATCACAGTAAATAAATAAAACTGTTATATGATTCCATTTGTTACAGGTCAGAATGGGCATATTAAAATAATATTTAATGGGATATCACAATATCTGACTATATTAAGTGGTTTTGACGAAGGATGCGTTTACACTGGCAACCAATTTAGATTTTTTTTTTCTGTTTTGAAAAAAATCTGTTGTGAAAAGATCTAATGTGATTGGTCAGAATTGGGCTGCCTTTGTAAATGCAGCCTAAGAGCCCTGTGTGATAAAAAATAGAATGCTTTTCAATTAATGGTGATGGCTACAATTATCATAAGTTAAATCAATGAAGAATCTAGATCCATACAATAACAATTAGTTAAATCAATGAGGCATTTAGCTGCATTTAGCAGCAGTACATTACAGGCAGTGCTGTGCCACCCTGCCAGAGTACTGGGTAAGTGTATGTTCCGCGTGACTAGACATGACTGTCGTTATTTGGACTGGAATCATATCCGAGTCATGACTGTAGGCACTCCTGTGTTCTGTTAACCTACTTCTGCAGCACTGAGCTCAGCTAGTGGAGAGAATCTGAGCTGCAGGACACCAATGCTGAATTCAAAACAACATACAGAGAAAAAGGCATTGCCACAGATTTGTCTGGCTGGTCCAAATTTAGAACTCCTGTTTCTACACAACTATGTCTGACCTAGCTACAATTGTTGTAGCCTTGTCACGAGTTTTTATTGGTTATTGCTTTTGAAGAGCTTTGAGATTTTGTCTGTAATGAAAAGCGCTATAGAAGTCAAATACATTATTATATGTCCTTATATTCTTAACATCAGTTAATACCTATTTAGTTAAGTGGGCTAAGAATATATTAAGAATGATGGATAATGCTTCAGAAACTGAATACATTATTTACGATTGTCTGGTAGAATTGTTTTAATATCCCTTTTCTGTGGCGTTGTAATGATGACAATCAGGCTAGTTCGTTGCTAGGTCCATTATTTGGAATCTTGGTCCTACGTTTGCTGTACCTACAATAACATCATACAGGTTTCCCTTATGCATGTCAGTGGATGTAAATCGGGATAAAAAGTGTACAACTACTTGAGCTCTGTGTCGATTTCGACAGTCCAGGTGTAAAGATCATGTGTTTTTGTGGACTCTTCAGGAGCCAAGATCAGTACCTGCCATTTAGGGGCCTACCTTCCACTGCCCTCATCTCACCCAACAAAACTGATACTCACATCATTCAAGGGTCCGCAAACATGCTCATGTTGCTACTGTAGGAATATCTAAAAGATTATCGTGTCTTTCAGGACTACATCACGGCAGAGGTTTTCAGCCGAAAGATTGTTCCAGTCCGAATTAAAGATGCTACATTTGGATTGGGTCAGAAGAGCAGTAGATGGATCAGTACAGTTTTTCCCTCTCCTCTAGCAGCAGAGATACCACCGCTCTGTTGTTCCTGACCTTCCTCAAATGGTTCTTAATCATCTGTTTGTTTTCAACATGAAGGTGAAAAAGTGGTTCGGGTTAAGGCTTCTTTCATAGCACACCAATTAAAATAGAGTTGAGCATTGAAAGGTGATTGTTCAGTTGCGATAATTGTATTATACCATATGAGTCATTATAGTCAATCATTAGAAAGACTTGTCTTGATTTGATGGGACTGTTGGGATAGGCTTGGTGATGCCTGTGAATCAGCCAGCAGTGAGAGAACACATGCCTTATTCCCTAAATCATTACCAAAATAACTTACTCCTACTTCCTCTACTGTATTGGCCACTCCCTCAGCCCTTGCATGTGATTGATATTACCATGAAAGTAATATATCTGTTGACACAAATAAAAGTGCATCTTCCCTAAAAGCCTTGTACCTGTTTTTGTGCTGGTCTTGGTTCTGGGTGTCCTGAGCCTGCCAGCTCACTGCCACACACCTGACGCGCTCAGAGCTGGAGGGGTCATGATCCTAAAACCCAATACGGACAATGTCTTTATCAATAGACTGTACACACAGACTCATTAAATGAAACACACCAAACCATTATGTACTCTGAGAATATTGGCATAAATTATTGCAGCAATTTACCCATTCTGACAAATTCATATTTCACCAAACATATCTCAGCGAATGTGCACTTCTGCTCATTAGCTAGTTATTTCTTTCTATAGACTGCTTAATAGGGAGCCGTGTTGCACGTCATAATAACACTGTGGTTTAGAAATAGCTCTGGATGTGTGACGATGTTAACATCTAGTCTATCACTGAATAATATAGAGTGGTAAATACATGCATACACTTAAAGTGTGTTGAGCTGAGGGTGAATCACCAATCATTTGTTTTCAAATCAAATCAATTTATTTGTTACGTGCGCCGAATACAACAGGTGTAGGCCTTACAGTGAAATGCTTACTTACAGGCTCTAACCAATAGTGCAAAAAAAGTATTAGGTGAACAATAGGTAAGTAAAGAAATAAAACAACAGTAAAAAGACAGGCTATATACAGTAGCAAGGCTATAAAAGTAGCGAGGCTACATACAGACACTGGTTGGTCGGCCCAATTGAGGTACTATGTACATGAATGTATAGTTAAAGTGACTATGCCTATATGATAAACAGAGAGTAGCAGCAGCGTAAAAAGAGGGGTTGGGGGGGGCACACAATGCAAATAGTCCGGGTAGCCATTTGATTACCTGTTCAGGAGTCTTATGGCTTGGGTGTAAAAACTGTTGAGAAGCCTTTTTGTCCTAGAATTGGCACTCTGGTACCGCTTGCCATGCATTTTGCATTGTTATTGAGGAAAGAGATGTGAGAGAGAGAGAGCAAGAGAGAGCGAGAGAGAGAGTGTGTGGGGGGAGATTGAGAGAGAGGGAGCTCTATACACACCTGGTAATAGTCTTCTTTACTGTGGTCCATGAGTCCACAGACGGCTAAAGGGGTTGTGCCCCTCTCCTTCTCTTCGTCCTCTTCCTCCTTTATGCTGGAGGAGGTAGCTGGGTCTTTCTCCTGTTGTGACCTTGTCCTGCTCAGGAAGAAATATCCAAGTTGAAGTGCATTCCTCAATACTTTTACCATAATGACCTGAGACTTGAGCATGCAGGTTAAGGTGGATCACCTTGATCTTCTCAGTAAGGACATCACAATGAAGCATTAATACATTAATAAACTGCATGTAAAGTAAGTGAACAGATGCAGGGGTCATATGGGGGAGGGAAAGCTCAGGAGAGCTCAGGAGGTATGAAGGACGGGCCACAGCACCACAGAGACCCACCTTCCCCTGGGACATCCAGGATTCTCCTCCTCATGTTGGCTAGGCTCGCCAGCTGGTCCAGGATTCTCCTCCTCCTGTTGGCTAGGCTCCCCAGCTGGTCCAGGATTCTCCTCCTCCTGTTGGCTAGGCTCCTCAGCTGGTCCAGGATTCTCCTCCTGTTGGTTAGGCTCCTCAGCTGGTCCAAAATCCTCCTCCTCCTGTTGGCTAGGCTCCCCAGCTGGTCCAGGATTCTCCTCCTCCTGTTGGCTAGGCTCCTCAGCTGGTCCAGGATTCTCCTCCTGTTGGTTAGGCTCCTCAGCTGGTCCAGGATCCTCCTCCTCCTGTTGGCTAGTCTCCTCAGCTGGTCCAGGATCCTCCTCCTCCTGTTGGCTAGGCTCCTCAGCTGGTCCAGGATTCTCCTCCTCATGTTGGCTAGGCTCCCCAGCTGGTCCAGGATTCTCCTCCTTCTGTTGACTAGGCTCCTCAGCTGGTCCAGCATCCTCCTCCTCCTGTTGGCTAGGCTCCTCAGCTGGTACAGGATTCTCCTCCTCCTGTTGGCTAGGCTCCCCAGCTGGTCCAGGATTCTCCTCCTCCTGTTGGCTAGGCTCCCCAGCTAGTCCAGGATACGTGGAGCAGGTGAGAACACAGCCAGGCTCTCCATCCACAACATCCTCCAACAGGTCTGGGATCAGGTGCTGTGTGTGGGTGGTGAGGTGCGAGCCAAGGTCCAAAGTCTCAGGACTACACAGAGGGGATCATACAAGTCCAATGTTAAAGGTACGAGTGATATTTGTGTTTAGCTGGAGGACATAATGCTTATTATTGTCCCCTTTTCCTCCAATAATAGCCAAAATAATATACATTGTGCAAATTTGAGTAACAAGTTCAAGAATGGACAACAATATTCTGAAGATCCACTTGAATTAGGCTAAATTAAGCATACACCAAAGCCTTTGTAAAGATTGACTTTCACAAAATCAAGAACTGTCTTCTTACTTCTGGGTGACCAATTGGTCATTATCTCCCTGCTCTCAACGAAACAAAACACAACTGATCTGCCAAGGTAGATACATGTGCTGCCAGTAGTCTGAGAACGTAACCAAAGTGGTCTAACGCTTATGCACAGGGTTAGCAGCACCAACTAGCATCGTGTCCAAGCTGTCTCACACTACAGAAACACAAGATAGGCTCCTGCCCCTATGGGCCATTCTGGTTCGGACAAGGCTTAGTGGAGATCGGGGTTGGTTGTCACAGTGCTAATTACTCTATATCTAAATGGTGCTCTGTAATTAATTGTAAGGTTAAAATGTGTGAATTCTTTGAAATAACTCATCCACCTGGTGAATTCACATCAGCATGAAAAAACATTGAGGTGAGGAGAATTTCTGTTTTTTATAGGTAAAAATAATAATAATCTTTGTAAATGTTTGCTATCGGGGAGTATCCATGAGTTCCTAGGTCAGTGTTTTATTCACTGCTTTAGCACACTCTGCCAACCCGGATGTCCTAGCCGTGTCTGAATCCTGGCTTAGGAAGGCCACCAAAAATCCTGAAATTTCCATCACTAACTATAACATTTTCCGACAAGATAGAACTGCCAGAAGGGGGCAGAGTTGCAATCTACTGCAGAGATAGCCTGCAGAGTTCTGTCATACTATCCATGTCTGTACCCAAACAATTTGAGCTTCTACTTTTAAAAATCCACCTTTCCAGAAACAAGTCTCTCACCGTTGCCGCTTGTTATAGACCACCTTCAGCCCCCAGCTGTGCCCTGGACACCATATGTGAATTGATTGCCCCCCATCTATCTTCAGAGCTCGTTAGGTGACCTAAACTGGGACATGCTTAAAACCCCGGCCGTCCTACAATCTAAGCTAGATGCCCTCAATCTCACACAAATTATCAATGAACCTACCAGGAACAACCCCAAATCCGTAAACACGGGCACCCTCATAGATATCATCCTGACCAACCTGCCCTCTAAATACACCTTTGCTGTCTTCAACCAGGATCTCAGCGATCACTGTCTCATTGCCTGCGTCCGTAATAGGTCTGCGGTCAAACGACCACCCCTCATCACTGTCAAACGCTCCCTAAAACACTTCAGCGAGCAGGCCTTTCTAATCGACCTGGCCCGGGTATCATGGAAGGATATTGACCTCATTCCGTCAGTAGAGGATGCCTGGTTATTCTTCAAAAGTGCTTTCCTCACCATCTTAAATAAGCATGCCCCATTCCAAAAATGTTGAACCAGGAACAGATATAGCCCTTAGTTCATTCCAGACCTGACTGCTCTTGACCAGCACAAAAACTTCCTGTGGCGTACTGCATTAGCATCGAATAGCCCCCGCGATATGCAACTTTTCAGGGAAGTTAGGAACCAATATACACAGGCAGTTAGGAAAGCAAAGGCTAGCTTTTTCAAACAGAAATTTGCATCCTGTAGCACAAACTCCAAAAAGTTCTGGGACACTGTAAAGTCCATGGAGAATAAGAGCACCTCCTCCTAGCTGCCCACTGCACTGAGGCTAGGAAACACTGTCACCACCGATAAATCCACGATAATTGAGAATTTCAATAAGCATTTTTCTACAGCTGGCCATGCTTTCCACCTGGCTACCCCTACCCCGGACAACAGCTCTGCACCCCCCACAGCAACTTGCCCAAGCCTCCCCCATATCTCCTTCACCCAAATCCAGAAAGCTGATGTTCTGAAAGAGCTGCAAAATCTGGACCCCTACAAATCAGCTGGGCTAGACAATCTGGACCCTCTCTTTCTAAAATTATCTGCCGCAATTGTTGAAACCCCTATTACCAGCCTGTTCAACCTCTCTTTTGTATCGTCTGAGATCCCCAAAGATTGGAAAGCTGCCGCAGTCATCCCCCTCTTCAAAGGGGGAGACACTCTAGACCCAAACTGTTAGACCCAGACCTACATCTATCCTACCCTGCCTTTCTAAGGTCTTCGAAAGCCAAGTTAACAAACAGATCACCGACCATTTCGAATCCCACCGTACCTTCTTCGCTATGCAATCTGGTTTCAGAGCTGATCATGGGTGCACCTCAGCCACACTCAAGGTCCTAAACGATATCATATCCGATAAAAGACAATACTGTGCAGCCATATTCATCGACCTGGCCAAGGCTTTCGACTCTGTCAATCACCACATTCTTATCGACAGACTCAACAGCCTGGGTTTCTCAAATGACTGCCTCGCCTGGTTCACCAACTACATCTCAGACAGATTTCAGTGTGTCAAATCGGAGGGCCTGTTGTCCGGACCTCTGGCAGTCTCTATGGAGGTGCCACAGGGTTCAATTCTCGGGCCGACTCTTGTCTCTGTATACATCAATGATGTCACTCTTGCTGCGGGTGATTCCCTGATCCACCTCTACACAGACGACACCATTCTGTATACATCTGGCCCTTCTTTGGACACTGTGTTAACTAACCTTCTGACGAGCTTCAATGCCATACAACTCTCCTTCCGTGGCCTTCAACTGCTCTTAAATGCAAGTAAAACTAAATGCATACTCTTCAACCGATCGCTGCCCGCACCTGCCCGCCCGTCCAGCATCACTACTCTGGACGGTTCTGACTTAGAATATGTAGATAACTACAAATAACTAGGTGTCTGGTTAGACTGTAAACTCTCCTTCCAGACTCACATTAAGCATCTCCAATCCAAAGTTAAATCTAGAATCGGCTTCCTATTTCGGAACAAAGCCTCCTTCACTCATGCCAAACATACCCTCGTAAAACTGACTATCCTACCGATCCTTGACTTTGGCGATGTAATTTACAAAATAGCCTCTAACACTCTACTCAGGAAATTGGATGCAGTCTATCACAGTGCCATCCGTTTTGTCACCAAAGCCCCATATACTACCCACCACTTCGACCTGTATGCTCTCGTTGGCTGGCCCTCGCTTCATATTCGTCGCCAAACCCACCCACAAATCCAGATCATCTATAAGTCTTTGCTAGGTAAAGCCCCACCTTATCTCAGCTCACTGCTCACCATAGCAGCACCCACCCGTAGCACGCGCTCCAGCGGGTATATTTCACTGGTCACCCCCAAAGCCAATTCCTGGTTTGGCCGCCTTTCCTTCCAGTTCTCTGCTGCCAATGACTGGAACGAATTGCAAAAATCACTGAAGCTGGAGACTCATATCTCCCTTACTAACTTTAAGCATCAGCTTACAGATCACTGCACCTGTACATAGCCCATCTGTAAATAACCCATCCAACTACCTCATCTCCATATTGTTATTTATTTATTTTTGCTCCTTTGCACCCAAGTATCTCTACTTGCACATTCATCTTCTGCACATCTATCACTCCAGTATTTAATTGCTAAATTGTAGTTATTTCGCCACTATGACCTATTTATTGCCGTACCTCCCTAATCTTACCTCATTTGCACACACTGTATATAGACTTTTCTATTGTGTTATTGACTGTACGTTTGTTTATTCCATGTGTAACTCTGTATTGTTGTCTGTGTCACACTGCTTTGCTTTATCTTGGCCAGGTCGCAGTTGTAAATGAGAACTTGTTCCCAACTGGCCTATCTGGTTAAATAAAGGTTATAAAAATAAATAATTTAAAGCCACGTGGTAACTAGCATCTTAATCAGCATTGAGGGTATTGGGGATGGGTGTCTCATGGAATGTGGAGTTGGTTGTCACATTCAACTCCATTATTTAAAAAATTGTGTTGGTTGTGGGCAATTCCATGGTAAAAGAATGATGGTAACAGAATGACATCATGGGTCCCTATTCTGTACTATACAGAAATGCATAATTACGAATGTAATTCTCTTCATGGTGACGCATCCTGAAAAGGTACACAAGGTAGAAACATTTAGAATCCTCCTTTGCATGTTTGGGTATTATTCTACACACTGGCAGCCTGCACCAAGTCTGTACCAATCATAGACATCTATGTTTCGCAGGTATGGACATCACAGTAGAGCACAGTAAAGCATCATAGAGCACAACACAGTACAGTATAGTTCAGTAGAGTAGAGTTCAGTACAGTATAGTTCAGTAGTCAATTATATTGTACTCTACTCTAGTGTGCTCTACTTACTCTACTCTACTGTACTATACTGTTTTCTAAGACCCCTTTTCCATCTGTTTCCATCCATTTGACCTGAAATCAAAAGCCATTGCTTATTCCTATTTTTTTAAGACGGAAAATGGTTGAAAAATGCCTTAGTATGCCTTAGTAAATAAAATATAGTCTTGACTCTTAGCTCATTTGACACCAAATGTTATGTGCTCCTATGTTAGTGCTCATGGGGCCTTTTACATGGAAATACCCTTGTCACAATCAAACCCATTGTAACCATATTGTTCAGGGACACTGCCACTGCTAGGATACAACAAATCCCAAGGTCCTTTGTGCTTCTGCTATAAAAAGCTCCCTTCATTTCCTCTTTTTCTGTCACATACCCACACAGACAAATTTGCTCAACATGTCATGTTATTATCAAGGCATAAAATGCTGAATGTTGATATCCAAGAACGGCTATTTCTAAGACTGTATACTATATTGTTAATTTCCTATTACAACAGGAAGAAGCTACTAGCAAACACTGACAACCAACCCCACGATGGGTCTGGTTGTCACTAGTGGACCGAGTGTGTTTGATGGCTTATAACGTCATGTACGGTTGGGCAGTATACCGTATTTTATGATATACCGGTATTGATGCAGGGACCGGTTTGGGTTTTTACTTTACCTTCTATACCGGTATTTGAATGTTTGGTTTGTTAAATGTGATACGCCTTGTGTAATGTCAAATTTGATAGTTTACTTCGCTACTTGAGTCATCTCTCTCCGCGCTTTGTCTCCGTGCCACTTTCCACACAGACCTAGCCTCAACCACGAGACACTTGCGTTCAGTCTGCGTGGTCAATGCAGCACATGCAACAATGTTGATGACAACAATGCTGTTTTCACCTTGCTTCTTAATATATATCCACTGGTGTTCTATATTAGTTTGTGATTCTTACACCAGCAAACAGCTCGTTTGTCTTTTCTTAGCAAGTTGCCATACATCTTGTGAGACGCTAATTTTTAGCCGCTAATGCTAAAAGCTAGCTAATAAATGTACTGAGTAAGCGCAAACGTAGCTAGCTAATACAGCCTGATAATACCAGTGATGGTGTAGATCTAAATCAGCATGTTGTTTGTGCAACAGCATCTTCTAAATCAATGAGGAATATGCAAAGCAAGAATATGTTAGCTACATGAAGTAGCTAAGAGAAAACATGCAATGAAGCCAAAGCCTATAGGGTCCCCTAGGAAACACGTATCAACACTTTAGATCCTACCCTGTCACAATAACTCCTCCCTGGCATTTTATTTCGTTGTCATCTCAAACAACACTGTATTCAAAGTGTCCACTATTATATTCGAACTATATAATTTGAATAGTCATTATATTTCCATGATTCAAACAGTTTTGCTCTAATTCGCAAGTCAAATCGCAATTGCAACGTTTAGTTAAAAATACATCCTAGATTATTTGCCCATATCCTGCAGCCCCACGTGGCAGTGTGAACATTATCTCAATTTAACAGTGGTGTAAAGTACTTAAGTAAAAATCATTTCAAGTACTACTTAAGTCGATTTTTTTTGTATCTGTACTTTACTATTTTTATTTTTGACAACTTTTACTTTTACTTCACTACATTCCTAAAGAAAATACTGTACTTTTTACTCCATACATTTTCCCTGACACCTAAAAGTACTCGTTACATTTTGAATGCTTAGCAGGACAGGAAAATGGTCCAATTCACGCACTTGCCAAGAGAACATCCATCTACTGGCCATCTACTGCCTCTGATCTGGAGGACTCACTAAACACAAATACTTTGTAAATTATGTCTGAGTGTTGGAGTGTGCCCTTGGCCAACCGTAAATTTAAAAAACAAGACAATGGTGCCATCTGGTTTGCTTAATATAAGGAATTTGAAATTATTTATACTTTTACTTTTGATACTTAAGTACATTTTATCAATTACATTTACTTTTGATACTTAAGTATATTTAAAACCAAAAACTTTTAGACTTTTACTCAAGTAGTATTTTACTGGGTGACTTTTACTTTTACTTGAGTCATTTTCTATTAACGCATCTTTACTTTTACTCAAGTATGACAATTGGGTATTTTTTTCCACCACTACAATTGAGTGCAGGAAATGCAGAAATTATAAAAGTGCTGAAATTTGTTTTGGTTGAAGTTGAATTGAACAGTATAAAACAATCAGAATGGAGAAAGACTCACTGAAATCACTCAGCAAAAAAAGAAACATCCTCTCACTGTCAACTGCATTTATTTTCAGCAAACTTAACATTTGTAAATATTTGTATGAACATAACAAGATTCAACAACTGAGACATAAACTGAACAAGTTCCACAGACATGTGATTAACAGAAATGGAATAATATGTCCCTGAACAAAGGGGGGGTCAAAATCAGTATCTGGTGTGGCCACCAGCTGCATTAAGTACTGCAGTGCATCTCCTCCTCATGGACTGCACCAGATTTACCAGTTCTTGCTGTGAGATGTTACCCCTCTCTTCCACCATGGCACCTGCAAGTTCCCGGACATTTCTGGGGGGAATGGCCTCCAATCCAACACGTCCCAGACGTGCTCAATGGGATTGAGATCCGGGCTCTTCGCTGGCCATGGCAGAATACTGACATTCCTGTCTTGCAGGAAATCACGCACAGAACGAGCAGTATGGCTGGTTGCATTGTCATGCTGGAGGATCATGTCAGGATGAGCCTGCAGGAACGGTACCACATGAGGGAGGAGGATGTCTTCCCTGTAACACACAGCGTTGAGATTGCCTGCAATGACAACAAGCTTAGTCCGATGATGCTGTGACACACCGCCCCAGACCATGAGGGACCCTCCACCTCCAAATCGATCCCGCTCCAGAGTACAGGCCTCGGTGTAACACTCATTCCTTCAACGATAAACGCGAATCCGACCATCACCCCTGGTGAGACAAAACCGTGACTCGTCAGTGAAGAGCACTTTTTGCCAGTCCTGTCTGGTCCAGCGACGGTGGGTTTGTGCCCATAGGCGACGTTGTTGCCGGTGATGTCTGGTAAGGACCTGCCTTACAACAGGCCTACAAACCCTCAGTCCAGCCTCTCTCAGCCTATTGCGTACAGTCTGAGCACTGATGAAGGGATTGTGCGTTCCTGGTGTAACTCGGGCAGTTGTTGCCATCCTATTCCTGTCCCGCAGGTGTGATGTTCGGATGTACCGATCCTGTGCAGGTGTTGTTACACGTGGTCTGCCACTGCGAGGACAATCAGCTGTCCGTCCTGTCTCCCTGTAGCGCTGTCTTAGGCGTCTCACAGTACGGACATTGCAATTTATTGCCCTGGCCACATCTGCAGTCCTCATGCCTCCTCGCAGCATGCCTAAGGCACATTCACGCAGATGAGCAGGGACCCTGGGCATCTTTCTATTGGTGTTTTTCAGAGTCAGTAGAAAGGTCTCTTAGTGTCCTAAGTTTTCATCACTGTGACCTTAATTGCCTACCATCTGTAAGCTGTTAGTGTCTTAACGACCTTTCCACGGGTGCATGTTCATAAATTGTTTATGGTTCATTGAACAAGCATGGGAAACAGTGTTTAAACCCTTTACAATGAAGATCTGTGAAGTTATTTGGATTTTTAGGAATTATCTTTGAAAGACAGGGTCCTGAAAAATGGACGTTTCTTTTTTTGCTGAGTTTATGTGTTGCCACCCTAGGATCACTCACTACTCATTAAGCAAATGTAGAACTTTTATTATTCAAAAACTAAAAATACCGTCAAATACCGTCATACCCCCTAGAATTTCTAAGCAAACAGCTGGAGGCAGGGCTTTCTCCTATAGATCTCCATTTTTATGGAACGGTCTGCCTACCCATGTGAGAGACGCAGACTCGGTCTCAACCTTTAAGTCTTTACTGAAGACTTATCTCTTCAGTAGGTCATATGATTGAGTGTAGTCTGGCCCAGGAGTGTGAAGGTGAACGGAAAGGCTCTGGAGCAACGAACCGCCCTTGCTGTCTCTGCCTGGCCGGTTCCCCTCTCTCCACTGGGATTCTCTGCCTCTAACCCTATTACAGGGGCTGAGTCACTGGCTTACTGGTGCTCTTTCATGCCGTCCCTAGGAGGGGTGCGTCACTTGAGTGGGTTGAGTTACTGACGTGATCTTCCTGTCTGGGTTGGCGCCCCCCCCTTGGTTTGTGCTGTGGTGGAGATCTTTGTGGGCTATACTCGGCCTTGTCTCAGGATTGTAAGTTGGTGGTTGAAGATATCCCTCTAGTGGTGCGGGGGCTGTGCTTTGGCAAAGTGGGTGGGGTTATATCCTTCCTGTTTGGCCCTGTCCGGGGGTATCATCGGATGGGGCCACAGTGTCTCCTGACCCCTCCTGTCTCAGCCTCCAGTATTTATGCTGCAGTAGTTTATGTGTCGGGGGGCTAGGGTCAGTTGGTTATATCTGGAGTACTTCTCCTGTCTTATCCAGTGTCCTGTGTGAATTTAAGTATGCTCTCTCTAATTCTCTCCTTCTCTCTTTCTTTCTCTCTCTCGGAGAACCTGAGCCCTAGGACCATACGTCAGGACTACTGGGCATGATGACTCCTTGCTGTCCCCAGTCCACCTGGCCTTGCTGCTGTTCCAGTTTCAACTGTTCTGCCTGCGGTTATGGAACCCCTACCTGTCCCAGACCTGCTGCTTTCAACTCTTATCGATCGGCTATGAAAAGCCAACTGACATTTATTCCTGATTATTATTTGACCATGCTTGTCATTTATGAACTTTTTGAAAATCTTGGCTCTCTCTAATTCTCTCCTTCTCTCTTTCTTTCTCTCTCTCGGAGGACCTGAGCCCTAGGACCATACGTCAGGACTACCGGGCATGATGACTCCTTGCTGTCCCCAGTCCACCTGGCCTTGCTGCTATTCCAGTTTCAACTGTTCTGCCTGCAGTTATGGAACCCCTACCTGTCCCAGACCTGCTGTTTTCAACTCTTAATGATCGGCTATGAAAAGCCAACTGACATTTATTCCTGATTATTATTTGACCATGCTTGTCATTTATGAACATTTTGAAAATCTTGGCTCTCTCTAATTCTCTCCTTCTCTCTTTCTTTCTCTCTCTCGGAGGACCTGTGCCCTAGGACCATACGCCAGGACTACCGGGCATGATGACTCCTTGCTGTCCCCAGTCCACCTGGCCTTGCTGCTATTCCAGTTTCAACTGTTCTGCCTGCGGTTATGGAACCCCTACCTGTCCCAGACCTGCTGTTTTCAACTCTTAATGATCGGCTATGAAAAGCCAACTGACATTTATTCCTGGTTATTATTTGACCATGCTTGTCACTTATGAACATTTTGAACATCTTGGCCATGTTCTGTTATAATCTCCACCCGGCACAGCCAGAAGAGGACTGGCCACCCTTCATAGCCTGGTTCCTCTCTAGGTTTCTTCCTAGGTTTTGTCCTTTCTAGGGAGTTTTTCCTAGCCACCGTGCTTCTACACCTGCATTGCTTGCTGTTTGGGGTTTTAGGCTGGGTTTCTGTACAGCACTTCGAGATATTAGCTGATGTACGAAGGGCTATATAAAATAAACTTGATTTGATTTGATACCGTCCAATTTTTTTTTTTAAATACCGTGATATAATATTTTGGCCATATCGCCCAGCCCTAACACCATGTTGGAATAAGATGTGAGGATAAAAAAAATTCCTATTTCAAACCAATACCTTGGTCTTTCTATTAATACTGAAAAAAGCCTGGTAAGATATACTGGTGCTGAGAAATAAAAATTGTGACAACCAACCCCGGTCTACCTTACTTATTTTATTTAGCAGCAGCAACTTCACACTGAGTTCACCTCATTCAACTCAACTGAGTAGCAAAACATACAGTACCAGTCAAAAGTTTGGACACACCTACTCATATATATTTTAGATTCTTCAAAGTAGCCACTTCAAAGTTTGCCTTGATGAGAGCTTTGCACACTCTTGGCATTCTCTCAACCAGCTTCATGAGGTAGTCACCTGGAATGCATTTCAATGAACAGGTGTGACTTGTTAAAAGTGGAATTTCTTTCCTGTGTTTCAGACAATCGGTTGTGTTGTGACAAGGTAGGGGTGGTATACAGAACATAGCCCTATTTGGTAAAAGACCAAGTCCATATTATGGCAAAAACAGCTCAAATAAGCAAAGAGAAACAACAGTCCATCATTACTTTAAGACATGAAGATCAGTCAATCAGGAGCATTTCAAAAACTTTGAAAGTTTCTTCAAGTGCAGTCGCAAAAACCATCAAGCCCTATGATGAAACTGGCTCTCATGTGGACCGCACCAGGAAAGAAAGACCCAGAGTTACCTCTGCTGCAGAGGATAAATTAATTAGAGTTAACTGCACCTCAGATTGTAGCCCAAATACATGCTTCACACAGTTCAAGTAACAGACACATCTCAACATCAACTGTTCAGAGGAGATTGTGTGAATCAGGCCTTCATGGTCGAATTGCTGCAAAGAACACTACTAAAGGACACCAATAATAAGAAGAGACCTGCTTGGGCCAAGAAACACAAGCAATGGACATTAGACCGGTGGAAATCTATCCTTTGGTCTGATGAGTCCAAATGTGAGATTTTTGGGCCCAACCTCCGTGTCTTTGTGAGACGCAGAGTAGGTGAACAGATGATCTCCGCATGTGTGGTTCCCACCGTGAAGCATGGAGGACGTGGTGTAATGGTGTGGGGGTGCTTTGCCGGTGACACTGTGATTTATTTAGAATTCAAGGCACACAACCAGAATGGTTACCACAGCATTCTGCAGCGATATGCTATCCCATCTGATTTGCACTTAGTGGGACTATCATTTGTTATCAACAGGACAATGACCCAAAACACACCTCCAGGCTGTGTAAGGGCTATATGACCAAGAACGAGAATGCTGGTGCTGCGTCAGATGACCTGACCTCCACAATCATCTGACCTCAACCCAATTGAGATGGTTTGGGCTGAGTTGGACCGCAGAGTGAAGGAAAAGCAGCCAACAAGTGCTCAGCATATGTGGGAACTCCTTCAAGACTGTTGGAAAAGCATTCCTCATGAAGCTGGTTGAGAGAATGCCAAGCGTGTTTAAAGCTATCATCAAGGCAAAGGGTGGCTACTTTGAAGAATCTCAAATATAAAATATATTTGTTTTGTTTAACACTTTTTTGGTTACTAAATGATTCCATATGTGTTATTTCGTAGTTTTGATGTCTTCACTATTATTCTACAATGTAGAAAAAAGTAAAAATAAAGAAAAACCCTTGAATGAGTAGGTGTGTCCAAACTTTTGACTGATACTGTATGCATTGTAGAAATGCTACTAGAATGTCTTAAAAGCATCCTACAACATTTTTCAAGAACAGTCATCTAGCCTAATCTAAAAATAGGATAGTAATTACACTAACAAATACATTTTTAGGAATGCAGTGTAACATTGCAATTTTTAAACATGCAACCAAACAAGTTTTATTCACTGTAAATATTCAGTCTTTACTCGCAAAGCACTGTAGCTCAATTACTTTTTCCTGTGATGCTGAAGCAGAAAAGACAGGAGAATATTTAGGACACTCAACCAATTCCAACCAACTAACTAACCAACTAGCCGAGTACATCTGATGTACTGCCCCCTCAACCCAGTCACACATAAACACACAGTGTGCATGCGCACACACTAAGGATGGCCCACTCGCCTCAGAGCGCAATTAGCAATTGGATATGCTGCTCAGGGTAAACCATTATAAGCTGTGAAACGCAGGTGGAAGTAGGTCAGAGGCTGTCAAAGAGAGAGAGAAAGCAACACCTCTTACCCAGACCCTCAGTCAGAATCCCTGCTGAGTACTACCCTCAATGCAATGTAACAAGGGACAGAAGGGATTTAATAATATATAGTCTGTGTAGAGGGATTCTCCTAAAGATCTTTGATAGATATGATTCAGACTACATACTGAACAGCCAAAGAGGAAGAGTCCACATATCTAGACACAACATCATTATGCAATTGACTAGGATACAGCTCTATAACAAATATCATCCCTTAATATAAAGTATCTCATGATGATATCTTATCTATTTACAAAGCCCCTCTCACTAGTGTAATGAGAGGCATCTCATTACACTAGTTCTAGACGGTGTTGTCTGACTTTAAATTGTCCTTTGACAACCTGATCCCCAACCAGCCCAGAGAGGGTGGCAGGTGGCAGTGGTCTGGGAGCATGGGTAGCTACCCACACCGACCATGTCCACATACCACCACACACCAAAGACACAAACCAACACACACACGCACAAGGAAGGTGAACTCTTTGACCGATAGAGAGTGTGTTGACCCTACCATGTGTCAAGTGAGCATCTAGGTCAGGGGTCGGCAACAGGCGGCCTGCGAGTGATTTTTGGAGGGGATTTTAGGTCAAAATAGACTAACATCACCAGGAATTTAGCAAAAAATGTGTGTAATTTAGCAAATCTGTTCCCAAGCACTTCTGTGAATAAAAAAATAGACGTGATCGTGTCTCAATGTAATCAAGGTATACAATTATTGTTATTTTCAAACACAACCTCTTTTTGTGCTTAGTTGTGGTCAATTTTCAGTGTATAAATTATTATAATTATGTTCCGGCCCTCCAACCATCCACTGAATCTATTTGCATACCCCTCCTCTAGGCTATCTGGCAAAGGATGAGGCCACTGCTGACATTGGGAGTTCTAGTATGGTCCAGTTACCCTCTGATACACATGATTTCCCAAACACACACAACTTCAATTGACCTTATTTAGGGCTGTGGCGGTCACAACATTTTGTCAGCCGGTGATTGTCAAGCAAATAACTGTTGGTCTCACGGTAATTGACCGTTAATTAACATAAACACATTTAGCATCTCCTGGCTTCCACACATAGGCTACAAGCCACTGATGCAGACCTTTGTAACATCTACATTTTAAAAAGTTGAATAAATCCATGTAATATAGTCTACAACTTCACAATAAATCCCAAATTTATTTTAGACAGGTCTAAAGAAACAGGATTATAAGAAAATGTAGTCTATTTCAGAAGAACAGAATAGCATACTCTGAGTTGTGCTTATGTTAGGTCCTGATCTGGCTATGCCATATGGCTGTGGGCTACACTAGTTCATTTAGCAGACAAGGTTTGGTTAGAATTACGTGGCATTATTTTATAGTTTGAAGAATACAATTCAACAAGGCTGAATAAAATAGAAAGGATATTTTCTCCAAATTATTTGAGGGAGTGCGCACATACGGCTATTCTGTTTGGAGCGGTTAACAAAGAAATAGGTACTCCTATATGCTTAATTTAGAGTTATTAATGTAACTTTAGTTGTTCTACAAACGTTGGGCTATACGTTTTGATTTTTAATACATTATAAGGCTGCATGATGCGACTCTAATGATGATTTGAGTAAAAAAAGATTTTTTTAAAAGTAGCTTGAAAGGCATGTTTTTTGCGCAGGCTGAACACACTTCATCAGTCTCTCTTTCACAACTTGACAAGCAATTGATAATGCCTCAAATTTCCAGGCAGTATCCCCTTTGTGTGGCCGTAATGCACCCTAAAAAAATCCATGCCTTTTGCCGTTGTTCCCTTCTCCCTGAGTGCTGCCAGCTCCGGAGCACCTCTCACTCACTTGGCTCTCCATCACGTGATCAGGTCTTTCTCACAGGCTGCAAGTGAAGACAGACACTTCAGAAACGCAACTGCGCGCGTCCTTATCCAATTCCGAGGTGCATATTGAAGATATTGGAAGAACTATCCACATTTACTTTTCGTCAGCCAAAAAGATGAGTAGCCCTAACGAACAGCAAAAGCACTAGCCTATGTCAATCCACCCATAGTACAAAAGTTTACATATTCTGTGCCATAAATAAATATTCTAAACATAGTCTGGGACAGTTAAATACAACCACTAGCATCAAAAAAACGTTTTTACCCAATGAGGCTGACACAACAGATCAAAAGTTTTAGCTTAAAATGTGCTAAACTATTAGGCTATTTCTTCACATTATAAGCGCAGCAATGCACACACGGCAGAAGGCTATAAGCGCAAATGTTCCATTAGCGGGAAAACACCATTATCAAAAGTGACCGCAAATGCAATTATGCATGTAATGCTTCTTTTATAAAGGAGCATTTTTATGGTGAAAATGATCTTCCCCAAACTTGAAACTCACGTGCTGCTTATGTATGCCAGTTAGGCTCTACACCCCGTGTTAAGCAGATGAATGTTCTTCATTATTTTAAATGTTTTATTCCGTGATATCCAATTGCGATCCAATTACAATCTTGTCTCATCGCTGCAACTCCCCCAACGGGCTCGAGAGAAGCGAAGGTCGAGTCATGTGTCCTGCCAAACCGCGCTCCTTAACACCCGCCCGCTTAACATGGAAGACAGCCGCACCAATGTGTCGGAGGAAACATTGTTTAACTTGTTTGGGATAGGGGGCAGCATTTTCACTTTTGGATGAATAGCGTGCCCAGAGTGAACTGCCTCCTACTCAGTCCCAGATGCTAATATATGCATATTATTATTATTATTGGATAGAAAACACTCTGAAGTTTCTAAAACTGTTTGAATGATGTCTGTGAGTATAACAGAACTCATATGGCAGGCAAAAACCTGAGAAAAAATCATAACAGGTGTAACGGCTGTCTATCTCTTCCTCCTCATCTGACGAGGAGAGGCGAGAAGGATTGGAGGACCAATACGCAGAGTGGTAAGTGTCCATGTTTTAATAATATAAACTGAACACTACACAAATAACAAAATAACAAATGTGAACGAACCGAAACAGTACCGTGTGGCGAAAAACACTGACACGGAAGACAAACACCCACAAACCAACAGTGAAAACAGGCAACCTAAATATGGCTCCCAATCAGAGACAATGCAAAACACCTGCCTCTGATTGAGAACCATATCAGGCTAAATGAACAAACCTAAACATAGAAACAAATAACATAGACTGCCCACCCCAACTCACGCCCTGACCATACTAAATAAAGACAAAACAAGGGAAAATAAAGGTCAGAACGTGAC
Source organism: Salvelinus namaycush (assembly GCF_016432855.1). Lineage (NCBI taxonomy): Eukaryota > Metazoa > Chordata > Actinopteri > Salmoniformes > Salmonidae > Salvelinus > Salvelinus namaycush. The sequence continues at coordinate 24,641,894 of NC_052328.1, forward strand.
AACAGGAAGTGGGAAATCTGAGGTTTGTAGTTTTTGAACTCACCCCTATCGAATACACAGTGGGATATGGGTTAATTTGCACTTCCTAAGGCTTCCACTAGATGTCAACCGTCTTTAGAACGTTGTTTCAGGCTGCTCATGTGAAGGGGGGCCGGATGGGAGCTGTTTGACTAAGGGGTCTGCCTACAGCCTCGTTCTCAGTCACGCGCTTTCACTTGAGAGGTAGCTCTCGTTCCATTGCTTTTCTACAGACAATGGAATTCTCCGGTTGGAACATTATTGAACTTTTATGATAAAAACATCCTAAAGATTGATTCTATACTTAGTTTGACAAGTTTCTTCGACCTGTAATATAACTTTTTGAACGTTTCGTCCGAATGGACCAAAGATCGCGCTTTTGGATTTGTTTACCAAACGCCCTAACAAAAGAAGCTAATGGACATAAATGGACATAAATGATGGACATTATCAAACAAAACAATCATTTAGTGTGGAACTGCGATTCCTGGGAGTGCATTCTGATGAAGATCATCAAAGGTAAGTGAATATTTTTAATGCTATTTATGAATAGTGTTGACTACCCAACATGGCGGATATTTCTCTGGCTGGTTTGGGCTCTGAGCACCGTTCTCAGATTATGCTTTTTCCGTAAAGTTTTTTTGAAATCTGACACAGCGGTTGCATTAAGGAGAAGTGTATCTAAAGTTCCATATATAATAGTTGTATTTTCATCAACATTTATTATGAGTATTTCTGTGAATTCATGTGGCTCTCTGCAATATCACTGCATGTTTTGGAACTACTGAACGTAACACGCCAATGTAAAATAAGATTCTTGGATATAAATATGAACTTTACCGAACAAAACATACATGTATTGTGTAACATGAAGTCCTATGAGTGTCATCTGATGAAGATCATCAAAGGTTAGTGATTCATTTTATCTCTATTTGTGCTTTTTGTGACTCCTCTCTTTGGCGGGAAAAATGGCTGGGTTTTTCTGCGACTTGGTGGTGACCTAACATAATTGTTTGTGGAGCTTTCACTGTAAAGCATTTTTGAAATCAGACACTTGTGGCTGGATTAACGAGAATTTTATCTTTAAAATGGTGCCTAATACTTAAGAAATTTGATTCATGAGATTTCTGTTGATTTGTATTTGGCGCCCTGCAATTTTATTGGCTGTTGGCGAGGGGTTCCGCTAGCCAACAGCCACCACAAGGAGCCACCACAAGGAGTCGCTAGAGTGGGATGAGCCAAGTAAAGCCCCCCCGACCAAACCCTCCCCTAATCCGGACAACACTGGGCCAATTGTGCGGCGCCCTATGGGACTCCTGGTCACGGCCGGTTGTGATGCAGCCTGGAATCTAAACCAGGTCTGTAGTGTCGCCTCTAGCACTGAGATGCAGTGCCTTAGTCCGCTGCAGCCCTTGGGAGCCCATCACTAAGGAATTATTATGGTCCACACACCAACACAGTCGTGAAGAAGGCACAACAACGCCTCTTCCCCCTCAGAAGGCTGAAAATATTTGGCATGGGCCCTCAGCATCTCAAAATGTTCTACAGCTGCACCATTGAGACCATCTTGACTGGCAGCATCACCACTTGGTATGGTAACTGCTTGGCATCCGACTGCAAGGCGCTACAGAGGGTAGCGCATACGGCCCAGTACATTACTAGGGGCCAAGCTCTCTGCCATCCAGGACCTCTATATCAGGTGGTGTCAGAGGAAGGCCCTAAAAATCCACCCAAGTTATAGACTGTTCTCTCCGCTACTGCTGTGTGCTTAAGGTTGTTGTCCTGTTGGAAGGTGAACCTTTGCCCCAGTCTGAGGTCCTGAGCGCTCTGGAGCAGGTTTTCATCAAAGGATCTCTCTGTACAATGCTCAGTTCATCTATCCCTCGATCCTGACTAGTCTCACAGTCCCTGCCGCTAAAAAACCTCCCCAAAGCATGATGCTGCCACCACCATGCTTCACCGTAGGGATGGTGCCAGGTTTCCTTCAAACTTGACGCTTGGCATTCAGGCCAAAGAGTTCAATCTTGGTTTCATCAGACCAAATAATCATGTTTCTCATGGTCTGAGAGTACTTGAGGTGCTTTTTGGTAAACTCCAAGCTGGCTTCCGTCTGTTCACTCTATCGTAAAGGCCTGATTGGTGGAGTGCTGTAGTGGTGGTTGTCCTTCTGGAAGGTTCTTCCATCTCCACAGAGGAACTCTGGAGCTCTGTCCGAGTGACCATCGGGTTCTTGGGAACCTTCAGTGCTGCAGAAATGTTTAGGTACCCTTCCCCAGATCTGTGCCTCGTCACAATCCTATCTCTGAGCTCAACGGACAATTCCTTCGACCTCGTGGCTTGGTTTTGCTCTGACATACACTGTCAACTGTGGGACCTTATATAGACAGGTGTGTGCCTTTCCAAATCATGTTCAATCAATTAAATTTCATAGCAAAGTTTTTGAATAATTATGTAAATAAGGTATTTCTGGGGGGTTTTTGCAAAAAAATATAAAAACCTTTTTTCGCTTTGTCATTATGGGGTATTGTGTGTAGATTGATGAGGAAAATGTTTTATTTGATCCATTTTAGAATAAGGTTGTAACGTAACAAAATGTGGAAAAAGTCAAGGGGTCTGAATACTTTCCGAATGCACTGTAGGTGCACAGGTAGAGAGAAAAACTTGAGTAATCAAGGTGACAGACAGTGACACATTCAATACCGCCTTGCACACTCTTGCCTGCATCTAGCTGATCTAGGGTGTAATCATTAGTCCAAACAGTTGCAAATGAAAGTGTCTATTGGACAAATTCAGCTATGTTTATCCCCGTTTTTGTTCCGTTTGCTTCAGTTTAAGAAAAGTTTTTCAATAGAACTGGCTGAATGATCAGGGGTGAAGAGAAGACGATCAAACTTGACTATCTAGAGGAAGTAAAAGTCGTAACAAACACAGTTCACTTTCATAGCAGCCACATACAAACAGCATGATCACTTTGCTCGTTGTATAATTCCTTCTCGCATCTACGCGCTATTCTCCTCTCACCATTTCCCTTTGCTTGTGGACTTCAGTGCACAACACAACAGCTGTGACCAGGCAAAAAAAACTTTCCAAGCCAAACCTTCATACCATAACCGCTAACCGCAACACACAACCTACATCATTGTCACCATGTTAGCTAACATAGCTACTAGATTCTAACGCATTAGTAAACCCGCTACAATCATGCAGTACAGTGTACAGCAAGCAGTTTAGCAGTTACACTGGCAGGCCCCAGTTGCAACAAATTAATAAAACCAAAAGCTTACCTTGACTTGGAAGAGTTCCAGTGTTGGATATCCAGACCTAGCTAGCTAACATAGCATCCCTCTCTGTTCGAGCCGGGTGTTTGAGTAGGCTAAACTAGCTAGCTGCATCCACAAGCTAAGTAACGTTACATAAAAGTGAAAACATTTAACAAAATCTCTCTCTGTCTCTCATTTTTCAGTAAATTAATTTGTTAAAAACTGTTAAACTATTGTGAGAATGGCTTGCAAAGAAAATTTTCCAAAAGGACTAATTCGAGGTAAAAAGGAGTTGGAGCACTCAACAAAAAAATGTAAAGATTGATTTCTTTATGCTCACTGTAATCCATTGTACAGGATCCGAACAGGTGACTGACATTTCAACATCAAGCTGACGTCTTCCTCAGAGAAGACGTCAGCTCTCTCTTTGAGTCAACTGTTCACCACATTTTATGCACTGCAGTGCTAGCTAGCTGTAGCCTATGCTTTCAGTACTAGATTCATTCTCTTATACTTTGATTGGTTGGATAACATGTAAATTCATGCTGCAAGAGCTCTGATAGGTTGGAGGACGTCCTCCAGAAGTTGTCATGCTACCCCAGAGAGTGCTGTTGAGGCTACTGTAGACCTTCATTGCAAAACATTGTGTTTTAATCAATTATTTGGTGATGTGAATATATTTAGTATAGTTTTATCTACAGTAAAAATTATAACTTTTTTAATGTTTCACTACTTAGATTTTTATGTACAGTACCTCAATTACCTAGTACCCTGCATATAGCCAAGTTATCGTTACTCATTGTGTATTTATTCCTCGTGTTATTATTTTTCTATTATTTCTTGTTTTCTCTCTCTGCATTGTTGGGAATGGCCCGTAAGTGAGCATTTCACTGTTATTCTACACCTGTAGTTACGAAGCATGTGACAAATACATTTGATTTGATTTAAGGAATATATCAAATATCCTTGATGACTGGGAATAAACAAAATATATGAATAGTACTTTTCAAAACAGAACTGTGAGACTAACATGATTTCAGTAAATACTTTCAGACATTGGCACAAGTTACATTGTGAATGGATACAACCATCAGTGAACCTTCGCTGGTGTAGTACATTGAATTGTACATACCGGTTGTCTAAATAAAGCTTTCTTTGGTTTACAACAGGAATAATAGAGCCTTACAAGGAGCTATGTGAAGAGTAAAGCTTCCATCAGATCGTATCATTATAAGACCTCAGTGAGAGGGCACTGAACCGTGGTACTCCTCTGTATCCATTCACAATGTATGTCAAAAAGAGAGTTGGAGTGAGAGAGAGAGAGAGAGAGAGTGGGTGGGTGAGTGAGTGAGATAGAGAGGGGAGAGAGCGAAGGAGTGAGAGAGAGCGAGACAGAGGGATTGAGAGAGAAAGCTGAGAGAGGGGAGTTAGAGAGAGAGAGAAAGCGAGAGGGGGAGTGAGAGAGAGAGGGAAAGACTACCTCAGTTTCTCTCTCATACATGCACAAACACACAGCAGGGTCTCGCTCTCTTTTCTACTAGCTCTTACGCCGCTCTCACACACATGCACAAAATCGCTCATAGCTAATATTAACCTAGCATGCAGAGCCATGGGGAAAGAAATAAAAAATATAGTCAATGAACCTTTCTCACTGCATCCAAAATACTTCGCACCCGCATCCAAGTCTCCAAAATAGATGTTTCCACTTGCTAAGGGGCAAAGCCTCTTCAGTTCGGTGAGGAAACCTTACGTTGAAACAGATGGCTGTATTATGTATATTTTTCTTAGAAAGTAATTAGTAATTTCCCACTTTTCTACACTTTCCAATAGTGAGGCAGAGACAATTTTTATTAATGTAGGAGGAAAGAAGTAGGTGCTCAACCAACGTGAGTAGAGGTGCAACTTTCAAATGTGTAGACATCTTTGGACAGGAAAAGGCGCAACGCTCGCTCACCCATTAAAAATGCATACTTTTATTAGACAAAAGAATCTGAAGAAGGTCATTGAAAGAATCTGAAGAAGGTCAAGGCCGAAACGTCCTGGTGAGCGAGCGTTACGCCTTTTGCTGTCCAATTAATGTAGGAGTGGAATTCTGAAACTACAGTCTGCTACAGATGCGAATAGGTCCATTATCTTTCTCACTGGATGTATTGAGAAAGGTTAATTGACTATATATTTTCTTTCTTTCTCCATGGCTCTGCATGTGTCCTTCTCCACCTGTAAGTGTGAACACGTTTTCAGCTGCTTGTCATCTCTCCTGTGTGGCGAAGAGGTCTTTCGAAGAGACCAGGGTTAACTAGGACAAATGTCAAATGAATGTGTTGCGGCAGAAGCATGTTTCACTAAAACTGAAGCCATTGATAACGGTAATCCGGTAAAGACATCATATTTCAATGTATCTAATCCAAAGAGGAACAGTATAATTAAGATTGACTATAAGAAAGGCCTCCCGGGTGGCGCAGTGGTCTAAGGCACTGAATCGCAGTGCTAGCTGTGCCACCAGAGACTCTGGGTTCGAGCCCAGGCTCTGTCGTTACCGGGAGGTCCATGCGTCATCCGGATTAGGGAGGGTTTGGCCGGTAGGGATATCCTTGTCTCATCGCACACTAGTGACTCCTGTGGTAGGCTGGGCGCAGTGCATGCTGACCAGGTCGCTAGGTGTTTCCTCCCGACACATTGGTGCGGCTGGCTTCCGGGTTGGATGCGCGCTGTGTTAAGAAGCAGTGCTGCTTGGTTGGGTTGTGTTTCGGAGGACGCATGGTTCGCATGGTTCTTGACCTTCGTCTCTCCCGAGCCTGTAGCGATGAGACAAGACAGTAACTACTAATAATTGGATACCATGAAAAGGGGGTAGGGTAAAAAAACATTTAAAAAAATAAATAATAAAAAAAAGATTGACTATAAGCAGTTCCTTCCCACTGAGCACACCATGTCATTTCAACATGGAAGTTTGGGTAATATTTTCTTGACATGTTGACGTTAATGAGATTTCAACCTTTATTCACCAACTGAAAAATAAGAAGTTTGTTGAATTCACAATGTGTTATCACTATGCTAACCACTATCACTAACCATCTAAGCACAACCAAATTCCAATGGAAAAACAACATGATTTTTCCATTTAGTTGTCATCTAAATCTGCACTTTCAATTATTTAAAAAAAAGGTTAAACGGGATTACAATGTCAGATATTTAGTATTTATACAACAACTTAATGTGTTATCACTGTGCTTCATCAAATAGCAGAGCCAAATTACCTGGATTGTAGTTGAGATTACATTAAAGTATAAGTGATAAATGCAGTTAAAGATTCTGCACAGATTATTATAGCAATTGTGAAGATCTCCACAGACCTGCAACCCTTGCATGCTGTCTTGAACTTCCACGCTTTCTATGATTACATAAGAAGACATGTATAGTTACAGGAGGCTAACCTCAAAATGTGGCCATGGATGTGTTACTAATTTTAAGGTTGAATAAATACTGTTGCATTAGTTTGTAAGATAGCCTTATCTTTAGGCTATTTCCTGTATTACAAAAAGATGATTGAAATATGTTTGGTTGACAACGCAGAATAATTTCATCTGAGCCACTGGATTAATTAGCGGTTAAGAGCGTTGGGCCAGAACAGAAAAGTCACAGGTTTTAATCCCCGAGCCGACAAGGTGAAAAATCTGCCGATGTGCCCTTGAGCAAAGCACTTAACCCTAATTGCTCCTGTAAGTCACTCTGAGCCACTGGATTTAATTAGCTGGATAAGAGCGTCTGATAAATGACTAAAATGTAAATGTTAATCCTTTAATTTAACTTTTATTTTTGGTTTAGTTGGAGACATGAATCAAACATATAATTTGTTAACTTGTCGACAAGTCAAAGTTAAAGAATAGGACTACATCTAATCTAATCAAACTTTAAATGCACTTTATAAAGTTTGATTTGATTGAAATCCTATGCTTTAACTTTCCTTTTTGGTTGAGATGGAGAGGTGAATGCAACGTATTAATGATTAACTTGAAGATTCCATTTGAAATCAACCATTCATTTGAAATCAACCAAAGCTTGAAACCCTAGGCTTATATGTATTGTCTATTTTTAGTTGAACCCTGGGTTGAATTGAAACAATATCTGTTGATGACTTTGCAAATGCTATATAGGCATAAATAGTATTATTGATGATATACACTACATTACCAAAAGTATGTGGACACCTGTTTGTCAAACATCTCATTCCAAAATCATGGGCAATAATATGTAGTTTGTCTCCCCTTTGCTGCTATAACAGCCTCCACTCTTCTGGGAAGGCTTTCCACTAGATGTTGGAACATTGCTGCGGGGACTTGCTTCCTTTCAGCCACAAGAGCATTAGTGAGGTCGGGCACGGATGTTGGGCGATTAGGCCTGAGTTGCAGTCGGCATTCCAATACATCCCAAAGGTGTTCGATGGGGTTGAGGTCAGAACTCTGTGCAGACCAGTCAAGTTCTTCCACACTGATCTCAACAACTCATTTCTGTATGGACCTCACTTTGTGCACGGGGGCATTGTCATGCTGAAACAGGAAAGGGCCTTCCCCAAACTGTTGCCACAAAGTTGAAAGCACAGAATCGTCTAGAATGCCATTATGTTAAGATTTCCCTTCACTGGAACTAAGGGGCCTAGCTGGCACTATGCATTCAGGCAGGTAGCGTTCTCCTGGCATTCGCCAAACCCAGATTCGTTCATCGGACTGTCAGATGGTAGAGCATGATTCATCACTCCAGAGGATACGTTTCCACTGTTCCAGAGTCCAATGGTGGCAAGCTTTACACCACTCCAGCCGACACTTGGCATTGCGCATGGTGATCTTAGCCTTGTGTCCAGATGCTCAGCCATGGAAACCCATTTCATAAAGCTCCCGACGAACAGTTCTTGTGCTGACCCTGAAGTTGCTTCCAGAGGCAGTTTGGAAATTTGACAAACTGACTTCTTGGAAAGTTTTTCAGAAAGGCCATTCTACTGCCAATGTTTGTCTATGGAGATCGCATGGCTGTGCGCTCAACTTTATACACCTGTCAGCAACTTTGTGGCTGAAATAGCCAAATCCTCTAATTTGAAGTGATTTCCACATACTTTTGTATATGTATTTGCGCTGTTAAACCTACCCCTTGGAATGACTTTGATAGTAACAGTGAATATATTTAGTTATTAAGAGGTATCTTAATAATCATTCTCACAATAGCATATTGGTAGTAGTCAGTGACAAATATAAAAGCTAAGCATGGCTTGTTTAAAACCCTGGATAGGAGAACAAATTAATAGCTGTAGATCAACTCTCCATGAATCTTGTTCTGGAGGCAGCTCTGCAGATTGGTCACTAGCTGGCACAGTAATACAATCTGATTCTAACCTTAACCACAATGCTAACCCTAATGCTTAACCTTAAGTTTAAAGAAAATGTTTGCTTTCATGAATTTTGACAATATAGCCTTTGCAGCTGGCCTATCTAAGAATAAATCACTCTGTTCTGCCTCCAGAACAAGACTTATGATAATAAACGTCAACCTGCATCCCGTACAGTAGTGCAGCATGGTATGTGGATCTACTTACAGTTTTGAAACTGCAAAAAGTCAGGGCTCTATAGTGCAACTTTTTTTGGTATTTTACCCCCTTTTTCAATCTTGTCTCATCACTGCAACTCCCCAACGGGCTCGGGAGGCAAAGGTCGAGTCAAACGTCCTCTGAAACATGACCCGCCTAACCGCGCTTCTTAACACCCGTCCACTTAACCTGGAAGGCAGCCGCACCAATGTGTCGGAGGAAACACTGTTCAACTGATGACCGAGGTCAGCCTGCAGGCGCCTGGCCTGCCACAAGGAATCAGTAGAGTGCGATCAGCCAAGTAAAGCTCACCCAGCCAAACCCTCCCCTAACCCAGACGATGCTAGGCCAGTTGTGTGCCGCCCTATGGGACTCCCGATCACAGCCGGTTTGATACAGATATAGTGACACTCCTAGCACTGTGATGCAGTGCCTTAGACCGCTGCGCCACTCAGGAGGCCCAAGTGTGACCATTTTACTCGTATATGTGCCTAAATATATATCTGTGAGATCCTGGAATTTTTATTTAGTAGCACCCGTGCGCGCAGAAAAATTAAGGATTCTAAAATTAAGGATTTATTACCTAAAATATTTGTGTGTGCCTACATTTTTCCCCTTAGGCGCACACGTGCTCCTTGTAAAAAAGGTCAGCGTAGAGTCCTGGTGTGTCAGGTGAGGGATTTCTAACACTTCCTGTGACCAATGTCAGAGCAAATCAACTGACACAATACAAATGTTTCCCTGAGTTTTTGGGGCCACAAAGCCAGACTGCTGATCAGACATCATAACATGCTTGGTGACAACATCCAAGGAACCAAAGCCTAACATCCACACGCACACACAGGAGTGGCCTCGGACACTGCACTAATAAAGTTATCAAAACAATCATAAAATTATATAATGTACACAACTGAAGTCCTCAAATGGAATCATAAATTATTATTTGTATTATTATTTATTTATATATATTTTTTACTCTGTATCGTTGGGAAAGGCTCTTAAGCAAGCATTTCACGGTATAGTCTACACCTGTTATATTCGGCGCATGTGACAAATACAATTTCATTTGATTTCACTTCTAGACCTCAGCTGATTCTAGTAATGTATGGTGTGGTGGCTGTTGAACAAGTTGAGGATAATAAATTACTTGGTGTTACCTTGATTGTAAACTGTCATGGTCAAAAATATATATATTCAATGGTTGTAAAGATGGGGAGAGGTCTGTCCATAATAAAGAGATGCTCAAATGAACAGCAAACCTGGTTTCAAAAACAGATAAAGAAACACCTCACAGCACAACGCCTCTCCCCTATTTGACCTAGATAGTTTGTGTGTACGTATTGATATGTAGGCTACATGTGCCTTTTTATTTTATTTTATTTTATTGATGTAGTTCTGTCTTTGAGCTGTTCTTGTCTATTAATATTCTGTATTATGTCATGTTTCATGTTTTGTGTGGACACCAGGAAGAGTAGCTGAAGCTTTTGCAATACCAATTACCAAACTTCATAAAAAGATGATACAAATATATAAATGCTTCATAGTGTGCATTGAGGTAAGGTCAAAGTTCCGAAATGCTTGTTTACAGTTATTGCTAATAACAATGTTTTACATTCAGCTGAAAAGTGACAGCTGACAAGTGACAAGTACATGATGTAAGCAGAGAAATTATATGTTCTAAGAGGTGTGACACAGCTTGTAAAGATGTGTGACTGAATTATCCAGAACAATGAACAGAGAATGTGGCATGATTGTTCCATATATTACTGCATAAGTGCACATACCTGGCATGGCCATTTAGAAAGGAATGTTGTACATCCCGGGTACACTGTATGTTTACCTTGTGTAGACATTCTCAACATTTCACCACTTTTGTTGTTGCTTTACACTTTCATATTATTCCATCTCTCGAATTGCTCTCATATGGGCTCTTTCAGAGACGTCCAGGTGATACTATGCAGGGGACTGTACCTGTTCAGGTTAGATGGCGTCCATGCCTTTCTGGGTGTGTTGGTAGTAAGACTTCCTGTCTCTGACGTGGTGCTGTCTCCGTCAAACCTTCCCACACTGTTACTCTCCTCTGACCGAGAGGTGCTGGGAGGACCCCCCAGTCTCTCCTGCAGCCGGGACTATAATGACACATTACTCCCTGAAATGTCCTCTTACCGTACATGACACAGCACTATACGATGCTATCAAACATAATATTGGAGATGTTTGGTTTGTGACTTATATGGGGAATTTCCTACCAATACTTAACCCACACCAGTGTGTCATGTTAATGTCAGCATTATCAAGACAGTTGCTTTTTTTACCTGGGCAAGTCAGTTAAGAACAAATTTCTATTTTCAATGACAGCCTAGGAACAGTGTGTTAACTACCTCGTTCAGGGGTAGAACGACAGATTTTTACCTTGTCAGCTCAGGGATTTGATCTTGCAACCTTGCGGTTACTAGTCCAACACTCTAACCACTAGGCTACCTGCTGCCCCTTTGTGAGTTGCTTAGCCATTGTTATGTGAATGACAGCTGAAAAGTACCAGTGGCCTGGCCTTGGCCCTAAGTCAGAGCAGGTCCACTGAGGCCATGGCCCTGGGAGACACTGGAGCTGGGCCGTGGAGGTGGAAACACAAAAGGCTGAGCCTTTATGGTAAAACACTGGGGTAAGTTTCAGGTGGAAATATGCCATAATACTGTATGATATTATATATTGTTGCAAAGTAAACATAGTTCACTGGGGTGGGATGATGCATAATGAAACCCATCACCTGTCTTCACAGGGGTCAGGGGAAGCAGGATATCCTGTCATTTCTTAAAGATAACAGCATTTGAAGGGTTAAGGTCAGAGTCAGGGCTATTGTTAATTTAGTGAAAACATTATGAACCTCTGTAAACCTATCCTCAGACGCCAAGGAGAGATGTACAGTACAAATCACTGTGGAGAAAGGAATTCATTATCATGTCTCACCTTAAAATGGGACAGGGCTGCGAGGGGTGATGGGGTATCCTGGCTAGGAGGGGGGTGTGGAAGGTCCGGGGGACATATAAAGACAACAGACTGATGTCTCAGGAGGTGGAGCAACAGGGCATTACACACACTCTGCTCTTCCAGCATCCTAGGCCCTGATGGAACACTGTACAGAGAGAGGGAGACCAAACGTCAATGAAAATGTGTTCAGTAAAATGCTGTGCTTATCAGAGGAAATGGAGACTCAGCGATTGTATGCCATTTACAACTATTTCATTCACACCATTACTGTAAAATGAGATTTGCTTCTCCATGCAATTCAATGTCAATACTAAAAACCAGAGCCGGCCATATTTGGTTGGGGGCCCCCCCACCTCACAGGCAAAACATTTGATTGGCCCCCCTCTTGACGGTGGAGATTTAAAAAAAATATGTTTTAAAGTACATTTCTTGCAATTCTACACATTTTACCATGGGGAGTAGAGAAAATGTTGCAACTTTAAAGCAAACTTTCTGCAATTCTACACATTTTGACACGGTGCAGAGAGAAAAAAAAAATGACAGCCCATTTCATGCAATTATACCAATTTTGCAGTGTGGTGGAGGGAAATGTGTGCAGTTTTAAAGCTAATTTCCTGTAATTCTACACATTTGCCAAGATGTTAATGATACACTGCTCAAAAAAATAAAGGGAACACTTAAACAACACAATGTAACTCCAAGTCAATCACACTTCTGTGAAATCAAACTGTCCACTTAGGAAGCAACACTGATTGACAATGAATTTCACATGCTGTTGTGCAAATGGAATAGACAAAAGGTGGAAATTATAGGCAATTAGTAAGACACCCCCAAAAAAGGAATGGTTCTGCAGGTGGTGACCACAGACCACTTCTCAGTTCCTATGCTTCCTGGCTGATGTTTTGGTCACTTTTGAATGCTGGCGGTGCTTTCACTCTAGTGGTAGCATGAGACGGAGTCTACAACCCACACAAGTGGCTCAGGTAGTGCAGTTCATCCAGGATGGCACATCAATGCGAGCTGTGGCAAAAAGGTTTGCTGTGTCTGTCAGCGTAGTGTCCAGAGCATGGAGGCGCTACCAGGAGACAGGCCAGTACATCAGGAGACGTGGAGGAGGCCGTAGGAGGGCAACAACCTAGCAGCAGGACCGCTACCTCCGCCTTTGTGCAAGGAGGTGCACTGCCAGAGCCCTGCAAAATGACCTCCAGCAGGCCACAAATGTGCATGTGTCAGCATATGGTCTCACAAGGGGTCTGAGGATCTCATCTCGGTACCTAATGGCAGTCAGGCTACCTCTGGCGAGCACATGGAGGGCTGTGCGGCCCCACAAAGAAATGCCACCCCACACCATGACTGACCCACCGCCAAACCGGTCATGCTGGAGGATGTTGCAGGCAGCAGAACGTTCTCCACGGCGTCTCCAGACTCTGTCACGTCTGTCACATGTGCTCATGTGCTCAGTGTGAACCTGCTTTCATCTGTGAAGAGCACAGGGCGCCAGTGGCGAATTTGCCAATCTTGGTGTTCTCTGGCAAATGCCAAACGTCCTGCACGGTGTTGGGCTGTAAGCACAACCCCCACCTGTGGACGTCGGGCCTTCATGGAGTCTGTTTCTGACCGTTTGAGCAGACACATGCACATTTGTGGCCTGCTGGAGGTCATTTTGCAGGGTTCTGGCAGTGCACCTCCTTGCACAAAGGCGGAGGTAGCGGTCCTGCTGCTGGGTTGTTGCCCTCCTACGGCCTCCTCCACGTCTCCTGATGTACTGGCCTGTCTCCTGGTAGCGCCTCCATGCTCTGGACACTACGCTGACAGACACAACAAACCTTTTTGCCACAGCTCGCATTGATGTGCCATCCTGGATGAACTGCACTACCTGAGCCACTTGTGTGGGTTGTAGACTCCGTCTCATGCTACCACTAGAGTGAAAGCACCGCCAGCATTCAAAAGTGACCAAAACATCAGCCAGGAAGCATAGGAACTGAGAAGTGGTCTGTGGTCACCACCTGCAGAATCACTCCTTTTTTGGGGGTGTCTTACTAATTGCCTATAATTTCCACCTTTTGTCTATTCCATTTGCACAACAGCATGTGAAATTTATTGTCAATCAGTGTTGCTTCCTAAGTGGACAGTTTGATTTCACAGAAGTGTGATTGACTTGGAGTTACATTGTGTTGTTTAAGTGTTCCCTTTATTTTTTTGAGCAGTGTATATGAGTGAGAGTGACTAAAAAATCAATGGGGCCCCCTGCATGCCCGGTCGGTATTCTGCCATGATTACTACACTGAACTAAAATATAAACACAACATGTAAAGTGTTGGTCCCATGTTTCATGAGCTGAAAGATCCCAGAAATATTCCATATGCACAAAAACAGCATTTCTCTCAAATTTTGTGGCGTTGGGGTTACGGAATAGGCAGGCATAAGCTACGGACAACGAACACAACCTCATTTTATCGATGGCAATTTTAATGCAGAGATACCGTGATGAGATCCTGAGGCCCATTGTCGTGCCATTCATCCGCTGCTATCACCTCATGTTTCAGCATGATAATGCATGGCTCCATGTCGCAAGGATCTGTACACAATTCCTGGAAGCTGAAAATGTCCCAGTTCTTCCATGGCCTGCAAACTCACCAGACATGTCATCCATTGAGCATGTTTGGGATGCTCTGCATCAATGTGTACGACAGCATGTTCCATTTCCCGCCAATATCAAGCAACTTTGTACAGCCATTGAAGAGAAGTGGGACAACATTCCACAGGCCACAATCAACAGCCTGATCAACTCTATGCGAAGGAGATGTGTTGCGCTGCATGAGGCACCAGATACTAACTGGTTTCCTGACCTACTCCCCTACCTTTTTTTAAAAGGTATCTGTGACCATGTCTAATTGAGTGACTGTCAATGATTAACATAACAAGATAAAACTGCTGATGCGCAACAAATTTTCTAAATTGCACCTTGTGTATTCTACTATTCTAACTCTCACCAGTAAATGGGGGCCACTTATGTGGCTTATGCCTGGAGCCGGCCCTGCTGAAAACTTTATAACTGGAAACAACACATAAGTAAGCGTCATGTGAATCTACTTCATGGTTCCCCCTAGTGAAATTCAACATGTAGTGCAGTTTGCCATGGAACGTAAAATAGTGTTGAGTACTTGTTGTGTCAAACTAAGTGGAAAATTAAAATCCACACAGTTCAGACTAAGAAATTCTAAAAGCAATGTGGATTATCTTGTAAAGCCAAATATCTTTTAACAAGGATTACTGAACACTTGACCTGGTTCCAAAGTTTTCACCGTGAGCTTTCAATTCCAAAAAACGAATCCTTTCAACAGCCTCCACGTGTCCTACATTTCAGAGATATGATTAGCTCATCCAACCTTTCCAGAATGAAGGAACTTGAATGCCGGGCAGGAACATTCCAGCAGCATACCACTCTGCATTCCACTGCTAGCTTGCCTCTGAAGCTAAGCAGGGTCAGTCCTGGTCAGTCCTTGGATGGGAGACCAGATGTTGCTGGAAGTGGTGTTAGAAGGCCAGTATGGAGCTCTCTTCCCTCTAGTCTTAAGATAAATGCCCAAGGGCAGTGATGGAGACATAATCTAATTCCTAACTCTCCAGCGGATGTGTGGTGAGTGTTCTAGTGCAAATTGGTTGCTATGCGTAACCCAAGTGGGTGCTACGCATTGCTGTTGTATGAGGTAAGCTTCCCCATACTATTAAAGTGCTTTGGGTGTCTAGAAAAGTGCTACAGTGCTTTCAGAAAATATTCATACCCCTTGATTTATTCCATGTTGTGTTACAACCTGAATTCAAAATGGATTAAATAAAAAAAATTCTACACAGAAAAACCCATAATGACAAAGGGAAAACATGTTTCTAGATTTTTTTAGCAAATTTATAGAAAATTAATTACAGAAATATCTCATTCTATAAGAATGCAATACCTTGTATTGAAGCACTTTTGGCATTGGTTACAGATGTGAATCTTTCTGGGTAAGTCTCTAAGAGCTTTGCACACCTGGATTGTACAATATTTGTACATTCTTTTTTTTATTCATTATTTACATTTTTTATTTTTATTTTTTTTAAATGTTCAGGTCTTGCCATAGATTTTCAAGTAGATTTACGTCAAAACAGTAACTCGGCCACTCAGGAATATTCAGGGTCTTCTTGGTAAGCAACTCCAGTGTAGATTTGTCCTTGTGTTTTAGGTTATTGTCCTGCTGAAAGGTGAATTAATTTCCCAGTGTCTGGTGGCAAACAGACTGAACCAGGTTTTCCTCTAGGATTTTGCCATTCCGTTTATTTTCTATTCTGAAAAAATGGAGAGTGGTACTCAGTAATGTGTTGTAATGGATTTGCCCCCTAATGTAACACTCAGAACAAAAATGTAGTTGCTTTGCCACATTTTTTGCAGTATTACTTTAGGTGCATGTTTTAGAATATTTTTATTCTGTACAAGCTTCCTTCTTTTCACTCTGTCAATTAGGTTAGTATTGTGGAGTAACTACAATTATGTATATCCATCCTCAGTTTTCTCCTATGACAGCCATTAAACTCTGTAACTTTTTTAAAGTCACCAATGGCCTCATGGTGAAATCCTTAAGCAGTTTCCTTCCTCTCCAGCAACTGAGTTAGGAAGGACGCCTGTATCTTTGCAGTGACTGGGTGTATGGATACTCCATCCAAAGTGTAATTAATAACTTCACCTTGCTCAAAGGGACCTTAAATGTCTGCTTTTTTATTTTTTACCCATCTACCAATAGGTGTCCTTCTTCGTGAGGGATTGGAAAACCTCCCTGGTCTTTGTGGTTGAATCTGTGTTCGAAATTCACTGCTCGACTGAGGGACCTTACAGATAATTGTATGTGTGGGGTATAGAGATGAGGTAGTCATTCAAAAATCATGTTAAACACTTATTGTGTCCATGCAACTTATTATGTGACTTGTTAAGCAAATGTTTACTCCTGAACTTATTTAGGCTTGCCATAACAAAGGGGTTGAATATTTGTTGACTCAAGACATTTCAGTTTTTCCTTGTTCATTTGTAAAAATTTAGAAATTGTGTATAAGCCAGTGACAAAAAATCCCAATTTAATCTATTTTAAATTCAGGCTTTAACACAACAAAATGTGGAAAAAGTCAAGGGGTGTGAATAGTTTCTGAAGACACTGTATATACAATAAGTCCAATCAATCAATTTACCTGGAAACATTCTCTTTTTACGTCTTTTTGTTTTTCTTAGAATGTTTTTGCTGTTACCATCTGTTTGTATCTTTTTTGGGGAGCTCAGGTCCAGCAGAACCGTAGGGGAGAGTAGATTATGTTGAGCCAAAGGGTTAGTTGAGCCACCCCATTTCTAGGAAACCATCCACAAAATGAATCATGTGATCAAAGATTTAGGAAGAGCTCATCATTTCAGGGTGTCTGTGAAGGAAGAAACCACAAGGAAAAAGTGGTAAGCAAGGTAGGTCCAAAAAACTGATTTTCAAAGTTAAATTAATTTGTTGTTATAGGTTTCATGATGCTTGTATCTAAACCAAAGTAAATAGTTTTAAGATTGTTTTATACATCAGTTGGGGTCTCTATAGGATACAATATGAGGTTCTAAACCTAGCATGAAAGTGCATCCTTGTAGCTGTGTGGGCTAATATAGTAAAAAAACATCTGCATTAGAGTAAGTTGAGCCAATGGCCTATACAAATGATCATGACATTTTGTCAGTTTTATGCCTAGTATTTTTGCAATGTGTCATGCATATGAACTCAAGATAGTGCATGTTTATTGTTACAGAGCAGACATCATCATGCCCGTGTATACAAACGTAAAAGAAGCAGGGGCCTAGCCTTCCTTGATGTTCTTGAGAGAGCAGCCAAGGAAGTGAGAGAAGGGAAGAAGTTGATTGGAGCAGCAGCAAGGATGAATAAATAGACTGAATGACACTGATATGTACATTGACAAAAAGAAAACCAACATGTACCTGTGTGAAAGAGAGGCTATGACAGAGTAGCATAGGAACACAAGGTCTTATCTGAAGACATGGAGTCTGAGCTTGCTAAACATATAAACAATTTCAAGAACCAGTTTCATGGGCTTAGTAGCCTCAAATGCAGAGAACTTTCCGACAAATTGGCACATCAAAACAACATCCCTGTCCCTGACAACTGGTCAAGCAATGCCAGGGTAAGTGATATTGAACAGAGAGATCTATATCTGAATGTAGGCAAACATTTAAGAGATACAAGATACCACATATGCAAGATACCACATTCCATTAATTAAACATTAACCTACAAGCACCATCACCCACTGTCACAGGACACCATCACCCACTTACCCCAAGGCGGCTCAACTTATCCTGCCCCTATGCTCAACTTACCAAGAGACCACTTTTTTTGGACAAGATATGTTTTCTAAACTTTTATGTTTACATGAATTCTGATTATCTCAACATCTTGAAATATATCCAGATATCTTTGTTAGAAGAATACTATATTTCCCTTGACGTAGTGATCCTGAATGTAAAAAAATTGCTAAACTTACCCCACTCTCCCTACTGTATGGCACAACTTTAGAATAAACGGAGGGAAGAGAATGTGAAACATTGGGGTGTAAAGAGTTTGTTTGTGCGGAGCCGAAGCAGGTACAGGTCATGACTATAATGTCATGCCAGTTACATAACAGATGTATAAGCAACAAGAGACAGACATATGTTGTGTGAGCGCAAAGGGGGTGGTACCAGCCCTTTTGAAAGGACCAGATTACAGCGTGATAGTTAAAGAGGAGGTAAGCCAAGAACATGAGGTACAAGCACATGTGCCAAGTATGGGGGACAAGAAGGTTTTTAAACCCTGAGTGTGTGACTGGAAAATGTGAAAGTATGGGGGGGTGAAGCGGTGGGTCGCTAAATGGGAATACCCTTGTGACAGCTGCTGCTGCTTTTCTTTCTATCTTTCTCCTTCTCTCTCTCTTTTCTGCCTTTTCTTACCAGTCTTGCCCTGGTGGGCTGATAGCGCAGGACGTCCGGACCGGGACTTCCTACTCCTCCTATCCCCTCCCTACTTCAATCTGTTGTCATTTTCTCTTGCATCCCAAAATGTACAACAAACTCTGCAGGCCAGACACTTCACTCTTATTTCCAGTACTCAGACAAACGTATGAGAGGAGTGAGAGGAGAGAGGGGGGATATGGGGGTGCTGACTGCCATAACAGTTGCAGCCAAATACTGTATATTGGCACCATTGCACTTGTCCTAAACAATTCTTTGTTTCTTCTAAAATAATTGGAAATTGAACACGTTGTTATTGGATTGTCAACATTGCAGAACCTATTTTTTTTGGGGGGGGGGGGGGGGGGGCTTAAGTTTACAATGTTAATGAAGAAATTTCGAACAAATGGCAATGACAAAATTATTGCCACCCTGGAGCTAATACTTAGTTAAACAGCCTTTGGCAATGATAAAAAATAAATGTAAAAAAATGTGCTTGCTGCACCTTTCTACTGGCAGTTTGGCCAACTCTTCAGATGTAAACTGCTTAAATTCTTCAATGTTGTGTGGTGCCTTCCACCAACTACTGTTTCCAGATTTCGTCATAGGTTTTTGATGGGATCTGGACTCATCACTCTGTTATTGAACCTCTCCTATGTTTGATTGTAGGGAGGGTGTTATTTTGATTGAATGTTTAATTTGGTCATCTGTAAACATATCACTGATCTGTACTGCCAAAAAGCGCTAATTTTGTTTAATTGGTCCACAGAACATTTCCCCAGGATTTAATGCTTGTTTAGGTGGGTTTTTGCAAAGTTCAATAGGGCTTCTTGTGTCTCAGCAGTGGGGTCGTCCTATGTTTACCAATGACCAAATTAAGCATTCAAAGAAAAGAACAATCAAACATGGGGGAGGTTAGATAATGCTGTGGGGTTGCTTTGCTCCCTCTGGCACTGGGGGCCTTGAACGTGCAAGACATCATGAAATTACGGTAGCAGGTGTTTTGGAGTGCAGTGTTCAACTGTGTCCAAAAACTGGGTCTCTGTTGAAGGTTGTTAGTCTTTCAGCAGGACAACAACCCAAACACACATAAAAAGTACCCAGGAATGGTACAAGAATAAACACTGGACTGTTCTGGAGTGGCCAGCGATGAGTCCAGACCTGAATACCATCACAAACCTATGGCAAGATCTGAAAACAGCAGTTGGTGGAAGGCACCACTCAAACATTGAAGAATTTGAGCAGTTTGCACTGAAGAGTGGGACAAATTGCCATTAGAAAGATGCAGCAAACGGATAGCTACAAGAAACTTTTTTTTGCAGTTATCTTTGTTAAAAGAGTATTCGCTCAGGGACCAATATTTTTGTCCATGAGATTATTTACAGAGCTCTGTAAACTGGTGAACTACAGCTATACAAGAACTTCTGTCGGCCACTGCTTGTCCTGCTCTATCGCCCCACTCCACACCCATTTCCTCAATTGTGTCAACTCCCCTCCACCCTTTCCAGCTCCTAATTGTGCAACTGTTCTGATATGTCTTCATTTCTTGGTATTTTTTTACTATTGGATTATGTGTGTATTGTAATTGTAGTGCTAGATATTGCTGCATTGTTGGCGCTAGAAACATAAGCATTTTGCTGCACCTGCAATAAACATTTGCAAAACTGTGTAAGCGACCAATAAACTTTGATTTAATCTGTGAGGATTGGAACTGCAAGTCATGTTTAATTGTTATAAACTAATGTTAACCTGAACTAGGACTACAGTTGTGTAGGTTACTAACCAGTTGAATACAGTGGAATAATGTTTTTGTCTCTTTTATTAAGACAACTAGCTATTATGACTGATCATTTCCCCCTTGTAATGTTTGCCTAAATTCTATGCCCTGAAAATGTCTCTGGGGTGATCTATGATGTGATGAATAGGGTTGCTATTGGCAATGACTCACTGGAATATACAGGGTCCAAAGACTGTGGCCAGGTTCTCCACAGGCATGTGATTTGATTGGCTGTGAGAGGCCACCCTTGACAGGAAGTGGAGGAGGTAAGACAGGATGCTGTGGTTGTCGACAGGTAGGCTGCTGAGTTTCTCTTTCAGAGCCGCGTTCAACTCTGCCTCATTCTTACATTCTAGAAAAAATAAAGAAAATCTTGACATGAACATTAGCAACACTTCATATCAAAATTCAATACCTTCTCATCGACGGGGCTGTAGTGGAGCAGGTTGAGAGCTTCAAGTTCGTTGGCGTCCACATCAACAACAAACTAACATGGTTCAAGCACACCAAGACAGTTGTGAAGAGGGCATGACAAAACCTATTCCCCCTCAGGTGACTGAAAAGATTTGGCATGGGTCCTCAGATCCTCAAAAGATTTTACAGCTGCACCATCGAGAGCATCCTGACGGGTTGCATCACTGCCTGGTATGGCAACTGCTCGGCCTCCGACCGCAAGGCACTACAGAGGGTAGTGCGTACGGCCCAGTACATCACCGGGCCCAAGCTTCCTGCCATCCAGGACCTCTATACCAGGCGGTGTCAGAGGAAGGCCCTAAAAATCGTCAAAGACTCCAGCCACCCTAGTCATAGACTGTTCTCTCTGCTACCGCACGGAAAGCGGTACCAGAGCGCCAAGTCTAGGTCCAAGAGGCTTCTAAACAGCTTCTAGTTATTATCTATGCATAGCCACTTTAACAACCCTACCTGCATGTACACAATTATCTTTATTACCTCAACACCGGTGCCCCCGCACATTGACTCTGTACCGGTAGCCCCTGTATATAGCCCCGCTATTGTTATTCACTGCTGCTCTTAATTATTTGTTTTTCTTATCTTACTTTTTTCTTATTTTTTTTTTTTTTTGTATTTTCTTAAAACTGCATCATTGGTTAAGGGCTTGTAAGTAAGCATTACACTGTAAGGTCTACACCTGTTCTATTCGGCGCATGTGACAAATACAATTTGATTTGATTTGATAGCATCAACATCAATAGCATCATTCTGTAGAAAATCTAGGCTTAATCTTTGGAAATACCAATTGCACACCATAAAAGTATTTATCATTACTTATTTTCAGAGTAGTGTTTGAACCGCACGTAAACAAGTGGTGCACATTGCTGAGATCTTTTACCCACATCATAAAGCAAAATTTGCAGAGAACAGTGGGGAAGCATGTTTGTGGGGACTAAAGGTCAGACTGTGATAGATTAACAATCTGCGATTTTCCCCATGTGTGTCCTGGTCTCACTACTTATGTCAGCTATAGGTTAGCAGAAACACACAAATCATATGGAAACTGTGACCTGGATTTAACATACAGTATATGGCATGAGATAACTCTGAGTGATAAAATCTGTGCATGATAAATATCACCTTGTCCAACATTTACACGATTATCAAAAGGTCACGCCAGGGTAAGCCTACACGAAACACAGCCCTTATTTTAAGTGTTTCTAAAATCCCCTATGGGAAAAATGAGTGGTCGAAAAACGATTGGAACCATTTCCCTGTTTGACCGCTAGGTTTTATGGGTATTATGACACCCCCACTCTGGGGCTCTACGGCTTCCATGCTTTTAAAAAGTGATCTTGTCCGAGATGTCGGACTTGAAAACAGTTACTATCCATAGAGGTGGGGTTTTTGGAGGGGTTTTGGATAAATGCAGAAAATAAGGTATGTGGTAAACATAGGTTTCGAAGATCTTATGAGATCTATTTCATCAGCTAACATCACTTTTTCTGAATTTTGAAGCATTTATGTAATCAAAACAAGCACATAGAGCACATAAAGGCTTCATAATTCATAAAGTTCATGTTAACTGTCTGATCGTATCTCAGAGAACAAACGTATAAAAGGTTGTGTTAACCTTATTTTCATCATTTATCCCAAAACCCCATTCTTTGCCCATTCAATTCATCCATATGAATGGCTGAAAGAACCAGAAGTAGAAAATGCTAACACATTTAAATTTTTTAGGACTACAAGCTGGCGAGCTCTATTGGATCGCTGCGAGGGGTTGCCCCAAATTCTGGAGCGGGCCCTAGCGAAGGGTCAATCGCCATACCTGTGAGGCTGAGAACCAGATCCTTGCGCTGAGGCTCTGGTATGATGGGGCTGGGCAGCTCCCTGAAGAAGAGCTTGAGCAGGGAGGCCACAATTGAGACACCCTCCTCCACCTCAAGATCCATTCTCTCTCCCCTGTCCCACATCAGCCTCAGCTGCCTGGTCCTTAACACAGAGCCAGACAGACGGAACAGACCCCTCTGCTGCAGACCTGGAGTAAGGGCAGGGGATGGACTGTGAACAAAGTAGTGTGTGTGTGTGTGTGTGTGTGTGTGTGTGTGTGTGTGTGTGTGTGTGTGTGTGTGTGTGTGTGTGTGTGTGTGTGTGTGTGTGTGTGTGTGTGTGTGTGTGTGTGTGTGTGTGTGTGTGTGGCAGTGTGATGCCTTACCATTTCTGTCCAGGAAATCCACCATGTGTCGCAGCATGCGGGGCACTCCACAAACAAGCTGTCCATCTTCCCTCAGCCTCTCAAGGGTTACCCCAAAGACAGGACTGGTGTCAGGGCCTGGAACAGTCGGCTCAGGGCTGATCTTCGCATTGTGCTTCCGAATTCTCACAGCAGATGAGTCGCTCTGCATAGAAAAGACACCAAAACTTTAAGCTGTAGGCATTTTTGTCCTTCTTATCATTATTTCCTGAGGCTTAGGATAAGAGGCAACTGGATGGAGTCGTCAACACAGTATAAGAGTCAGTTATCCCACAGGCCAATCCACAATTGTAACTCCTCATTTTTAATTTTGGGTAAATCCATTTGAATTCAATCACTTTTTGATATAAACCCTACAATACCATGAGACATCCATGTCTTCCTCACTGGAAAAGATAAACGGTTGAGATTTCTATAATTTAAAATCTTACAAACAGGGTTGTCAAACTATTTGTATAATTTCTTGAATTAAAAACATTATATATCAAATTCAGATAAAAATGTTAACCTGAAATGTTAATTACTTGAAAACGCGTAAACTCAGATGTTTTTTTTATATTTACATATGTTGTAGCTTAGACTCTATTCTACATCATCTGATGTTTTTGTTTTGTGCACGCCAATCGTTGAGACACAACATGCTCTTGAATACAGGGTGGGTGTCAAGTTTTGGCTGATACATTTACTAAAATGGGAATAAAATAAAAATGTCTACTTTCAAATGGTACCACAAAGATGGTTGGGGATCCAAAGGTGTACCCGTTAAATTGTATGGGTCTGAAGGGATAGGTCTATTCTATGAATTCTATTTTTATGTTTGAAATGACACCCACCCTTATTCAAGAGCATGTTGTGTCAACCAATGGCGGGCACAACACGAAAACCTCATATGATGTAAGGTAGGGTCTAAGTTACAACATATGCGAATATGAAAGTTTACCCGTTTTTAGATAATTGATGTTAAAGATGTACTATACAGAAATCGCTCCGCCATTTCCTGGTTGCAAACATACTAATAGTTTGCCTATTTCAGTTTATGTGACAAAACAAGCAAGTATAGTGTAGAGAATCATTGTACCATCTAAACCGCTGTGAAATATATTTTCAATGACCAAAAATATTGCATATTCAGCTGTTTGAAGTTGTTGTACAAAACCGAAAGTAGAAGATGCAAAAACAAAACGTAAGAACCGGAAGCATACAAACAGCGCACATAAAACAGATCTAACGCTTCTTAGACTTGATTTAAACGAGAATGACATATCTAGAACTGAAATGTCTATGTGAATTTGATCGGGTAGCCCCAAAAGTTACATATTGCAGCTTTATGGTTAAAAAAGTCATATTTTTTATTAAAAAAGTATAATAATTGAAGAAGTTATTAAATAGTTTGACAACCTTGTTTGTAAACTTTAAATGATATCAAACTCAACTGTTTATATTTTCCAGCGAGGAAGACATGGATGTCTCATGGTATGTTTGTACGTAAAATGGTTCAACGTTGAGCACCTTTACCTCCTGAATGTTTGGCATTCAGGCCCAAAAATTCCCTTTCTGACCACTTTTTTCCGTAGGCAAACGTGTATGGAAAGTTGTATTTAAATCAAAGGGGATGCTGTCAAAAAGTGATCGAATTAAAATGGTTTTACCCTTTATTCAAGCCATTGAAAGCCATGCTAAAGTGTAATCTCTCTGGGTTACTGCTTAACTTGCACTTAATTAACATTAAGCCTACACAATTAGGACTTTTAGAGAGGATTTCCACAATTAAGTGACAAACTGAGGAACAAAGTGTCTGCTCAAATGGGAAAATTGTCTGAAGTTACGTAACGTTTACTGTATTTCCTGTAAAACAGATGGTATACATTAGCTGAGAATTCCCAATTTGGCTGATGCATTCACTGACAATTCAGTTTTCGCTTGCCTGTCTTTTATTCACTAACAAGCTATATCCAATACTGAATTGCACTGTAGGACTTGTAAAATAAGAAATTACTCAAACTTACACAGAGAGATATCGAGGCACTTGTTCCCATCTCAAGTCGATTTTATTCATTGGAATGTTCTTCCTCCCGATATCTATCAAAAAGTTTGATATTTGAGGCAAATTTTAAAAAATCCATCGCCCACACACGTGTGTATATTTACAGATATGAAGAAATATACCTAGCTTTACAGACAGCAAAAGAAATAAGAAATATTTTACTGTAGGCCTTGGCTAGTATTCTGTTTACATGTTTGTGTCATGTGACAAGTATTGTAACTATGGAGATTCCACAGAGGGTGCATTCAATTTCCCGCCCGTCAGAATGCGGTTAATTTCCTCCTAACTGAAACATGGTAGTGGTATTATAGGCGGCCTGCATGTGCATACTACCTGTTTTTTTATTTTCTGCTACCATGTAGCCAAATATACAATGAGCAAAAATATTAACGCAACATGTAAAGTGTTGGTCCCATGTTTCATGAGGTGAAATGAAAGATCCCAGAAAATGTCCATACACACAAAAAGCGTATTTCTCTTACATTTTGTGCACAAATTTGTTCACATCCCGATTAGTGAGCATTTTTCCTTTGTCAAGATAATCCACCTGACATGTGTGGCATATGAAGAAGCTGATTAAACAGCATGATCATTACACATGTTCACCTTGTGCTGGGGACACTAGGCCACTCTAAAATGTGCGGTTTTGTCACACAGCACAATGTCACAGATGTCTCAAGTTTTAAGGGAGGCCTGCATACTCACAGACATGTCACCCATTGAGCATGTTTGGGATGCTCTGGATCGAAGTGTACGACAGCGTTCCAGTTCCTGCCAATATCCAGCAAATTCACACAGCCATTGAAGAGGAGTGGGACAACATTCCACAATCAACAGCCTGATCAACTCTATGCGAAGTAGATGTCGTGCTGCATGAGGCAAATGGTGGTCACACCAGATACTGGCTGGTTTTCTGATCCACTCCCCTACCTTTTTTTTGTATGAATGTGACCAACAGA
Organism: Salvelinus namaycush; assembly: GCF_016432855.1. Classification (NCBI taxonomy): domain Eukaryota; kingdom Metazoa; phylum Chordata; class Actinopteri; order Salmoniformes; family Salmonidae; genus Salvelinus; species Salvelinus namaycush. The sequence continues at coordinate 24,668,225 of NC_052328.1, forward strand.
TGCATATATGTATTCCCAGTCATGTAGATTAGGGCCTAATGAATGTATTTCAATTGACTGATTTCCTTATATGAACTGGAACTCAGTAAAATCTTTAAAATTGTTGCATTTATATATTTTTTCAGTTCCACTGAGATGATGCAAAGTTTTTTAGTGGGAGGATGGTGTACTGCCAAATGACTGAATTATGTCAAACTTTCCAAGTAGTGCTCCCTCACCAAAATGCTCACCACATGTGCTGAAGTCAAGAGAAGTCTTCAGTGAATCATATTTTATGTTAGTCAGACAGCATTTAAAACACATCCAGAATCACAATATTGAATTTAAATTGTATTGGCACTTTTGTTGAAAATAACAAAATAGAAGAGAAATATTGCAAACATAAATCTGTAACACTTACATTAAAAAAATAAGAAGAAAGTGGTTCAACATCATATAAAAAGTGACAGCTCTACTGTTTCTAGCCTTTTTGGATCACATATATTTTGTATTTTATACCCTGTAAATACTTCTACAACGACACTTGACTGAGAATAAAACAATATTATTATATATTGTGGTACAGTTTACATACAAAAATCAGATGTTCAAGTGACTAACAAAGCAGGAATCACAATCATTAAATTCTTTAAAAATATAAAATCATAACTACAAAATATAGTGCTATTAAAAAACAAAAACCACAGACAGAAAAACAAGATTTTAACCAGCCTGCTGAACAAATGCAGGAAACCGGTCATGCCACACAGAACCAGCATGCATTAGAGGAACTGGGCTTTATTCCGGTACAGTCTCTGGTATTTGCACAGCATATTTTTCAGCAAGTTCTTAGTCAGGTCAAGACAAAATGAGGTGTTCAGTACCTCCCGAACTCAAACAAACACGTTTGGAGAGTACAAGTAAAATACATCACAATGCCAATGAATTTAAAATCAAGATCTATCCATCCTTTAAAAGCAAGGCTTGTATTCATCAGGCATAACGTGTTGACAGACATCCACCAACCTGGTGCTTTGGTAAGATAGAAACAAACAGTTTGTTCGGCTAGAATTAAAAAGAGTGCATTCCCTCGTTTTTTTTCTCCAATCCCTGTATTTTTCCCTTGAGGAAATACCTGGTAAATTCTCACAGGCAAAGTAGACAAGTATTTTCCATTTGAGCCCAGTAAAGATCCGGAAATGTAAAAAAACAGCTTAATTTGTTTAAAAAACATTTAGTTGAATATGCCTCTTAAAATGAGACCGTAATTAAAATGTTCAACATAGGTATCTTTCAAAATTCTGTAGTATAATGTAAGAAGTCTTAAAAACACTAAAGATGTAAAGAAAAGGCCTACTCTACTTCAATACTCTTCTCAGGTATGTGAAATCTGGCACTAGGAATACTTCTCAACAACCTCTTGAAGGGTATAACATTTATCAGCAAAAATTCCTGGGAACACTGGAGAGCAAGGTTGATGTGAAAGTTGGTGTTCAGGCTACAGAGGCAACTTTGTCACAGTTGCTGGTGTACTGAATGTCAAACCTGTCGATATCAGCCTTCTTTTTGTCCCACCAGGGCAGAGCACAGAGAAAGAGCGTGACCCCACCCAGGAGCACAGAGCCTCCACTGAAGTAAAAGGCCAGGTCATAGGACTGGGTCCAGTCAAAAAAGCACCCTTGAACAAAAAAAAAGAAAAATGGTTTTAATTAGAAACAATCTCTCGACAAAGCATGAGTCAGCTAAAGACTAGCTAAAGGCAAACATATTGAGTTCAACATTCTCACTCACACATTAAGTTGACAATCTGTAAAATGTTTTGACATTTGGCAGAGTGAATCTCTGTAAAAGCATGAATATGAACCTGTACCATCTCTAAACTAAAAACTAAATCAGGACCACACACACTCCGCAATGATGTTGACCAAAGGTGTCAGAAGTGGGATCTTTCTTACCAACAACAGGGGGCCCGAGCACGATCCCGAATCCACCGAAGAACATGAGGATCCCATGGGCTTGGGTCAGTTTGTCCAGCCCCACGATCTTGGTGGTGATGTATGATGTTAGGGACCAGTTCCCAGAGAAGAAGCCCACCACAGCTGAGAGGATCTGCAGGCCTACATAGCTCTTGGAGATTGGGATGAGCAGAAGGGCCGCCCCAGTCCCCAGCAGGGTGAAGGCGTACAGGAACAGACTGTTGATCCACCTCACGTCTGCTAGTATGCCCAGGGTCAGCTTGCCCATGCCGGCAGTGACTGCTACAATGGAGACCAGGGGGATGATGCTGACCTCATCGATGAGGCCCTCACTCTGGGCCACGTCCTCCATGAAGAGGACTGGAGGGAAGGCTCCCAGGCTGAACAGGAAGATGGCGATGCAAAGGGCCATGAAGTTTCTGTCGTGCAGGAAGTCAGCTGTGGAGTGCATGTACTTTGAGTAGGCCTGATGCTTCTCCTTGATAATTTTCACAATGGCTGAACCTGCCATGAAGCCCCCTTTTTTGTTAGTTGTGGTGATGGTGATGTCTTTGGCGTCAATGATGATCAGGAGATCCTTGACCGTCAAGGTTCTCTCGCCGATGCCTGGTGTAGTCTTGAGGTCGTCAGCAGGCGGGTTCTCAAAGAGCTGCTCCTCTGTGCGCTCCAGAGCAGCCTTTTGTTTGAGGTAGTAGGCAGGCATGTTCAGAGGCCTCATGAAGCCGGCACAGGCCATGAGGTTGAGGGCCAAGGCCCCGATGATCAGCAGGCAGCCGTCCAGGTCAAAGAGAAGAATCAGTTCATTCTGAGCTGTGGCATAGAGGAACCCTCCCACACTTGTGCCTAAATGAGAGAAAGGAATGATTTAGTGTTGGCATTCCAAGAATAATCCATTAGAAATACATTTATATTCATTCAATAAAAGCTTTGCTTAGTGGCACATCTTTGCCTAAAGCTACCCTCCCTGTTCTCCATTGATACTGCTGGATATTCTCTAAGGCAATTTCACTTCAGATTTGAATGTGTTTTCCTCAAAGGGACAAAAACAGAATGCCCCAGAACTGCGTTGTATTCCCAGTGTTCTCCTTGTCACCAGTCCACTTCCCTAACCACAAGGCTGCACTGTTTTTAGACTAGAATGTTTACCTTGGCATTCCAAGACTTCCATCTTCTGAAACAAGAAAGAACTGAGCATGGAGACTTGGTGTGAACCCAGTAAGCGCAGAGGGGGGCTGAGGTACCTGTGGTGACTATGCCGAGGGCGAGGCCACGTCTCTTGTCAAAGTACTGACAGGTGATGGTCAATGTGGCAGCATAGACAAGACCGCAGCCAAGACCTGCGGACAACAAAAACAGCAGAGGTAATTTTATTAGCACATTGTAGAGGAGCATTTAGCTACAGTACCTTAACCACGATGAAGAATATATTTAACGTTCTGAACAAAGCCTTGCACAGTAAACTGTGTACCTTAAAATGTAAAACTCTGACTAAGGCCATCTTGGTCATGTACTGTAATAAATTCACCATGTTGAAAATCTGTTGCTCTCTGTTGCTCTCGATAAAGTCGTTACATATTATTCACAACACAAATCTTGTCTTGTGTAAAATCACCTCAAGAGACTCTGGTAATTTGATCCACAAAGGATGACGAGGGTGGGGGGTGGGTACTGAGCCTTACGGTCTGAAAATAGACGCCTTTCTTCAAATATGCATGGCCTCGCTCTCAGGTCAATGCCACAGGCAGTGTTGACAGTAGCAGTCTATTGGGCTCTATCCCATCAGCATGGAACAGTTGTCACTGGGTGTTAGATAAGGGGCTGTAATGGGGCCGTCAAACTATTTGGGGGGCACCAGAGGCATCTGGGAATCTGACTCTGCCTTGTTTTATATCTCTGAATACATCCTACATATACCCTCATTCAACACCAGAGGAGGCTGGTGGGAGGAACAATAGGAGGACAGGCTCATTGTAATGGCTGGAATGGGATTAATGGAACAGTAGCAAACAAATCAAACATATGGAAACCACTCAGTTCCATGTATGCCATTCCAGACAATACAATGAGCCCGTCCTCCCCTACCAGCCCCCTCTGTTCTACACATACCCTCAGTGCATGTGTGCTCGAGCATAGGCATGAACCTATTCACTTACAGCTCCAACTTAATTCTTTATGTGTTAATTCTTATCTCTGAGGAAGTTGTCTGATCTATCAGTGAAAGACTGGTTATTGTGTAATATTTATGGTGAGTTAAAAACAGTTCACTCCTATGGAACGCCGTTTGGGTCTTTTCGTGTCAAAAAAGATACACGTCAAATAACACTATTTGACATGTCAAAATAACACTGTTCTACTGTCGAATGTTGTGCTGGACCGCAACTTCTGGGGTAGCTAGCTAGCTTTAGCTTGGTACCTAGCTAGCCACTTGTTGTTCGCCTATTGAAAATGAACTTCAGTTCATGAAAAGAAATAGCTAGCCAGCTACTAAACCCTGTTGCCCAAAGCTAAAATTATAAGCAGCCAGCTAGCTTCATGAGGCTCGATATTGCACTGTACAGCTTTACCTAAGGATTGGGGAACAATGAAATGGGGTATCAGTCTACTCAATACCCAAGATATTTTTTCACAACGTCCTCCTCAGAGTTATCAAATTCCAAAACATCCACGCAATATTGTTTTTCCTCTGGAATAGTGTTCAATACACATAGGTTGACAATAAATGTGGCTTAATTCACAGTTGTTTCAGTCCCACAATAAGAACTAAGACGCTAATGTTCTCTGGGTGTCACTGAGTAGACTGACACCCCATGTCATTGATCCACAATCCATAGGTAAGGCTGTACAATGAAATAAGTATGCCCCCAATGCAATTCTAAAGTCTAGTACATCCATTGTGATTTCAACAGATTTTTGTCAAATTAACAAATTATTGTCTTTTGTTGATTTTATATAACATTCCAACCTTGTTTAGCATGATCTATTCAATTATGGTATAATTCTTCTATATGTATTTGAGTCACTGTCGATGACATACTTTTATTTTCAAGGCAAAACGCAAAGTCCACTTGTGGCTAGCTTCACAACCTGGTCCGGTCGAGCCTCATGAATCTAGCTGGCTGCTTATAACTTTAGCTTTGGGCAACAGGGTCTAGTAGCTGGCTAGCTATTTCTTTTCATGAACTGAAGTTCAATTTTAATAGGTGAACAACAAATGGCTACCTAGCTAATACCTAGCGATATCTAATAGTGGCCCATACAAACCGCAGATCTGCTTCAGCAGTAAAAGATCACCATAAGGTTCTCACTTACCGACGACGATCCCGTAAGAGAAGATGAGGAACTGGACATTAGGGGCGAAGGCACTGAGCATCAGGCCCCCTGCCACCATGACCCCACTGAAGATGGTCACAGGGCGCGCCCCAAAGTTATCCACACAGGCACTGCAGACCGGACCTGGGGAAGAACACAGGACAGAGAGGAAGTGTGAATTAATTGTGTGTGTGTGTGGAAGAGTTGAGTGTACGTTGCTGAATAAGTGCAGAGACTTAGGGAGGAGCAAAAATGTGATGACACAAACAAAGACATAAGATGGAATTAATATGGTGCTTTCAGGATCCATGTGGTGTAAGCAAGATGAATTTACTAAACAATAAAAAACTGACCAAAAGGAAAGTGATCCCAGTCAAAGTGTACTGTACATGTGGGGTTATTTATTGGCAGGGAAACATGATGTACTGTATCAACACTAACCTTGTGACATGGTCCCCTTTTCTGCCCTGATATTATTTTGACCTTATAATTGTCACTTTTTTATGGTCCCTATTTAGGACAGTGTGTTCATCTGTGCTCTTTAGCCTCTGCCATAGGCGTGTGGTTGGCTAGGTTTGTGACTCTACTTGTTCTCCTCACATTTCCCCTGAGGCCTAAATGCAGCACTAGCTAGTTATTAGACACCTGAGCAGAGGTTACGGGTCAGGGAAAAGGACAGCGTTTGATGCTCATTCATCATCCTCACAGCATAACAAATTTAAAAGCACACAGAGTTACAGAAATATATCTATTTATGGCAAATGGGACCACTTCTATCCTGATTGATGGACCTTTTAGGGGGGACAGTAAAAAGGTCTGGCTGTGTATTTCAAACAAGGGAAATAGAGGTCTAGTTAGGACAAATTGGATCCTTCAGTGGACAGAAGCGAGGACTTGGGCCAAGCTTTGGAAGATGTTATCATCTGCTGCCAATTTATTAAAGACTGCTATGTTTCTTTAGCATCATGCCAAGTCAAATGCAGCCCAATCCGATTTGCTTCCAAAGCTATACACTGCACTGTTTGTATAGGTCCTTGTGTTTTATGCACATTAAAATTGACAACTTGTTTCAGCAGTGTCAAACTATTTGTTGTGCAGAGACATATTGAATTCCTGGTCAGACCACTGAAAACCCGAGGGTGTCGTATTGAACCCTCTCTCACCCTCCTTTCCATTTCACCACCAATTAAAACAGCCCATAGTTTAAGGCTGCATAGCTCAGCTGCCAAGCCCCACACGTGTACTGGGAGCCATCAGTCTAGTCATGACTTTTACCTGACCTCTTTGAAAAAGTGACAACATGAAGGGAGGCTTAGCCTGGCGGTGAACCAAGACCATGATATACCATCTATGATCCTGTTTTGCCAAAATAATTCAAACCAACTTTAAGACAGCCATGCAGTGAATCTCTCCCTCCCTCTCCCCTAAGTGCTCCTCCTGCAGGTATGACCGTGCTGACTTGTAGATGATGAAATCAATAAGCACAACTTAGTGTTAAGAGCACCACAAAGTGCATCCATATTGCACAGTTCCCTTCATCTACTTAGGACAAGTCAGACAAAGTCAGCACTGCACTTTCACATCTGTTGATATGTCCCAGGCAAAACACGTATTTTCCCATCTCTGCCCTCCAAACAAGATTACTTGGCAAGATAACTGGTCTGTGACTTTACCTATAATGCTACCATCGTTGTGTGTGTTTATAGTCCGTTTTCTACCAGAAAAGTTGTTTATTGCCTTCAGTTGCTTTTTAATTATACAACAGATGTCAGACATGCATACCAGGTGAGACTAATTTCAAGACAATGTAGCTGCAACTGTAAAGTGCATTGATAAGTCAATTCAGGTCTAACTACTGACATGATGTTTAGCATATCAATTCAAAGCCATGCCAAGCAAATCAACATGGAAAGCTTGAAGAGATGTATTCAACTCCGCATCAGAACATCACAATTGTTATTTATTTAAATTAAATAAAAATCAACTAACTAAAATACCATATCTATAAACACATACAACGATGGTGGCATTATGAGTAAAGTCACAGAACAGTGAGCTCTGAAGGTATTCCCTGTCTTTGGATGAGAGCATTAGCCTATACCCATACAGTATCTAAATAAATAAACAAAGGTGTTTGAAGAATACTTACTGGCTATGAGTCCCACTCCAGAGACCAGGGAGCCAACCCAGGCTGTCATGCCTTTCCCCTCCTGGAAGGCGTGGAGCCACTGCGGGTACAGGACGCCCACGGACTGGGGGGAGCCGTAGGCCAGGAACTGGGCCATGAAGCAGGCCACAACAATGACCCATCCCCAACCTCCATCCAGCACATTCATTGAGCTCTGAAGATTCATGCTGTCAACAGGGAGGGTTCCTGGGGAAAACAGGAAAGAAAAAGCAAAAAAGTGTTAAAAGCACAGGTGGAATGGAAAAGCAATGAAACATTGCAATTTACCAAATGCATGAAACTACAGACAAAATAAATCACAAGCAAGTTTGGAGACAAATGATAAATGTCCTAAGCTACTTTCTAAAGTCGTAGATAAATGCCAAATAAACACTCACGTCTTGATGTTGATGCTGCTCTTGTTTGGTCTACCAGGCAGGTCATCTGTTTAAAACAGAGTGTAACCTTCTCATCCTGCGCTGACCATCACAAAGACCACACCTTGGAGGGGAGTTTGGCATCTGGACTGCCTACCTTCGACTTTAACCTGCCTTTTGCCTATCTCCCCTCAGTTCTGGCACGAAACACTGAACTTTTAGAGGCCCACGCTTTCCAGTGCTAACAAGAATAAGAAATAAAAATCACCATTCATATGAGCACTACTGCAGCATCCTCTCTTCTACCTATGAGTTTTTAAAAGCAAAAGTTGTGCATCTATCAATTTGCAGGTAGGCTAAACACCATTATATGGAGGAACACCATGCCATCTACACATACCCTATATACACAAAAGTATGTGGACACCCCTTCAAATTAGTTGATTTGGCTATTTCAGCCACGCCTGTTGCTTACAGGTGTATAAAATCAAGTACACAGCCATGCAATCACCAAACATTGGAAGTAGAATGGCCTTACTGAAGAGCTCAGTGACTTTCAACGTGGCACCGTCATAGGATGCCACCTTTCCAACAAGTCAGTTCCTCAAATTTCTACCCTGCTCGAGCTGCCCCGGTCAACTGTAAGTGCTGTTATGGTGAAGTGGAAACGTCTAGAAGTAACAACGACTCAGTCGCGAAGTGGTAGGCCACACAAGCTCACAGAACGGGATAGCCTAGTGCTGAAGTGAATAGCACGTAAAAATTGTCTGTCCTTGGTTGCAACACTCACTACCAAGTTCCAAACTGCCTCTGGATGCAACGTCAGCACGAGAACTGTTCGGGAGCTTCTTGAAATGGGATTCCTTGGCCAAGCAGCCGCACACAAGCCTAAGATCACCATGTGCAATGCCAAGTGTCGGCTGGAGTGGTGTAAAGCTCACCGACATTGGACTCTGGAGTAGTGGAAACTCATTCTCTGGAGTGATAACTCACGCTTCACTATCTGGCAGTCCGACGGACGAATCTGGCTTTGGCGGATGCCAGGAGAACACCACATGCCCCAATGCAGTGCCAACTGTAAAGTTTGGTAGAGGAGGAAAAATGGTCTGGGGCTATATTTCATGGTTTGGGCTAGGCCCCTTAGTTCCAGTGAAGGGAAATCTTAATGCTACAGCATACAATGACATGCTAGACGATTCTGTGCCTCCAACTTTGTGGCAAAGTTTGGGGAAGGCCCTTTCCTGTTTCAGCATGACAATGCCCGCGTGCACAATGAGGTGCACACATAATACATACAGAAATGGTTTATTGAGATCAGTGTGGAATAACTTGACTGCACAGAGCCCTGACCTCAACTCCATCGAACACCTTTGGGATGAATTGGAATGCCGACTGCGAGCCAGGCATAATCGCCCAACATCAGTGCCCGACCTCTAATGTTCTTGTGGCTGAATGGAAGCAAGTCCTCACAGCAATCTTCCAACATTTAGTGGAAAGCCTTCCCATAAGAGTGGAGGCTGTTATAGCAGCAAAGCGGGGACAAACTCCATTTTAATGCCCATGATTTTGGAATGAGACGTTCGATGATCAAGTGTCCATATACACATGTAGTGTAGCTACCTATTTTCTTCATGAAACAATATGGGTTTTATCTGCAACAAAGGAACTACACTGATATTCGTCACCCATTACACATAGCCAAAAATATATATAATGCTGTATCTAGCCATAGGCCTGCTATGCTATAATGTTGTGATATAGTAGCCTACTGTTATTTTATTAACAAGAGGAAATACATGCGACTTACCTCAACATCAACAACAGCCACATGCACAACTGCAGGATAAGGGTGCGTTCGCCTACAGGGAGTTGCCATGAAGGATGGTCTCCCTATAATAACTATTTGTATAGAATCTAAATCTATATATTTTTTAATTAACAGACATCACATGCAGATGCCGAGCTTCCGCAAGGCTATATCTGAGATGTGAGCAGACCCGGGTGCCAGAAGCTCTACGCGTACAGTATCCGTTTTATACGGTTTATTTGCCGGAGAACAAACCGGTTTAAAGCTGTTTTTGCTGGTCGGGCTTTATACGCCCGCTACCTACGTTGAGGAAACTCTGCTGCCTCTTCATCATGCGCGACTGTGTGAAGCTATAGAAAACAATACGCACTGCTCCCCATTGCCACAGAGTACACACAACTGAGAAGCCCTATCAATTCATGATAATACTGGTCATAGGTGGGGTGGGAACCATGTAAACGTTTCTTCGACTGCATACAAAGACTCGACTTGCCAATCAATTCCAAAATGTAGAATTTGTAATTGGCCTACCTGATGATCAGATAGCACTTCAAAGTATTTCAAGTCAAATCAGATTGAATGTGCGTCTCAAATAGTCTACTGTAAAATCACCGTCTTTGAATTTGTAATAACTAAATGTAGTAATTATTTGTTATCCTAATGAAAATAGCTGTTTCTTTTCTCTTTACATGTAATTCACATTAAGACCACACGATTTACCAAATTATTTTCCAAACACTTTTCCTGGCTGCCACTTCTCTTGCTATCCATTTTTTGGGGGGGAAAAGTTTAACATATTTTCCAATGAATTTAGATCTATAATGGATTTTTAAATATACAAGTAGGAAAGCCTAAAGATAAATAATGCACTTGATTAGAGAGACATTTTTATATTTTTTGAGAAAAGTAGTAATATGTTGGATGAGTGTGTTGGGGGCAATTCACCCCCACCCACCTAGGGGTAACTAGCCCCTGGGGCTAGTGTAATAAATACCATTTAAAATAACACAAGCATATTGCTATTACATTGTTATAACTAACTTCTTTCTAAGCAGGGTTTCTCACACACCCAAAGACAGATGGCTGGCACAGACCCTTCATAAACACTGATAAGGAAAGGCCTTGATCAAAAGAGTGCTTGGGTCCGCATTTCACGAAATAATGAGACACACACACATACTCAAGGACAGAGGGCTGACTACGCACACACAAAATCTCCTGTTTTAGCTGAACATTTGATAACAAAGAACTTTTGCTATAAGACTCAGAAGGATGACGCCCAGCTCATCAGGACCAATCTGAGAAGACAACAACCTGTCCAGAACCAACCAAAGGACCAGAACTTCCAGACTCAACCTACTTTCTGTGTTGTATAAAATGTCTATGCATTCTGTTATCTGGGCTTTTTCTGGAGGTTCTCTATGAGCCAAAGGAACGAGACCGTATACGCTTGTACCAGATATCTTTACTCATAATTAAACTGTCGCTTGTCATACAATTTATCACCTTGTCTGAATCGATCCTTGACCGGCTCGCCCTTCTCCATATCCCATTATCAACACTAGTTACCCCTTTATGGTTATGAATGTGTTTCTACCTGTCATTTAAACAATGACTAGTCCAGTTAGCGCTAGTTTATGCTAACTTGCTAGCTAGCAAATTCACCTGCAGTAAATTCTAGGCAGCTAGCTATCAACCTTACTACCAGATCATCTGAGGTAAAATACATTAAAAAGATAACGTAACTTAATTGCAGTTGTAAATGTTACCACTAGTGACTGATTTACCATTAATGTTACTTTATAGCCTTTTAGCTATTTTACACAGCATTTTATGTAATATAGCTAGATAGATAGCTACATTTTAAGTCAGCTTTTCAATTGGCATCCCCTGTTTTCAGTCACAGATGGGTGGGCTCATGAGTTGTGCTCCAATTTTGCTGGGGATAGCTTTATTTGTGACCTATATACAAATTAGAATTGTGCAATAGCAGAGCATAAGATGTCACATCAATGTTACACTGAATTAATCAGGTCAGTTATTATTAAATGTTATATTCCAATATTATTTAATGTTACTAAGTTATATTCCATTTCAATATTATATTCCATTTTTTTAATGAATTAAAAACAACTATTGAAAACCTTTTGCTCCTGAATGTCATTTTAAAGACTGCTGGGATTTAAAATCTTGCATTATTCAAATAATATTTAGTGCAATTGTACATAATGGATTGTATAGAAAAGGAACAATGTAGAAAGAACAAAGAAAATGAATGTGCAGATCGCAGTTGTAAATGAGAACTTGTTCTCAACTGGCCTACCTGGTTAAATAAAGGTGAAATAAATAAATAAAAAGAGAGACTTTACATCAATCTCATCACAGTGCAGATATTAATTGTGACATGTGCAACACCATTTCCCTCCCTATATTTTATTTAAATAATTAAAATAAGAAAACTAGACTTAGCTTTTAAGTATTACTTACTAAATCATTTCTAAATAAAACTGAATAAATGGATTTTAACACACTTGAGTGAAACCCTATCCCATAATCTTCTACCAGGGTAACTGGCACCCCCAGGGGCAACATTTCATGAAATAACAAAAAAAAGTGTAAACTGTAGTCATTTATTTCCCTTTCTAGTTTATTCGCCTAAGCATGACATTCATCCACATACCAATTTTTTCCCAAACATTGCTTTTTTGTGACAGCAATTAAACATTGTTCTTAGTAGGGGCTAGTTACCCCCTAGTACTCTAATCTAAACGAAAAGTACTGGGATCCTCTGGAGTTTAGTAAAGACAGTTATTTTGCCGGTGATGCTTGGCGTGTGAAGTCTGAGCAATAATTGCCGGGAACATTGTTATATTCCGTATGGTCCAGTCAGAACTGGTTATTTGATGGCAAAAATAGCCTAACAATGACGGAGTTCTATTAACCTGAGCCGCGGTGCACCGGCCTATGGCCCTTGACATGAACGGGCAAAAGAGGTAATGTTGTCAACAAGGCAGCATGGTGCATCGTCCAAAATCTATTTCCCATAAAATATATGTTCAAACTAGTTTTCATTGGGACGGCAGATAAAGAGTCTTCATCAAAAGCTGTCGGGCAGAATCCTACTCATTAGGCTGCTTAATCTAGCCTGGCTCAGGCCCGGGAGGCAGCCCGGTTCCAAAACGAAAGGCAATCACTTTTCAACCATGTAAACTCCTCCCACTGGGGTAACCCGGGCCAGATAATCAAATCCTCTCATTAGCAACATACAGGCCCCGCCCACCTCAGGATTCCCCTGGTCACTTAGGGTCATAGCCAGGGTTGCCATTTTTCTAGTTTTCCTGTAATTTGGCTACTTACAAAATTATGTCGCGGGTGAAAATGTGTTGGTTGCGGGTTGTTGGTTTTTGGGCTGCTTAGTTCTAAGTTGCACCGCGACCGCCATAGCATTTTTCTTAAAAATACAAATCTATTTCCCTGTGACCTGCTGCCAGTGGTGTAGTGGTGACTGGAGAAGTAGGTATACTCCAATTTTGCCCCCAAAATTCTAATGGCCCACCCTGCAAAGGAAGGGCGCCCTGTGTAAAAAATTCCATGAGAAACAGTGACCTAAATTTATGAATCCCATATTGGTCTTTCACTGTCAGGCCAAGCCAAGCTGCAAGTGGGCTAATAGTAGGCCCACTATTGAAACAGATAAATGAGACTGTCAACTGAGTTTGAAATTCACAGGTTTCAGATTTTCCCAATTTTTTTGGGGGGGGGGGGCTCTCAAATTCACACTTTTTTAACAGAAAAACAACTAAATCATATGTTCTAAGTCCATAACAATGCTCAAACAACATCAGGAGACCACTTTTGAGGTCTGGGAAAAATCTAAGAAATGTAGATTTTTTAGTTTAGTTACCCTTTAATTCAAGTGTGCAGGCACCTAGCACTGTTATTTGGTTAGCTGTGTTTCTGTTGCACATGAGATGGAATAGGCAAAGGAAATGGACACAGGATTGATGCAAATAATCATGGTATCATTCTGACTGGTAGGCATAGGCTTTGTAGCTAGTTAACATTTAATAAGAAGGTTTTGGGGAAAGCCTTTCCATCTACCTGTCATCAGCATTACTATATTTTTCCTATTCCTTAATTGTTTGACACCTGGACGTTTTATTCAATATTATTTCACATTTGGCTATAGGCTTCTTTATAAACGTGGAGGCAATTATTTTTATAAAGATTTACTCATATGCGTTCTCCTGTTCTATTGGTTTTCTTTCATCTTTCTTTCATTGTCTAGCAGCCAAATGCAATTATCCTAGTCATATTAGCAACCCATGATAATCAAATCCAATTTTATTTGTCACATGTGCCGAACACAACCTGTGAAGACCTTACCGGGAAATGCTTACTTACAAGCCCTTAACCAGCAATGCAGTTTTAAGAAAATTGTGTTATGAAAATATTTACTAAATAAACTAAAGTAAAAAATAAATTAAAAAGTAGCACAATAAAAGAGCAATAATGACGTTATATACATGGGGTACCGGTACCGAGTCAGTGTGCAGGGGTACAGGTTAGTCGAGGTAATTTGTACATGTAGGTAGGGGTAAAGTGACTATGCAAAGATAATAAACAAGTGGTAACCAGTTTATAATAGCAATAAGGCACCTCTAGGGTTTGTGCTATATGGCCAATATATCATGGCTAATGGCTGTATCCAGGCACTCTGCGTTGCGTCGTACATAAGAACAGCCCTTAGCCATGGTATATTGGCCATATACCATACCCCCTCGTGCCTTATTGCTTAATCATAGCAGTCAAACAAGTTAAATCGACATCCATTGATGGAAAATTATCTGGCAAATTTAATAAAGGCAAATTATCTTTCCTTTGCGACATATTCAAATTCCTTTATTACGTCATGTCATAGCTAACAATAATATATTTTTTAATGAAAAACAAATTTTGCTTCTAATGTTGTTTCAAGTTAAGTCAATATTCCTTTGCATATGACCTGATGTTACCATGACAACCACCCCCAAAATTAAAGGAACAGTGACAGGAAATGAGCATTGCATCTGTGTGCTACTTCAGAAGCTACATCAGTGTGAATGTGCAAATCTGATATGGGTAACAAGTAAAACTGAGTGTGGACTGTGGACAACCAGAAAAAAAGATTGGATATAGAAAGAAAATCAGTTTGGGGTTCTTAGGGTGGCTATGTAAACACAGCCTTAGATTGACAGGCAGTGCACTTCAAAATTGACCCACAGGTAACTTGAAATGCTTGAGGGGCATCTAGAAAGGAATGTTGGCAATTAGCAACACACAACATATTCAAGCAAGTTTTCAAGACATTAAACCTAATAGTGTTATACTGAGTCAGCAAAATCCTGGTTCAACATAATGAGGGTCATTTAGTGATAATGCCTCAAGTTACACCCATAACCAATAATGTGATGTATTCCTTATGCACACGTTCGATAATCACAAATCAGCCAGATCTGTCATTGGTTTTGCAGAAAGTTAGTTTCCAGCAACTATGTTACATTTGATTGATGATAAGGACTTTTAATTGTGTCCTTCAAGAGCAAATTCTTTCCTCAGCTCACCACAAATTGAATGCACAGTATTGCAACAATTGTACCACACCAGAGAAGGCCAGTGGAAAGCTTACAGCTCCATTCTGGGTTATAGTCCCGACTCTTGAGGGATTTGGGAAGAGTGGAGATATAGGCAAGGTTTTTTACACTGTAGTACCTCATGTTCCAAAGCAACTTTGATGCAGTTTCCGACAGTCAAACTGAGGGGTCTTACGGGACAACATAGAATTCGTAATCCCCTTCTCCTTGAAAAGAGAGGGAAGTACTGAGAGTGGAGTACAGTTAATTGCATTTTTCTCCGGCATTGCAATGACATGTTACTTCTGACCAGGTTTCCTGTGATAGCTAACTGATCTGACTTAATAAACTATATTAAAGAAAGTTCAATAAAGCTTTAAAATACATTATTTTTATATATTGTTTATATTCAGCAATGATAAAATAAAATCATGTTACATTCAATATTGATCTCTGACTAGCCTACAGTGCATTCGGAAAGTATTCAGACCTCTTCACTTTTTCCACATTTTGTTACGTTACAGCATTATTCGAAAATGAATTAAATAAAAAAATGTCCTCATCAATCTACACACAATACCCCATAATGACAAACCGAAAACAGGTTTTTTGAATTTTTTTCCTAATGTATTAAAAATAAAGAACAAAAATACCTTAAGTATTCAGACCCTTTGCTACGAGACTCGAAATTGAGCTCATGTGTCCTTGAGATGTTTCTACATCTTGATTGGAGTCCACCTGTGGTAAATTCAATTGATTGCACATCATTTGGAAAGACACACACCTGTCTATATAAGGTCCCACAGTTGACAGTGCATGTCAGAGCAAAACCAAGATATGAGGTCGAAGGAATTAACCTTAGAGATCCTAGAAAGAATTGTGCCGAGGCACAAATCTGGGGAAGGGTACCAAAACATTTCTGCAGCATTGAAGGTGCCCAAGAACACAGTGAACTCCATCACTCTTAAATGGAAGAACTTTGTAGCCATGAAGACTCTTCCTAGAGCTGGCCGCCCGGCCAAACTGAGCAATCGGGGGAGAAGGTCCCTGGTTAGGGAGGTGACCAAGAACCCGATGGTCACTCTGACAGAGCTCCAGAGTTCCTCTGTGGAGATGGGAGAACCTTCCAGAAGGACAACCATCTCAGCAGCACTCCACCAATCAGGCCATACAGAAGCCACTCCTCAGTAAAAGTCACATGACAGCCTGCTTGGAGTTTTCCAAAAGGCACCTAAAGGACTCTCAGATCACGAGAAACAAGATTCTCTGGTCTGATGAAACCAAGATCGAACTCTTTGGCCTGAATGCCAAGCGTCACGTCTGGAGGAAACCTGGCGCCATCACTGCCATGAAGCATGGTGGTGGCAGAATCATGAGGTGGGGATATTTTTCAGCGGCAGGGACTGGGAGACTAGTCAGGATCGAGAGAAAGATGAATGGAGCAAAGTACAAAGAGATCCTTGATGAAAACCTGCTCCAGGGTGCTCAGGACCTCAGACTGGGGCGAAGGTTCACCTTCCAACAGGACAACAACCCTAAGCACACAGCCAAGACAACGCAGGAGTGGCTTGGGACAAGTCTCTGAATGTCATTGAGTGGCCCAGCCAGAGCCTGGACTTGAACCCAATCGAACATCTCTGGAGAGACCTGAAAATAGCTGTGCAGGGAAGCTCCCCATCCAACCTGACAGAGCTTAATAGGATCTGCAGAGAAGAATGGGAGAAACTCCCCGAATACAGGTGTGCCAAGCTTGTAGCGTCATACCCAAGAAGACTCAAGGCTGTTATCGCTGCCAAAGGTGCTTCAACAAAGTACTGAGTAAAGGGCCTGAATACTTATGTAAATGTGATATTTCCATTTTTTTGCTTTGTCATTATGGGGTATTGTGTGTAGGTTGATGAGGGGGAAAAAACAATTTAATACATTTTAGAATAAGGCTGTAACGTCACAAAATGTGGAAAAAGTCAAGCGGTCTGAATACTTTCTGAATGCACTGTATGGAGAAATAATGACGCTTACACAACCAATATCATACAAACGTAGCCTGGGTATCAGTCGGTTTAGATATTCCCCACCTTGTTCTCCGTGTCATATGCGTGTTTGGCAGATGACACAGAGTACAAGGAGTGGAATGTTATCAGAAATAGACTGGTAGCCAGGCTAATACAAACGCATATACTGTAATACCAAAACCAACCAAATCAAGTTCTTACATATGGGCCATATTTAAGGACTTGATTTGTGTCATTTTGATATTACAGTATATGCGTTTCTTCTGGACATGAGGTACCAATGTTAGTTTGGTCTGAAAACCGGCTATGGAGATCTCCATTATGTTGCTGATATGACCCTCCAAAGGTCAAGGGGGAGTGGTGATTGATATTTCAGCAAATGTAGGCCTCTTATAACTTTAGTTGGAAAACATACTTACACACTTTTCCCAGCAGCTCTGGGAAGATGACCAAGACTGACACCTTTAGAGAGGCTAAATGTTATCCCTTTCTCGCAGCATCCTCTGTCCACATTCACATTAACGGAGACCTCAAGAGCAGCAACCAGCTGTTCAGTTCCATGAAACCCATCATGGTGAGCGGGTCTGTTGTTGAAAACACAGAAATTCCCCGTAGGGTGAATAAACGCTAGTGTATGCTCTGCCACCAGGTTCCGAGAGCCCGGATTAAAGGGCACGAAGCTCTCACTATGGCTCCTTTCAGAGTCCAATCTGGATTCCTGCTTGGATTAGTTTGAGTTGTTTAGCTCGGCATGATTAAAAAATTACACGCAGAAGTGTCTATCATATCACATGTAAAAGAAAAAGAAAAGCTATGGCTATCGCATACATTGTTTTAATGTTTTTTTTGGTCCAAATGTGTGAATGTGAATCAGTCATCTCCTGTCCACCCAACCTGAGGCCGAAATCTGTAGGATCAAGTTCCCGCCCAGTCCTTGGGGTTATTGCAATCATATTTAATCTCCCTGGAGAGTGGAGTCATGAAAAGCTGCTTTCCCCACTGGCTTGAACCAGTCCAAACCAGGCAGACTTGACGTTTGGGTGTGGGTGCACAGCCAGGGGGCGAGAGGCGAGCTATTGAGAGAGCTGCTTGAAATTAAATATTTTAAGTTAGATGAACATCTAGTTTAGGGTGCTAAGGGGTAACAGGAGAAAGCTGGGCTATTTATCTAGTATCTCACACACACACAGCGGCTCAAATGTAGAGGGGATTACTCAACAATCTGAGTGGTTCTGGTATTGGGAATAACATAGTTCCTCGCCAGAGTGGGATAGCGTTTGACTGAAGCCAGTGTACGATTGACTTGCCCATTGTCCTCTGCTTTTGCTGTGCCACCAAGAAAACACTGGAATGTTTTCAGGACTCAAAGGCTGAGACATTAAGGACATTACACATAATTCTCCTCAAATTAACACTGACACACACAGCACATTCACACCTTTGGAAATATAATTTCCAGTCAATTACTTTATTAGTGCTAGAGGTTCATTTTACGTAATATAAGTTCAGCTCAGGATTATGCCAAAAACGAGAAGGACTGAAATTCATTTTACAGAACAGTGCATACTTCAGATAAGCCACGGTTATGTGTATTCAATGCTTGTATTAAAATCTAAAATCTGTCAGAATGAGGGATATACACTGAGTGTACAAAACATTAGTAACACCTGCTCTTTCCATGACATATACTGAGCAGGTGAAAGCTATGATCCCTTATTGATGATACTTTTAAAATCCACTTCAATCAGTGTAGACGAAGGGGAGGAGACAGGTTAAAGAAGGATTTTAAAGTCTTGAGACCATTGAGACATGGATTGTGTGTGTGTGCCATTCAGAGGGTGAAAGGGGAAGACAAAATATTTGTGCATTTGAAAGGGGTATAGTAGTAGGTGCCAGGGGCACCGGTATGTGTCAGGAACTGCAACGCTGCTGGGTTTTTCACACTCAACCGTTTCCCATGTGTATCAAGGATGGTTCACCATCCAAAGGACATCTAGTCAACTTTATACAATTGTGAGCAAAAGGGAGGCGTGCGAAGGAAACAGCATGATAAATTGTGTTAATAGGGCGTTGGGCCACCACGAGCAGAACAGCTTCAATGGGTCTGGAACTCTACTGGAGGGATGCGACACCATTCTTCCAAAAGAAATCCCATTGTTTGGCATTTTGTTGATGGTGGTGGAAAACGCTGTCTCAGGTGCCGCTCCAGAATCTCCCATAAGTGTTCAATTGGGTTGAGATCTGGTGACAGACTGCCATGGCATATGGTTTACATAGTTTTCATTCTCATCAAACCATTTAGTGACCACTCATGCCCTGTGGATGGAGGAATTGTCATCCTATGGTAGTCAAAATGATGGCCTACCCAGCATTTTTATACATGACCCTAAGCATGATAGGATGTTAATTGCTTAATTCAATTCAGGAACCAAACCTATGCAGAAGCACCTTCTTACACTATACTTTGTATTCCTAATTTACTCAAGCACTTCCATTATTTTGGCAGTTACCTGTATACATTGTCACACAACAACCTCCAGTAAAACATGAACAGTCAAGAGATGCCACATATTGTGCAAAACAAACACTCAAATCAGAATAAATCTTCAAGAGCTTTTAATCATACATAGAAATGTAGTTCAACAGTACCATTCATTTAGAATGTTATAGCAGTATACTTAGTGTAAAGAGAATTATGTTGTTTTCTGACGAGGAATATCCACAGAAATGATAGAAGCTTCTAGAACTACATGAGAGCGAGAGAGACAGAAACGAGTACATGACTACATACATTGTAACACCTCAGACTACATTTTAACACCTCAAATAGGCAACATTTATCTGTGTTTTATGTACCAGTGTCCATCTTCCTTGTTGTGGTTCTTTTTTTGACGAGCAGTGTGGCATTAAAATTCTTTCAAAAAAAACAAAACATATTTGCGCTAGCTCCCACTGATCATCATCTGGGATACAATACATCTGACTTAAGCGATTCTTACTGGGATGCAACTGCTCAAGTTGCTTTTAAACAAGGGGGGGGGGGGGCACATTAATGCAGTTGAAATGTGGTATTGTAGACATGGAAGGGATCCAACACACCCTGCCCACAAACACCACTACAGACATTACCATACGTGTTGGTCGTCAGCGCCACAATAACAATTCCAATCGGCAACAGTTCTAAGCAAAAAACAAATGTACAAGACAAGGTGAACAGATATGGGCCTACAAATCCCAGAAGCGCTGTTAAAGTCAGTCAATTCCTCATAGGACGTCCTGTGTTGCTTCAGGTCTTCTGCCAGCTCATAGAAACTTGCTCTGTGGGGTTTCAACTCCCAGGTTGTCGAAGTAGCGTAGCATGAAATAGCACACATGTTAAGGCTGGGAGGGGGGATGCGCTGCATGCTGCGACATAGCTGCTGGAGAGGACATGGACTGGACCATCGGCTGGGCCGGCGGGGGGAGTGGGTGCAGAGGCTGCGCCCCTGAGTGTGTATTAGGGGAGGGCGGTGGTGTTGGACGTTTGAATTTGTCGGGGCTGTTGCTTCTTCTCGGGGAGGGCCTCTGTTTTGAAGAAAAGAGGGAAGACAGATGGAGATGAGAAACATTCTCAGTTAAGTCAATTCTCTTTCAAAATATCCCCTTCTCAAAAGCTTGTACCAAAAAACTTCAATTAAAAACGCAGTCTCAAATATCCCTTTTAAAAGCTGGGCAACGGCACCCATATCAAACATCAAAACCTGTTTAAAATATACGCTGGGTCTAAATGAATTGTTAACGAAGTTACCATGAATTACCATGACATGTTTACGAGGTTTAATGATTGATTTTTTACATTAAATAATTTAGTAATGACTCAAAAAACATCTGTTTTTAAATCGCCAGTAAGAAACTGCTAGAGAATTGCTAGCTAACTTGTAAGCACAAAAACAGTCAACTTCGGGAGTACAGACCCCAGAAATGGGTTGATCGCCCTCTAGTGGCTAAAGTAAGAACTGCTGAAAATGTACAGTCAAGAGAGAATAAGGGAAAGGGGGATACTTAGTCAGTTGTACAACTGAATGCCTTCAACAGAAATGTGTCTTCCACATTTAACCCAACCTCTCAATCTAATAATTATTCTGTCATGGGAAAGTTTTTTATTTTTTAAAACAAAGGCATACTAAGACAAAAGAAACGTGACAATGTATCAACTGATAAAAAAATATAATTTCCTTCACTGTGTTATTAAAATGCTAGAAGTGAATGCTGGAATTAAACAATTAACTATGCAAATGAGCAAAAGCTGTGTGTTAAGGAAATAGCAGCCAGTCTCTAATAAGCTCCTGTTGTGTTCAGTGATTTAAAGCAAATAAACTCCTGGGCTATTAATTGAAGTTTTACAGTATTTGAAATCGAACACCATCAAATACTTTTCCGTAAACAGTAACCCTCTTGTGTGAGCATTGGCAAGTCAAACAAATTCAAAGTGCTGGCAAATAGCTGGTGAACAGACTCTGGCTTTGATGAGTGTCCGGGTGGCTGGCCTGAAGCTCCCAGTCACCACCACTTAGTACTAATGAGCTCTAGGGTCTTCGTAATGACGGCTGCCACCCAGAAACTAACACACTTCAGAGGCACACGCTGACATACTCATCCCTGGAGCACTCAGTGTTACCATGGAAACACTCAGGAAAAAATAAGAGCGCTTGTCCCTTTTCCTATGGGCGATCGCAGGGAAACCGAAAAATAATTTCAGTTGGAGAAAAAAATCTTCAGTTCAGAGTAATCTCTCTGAGCCCTGACTGAGCTGAAACTGGTTTCAACCCCAGGGTGTTCCTGGTACCTGATGAGAGGAGGGTAAACTCCTGTGTCTCCTTCCAGCAGCCAGTCAGACACATGGAAACAACGTTGGTTAACCTGTCTCCATAACCACAGGGAATGGCTTCACTCTACAGAGACAATGTTGACATTGAGCCGGGAGGAGTCAGCAGCAGAAAGTCACTGATGTAATCACAAGATGTTCTACTCAGTCTCCTACTCAGAACGTTTGTATATTTGTGTCCATTTGCAATGAATAATCCATATTGCTCTAGCCTGCTCCCAGGTCTGTCTGTGCAGCAATGGAACAAATGATGGGACAGTGACCTGCATAGGGAGGTGCGAGGGAACGGAACGTCTTAAAGCCTGTGGTAATGAGAGAGATGGAACGGCAGACACACGCAGGTCCTTCTGGCACTGGGAGAAGACCTGCTGAGTTTAACACAGGCACTGGAAGGACACTTAAAGACAGGCAGGGAGGTCCCACAAGATTGTTACCAATGGTATGAGAAAAGGTCATCTTTGGGCATATAGGCTATGGAACTGAAATATACTACACTGAACAAAAATATAAAAACGCAACATGTAAAGTGTTGGTCCCACGTTTCATGAGCTGAAATAAAATATAGTAGAAATGTTCCATACTCACAAAAAGCTTGTCTTACATTTTGTGCACAAATGTGTTTACATCCTGATTAGTGAGCAATTTCTCCTTTACCAATATAATCCATCCACCTAACAGGTGTGTCATATCAATAAGCTGATTAAACAGCATGGTCATTACACAGGTGCACCTTGTGCTGGGGACAATAAAAGGCCACTAAAATGTGCAGTTTTGTCACAACACAATGCCTCAAGTTGAGGGAGCGTGCAATTGGCATGCTGACTACAGGAAAGACCACCAGAGCTGTTGCCAGAGAACATAATGTTAATTTCTCTACCATAAGCCACCTCCATACTTTCAGAGAATTTGGCAGTATGTCCAACCGGGCTCACAACCGCAGACCACTTGTATGGCGTTGTGTGGGCGAGCGGTTTGCTTAAGTCAACGTTGTAAACAGAGTCCCACATGGTGGCTGTGGGGTTATGGTATGGGCAGGTGTAAGCTGATAACACAATTGCATTTTATCGATACCATGAGATCCTGAGGCCCATTGTTTAAAGGTATCTGTGACCAACAGATGTATATCTGTATTCCCTGTCATGTGAAATCCATAGATTAGGGCCTAATTTATTTATTTAAATTGACCGATTTCCTAATATGAACTGTAACTCAGTAAAATCAATGCAATTGTTGCATGTTGCAATTATATTTTTGTTCAGTATAAATCAAGAGCATTCTACTACCTTATCAATGGACTTGAGAGTGTCTACATTGTCCATCATAGGTGTATTAAATAGGTTTAGCAATACAAGCACAACGATGCTATTTGGACAAAATTCTATATGCCGATCGATTAGACCCGATTTGATTTATATAGTCATGTGGAATACCATACAGGCTAGTTATGTCAAATGACTGACACAGGAGCAAACAAATCACAATGTGATCCAGATTAGATAAACACAACAAAGATTAATGGGCCACATACTCCAAGCCCTCCTCCATGTTGTTGGTAGGAGATCAACTAACGCTACATCTCAATGTACACTCCCATGATATCCACAGTCGGGGTATTTTGGGTTAGTGCCATTGAGCCATTTTAGAGGACAACTGGTATTCATCCATCTACACTTCAACCCCATTTATTTTCTTGGCAGTGTCATGGTAAAATCCATGAGAAATAATCTGATACTGAAGATGAATGTATCCCGAGGCACAAAATAACCAGCAGTACTCACAGTCCTGATCAACACCCTAGCCAAACACTAGGTCTATTCACTACAGAACACCCGAACTGCTACACTAGTTCGGGTGCTACACTAGTTCGGGTGTTCGGGCGTAACTTGCCAACCGTGAGACGCTCCTATTCATTTCAATGAAACCTAAGGCATAAGCGTAAAATTACAATCTGGTTCCATTTTCAAGATGTCAACGAGCAGCTCACAACCGAGAACAATAGAATAAAGTGGCTCACCCTCTGCTTGCGCTGCCCAAAAGTAATACTTAATTATTTATTTTTTTAACTCCTGCTTTAGCAATGCCCCAGTGTAGTGCCTGTTAGGAGTTAGATTAACATCTCATAAAACACTTAAATAGCACTATTAAGTGCACTGTAAATTAAACCAAACTGGTTCAGATGTCCATTGCTGGTCTTGATAGGTGCGGAGCAGACTTACCGCTACGGCGTGGGAGGCACTTCCATGGACGTGCAGGGCGGGGGCGTTGAAGTGAGCGATGGCAGCTCTGGACAGGGTGGCCGGGGGAGTGAACCCAACTGTGTGACTGCCGTACGACAGACCTGCATAACAGGATGTGCTAGGAGGATCACTCAAAGGAACTTGCTGCTGGCAAAGGATGTCACCGAAACAGACTAATGTCTCCTTCAATTGGTATTAACTTTGGAAACTGTCAAGAAATATCTGTCATTTTCAGGGAAAACAATGTGGTTAGGGATATACAGTGCATTCGGAAAGTATTCAAACCCCTAGATTTTCACATTTTGTTAAGTTACAGCCTTATTCTACAATGGATTAAATCGTTTTTTTAAACTCATCAATCTACACACAATACCCCATAATGACAAAGCAAAAATAGATAAACATTTTTAAATAAATTATAAAAAATGTCAAACTGAAATATCACATTTACATAAGTAAATTATAAGACCATAAGACCATTTACTCAGTACTCTGTTGAAGCACCTTTGGCAGCGATTACAGCCTTGAGTATTCTTGGGTATGACGCTATAAGCTTGGCACACCTATATTTGGGGAGTTTCTCCCATTCTTCTCTGCAGATCCTATTAAGCTCGGTCAGGTTGGATGGGGAGCTTCCCTGCACAGCTATTTTCAGGTCTCTCCAGAGATGTTCGATTGGGTTCAAGTCCAGGCTCTGGCTGGGCCACTCAAGGACATTCAGAGACTTGTCCCGAAGCAACTCCTGCATTGTCTTGGCTGTGTGCTTAGGGTTGTTGTCCTGTTGAAAGGCGAACCTTCACCCCAGTCTGGAGCAGGTTTTCAACAAGGATCCATCTGTACTTTGCTCCGTTCATCTTTCTCTCGATCCTGACTAGACCCCCAGTCCCTGCCTCTGAAAAACATCCCCACAGCATGATGCTGCCACCACCATGCTTCAGCATAGGGATGGTGCCAGGTTTCCTCAAGACGTAACGCTTGGCATTCAGGCCAAAGGGTTCGATCTTGGTTTCATCAGTCCAGAAAATCTTGTTTCACATGTTCTGAGAGTCCTTTAGGTGCCTTTTGGCAAACTCAAAGTGGGCTGTCATGTGCCTGTTACGGAGGAGTGGCTTCTGTCTGGCCTCTACCAAAAAGGCATGATTGGTAGAGTGCTACAAAGATGGTTGTCCTTCTGGAAGTTTATCCTATCTCCACAGAGGAACTCTGGAGCTCTGTCAGAGTAACCATCAGGTTCTTGGTCACTTCTCTGGCCAAGGCTCTTTCCCCCCCGAATGCTCAGTTTGGACAGGCAGCCAGCTCTAGGAAATCTTGGTGGTTCCAAACTTCTTCCATTTAAGACTGATGGAGGCCACTGTGTTCTTGGGGAACTTCAATGTTGCAGAACATTTTTAGTACCCTTTCCCAGATCTGTTCCTCGACATAATCCTGTCTCGGCACTCTACAGACAATTCCTTCGACCTCATGGCTTGGTTTTTGCTCTGACATGCTCTGTCAACTGTGGGACCTTATATAGACAAGTGTGCGCCTTTCCAATCAATTGAATTTACCACAGGTGGACTCCAATCAAGTTGAAGAAGCATCTCAAGGATGATCAATGGAAACAGGATGCACCTGAACTCAATTTCGAGTCTCATAGCAAAGAGCCTGAATACTTATCTAAATAAGGTGTTTTTTATTCCGAATACATTTGTAAAAAATTCTACAAACCCGTTTTCACTTTGTCATTATGGGGTATTGTGTGTAGATTGATGATAATTATTTAATTTTACTTTTATTTTTTTGTCCATTTTAGAATAAGGCTGTAACGTAACAAAATGTGGAAAAAGTGAAGGGGTATGAATACTTTCCAAAAGCACTGTAAATAGCATTTCATTTCAGGGGATAAGCCATGCGCTACCTGAATCTGTTTACAATTGAATTTAAGAATAGATTTAATATTTTGATAGACCTGTTGACCTGACGTTCAAAACAAGCAGAGACCTTGCAACCGAGACAGGACTTGTACCAAGGGGACCTTAAATTCACCCAATTATCAGTAAGGATCTATCAACCTGTAACAGAGCGTTCCAGAGACACAGCTAGATACAATGTTACTTAATGATTAACGGAATACATCTATTCATATTACAATACAATATACAACAGAGTCAAAGGTGCTCTTTTTGTATGTGGACCTTTCTCTCCTTCACCCAGTGACATAATAGATACTCATAAAACAGAGTGTAGTGGTTATGAGGTGTTGGACATGGGCTATGGACTTCCTGTAACTATACCCTACCCGGTGATATGGGTCGGCTGGAGCTGGGGGAAGGAGTGTATGGGATGGGACTGGACACTGTCCGTGCTCGCAGGCCTTGAGCTGACATCTCATTGAAGTACCTGAAGGGTGAAAAGACCATAGTTTAGACAATTAACTTCTGTCTCTAAATATCACTCCCAAATCCCTTGAGCAATGATTTGCTGTCTGAAACAGAAAGGAAGTGAGAGTGTGGGGTGGGGTTGCTTATTGGATGGTTGGTTATGCATGGATGACAGTGGAACAGAGACTAGACATTGGTTGGAGATGGTGAAGTTGGACCAGAGGGTTTTGTGGGTTGTTGTTTCATGTCTACCTCTCATCGTCCATCTCCAGACTGGACTCGCTCTCAGACAGCTGTCTACACAGGGCTTCACGGCGCTCCATCTCTCTCTGCAGCTTCCTCTGCAGACGGATGTTCTCCTCACGCATGTGCCGCTCCTCCTCAATGTACTGGGCCCGCTTCTCTGTGTCTGGGAGGGGACGGACAAATAAAGTTGAATCAAAAACCAATGCAACACCATTACACAACAACGAGTCATTACACAACAATGTATTTTTCTGAGAGAGCAAAGATGCAACAGTATTTTCCAAAAGTACAAGTCTATGCTCTTTATTGCTGTAGTACAGCAGCTATTGCACCTAAATAGGTCAAGTCTGGTCTCTAATAACAGAGGTTTCTGGTATTTAAGTCCATGATTTCATCAGCTTGTTAGTATTTTGGTCCAAGAGCTTTAGACAGAATAGATTGATATGACAGCTCCCTCTGGTGGCCAAATATATAAACAGAGCATCCTTCTGCTGAACTCATCTCCTGAGGCCAGTGTTCCCCAACAGCACACATTTGTTGTTGTTGACTGATGATTAGTTGACAAGTTGAATCAGGTGTGCTTGCCTAGGGCTAAAACAAAATGGGGTACTGTTGAGGATACACAAGGACTGGAGTTGGGAAAACACTGCCCTAAGCCAGGGGTATGCAAATAGATTCAGCCACGGGCTGATATTTGTCAGAGCGAATGGTCGGGGGGCCAGAACACAATTATAATAATCTGTACATGGAAAATTTACCACAACTAAGCCCAAAAATAGATTGTATTTCATATATTGATTACATTGCAACAAGATCACTCGCTGGCCAGTTTTGGCCTGTTGCTGACCCCTGTCCTAGGCCAACAGGTTGCCTCCCAAAATGTAAACAATGTTCCATGCCGTTGGCCTAGGTCTAGGATTTCTGAGACTCTGGACCGGTCAACTACTAAAACAGAGTTAGGTTTCACTGAGAAAGTTAAGGATATTTGAGAAGAAATGACAGATCTGCGCAGAGATAATATCAAGGGATTGAAAAAGAGCTTGATTATGGTCTACTTGGAACCTGCCGTTGGAAATGTGAGTGCCTGTTCGGTCTGAGGGTGAAACTGTGCATGTCCACATTTGTTTGAGTGATAATATTACCACCGTTCCCAAATTGAACATGCATCTGTAAAGAGGAGCACTCTACCGTGACCCACTACCACTGTTGTTCTAAGATCACATGGTACGGCAACTCCACCGCCAACTCCATCACCAAGACACGGGCAGTACAGGAGCATCATGTCAAAAACTGGAAGACTGGCCAATAGTTTCTACCCTTAGACCATCAGGATGCTGAATAGTCACCAGTAGCTGCTCCACCCGCTACTCCCCCTATGGACATGTTCCCCCCACCCAACAGACTTTTACTCTGCCCCCCACCCCAACGACATTCATCTCTGTTTCAGTTGTTAATGTTTTATTTCACTTGGTCCCCACACCCCCTCAATGGTCATGCTGCTCCCCCACGGTCATTCCCTGCACCCCCTCAAGTCTACTCTGCCTCCATCCCAATGGATATTTATTTATTCATCATGGTTACAGTTATGTATATAGTTCTATTTCTATTGTTGTTTTTTTATGACCATTTTCATTATTTTATTTAATTTAGACATGCATGTTGGAGCCTAAGATTTTTACTGTACCCTGCAATCGCACCTGCAACCATGTCCATGTGACTATTAAACACTCCGAATCTGAACAAAACACATTAGTTAAAATAACTGACTGTAAATCTACAGCAAAGCCATTTGAAAGCCTCCTTCAGCACCAAATCTTTTCCGAATTGTGGCAAAGACTACTGCATCTAGTTTTATGGGTTCTACGTAAACAGGTCACGTCATGATAAATTCACTGTTGACCATTGGCCTTTGAAACTCACGCTGCAGCTCAGTGGTACGGAGGCTCTTCTTCAGCCTCTCCACTTCGTCCTTCAGGAAGCGGATATGCCGCATCATGTTCTCCGGAGAGTCAATCTCCATGGAAACATCCCTGGGGGAGGGAGGAGCAGACACAGGCTGGTCCAACTTCTCCTGGAGGATTCTGTCAAAGACAAGTGAGCTCCAATGAATCAACACAGGGAAAAGTCAACCTTTTACCATTGTATAGGTTATTCCTACTGTTCTAATAAAGAGAATCAATAGAGAGCATACAAGTGTGAAGGTTCATTTTGTTTACTTTCAACCATTCCCAGACTCCAGCACCTAGGTTTTTCTAGATCTAAACATTCTACTCCTAAAGAATATATGGTTGCTACAGAACAAAAGCCTACCTTTTCTCTGCCTCCAATTTGTCCATGCGCTTCCACAGTCTATTGACAAGAGCCTCTTGTTCTTGCTCTAATGTGTTTTCAAGGTCAATCTTCTCACGCCTTAGCTGGAAACAAAGGGAACACAGCAAAGAGATATTCAGCTTGAAAACATCTTACCTTCCACAAAGAAATGTGCACCCACACACAAAATTCTACACTCCATCATGGTAATGCACATGCCCTTAAGTGGGAGTGCCGACATGATGTCCTCAGGAGAGACTCAGCTGCACCAAGACAATGTCTGTCTCTGAAATCTGTCTTGCCTACCACTTACTAAAACTGCATACTGTGTACTAATGGTACTACATACTATTTAGAACGTACTGATAAGTAAAATCGAATGCAGTATGCAAAAAATATTAACATACTAAGCTCATCCATACTGAGAACGCATCATCTAATGTGCAATAACGTTGATTCCCACCATTTGTTCAATTTGGTACAGCGCGTCACCATATCTGATTAACAACTGTTGTTAAATACGGCGAAAAAAAATAATCTACTATACTGAACAAAAATATAAACGCAACACGTAAAGTGTTGGTCCCATGTTTCATGAGCTGAGATAATATGTTCCATGGGCACAAACATTTGATTTCTCTCAAATGTTGTTTACAATTCTGTTAGTGAGCATTTCTCCTTTGCTAGGATAATCCACCCACCTGACAGGTTTGCCAAATCAAGAAGCAGATTAAACAGCATGCTCATTACACAAGTACACCTTGTACTGGGGACAATAAAAGGCCACAGATCTCTCAAGCTGAGGGAGCGTGTAACTTGCATGCTGGCTGCAGGAATGTCCACCAGAGCTGTTGCCAGAATTTAATGTTAATTTCTCTACCATAAGCCACCTCCAACTTTATTTTAGAGAATTTAGCAGTATGTACAACCGGCCTCACAACCGCAGACTGTGCAAGTATAACCACGCCAGCACAGGACCGCCACATCCGGCTTCTTCACCTGCATAATCATCTGAGACCAGCCACCCGGACAGCTGATGAAACTGAGGAGTATTTCTGTCTGTAATGAAGCCCTTTTGTGAGGAAAACGTATTCTGATTGCCCGGCCTGGCTCCCCAGTGGGTGGGCCCAGCTCCCAAGGCCTACCCTTGGCTGTACCCCTGCCCAGCCACGTGAAATCAATAGATTATGGCCAAATACGTTTATTTCAACTGACTGATTTCTTATCTGAACTGTAACTTTGTAACATTTTTGAAATTGTTGCACGTTGGGTTTATATTTTTGTTTAGCATAGTTTCAACTAGAGGTCGACCGATTATGATTTTTCAACACCGATACCGATTATTGGAGGACCAAAAAAAGCCGATACCGATTTATCGGCCTATTTTTTTACATTTATTTGTAATAATGACAATTACAACAATACTGAATGAACACTTATTTTAACTTAATATAATACATCAATAAAATCAATATAGCCTCAAATAAATAATGAAACATGTTCAATTTGGTTTAAATAATGCAAAAACAAAGTGTTGGAGAAGAAAGTAAAAGTGCAATATGTGCCATGTAAGAAAGCAAACGTTTAAGTTCCTTGCTCAGAACATGAGAAAGCTGGTGGTTCCTTTTAACATGAGTCTTCAATATTCCCAGGTAAGAAGTTTTAGGTTGTAGTTATTATAGGAATTAAAGGACTATTTCTCTCTATACGATTTGTATTTCATATACCTTTGACTATTGGATGTTCTTATAGGCACTTTAGTATTGCCAGTGTAACAGTATAGCTTCCATCCCTCTCCTCGCCGCTACCTTGGCTCGAACCAGGAACACATCGACAACAGCCACCCTCGAAGCAGCGTTACCCATGCAGAGCAAGGGGAACAACTACTCCAAGTCTCAGAGCGAGTGACGTTTAAAACGCTATTAGCGCGCACCCCGCTAACTAGCTAGCCATTTCACATCGGTTACACCAGCCTAATCTCGGGAGTTGATAGGCTTGAATTCATAAACAGCAGAGCTGCTGGCAAAACGCACGAAAGTGCTGTTTGAATGAATGCTTACGAGCCTGCTGGTGCCCACCATCGCTCAGTCAGACTGCTCTTTCAAATCATAGACTTAGTTATAACATAATAACACACAGAAATACGAGCCTTAGGTCATTAATATGGTCGAATCCGGAAACTATCATCCCGAAAACAAAACATTTATTCTTTCAGTGAAATACGGAACCGTTCCGTATTTTATCTAACGGGTGGCATCCATGAGTCTAAATATTCCTGTTACATTGCACAACCTTCAATGTTATGGCAAATTAGTTCGCAATGAGCCAGGCGGCCCAAACTGTTGCATATACCCTGACTCTGCGTGCAATGAATGCAAGTGACACAATTTCACCTGGTTAATATTGCCTGCTAACCTGGATTTCTTTTAGCTAAATTTGCAGGTTTAAAAATATATACTTCTGTGTACTGATTTTAAGAAAGGCATTGATGTTTATGGTTAGGTACACGTTGGAGCAACTACAGTCCTTTTTCGCGAATGCGCACTGCATCGATTATATGCAACGCAGGACACGCTAGATAAACTAGTAATATCATCAACCATGTGTAGTTATAACTAGTGATTATGATTGTTTTTTATAAAATACATTTAATGCTAGCTAGCAACTTACCTTGGCTTTTTACTGCATACGCGTAACAGGCGGGCTCCTCGTGAGGCAGGTGGTTAGAGCGTTGGACTAGTTAACCGTAAGGTTGCAAGATTGAATCCCTGAGCTGACAAGGAAAAAATCTGTTGTTCTGTCCCTGAACAAGGCAGTTAACCCACCGTTCCTAGGCCGTCATTGAAAATAAGAATGTGTTCTTAACTGACTTGCCTAGTTAAATAAAGGTGTCCAAAATTACCGATTGTTATGAAAACTTGAAGTCGGCCCTAATTAATCGGCCATTCCGATCAATCGGTCGACCTCTAGCTTCAACATTATTGGGCTATTTACATTTCCTTGAAGTTCTCTCTCAAAGATCTGACTTTTTCCCCCCAATTGTCACCTAAAATGTCACCTAAAATGTCAAACCCAAACCTGTAGCTCAGGACCTGCAGCAAGAATATGCATATTCTTGATACCATTTGAAAGGAAACACTCTGAAGTTTGTGGAAATGTGAAATTAATGTAGGAGAATATTACACACTGTTCAAAATGTTGCATCAAGTCTGCCCAAATGTGCCAAATGGATACATTTTCAAGTACATAACTATATAGAACATATATAGAGAAGACATCAGAGGTTAGAGACACAGCAAGGGTTCAAGCTGTAGAACACTGTAGAACACAAGCTGTAGAACACAACTATGGTACATTATCTCTGGGACACTCAGGATGACAAATAAGAGCAAGATTACTGAATGCAAGTATATTATTTACCTTCAGAGGTGAATGTATCAAACCAGTTGCCGTGATAAAAGTTTTGTTGTTCTGCACTCTCAAACAATATCATAGTATTTTTTCATTCTAATAGCTACTGTAAATTGGACAGTGCAGTTAGATTAACAAGAATTTAAGCTTTATGCCCATATAAGACATGTCTATGTCCTGGGAAATTATCTTGTTACTTACATCATGCTAATCACATTAGCGCAACTGTCCACAGGGGGGGGGATATTTGTGAATATTTGTTGCTACTTTTTAAGTAAATACCTGTAATTAACTTGTGCAATACATTAGGAGATAAAGAACATCACGTTCTTCATTTCACCCATCAAATCCTTTTTAATTATGAAGCTTACCGGTAGTCCCGTCAGGTGGTGTTTGTTTACAAGCACAAAACTACGAGAGACCCTGTCACTCACATGTGATCTAGTTACAGTATGGAATTCACAACTAAATGTTTGCCAGCTAGACGTCTTATCACTATTAAGTTAACTGTCTAAAATGTGCTAAATTCTCTGCAGTTGTGCATTTGGTTTGCTAATTTAGTAGGTAGCTAGCTATCTAGCTAAGTGGTTAGCTTCTTCCAAAATCAAGCTCTGCTTGGTAACAGCAGAGAAGACCCTCCTGGATCAAGAGCCTTGCTGTTTAATATCTGTTTTGTGCATGCAGAAAACTGTGTAGCCATTTTGAGTTACTTGTATAACTTTGAGCTGGGATGTCTGTCCTGCAATAGTTTAGGTCAGAGACTATAAAATGTTTGCAGCGAGATCGTTAACATTTAGCTCGCATTCTCTATAGGATTTTACATGTGCTTGTTACCATTGCTAACCTTTGGATTACAGGGGCTCAGTGGGGTTTGAAAATAGCACCCCTTGTGTTCAGTGCCAATATTGGCACAAGATCAGTATGAAGGTATGACAATCTGGATACCGCCCAAGCCGACTATTTAGAATGCAAGTATGGGTATTCAGAAACTGTCAATGTCATTTCACATAGTGTCATTATGTCACTGTACCTGCTCCAAGGTGAGCTGCTTTGATATAGTGTCATTCTCCATTTTTTTTATCTTCTTCATCAGTTTGTTGACCTGGAACTCCTGCTCCTGCTCCAAGTGCTGTTCCAACTCAGCTTTCTCATGTTGTAACTGTGGGAGCAGAAATCAATGTGACTAATAGAAACTAATGAAAATATTTGCATTAAAGCACTGGGGTTAGATGTTGATATATCTTTTTTATAGAGGTGGTAATAGGTTGGTGCTGCTTGTCTCTAAAATGATTGTGATCTGGAGAAGAATGTGTTGTGAAATGGCGGCGGTGCAGCTTGATATTGCCAAAAGCAACCAAAGTAACCACATTTGGCCATCTACCAATAAAAAGGGTGTGGCTCATAGGTTGTTAAAAATGAGACGATTGTGACTAATACCCAGCACTGACTAATCATCAGATCAAAATAAAACATAGGACAATTAAGAAAGAGGGGGTTGAGCTATTTTAGTTGCATGCTAGAGTTCATTTTGACAGTCTAACCTCACGTTCCTCTGTTCTCGGGGCACAGACGGTTATAGAAACACCACAACAGACTGGAGTTGTGCAGCCAACATTCTCAGATGATCAACAGCTTCAGGCCACATCAAGTGTTAACATTCTCTTAAATTAGCCTAAAAACGCTCTGGTATTTAACTGCTATGCATACCATCTTACTGACAAGAGCTATGAGTTTTGTTTGAAGATAAACATAATTTATGAAGCCTCACAACAGTTTAGAAATGGGCAGCGCCAGAGACCTGTGTCTGAAGGTGGATACAGGACATCTAGGGTATAGGTGACCCACTCCTTATAGTAGTAGTAGCCTATACCACTGAAAATACTAATACTATTAACCATTTACTGTTGAAGCCTGGGGTGTGATGGAACAGGGTTTCCAGTACAAATTCACATTAGCTTTGTTCTAGCCTGGTGCCTTAGAATACATTTTACAAGAAAAACTATGTCAGGCATTTCTCCATGTTTACAGAAGTGGCTCCTTACCACAGACATGACTACCACAACTACCATTTTATAGGGACACTTGGGGGGGGGGGGCAAAGGAGCGAGCGTCTGTCGACACTAAAGAATAGGAGCAGAAGTAGGTCTGTTTCATGTTAGGAAACAGGACCAATAACAATAGCCTCCAGACTGTTTGACCTTTAACAAGGGTCTGGTAAAACACATGAGTGGTCCACATCAAACCATTAGTCAGTACTACAAAAGGTCAACAGCTCATATTTGCCACGGGGCCACATGTGGGTCAGTTGCAAGAGAGACCAAATAGCCTAACCAAGGAATAGGAGGAGTCAGTCAAGAGTAATTTAGAGTCGCAATGAAGTCGGTTAATAAAATACTTAAGGCAAGAACCATTACTGCTGTTATGCGCTCCACCCCAAACACAAATCCTTACATTTTCACTCTGCGACAAATACTTGGCATAAGTCAAGTGCCCCAGAGCCAGTTCTCTTTTGGCTGTCACTTACTTGCATGAGTTTTCTTGACAGTTCATTTGTGAGAAATTCCTCCTCTTTCTCATAGTTGACAGCGAGGGTCTCCTTCTCCTTCTGCAGGGCCTGGATCTTCTTGAACAGGGTGTTGCTGATGAACTCCTCCTCCTGCTCAGCCCTGGCTTGCTGCAGTCACAGAGAAAGGTAACATTTACAGAAAAGATGAGTGCAGCATTCACAGCAAGATGGCTCACTGAATAAAACATGTCTTAATTGTGTTAAGAGATGCTTCAAAAATGTTGGAATGGGTAACAATGGCACCATGTCATTGCCAATCTAATGTCAACCTCTACCACACTGCTCGGGAGAGCTCACAGCTGTATCTGTGCTAAAATATGGTATTCCTATTGTTAAAGACTTTTAATTGACTGCAGTAGCATCTGTGTAAAAACAAGGAATAACACGGTGCTGGTTTGCTGCATTGGAGGAAGCAGTTAGTCCGCCCCCCCCCCCCCCCCCCCCCCCCCCCCAATGACTCAAGCAGTAGCCCATTGCAGTAACTGAAGGAGTGAGGAACGAGCTATTTTGTGTTTTACTGTCAATAGTCATAGTTACGAAATAAGAGACAGAAAGGGGGGTGGTGGGGGGCGCAAAACAGGGGAACAAGGAGAAATTAAATCAAAACCATGCTAGTCATACCGATGCATTGGACAGGCAGAGTAGGTGTTGTTCAACTAAGCTACATAGCTACTGTATGTAATGATTTATTATAAATTCAACAGTTGTGTCAAGGGTTAGCTGTAAAGTTAAGCACAAAAACAACGGAAACACCAAGCCTCAGCAAAGGATTCAGTTAATAAAAAATAAATAAATTGTTAACTAACGTTTGATACAAACGTCAACTTCTTGGTCACCACTGACTGTTCAAATGGATCGATTGGTATTAGCAAATGAACCTGGCATTGGCTAACTAGCTAGCAACACCAAAACATAACGGGCTAGCTAACATTTAGGTTAGCTAGTTAACCATCTAGCTACGCTATCACTCTAAGCGAACTAATGCTAGCTTCTTAACATGGCTAGCTACGTCCGTTGCCTTTATTTCGCTACTAGTTAGTTAATTAACATTAGTTTGTTAACCTAGTTGCAATTTCGTACGTTTAAAGTACATGTCTAGATGCATTTTTTAAATGTAGCTCATGTCAGCTAGCTAGCTAGGCTAATCAACAACAAAAAAACAACAGTTACTCACAATGGTGACGCTAGCTTTACGCAGGTCCCTATTCTCCTCCTGTAGCGCCTTGCACTTGAGTTTGAACGTCTCTAGCTCAATTTTAAGAACTTTGTTCTCTTGTTGTAGTGAGGCTAGTCTGTTCGTTAACTCCTCTAATCGAAACTGTGAAATGACTACTCCCGGCTTGCTCGAATTTGAGGCTGAGGATGACATCGGGGTAACCGAGCTACTCCCTGCTCCGTCGGTGTCGCTCTCGCTTGCACTGTCCGCCATAGCTGTGTGCGACAGTGTGGAGGAGACGGGATCTGCAGTGTTTGTAGTACATCAGCCTACGAACATTCTGTGTGGTGTGACCAAAGACTGAACATGGAGCAAGATGTTTCACCGGATGTATAAATCTGAAGCATCCGTATGGAATTTCCACTCCCCACCAAATATGGCGAGGAGATGAAGCCCAGTAGCCGGCAGTGACTGAGATGGAACTGGACTGAGTGTCTGCTGATTTTCTCATCGAACAAAAGCCCGATTTCAATACAGTTTCTGTCGCAAAACTAAAATATGTTACGAACAGAGTACACTACGTTTTGTAGACGTGATCCCTTGACAAAAAAAAGTTTTAATTGCAAGGAGTGCAAGGGTGAATTTAGTTACTGCACACGCGCACTTCACAGAGAAGTCGTTCTCTAACGGAAATATGCAAATTCATGCTAGAACGCACCAATAGGATTTCGCTAGCTAGCTCGTGCTTGGCTCTGCCCACATACTTGTTTGTTCCGCTCGCTATGCGTAATTTGCTCCCATTGAAAACGACACAGATGAACTATCTGGTTAGTTATATCTTTGGTGTGACCTTGCTCTGGGTTTCAACCACACGCGTGTTAAAATAGCGTCACCTTGTGGAGATAGCTCTGTGGAAAAACAAAGCGCGCTTGTTTGAAATGGAAAAGCGTTGTGGTAGATATTGATAAAGAAGAACATCAAGACAAAGCAGCTGCTTTACAGGTGGGATGCAAGCGCTTCATCCCGAGGGGTTCATGTTGATTGTACGGAGATTGTGACAGCTGGTTAAATGGCGTCCCTTGACAAGGCAAGAAGAAGATGTATGTCAGGAGAAGTGCAGTATTATCATGAGAAGAGTTATACTTCGAGTAGGGAGGAGGAATGGAGGGGAGAGGATAGGCAGAGAGGGTCTAAGTAGTGCTGAACTATTACGGAAAGTTTGTGGCAAACTTGTCCACATTGTTGCATCCGCTTCACCAACTGCTGCAGGCCGATACAAAGTGGAATTGGTCCCCACAATGCGAAGAAGCATTCAAGACTTGCAAACAGCGTCTGCTAAAGAGCAAGTGGCTTGCCCACTACAACACATAGATGAAGCTGAGACTCGCGTGTGATGCATCTCCATACGGAGTAGGAGCTGTCCTCTCACATGTTCTATCGTCAGGTGAAGAACACCCTATTGCATTTGCATCACGGACTCTGTCACCAAGTGAGACAAATTATGCTCAAATTGAGAAGGAAGCCCTGAGCATAATATTCGGAGTGAAGAAGTTTCACAAATACCTCTACGGAAGGAAGTTCCAACTGCTGACAGATCACAAGCCTCTGTTGGCCATCCTTGGACCAAAATCAGCTATACCAACCCTTGCTGCACTTCGAATGCAACGTTGGGCTCTGATATTGTTAGCCTACGACTACGAGATTGAGTACAGACGATCCAGTGATCACGCAAATGCAGATGCACTATCAAGAGTACCATGCAATAGTGACTCAGACAGTGAAGATAATAGAGCAGTCCTCCAGATCTCTCTCATTGACGAACTGCCCATATCTGCTTCAGACATAGCAGAGGAAACGAGGAAAGACCCAGTGCTTTCCAAAGTCTTGGATTTAACATTAGGCGGTTGGCCAACCTTCGTAAATGACGGTAACCTTCGTCCATTCATCGACAAGAAAGACCAGTTGTCCACTGATCAAGGATGTGTTCTGTGGGGATCAAGGGTGGTGGTACCTCAAAAATTCCAGAGGAGACTGCTATCTGACCTGCATGAGGGACATCCAGGGATCACTCGAATGAAAGCACTCGCTCGCAGTTATCTGTGGTGGCCTGGACTGGATCAGGACATTCAACAGCATGTTGGCCACTGCTCACCTTGTGAAGCTGTTCGCAACAAGCCTGCTGCTGCACCTCTTCATCCATGGTCCTGGGCTGCTACACCTTGGGAACGCATCCATGTGGATTACGCCGAGATTGACAAGCAACATTTCCTTGTTGTCGTCGATGTCCTTTCCAAGTGGATGGAAGTGTTCCCTACTCAACTGACCACAGCTGAGAAGACCATCAATCTTCTCAGACACCTGTTCACATCCGTTGGACTAGTCAAGGAGCTCGTATCGGACAATGACCCTCCTTTCACGTCAAACGATTTTGAAATGTTTCTCAAGAACAATGGAGTAAGGCACATCCTGTCAGCACTTTACCAATCGGCATCAAACGGAGCAGCGGAGAGAGCCATGCAAACCTTTAAGAAGGCCTGAACTAGCTTCCCCGGTTCCTGTTTACTTACCGTAACACACCACACACAATAACGGAATGCACACCAGCTGAACTGTTTCTGAGACACCAACCATGTACCCGCCTGACATTGTTGAAACCAGACTTGTCAAGCACTGTGGCAAAGCACCAGCTACAGCAGAAGAAAGCTCATGACAGACACTCAAAGACTGTCAGAGAATTCAAAGAGGGAGAGAGGGTGATGGTACGTGATTTCAGACACCCCAAGCGCCTGTGGAACTCAGGTGTGATCTGAGACGCAGAGGACCTTTGACTTACCAAGTCCAAATTGGTCATCGCCAGGTCAACGGTCATGTGGATCATCTGCTACGGTCCAATGCCCCAGCAGAGACATGCCGAGAGAACAAGAACAATAACGACCCCCAGGACTATTCTCCTGACTGTGGACGTACGGGAGAGACAGAGCCTGACCTTCCACCCGAACCTGGCCCACCACCGGAAGCCCAGGAGGAGCGGAGATATCCTATTCGACAGCGAAGGGCACCTCAAAAGCTTGACCTGTGAGTTGAGCTGTTTAAGGAGGTAACAGACAGTAAAACAAACAAACACTTTAATATGTCCTAGATAAAAGGAAAGAAAAGGGACATTACCTGGGTTAGTTATTAGGACACAAACTCCATCTTCGGGGCAGAATAATCCCCTGGATTTGTGCTGGGCTCTGAAAAGTCTGCTTCAACCCAGTAGTTGAAAAATGTTTAAGAATGCATTGTTCAGATATGGCATTAGTAGTTCCCTAACATATTTACCTTGTTCTCTGGGAGTTAAACACTATGGGGGAGGAGTGTAGTATCTGGGATCTACATCTGTTTATATTAGTTACTATGCTGTTACTAAGCAGTGATGTATTACGACAGTGTTACGTTACTACACCTAATAGGAAATGCACATGCGCACTATTGTGCCGGGAACTGTAGAGCACGAGAGGTTTTGACTAAACGAAATTTAACTGTACTCCCGTCTCCTGCCTGGTCATTTCTCCACAACACAAATATTACAGTAGCATTGTCTTTAAATTGTTTAACTTGGGTCAAATGTTTCAGGTAGCCTTCCACAAGCTTCCCACAATAAGTTGGGTGAATTTTGGCCCATTCCGCCTGACAGAGCTGGTGTAACCGAGTCAGGTTTGTAGAACTCCTTGCTCGCACACGTTTTTTCAGTTCTGCCCACAAATTTTCTATAGGATTGAGGTCAGGGCTTTGTGATGGCCACTCCAATACCTTGACTTTGTTGTCCTGAAGCCATTTTGCCACAACTTTGGAAGTATGCTTGGGGTCATTGTCCATTTGGAAGACCCATTTGCGACCAAGCTTTAACTTCCTGACTGATGTCTTGAGATGTTGCTTCAATATATCCACATCATTTTCCTCCCTCATGATGCCATCTATTTTGTGAAGTGCACCAGTCCCTCCTGCAGCAAAGCACCCCCACAACATGATGCTGCCACCCCCGTGCTTCACGGTTGGGATGGTATTCTTTGGCTTGCAAGCCTCCCCCTTTTTCCTCCAAACATAACGCTGGTCATTATGGCCAAACAATTCTATTTTTGTTTCATCAGACCAGAGGACATTTCTCAAAAAGTACGATCTTTGTCCCCATGTGCAGTTGCAAACCGTAGGAGCAGTGGCTTCTTCCTTACTGAGCGGCCTTTCTGGTTATGTCGATATAGGACTCGTTTTACTGTGGATATAGATACTTTTGTACCTGTTTCCTCCAGCATCTTCACAAGGTCCTTTGCTGTTGTTCTGGGATTGATTTGAACTTTTCACACCAAAGTACGTTCATCTCTAGGAGACAGAATGCATCTCCTTCCTGTGCGGTATGACGGCTGCGTGGTCCCATGGTGTTTATACTTGCGGCATATTGTTTGTACAGATGAACGTGGTACCTTCAGGTGTTTGGAAATTGCCCCCAAGGATGAACCAGACTTGTGGAGGTCTACAATGTTTTTTCTGAGGTCTTGGCTGATTTCTTTTGATTTTCCCATATTGTCAAGCAAAGAGGGCTTGAAGGTAGGCCTTGAAATACATCCACAGGTACACCTCCAATTGACTCAAGTGATGTCAATTAGTCTATCAGAAGCTTCTAAAGCCATGACATCATTTTCTGGAATTGTCCAAGCTGTTTAAAGGCACAGTCAACTTAGTGTATGTAAACTTCTGACCCACTGAAATTGTGATACAGTGAATTATAAGTGAAATAATCTGTCTGTAAACAATTGTTGGAAAAATTACTTGTGTCATGCACAAAGTAGATGTCCTGACCGACTTGCCAAAACTATAGTTTGTTAATTAACAAGAAATGTGTGGAGTGGTTGAAAAACGAGTTTTAATGACTCCAACCTAAGTGTATGTAAACTTCCGACTTCACCTGTATAAGTTATCCTGTACGAGCTTTTGTGCCGACTACATTACGTTGTTACAGGTGTCAAGCTTTTGGGCATGTGGCTACAGTGTGTAGGAGGGAGGTTCCTAGGTGTGAGAAGTGTGCAGAAGGGAATGAGACAAAGGAATGTGTAGCATTGGGGAAAGTAGTGGTATGTGTTAATTGTAGAGGTGCCCATGGGGCTGGGGATCAGAAATCTCCAGTGCAAGAGAGGCAGGTTGAGGTTTCCAGGGTTAGAGTAGAGCAGAAGTTGTCATATGCTGAGGCAGTGAAGAAAATAGAGGAAGATGGGTCAAGGGGGAGGGATCCTGAGAGGAGTGGTGTGAGTATCCAGTACATAGGGATAAACCAACAAGTGATATATGTTTAAGTAATATTGGATTTTTGGCATTTATAGCAATGGTTATCAACTGTACTGCAGGGATGGAACTTAAGTCGCAGAAAATAGAGGTTGTGGTGGCAGCTGCAGAGAGGTATTTGGGTGTGCGAGACTTGACATCAGAAGAGTTGTGGTGTCTCATCCTTTCAGGCTGTTGGCCTGAAGTAGGACTAAATAGATTTATATAGTGGAGTACTGTATTTACTATTAATGTAGTGTTAGATGGTAGAGTATTTGTTGTATTACAAAAAAATGTGTTGATATAAAAAAAATAAGCAAAGTATAAGGGAGTTATACTCCAGTCTAGTGGGTGGCGGTAATGCAACATTTATTCGATGCCAACCGCCATTAAATCTCATTGAAGAAGAAGAGCTAGCTCAGTCTTATTTTGTGCTAATGCTCATTGATGCCATAGGATACAGAAAAGTATATAAAGAACAGTAAATATGTAGTATATTGCAATTAAGTGGACAATATTACTGGGGGGAACCAAAACCACTGATGTTTAGCTTTATCCAACAGTAGTCTAACAAAAAGGCACAATACATGAACAGTATGTTTCTGCAGTGTGGGTTTGATTGAATATGACCCCTTATATCATCTTACCAGTCATGTCTGCGACAACATTTTAAATAAACTCCTAGTCCCGATTTTCCACCCTTCTCCCAAAGTGTGCACTGCCACACTTTCTCGCATGGATTTAACAATAGTGGAAACTCCCTCCAGCCCTTCCCTATATAATAGACACTTCTTGATGGCTTCTTGGGTTTTGTAGATCTGAAAAGACTATAGCCTGAGAACCCACCCCACCTAGCCAAGGCTATGATAGTTTAAGAGTTAATCTCTGGCTTAGCTACTGAATTTTGCAATTTTTTCTGCATTTAGGCTAACTTCTTTAAAAGGATAATGAATGTGCTAATAGCAGGTTCTCACTGTGGTGTTGTATAAACGAGGCTTCGAAAGACACTTTATAGAAGATTTCAATTCTTGAAAATGTAATTTTGTTATTGTTGATATACTACCTCTTCTTGTGTCCAGCTAATTGTTCAATCATACATTACATCATAGATAAACGTGTATGTGACCAATAAAATTTGACTTGATCTGCCAACCTCTTATCCCTTAGCCTAAACATTTCTCAATCCATTGGAATTTCTTCCAAACATAAGAGATTCAACATCACATAAACAAACACAAAGATAAAACAGAAACAACTGATTGCAAAATCAATGCATTTTTATTTTGTTATTTTGTTTTTAAATTGAAACATTGTGGTGGCGTCATTACTGCTATAGCCTCTAAAAGAAGACTTTGAATAACCAAAGTGCTAGAATAGTTACATTTCAATGGCTTCACTCTGTTAGTAAGAATTGTACATCAAAAAATTAGCTCAAGTGAAAACACATATCAAACAAAATTGATCAAATTAGCCTCTACCCCCTGATTGACATGTAGGATGGGAGATATGATACAATACCCTAAATGACTTCACTTGTCAAAAAAAAAAGTCCTTTACATGGTTGTCATGTCCACAGCATAAACATCATCACACTAAGTCTGAGCCTTCACACCAGAATAACACCACACTTGAACTACATGGGCCTCTAGTCAAACCAATACAAAGAGAAGATCTAATGCAAAGTAATCGCCAATGAGCTATCAAATGAATGCTAGTTAGACACTGCATACAGATTCTCAAGCCAAGAAAGATCACACAATTCATTTGATGCTTAAATAATCGTTTGACCATCCAGTGTTTTTGTCATACATATTCTATTAAGAGCTACAATCAAATAATGTCTTATGTCTTTATGTGAGTAGATTAAATTTAAGGAAGTACTTCACCAAAGCCCAAAAGGAAATTACACCTTTTCTTTAAAACCACAGCAGCCTTCATAAAACCAAATGACACACTGCTAAAATGATTACAAACAGTCTTACAGCGTACAGAGAACTCTACACCTTATAGCCAATACACACAATACAGTTATAGTTTTACGGCGAGCCAGTCTACTAGCATATACATTCAGATAACTTCTTTCTCATAGCATTTATGCTAATGCCTGCAGAAGCTGCCGTTCAGTTTTACATAGACAAACGGTAGACTACATTAAACCCTCAAGAAGCTATAGAACAAATTTTCTTCATACTGTTCCTAGTCCCCCGACACAATAAATGCTTTTATGGTATTTTTTTCATTTCAAATATAAAACTGGTGACAAATGTAAGGACTATATGTGTACACAGATAAAGGGTTTTAATTCTCATTTTAATACAGTGTTTGCAAACTTGTAAAAATTGTACTTAAAATAATGTGAACGGCATGCATGAAAATATGAGTACTCTGCTTTTGCAGAATTAGATACATCCCCTTTTTAGGAATCACTTAAATTCGCAGAAGATTTTCTGGAAATGTCCTCTGTTAAAATCTAACCAGCTTTTTTCATATACAAACATTATACCTGTTATAATAATGAATTATACAAGAACGTGTGAAGTTACACTCAAATCTTCCTTAAAAGTGGAACCATTTTGATAATAATGTTGAAAGCACTTGTAAAGTTCTCTCCTGTGCATTATCATCCTGTAACTCATCTTTTTTTTTATTGTACACATTGTAATTTATATACAGGAAAAAGCCGTGTATTATTTTTAGTTTTAAAAAGGAAAACAAACCCCACAGCAATTTACAACCTGACATTTATGGGTCCAAGAAAAAACTATAAGGCGAGTGTTGGAGGTGGATCAGAAGTGTTCCTCTAGTTTTTGTGTAATTTTGTTGATTTTCTTTCTCCTACTAC
This sequence comes from Salvelinus namaycush, assembly GCF_016432855.1. Classification (NCBI taxonomy): domain Eukaryota; kingdom Metazoa; phylum Chordata; class Actinopteri; order Salmoniformes; family Salmonidae; genus Salvelinus; species Salvelinus namaycush. The sequence continues at coordinate 24,712,751 of NC_052328.1, forward strand.
TAGAATTGAGCTTTTGCGCCATCTTTGGTCACAGGTGTATGTTCAGTTGCACCTGTAGTTTTTCTGTGATGGAGTCCTTTTTGTTGTCACCACAATGCTCCTCAAAAGCTCTCACGACACCAATGGCACGTTACGAGTCACAAACAGGAAGCAGAATTCTCCTGGTCCATAGACCACAGGATGTGAGAGCCATACAATTAGAATTCAGATTCCACGGTGAGAACCTTCCAGGTCCCTCAATTGACAGGGAGTGAGTTTTTCATGCTCATATTGAAATCAGACGGATCAAGTCCTGGCTGAAATTTCTTGAGTTTTTCAGTTTGTAACTTTCTGCCCTGGAAACAGATGAGAAGAATTCCTGCACACCTGAAAATTAAGAAAATATTACAATATATCAGATATTGGCAGCATTTTGGGCAGCTGTTTGAAAGAAGGGAGCCATTATAGAGGACATAGCCCATGCATTCACTAATGCTTACGAGTCCCTTAGTTTTTACAAATTCAGTTTGCTGACTTTTACAAGTTCCATTTTGCAAGCCACCCACAAATCTACGGGAGCAATCACTCGACGATGCTAGAGTGCATCAAGAGGTCTGTGGGCTACAATTGTCATGGTCACCCTGGTTGTCATGGAAACCACCAGTTGAGCCACAGTTCATTAGAGTGCCACTACTCTTTTTACTCAGGTTTGCTTAAACTGAATAATTCACTGATGCAAATAGTTAACAACACCTTACAGGGATTAACAGTAACCAATCAGATAGCCACTTCTCTTTGTAATGTAATTCCCACACAATGGGCTGTCTATGAGCTGGCCTGTGGGGGGGATTTAATGGACAAAGAGAGAGTTAGAGAGAGTATCTGTGTGACAATAGGTGTGTTTTGAACATCATCCACGTTCCCTTTGTGACTAGTCACCCACACAGCTGACAGGACAAAACGCAGCCAGAATCAAAACAGACAAGAGTCAGACTTTCAGTTGGAAACATGAAGGTCTGCTTGTGTGTGTGTACTATTTGGAGTAGAATGAAGTACATTAATCAGTGCAGGAATGTAGAGTGGAGAACAGTGCAGAAGAAAACAGAACAAGTATAGTGAAACGGAGCAGAGCTGCACCAGGTTTACACATGTACATGGAATGGATCAGAAAATATTGAGCACTACCACTGAACAGTGTGGGGTATAAAAATTATGATTTTATTAGAGAAGTGGGGGGATTAAAGCACTTTACTTGGTAAAGTACCTGGTGGAGCACAGCTACCCCTACGATTGAAGCTTCTTTTCTCCCGACCTCCTCTCCTCCTTCCTGCTTTTAGCTCCATCTCCTTGCTGAAACACACATACACATACGAGTGAGGCAAAGCCAATCTCAGAACCCTATCCTGACAAGCAGAAACCCAACACAGCAACCTGAAACAGCAACCCGAGTGCAGCTAGACCAGAGGTGAGATGTTGTAACAATAGCAACCTGAAACCATCAACCTGAAAGCAGTAAACCCCACCATAGAAGCAAATGTTAGCATTACACACAGTTAGCAGGATACCATGAAGTGAAAGCACACAACATACTGGAGGCATGTGTCCTAGAGGCAAATTCCTGGAAATAAAAGAATAGCCCAGAGGAGTTATATCACCAGAAACAAGAAAAAATAAAGTGTCAGGGCAGTGTGCACCTGGTTCATGTCAGAACAATCAGTTCTCCAATTGAATGTGGGCCACAAACAATAGCTGTTAACAATAGTTAACATCATGAATCTTGCCCTGAAGTCAGCACTACAGAGTGGTCACTAGCTGGCACAGCCACAAAGTCATAAAATCTGATTTTAAACCTTACCCTAACCACACTGGTAACCCTAATGCCTAACCCTAATCTTAAATTAAGACCAAAAAGCTAATTTTATCCCCATACATTTTTACAATACAGACAATTTGGACTTCGCAGCTGGCTTATCTACAGGGAAGTTGCTCAGTTCTGCCTCCAGGACAAGACTCATGACAATACATGTCAACCTGCAACAATAGCTGGGGCAACATCCTAGTCACTGAGCACCCATTGCATGCACACACACAGACGCACAAACACACAGACACTCAAAACAGACATACACACACTGGTAGCATTGGCCGCAGCACTCCACATCAGATCACAACACCCCATACTGAGTTAAAGGTCCAAAGGTTCTGACCCGCCTGTTTTCTGTTCAGGCTCAGAACCCTAGAACCCACCCCTGGAGCAACTCTCTATGAAGCCTATTCCGTCGTCATGCCAACCTCTAACTCCTCCTCCAGTAAGAAAGGGCAGGGCCAGGGGTCTCCTCGGTCCCAACTCCCCCTGTCCCCGCCCTGGTCGTCAGGCGTGGGCGTGGACACCCGACGGATGACCTTTCTGATGACCTGGGAAATGGGGCGGAGATAGTGATCATGGTCAAGAAGGAGAGAGTATGACCGAGATACACGCACAAACACAAAGATAGGGTATAGGTCATTTTGGGAGGAGAGTTTAGAGGAGGTGGGTATGATAATTCAGAGGTGTGTTTTTAGGAAGACGGTGAATCAGAGTGAAGGCAGTGGCAGATAGTTACTTTTCTAGTGATGATGTTACCGTCTTCATCAGTAAACTGTTCTTCTGTCACTGATTCGCCCGGAATATTCTTTGCCTGTTCTCCCTGTAAGTGTTCATGGTTAGGACTACAATCAGAACTGGTCCAAATTCATCTCAGCCAGTGTAACAGCAAACCATTAACACACTTTACATCACCAGCACCATCAAACTGCAAGCAAACCTCTAGAGAAGACAGAATATCTTTGAATTCCCCAAGAGTTGTTGACTCAAGCAAAATCAAAATGAAAGTGAAGTGTCCCTTTAAATGGCATCACAGAGGCAACAGTGAGACACAGAATGTTCCTTGATTAAAGTCAAGCCATGAAAGCAGGTTACCAGGCCAGGACACACTAACACGCTCGCACGCACACCATTCAAACACTGTACACACACTGTTCGCAATCACACATTTCAGACGTTTCCTTTAACTCCCACCGCTTGCTGTCAGTTAAGCGAGCCACACCAGTCCACTGCACACCAGGAGGCAAAGTCAGATGAACTATCTACCGCCAACCTAAACCAAACTTCACCCAGTCTCAGTAGGGTACCTTAAGAATGACCCGGCGCCGAAACACCCTGGTGGTGACAGTCCGTTCCTCGTCAGAGCCGGACTCACTAAAATGCTGCTGATGAATGCAGTTAAGTAACATTACATACAGTGAGAAGGGGATGGAAACACAAAATACGTAGGTGGTAGAGAATAGTTTTTGCTTCACACAATCCCAAGGATCTTCTAACACCTACAAAAATAAACAATGTCACATCTGGAAAAATTGTTCCAGTTAAATTTACAGTTGATTTGAAAGTATAGACATCCACTTCATGTGTCACTGTAAAAAGGGAGCAGCGATCCACCTGATGAGCAGTATTCACTGTAGTAAACACACATTCTAAAAAAAACATTTACAGTACACTATTTTGCATAGTCTTTGCAATTACCTGGACTTTCCTCTCAGATACAAGCGTGCCTTCTTCCTTCCCACGTCCAGTTCTTCCATTGGCTGAGTCCTGCAATACAGGAAGTGACCCGTCCTGAGGTGGTAGCTCCGTGTTTTCGCCATTGTGCCTAGACCTCGCTAGCTCCCCTCTAGAGGAAGAGGTGATGGAGTCACTGGAGTTCTCCTGGCTGTGGGGAGAGATTAGGAAAAAGGGTACATTTGAGACTGAGATTAAAATTCAGATGAATGGTTTAGGATTATGATTGAGATCAACATTGATTAAGATAAAGAGTTAGATTGAGAATAGGATGGGATTGGTATCAAATTGAATGAATAAATTGTGACGAAGGCAGAAAGACTGAGGCGAAGATATTAAATCCCTGTTGTAGATTTACATGAAAGTGTATTTATCCTTAATCCATAACTGTGATGGAATAATTTAGTTTTGTGTACCTATTTTCCTGGCGGTCTAGCAGGTCTGAGCTCACACTGCGGCCGGGTGTGGGCGGCTCCACGTTGACGCTGGATGTGTCACTATGCCAACCTGGAAGTGAACACACGTCTTTTTCTGCCTGTTGCACCTGACTAAGAATCTCCTGAACCCTGGCCTCCGTCATTTCCTCGTCCTCCTCCTCTGAGCCTTCCTCCAAATGAATATCCTCCAATAGCGACTTTAACTTATCTTCTGTCTTCTCGTCTTCATCCTCTTCCTCGGTGGAACCAGACACACCCTGCTCCCCCAACGCCTCAGCCCAGGCCTGGGGGGAGAGATATGCACCCCCCTCTTCCACCACTTCAGCCCCATTCTCTACTGCCTTACCCCCCTCCATCCCCACCTTAGCCCCCTCCACCCTCACCATAGCCCCCTCTTCCGCTACCTTACCCCCCTCCACCACCTTAGCCCCGATCTTTGCTTCTACCACTTTATCCCCCTCTTCTGCCATTTCACCCATCTCATCCATCTCTACCCCTTCTTCACTACCTCCCTTTACGACCTCCTCAGCCTCCCCCTCAGCCACCACCACTGATGCCCCTGTCTGTCTGCTGTCCTCCTGCTGTTGGAGGCTTATGTCCACTTCTTTTTTCTCTTCTTCCACTTGTACCATCAGCACCTGGTCACCTTCAGCCATTCCTGTGTTGGTGGCAGCGGTGGGATCTAAGTGAAGGGTGTGAATGGACAGGGACAGCTCCCAGGGCCTAAGGGTGGTTCTAGTGGAGGTGTCAAGGTCCACACTAGGCTCCATGTGGCCAGTCCAGGGCTCAGACTGGGTGAGGATGAGGGTAGGGGGGTGTGGGTGGAGCTGGACAGGGGTGGGGTCGATGGTGAGGGTAGGGGGTTCAGAGTGGAGCTCCGTGAAGGGAGGGTCAGAGTGCAGTTGGACTGGGGACTGCAGCTCCGCTAGGATGCTGTGATAATCTGTTGGGAGATGATATAAGCACATGGAAGCACTTGACACAAGAAATCCCACATAAAACACACACCACATGGACTGAGTGACATGGACAAATGCACAGAGACGGACAATAGAGCATGCAACGAAAAACACCCACTAATTGTGGTAACACTCAGAGGGGACACTGGTGTCACAAATCACCAGCACAATATTCAGCACTTTTGATTCAATTGAGAGCTATCTTAGAGAAATTCAAGGTAAAGTTGTGATAAAACAAATTATATTTACACGGACAAAAACGATCAATACTTATGTCCGTGGCAGCTTTGAACAGTTTAATCACAAGTTTATTTTCTTCTGTTAAAGGGATGGATTCATATGCAGCCTTTGAGATGAGATAAGAAAACATAAATAAATGATATACACTACCGTTCAAAAGTTTGGGGACTCTTAGAAATGTCCTTGTTTTTGAAAGAAAAGCAAATTTTTTTGTCCATTAAAAATCATCAAATTGATCAGAAATAGTATAGACATTGTTAATGTTGTAAATTACAATTTTTTATGGAATATCTACATATGCGTACAGAGGCCCATTATCAGCAACCATCGCTCGTGTTCCATTGGCACGTTGTGTTAGCTTATCCAAGTTTATCATTTTAAAAGGCTAATTGATCATTAGAAAACCCTTTTGCAATTATGTTAGCACAGATGAAAATGGTTGTGCTGATTTAAAGAAGAAATAAAACTGGCCTTCTTTAGATGAGTTGAGTATCTGGAGCACCAGCATTTGTGGGTTCGATTACAGGCTCAAAATGGACAGAAATAAAGGACTTTCTCCTGAAACTCGTCAGTCTATTCTTGTTCTGAGAAATAAAGTGAAGATCTGGTACAATGCTGTGTACTACTCCCTTCACAGAACAGCGCAAACGGTCTCTAACCAGAATAGAAAGTGGAGTGGGAGGCCCCAGTGCACAACTGAGCAAGAGGACAAGTACATTAGAGTGTCTAGTTTGAGAAACAGACGCCTCACAAGCCCTCAACTGGCAGCTCCCACTCCACTTTCTATTCTGGTTAGAGACAGTTTGCGCCGTTCTGTGAAGGGAGTAGTACGCAGCGTTGTACCAGATCTTCAGTTTCTTGGCAATTTCTAAAGAAGGCCAGTTTTATTGCATCTTTAATCAGAACAACAGTTTTCAGCTGTGCTAACACAATTGCAAAAGGGTTTTCTAAAGATCAATTAGTCTTTTAAAATTATAAACTTGGATTAGCTAACGCAACCTGCCATTGGAACACAGGAGTGATGGTTGCTGATAATGGGCCTCTGTACGCCTATGTAGATATTCCATAACAAATCAGCCGTTTCCAGCTACAATAGTCATTTACAACATTAACAATGTATACACTGTATTTCTGATTAATTTGATGTTATTTTAATGGTCAAAAAATTTGATTTTCTTTCAAAAAAAAGGAAATGTCTAAGTGACCGCAAACTTTTGAACGGTAGTGTATGTGAGGCATGCCAGGAATACGATTTTGCATATGTGCGATGAGTGGGTTTTACTAGTTGAGATTTGAGTGTGTGTTCAGTCATGCTCACACAGAAAGATAAAAGAAGAGAGGAGAGGGTGAGGGGGCCTAGATTCATATTTCCAGGATAGAGAGGTCGATGCCATCCCAAGGGAGAGGAGAAGATAATTTGTTATGGAATATCTACATAGGCGTACAGAGAAGGTACGGGAGACACACAGGGACACTGACACACAGGAAAGGGGGACTGGGAATGGATGGGAGGGGAGGTAGGGCCAGGACTAGGGCAGTGAGACCATGCAGCTGATATTAGGGGGAGGACGGCAAAGGAGATGGGGTGGGACGAAAGGGGAAATTGGGACCGGCATGGGGTCACATCGGGAGACAGCTAGGGGGTGGGAGTAGAGGAGAGGGCTGTGGCGTCCCCAGTAGGTTTAAAACTTGGTGACTGAGCAGGAAATGAGGGAATTAGCTGGGGTATAGGAGTAGAGGACAGGTGTGTGGGTTGACTGGGGTCCCCAGTGGGTTGAAGAGTTGAAGACTGGGGGTCGAGAAGGAGACATGGAAGAGGAGAGGTTGCTGGATCAGGCGGTGGGGACGGGGGTAAAGGTGTGAGGTCCATGAGTAAGACAGAGGACCATTAACTTGGGGATCGGCTGGGAGATAATGGACGATGTGGGGGTGTAGACTTAGTAAGACCAAGGGGGAATCAGGGTTGAGGGAATGATTCTCAATCGAGGGAGAAACTGGGAATGAAGAGATGGAGGAGCTCTCAGGAACAACGAAGCATGCTACAGGCGAGGAAACAAGACGATTAAAGAGAAACAAAGACATACAAAAAAATCAAACAAAATACAAAAACGTGTTAGCAACACAAGACAATTATGAATGAGAGGACAGAGGTGATTTTGAGAGATTAGGAAACAGGGAAGGGAAAGGGATTGGGAAGAGCAGAGATGACAGCACAAGACTCTTAATAAGCGCTTAAGAGCTGTTATAAGCTGCCCTGGAGGTTGGGCTGTGGCGATGGACGAGAGCATGAGGGGAGGAAGGTAGTCTGGTTTCACAGAGGAAGCTCTGTCATTCTATCCAGGGACGGCTCAGAGGAACTGGAGGTACTGGAGACTAGAGAAGTAAACAGATCTAGAGGTATAGATGAGTTCAGACGGTTGAGTCTATGGCTACTGCATGCATTAGGGAACAAAGGGTTTATACAGTAGTGTCCTGTTAAAGGTACAAGGTAATCAGGTAAAAACAGTGTCTTACAGAATGCAACTGGTTAGCATCATGGATTGTTTTAGTGTTTGTCATCAATTCATCTTTCAAAACCCTTCATGCACAAATGCAATTAGATTTTTAGAGGGCTTAAATAATATCAAAGTGGTGATCGGGTCATGTCAATTAAGACCTCTTTAGAAACGTTTTGGGTTTGACATGCTACCTTCATCATCAGGGTTGGTGTCAATTTAATAGTAACCCAGTCATTTCATAACGTGAATTATAATCAATTTCCTGAATTGACTAGGTTAAAAGTGAACCCATGGTACTCTGCATGCTAACATTTCCTCACACTCATTTGAGTGCATGTCAGAAAATGGGCATACTCAAGCTGGAAATAAAGCCATAAAACGAAGGGTCAGACATCACCCTATCTAAGATAGGGTACTGTAGTCTCTATAGGCAAATTGCATTCAATAGTATAGCCAGGCAATTTGTTCTTATTTTTGCTACAGTTCTAATGCAAAAAAAAAAAGAGTGGCAGCAGAGGTAAGAGGTCAGCTAGATGGAGCTAAACTTTACCATCAGCCTGATCCAGGTAAACAGCGTTATCATCGGCAAAACTTCTCGTGCCTGAAATGTTACCATAGTCAAATATCGGCCCCTCCAGTAAAGTCACAATATCCATCCGATTGACTTTGGTCAGCACTCCAGTTAAGGCATCCGCTGTAAGAGAAACAGACAACCAGGAAGTCAGTCAAACAAAGACAAGACACTGTTGTACAATATGGCAGTTGTTTGTACAATACGCACTGGTCGTTAATCCAGATGTTTTCATTGTCTTAACTCTTGCGAGGTAATCAATATAAATAGTTTACTATCATACTGCAGTGTGTGAAGATGGAAAGAGGATTGCCGTTGTCCTCTTCTCTTGTACCAGGAAAATAGGTCAAATTTTCCTGTACTGAACATAATGTACTTAGTAGTTCTAAAAGACTGCTGGAGCATGACAAGGACAGGTGACTTCATATGCAGCTGAAAGACAGCTGCACTAGGAATCTTAATAAACATAGAGGCCATTCTGCTTCTACACACAGTACCAGTAAAAAGTTTGGACACACCTACTCATTCAACTGTTTTTCTTTATTTTTACTATTTTCTACATCGTAGAATAATAGTGAAGACATCAAAACTATGAAATAACACATATGGAATCATGTAACCAAAAAAATGTTCAACGGATCAAAATATATTTTATATTTGAGATGCAAAGAGAAACGACAGCATCATTAGTTTAAGACATGAAGGTCAGTCAATCTGGAAAATCTCAAGAACTTTTCAAGCTTCTTCAAGTGCAGTCGCAAAAACCATCAAGCGCTATGATGAAACTGTGTCTCATGCGGACTGCCACAGGAAAGGAATACCCAGAGTTATCTCTGCTGCAGAGGATAAGTTCATTAGAGTTAACTGCACCTCAGATTCCAGCCCAAATAAATGCTTCAGAGTTCAAGTAACAGACATCTCAACATCAATTGTTCAGAGGAGACTGCGTGAATCAGGCCTTCATGGTCGAATTGCTGCAAAGAAACCACTACTAAAGGACACCAATAATAAGAAGAGACTTGCTTGGGCCAAGAAACATGAGCAATGGACATTAGATCTGTGAAAATCTGTCCTTCGGTCTGATGAGATCAAATTTGAGATTTTTGGTTCCAATCGGCATGTCTTTGTGAGACACAGAGTAGGTGAACGGATGATCTCCACATGTGTGGTTCCCACCGTGAACCATGGAGGAGCAGGTGTGATGGTGTTGGTGATTTATTTATAATTCAAGGCACACTTAACTAGCATGGCTACCACAGCATTCTACAGCGATATGCCATCCCATCTGATTTGCCCTTACTGGGACTATCATTTGTTTTTCAACAGGACAATGACCCAACACACCTACAGGCTGTGCAAGGGCTATTTGACCAAGAAGGAGAGTGATGGAGTGCTGCATCAGATGACCTGGCCTCCACAATCACCCAACCTCAACCCAATTGAGATGGTTTGGGATGAGTTGGACCACAGAGTGAAGGTAAAGCAGTCAACAAGTGCTCCGCATATGTGGGAACTCCTTCAAGACTGTTGGAAAAGCATTCCTCATGACGCTGGTTGAGAGAATGCCAAGAGAGTGACAGGCTTTCATCAAGGCAAACGGTGGCTACTTTAAAGAATCTAAAATAAAATGTTATTTGTTTAACACTTTTTTGGTTACTACATGATTCTATATGTGTTATTTCATAGTTTGGATGTCTTCACTATTATTCTACAATATAGAAAAGAATACAAATTAAAAATAACCCTTGAATGAGTAGGTGTGTCCAAACTTTTGACTGGTACTGTAAGTCATCTCAGAATGTAATTTACTATGAAACCTTCACAGGTACAAATTAAGCTGGAGAGAGAGAGTTCAGAAGGAGAGTGGAATGAAACCGGGTTGTGAAGCTCTGTGGTACACAATCATACAAGTGCAATAAAGTGAGACATGTGATATAATAACTGTTAATAGAAAGCCACAGGGGGTATAAATACTTTTGGGAGAAAGAGGGACACTCACTCGTTGCGTTTTTACCGTCCCGGCTGACCCATTTCTTTAGTAGCATGAAGCTCTGCGCCGTCAGGGAGTTGGGGTTCTCCACTCGGATGTGGTTGATCTCGTCGACAGAAAAGTCCATTTCCCGAGCTAGCTCTGCAAACACATCAAAAAGCACATTACATCACATCAGTTCAAGACATCCATTTCTATATCATACTTACTTTTCTCTGTAAATATCAATGATGTCGCACTTGCTGCTGGTGATTCTCTAATCCACCTCTACGCAGACGACACCATTCTGTATACTTCTGGCCCTTCTTTGCACACGGTGCTAACAAACCTCGAAACAAGCTTCAACGCCATACAACACTCCTTCCTTGGCCTCCAACTGCTTTTAAACGCTAGTAAAACTAAGTGCATGCTCTTCAACCGATTGCTGCCCGCACCCTCCCGCCCGACTAGCATCACTACTCTGAACGGTTCTGACCTAGAATATGTGGACAACTACAAATACCTAGGTGTCTGGTTAGACTGTAAACTCTCCTTCCAGACTCACATTAAGCATCTCCAATCCAAAATTAAATCTAGAATCAGCTTCCTATTTCGCAACAAAGCCTCCTTCACTCATGCTTCACTCATGCCGATCCTTGACTTCGGCGATGTCATTTACAAAATAGCCCCAACACTCTACTCAGCAAACTGGATGTGTAGTCTATCACAGTGCCATCCGTTTTATCACCAAAGCCCCATATATTACCCACCACTGTGACCTCTATGCTCTTGTTGGCTGGCTCTCACTACATATCCGTCGCCAAACTCACTGGCTCCAGGTCATCTATAAGTCTTTGCTACGTAAAGCTCCGCCTTATCTCAGCTCACTGGTCACCATAGCAACACCCACCCGTAGCACTCACTCCAGCAGGTATATTGCACTGGTCATCCCCACTTCCTTTGGCCGCCTTTCCTTACAGTTCTCTGCTGCCAATGACTGGAACAAATTGCAAAAATCTCTGAAGCTGGAGTCTTATATCTCACTCTCTAACTTTAAGCATCAGCTGTCAGAACAGCTTACCGATCACTGTACCTGTACACAGCCCATCTGTAAATAGCACACCCGACTACCTCATCCCCATATTATTACATACCCTCTTGCTCTTTTGCACCCCAGTATCTCTACTTGCACATCATCATCTGCACATATATCACTCCAGTATTAATGCTAAATTGTAATTATTTTCGCCTCTATGGCCTATTTATTGCCGACCTCCCTACTCTTCTACATTTGCACACACTGTACATAGATCTTTATTTATTTTCTTGTGTTATTGACTGTACGTTTATGTGTAACTCTGTGTTGTTGTTTTTGTCACACTGCTTCGCTTTATCTTGGCCAGTTGTAAATGAGAACTTGTTCTCAACTGGTCTACCTAGTTAAATAAAGGTGAAATAAAAATAAAATAAACACAAGTATGCAGAGCAGCAGTGCAGGAAGTGTCACTCTGAAGAGGGCACTGTTTCCTCACAATAATACAGTGTTGGTTTCTTGAGAGAGGGGAAAGCAGGAGGATAGAGGGCCATGAAGCCAGATGGCACTAAGACCAGGGAGCACCATTTCCTTACCAGTCCAGCTAAGTCCCAGGTGGTCAGCCACGATGGCCATCCGCAGGTCTGTTCGCTCACAGGGACTCTGAGGACCTGAAGGGCAGAGAACATCTATTAATCAACACTGTTCAGTATCTTTTCTACTGACTGAAATTGGAGTACAGAGGACTCTTTCCTTTTCTGGCCAAGCGTGGAATTTTCCAAATGATATAAATTCATACGGAGTGTTCTGCAGCCTCTCCTCTGGGTTTGATATAGACATGTTTAATCAACAGGTTTACTGTGAATGTGAATTGTATTACTCAATGGGTTGGTTAGGCTGACAACACTTCAGATTTGGTTTCCAGAATGGCAAGAAAAGGCAGACTAAACACAATATGACGGACTACAGTGTGTTATTTGGACACAGGTGCTCTGTGAATGTTTGTGAATATGTATCCTCAAAGCAGGCAGTAATTGTCATAAGAACTATACAAACAAAATAAATTAAAAACATCGGTCAAAAGAGTCATGTACTCGTAGGAGCTCTAGTGGACTCACAGTTCTTAATGGGACTAGACAGTACACATGCGGACAACCTTTGTGTTTTTGCTAAGGCTAATTAGCTCAGTGACACAACTTGAACATGAAATAGAATAAACTACAACTGCTGTTTTCAGTAGCCACCCTGCACAGACAGACAGATAGACAGACTCAGTAGCCGTCAACAAGAAACTGGCTGTGCCAGTGCACCAGTCACTACTCTGGCATGCTGAGGTATCTGACAACTAAGGGGTTGGGGCTAGAAGGAGGAGAGTCTGACAAGGACAAGTACAGTACACAGTACATAGATGACGATGACAGAATGACGGCTACTATTTTAAGAGAATAAACACGCCACAGGCAATCAATCACAACGACTTCATGCAACTAAGGTTTTAACAAGTGTGAAAGTTTTACAAACTAGGCTTGATCTCCGCGACGGGGGGCGCCCGAGGCCCCGCAACCTGACTGCCCTCCTTCCCACCAGTCCGCCTACTCCTCCTGCTCCTTTCACTGCCGGAGGCCCTGTCGACCTTAGCCCTTACGGACAAGGCCCCGGCCTCAGCTCTCGAGCCTCTACCAGACCTCGACGAGCGGGAGGGCTGAGAGGGGGCCGACAGAGAGGTGCTCCTGGAGGTGCTGTCTTCCTCGGACTGTTCTCCCTGTGTCTTTTTCTCTTCATCTGACAGGCGGTCGGCCAGCTTTAGCGTCTCCCCGCTAATGCCCTTAAAGTACTCGATGGTGCGTTTACAAACCTCGCTGCCGTTTTCCCTACTTGTCTCACCTGCCGAGCTAACCTGAGATCTGTTTTTAATGGAGAACCTGGAGGGTAACTGTATGGCTACTCTCTCCCTGGTAGACTGAGCTGTTACCTGCACTGATATTGGGGTGCTGGTTGTGCTGCTCTTTTTAATATCTTTGATTGGGATTCTAGACCTGGGCTCTACTTTGGCAATGACAGGCTCTGCTCTTCTCCTGACCTCAGCCTTGACAACCTGTTTGGGTTTTTGCTTCCCTATTGCTGTGCCTTGTGTACGAAAAGACCACCCTGGCGCTTTGACAGGCAGCCTAGACTTTTGCTGCTTTGTCTCATCTTCCTTGATGGCTTCACTTTCTCTTTGTTCAGCCTGAACACTGCTTTCTTCTACTCTCTCTACAGAGTCACTACAGAACAAAGCTTCAATCCTACTGGCTTTCTGAAGTGTGGGTTCAGAAGACGACTGCAAATTAAACACAACACTGCCACACTGTATATAGTTAGCCTGCACGCTTGAGGACTCAAGGTTATTGTTGTTATTGCAGTTCTCTGCAGGGTAATCTCTTCTTTCTGACAGCTTTGGGTCTGTGTATCTGCTAGACTGACTCTCCGCTGACTGGTCTTCCAAGTTAATGTACTCTGCCATCTGACTTTCTGACCTCTCTGCCTTACATTCTTTGAGATCCCCAGAGTCTTTTTTCACTGTAATGGAGACGGCTATTCCCATCTTAATGGGGGTGCGTAATTTGGGGTCAACTTTAGAGGCCGTAATGGTGCATGAAGATGTGGTCTCGGCTACAGTGACACCAGAAGGAGCATCGCTACAGCCAGTGCCAGTCTGTGCAGGGCTGCACTTTGCTGATGTGCTGCTGTCTGTGGCAGTCTCTACCTTCACCCCTTCACCCCTCTCCCCTGTTTTTGACTGAGAGGTAACTACCCCCGGACTCTTACCCCCTCTCCCCTTGTCCCCTGATTTCCCATCAGAGGAATGCTCACCAATCTGGAAAAATTGAAGTCTCTCTTCAACAAAGTCCCGCTTGCTCATGTCAATTGCACCACTGCGCGTCATCTCAAACATCTTCCCCTCGTGGAAGGGGAAAGGGTTAGGCTCGCTAGTCGGTGTGCTCTCGTCAGTCGGGGTTCTAGCAGGGGTAGTGTCTGGAGTGGTGGCTTGCGACTTGTCATCCACAGACAAGCCGAAAGGCTTGGGATCTTCTTCTTTCGCTTTGGCATCAAAAACTCCTTCACCCCCTTTGCTTGACCAGGGGTCAAAGTCTAAGCCTTTCGTGGCGACAGTTTTGAAGGTAGAGTTTAACTCCTCTTCGAGTTGATAGCCAAAGAAGTTATCTGCAAAGCCTTGTCTATCGCCCTGTCTATCTGGATGTCTTCCTTCGAGAGTGTAGTCTTTTTCATCTCCAATGTTTTGATCTGAGTTTGCTTTCCCATTATCCCCTCCATCCTCACTTGGTGTTTTCTCCTCCTCTATGACTTCAAGCTTTGATTGACTAAAGGAACGATCACATGTCTTGCCGTCATTGGACAGGCTGGATGTCTTAGGGTCTTGTTCACTCAACCCATCATCCTCATCTTGAAGGTCATAGCCATCGAGAGAGTCTATTTCAGTAGCATCTGTGTCATGAGAGAACTCAGTTGTGGCTATGGAGCAGTCTGTGATTGACTGGTCATTTTGCTCCAAGTCTTCCTCCTCTGCTTTTACAACGCCATTAGTACCTGGCTCCTTGTTGTTTCCGTTCCTCTCAGGCTTTTTGGGTTTCAGACGCTTCTCTCCTTCCTCCTTCTCCTTCATCTTGAAGGTGTACTTTTTGTTGGGGATGGGATGGAAGATAGACTCATCATCGCTAGAGTTGCTGTCATCTGCTCCAGGGGGAATTGGAGACGGAGGCTGAACCCTGATGATGGGCTCTGCAAGGAGGTGCTGATCATGCTCCTCTTGGAGGTTCACCTCCATCATCTCTGTCTCAGCCTCTGAGGAGGCACAAGACCCCCTCTTCTCAGGGTCAGAATGCTCTGCCTCTAAAGGCGGAGGTGGGGGAAACTCAATGTAAGCGACTCGTTTCTCTTTGGGTTGTTTCAATGTTTCCTGGTTTCTGTTGGAGGGTTCTGATGAGGCAGGCTTGGTTTTCTCTGGCAGAGACTCCCTGTAGATGAAGGTCTTTCCTTCGTCTTCCTCAGACTCCTCTGCTATTGGACTGGGCATGCCGGGCATATATCCAATCACGGAATCTGTCTTTCTGGAGGCAAGGCTCACCTCCTCAGAGCTTGGTGTCTCAGGAGTAACAGGACTCTTGCCAGAGCTGTCCATGAAAGTGACTTGCTCTAGAGTGTCATCCTCTGGGCTGCCTTGAGGAGATGGGGGCTGTTTTTGTTTGACAGTATAAAATGCTCCCCGTGTCTCGTGCACTGTTCGGCTCTCGTGACTCACTATTTTTTGGTACGTTCCCAGCAGCCCAGATGTTTCTTTTTCATATTGCTTGCCCACTTGGATGCTTACATAAACTGGCAATGGTTTGATGTCTTTGAAACCCTCAGTGACAACTACAGGGGTTATGTTTTCCAAGTATTCTACTTGGTCGCTATCTATACCATTACATACTACAGTTGACTGACTACTATCATAAGAATCTGAGGATTTTTCTACTGATGAGTCGTTTGTAGATTTGTTGGCTTCAGAGCTGCCATGTAACCGATTTCTAGCTAAAGTAGGTATTTGTGATCCTGCCCTTTCACACAGTTTAACAGAGGTATCTAACTTTAATGATGTGGATTGATGATTCTCTGAGAAACTACACGGCATTCTAACAGGAATTTGCGATTCCGAGTTTTTTTTTAGACTACCGGTACGTACATCACTACTATTTGGGTTTTCTCGAACCACAAACTCTGTGTAAATAGTTTTCTTGGTTGTCTCTTCTTTACTGGTTATTCCATCTCTAAAGCCCTGCAGTTCTCTTTGTGAATTTCTGTCATTGCCATGCGCATCTTGAACTAACGTGTGAGCTAGTTTTGACACTTGGGGTTTATAGTTTCCATTTCCATGACATTCCCAAGTTTTGAAGGACTTTTTTTCTTCATGTTCATTTCCGTTTGTGTCGTGTTTAGGAGATGAGCATATATACCTATTAGCACTGGGGCTTGGTCCACTAGATCCTCTAACCTCACTATCTATAACTTTCCTGGTACTTCCTGGACTGTCTGGTGATTTGGGGATATCTGAGCCAGCAAAGACTTGATACACAGGCAGCGTACTTTCCTGGAGTTTTCTTACTGGGGCATTTGATGTTTGTCCCCATTGTGGACCCTTTTCTTGCTTCTGAGCCTCTTGTTCAAATTTTAGCCTAACAGCGCTGACTTTGGAGGATGACATTTCAAATGGTTTAGAGGCGTCACCTGCATTACCCTGTGAAGTGCCATCACCTGGTTTTCTATTGTCATCATTATACTGTAGTAACACTCTCCTCTCTGGGCTGCTCGGTAAACTAGCACATTTTCTATCATTGGAGCCAAACCTGTCCCTGAAACGTTCTCTACATTCCTCACCACTGCTCCCATTCTTATAGGTTGATCTTTCAGGACTGCTGTGCGTAGAGCTAGGCCCAGATCGTGTTTCCCTAAAGTCTGACCTGCGGGACTTCTTCTCAGGGGATGAGAGCTCATCGTTCAGTTTCTCTGTCTTATCACGAAAAAACTGAGAGACTTCACTAAGCTTTTCCTCTGCTTCCTTAACAGTTCTGTCTACTCTGTCTTCATATATTAGCTTTTCTCTATTCTGGTTCTGTCTGTCATCAGTGACACGCATCCAAACAGAGTGCTTTGGGCTACCAGGTTCTGAGGAATACTGCAATAATGTTAGTTTGTCAAAGTTATCATCTACATTGGCAATTTGACCTGATTTGTCAATGTTTGATGACCTCAAAATATATTCTTGCCTTGATCCACTAGACCGTTCCTGACTATAACTACTCCTATCTGGGGAGTGAAAATGAGACCTGTCCCTCAAATACTCCTCGGTGTCAGAGTGAGAAGAGTCTGGTTTCTCAGAGAGAAGCATTTTGTCTGCAAAGTTGTAGGACTCCCCTCTGAGTTCTGATGATTCATCATCATTATATTCCACTGACTGCTGGCTGAGAAGCTTCAGGGCTTTGTACGAGTCATCTGCCATGAGCTGTGCAGAGCTTGGACGACTGTCGTCTTCCTGTGACATGGGCGTGTTTACTCTGGAAGACTCTAGGTAACAGGGGAGCGATTCTTCAGGCTCCTCTTCTCCCTGTCGTGACAGTCCACTGTTCCCTTGGTAGAAGTACATCTCCTTCTCTGGGTCATTTTTTGTTTCCCGGATGATAACCTCAGTTGGTTCAGTTTTGTTGCCCTTTTCAATATGAACCTCGATTATTCTTTCAACTTTGGGCTTTGAGTTTATATCCCTCTGCGATGTGTCATCATTGCCAGCCCTGTGCTCAAACAGTCCAGCAAGTTCTCTGGAGGGATCCCTGCCTGACTGGAAAGCTTTCATGATATCATGCACTGACATTGATTCTTCCATCCTCTCGGATGTATTCTCTTTACTCTGTGGTTTGTGGTACACCATTCGTGTGGTAGTCGTGATGTGGGTCTCTTCCTTCACACGCATGCTCTTGCCTATTGAGTCATCGTCCGGGCTGATTTTCATCTGAAATGATTTAGTTTGGTCCACATTGGATGCATTCAGACCTTTGGGTTCTGCATCAGTGTATCGAACTGCCCTTGTATCCTCCATCATTGGTTGCTTGTTATCTTCAGGAGACTCATAACTCCTAATAACACGAACAACCTCAGTCCTTGTCTCCGTGATTACTGGTGGAATATCCTGGAAAAGTGCCTTGGGTCCCATGCCTTCCGCACTCTGTGGGGCAGAGGGTGTCCTTTCACTCCTCGTCTCAAAGCCACTGTCTGAGAGGGGACTCTTGTCCTGGTCATGTGAGATGTCATCTGGAGATTCTAACATGGCATCAGGCCCAAATAGCACATCTGCTAGTTTACAGAGCTCCTTTTCTGAGGCAGAGGACCGCATGTTTGGGGGTGGCATTTTCAGCTTGTGCTCAGGTTTAAGCATTCGTTTTTGTTTCTCCTCTCCTTCCCTTCTAACCTCATCGGATCTATGCTTTGCATCTGCAGTTTTTGAGATAGAGCCACTGCCAATGTCATTTGTCAAGTAGTCTACTACCTTCAATAGATTAAAATCTCTGTCTGGTATAGGTATTGTCTTAGTTTTGATTTGAGGAACCACTGTTTCATATCTTGGTGGATAACTCCAGTTGCTTGGCTGGGGATCCACTGGTGCTTGTTTAGAGCACTGTGCCTCATCTGTTTTATTCATTTTAATAGCCGTCTTGCTATCCTTGACCGTATCCTTTGTCAGTATCTCACTAACTTTGACCAGGTCCTGTTTAACTTTCTCTACAATTCTGCAAGGCTCCTCGTCCTCTATTTTAGCCTCTTTGGGAGAGTCAGACTGGAAACCTTTGGAGGCTGAACTTGGTTCTGTTTGCAAGATGTTAGACATCCGTATCAAGTCCTCTTTCATTTCTGCCACGTCCTTCAGTATCTCTTGGCTGGAGGACAGCGGGGATGAGGTGGTGGATTTCAGGGCAGTCGGGGGCATAAATAAGGGGGATTTGACAGGTGACAGAGTTCTGGCAAAGGAAGACTGGGCTGAGTTTGTCTCAGCAGGCATAGTTTTTCGAGAGGATGAGAGGGCAGCAGCTGGTGTTGACACTTCAGGGAGCTTTTTAAATTGGGGCTCTGGCAACACATTTATAACTGAATACACTGGGACCGTTATGGTGCCAGATGTGACAGTGGTGGTAGAGTTTGGTGGGGACCTTAGAGTGGCATATAGGGAACTAGAGGCTGAGGATCTTATGGATTGGTAAGATGATGACGCTGAGGAGGACATGGACTTCAGAGTGCCATATCCAGAGGCAGAGCAGGAATTGAAAGTCTTTTCAACCTCGTCAAAGGCTGCATTTACACTCGTCGTTGCTGCATTGGTGGTTGCCTGTATCCTCTCCTGTAAGCTGCTGGAGAGTAGGGACGTGGGCGAGGAGGAGCGGTACTTTGTAGGGGATACTGTTCCATTGATCAGAGCTGCAGCACTAGGAGGAGTGTTGGATTTAATTGGTGAGGAAAGGGAGGAAAATAGACTTAAGGGGTCTGCAGTGGACCGGACAGAGGAGAGGCCAGGAACAGTTTTTATAGGAGAGGACGATGCTGTGGTGCCAGTGCCCACCATGACACCCTTGAATGGCAGAGTTGAACTGTACATGTTCAGTGAGGATTTGGGGGAAGCAGGTGGGCTCATGGCGATTGATGACCTCTCTAGCAGACACCCCACACCAGTGGTGATGGGAGAGGTTCTAGAAGACAATGCTACCAGTCCCTTGATGGAAACGGGGTCTGGAACGCTTCTGACTGGCGATGACAGGAGACTGGGGGTGACCTGAACTGGGTACGGGGTCTGCTGAACTACAGTCTTAATTGGGGATGAAATTGTCCTGTACGACCTGATGGAGGATGCTACGTCGCTGACTGACTTGATGGAATGAGCCGGTGAGCCGCCTATGTTGGACTTGATGGGGGACGCCGAGGTGATGGACCACACGGACTTCAGTGGAGAGGCATTGGGCGTGTTGGACGATGAACTGGAGTGGGAACCGAACCCAGACTTGGCTTGCTCAGGGACGGAGACAGGAACAGCCGACCACGCCTGATAAGATCTCGTTGAAAAGACAGGTTTGTAAGCGTAGCCAGTAGGCTGTGTTCTCTGCGAGCTCCGATCAGTTGTTTCTTGAATAACCAAACCAAAGATTGAACATAAATCCAACAAAAAATAATTGAAATAATAAAACAGAAAAACCAGAGAGAGAAAGTTGGCGTCAGTAGGCCAATATTAATCAAAGCAGTAAGAATAATACAATGGTGAATTTATGCAATGTCAATTACTATCTAAACAAAGGTTGGATGAAAAGTGATTTTTCGAGGTCAATGATCTGTCATAAATAGAAAAGATACAAGATAACACATGATGAAGCATATGAGGCAACGAAATGCTTGAGATAGCTAACAGCGGAGAAGAAAATATTAGAAATGTACCAAGACAACAACAACAACCATTCTAACCATGTGTGACTTTCGATGTGCTTTGTCTGTTTGCCTTTTTGCTACAGTGCCTTTTATATGCTTGGTGCACTTCATGATCATATGTTTTCAATGCCAAAAATGCCAAAAATGATCCCACAATCCTTTTGGTAGATTATTGGTGCAATAACTGTCTCAAGGGTTCACTTATTGATTGGTTCACACAAAATGAAAGAAGGCCCTGAACAATCGCAAAGCCCATAAGAGTGAGCTGTTCTTCAAAAGAAAGAAAAAGATACAAGACAATCATTTAATTTGACGGTTCAAAATCTATTTCAAAATTAATAAATTAACATTTGGATGTTGCAATGCCAGTTGTTTTCCCACAAATGTGATGAGACAACAAAAAACAGGAAAATAAATTTCACAAAATGGAGAGGGTCTGCAAAGTATAAGACACAGTAAACCATGCAAGTGTTGTCGTGGATGGATATGAATCATGACGTCTATGATGACAGTATGCAAAGTGCTCATAATTCTACACTATGGATGTATGGATATATCATAAAGGCAATATCTTACACTGCATATGAAGTTGTACAACGTTACTGATATTTTGCATCAATTGAAGATTTATGAAAGTAAAAATGTTAAACTCACTCGCTGCAGGGTCGGTCAGATAGCTGTAGCGCTTACGCAAAGCTAAGGAGGCAAAGGTATGACGTCGGTCTGGTTTTTCAGTCTGCAACAACAAAAACAACAAAAGATGTTTTAACATAAAATATAGATTGGATTTAAAGGCCAAAAAGGTATCTTCCCCTTTTCCACACTACTGCCAGAATTTCTCCCATTTTGTGGTTTTGAAATAAAATCAAGATGATGCATTTATATTTTCTGAAGTCCATGTTGTTGAGATAGTAGGCACTGCAGGTGACTGTGTTGTATGTCACCTTCGGCTGATGACTAAAATATCCATGCTTTCCTCTGATTGGATAGATTAAGTGTGACATTGGTGGTGCGATTTAAAGTGTATTTATCTCTCTAATTTTGAAGAAACACATGCAATATGTGATTATTAGATTTGGAGAACTCTGGTGAGATGTCCACAAGCTGACACTAAGAATGCACCTGATCTCTAAAATAAATGACTTAAAGAGGACTCACTCCATTAGTCATGGATGAATGTTCTTTTGAGATCATGAGACGTAATGTAAATGAAGGAAAACACTCTGAGCTATAGCTATAAAACATGAAACATTCATGTCATCTTTTGCTGACTAGGTTATGTTGAGTTTTCCTCATGCAACAAATAACTCATTGGTCTTGTATAGGTGTGAACAAAACACTGGCAGAAGATGGCTGAAACCACAACTAAGCTGGAGTACTATGCACTACGGCGCGGTTTATCCTCTATCTGCCATTCCGAAAGCACATGTACTGTATGTCACGCTCTCTGAAAATAGTGTGGAGGGATGGTGTTTCCTACTAGCCTTACCTACTGAACACATATGGAAAGAAAGATATGGAAAATAAGCCAGGGTGTGGTACACAAATTGCTCCACTTGGCTTGGGATGAGGACAATAATAATGAAACCCGTTGAATTGAACTGTCATTCATGCATTACACAAAGTCACTTGACTTCTAAGCAATGATATAGATCCATATCGGCTGCAGAAGCCTCTATATATCATCAGTCAAATAACAATAATCACCATACATTCATATACACTTTTGATGCTAGCGTTCACAATAATAAAGCAACGGAAAAACCTCAAAGCAGTCCATGCGATGAACAATCATGTGTTTACCTCATCATCAGGATCAGACTCGATCATGTCCTGTTTGTTCCCAAGATGCATTGCAGAGAAGGGGAAAGATGACACAATGACAGCGGGTGGTTTATAATGGGTGTGGTTGGAAATAAACATCAGGAAATGAAAATGTAGAAGCTGAGGGCAGCAAACCATATGGGCTTGGACAAAACCATAGAATGAAATAGTCCACAGCCCACCAAAGATCCAGAAAAGCAGCAAAAAGCACAGCAATGTAATTCAGAGTTTTTGAACACCACATAGAGAAATGCCTCCATAATGTAGGTCTATTACTCTCCCACAATTTGAGCCAGGCAAATGAGGAATATCATGTGTATGACTGAATGTGTGTTTTGTGGGGGAATATAATTGGCATTGGCAATAAAAGACACAAGCAGCAGGCATTCTAACCAAACGGAGGTCAACCTCTCCACTCTGGCATCGCTGCTGTTACTGTACTCGGTCATTCAATTCATTTACATGAGGATGACATGATATGGCCCAGAGAAGATATCATTCAAATATCCACCTACCTTCTTATGAGTTGGCAGTGTGATATTCAAATTGCATATGGCAGTCTGTGGAAGACCTTTAGTGGTTTTCGGCTCTTTCAAAAATGAGAGTCGACCACATGGTTCTTGGCCCATGTCTCTGACCTAAGGATCAACAACACATGTCCAATAAAAACATTAATTGATTTCTATACAAGATATACAATAGAGTAGATCAGGGCTATTCAATTATTGTCCTGGAGGGACACTTCTGTTTGTTGTTTCTACCTGGAAGTTAATTGCACTCATGTGTTGTCCCAGGTCTGAATCAGTCCCTGATTAGAAGGAGAGGATTAAAACCTTACGTGGTTCGGCCCTCCAGGACCGACATTGAACAGCCCTAGAGTAGACTGACATTCTTTTTTTGGTGCTTAAAAAAGTAATACGTGCTAAAAATGGAAATGAGCATTAGAGCTTACAACATGTCAGTAGGTTTGAAGGACGATCAAACTCTGGCATACCTCTATAATAGAAAAGTGTGACCTTATTACATATAAGAAGAGGAGGAAAATGTGACGCTACCTTCACATTGAAAGGAAGCCGATTCTCTTTGAAAGAGAAAAAGTTGAAGATCAGCTGCTGCCCACTCTTGATAAGAGGAGATAAGTTGCCATAGCAATCCACATGGATAGGCTTGCCCTCCAAGACCTGTAAAATCATTATCAACAAGAGCATGTCAATTCAGATAAACCATGTATCTGTGACCTGTGTCAACATATTTTGTTTATGTGTGCAGACGAGTGTGTTGGTGCAAGTCAGACCCACCTCAATGTCTTTGCTCCTGGCCACCTCTTCAAAGTTCTCCTGTTGTTCCAGAGTCTTGTCCACCTTATCGTCCGTCATGCAGAAGCAGCGGAGGCGTGACTCCACAGGATCGTTCATCTTGGCAAACACCACAAACTTGGCCAGATACGGCACACAGATCAGCTCCCGGTATAGCTGAGAGGCCAGACCGACCGTCTCAGGAATCTGGTGACAGTCTGCAAGCCAGAACCTGAAGGTAAGGAAGAAACAGAGGGCAACGCTTAATATGTTGAAGCCAACCAGTGTCTTTTTGGCAAGGTTGATGGGGCCATAAACATTATAATGCATAAAAAAGCTTCACAAAACGTTGTTGATAACTACTGACCTAAATCCACAGACTTGCCAATGAGCGGATGGCTACACTTTCAACAGAGTATTATAACTTACTCTTGGAGTAAGAAGAATTGGTGCTTACTACATCAAATGGCACGTAATGTTTAGATGGGTGATAGTATATTGCTCTGAGCTGAAATGTTCACCTCCATTCTATGCTCTAAAATATCTTCACCAGCTCGCACAAAAATAGTCACTACATATTTAAAATCTCCATGTTTATCAAATCAGAGGACATTCTGCAGCCTAGCAACCCTCTCAATGAAGGTCTAAGGTGTAAATCATATCAGTTTGGTCTGACATTGAAAAGTGCTGAGGCACATGACTAAAAGAATCTACTGACTAAAGCCAAGCAGTGCTCTCTGGTAATATCAGGTTCTACACTGGCCATATGCTTCCCATCCTGTTAGAATTCACAGGACCTTATTTACAGTAACCCAGAATTCACTGTGGCCACTTAGTTAGGACTTGTTAGCGAGGTAAATCAATACCTGGGTAGTGTGTTAACTGGTTGGGAGCATGTGAGAAAGCACGGCCTTACCTGGCCGACACGTTTGTGGTGAAGGAAACACAGTCTGTGACGAAGGACAGCGGAGTGGTCCCTGTTATGTCCTCCCACTGGGCAGGAGATGTTCCACCTGGATGGAAAACCACGAGAAAAGACAAATCCCCATCCCTGGTTAGCCTCTTTTCCACCTACTGCAAACCCTGTCCTCCCATCCTGTCTCCAAGTAGGAGTGAACCTTGTTATCATTGAAGGTCTGAACCAATTTCAATGGAGGTATGTTCTCAGCCACAGAGGTTGTTCAGAACATGGACTTGCCTGTGATGCTGCAGAGGAGGCGCAGGCAGGGGGTGGAGTCTCCCCTGGGTCCACTGGGGTGGCCCTCTGCCGATCGGGGCGGTACAGGGATCGTCATGGTAATGGGCTTGTGGAACTTCCTCCTCCTGGGCTCCACGGTAACGATAGGGCTGAAGGTGGCCCTGTTGCCGAGGAGATTCCTCACCATGTCATCTGGGACGGGCTGAGCCTGAAGGGAAGGGGGAAACGAGGGATGAAAGAAGTGAATCAATGTTCTCTCATTTGTTTTAATTAGCATAATACATGTAGTACTGAGAAAAAACATTATCGTTTACAAGAATGTCATGTAAAGAAATTGCAATAGAATGAAAGTAGCCAATTCATCATGAATCAAAACCATGCTCTTAGCCAAAACGTTGGGAAATTAGGTCAAAGCTTAAAGCATAACACAAAACAGAGACTAAAGGAGTTCCTAAACAGTACAGCTAACTGATTGACTTGATGTTCAGACCTGCAGGCCAACGCGTATCTTTTTGGTGAGCGCCCCCTGTGGGAAGGAGGCCTGGACCATGGGCACGGTCAGGCTGGTCAGAGTCCCACCCTCTGGACCCATGTGGTTACTCTCCTGCTTGATCCTGGACACCACCGCAAAGTACTGGGGGAAGTCCCTGGTGATGATCCGACAGATACGCTTCTTCTCCAGCTCAGCATTGCTGTCCAGTTCTGTTGGAAAACACATTACCAAACATAGATGGATGAAGGATATTCAATAAGTTATGTATGTGTGAATGACGAAGGAATGACTGGATGTGTCAGAGAGGGTATTCAATTATATTAGCAATGTTGACCTGTGTGTAACGTACCTTCGTCCATCCCGTTGAGAATGTCTGTGATGTCACTTGGATGGCAGTCGTACTGGTGCTCCTTCCATGTGTCACCGTTGTCGCTCCTCAGCACGATCAGCTCCCTCTCCTTTCCCCTCATGGAGCCGAAATGAGGAATCTCCACGATCACAGGTCTAGAATGGAGCAGAACACCCAGAGCGAGTTCAGAGCCCCCATAGAGCCAAAATGGTGGATCTTCACATTCAAAGAGCAAAAATTAAATAGAGTTCCGTGGCTTCGGGAAGGGAAAGGAAAAACCTACCCCAGAAACTGGGCTCCTGCGGGGCCGACCTCCACCAGCCGGCTGACCAGGCCCTCTCCCTCCACCATGGGTGGGGGGTAGGCCAGTTTGTGCCTCTTGGCCAGGCGGCAGGTGATGCGGGTGGGAGCCGTGCACTTCCGGGGCGGGATGATGATACGCATGCCGTTGCTTCGACTTCCTCTCATGGAACCCCCACGGGCATCCACCATGAAGCTGACCAGGAATCTGCCGGCGCAGAAATACAAATATTAGACCAGGAAGTGGGAAGCGGGAAAAGAGAGAGAGGCAATAACCACTGACACGTGAGACGGACGAATCCCATGCTGTGACCACCTTACACCCAAACACTCCGAAAAGAGAGATAGTAGAAAGAAAATACAAGAGAGAGAGAGAGACAGAGATAGGATATGGTGCTTCGAATTCTCAAACTTGGCAGGTCTCACCTCTGACACTTAACAATGTCTTAGAACAACCTTTAAGACACTGAATCTGTAAAGAACTAAGAGGTGATGTAATAGAGGGTAAAGGGGAGTTTCCTGCCAAGATCAATCCCTCTGAAGCAGTGATTAGTGACTGATATTAAACACCTTCACAAATGTTTCACCCCAAGTAGAAAGTAAATTAATTCACAAATGAAAGAATGTGTTTAATACATGACGTGTTCCATTCTAATAAATAAATGCAGTTTGGGCATCCCATGAATTGTGGAAACTGGCACTGGTAGTAGTAAGCTATTAGTAGAGGAAACAAGGGAATGCTAAAGTGAAATGCCTCGTATAGTATGCCAGCTGTTTAGGTGCAATAAAGCCATAAAACCTTACCTAAGATAAAGGCACTATAATAAAGATACTATACATGGCTGATCTGGCTGAGTTGTTACAGGAATAGTCTCTAACCTAACACCATACACAATGTTATGTACAGTGCAGTGGTGTATTTGACTGTCTACATAGTACTGTATGTTTGCCTAGGCTCGGCATCGTCTGTGTTCACTCGGCAGGCCTGCTCATATATTTGAGGGGCTTCATCCATATATGCAATGTCAGAGGCACCTTAGTGAGAAAATCCCAAACACATCACTAGTACTACAGCTACACAGCGCAGATGAGAGACCAGACCGCACAGATGACACGAGCACGGAGAGCAAAGAGGAAATAGTGGAAACTGTGACATCACGGTGACATCACCAGACACAATCATCACCTGGAGTCATACTGAGGGAGCGGGGAGGACAAGCTGCAAAATAAAAACCAAAACAGTGCAGGAGGCAAAAAACTAGATTTAGTAATACAGCACAATCAATTTAGTTTTTCAGGGTCTGATGTATTTCGTCATGTAAGGCAAAGGAAAGGATGAAAAGGGTGAGACTGAAATGGAAAAATGGAGGGCATTGGAAGGGGCAGAAATGAATAAATGCTTATGGCATAACAGATAACAGAAAAAGGATTGTATAACAAAAAGGACAAGACTGATTCCTGCACATACACTTCATCATATGCACTTCACATGAAATTCTAAGCAAACACTGCAGGGTTCATTTGAAAGACCAAAGTTCACTTTTACAACAGCGATTGGCCTAGCTGGTATTCAAATTAAAGCAACTAGAAAGGAAGATGTCATCTTTTCACTCAACTCCAGTACATGAGCCCTGACAAAACCCTAAACACGATATCTTCCATCTGTACTGAGCCCAGGGCAGGACATTGGACTGTCAAGTACATTTCCAATAAGACTAAATCATGTAGTCTACAGTGCAAGTCCATTACTATTCATCCCTGTGGCTCAGCAAATGAAAATTTCACAACAGACTGCAGAAAGGAAAACCTCATAACAGTATTTCACTGCAGACAACTGCTAGCTGGGTCTTTCTTGGGCTGGTGAAATGGAGTATGAAGAGTAACATTCTCCTGTGTCTGGATTAGCTGTAGTCTGGCATGGCTAGAGCTAACTGTGGCTGGGTGTCAGACTGGCTGGCAGAGGCCTGGTTCTTACCCTGAGTGAATGGGGCTGGACACAGTGTTACTGTGATCTATTGTGTCTGGGGTCCAGCTGTAGCGCCTCAGACACTCTGCATCGTAGTCCCGAGTTACAGCCAGGTGCTGTGAAAAAGCACATGCAGGAGGAGGGTCAATGGGTGAGTTATGAAGGAGACTTAATGGTTTACGACCTAACCTGACGGTGACACTCACTGATCTACAGACAGACAGAAGAAGTGATACCTTTTGTGACCGTCTACATTTCTAACACACAATAAGAGAATAAAACACCTTACGCCTACAGAGAAGTGATCTAACAGGACTCATACAGTCTCACAGAAACATGTTATTGTCATCTAAAACATTCAACATCACTTCAATGAAACATGCTAAATATGATTATCCATTTAACCACAACAAGTGACAAAAGTCCAAATGAAACAATAATTTGTTTGTATAAAAATGAATCATGGGAATTTACAGTGACCAGAAGTCGCATGGGAAAATAAACAACTATTTACCTCACTGAGATGAGGACCAATGAATGGAATGGGAATTTCAGAGCTCAAACAAACAAACATGATTGAAACCAGAGAGATGGTCATAGAGCATGAGCAGAGCGAGGTAACCCTGTATTGATGTCATCATATACCTTATTGAGAGGGTCAATCAAGTAGGAAAGGTCTTTACAGACACTCTGAAGCTTTAGAGGGTAGATGAGAAATCACAAATGGGACTTGAAGAGCCTTGAGATTTTTCTACCAGTCCCTACCCACTGGGCACACGTTGTCTATTCCACATTGGTTCAACGTAATTTCATTGAAATGACATGGAAACAACTTCAATTCAACCAATGTGTGCCCAGTGGGCAGTCATTGGCTAACAACTCATACATGGAGAAGATGTTGCAGTAGCTTTTACCACAAGATTGTCTTTAGCAAAGAGTGGCCTTTTAATGTTTCATAAAGACAACCTTACTTCTGATAAGTAGATCTGATTGTGCCACAAACATCACAAAACACCAAGAATGCAACATGTGATCATCATAATGAAACAGATAAACGACAGAGCGTTCTATGATGCCTCAAGCCGTGGAAAAAGCACAGGACACGTCGCTTTAATCAGTTTTTACGACCAAGTTTGAGGAAACAAATGTTTTACTATTTGAGAAAACAAGATTTACACGCATTCCAATACAAGGCTCCTCTTTGACCCAACATCTTTGCTTACATTGCAAGAGAGGTAATGGAAGTTGTGCATATTTTCGCTTTCTATAGTCACGAATCCTGGGAATTTGTTTGTTGAACATTATGTCAGTGAAGTTGGCAATATTATTTATGGTACATCAGGTTAATGTTCCTGTTTTAGATCCTGCACAGTGATCACCAAAACAAGACAAATCAGGACACTGCTGTTTGGTTTTCCCAAGGCAGCTGGAAACCTTCAGTGGCCACAGGGAAGTTTGAAACAACTCTTACAGAAAATGTCCTACATGGACACAGCACTACAAGTGTCCAACATAAACCAAACTAACAAAAAAGCCCAAAATAGGCACTGGAAATAAACTGTTACCACAATCCAGGGGGAGGCTAAATCCATCATTGACCCCATCTCAGAGTTCACATAAAAATGTTAATCGTTTCATGCAATACCCAGAAACAGAGCAAGGAGAAGAGAGGCGAAAGAGACAGGCACAGAGAAACCGAGAGAGAGACCACAGAAAAAGAGATACAAGAAAGGGGTAAAGGAATGTTAGGAGGACGTACCGTGTCCTTGGTCGGGGCGAGGATCTCCTCTATCATCATGCTGTCTCGCGCGTAGGAGCTGCGGTTGAGGGTGTTAGACCTATCCGAACTGAAGGAGCGGAGGCTGGGGTGTTTAAATGTTACCACGCAACACAGCGGGTGACAATGAACAGCAGGCCCAAACCAAAAGAAAAGCAAAAGTAAAACAAATCCATTACTACATGCAACCTCCAGGGAACTGAATCGCACCGTACAACGTACCGTATATAGTGCAGAGCAAGATTAGAGTCCCACAGCTGGGGATAGACGGATAGGTAGGAGTTATTCAGAGATGGAAATGAGAGTGAGGTCAGTCAGTTTTAACAGAGAGAGACAGCGAGAGAGAGATAAAGGAGTTGTAGGTGTGTCTGTTTATCACGAACACAGACATAAGAGGTCAAATAGAGCCTGACTAGATGTTTCAGAGAGGAACTGGATGAAGAATCACTTTTGATCTACTAACAAACAATAAGGTGGTAACTATACACTACATAGAGTATGGAACTAACTCAATTCAATAACTAAAACATCCAGATTCGTTATGGTTATTAAATAAAGATTTAGTTGTAACGGTCCCTAAAAATAATCTCAAACTACTTTGAAGTATCCTATTTCGTATTCAGTTAAAGTAATGTAGCTCATTCAATTAAATATTCGTTTTAGGATGGGCAAAGTTCTGTGTCTTTAAATTCTCAAATGACTTGGGATTGGCAGGTAGGGCGGCAGGCAATTCACACATCCGTAATAAAACACATCTGCACGTGTGAAATATGACAAATATAAGCACCCACCAAATGTGTACTATTTATCTGTGTTAGTTTGGGTGCTACAGAGATGATGGTCCTCTCTGTCTTACTGCATTCAGCTGTGCTGTGATGTGTTCCTGGTGTTGCAGACATACTGACTGAATGCAGTTGGTTGCACCCTTTGGCTTTTTCTCAAACTCTTCTTACTTGATTGTTTTAAAGGTCCAACGCAGCCGTTTAAAAAAAAAAATCCAACTATAAAATCCTTTCTGGTTAACAATTAAGTACCTTAATGTGATTGTTTTTAATTAAAATGGTCAAACAGTAACAAAAATAGCTTGTTAGCCAAGAGCAATTTCTATATCAAGAATTTTGTTAGGAATGTCTGGGAGTGGTCTGAGTGGGAGAAGAAAAATTCTGAGAGTCGTCTGGGTGTATAAAAATACATCTGAGTGAAAAACTAGCTGTTATTGACAGAGAGGTTTGGAACTCTTTCATATTGGTCTATTAACTAATTTACCGCCTGGTTATGTCACCAGGCAGGCCAAAACTCCGTCCGACCAAAACAGGCAGAAATTTCAAGTGGTCTTTCAAACAGCTCTTACACTAAAAGAGCATTATCATAATTTCCACAATTTCAGAGAACTATTACAACCTCATAGTGTGGAAATATATATAAAACACGTTTTTGATTGCACTGGGCCTTTAAACAATGTAGCCATGTTCTTTTAGAATAAATGTGTGTTTAACCTAGTCACGAGTGTGGGACTGCACTGTGTATGTGTGTGTGTGTGTGTGTGTGTGCCCATGCGTATGAACTGTGTGTGTGTGCGCGCGTGTGTGTGTGGAGAAAGGGAGAGCAAAAACGCAGAGCTCAGCGTGTTTGAGTGAGCATGCTATTCAGCACAGAGAGAAGCCCTTTATTCAGCACTGCAGCTGAAGTTTCTAAGCAACTCCACTCAGCCTGAATGGTCTGGCATCCCAAACCTGCTTTGCCTACTCTCTCTGTGTTGCTGCCTGTGTTTGCTCTTCACAATTCTCCTCCCTCCCTCTTTATTACCCCTCCATCTCTTTCCTCCTCTCCGCCAATCTTTCTCTTGCCAATTCAATTCCATTTTGTTTTATTTGTGCAGAGTTGCTTCACAGTTACATTTTCACGGGTGCACTTACCAGAAGTCTCCTCTCTTTTCCTTCACTCCCTCCCTCCCTACTCCCTTACCCTCTCCTTCCGGCTTCTTTCTGTACCATTTCATGCCTCTCAGTGGCTTTGATCAATCTGCCTCTGTCCCTCACCCCTTCCCTCGTTGCTATTCTAAACACTGCCATGCCTATTTCCCTCAATGCATTCTGCTTTCTCTCACCATCTCTATTTCACTCTTACTGTCTCTCCACATAGCCTACATTTTAAGATGAAGCAGTGTTATTTGATCTGGAAAGAAAGTTAACATTTGCCTATCTGTGTCAGTTTAAAGAGTTGGTTGTGCGGATGATTGCTCTGTCAATCATCAGATAGATCCAAGGTAAAGTGTGTGTGTGTGTGTGCACGTGTCTGTCAGATAGGTCAATGCGGGATTTTTAGACAACAAGCCATTGAGGCCTTGAGGTTTCCATCTCTGCATACCAGAATGGGTAATTTTAAGGATTATAATATCTCCAATCCCTTTGTAAGCAATACTGCAGTACTGTTTGATTGATACTGATTGAAAATGGACTGAAACATATTGATCCCTGGAAGTTACATAAAGTGACACCTTCAAAGAAATTATAAAGGGGGAGGGTGTCACCTTGAACCACACCGTACAAAAATATGGGTTAATCAACTCTAACCAAAGCACCTGCTATTATTAAGACATAACACAAAACAGTCACATTCATTTTCTCATGTACTCTATTCATAACTTGTATTAAATATTACTTGGTTTATTTGCAAATGATGAGGGGTTTATATTGACTGATGAGAAAATAAGGTGATGAAAAATATTAGTGAGCTCGAAAAAGGTTTCCCAAATAAAGTCACCAAAAAACTCAGAGAAAGTATACCAGAAAGACTGACTATGGTTCATGGAGTCACAACGCACAGAGGATGAGTCAGGGGAGGGAAATATGTTTGGTGAAATGTGCTTTCTGCTCTTACCTGATCCTAGGGCTAGAGTGAGAAACAGAGAGTGCAAGAAAGAAAAAAAAGGAAAGTAGAAGAGAGTGGTGAAGAGCAAAGCATTTTGAAAACGTCCAAGCAGAGAGGTGTTTTTATTTTCATGTGACATCGATGCTCTGCTTTTGCATGGGGTATGCTCCAAGCCTGGGCTTATAGTCTTTCTTTCTTTTCTTTCTGTGTCTGTGTCGGAAAGTGTGTCTGCATTCGGAAAGTATTCAGACCCTTTGACTTTCTGCACATTTTGTTACGTAAACAGCCTTATTCTAAAATTGATTAAATTGTCCCCCCCCCCCCCCCCCCCCCATCATCAATCAACACACAATACCCCATAATGACAAAGCAAAAACAGCTTTTAGAAATTTTTGCACATTTATAAAAAAAAATATATAGAAAAATGAAATATCACATTTACACAAGTATTCAGACTATTTACTCAGTACTTTGTTTAAGCACCTTTGGCAGCTATTACAGCATCGTCTTCTTGGATATGACGCTACAAGCTTGGCACACCTGTATTTGGAGAGTTTCTCCCATTCTTCTCTGCAGATCCTCTCAACCTCTGTCAGGTTGGATGGGGAGCTACTTTCAGGTCTCTCCAGAGATGTTCGATTGGGTTCAAGTCCGGGCTCTGGCTGGGCCACTCAAGGACATTCAGAGACTTGTCCCGAAGCCACTCCTGCGTTGTCTTGGCTGTGTGCTTAGGGTTGTTGTCCTGTTGGAAGGTGAACCTTGGCCCCAGTCTGAGGTCCTGAGCGCTCTGGGGCAGGTATTCATCAAGGATCTCTCTGTACTTTGCTCCATTCAACTTTCCCTCGATCCTGACTAGTGTCCCAGTCCCTGCCACTGAAAAACATCCCCACAACATGATGCTGCCACCACCATACTTCACCGTAGGGATGGTGCCAGGTTTCCTTCAGACGTGACGCTTGGCATTCAGGCCAAAGGGTTCAATCTTGGTTTCATCAGACCAGAAAATCTTGTTTCTCATTGTCTGAGAGTCCTTTAGGTGCCTTTTTGCAAACTCCAAGCGGGCTTTCATGTGCCTTAACTGAGGAGTGGCTTCCGTCTGGCCACTCTACAATAAAGACCTGATTGGTGGAGTGTTGCAGAGATTGTTGTCCCTCTGGAAGGTTCTCCCATCTCCACAGAGGATCTCTGGAGCTCTGTCAGAGTGACCATCGGGTTCTTGGCCCTTCTCCCCCGATTGCGCAGTTTGGCCGGGCGGCCAGCTCTAGGAAGAGTCTTGGTGGTTTCAAACTTCTTCCATTTAAGAATGATGGAGGCTCCAGACATTTTTTGGGTACTGTTCCCCATATGTGTGCCTCAACACAATCCTGTCTCGGCGCTCTACGGACAATTCCTTCGACCTCATGGCTTGGTTTTTGCTCTGACATGCACTGTCAACTGTGGGACCTTATATAGACAGGTGTGTGCCTTTCCAAATCATGTCCAATGACTCCAATCAAGTTGTAGAAACATCTCAAGGATGATCAATGGAAACAGGATGCACCTGAGCTCAATTTTGAGTCTCATAGCAAAGGGGTTAAATACTTATGTACATTTTTTATTTATTTAATCCATTTTAGAATAAGGCTGTAACGTAACAAAATGTAGAAAAAGAGAAGGGGTCTGAATAGTTTACGAATGTATGTGTGTGTGTGTATAGACTAGTGTGTGGCCCAGTCCGAGAGCAAACCATGCAAGGCCAATGTCATGAACAGAAAGGTAAGGGGAAAAGAAAGCAGCTGCTCGGTACCATACATTAACCAATCAATACAAAAGCAGAACATTTCCAGGACTGCAAAGAATCATGTCAGCAATATCTTTTCACCACACATATTCAACCAGTTTACTTTGCGATTCAAATAACAGCATAATGACACAGGTGTATCATAGCACAGTATACAGGATAGTACATGGTAACATAGTTTATAGATGCAAAACGTTATCAGAGAAAGTCCTTGATTTAGACATCATCACTAACTTTTACTGACTAAGCAGCCGTCAATACATTTGTCACATGGCTTTGGGAATTGGTGACATGAACTTCCGAAAGCTTCTCTAGAGATGATAAAAGTGACACAGCCTTATTCAAACACCCGGACTTGATTCATCAAACCAGGAACAGCTGAAATGAGTTCACGCTTCATATTGAAATGATGTGTTAAACAACTCACACCATCCATTATAGCCTAAAATCTGATCTAACTCCTCTTTCTTGATTTGTAAAACAGTGGTTCTGTTTTAGGCAGTTTTTCCCCCATAGTGTGCTGCTGCCTGACACCGTCGTTGTTTTTAGTCAGTCGACCCTCCCCATGCATTTGCCAGCTGTCAGGGGCTCCACAATAGATGGCCAATGATGTGCTGTGGGTTATACAATACTCATCTAATGTGATTATGTATTTTCTCCCAAGCTTGCCAGTTTTCTACTGGGTACTCAACTCTTAGCCTACAGCTGGTCATCCTCTCTTTGAATACTGTAGTGGGCAAAAACGTATACATATCTGACCAAAGGCAATATGTATACGTGTAGGTATCAGTGACGTTGATCAATAGTCATTCTATGGCCCGTAAAATACTCAAACTGCTGAATCATGATGCCATGCTGAACCAAGTGGTAATAACATATCTATTACATCTTCATAACATATGTTTCTATGAAGGACACTTAACTCACCACAACTTCTTACAATTTCACTGCTCCCATACAGTATCATCAACATATCAGCACATCTTAAACCTGTGTGTATAGGATAAACAAACGCACTGGCAATGCCAAACATGACATCGCGGTCAAGAGCATATAATGTCATAATAGTGTCACATACCTCGCTGAGCGGACTCCTATGCTGAACCCCATGTAGCCCTCCTGTGGAAGAGAGTCGTCCCCCAGCTCCTTGAGGTCCTGGGGCCGCAGATATTTGTCAGTGTCGCCGGTCATTGCATCCTCACCTGGTGGAAAAGTCCCCAATCATTACTTCAAAGGCAATCCGAGCAAGAAGAGTGTTGCAGTACTCCTAGAAAAATCTTACCACCACTTCATTATAACAGGCCTCGGATAATTAATCAGTGTCACTCTGATAACTAGTGGGCCAGAGTACTAGGCCCTATGCTCAGTTGGTAGGCTACTCATTGGGCTATAGTGAAGCTAAATAGCAGCATCAACACTCATAGGTCTAGGCTACTTGAAATGAATGACATGGTAATAAATCCGTTACAATCTATTCATAGGCTAACGAAGTCCACTAGCTTGGAGATAGACAAAAGCTACTTGCAGCATAGCTCTTCTG
Organism: Salvelinus namaycush; assembly: GCF_016432855.1. Classification (NCBI taxonomy): domain Eukaryota; kingdom Metazoa; phylum Chordata; class Actinopteri; order Salmoniformes; family Salmonidae; genus Salvelinus; species Salvelinus namaycush. The sequence continues at coordinate 24,748,425 of NC_052328.1, forward strand.
TCCAGTAAAACCAAACGCAGTTTGTATTGACACTCAAGCCAAAAAGCGCTGGGTGTAATTAAACGCTAGCAGAACTCAAGCAGCAAGAGCACCTAGATTATCAAGGTGAAAAAAAACAGCAATCCTTGCCGCGACAATGTATCCCCTTTCCCCCTTCTGACCGACCCCAGCCTGCAACACATCAATCTTCCACCGCAGCCCCTCCCCCGGCAGCCCCAGTACCTCAGATAATGCCGCACTTTTGCTCGGATGGGCTACAATGTCGTTACAGCTCTTTGCTACATTGCAACACTGGTTCCTTCAAACACGCTCGCTTTCACACACTGACTGTAGAACGTCAAAGGTGAGTAATGTTTTTCAAAGCCAATGCAGTACTGAAGGCTATACTGTACGTCATAGCAAGCAAGCGATTCTCTTCTCCCTCTCCCAGCTCTCTCTCACTCACACGGCTCTCTCCCGCCTCAGCTACACTGTAGCCTACAATAACTCGATTGCGTACGAAATTTATGCACCAGTTCCCTGTATCACCTCCATTCGACAACACTTCTCCATAAATATGGCCTTTATGACTTACATAGAAAAACAGCCATGTCCGTCAACACTCTTATTATATTCCCGTGTTTGTCTTTATTTTCCAATTATCTGCAGAACAGTTAACTCCCACCAATACATCCAGAGAGAGACGAGAGGCGTAAAAAAATTACAATCCATTCATGTGGTTGCGGCTGAAAGAACTCGAAATCGAACTGTCCCGTTTGTCTGTCCTTCCAGCCAGGGTCTGTCCGAAAGCCTACTGTAACTGCTGCAATTGTTGCTAGTGCAGGGACTGGCTGCACCGCTGCCGTTCCGTCTCTTGCTGCAAACAAAGTTTAAACTATGCGGAGTTTTCCGGGTAGAGCACATCCCTGAGCGAAAAAGTAAAAGTAGAAGCCATTTAAATTCGCGATAAGAGGTTTCTTTGCTTTTCGGCTCAGCTAAAGCTCATATCATTGGATTTGGAGAGAAAGTTCACCAGTCCGGATAGCATCTTCGTCAATTCAATCTGAATTGCAACGAAAACACAGTGGCAGAGGGATAGAGAGGTCGCGTTTGAATAATGTTTGTGGTTTGTCTGTTGCGCAGTAATCTGAGTGTAATCCAGAATGTAAACAAATACTTATTTTAGGACACAGGATAAACAGTTTGGGGAGACTGAACTGAGAAAGAGTCTTTGAAGAACAACCCACTAGGTTTTTTCCTGGGGAGGGGGGAGGACAGTGGAAAACTGGCTGCAATCCAAATGGGTGGACCAAAACTGCCCCCCAAAATGGATAATTGGTTCATCTTTTTGTCTCTCAAAGAAAGTAGCCTACATATACCTCCATAAACCATTACTCCTCTGAAATCATGACTAGTGATCTCTTTTAGACATGGTGATCTAAGGAATGCTTAGTGGGATCAGCGTGCCACTGCACTCTGACTACAGCAGGACAGGAGTGACCTGTCATGGCCAATTGGATTGCCCTCCATAAGGCGACTGAGAGATGGCATGCACTGTGGACAGATTACTGGTGTAATGCATGGTCAGATGTAACACCATTATTCAGTAAGACTGTCAATGACACATTCCCAGAGGATAGGTTTTCAGCATAGAGTTTACATTACATGTTTTATCATTTAGCAGATGCTCTTATCCAGAGCCATTTACAGTAGTGCGTGCATACATTTTTGTGCTTTTATGTACTGGTCCCCCATGGGAATCGAACCCACAACCCTGGCATTGCAAGCGCCATGCGTTACCAACTGAGCCACACGGGACCATATCTGCCTCTGTCAATCTTACACCTAAGGCCATATAGCAATGTAGTAAACTGTGAGGATAACCACAACAGCTGACATGAGGTAAACTATTTGTTACCAATTTGATTATAGCATTACAGTATTGTATGAGAGGCCATTACAATGTGGAAAGCATTGAACATGGAGAGCAGTAATCATTGCAGTGTGTGTTTATCAGCCCTGATGTAGACACAGTAAGCACCATCTCTGATCAGTCAGCAGGTGAGTGTGTGGAACTTGTTGAGTCCAACAGTATCATCTGACACAGAAACTCCACACCCCTCTCTACAGTTACCTAAGCAACACTCCATGGACAAATGTATCCATTTTACAGTAGTGTCCGTTAACTGCTTCCGAAACACTGGGTGACAACTGAAATGCACTGCAAAAAAGTGAAATCTAAGCAAGACTAAATATCTTATATTGTCTTATTGTCCCGCCTAGTTAAAAAGGTTAAATAAAAAATAAAAAAAGATATTAAGGTAAAATATCTTGAAAAATATCTTGAAATAAGATACATTTCTTGTATTAAGCCTTTTTTAAGATAATATTTAATTTTTTAACAGCCAATGACATTGGATAATTTAGCTTGGTAAGAAAAAAACGAATTATCACTCAATATAAGCTATTTAGGCTAGCTTAGATTTCACTTTTTTTCAGTGCATTTCAGTTGTCACCCAGTGTTTTTGAAGCAATGAATAACAAAGTTTTTCCTGACAACTACTCATACATTGGTATTCAAACAGCCAGCAAAAGAGTGCAACTTGAGATCGGTAACCTGTAGCAACACTTGTCCCACACACTTTACTAGTTACAAGTAGTGTAACTGTGTAGTTACAAGTAATGTATAGTAATTTATTACTCTATCTTTACCCAAGATATTGAAATACCATGTAACTACCATGCATGGTATTTTGGCAACAAAGTTAAAAGCACCATAATGAATGTGGAGAGACTCAGCTTTACTACAGTAGGAAGCCCATCTTCTGAAAACACCAGAAACCCTATCTCTTCAAAGAGTCTCTTCAATAACCCCACAGAACCCCCCCCCCCCCCAAAAAAGGCTTGTGAACTGACACTCTCACTTTTTTCCCCTTTTCTAGCTCTGACATTGCTGATAGCTACTTTACTGAAGGAACATGTACTTACTATGACTATGATATGTGGTTGTCCCGCCTAGCTGTCTTAAGATGCACTAACTGTAAGACGCTCTGGATAAGAGTGTCTGCTAAATGACTAATATGTAAAAATAAAAACAACATGTAAAAGGAAGGCCTGTCCCTCAAAGCACAAATTGCTCTAGGGCTTGAATACTTAGCTACATGCAGTGTAACCAGAATGACTGTGGATAAATCACACCAAACAAACAGTATCTTATCGCAAGCTAAATAAAAGTCCAAAAGCTCAAACACAAATGTAATTTGTGTCCGAGACTTACATTCTCTGCTGATTTACATTTGGTGACATCAACTACTGATATGTGGATCAAACAAGATACTCAGAGAAAGCTGCATTTCAGTGTAGGAAGCAGAGAGAAAGAGGTGGGTTCTGGCTAGCGTGTTCCAGATTGCCAGACAAACTCCTAGCAACAGCGGACAGTCAGTGAAGCAGCGTATCAGCAATGATGGTGAGATGGTTAGCTTTCCAACAGGTGAGGTGCAGGTGAAGGAATGGGGTTACGTGAAAAGAGTGAAACAAAAACAAAACTACTGCGTAGAAAAATGGGGCAAATACCTTCGTCAACATCTGAAATACAGTCGTCATTGAGAATTTCCGGCGCATTAGCCTTAGCTGTGTGATTTGAATACATACAGTTAATGGAATATTAATAAGGCATCAAATGGCACACTTTCACTAATATGAGATGCAGCAACGCATACTATATGAATCACATGCCTTGAATACACAAAACACAGGTTAACCCCAATCGGTCAACTCACTGTCAGCTTATGGGGTAATGCACGGCTTAGGTTATAAGCGAAGTTTTGATACAGTCATATCAACCACTTATACTCATACCTTCATCGTCAGACATGTCCAGAAACTCGTTCATGGTCTCGGGGATGTTCATTTTGTGTTTTTCTGTCGCAGTCTGTTGATAAAAGAGTCCGACATGAATAATGCAGATGAATGCTTACTGTGCCCAGTGGCCCCTGATTGGCCCTGGGTGTCACTATTATTAAATCCCTCCTGACACGTCGACAGATCTATTTGAGGAGCAACAAGATATTCAACCTGGGCTTTTCACACAGTTAAGCATGTGAGAGAACATTCCTGGAATCACATGCAGTTACTCTTGTATACCGTTTCAGGGCCAAGTACTAATTTGAGATACGCATACAGTAACTCATCCAGTGATGTCATGGTTTGAGTTGTACACAATGTGCACACCTCATGTTAGGATTCGGCCACATGTCATCAGAGGAATAAACAACTGTTTATTCATTTACTATGTACTTTCAGATCCCCACACACAGATACACACACAAGGTCAGTGAACTGCAAGCACATGGTCAGATGACAGAAACACATACTGTACATGGAGACAGACCACTAGTCTGGATTGGCATGTTTTTTCAACCACTAGGAATGAAAATCGACCGTTTGCTTTGCGTCACCATAACACACAAGCAGAGATCAGCATGCTATGTACTGCAAACTGCCTCAAGAGTGGTACCCGGCCTACTGTTTGGGTGTGTGAACCTGTGATCAACACCTACTACCTGTACAGCAATGGAACACAAATCAAGTCTTCCACCGCTGCGGTGTCAGTTGAGATAAAGGCCTGTGTTCATGCCAGGTGAGTGGACTCTCCATTTCATGAGTTACAGTCAAATTGAGCGCCAGAAGCAATATTCACTGGACAAAGACAAGCTGTAACATTGGGGCTAGGCCCCACTGGTCCACATGAAAATACATAGACGAGCAGGCAGACAGACAGACAAACAAACCTACAGAAACATAAATATACAGACCAATGACAGACAGACAGAGAGACATACATGGCGTCTTACCACAGAGTTCAGATTCTCATCAGTCACTGGCCTGAGAGTGTCCACCACTGAGATGTAACCAAGACGACAGGCGATGGACAAGGCTGTGCTCCCGTTCTGCGAAGAGGGGGGAAAGAAATTATGTAGGTTGTAATATGTGTTTGTTTTTACTTTGTTAGTGTGGCAACATTAGTGCTGTATGTGGGGGTGTATTTAGTGCTGTGTGTGGGTGTGTATTTCTGTGCTTTGTGAATGTACAATGATACTGTATATGTATGTGTGTGTGTTTCTGTGTAGAAGTCTGTTTTTAGTGTGTGTGTGTGTGTGTGTGTGTGTGTGTGTGTGTGTGTGTGTGTGTGTGTCTGTGTCTGTGTGTCCATTACTATGTATGTACTGTATACTATTGTATGTGTCCTGCTGCTCTGTGTAGCCCTGCTGATCCAGGCCTCTGGAAGAGAGCTGCTGAGACAGCAGGTTTTCCCATCATGCCTCACTCACCACGGTCAGCTGATTGGCAGAGGCTCCGTGCTGCAGCAGTAGGTTGATGATGTGGGTGTGGCCCTGCTGCGCCGCCTGGTGGAGGGGCGTGTAGCCGTTCTGCAGACAGCGACAGAGAGAACAGGAGGGAGGGATGATAGTGAGAGGAAGAACGAGATGGAGAGAAATTGAGGGGAGTGGGGAAAGGAGGTGCAAAGTGAAAACATGAAGGAGAAAATATAAACAGGAGGATAGCAAGAGAGTGACGGAGGGAGAGAGGGAGTGAGGGACAGAGGGAAGGAGGGAGTGGTACCAAAACAAAGAGAGTGCTAGCGAGAGCCAGCGAGAAACACACAAACTGACAAAGGTAAATAAGCTCAGCTCACATGAACACCACATGGGACAGACTTTCAGTTGTTTACCTTTGTTTTGTCATCAACTCTGGCCTGGTTCTGTATGAGGAAGTCTGCCATCTTGACGTTGCCATAGTGACAAGCCACATGCAGCGGAGTGTATCCCATCTGTTTTACCCAAGGGCAAGGGACCGAGAGAGAGAGAGAAGAAAGGAAGATGTGAGCTTGTTACTTCTCGTCCTGTGACATCACAGCCCTTGTGTGACCAGGAAGTAACTAACATTACATTTACACAAGTGTGACACAAAAATCCTATTATACAACAAGAACTTCATAACACTTCTCTAATAGAGACACCTGAGAGAAAATATGAATGAATGAACAGCCTTGGCTGTAAACCAGTGTGCTGCCAGCACAACACAGTGTGTAACCTTGTGCTACTGCAGATCTCTCTCTGTCTGTGTCCCTGTCTAGTGAACGTGAGCAGCCGATGGGCAGTCTGCTGCATCAAGCAGGGGAGGTTACTGGTAGTGACGCACATACAGACACAAACACCTGCCACTCAGGTGTCTTCTAATCCTTTATTCATCCCACACCTGAGAACACAGTGCTGCAGCCAAGTGTGTGTGGGAGCAGGTGTTTATCTTTCCTTCAACATTTTATCGACCAGTGTATAGAATGGTGGAGACAATAGATACACACACGTAACATCAATACATTATGTCTGTAACTTCATTGTGTTGTGGGTCTTTATCACTATTCTAAACACATGAATTAACCATATACAACCCCTGGTCTATCATTGATAAGGAGAGTTGAAATCAAGGGCATCTCTCTGTCCCACAGTCTTTCACTGTGATAGTCTGTACAGTCTGTTCCCTGTGGTTGCCGTGGAAACAGCGTGACCTTCACCTTTGTCGAGGGGTCGACGTCCGCCCCCTGGTTGAGCAGGACTTCCGCCACGTTGACTTTGTCCTCCTGCGCCGCTAAGTGGAGAGGTGTGAGACCGCTCTGAAAGAGATACGCGCAATCGCACACACACATTTAGAATTCATTTTCCATGCCGGGGGGGTATCATAGCTTTGTCAAAGCAATGGCTCTTTATTCATATTTGTTTTTAAAGAGTCACAGGGATAGTTAGCTAGATAGGAGGTTGTTTTTACAGTCACAGGGATAGTTAGCTAGATAGGAGGTTGTTTTGAAAGAGTCACAGGGATAGTTAGCTAGCTAGGAGGTTGTTTTTAAAGGACTTGGTAAATCCAGCGGCTCCTTTTGAACTCCTTTTGAAAATGAGAGACTCAGCTGTGGTCTGATTCGCCATGCTACAGACGGCGCTATACAGAGAAGTGTCATCTGCCTTCAACTCATTAGGATGACACAGGCCCTCTAGGCTCATATCAGTGGGCTTAAGTCAGCCTGGCCATTGGTGTGTGTGTATGCGCCTTTGGTAACACATGTGTCTGTGGTTGTGCATGTGTGTATGTGAACAGTAGTATTCTGTATGAGTGTGTTAGTTTCAGTGTTGATGATGTATGGTCTTAAGGCCTATGAGTTATACAATTATAATTTCCACATAAGTTAACCCTCCTGTGAGGCCAGGTGAGAGTGTGTGTTTGTGGTGTGTGCGTGTGTGTATGTGTTTATGTGAATGTAGTGTGAACACAGTACAGTGAACCGTTTGTGCTGTGTATACACAGTGTGTGTGTGTGTTACCTTGTTGCCCATGTTGACGCTGGCGTTCTTGGTGAGCAGCAGAGAGACCAGGTCCACACTGCCCTCCTGTGCAGCCAGGTGAACAGGGCTGATGCCCTGGCGGGTCACAGCGTTGGTGTCCGCCCCGTACTCCAGTAGGGTGGTCCCGATGTCCATCTGGTTCTTCTTGGCAGCTATGTGGAGGGGTGTGTAGCCATTCTGAGAGGAGAGAGAGACACAGAGAAAATGTATTCAGCACTCTATGTGTCCTCTATTCTAGTCTAGTCTATTCTACTACTATTATTTTTACAGATATGTATGTGTATGGGACCTCATTAGGGTTCTAGATAAAGAGATGATAACACACAGTACACTGTAAACATCCCATAGTCTTAGCTAGTTGCATGGTTTAGCTTAAGGCCTTGGTTAACAGAAACAACATGTTTCACCCTCTTCTCCCTTCACTGGACACACACTACTAAACAACAAAAGTCCCAGGCAGGCAGAAAGAGAGTCTTTGGTTGGGTGTTAAAGCCGGATCCATCCTAACATTCCCAAAGGGTTTCCCTGGAGAGGATCTTTAGTGGCGCTCCACTGGCGGTATGACACTACAGTGGGGCTTTAACTCCATGAATAGTCCTGGGATGCAGGGCAGTGGGGGTGTAATAGTCCTGGGATGCAGGGCAGTGGGGGTGTAATAGTCCTGGGATGCAGGGCATTGGGGGTGTAATAGTCCTGGGATGCAGGGCAGTGGGGGTGTAATAGTCCTGGGATGCAGGGCAGTGGGGTGTAATAGTCCTGGGATGCAGGGCAGTGGGGTGTAATAGTCCTGGGATGCAGGGGGGTGGGGGTGTAATAGTCCTGGGATGCAGGGCAGTGGGGTGTAATAGTCCTGGGATGCAGGGCAGTGGGGGTGTAATAGTCCTGGGATGCAGGGCGGTGGGGGTGTAATAGTCCTGGGATGCAGGGCGGTGGGGGTGTAATAGTCCTGGGATGCAGGGCAGTGGGGTGTAATAGTCCTGGGATGCAGGGGGGTGGGGGTGTAATAGTCCTGGGATGCAGGGCAGTGGGGTGTAATAGTCCTGGGATGCAGGGCAGTGGGGTGTAAAAGTCCTGGGATGCAGAGCATTGAGGGTGTAAAAGTCATGGGATGCAGGGCGGTGGACATGTAAAAGTCCTGGGTCTGCAGGGTGGTAGGGGGTCTAAAAGTCCTGGGATGCAGGGCAGTGGGGGTGTAATAGTCCTGGGATGCAGGGTGGTGGGGGTGTAAAAGTCCTGGGATGCAGGGCATTGGGGGTGTAAAAGTCATGGGATGCAGGGCAGTGGACATGTAAAAGTCCTGGGATGCAGGGCAGTGGGGGTGTAATAGTCCTGGGTGTGCAGGGTGGTAGGGGGTGTAAAAGTCCTGGGATGCAGGGCAGTGGGGGTGTAATAGTCCTGGGTGTGCAGGGCGGTAGGGGGTGTAAAAGTCCTGGGATGCAGGGCAGTGGGGGTGTAATAGTCCTGGGGGTGCAGGGCGGTGGGGTTTGGGGGGGGTGTAATAGTCCTGTGGGATTAAAACATTATTTTTAACAGCTTTAATGCATAACTGCTCCTAAGAAATCTCTACAAAGCTGAGACCATGGGTAGAGGCAGTAGGCAGATGTGGAAAAGCAAGACAAGCTCTTGACACCTACTTCAACTGTCATATAAGAAATAAGGTAACTCAGAGCAAGGAGTCCAGAACAGGGAAAATGTGCCTTTAGCCATTCCTCTGTAATATTAGTTCATACCTTGATAACAAGCATATCATACCACAGTTGACACAGTACGATTTCATGCATTACACCAGATTTTATATTCTATGACTGTTTTGGGTCATTGACAAAGCTTTTCCAGACAGTATAATTTTCCAGTTTTCCATCTTGCCGTCCGTCTCTGTCCGTCTATCTCTGCCCGTCTGTCTGTCTCTGCCCGTCTGTCTGTCTCTGCCCGTCTGTCTGTCTCTGCCCGTCTGTCTGTCTCTGCCCGTCTGTCTGTCTCTGCCCGTCTGTCCGTCTGTCTGTCTGTCTCTGTCCGTCTGTCTGTCTGTCTGTCTCTGTCCGTCTGTCTGTCTGTCTCTGCCCGTCTGTCTGTCTCTGCCCGTCTGTCCGTCTGTCTGTCTCTGTCCGTCTGTCTGTCTGTCTCTGTCCGTCTGTCTGTCTGTCTCTGTCCGTCTGTCTGTCTGTCTCTGTCCGTCTGTCTGTCTGTCTCTGTCCGTCTGTCTGTCTGTCTCTGTCCGTCTGTCTGTCTGTCTCTGTCCGTCCGTCTGTCTGTCTGTCTCTGTCCGTCCGTCTGTCTGTCTGTCTCTGTCCGTCCGTCTGTCTGTCTCTGTCCGTCTGTCTGTCTCTGTCCGTCTGTCTGTCTCTGTCCTTCTCTGTCTGTCCGTCTGTCTCTGTCCTTCTCTGTCCGTCCGTCTGTCTCTGTCCGTCTGTCTCTGTCCGTCTGTCTGTCTGTCATGACTGAAGACAAAGGGACAGGCAGCTGTGAAAGACATCGACTGTTTCCTGTCATGTGACTTATAACTCTGCATCTCCACATCTCACCAAGCCTAGGCCTCAAAGAGAAGATTTAGTTTATTTCCAAAACACTGGCACACTGAAAGTAGACAAGAGACACCGACTGTAGCCTGCAAACATAACTTTATAGAAGGAGAGAGGGGGTGGGGGGGAGATTGATTTTACAAGGTTTCAATGTTTCCCATTTCAAGACATTTTTATTGGATGTGATTGGACAACCTGAGCATTATTTCAACACTACAACAGGGCCTGTAAGACCGCAAGCCAACAACAAGGTGACCCTAGTCACTGGGCATGGTCCACTCTGGCACATTTAGAGCTTTGTCTGATTGTTATGCGGTTCAACAACAGCAGTAACTAAGTTACCATGCTTTTCTATTGGACCACACAGAAGCCTGTGACAGTCATGACAAAAAAGCAGTATGAAGCAGTCGACTTAGCACTGAGTCCTATCACACACGAGCACTGAATCCTATCACACACGAGCACTGAATCCTATCACACACGAGCACTGAATCCTATCACACACGAGCACGGAATCCTTTCACACACGAGCACTGAATCCTTTCACACACGAGCACTGAATCCTATCACACACGAACACTGAATCCTTTCACACGAGCACTGAATCCTATCACACACGGGCACTGAATCCTATCAGACACGGGCACTGAATCCTATCACACACGAACACTGAATCCTATCACACACGAACACTGAATCCTATCAAACACGAGCACTGAATCCTATCACACACGAGCACTGAATCCTATCACACACGAGCACTGAATCCTTTCACACACGAGCACTGAATCCTATCACACACGAGCACTGAATCCTATCACACACGAGCACTGAATCCTATGACACACTACCACATACTAGGCTAGTCTACAGTACATCCATGGTTCTTCTTTGAAAGACAGCAATGAAAGTTAAATCACTTCTATCCTCTCCTGTTCTGCTCTCATCCTCGTTGGTTAAAACAGGATGTACACACTTCAGTAAAAAGTAATTGTCTTTAGAGTTAAGCCAATCCAAACAGGCCAAGGACAAGAGACAAAGAAAAAGCATATAAGAGACACACATGAGTTAATGGTTAATCAGTGTGTTATCAGCTGGTACCGTAATGTTTATCAGCTGGTACTATGGGCCAAAAGGTCAAAAATCTACCTCATGCCTGCTTTAATCAGATCAATAAACCCAAACCAGTATGATACTAGTCACATTATGCCTGATCTGGTGTGTGTGTGTGACACACGGTGTATGACACTGTGTGTGTGTCCGAGTGAAGTACCTTGGCGGCGGCGTGGGGCGATGCTCCCTGATCCAGAAGCAGTAGAGCCACTCTCTGATTATCGTAGTGAGCAGCTACATGCAGTGGAGTTAGCCCACTCTAAAACACACACAAACAACACAACGTTAGAAGGAGCCCAAACACCAAAGCACAAGGGAGGAAGCCAGAACATAAACAAAACAGGAGGGAAAGCTATGGAGCCGATGGGACCCAATCAGATGGGAATCAGTTTAAGCATGACACCAATGAGCACACAACGCTGAATTAAGCCCATCTACAGCGCATCCACACAACTAGCAAAATGCAGAACACTTCAACAGAAATATTTTCTACAATTTTTTTTATTTCTAGTGACATAGGCACCCTGGAAACCGAATTATGTTATTGTGTGTGCCTGACAGCCTGCATATTATTTTGCTGCAGTTTGGATACACCATCAGATGGGGACTTGTTTTAGTGTGACACCACCGAGAACTGTTAAACCACAAACATGTATTTTTAGGAGTCTCCTCCTCTTCATTACCATACCTGCTTGCCATTATGTTAAGCACTTTCAGATGGCTGGACACGGACACAGACACTGATCTGACACATAATTAGTACCAGTAGGCTCCTCATAAGTATGATGTGTGTGTGTGTGTGTGTGTGTGTGTGTGTGTGTGTGTGTGTGTGTGTGTGTGTGTGTGTGTGTGTGTGTGTGTGTGTGTGTGTGTGTGTGTGTGTGTGTGTGTGTGTGTGTGTGTGTGTGTGTGTGTGTTTGTGTGTGTATGTGTCTGTCTGTACGCATCTGTGTGTCTTAGAAGAGGGTGAACGAGTGCATGCCATAATGTTTTAGTGGAGGAAAAGCATCTGCAAGCTGTGCCATCTTGAGAGAAGTCGTGATTTCCCTCAGTCCAGCTGCAGCTCCTACATTCTATCTTCAGTAGTGTTCTGTTCCTTTTCAGAGGGACGGGGATGAGACTAGGAAAGGAGGCCAAAGGCCCACAGGATGACGTATGACATCCATTCGAACAAAGGGGGGAGGGGAGAGTGGAGAGGAGGGGAGGGAGAGTAGAGGGGAGGGGAGGGGGAGAGAGGAGGGGAGGGAAGAGTGGAGGGGAGGGGAGAGGGGAGGAGAGAGTGGAAGAGAGAGAGGAGAGGGGAGGGTGGAGCTCTACTATTTCACTCACTCTATTAGAATGAATGATATTGTCTCAAACATCACAACCAATCTCATAGAACTAGAAGCAACTCTAATTCTATGGCCAAGCGAATGTTATTGGATTTCAAGAGTTGCCGTCTTCCCACATCCCACCTTTCCAGCTGCATCCGGAGCTGCTCTCTTCTGAAGAAGCAGGCTGGCCACTTCCATCTTCCCATACTTGGCTGCCACGTGAAGAGGACTGAACCCTTTCTGTAGAAGACATCAGGAGACACATCATCAACTTGAGACAGCCAGGGAGAACAGAGAACAACCTAACTGACAGGGAAAAGTCTAAATGGGATTCTTGGGACATCCAACTCTGACATCATCCCATTGAAGTTTAAATTTAAAACGGTTAAGGTTCAGGTTAGGTAAGGGTTATGGTTAAGATTAGGGTTTAGGTTAGGGACATCCCAAGGATCCCGGGTAGCTCTAACCTAACTGATAGCACTATCTGTTATAAAGGAGAGCTGAGAGCGTTCAAGATGTGTAAGGTTGTGCAACGTTGCAAACCTTTCAATAACAGGAAAGGACGGGACGGGACACTGTTAAATAATCTTAGAGTAGGGTCTCGTTCACTTTATCTTCATGGCCATGTGAAAGAAAGTATAGTGGGTGGACAAGGTGTTTGTCTTGCTCAGTGGGATGTTTCACCCTGAGAGAATATGTCACTGGGTCTGTTTCTCATATCCTATTCCTCATCTATAAAAGGATAGCGCATAACGTGATCATGTTAATCTTGGCGTCCCTCTTTGTTAAGTCCCTCTGTGTTAGGAAAAGTATTTTAAGACATTAGGTCATATTTTCCAGAGTGATGTGGAACTCCCACAGATAACTCCCATTTCACACACAGCAACGTTTGGCCTAATTGTCCTTATGTCGTAATTCACGCTCCATACTGCCATGTGATTTTGATATCCCGTTTTGGCCAACTTTTCTTCAGATGCCATTGTTTATTTTCTAACATCTCCAAAGGTATTCTACTTCTTGGTCCAAAGAGGATCCTCCGATCCTCCATGGTGTTATTGTTAAAACAAGTTGTTACACTGACAAAGCCAAATGGAACAAAATGACTGTGTGTTCGGTTTGGTGCTCTCTGCAGTCACTGTACTGTGCAGTACCAACACAGCCAACCAACTGGACAGCTGTGACCTGACGTCATCTCTCTGGACAGCTGTCTAAGGTACTGTCCCCTCATATACAGTGTGTGTTTTAGAGACAGACAGACAGACAGACAGACAGACAGACAGACAGACAGACAGACAGACAGACAGACAGACAGACAGACAGACAGACAGACAGACAGACAGACAGACAGACAGACAGAACAGACAGACAGACAGACAGACAGACAGCAGACAGACAGACAGACAGACAGACAGACAGACAGACAGACAGACAGACAGACAGACAGACAGACAGACAGACAGACAGACAGACAGACAGACAGACAGACAGACAGACAGACAGACAGACAGACAGACAGACAGACAGACAGACAGACAGACAGACAGACAGACAGACAGACAGACAGACAGACAGACAGACAGACAGACAGACAGACAGACAGACAGACAGACAGACAGACAGACAGACAGACAGACAGACAGACAGACAGACAGACAGACAGACAGACAGACAGACAGACAGACAGACAGACAGACAGACAGACAGACAGACAGACCGACAGACAGACAGACAGACAGACAGACAGACCGACCGACCGACCGACCGACCGACCGACCGACCGACCGACCGACCGACCGACCGACCGACCGACCGACCGACCGACCGACCGACCGACCGACCGACCGACCGACCGACCGACCGACCGACCGACCGACCGACCGACCGACCGACCGACCGACCGACCGACCGACCGACCGACCGACCGACCGACCGACCGACCGACCGACCGACCGACCGACCGACCGACCGACCGACCGACCGACCGACCGACCGACCGACCGACCGACCGACCGACCGACCGACCGACCGACCGACCGACCGACCGACCGACCGACCGACCGACAGACAGACAGACAGACAGACAGACAGACAGACAGACAGACAGACAGACAGACAGACAGACAGACAGACAGACAGACAGACAGACAGACAGACAGACAGACAGACAGACAGACAGACAGACAGACAGACAGACAGACAGACAGACAGACAGACAGACAGACAGACAGACAGACAGACAGACAGACAGACAGACAGACAGACAGACAGACAGACAGACAGACAGACAGACAGACAGACAGACAGACAGACAGACAGACAGACAGACAGACCGACAGACCGACAGACCGACCGACCGACCGACCGACCGACCGACCGACCGACCGACCGACCGACCGACCGACCGACCGACCGACCGACCGACCGACCGACCGACCGACCGACCGACCGACCGACCGACCGACAGACAGACAGACAGACAGACAGACAGACAGACAGACAGACAGACAGACAGACAGACAGACAGACAGACAGACAGACAGACAGACAGACAGACAGACCGACCGACCGACCGACCGACCGACCGACCGACCGACCGACCGACCGACAGACCGACCGACAGACAGACAGACAGACAGACAGACAGACAGGGTGTGAGAGAGAGTGGGCGAGAGAGAGAGAGAGAGAGCGAGAGAGAGATAGAGGCACAGTGGGGTTTACCCTTCATTAATCTATTCCTCTGACAGGGTGTCACCTTCAAGGACATCCTTCTGCAATATACACTGCCACATTATACATGCGCACACACCAATTCCCCAAAGTCTACGAAACACTCTTCTTTGACCTTCAAGAAGATCATACAGATGTAGGATCTTAATTTGATCACTCTTTTGTTGGTGAGAATTTTCCTGCACCGCATGAGCTTTGTGATTTACATAAATTCACTGAAAACCCATACTAACACATGGTTATATTAACAGTATTGCACTTTTCATGTAGACTGTTTTTGGCCAGCTAATAGCCTAACCACCGATCAAGCAACATTATGGACTAAATGTTCAAACCCTGTTGCTGCAGGATTATTTGTCTGTAACAATATAGGTCAAAATAAGATCCTACATCTGTAGCTCAATTATGTGTGTGGAAGCGCAAGGAAATTAGCTTCCATGTCATTTTCATCCTGATAAGGTTTAGGAAATGAACAAGAAACACCAGTGGTGAGGAACAGCAACTTCAAATTACTATTATTCTCCAATCAATAGTAGTAATGTGCAATCCACACTGTCCTTAGCCTGACTCTGCTGATCATCAACTGACTAAACCACCATGGTTGAACTGATAATAATACATGTAATTCTTTATTTGTGAGTGCTGGCTTTTCATTTTCTGGTTGGACCCTAACTCAATCACACTGACCTTAGTGGAGGCTGACAGCGATGCACCCTGGTCCAGCAGCATGGCGGCTACGTCCTCGTGCCCTTCGCGGGCAGCCAGGTGGAGGGGTGTGTAGCCTGACGTGGTGGCAGCGTTAGCAGAAGCCCCCCTCTGCAGCAGCTGCTGGACGATGTCGGCCTTCCCCAGCCGGCTGGAGATGTGCAGCGCCGTCTGGTCGTCCTGGAGGGAGACAAACACTATTATACTCTGTCTATTCACTTCACAATGTAAAAAAAGTGACACCACATCGTTTCACAGCCCAGTTAGACAACGAAGGACTCCCTGACCCCTAACCTCTGCTCACCTTGGCCTTAGTCTCCACCTTAGCTCCATTCTGCAGCAGGTATCGCACCACGTCCGCCTGACCCGCCCGGGCTGCCATGTGCAGCGCTGTCTCGCCCCTCTGGAAAACACACACACACGTTTGTTTTACTATCCTTGTGGGGACCAAACAATTGATTCCCATTCAAAATCCTATTTTCCCTCACCCTAAAACTAATCTTAACCATAGCTTTAACCCCAAACCCCTAACCCTAAAATTGCCTTTTTCCTTACGAGGACAGGCGAAATGTCCCCACTTGTCCGAATTGTTCTTGTTTTACTATCCTTGTGAGGACTTCTGGTCCCCACTAGGATAGTAAAACACACACACACACACACACACACACACACACACACACACACACACACACACACACACACACGTAACCTGCATGGTATGTATTACTCTATTTTGACTAGCTAATTGTTTGGGGTTTAACTTCTGAAGAGCTGAGTGTAGTGTAACACCTACCACGTTGGTGGTGTTGGGCGAAGCGCCGTGATGCGTCAGTGAGTTGACAATGTTCTCATGTCCCATGAAAGCTGCCACGTGAATAGGAGTGAGTCCAGACTGCAAGAAAATCACAATGATAGTCAACAATCAATAGCCTGGGTTCAGCTGTACCTACAGTATGTCTTAGAGTAAGGGAAACACACAGCTGTACCTAAACAAAATGATTCATTGTCTATGATCTTTGACGTTCCCAGCCCAGTCTGTTCTTCCTACCCCTAACGCCCTGTGTTACCCCAGGCACAGCCCAGCCCTCTAACCCTAGAGTACCTCTGTCACAGCCTGGATCGATGCTCCGTGTTTCAGCAGCAGCTCCATCACTTTGGAGCGGTTCTTCTTGCAGGCGATGTGAAGCGGGGTGAAGCCGTTCTATAAACAAAAACCACTCAACTCCTCAGGTATTTTGGCACAGGTTTTAGTTTCTAAGGAAAACAGCAGTTTCCTTTTACCCCTATTTTTTCTGTAGTATAAACATGTGATAGAGGAACATCTTATTGTTAACCTAACTGAGTTTTATGCCCCAATAGTGTTACAACGGTCCACACAGTTTCTTCTTGCCAGTAAACCTCAGTCACCACACCCATGGTTTCAGTCACCACAAAGCATGACAACATACTTAGTGATGTGTGCCAAGACAGTCTTTTCTCTCAAAACACACACACATACACACAGGCGCGCACACATACACTCTCAAACACACACAACGTAGCTCTGCAGATTATCAAACCTAAGCCATTTGAAGGGAGTATGTACAGTGCATTCGGAAAGTATTCAGACCCTTTCCCTTTTTCCACATTTTGTTTCATTACAGCCTTATTCTAAAATGGATTAAATAAAAACATGTCCTCATCAATCTACACACAATACCCCATAATGACAAGGCAAAAACAGGTTTTTAGACATTTTTGCAAATGTATAAAAATAAAAATAATTACATTTACATAAGTATTCAAACCCATTACTCAGTACTTTGTTGAAGAACCTTTGGCAATAATTACAGCCTCGAGTCTTCTTGGGTATGACGCTACAAGCTTGGCACACCTGTATTTGGGGAGTATCTCCCATTCTTCTCTGCAGATTCTCTGAAGCTCTGTCAGGTTGGATGGGGAGCGTCGCTGCACAGCTATTTTCAGGCCTCTCCAGAGATGTTCGATCGGGCTCTGGCTGGGCCACTCAAGGACATTCAGAGACTTGTCACGAAGCCACTCCTGCGTAGTCTTGGCTGTGTGCTTAGGGTCGTTGTCCTGTTGGAAGGTGAACCTTCGTCCCAGTCTGAGGTCCTGAGTGCTCTGGAGCATATTTTTGTTTCTCATGGTCTGAGAGTCCTTTAGATGCCTTTTGGCAAACTCCAAGCAGGCTGCCACATGCCTGTAATGGAATTTTGATGTTTGTGCTTTTCTTATAACTAATTTCTGTGTTCAATTCATGTGGTGTTCTAATAATCAAATTCTGTGTTCATGCAAGTGACTGATTTAACAAATCCTCACTTATCAGTATCTGCAATTTGGCAGTACGCCCAGACCTTGTTTTGAGAACGAAAGATATCTCAGTTTCAAGGTCTCAGCTTAGAGAGGAGAAGCCTCGTGAGGTGTTGGTTTGTCAAATGTTATGAACCAGTATTGGTCAGTCAAATGAATGAAACAAAACGGTAATGATTAATTAATTTACTAAATCATGCAAATATAACTTGTCTGTGTATAGCCGTATACAAGACAACTGCTGGGACTGCCCAAGCAGAGCTTCTGATTAACATGTGTACTATGGTGCATTGAGTTGGTTGGCCACTCTACCATAAAGGCCTGATTGGTGAAGTGCTGCAGAGATGGTTGTCCTTCTGGAAGGTTCTCCCATTTCCACAGAGGAACTCTGGAGCTCTGTCAGAGTGACCATCGGGTTCTTGGTCACCTCCCTGACCAAGGCCCTTCTTCCCCGATTGCTAAGTTTGGCCGGGTGGCCAGCTCTAGGAAGAGTCTTGGTGGTTCCAAACTTCAACTTCTTCTATTTAAGAATGGAGGAGGTCACTGTGTTCTTGGGGACTGTCAATGCTGCAGAAATGTTTTGGTACCCTTCCCCAGATCTGTGCCTCGACACAATCCTGTCTCGGAGTTCTACGGACAATTCCTTCGACCTCATGGCTTGGTTTTTGCTCTGACAACTGTGGGACCTTATATAGACAGGTGTGTGCCTTACCAAATCCTGTCAAATTAACTGAATTTACCACAGGTGGACTCCAATCAAGTTGTAGAAACATCTCAAGGATGATCAATGGAAACAGGATGCACCTGAGCTCAATTTCGAGTCTCATAGCAAAGGGTCCGAATACTAATGTAAATACGTAATTTTTTTTAACCTGTTTTCGTTTTGTCATTATGGGGTATTGTGTGTAGATTGATGACATTTAAAAAAAAATGTAATCAATTTTAGAATAATGCGAGCTCTAAGAATCTAAGAATTGTTGTGAATGGTACAGTACTGAAGGACGGACGTGCATTGTCACAGCTCTGATGACTTTTATCAGTATGAAAAGGGGAAGTTACTGCAGTCAGGAAGTGAGCCTGGCTGAAGAAAAAGACAGTTGCCGACCCCACCCAGGGGCTGAGGACACAAACAGACAACTCCTGGAACAATAAACAAGAGCAGTCAGCAGAATGACGGGAAGAATCCGTCCCACCTTCTCCCACCTCTCAGGTCGCAGTTTCACGATTCTGTGTGCACGGAAATGCTGCTATGAAAGATTACCCACAGCAATTACACAGCTAAATAGCAAACAAAAGGAGACCACTGAAATGTGGACCGGTGTCATGTGGCACTGAAAGCTGCTTTTTAACTAACACTTACGGTGGTGCTCTATTTATTATGCTGTCTATAAATGTCAATTTCTAACTAAAATGGACAATAGTATTTTGAACTTGTACACCCTGACTTTCTCTCCACCCCTTTCTCACCAGTGCTTTAGCGTTAGGGTTGGCCTTTTTGTCCACTATGAGTTTGGCCACTTTGTAGTGTCCACAGTGGGCGGCCACGTGTAACGCTGTCAGGTAGTCGTTGGTGACATCATCAACGGGGACATCGTTCTGAAGGAGGAGCTGGACACAGTTGATGTGGTCGCCCTGAGTGGCCATGTGCAGGGGGGACAGCCCGTTCTGAAAGGGTTACAGACATAATGGTATGTCAATGTTCTGTAGCAGCTGAAAATGTTAGACTACAGCAATGTTCTGTGACAATCACAATTCTATCAGTGGTAGGAGATATTTGCAAACACAACTTTAGATCAATGCTCTGCAAATGTTACCTGGATGAACATGTGTTTAACAATAAGGTAGATGCAAGTGTTATCATTTTAGTAACCAAGTATATGTTAAGAGAAGGCGCTACCTTTGTCTTGGACAGAATGGGGGCTCCGCGGTCCAGCAGGATCTCAACCACTTGTTCATGACCGCTCCTTGCTCCACAGTGAAGAGGTGTCAGTCCGTCCTACACACAACAACACAGTCAATAAGAACACAGAGCGGTGGAGCTTATGAAACATTCAGCCCACTATGGACTGAATGCAGAAAAGCGCATATCTTGATAATATTTAAGTGAACGCATACATACTGTAATAGAACAGAGTTAAAAAATATAACAATGACAAAGTAGTGCATGTTAGGTAGTTAGGTATATACATGACAACATGCCTACTGCTACCACTAACAACAAGTCCTGTAGGCCTCATATAGAAGGGAAGGCCCTCATATAGACATATATACACAGTGCTGTATTTCATTTGCAGGTTGACGTTTATTGTCATGAGTCTTGCCCTGGAGGCAGAACTGAGAGATTTCCTCTAGATGGGCCAGCTGCAAAGTCAAAATTGGCTTTATTGTTCAAATTCATAAAAACAAAAATGTGCTTTTTGGTTTTAATTTAAGGGTAGGGTTAGGCATCAGGGTTAGCTGTGCGGTAAGGGTTAAGGGTACGGTCAGGTTTAAAATCAGATTGTATGACTTTGTGGCTGTGCCAGCTAATGACCACTCTGCAGAGCTGCATCCAGTACATGAGTAATCTCAATAAATGCTAACCTGCATTTAATTCTGTGAAGGCACTCACCTTGGTCTTGGCATCTATTTTGGATCCTCTGTCCAACAACAGTTTGACCATGTTACTATTTCCTCTTTTAGATGCCACATGGAGAGGTGTGATGTCATTCTGTTACAACACAGAGAAGAGGTATGAGTGAGCCACAAAATACAGAACTGTGAATATTATTTGGATGTCGTCCATATGTTAATACTTAGTCCTGTGAGTAAAACTAAACAGCATCTGAATCCAGTAACAGAAAGATGCCAGCGTTCTATTGTACAAAAACATAATCATTTTACAAACAAACAATAATTTGATAAGCTGATATTCAAAGTATTCTGAATGGTATGTGTGGTGTGTTTAACTAAGGGGGTGTAAAGCTGTCCATTGTTGAGTATTATTTATAAGCCATCTCTTGTGTAATTTACTGGAGCTAATCATTAATTACTGTCGACTTCAAACAGAAACACAAACATTACAGCCAGATGCTGCCGTTTCATATAATTACAGGCTGTCTCTGATGCCCATTAAGCTAACCTCTAACGCTGTTGGGTCTGTTGTTACACTCGTTGTTATGTGTTGTTATGATTGCAACACTATCACAATATGACATGAGTACAGGCTGTGGGATGGGTGTGTGGGGGAGGTTCTGAGCATTGTGTGAGTAATTTGGGTTGTGGTGTAAGACTGTTGTGGGTATTGCTCCATAGAGTGTAGTGGACTGTTGCTAGTAGCTCCTCCTGTCCAGCAGAGGGCGGAGCAGCATTACCCTGGCCATGAAGTCCACAGCTCCCCCTCGATTCAGCAGAAGCGTGGCCACGTTGATGTTGCCATAGTGAGCAGCGATGTGGAGAGGAGTGAAGCCACTCTGAGGAGAGCAGAGCACACAAACACAACGACACAGGAGTCAGAGACAACCACGGGACTGATATCACTCTCTCAAATTACACTCGCGGAAGTTTACAGGCTGCTACTGTACACATCAACAATTCTCACTGTGGCAGAGCAACTCTTTGTTTTCAAAACCCAAACACAGATCCTGCCGACTAGAATGTGAATAGTAGCCTATGTTGACGTTCATATGACATACCATTCAAAGAGATCATGAGCTTTCATGATTATTTCACCCTTACCACAGTGTTATACTGGACCATAACACGTTACCTACCACACAATAAGGATAGACACAGTGGTATGAAGTCCCCAGTTACAGACTGTAGTTTATGTAGAATTTCAACAACAGCCAAGAGGCCTTGTGTCAAAGCACAAACGTACCATAAATAGGTTACGTCTTCACATGTGAATGTAACGTATATCGTTCAATGGTGATTTCCTAATGAAACCATGGCTTAGAGGGAAACAGCTGTCTAAGCAAGAGGAATATAATGGGAAAGGGCACATCAGGGAGGTACTTTTAGATAAAGCTATCCAATCAGGGAGGTACTTTTAGATAAAGCTATCCAATCAGAGAGATACTTTTAGATAAAGCTATCCAATGAGGGAGATCATTTAAGATAAAGCCAATAATCCTGCACAAAGCAGGTGGTCACCAAAGCTTCCTGCACATAAACCACTAAAGTTGTGAGCATTATAAAAACTGTTCTATTTCTATTCTAAAAGGATAAACAAATCAGCTTGACCTCTGAGGTTTCATACAAATAAGAGATAGTTCTGCATTAAACACTTCTTAATCATAAACTGTGTCAATATCTCTGTCATTCACCATACGACACAGATGGTTCCATTACATTTAAAACACATTAGGAGTTAATCCAAATATCCAAACTATTGAATGGCAATGCTTTTAGCATCTACTATCATGCAGTGCAGTTAAGGCTCAAATATCTACATGTACAAAGCCAAGTAAAGATACTAGCCATGCCGGCCAAAACAGGCATTCTGAGAGGGCAGTCCTCTCTGCCATAATTTGGTGTGGTGGAGTCCTTCTGTCATTTTTACTTTGGAAACAGCACCAACAAGAGGTAACTCATGTCCCATGCACTATGGAGGTCCGGGAGGTTAAGATATACAGAACCAGTCAACAGTTAGGACACACCTACTCAAGGGTTTTTCTTTATTTTTACTATTTTCTACATTGTAGAAATAATAGTGAAGACATCAAAACTATGAAATAACACACATGGAATCATGTAGTAACCAAAAAAGTGTTAAACAAATCTAAATATATTTCATATTTGAGATTCTTCAAAGAAGCTACCCCTTTCCTTGATGACAGCTTTGTAAAACTACCTCATGAAGTTGGTTGAGAGAATGCCAAGAGTGTGCAAAGCTGTCATCAAGGCAAAGGGTGGCTACTTTGAAGAATCTCAAATGTAAAATATATTTTGATTTTTGAACACTTTTTTGGTTACTACATGATTCCATATGTGTTATTTCATAGTTTTGATGTCGTCACTATTATTCTACAATGTAGAAAATAGTAAAACATAAAGAAAAACCCTGGAATGAGTAGGTGTGTCCAAACTTTTGACTGGTACTGTAAATGCAGTCTAATAAACTAACAAGTAGACCATTTCTCTGCTGCTGGGAGGCTGGGTTCTTTAACAAACCTAATAGGCCAGATTATGATCAAAATACAGTCTGATAAACAGTAACACTTAGGTATTGTAAGTATTGTGTCATAACATTATTTATCATTAACCATGTTATGGCAGGATATCTGTCTTGGAACCCATGGAATCATTGGAACCCTCCTAGCCTCCAGCTACAGATATCCACAGTCCACATCAGTATTAGTAAGACATGATGCAATATTACAGAGCTATCTCTATCTACCAGTAATAAGAGATACACTACATGAATGAAGGGATGGTGAAAATACAAAAAAAACAGAAAAAGAAGGGAGATATGGGGCTGCAACAACACTAGTGCATGATACAGGAGGTTGTTTTCTGGATTTGTTTAAGCTACGATGGATAGAATAAGTACAGTACAGTGTACAGGTATACCTCTGTCGTTTTATTCACCATCATCTAGGGGAGACGGCACAAGGCCGGCCAAGAGAGGAGAGAATGGGTGGTTAGTGTGCGCACAACATCCCACACTCCGGAGAGGATTACAGGTGGAGTTACTGGAGTAGGTCTCTAGTTGGCCAGAGATGTTTTGAATCGCTCAACTTATGCAGAAACTGTTGTTAATGTTAAGAGTAAAAGTTGCAAAGTTCCAAACAAAACTGTCAGTTGTGGTTAAATTGTTCTGCAGGATATAAGGTCACAGTACAGAATCAGCTATGTCTCTTTATATCCAGCTTTCCTTCTCTCCTCTCTGTATTGTCTTACTGAGAATAATGTAATGCATTATCACACATGCACCTACACATTATTACACACAAACCTCAAAGTAAAAAAACATAAGAAACAATTAAATAAACAAAGAACACCATTTAAACAATTTGATTAAAACGTATGATCCTACTCATATAGAAAAAGAGCCAGAAAGACAGAGGTGAGAAACAAAGGGAGAGAGATAACATTTGCGATGTGGTGTAGTGTTCACCTTGGACTCCACATCTGCGTTGCGGTCATTCTGGAGCAGTAATGCTGCTGCCTTGGTGTCGTCCTTGCGGGCGCGATGTGCAGGGCGGCAGACGCACCTTGCCCTTGGTGTCATTCTCCAGGAGCAGAGACACAACTTGGTCATGCCCCTGCTGCAGCGCCACCGCCAGAGGGGTGAACCCGTCCTGTTAGAGGGGGATAGGGGTAGTACTGTATTACTAAAGACAATGTGTTACAAGAACAGTAGGGTATCGCTATGGGAACAGCTATGCCTGCTATGCTCTTTGATGTCTGTATGCCATTTAGATCAGTTTCGGATAGATGACGTCATAGAACCTTATGCAAATTGATATATATGTTGACATTGAGGTTAAAGAGTGCTTTATCAATGTACTGATTTTGCTAACCGTTACTTAGGACAAAATCAAGACGTCAATATTCTTGTAATGCTTTTGTATAAACAAATCTTACATTACAGCTCAATTTGAGAAAATTCTGATTTTTGTGATTAATCGTGATTAACAGCAAATCCTGCGATTAACTCGATTACATTTTAATGACAGCCTATAATCTATATTACACAAAGTTCAACCAAATATTTGTCTTTCTTTATTTTTTATATCCTTAAAAAAAATCTGTTGACAACACCAACATGCCAAAATGTATTGTACTTAAAACATAAAAATGTACATTTATACACTGTATCCATTACATCTGACAGCAAGCAGGAGCATGTACTGCATACATTACATAACAGTAAAGAACACTTCTCTCCCACAATCATACATCATTTACATGTTACAATGTGTGTGTGTGTGTGTGTGTGTGTGTGTGTGTGTGTGTGTGTGTGTGGTGTGTGTGTGTGTGTGGTGTGTGTGTGTGTGTGTGTTCTCGTTTTTGAGATCGTATTAGGACCTCAACTTATATAAACACCTTCCATATTAGGACCTTTGACCAAGTTAGGTCCAAAACCATGGTCTCAACTAGGGAAACCATTGGAATAGCCTGCAAATAGCATGCTAATATGCCTGGTTTGAAAATCACACAAAACTGTCAGGGTCCTAAGAAGGGGGTATTTTTGTAAGCCACCTGGTGGTAACATACCAACTGCAGCGTATCAAAACAAATCAAATCAAATGTTCTTGTCACACACACACACACACACAGTCTTGTATTTGTAACCATTTTAGGACACATTGTAGTAATATCTAACAAGTAATCTAGCAATTCAACAACAACCGTTCCAGAACAACTACCTAATACACACAAATCAAGTAAAGGGATGGAATAGAATATATACATATAAATATATGGATGAGTAATGACCGAGCGGCATAGGCAAGATGCCATATATGGTATAACATACCGTTATAAAGACACATGGTTAGCAGATGTTATTGTGGCAGAACGCTGTAAATCAGTCAGTTCTTAACGTAAAGACTTGAAACTCAGGATTCGTAAAAGCCTACCCCAATGAGGATATGTGTTTATTTTCAGCTTCCTGTGACAACCGGAAGTGCCTTGAATTGGGGTCATAGGGGCTGTTTCAAAGGTGTTAAAAGGTCACATCTTTCTAAAATGTCATGTGTGTGATTAGGCAACCCTCATGAACCGGTACATATTATAAAAACAGATTTTTATCTGGTTTTTTTGGCTCTTTTTGGAGGACTTACAAGTTCCACCTAGGTAGTGCTATGTATCCATGTATAGTCTGAATTTAATATATTTCCAGATTATGGTTTGGGGCCATATACAGAGCCACATATGTGAAGAGCAGCTGTCTCTGACGTTTTTGGGGAACGATATTGACATCCAGAAAGGTCTTAGCACAAGGCCCAAAACGAAGCCTGACCTAAATGTGAGGTGCTTTTGGGTGACAGCGGCAGAACCGTTGAGGCTAGAAGCACAATTCAATCACAGGAACCTTCCCAAGGTCCTCCCGATCTGTGCAAGCCTACCCTTGACAGTGTGGAATTAACCCTTAACAGTGAAAACGGGTGTTTTCTTCTAACAGTTTACATTGACATCTCTCCCCATAGGAATACATTGCCTGCTGCCCTAAATTCAACCTGATGCCTATGTGGGTTATGATTGCCATCTCAAGCTGTCTTCAATGACAATCCATCAGGCCACTATGAGGATTACCTGTGTTGAGTTTAAGCTTCCTAGAGCAACCGGAAGTGGTTAAATTACCCAAAAGTGGTTTTGATATACCCACCTGCAGTTTGTATAAACACTGAGTTCAACCCTCTGTAAATCAGTCAGTTCTTAACGTAAAGACTGAAACTCAGGATTCTGTAAAAGCCTACCCCAATGAGGATATGTGTTTATTTTCAGCTTCCTGTGACAACCGGAAGTGCCTTGAATTGGGGTCATAGGGGCTGTTTCAAAGGGTTAAAAAGGTCACATCTTTCTAAAATGTCATGTGTGTGATTAGGCAACCCTCATGAACCGGTACATATTATAAAAACAGATTTTTATCCGTTTTTTTGGCTCTTTTTGGAGGACTTACAAGTTCCACCTAGGTAGTGCTATGTATCCATGTATAGTCTGAATTTAATATATTTCCAGATTATGGTTGGGGGCCATATACAAGCCACATATGTGAAGAGCAGCTGTCTCTGACGTTTTTGGGGAACGATATTGACATCCAGAAAGGTCTTAGCACAAGGCCCAAAACAAGACCTGACCTAAATGTGAGGTGCTTTTGGGTGACAGCGGCAGAACCGTTGAGGCTAGAAGCACAATTCAATCACAGGAACCTTCCCAAGGTCCTCCCGATCTGTGCAAGCCTAACCTTGACAGTGTGGAATTAACCCTTAACAGTGAAAAACGGGTGTTTTCTTCTAACAGTTTACATTGACATCCCTCCCCATAGGAATACTTTGCCTGCTGCCCTAAATTCAACCTGATGCTTATGTGGGTTATGATTGCCATCTCAAGCTGTCTTCAATGACAATCCATCAGGCCACTATGAGGATTACCTGTGTTGAGTTTAAGCTTCCTAGAGCAACCGGAAGTGGTTAAATTACCCTAAAAGTGGTTTTGATATACCCAACCTGCAGTTTGTATAAACACTGAGTTCAACCCTCTGTAAATCAGTCAGTTCTTAACGTAAAGACTTGAAACTCAGGATTCTGTAAAAGCCTACCCCAATGAGGATATGTGTTTATTTTCAGCTTCTGTGACAACGGGAAGTGCCTTGAATTGGGGTCATAGGGGCTGTTTCAAAGGGTTAAAAAGGTCACATCTTTCTAAAATGTCATGTGTGTGATTAGGCAACCCTCATGAACCGGTACATATTATAAAAACAGATTTTTATCCGTTTTTTTTGGCTCTTTTTGGAGGACTTACAAGTTCCACCTAGGTAGCTATGTATCCATGTATAGTCTGAATTTAATAATTTCCAGATTATGGTTGGGGGCCATATACAGAGCCACATATGTGAAGAGCAGCTGTCTCTGACGTTTTTGGGAACGATATTGACATCCAGAAAGGTCTTAGCACAAGGCCCAAAACGAAGCCTGACCTAAATGTGAGGTGCTTTTGGGTGACAGCGGCAGAACCGTTGAGGCTAGAAGCACAATTCAATCACAGGAACCTTCCCAAGGTCCTCCCGATCTGTGCAAGCCTAACCTTGACAGTGTGGAATTAACCCTTAACAGTGAAAACAGGGTGTTTTCTTCTAACAGTTTACATTGACATCTCTCCCCATAGGATACATTGCTCTGCCCTAAATTCAACCTGATGCCTATGTGGGTTTGATTGCCATCTCAAGCTGTCTTCAATGACAATCCATCAGGCCACTATGAGGATTACCTGTGTTGAGTTTAAGCTTCCTAGAGCAACCGGAAGTGGTTAAATTACCCTAAAAGTGGTTTTGATATACCCAACCTGCAGTTTGTATAAACACTGAGTTCAACCCTCTGTAAATCAGTCAGTTCTTAACGTAAAGACTTGAAACTCAGGATTCTGTAAAAGCCTACCCCAATGAGGATATGTGTTTATTTTCAGCTTCTGTGACAACCGAAGTGCCTTGAATTGGGGTCATAGGGCTGTTTCAAAGGGTTAAAAAGGTCACATCTTTCTAAAATGTCATGTGTGTGATTAGGCAACCCTCATGAACGGTACATAATATAAAACAGATTTTTATCCGTTTTTTTTGCTCTTTTTGGAGGACTTACAAGTTCCACCTAGGTAGTGCTATGTATCCATGTATAGTCTGAATTTAATATATTCCAGATTATGGTTGGGGGCCATATACAGAGCCACATATGTGAGAGCAGCTGTCTCTGACGTTTTTGGGGAACGAATTGACATCCAGAAAGGTCTTAGCACAAGGCCCAAAACGAAGCCTGACCTAAATGTGAGGTGCTTTTGGGTGACAGCGGCAGAACCGTTGAGGCTAGAAGCACAATTCAATCACAGACCTTCCAGGTCTCCCGATCTGTGCAAGCCTAACCTTGACAGTGTGGATTAACCCTAACAGTGAAAACAGGGTGTTTTCTTCTAACAGTTTAAATTGACATCTCTCCCCATAGGAATACATTGCCTGCTGCCCTAAATTCAACCTGATGCCTATGTGGGTTATGATTGCCATCTCAAGCTGTCTTCAATGACAATCCATCAGGCCACTATGAGGATTACTGTGTGTGAGTTTAAGCTTCCTAGAGCAACCGGAAGTGGTTATTACCCTAAAAGTGGTTTTGATATACCCAACCTGCAGTTTGTATAAACACTGAGTTCAACCCTCTGTAAATCAGTCAGTTCTTAACGTAAAGACTTGAAACTCAGGATTCTGTAAAAGCCTACCCCAATGAGGATATGTGTTTATTTTCAGCTTCCTGTGACAACCGGAAGTGCCTTGAATTGGGGTCAAGGGGCTGTTTCAAGGGTTAAAAGGTCACATCTTTCTAAAATGTCATGTGTGTGATTAGGCAACCCTCATGAACCGGTACATATTATAAAACAGATTTTTATCCGTTTTTTTTGGCTCTTTTTGGAGGACTTACAAGTTCCACCTAGGTAGTGCTATGTATCCATGTATAGTCTGAATTTAATATATCCAGATTATGGTTGGGGGCCATATACAGAGCCACATATGTGAAGAGCAGCTGTCTCTGACGTTTTTGGGGAACGATATTGACATCCAGAAAGGTCTTAGCACAAGGCCAAAACGAAGCCTGACCTAAATGTGAGGTGCTTTTGGTTGACAGCGGCAGAACCGTTGAGGCTAGAAGCACAATTCAATCACAGGAACCTTCCCAAGGTCCTCCCGATCTGTGCAAGCCTAACCTTGACAGTGTGGATTAACCCTTAACAGTGAAAACAGGGTGTTTTCTTCTAACAGTTTACATTGACATCTCTCCCCATAGGAATACTTGCCTGCTGCCCTAAATTCAACCTGATGCCTATGTGGGTTATGATTGCCATCTCAAGCTGTCTTCAATGACAATCCATCAGGCCACTATGAGGATTACCTGTGTTGAGTTTAAGCTTCCTAGAGCAACCGGAAGTGGTTAAATTACCCTAAAAGTGGTTTTGATATACCCAACCTGCAGTTTGTATAAACACTGAGTTCAACCCTCTGTAAATCAGTCAGTTCTTAACGTAAAGACTTGAAACTCAGGATTCTGTAAAAGCCTACCCCAATGAGGATATGTGTTTATTTTCAGCTTCCTGTGACAACCGGAAGTGCCTTGAATTGGGGTCATAGGGGCTGTTTCAAAGGGTTAAAAAGGTCACATCTTTCTAAAATGTCATGTGTGTGATTAGGCACCCTCATGAACCGGTACATATTAAAAACAGATTTTTATCCGTTTTTTTTGGCTCTTTTTGGAGGACTTACAAGTTCCACCTAGGTAGTGCTATGTACCATGTATAGTCTGAATTTAATATATTTCCAGATTATGGTTGGGGGCCATATACAGAGCCACATATGTGAAGAGCAGCTGTCTCTGACGTTTTTGGGAACGATATTGACATCCAGAAAGGTCTTAGCACAAGGCCCAAAACGAAGCCTGACCTAAATGTGAGGTGCTTTTGGGTGACAGCGGCAGAACCGTTGAGGCTAGAAGCACAATTCAATCACAGGAACCTTCCCAAGGTCCTCCCGATCTGTGCAAGCCTAACCTTGACAGTGTGGATTAACCCTTAACAGTGAAAACAGGGTGTTTTCTTCTAACAGTTTACATTGACATCTCTCCCCATAGGAATACATTGCCTGCTGCCCTAAATTCAACCTGATGCCTATGTGGGTTATGATTGCCATCTCAAGCTGTCTTCAATGACAATCCATCAGGCCACTATGAGGATTACCTGTGTTGAGTTTAAGCTTCCTAGAGCAACCGGAAGTGGTTAAATTACCCTAAAAGTGGTTTTGATATACCCAACCTGCAGTTTGTATAAACACTGAGTTCAACCCTCTGTAAATCAGTCAGTTCTTAACGTAAAGACTTGAAACTCAGGATTCTGTAAAAGCCTACCCCAATGAGGATATGTGTTTTATTTCAGCTTCCTGTACAACCGGAAGTGCCTTGAATTGGGGTCATAGGGGCTGTTTCAAAGGGTTAAAAAGGTCACATCTTCTAAAATGTCATGTGTGTGATTAGGCAACCCTCATGAACCGGTACATATTATAAAACAGATTTTTATCCGTTTTTTTTGGCTCTTTTTGGAGGACTTACAAGTTCCACCTAGGTAGTGCTATGTATCCATGTATAGTCTGAATTTAATATATTTCCAGATTATGGTTGGGGGCCATATACAGAGCCACATATGTGAAGAGCAGCTGTCTCTGACGTTTTTGGGAACGATATTGACATCCAGAAAGGTCTTAGCACAAGGCCCAAACGAAGCCTGACCTAAATGTGAGGTGCTTTTGGGTGACAGCGGCAGAACCGTTGAGGCTAGAAGCACAATTCAATCACAGGAACCTTCCCAAGGTCCTCCCGATCTGTGCAAGCCTAACCTTGACAGTGTGGAATTAACCCTTAACAGTGAAAACAGGGTGTTTTCTTCTAACAGTTTACATTGACATTCTCCCCATAGGAATACATTGCCTGCTGCCCTAAATTCAACCTGATGCCTATGTGGGTTATGATTGCCATCTCAAGCTGTCTTCATGACAATCCATCAGGCCACTATGAGGATTACCTGTGTTGAGTTTAAGCTTCCTAGAGCAACCGGAAGTGGTTAAATTACCCTAAAAGTGGTTTTGATATACCCAACCTGCAGTTTGTATAACACTGAGTTCAACCCTCTGTAAATCAGTCAGTTCTTAACGTAAAGACTTGAAACTCAGGATTCTGTAAAAGCCTACCCCAATGAGGATATGTGTTTATTTTCAGCTTCCTGTGACAACCGGAAGTGCCTTGAATTGGGTCATAGGGGCTGTTTCAAAGGGTTAAAAAGGTCACATCTTTCAAAATGTCATGTGTGTGATTAGGCAACCCTCATGAACCGGTACATATTATAAAAAGATTTTTATCCGTTTTTTTTGGTCTTTTTTGGAGGACTTACAAGTTCCACCTAGGTAGTGCTATGTATCCATGTATAGTCTGAATTTAATATATTTCCAGATTATGGTTGGGGGCCATATACAGAGCCACATATGTGAAGAGCAGCTGTCTCTGACGTTTTTGGGGAACGATATTGACATCCAGAAAGGTCTTAGCACAAGGCCCAAAACGAAGCCTGACCAAATGTGAGGTGCTTTTGGGTGACAGCGCAGAACCGTTGAGGCTAGAAGCACAATTCAATCACAGGAACCTTCCCAAGGTCCCCGATCTGTGCAAGCCTAACCTTGACAGTGTGGAATTAACCCTTAACAGTGAAAACAGGGTGTTTTCTTCTAACAGTTTACATTGACATCTCTCCCATAGGAATACATTGCCTGCTGCCCTAAATTCAACCTGATGCCTATGTGGGTTATGATTGCCATCTCAAGCTGTCTTCAATGACAATCCATCAGGCCACTATGAGGATTACCTGTGTTGAGTTTAAGCTTCCTAGAGCAACCGGAAGTGGTTAAATTACCCTAAAAGTGGTTTTGATATACCCAACCTGCAGTTTGTATAAACACTGAGTTCAACCCTCTGTAAATCAGTCAGTTCTTACGTAAGACTTGAAACTCAGGATTCTGTAAAAGCCTACCCCAATGAGGATATGTGTTTATTTTCAGCTTCCTGTGACAACCGGAAGTGCCTTGAATTGGGGTCATAGGGGCTGTTTCAAAGGTTAAAAAGGTCACATCTTTCTAAAATGTCATGTTGGCGATTAGGCAACCCTCATGAACTGTACATATTATAAAAACAGATTTTTATCCGTTTTTTTTGGCCCTTTTTGGAACGTTTACAAATTCTATCTAACTAAGGGTATTCGTACATTTCAGTCTTCAAAGCTATTGAGGGGATTTGTCTAGGGTCATAGCTTAAACATGTCTATGGCAATGAGGGGAGATGCGTATGTGAGTCTCGAGCTAATCAACCATTGATATAAGAAGGCTTGCCCCTGGACACTTGTAACTTAACTGGGTGGCACAACGTGGCACCCCCGACATCATACTTGAATACTGAGCCAATAGCAGCATCTATATATTAGAAATGGCCTTAGGCCCCATAAAGTTCATAAACAGATGGGCGTGGCCACCCTACCTTCATACTTGAGGCTTTAGCCAACCGCAAAATAGATATACAGTACCATTCAATGTTTGGACACACATACTCATTCAAGGGATTCTATATTTTTACTATTTCTACATTGTAGAATAATATTGTAGACATCAAAACTATGAAATAACACATATGGAATCACATAGTAACCAAAAAAGTGTTAAACAAATAAAAATATATTTGAGATTTGACATTATTTTAAGTAACAACCCTTTGCCTTGATGACAGCTTCGCACACTCTTGGCACTCTCTTCGCACA
Organism: Salvelinus namaycush; assembly: GCF_016432855.1. NCBI lineage: Eukaryota > Metazoa > Chordata > Actinopteri > Salmoniformes > Salmonidae > Salvelinus > Salvelinus namaycush. The sequence goes on from NC_052328.1 coordinate 24,781,517, forward strand.
CTCTTGACAGCTTCATAAGGTAGTCACCTGGAATGCATTTCAATTAACAGGTTGCCTTGTTAAAAGTACATTTGTGGAATTTCTTTCTTTCTTAATGCGTTTGAGCCAATCAGTTGTGTTGTGACAAGGTAGGGGTGGTATACAGAAGATAGCTCTATTTGGTAAAATACAAAGTCCCTATTATGGCAAGAACAGCGCAAGTAAGGAAACAGAGACAACAGTCCATCATTACTTTAAGGCATGAAGGTCAGTCAATGAGGAAAATGTCAATAACTTTTTAAAAGTTTCTTCAAGTGCAGTCACAAAAACCATCAAGCGCTATAATTAACTGGCTCTCATGAGACCGCCACAGGAAAGGAAGAACCAGAGTTACCTCTGCTGCAGAGGATGAGTTCATTAGAGTTACCAGCCTCAGATTGCAGCCCAAATAAATGCTTCCCAGAGTTCAAGTACATCAACTGTTCAGAGGAGAATGCGTGAATACAGGCCTTCATGGCCGAATTGCTGCAAAGAAACCACTACTAAGGACACCAAAAATAAGAAGAACTTGTTTGGCCCAAGAAACTCTAGCAATGGACATTAGACGCGTGGAAATCTGTCCTTTGGTCTGATGAGTCCAAATTTGAAATGTTTGGGTCCAACTGTGTCTTTGTGGACGCAGAGCAGGTGAACGGATATCTATGCATGTTGGTTCCCACCGTGAAGCATGGAGAAGGAGGTGTGGTGGTGCTTTGCTGTGACACTGTCAGAGATTTATTTAGAATTTAAGGCACACTTAACCAGCATGGCTACCACAGCATTCTGCAGCGATACACCTCCCATCTTGTCTGCGCTTAGTGGGGATATCATTTATTTTTCAAAAGGACAATGACCCAAAACTCACCTCCAGCTGTGTAAGGGCTATTTGACCAAGGAGAGTGATGGAGTGCTGCATCAGATGACCTGGCCTACACAATCAGCCGACCTCAACCCAATTGAGATGGTTTGGGATGAGTTGGACCGTAGAGTGAAGGAAAAGCAACCACAAGTACTCACAGCATATGTGAGAACTCCTTCAAGACTGCTGGAAAAGCATTCCAGGTGAAGCTGGGTGAGAGAATGCCAAGAGTGTGCAAAGCTGTCATCAAGGCAAAGGGTTTGAAGAATCTCAAATATAAATATATTTTGAGTTGTTTAACACTTTTTTGGTTACAACATGATTCCATATGTATTATTCTCAGTTTTGATGTTTTACTATTATTCTACAATGTAGAAAATAGTAAAAATAAAGAAAAACCCTTAAATGAGTTTGTGTGTCCAAACTTTTGACTGGTACTGTATATTAGAGTTGGCTTTAGGCAC